>NC_091791.1:61428750-62755625 GCF_041296235.1 Equus asinus
GGCTGACAATTTTGCAAAATGATGAAAGACATCAATTTATAGATTTAAGAATCCTAGCAAATACCACCAATGTAAAGAAAAGGCCACATGTAGGCACATCAATAGTAAGACTTCAAAAGACAAAGACAAAGGAAGAAACCTTAAAAGCAGCCAAAGGGGGAAAAGAAAAGCCTGGCTTCAAAGGAGTCACTGTTAGACTGATAGCTGACTTCTCAACAGCAAAAATGAAAGCCAGAAAACAGTGGAATGGTATCTTCAATGTGTTGAAAGAAAATAGTTGTCAACTTATAATTCTATACTCAGCAAAAATATCCTTCCAAAATAAAGGTGAAATAAAAATGTTTTCAAAAAAAACAAGCAGAGAATTCATCACCATCAAATCTGCACTAAAGGAAATATTAAAGGGTATTCTTTGAGCAGAAGAAAGATTATCACAGATGGAAAGTCAGGAAAGCAGAAAGGAATGAAGAGCAATGAAAATGGTAAATCTGTGAGTGAATCCAAATGAATATTAAATGTATAAAACAATTATAATAAACTCTTATGGAATTTAAAATACAGAAAAAAATAAAATATACAACAATGGCATATAAGTCTGGAGGGGGTAAGTGGACTTAAAGTGTTCTAATGTCCCTTCATTGTCTGGAAAGAGGGTAAAAGTATTCAACTTTGAATAAGAGGTCCTCGCCAGTGCAGAAGGCAAGAAAAAGATACAAAAGATGGAAATAGTGGAAAGAAAGAAAACTGGCATTATTCATAGATTTTGTACATCAAAAAATAAAAAAGCATATACAGGTAATTGGTTAGAATCCATAAGTGAATTTCTTAAGATTACTGGATACAAGGTCGATATACATAAATCAATTACATTATCTATCTGTATGCCAGTCACACATGGTTAGAAAATGAAACTTAAAAAGATGCAACTTAAAATGACTTTTAAAAATACCTAGAAATAAATCATGCAAAATACAGGTAAGCCCTCTGTGTAGAAATACATAAAATTAAAGGAGACTTAGTAAATATAATGGTATATAGCATGTTCATGGACTAGAAAAGTAAATATTGCAAAAATCTCAGTTTTATCCAAACTGATCTTTAGATTCGGTGCAATCCCAGCAGATTTGGGGATGGGGGAAAAGAATTGAATAAGCTGCTTCTAAAATTTATATGAAAATATAAAGGACTAAGAAAAGCCAATAAACCTTTAAAGAAAAACTAGGTAAGAGGATTGACTCTGTCAGCTATGAAGACTACAGTTTAGTTACAACACTATAGTGATTAAGACAGCGACACAAGAATAGACCAGTAGTCTAGTGGAATAGAAGAGAGAAAGTAGAAACAGACCCAGTGTAAGTCAACTTTTGATTTTAAAAAGATGGCACTGCAAAGAAAGGAAAGTCTGTCTTGATAAATGGTGCTAAGATAATTGAATATCCATATAAAAAAAAAAAAAGAAATGACCCCATCCTTACACTATAAACAAAAATTAACTCCAGATGGATTGTAGATCTAAATATGAAAGGTAGCGCAATGAAGCTCCTGGAAGATAATATAGGCAAGTATCTTAATTACTGTTGAATAGGGAATGACTTTTTACACAGAATGAAAAGTGCTAACCGTAGAAGATAGGAATGATAAGTTAGACTAAACTAAAATTGAGAACTTCTGTTTATGAAAGGACACTATTAAGAGGGGGAACGGGCTGGGAAGAGGTATTTGCAGTATGTATATCCAACAAAGTATCTATTTCCAGAATATATATACAAATTAGTAAGAAAAAGACAGACAATCCAATAGAAAAAAATAGCAGGAGATTTGAATAGGCACTTGAAAAGAAGAATGCAAATGGCCAATAATATATGAAATGAAAGACCTCAGCCTCATGAGTGATCAGGAAAATGCTACATATCTCCAAGAGAAATGAAAACTTATGTCCACATAAAAACTTGTACGCAAATGTTCATAGCAGCGTTATTCATAATAGCCAAAAAGTGGAAACAACCCAAATGTCTATCAGTTGACGAATGGATAAAATGTATATCCATTCAATGGAATATTATTTGGCAATAAAAAGAAATGAAGTACTGATACATCCTACAAATAGATGAACCTTGAAAGAAACCAGACACAAAAGTCTACATGTTATATGATTCCACTTATATGAAATGTCCAGAATAGGCAAATTTATAAAGACAGAAAATAGACCAGTGGTTCTTTGAACTGGAGGTGTTGAAGGAGATGGGAAGTGACAGTTGAAGGGTATAGGGCTTCTTTTGGGGATGATGAAAATGTTCTAAAATTTATCGTAGTAATGATTGCACAACTCTGTGACTATACTGAAAACCATTGACTAATATACTTTAAATGAGTGAGTTGTATGGTAGTGAATTACATCTCAGGAAGGCTGTTTTTAAAATATGATATAGTACTTCTGCATGCACACCAGAATAGCTAATATTTTTTTAACTGGCAATATCAAGTGTTGACAAGGATACGGAGTGATGGCAACTTTCATATCCTGCTGATGGGAGTATATTGATACAACCATTTTGGAAAGCTCTTTGATATCACTTCTTAAATTTGAACACAGGCACACCCTATGATCTAGGATTTCCACTCATTAGGTATATACCCAACAGAAGGGATAAGTCCAGAAATATTCTTGACAGTCTTAGTCATAATAGCCAAAACCTGGAAACAACCCAAAAGTCTGTCAGTAGTACAATAGATAAGTAAATTGTGATGTAGTCATACAGTAGAATGTAATATAAAATGAAGATAGACTACAGCTACACACAAAAGATGAATATCACAAAGAGAATATTGACTGAAAGTATCCATACGCAATACACACTATCTGACTCATTTTTATAATTCAAAAAACAGGTAAAACTGAGCTGTAGGGCTCAGGGGGATGCATGCTTAAGTAAGAAAGTTGTAAAGAAAGCAAGAAAACAATTACCATCAAACACAGTGATCACTCTAGGGGGGAAAAGAAGGGTTAGTAATTGGGAAGGGCAGGAGGAGGCTTCTGGGTTGTTGGCAGGGTTCTGTTTTCTTTACCTAGTGATGATTAACATATTCATTATGTAATGATTCATTGTGATGTACAGTTTTGTGTATTCTGTGTGTTTCACAATCAAAAATGTTTAAGAAATAAACATTTAACAGCACAAGTCAGTACATATCCTATATGTGTGTATGTGTATTAAATCTAATCAACAGTAAATGCTTATTTTGGGAAGGTAGTAGGCTACGGACTAATACTTTAATTTTTCCTTTATTTTTGTAGGAATATGTTTATCCAGAAGCCAGAGACAGACAATACTTGTTATTTTTTCATAAAGGAGCCAAAAAGTCACGTTTTGACCTAGAGAAATACAATCAACTCAAGGATGCAATTGCTCAGGCAAGTTTTCCAAAAATAAAAATAAATTCCAGCCCCATCTTGTATTATTATTATTATTATCATCATCATTATTATCCACAGTACTTCAATGAGTAAACTGAAAGAATGATCCAACTGTCTTCTTCCTATATAATTTATTCCTCAATTGATAAAAGTACTATTTTAGCATGGACACCTATCTAGAATGTTTTATAGCACAAACAGGTGAAAAGATGATGGGTCCCATATATCCTATTAAGACTAGCATATTGAAAATTTAGACTTGTCTTTACTTTTTTCATTTCTGTTTCTTTACAGTTATCTATTTTTACTTTTCTCTCTCTTTTTTTTTTTTTTTTTTTGAGGAAGATTAGCCCTGAGCTAACTACTGCCAATCCTCCTCCTCTTTTTGCCAAGGAAGACCGGCCCTGAGCTAACATCTGTGCCCATCTTCCTCTACTTTATACGTGGGATGCCTGCCACAGTATGGCTTTTGCCAAGTGGTGCCATGTCTGCACCCGGGATCCGAACCGGCAAACCCCGGGCTGCCTAGAAGCGGAACGTGCGAACTTAACCGCTGCGCCACCGGGCTGGCTCCTACTTTTCTCTTTTTAAAATCTTTCTACAATAATTAATCCAAAGATTTCTCACCTAAAGTGTGTGGTAGCAATGGAGCAAAAATAAAATCCAGGTAAGAGAAAAAGACTACTGGAAATCTTTGCCAGGCGCAGGTCAGAGATTATTGAACTGGAGGATGCTTTTTTAAAAGATTGATATACTTTATTTTTCATACTAGTTACCTCTTTCAAATTTTTGAGTGTGCCTTCTCCTCACTTTGATATCTTTAATTTTGGTGAATAATTCCTCGTTCCTCTTCTCTGTAGTCTTCTATAACTTTAGAGATTTTTAAATAATCTCTAGAAGCTCTTCCCTCCTCTTTAATGTTTAGTTGCTCTCCACTGGACCTTTTCTGCCTTCTCTGTCCCTTATTGGTGATGAGGTTGGGCTTTGAATAGGCTTAATCCATCTTCCTGCCTTGGCCTAAGTGGGCTCGTCGTGTCTTTTATTGCTCTGTGTGGTGGTTCTCAACTGGAGGGAATGCATCAATATCCTCTCTAGAGCTATTAAAAATACTGATGCTTTGGCCCCACCCTAAGCCTATTAAACCAACTTCTCAGGGGTGAGGCCTGAGCACGTGTGAGTCTGAAAGTGCTGCAGTTTGACTGCACATCCCTGTTTTAAAAATCACTGACTAGTGGAAAAATTAACAACTATTGGACAAATAGGTAAATTCTCAAGCAGCATAAATTAAAGTTCTGGCTTCAGGCAAAGGTCTGTGTAAGGGCTTCCCTCTAGAGAAACGCCATTAAGGTGCATCAGGTGCTCCCACGTTGCTGAGCCTCTGAGTCCTGCCTTGTTGACTGCGTAGCCTTTTCTGGAGGCTCTGCTGATAGCCGAAAGCACCAGAACAGACTTCTGTTTCTGTCCCGCTTTGTGATCCTGTCTTTAAAGCCCTTTGCCTCTGGCACTGTTATTTTGAGAGTAGTTGACATGCTTTCTGTGATTCACAGTGCTGGAGGAAAGACAATTTCCTTTTCTCAGGAGATGGTAATATCACTGAAAGCTTCACTAGCCAGTTTTTCTCACCTTTTTTTTTTTCTATTTTAGGCAGAAATGGACCTTAAGAGACTGAGAGACCCATTACAAGTACATCTGCCCCTCCGACAAATTGGTGAAAAAGATTGATCTTCAAAGAACCTCTGAATCCCAGCAGAAAGAACGCCTGTTTATAACTATTGCCTTTTTAATTAAAGCATTGCAGGTGGAAGCTGGGAGCCATGTCGGGGTAGAGGGTTTTTACCTTTAATTAAAAAACAAAAATGAAAAGCATCTTAGGGAAGAAAGGAATGTTCAAATCTGAGGATCAGGCTCTGTGGAATAGAAGCTCAAAGGGCTTAGGGAATATTGTCTTAATCAAGCATCTCAGTTTCTGGATGAAAGTGATGCATTATATATTCAGAGATTCATCAAGGGAAAATGATGCTGGGGGTGTTTGTTTCTTGCATCTTTGCAGGAGTGGCAAAACAGTAACACACCAGCACCCCGCTCAGCTCTAATTTTTTTTAATTTAACCTTTCTTATTTTTGACATAGAAGTAAATAAATATACCAGAAAAACAAATCCTTAAGATATGTGGTTGGCAAATGCAGCCTGAACCCATGTCATTAGCATTTATTTTAAATTGGACCCAGTCTCTGCAAAGTTACCAGGAATCTCTCCCGCTTCTGCCCCTTTTCTGACCACCCATACCTGCTGGTTACACTAATTTTATCCATATGATATTTGGAACCAACTTATGACTGATAATTGACACTTTGAATTATCCCTTAATACCTTCTTAAAAGTCTATATATTCCAGTGCACTGGATCACTATCTAGGAATCATTGGTAACACTGCATGATGTTTTTTTGTTTTGTTTCTTACTACTTAATCTTTAAGATGAGACAAAATTTCCCTCATTTATTTCTCTATCCCATTGATTTTCCCCTCTCCCTCCACAACTCAAATCAGAGAGGGGAGGGTTTAGCTGTATTACCAAATAAGGAAGATAGAAAGTTTACAAACTGGCTAAAAATCATGGCTCTGTTAGCCGTTTCAGAACCAGAATAATTTCATTGCTGTTAATATGCTTGTGTGACAGCATTCCAGGCCACCCTTTTGGCTCTGCCTTGTCTGGAGGCTTTGTTAATCGCAAAGGACACACACTTCCACACTTCGTGAGCCCTCCCACCTCCACCACTTCAGCAGTTGTAAATCAAGTGTGGATCTCAAAGGGTGCAATTTACCTTTATACAGGTATACATTTCTAGGCTTCCTTCAACCTACCTTCTTCACCCTATTTTTTCTTATCTTAAATTGAAAGAAAGAAGAATTAATCTTATACTCTATCAAAGTATTTTCTACCATATTTCCAGATGACATCTGCACTTGAAGACTCAAAGGAATCTGTGTCTAATATCCTGTTTTTAACTACTGTGGGGGTAGGATGGAAGGGATGATGGGACTTGCCACACAGCTGATTGGCTTTTTTCTTTACATGATTCATCCCTCCTCATTGTGGCAAGGGGTTTCTTTCTCCTTGGGATCCTTGTGTATGAAAAGGAAACTGTAAATGAGAAACCTAGACTCCAGGTGCCTTGCAGAGGTTGAAGGCCAGCCAGAATTGCTGCTGCTGCTGCTCCTGCCACCACCCCTTCCACTGGCATGATGGAATGAAAGGATGCATGTCTCCACTTCCCAAACCCTCCTCCCACTTCCTTCCCCTGACCACCCCCCAAGTTGTTCAACCCCTTCCCTCATTTATTTTCGTTAAGTTGTGTGAATTATTTTTAAACCATTTATCCTGTTTATGCACAGAGTTTTTAAGAAGAAACAGCACAGTGCAAGGAGAAAATCCTTTCGGGGTGTGTGGGAGGTAAGGGAGGGAGGATATGGAGAAAAGTCCTTTAAACAAATAGCAAAATATTGAACACGTGTAAAATCCTGTATCATTTATGAAATATGTAAAAAAAGCAATGTACCTTCTGGAACAATAAATATTCAGTTTTTGAAACGTAGCATCTCATTCTTTAAAGCAAAACCAAAAAACAAAAAACTATTTTCCTGTGGGAACTTTTTCCTTCTAAAATTAATTTTTATAAAAATACTATTTTGAAATTAAGCTTTGTTCCCAGAGCCTATATTTTAAAAACAGGCATTTCATTAATTCTTCCTAAACCTAGGATGGTCAGTATTTTCCTAGTTTCCCAGAGCCACCAGAGGTAAAGAGATAACAATCATAATAAAGCCAGTGGCAGCACTGAGACTAATATCCTTATCTCCTGATTAACAAGAAAAATCTCCATTATATCAGGCCACCAGATTGCCCAGTGTAGTCTCCTGGACTCCAGAAAGTTGTTCAAAGATGAACCAAGATTACATATTCATTATTTTAAGAGTTTGTATCAAATTTGTAATGATTACCAGACAGGAAAATTTCACGTGCTGCCTGAAAGCATATCAAAAAGCATGTATTCGATGGCTGACTGCATTTAATGCAGTGTGAGATGTACAAAGAGCCTCCATAACTATGGTCCTGTCTCCTTGCAGCTTATAGCAACCTAACACAGACATCCCTGAGATATAGTGTAGGGCGTAAAAAGACACAAGTGAAAATGTCGAGCCATTGTTTGCATTCAACAAATACTATCTACATACTCTACAACATTCTGTTAGGCTTTAGTGAATCTTCAGTGGGGACAGATAATGGAGTGTTCAACCCAGTAGTGAGTGTAGGTAATGCAGTTTTGCTGAGGGACCATGGACTTTTAGAACTGGAAAAAGTAAAAGGTTCTCAGCATGGTCCCTGGAGCAGCAACCTGGCATCTCCTTGTTAGAATGCAAGTTATCTTATCTCTGCTGAATCAGAAACTACGAGTGGGGCCAGCAACCTGTGTTTAACAAGCCCTCCTGGTGATTCTGATGAGAACTATTGATCTAGTCAAACCATTGCTTTAAAGAGAAGGAAACTGAGGCACAGAGAGGGCATCTATCTACACTCATCAGTGACTCCAATCATCAAACAACCAAATGGAGTGACTGGAGAATTGGCGAGTGTGGTGAGTATGGTAAATGGAAAGAACAGAGAGCATGTTCTATTGTGTACTATTGTGTACATGTACTATTGTGTCTTGCTTATCAGGGTGTAGTGATCAGCACACAGTAGACACTTAGAAAAACAAATACAAATAGGTTGAATTTTTTTAATCTACCTGGAAATATTTCACAGAAAAGTAGCACTTCTTAGATTTTGGAACTCAGTTTCACCCAAACATTAAGGGTTGTAATTCATTTTTATCACTGCCAACAACCCTTAGTTCATTGCTGTCTTGCAAATGTCCAAACTCCTTGTCTTTCAAGATGCACTTCACGATTATTTCCTTTGGATAAATGTATAGGTTAATTTTAATGAATCCTACTGTATATTAAATGACCCACTGTATAAGTTTTCATTTATGTATGTTTTATAAATGCATCATCCATTGAGTAATCCCTCCTTCTTGAAACTGTCCTCAGCTCCTGTGTCTACTCTTGGGTTTCCTTCTACACATCTCTACTTCTCTGTCTCTTTTGTGGTGCCATCTTCCTCTGCCCACATCTTTGCTGTTAGGCTTCCCCAAAGTTCTATCTGGGACCACATTTACCATGGATGATCGCATCCACTTCCCCATTTCAGTTACCATTTATATGTTGGTAGCTCTCAAATTGTTATTCTAGCTCAGATCTCTCCTGAACAGCAGACCAGTTTATTCATCTCCTAACTGATCTATTTCTAGCAGTACCCGCTATGCATTAAATTCCTTCAGTGTCACCAGAGTATTTTTGTTTTTAAATTTAATAACACATACTTTAGGGAAATCAAATATCAACAAGAGTTAGCATTAAATATGGGAGAAGGGAGGCTAAAAGATACCAAAAGAAGCAGTCAGCCAAATCCAGATGAGAGACATTCCATAAGACAAATGACTGGGTTTCTTCCATAAATGACATTGGCAGAGGGAAAGGAGGGGAGACCATTGCAGATCAAAAGTAACTTAAAAGACACAACCAAATGTATGGATCTTGTTTGAATCTTGACTCAAACCAGCAAGAAAAAAATTTTTTAAATAATTGGGGAAATTTAAATATGGAATGGGTATTAGATGATATTGAGGAATTATTACTAGTTTTTGTAATAGACGTAATAATTACATGATTATGTAAAGAAGACCATATGTTAGAAATGCATACTGGTGTATAAGTGAAACAAGAATGACAGAATGTTAGTAAATATCATAGATGGGTGTTCATTATTGTTTTCTCTACTTTTGTATATATTTGATATTTTTCATCATAAAAAGTTAAAATGAAAGGGCAGGTCAACCAAAAAGGAAAAAACAGGAATGACGCACACAAAAAATCCTACCATCCTGGGAATGCTTGTTTACAGAGCCAAAGGGCTATCTGGTAAAAGTCCTTGACTCCGACAATCAATCCTGGCAGCAAATCTGGGTTTATCTCATGCACACGTCCTCTGTTTCTCTGCAACACACATGAAGCACTCAAATGGCTTCATAGGGACAGGAAATTTCAGGGTTTTGTTTTTTCTGTTAAGAGTGCTGACACTTAGCAGCATTATCCTGCAATGAGACAATTCCTCGGTCCCAGAGTCATCCATTGTTGCCATCAAATTGCAGCTTAATAATAATAATTGCAGCAAATTGCCCGTGTTCCACTAGCATTAGTGATAAAGCAGCTAACTACAAGTTTAGATCAATGGAAACCACTTGCTAGACTATAAACTCTGTGCTTGCAGGGACCACGTTTTCCTTAGTCACTGTCAAAAACCATTGACCAGTACGGCCCTTGGCCCCTGGTAAGCACTACTGTTTAACTGAACTGAAACCCTTAGAGGAAAGGGGCCATAATAATTTGAACGCACTTAGCATAGTAACTAATTGTGCTAAGAAATTATGAAGACAAGTTTAGGGACTACTTCCTAAAGACAATAATATTCCTTTCCCAGTCACTAGAAATTTGGTTATTAGGAAAAGAAACATAGATGAGAAAAAGTATAGGAATAACAGAAGCCCAAAGCATCAGGTCAAGATAAGATTAGGGAGAAAAATTTTAGTTTCACTCAGATCCATGTTGAATATAATACTTAAACAAACAAAAACCTTTTCCTCCCCCTTCGTTTTATCCTTCCCCTTCACACTTATCTTCAGTAATAGTACTTGCCACTTCTCAGATGTCCACACACCACAGAACTTCAGGGAGCTGGCAAATTCCAAACCTGTAATTACTAAGGTTGTATCTGGTGACATGTTAATATATATGTCCAGACATTTTCCCTCTTTTGTCTAAAAGTGAAACTCCAGTAAACTTGGTCACTTACTTTTCAGCGTGTTGTTAATTTAATGAGTTGAAGCCCCTATCCCTATCTTAGTGTGAGAATTAGTAAAATAACACTAAACCATTTTAAGTTTTGGGAAGAAAGGCACTATGAAAACATGAGGTAGTGCTGCTTGCATTGGTAAAAACACAACTGAAACCTTGTTTCTTTAGGAAGTTTTGAGATCAAAGATCATAATAATACAGACTTAAGAGCTTTCTTCAAGAGAATATCGTCTCCTTCCCATACCTGTCCTTACTACGTTTTTGTGTGCTATTGTAAACTTCTTGACCCTCCAACCAAGACATTTCCTAATGACCAGTTCCAACAATTTGGCTTTATCCCATTCTCATTTAGTATGCAATGCTATGGCTGCGACATCATGAACTCAATTCCTAGCAGTCACCAAACAAGAGTTTGATGTGAGAGGATGTCCCTCATTTGAAGTTCCCTTCTGGATAAGATACTGGAGGTCTCATTGCAGGGAATTCTGGAGTGAAAACAATAGGAGGATGAGGGATTGTAAGGGTTTTTTTCCTAAAGAAAAATATCAATAAAATAACCCTGTTCACAGTGTAAAGCAAAGCTTCTATCTGGGGTCAAGGCCAGAGCAATGGACACCTTATCCCACTCATCCTCTTCCTCTGATAAAGCCCCAACAAGTACTGAAAAGTCTTTCTTCATAAGAGCCCAGAGGCCTCTAAAAGAAAGTGCTTAAATAAGGAGACAAAAGAAAACTGGAATTATGAGGATTTTCCAGTCTGTTTCTGGTGGCTGGTCCAGAAGGATGCCTCAGTTCCTGCTTCTCACCTGCCTCTTCATCGCAATCACACCTGTGTCACCAAGGGGTGAGTC
Source organism: Equus asinus (assembly GCF_041296235.1). NCBI lineage: Eukaryota > Metazoa > Chordata > Mammalia > Perissodactyla > Equidae > Equus > Equus asinus. Next base: position 61,439,971 of record NC_091791.1, read on the forward strand.
TTGTGTCAAGTACTTGGCACAATGCATTTTTTGTTGTGGGAATTTGCTATTATTGCACAAATTATTAAGAGCAGATTCCAGTATCCCAAATACTGGTTCTAGAATATTGTAAGGAAAGTCATTGATAACCTATGTAGATATATTTTCAGAGGATTTGTTTCATGTTCCATTTAGTCTCTTGTCTGGACATCCAGAATTTCCATGGATCTGCCATATCCAAGCTTTTCACGAGCTAAGTATTTCTTGGAATATGTGTAAAAGGAATTCTAACCTCTTCATATTCTAGGCACTTTTATAGTTGCGACTTTAAAAGCAAAAAAAATGATTTTTAGAGGTGAGGACAGAGTTTTTTCTTTAATGAATACAAGGGACGGACTGAATGCTCTGTCCCCATGAAAGGCCCAGTTCTGGATAAATCAAACTTCCTATTCTTGACATCGGAAAATATGACTTTTTGCAAAGATTGAGTGAATCTTAAACTGTCCCCCTCCTCAGGGTTGGCACAAAACTGGCCAACGAGGCAAAGACAAGTTGCACTTCCAGTTACTAACAAATAGAATTTAAGTTCTAGTTGGATGCCAGGGCGAGAGGAGGTTGAAATGGAGAGAACCATCCTTCCTGGCACTCTTGCATAGCTCACTGTTTAATTGACCCTGATTTATTCCTTCAGAGTAACTCAGGGTTCTCATGGTAACTAGCATCTTTAGGGATAGACATTAAAAATAGGCTGGAGACTCAGGAGACATGAAAATGAAATGTAATATAGTGTCCTGGATGTGATCCTGGAACAGAAAAAGACATAAGCAAAAACTAAGGAAATTGGATTAAACCACTGAGTTGAGTTAATAATAATGTATCAGCACTGGTTCGTTAATTGTGACAAAGGTACCATACTAATGTATGGGAAACTGGGTGCTGGGTATATGGGAACTCTTTGAACTAGCTTCTCAGTTGTTCTCCAAATCTAAAACTCTTCTAAACAATAGTCTATTAAAAACAAATAGGCTTGAGCTGAGTTTAATTACTCACTCTGTATCTGCTGCCAATACCTAACCAAGAGTCGCTTTAGCAAAAGTCCTCCTCTCCTCAGCTTCCACTCGCCTTTCTTCCTGCTCTCCTCCCTGGCTATCTCTTCATCTAGTACCTCCTGTCCCTTCCATCATACACCTTCTTCCCTCCTAAAGCTTTTAGATTTTATTTATTTATTTATTTTTTACAGCCCTTCTAAAGACGTTTGACTCAATGTCAGAAGCAAGACAAAGGGAGAACTTTCGGGCTGGAGATTTGGGTGGGGGCGGGACGAGTGAGAGCAAAGAAGAGGGAGAAGGAAAGGAGGAAGGGGAGAGGAGGTGGGGAAGCGGGAAGCGTTAGGGGAGAGTAAGAAGGGACAGAGAAGGAGGGAGGGAGAAGGAAGAAAGGAGAGTGGGGCTTCCGGACCCAGCGCGCGGTCGCAGAGTAGGGCGACGGCAAGCACAGGAGAGGCGCATCCAGGGTGCACACCTAAGTTTGGGGTACTTCGAGTTGAGGGCAGTTCTGCAAACACCGCGGTGAAAGGGCGGGGACGCTCCTCCGCTGAGAGGTGCCCGCCCTGACTAGGGGCACCAGGGAGGGGCAACCGGTAGGGCAGTCAGGCCCTAGCAAAAGGCAGGGTTGCGTTCTGGGAAGCTGGGGACTCCCTGACTCAACTTTGACAGGAACCCTCGGGGCTGTTCTTTTTGAAGCGCTCCCATTTGAGGAGTATATATGTCAGCAGTTTAGGACGCAATAGGCTTAATACCAAATTCCCGGCTCCATGTTGAGAGTGAAAACAGGAATTAACACCAGTGGCCAGATTATTAAAGGATTGGATTACTGCCTTAAAAGAGGGTGGAGTGGAATGGGTATATTTAATGTTAGAAAATATTGCGTGGGTAATTTTTAAAAACATATATTATTTATTTATTTTAAGAAGATTGTTGGTAAATTTCTCCTGTTTGTGCCATTTATCCCCTACCACAAGAGAGAAAGTGAGCTTTTAACAAATAGCACAGGAAATGACAATTAAATTTAAGGAGAAACTTTATAAATCATGTTATTGAGGGAGGTTTGGGAATTTCTGTAAAAGCCATTAAAAGTTGAGTACCTAACCATTGCTTATAAAATTTGAGCCAAAGAGATGAGCCAAATATTTCTATGAATTTATAATCGCCTGTGAAATTGCCCTGGAAACCTTGCTTCAGAAGTGAACCACAGCTAGGAGAGAAGATGAGGGAATTTTTCCCTTTTGAGAGGAGAGAGAGTCTATATGAGGACATTTCTTCCCTTCAAGGGACATCAAACTAGGTTCTAGGGCTCAATTGGGACACCTCAGAGACTTTTTAAAGGAGAGGATTGCTCTTGCCATATGCAACTCTGCAAATATGTGATTTCCAGAAATTGCAATATCCTACTTGTTTCTTGCCCCAAGCTGTCACGTTCTGGGTGGGGCCATTAGCACTAGGCTACACCCTCCTCTACAAGCAGCTGAAGTTTAGAGAGTAAAGTTGAGTTTCAGATGTAGACTGGGAAAATCCAAAATATTTTCTAGACAACCTAGATTTTATGATCGTGGCCCATCCACATTTAATTGTTGTGCAGTATTTGCTAAAATTGAATTTCCTGCCCACAAAATGTATCAACCTTAATGTGAATTCCCTGCCTAAAATGTCAGTTAAGTCAGCCTCACCTGCATTAAGAAGGATAGTACTCTCTGGCTAGTGTTCCTTTCTAGAATTTCTTGGTTTTCTAGATTTTTCATAAGGACAGTAGATGCCTACATTAATTCACTGATTCCCTGAAATTGAGGGAAGCAGTGAGAATATTGGGGATATTGGTGTCTTTAGTCATTAAAATGTTTTTGATATTTGTTCATGCAATTTATGCGCTGCAAATGTGCGCTTGGGAAATGTTTCTGTATTATAGATAGCGACTCTGTGGTTAATTGTGAATACGCAAAGTTCATGAAATTTTCAATAAGCTGATGGAATATATACCAAAATTCACTTTGAGAATATCTTTGATAACTACTTGCCAGCACATTTCAAAGCAGCTGACATGCACCAGAGGCCTTTTCCTTTTCAGTGGAATGAGCTTTACACATTATTAAGTCAAACTTCCCACTAGTGCAAAATTCCACCCATAGTCTTGCTTACAAACGACCAATCTTGCATCATTTGGAATCTTGCATCCAAATACTTTCTGAAAATTTCCAAAGATGAGGAATTTACCGTACTCTCATACAGCCTCTCCATTACTGAGTAGGTGAACTGAAATGTGATTCTCCATAACAATTGTTCTTGTTGTTATAACAGAATACCTACCTCCTCTTCCACAAACCTGTTTCAGATTTTTGAAAATTGATATGCATATTCTTTGACCTATAGTTCTCAGCTTCTTCCCCAGTAAATAATTTTCAGCCTCCCTTCTCAGTCTGGCCCCCTTCCTCTGGATACCAAGTTTGTCCATTACTTTCATAAAATATAGCTTCCAGATGTGAACACAATATTCAAAATATTGTCTCACAAGTGCAGAATTCAAGGAGACTATAATCCTCAACTCCCTTGGTCTGAATAATCATCCCTCCATTAAATGATTACTGCAAATAAAAAGTTCAGTCCAATGCTAACACTAAACTTGAAATAGATTTGAAATAATTTTGTAAAAGGCATTTATGAAACATGTTTAAGTCAACTTGAACAACCTTAAACAGCAACTTTTTGGGACTTGAGATTATTTCTTTCTGAACCCCAAAAAGCCAAAATGCAAGACCCAGAAGGTGGACTCAGGCTGTTGACACTTTGACCTGAAACACATGCTGCCTCTGAGGTGTTCTTTTCATCCCCAGCCCTAGATCCTTGTTCTGCTTACATCAGTCTGAATGAGCCCTGGAGGAATACTGACCACCAATTTGATGAGTCTCAAGGTCCACCTCTATGTGACAACCATGTGGATGGGGAGTGGTACCGCTTCACTGGCATGGCAGGGGATGCCATGCCCACCTTCTGCATACCAGAAAACCACTGTGGGACCCATGCACCTGTCTGGCTCAATGGCAGCCACCCTCTAGAAGGTGATGGCATTGTGCAACGCCAGGCCTGTGCGAGCTTCAATGGGAACTGCTGCCTCTGGAACACCACGGTGGAGGTGAAGGCTTGCCCTGGAGGCTACTATGTGTATCGTCTGACCAGGCCCAGTGTCTGCTTTCATGTCTACTGTGGTCGTGAGTACCCTCCCCGTGCTCTCCTTCCTCCTTCACAAGGCCACAGATGGCATCAAAGAGAAAAGTGCCTTATGAAGTTCCATCATGGTGACAATAGTATCTCAGAGTCTGAATAACATTGATTTAGGGCCACAGATACCTCCAGACTGTGATTTATGAGATCTGTTCTTAGATTTCTGAACAATTCCTGAAGAATAGAAAGGGACCCTTTTTTAAGATATATATCAGAGATCCATATGGCAGCATTGTGAATAGTATCCAGTGATTTTTAAAAATTATACATAAAGGGATCAGTAATGAGATCAGCAATGCCTTTAAATGAATTTTTGTGTTATTAATCCCATCAAAATCTGTACACATTTAAAAAATAGAGTCCATAGAAGTGTAGGACATAACAATTATTTAGTCTACAGGTCTTGTTTGGTGAGGCGTTAGATTTGCAGAAACTCTATGGCCACCCAAGGGCCTGTGGATCTGAAGTTGGGAATCATTGATCTAAATGACAGAAGAAGTCCCGGGGCAGTATCTCTTTCCGTTGGGTTATGTAAACCCTGAACAATTAGAATTCTCTTGATGGTGGCTAGGAACTCGTACCCCGTGACTGAACTCTTGAGGCTTTCTCACGAATGGGAATGCCCTCTGGCCCTTACCCCTCATGAAAGGTCATCTTTGTCCTTCCATAGATTTTTATGACATCTGTGATGAGGACTGCCATGGCAGCTGCTTGGATCCCAGTGACTGCACGTGCTCTCCAGGAACCGTGCTGGGCCCCGACAGGCAGACATGCTTCGGTAAGAAACTAATCTTGAAGTAGAAATGGACTATTAGGATCAAAGGGACAAATCAAAAAACTCTTCCTGACTCAGAGCCCATCATTTTCCAGTTTGTGTTTCTGAACACTTGGAATGGTGTTTGCCTTTATAGTTTATAATTAAAGCCACAAGCCAAATTTATATCATCTGTAGGGATAGTCTAGAATTATGCTGTCCAATACAGTAGCCACTGTCCGTGTGTGGCTATGGAGCTCTTGAAATGTGGCTAGTGTGACTGAAAAACTGAATTTTAATTTTACTTCATTTTATGTTTAAAACTGCTACTTGATTCAGTCATTGGAAAACCAGAAAAGTTTGGGACATCTTGAGTAACCAGCTGTAAATTTTATGACTCTAAATATGGACCAAGTATTTCTGACGAAATTTAGCATCCGAGTTGAGATACGCTGTACTGAATTTTGAAGACTAGTTCAAAAAAAGAAGGAAAAATATCTCAATCATTTTATTATTGACTATACATTGAAATGAAATATTTTGGACATGTTAGATTAAGTGATAAATATATTATTAACATTAATTTTACCAATTTCTTTTAACAAATTTTTCTATGTGACTACTAGAAAATTTAAAATTACACATGTGACTTGCTTTATATTTCTGTTAAATTATTCTTCCTTTTCTTTGAAATAAAATTTTACGGATACAAGTAAAGCCAGCTCACTCCATCTCACTTTCCTCTCTCACCCTCTAGGGATAATCAGTGTTTTGAAGTTAGTGTGTGTTCTTCTGGTCTCTGTTTTCACGATTTTATTATTTATATATGTACCCATAATAATATATAGCGTTGTTTTGCATGTTCTTAAAATTAACATAAAAATGATACTTTACCCCATCCATGAGGCATTCTATACAGTATATCGATAAAAGAGGAATTGTTGGGGCATAGAGTATCTAGGCTGTAAATAATAATAAACCCTCAAATAACAATGGCTTAAGTAAGTAGAAGTTTATTTCTCCCTTACATTAAAAAATCAGTTCCCAAGAAAACAGTTCAGTGGTTACCAGGGGAAGAGTGGTGGGGAGTGGGCACAGGGGGTGAAGGGGAGCACTTATGTGGTGAGAGTCGAGAAATAATGTGCAACTGAAATCTCACATTGATGTAAACTATTATGAATTCAATTAAAATTTTTAAAAAAATCAGTCCCAAGCCAAGTAATACAGGCTTGAAACAGAGGCCTGGACCCAAACACCAGTGTGGCCACATCCAGGAAGGTTGCTCACGCCTCTCACCATCCATTTCTCAGGTAGTAGGGGCCCCATGAAGATTCTGATCTCAGAGACCACATTTTTCATTTCTACAAGTTCTACATGTTTGTTTGTTTGTCTTCAATTCTGTTTTGTCTTGTTACACACTTCTTTTATTTTGGTTACTATCCTTGCTTTTATCAGTTTAGTGATTTTTAAAATCCTTGTATTATGAATTTTTCTGGATTATTTGGTTATCTTCAGTTCAAAGCCTTCTGTTTATTATTTGTCCAGCTCTCTCTCATAGTGAATCACTTCCTCGTGTGTAGTGTTTTATGGCAAACCACCTCCTGTTGTAATTATTTTTCCGTGGGACTCCACTCATCACCTGGTTTGTGGAAGTTTTACTACAGAGCAGTTTTTCAAAGGCTTCTGTCAGGCTTCACAGAAGCTTTACCAGTCCAGGCCAAATTTAACAGTTTCTCAGCTTCAATATCCCCACACTACGTAGGAAATATAACTTCATACTTCAACCATGACAGGGCCCAACTTGGGGTTTCCATTGTTTATGAAGGTTTTTCTCTCTTCCAGAACCTCAGACAGAAAGCTTCCTTACTGCTTCCCTGGGCCTTGGAGCAAAGTTCTGCTACTCCCCCTTTCATTGTTGGGAGACCTTTTTTGGGGTCCTGGACTTAAGCAAGATTTCAGTTCCAGCTTATCTCCTCTCCTGGGCCCAAGGTCATGCCTTCTGTCACCCTGTGGGTTTCAAGCTCTGGTCCCTGGCTTATATCCTATATCCAGGTCTTGACAAATTTAGCTCCCAAGCTTCCCTTTCTTTGTTTGTAAAAAGAAGGAGATCGACATTTATTGCTAGCTGTGCACTTTTTTGTAGCAAGAGTCTGTATCCTTCATCAGATTCTTTTTTTTTTAAAGCTTGACACCTGAGGTAACAACTGTTGCCAATCTTCTTTTTTTGCCACATTCTTCTTTTCCCCAAAAATTCCCCAGTACATAGTTGTGTATTCTAGTTGTGAATGCCTCTGTTTGTGCTATGTGGGCCACCGCCTCAGCATGGCCTGATGAGTGGTGCCATGTCCACGCCCGAACCATCCGAACCAGCAAAACCCTGGGCCGCCAAAGCGGAACGCTCGAACTTAACCACTCGGCCACAGGGCCGGCCCCCATCAGATCCTTAAAAAGTTAACAATCATTGCTTAACTACAATGTGAGAATATTCTAATATTTAAAATAGATTTTGAGGGCGGTTGTTCATGTTATAACAAAAGACTGCCTCACAAAACATTTTGTCAGATATTTCCTTCTGCAATATATGTATTTAAATGTATTTAAAACTCAATTTGATTTACAGGTTTGTATTTAGTTAGGAAATCTTCAGGAACACATTGGAGAAAATGAGATTCACTAATACAGACAAATAAGTGAACCCAAGTAACAAAAGTAACTTCATTTCCCCACGGTTTTGCCCTTAGGAGGGAACTGGCAAGCAACTTGGTGCCTTCCGCTCTGGCAGAGAGCAAATGGACGAATAACTTGGTGGAGATCAGATTGATAGAAGTGGTTATACCGGATCACACCGAGGGGGTTGGGTTGTCGAAAGTGTGTCAACAGGATCTGAAAAGATGTGGAGATTCTGCTAAGGGGCTTGGGAAAAGTTGGAGTTGCTTAGCAGTATGTAATAATGTGGTTTCTCTTCTACAGATGAAAATGAATGTGAGCAAAACAATGGTGGCTGCAGTGAGATCTGTGTAAACCTCAAAAATTCCTATCGGTGTGAGTGTGGGGCTGGCCGTGTGCTAAAAAGTGATGGCAAGACTTGTGAAGGTGAGAATGAGTAAGCAGGAATTCAAATGAAGAGCCCAAGCTGAGCCATTGGCTTATTCTTTGATGTTCATGAAACTGCACAACATTAGAGGAGAGTAACAATTTGGCTGTGTAAAGAAATGGCAAAAGGAGTCCACCATCACTGAGGATGTTCGTGTCGCAGACAGAATTCACTACTGATTTTGTCTCCAAGATTTAACAGGAGGGAGTTGTTGCATTTTGCAGGAGGCAGAGAGCCATGTTTTAATCGGGGAAATAAAAATAGGGTATTCTGTGTTTCTCAAACTTTAATGTGCCCACGAATTACCTGGGATCTTGTTAAAATGCAGATTCTGATTCGGTAGGTCTGGGGTCAGGCGAAGACATTGCATTTCTAAATAACTTCTGGGTGACACCTAAGCTGTGGGTGCAAGGAGCACACCTAGAGTAGCAAGATAACAGAGGCAAGTGGCATAACAAACGGTTTACAGCAGTGTTTCTCAAGCTTCCCCGCTGAGAAGACTCACCAGGGTGCTTTTAAACCGGCCTCTCCATAGGCCTCTCTCCTGGAGGCTCTGATTCAGTGAGGCAGGATGGGCCTTAGAGTTTGTGTTTTTAACCAAGTTTCATAAGTAAGTCTTAGCATCTTGGAAGTAAACTGGTTTACATGAAGCCTATTTTTTCCCTGTATGCTTAATTGGAGATTAATACATTTTTTGGAGTTAAGTAAAATTTTCTTGTTTTCTTTCTTTCTTTCTTTCTTTCTTTCTTTTTTTTTTTTTTGCTGAGGAAGATTCTCCCTGAGCTAACATCTGTTGCCAATCTTCCTCTTTTTTCTGCTTGAGGAAGATTAGCCCTGAGCTAACATCTGTGCCAATGTTCCTCTATTTTGTATGTGGGTCACTGCCACATCTTGGCTGACGAGTGGTGTAGGTCCATGCCTGGGATTCGAAACCAAGAACCTGGGCCATTGAAATGGAGTGCAGAAAACCTTGACCGTTAGGCCACAGGGCCAGCCCCCAAATTATCTATTTTTAATAGCAGAAGTGCTGTATACATTTCATATGATTAAGTAGTAAAAAAGAATTCATAATGTATGCCAAATAATTGAAATGGAAATTGTGTTCTATTAGTATATAAAACTTAATGTCCCTTCTCTAAGGCACATTTGCCCTTGCAAATTATGACAGCTAAAATTTCATCACCTTGCTCTAGTAAGTCTGAACCTCATGACATTGAGAGTTGAGTGACAAAAAATAACTCTCTGCAGATTACATAAAGAGATAAATGGCTTAATTATTATTATTCACAGAGGACATATGATTTGTTCCAGAGGATAATTGAATTTGTGGCACAATAGACTATAATAGAAGAGCTCACTTTATTCTAGTTATATTCAAAATAATAAAATACCACCCCAAAGGGAAAAATTATGTCTAGTGCCCACAATTTACTCCATGCAACAAAGTTTGCATTGTTAACTGAGGGACCATTAGGCAGAATATTAAACTACTGCCCTTTATAACAAGACTAAATGTGCTTTAAATTTTATTGAATAAGGGTAATGTCCTGAATCCTCCTTAAATCTTAATTATTTTATGCAATAATCTTTGCATATTTGAATATTAATGAAATGTTCCATGAGAAATATTTATAATTATTCATGAGCGCTTTATTGGAATATTACAGTTAATCCTCATATAATTTTAAAAGCTAATAATCATAACTGAAAAGTATTTTAGCAGAAGATAAAATTTGTATATCAGTTACACTTTAGAATTAAGATCTGTATTTTAAATCCTTAAGTTTTATTAATAGTCTAAACATATTTGTTTCTTTAGCTAGTCTGTTAGATAATTGTATCTTCTTTTTGTTAATAAAAATCTCTTTTTAATTTTTAAGTAATTTTTCTTGTTTTTTTTTTTATTATGAAAGAGTTATGTTCATAGAAGAAAATACAGAGGAGTAAAAGAAAGTTAACTAAAATGACCCACAATCCCACTTGCCGGATATATCCATTCTAAACATTTTGGTTTATCCTTGTAGGAGACTTGAATCCTTTAAGCCAGTTTAGAATTTTAATTTATTTTGTGCTTTGCAGTTTTAGACCTGGAAATATCCTGAGTGCATGAACATTTAGTCCAACACCTTCGTTTTACAAGTATTGAAGTTGAGACCCAGAGAAATTAAATGACTTAATGAAGATCATTTTTAAGAAAAAAATTTCCATTAATGTTGATTTTAACATCTTACAGCATATTTTTATGCTTTTGTCTACACTGTTATATAGCATTGTCAGTTATTTCAAAAGACCACAGGAGTGCTCTTATCCTTTTTAATTATACAGATTTATAAACAGGTGTAGCCTAATCTCTCTTAAATTTTCTAAAGATTAATTCATTGCAAATTTATTCTCTCTATGTGTTTCACAAAAATAGATTCATCCCAAGTTAATTTACTGATGTTCCAAAGAACTATTCTTTTCACTATTATTGAACTGAGTGTTACAGCTTCAATTGGAAATCAGCTCGTATCTTTCCTTGAGCATCTTAGATGATTTAGAAGCATTTCCTTTTATTATCTTACCCTAGAACAGGGGGCAGCAAACTTTTTCTGTATAGGCCAAACAGTAAGTTTTCCAGACTTTGTGGAGCACACGAATCTGTTGAAACTGCTCAGCTCTGCCCTCGTAGTGAGACGCGTCCGTAGACGATAGGTGAATAAATGGGAGAGACTGTGTGCCGATAGAACGTTATCCTCAGCAACATGCAGCAGGCCAGAGTCTCAGGACCCTTGATCTAAAAGATTATGTCCAGAGCCCACAAAGGTCATTATTTTTCTTCTGCTGACTATGAAATCAAACGGCAGTTTCTTCAGTTTTCAACTGAATATTTTTTCCTTTTTGTCCATTTGATTGAGCATGCTTTTTGAAAGTGCAAAACTTTAAAAACGGAAGCTTTTCAAACCACCTCATAAGAGGAATGTCACAAAGAGCTCAGTTGAATGGACTCTTTTAGTTGTCGTCTAAGGCTCATTTTTATAGTGTGATGTCAGCCCAAGACCCCTATCTCCAGAGCTGTTATTTCTAGAGACTTGAAGAGAAGGGCTGACGATCCAACCAGCTGGCAATAACTCTGAGCCACCTAGCTGGTCCAGGTGAATTTATATTCTGTCAGTCCCTTTTACATCAGCAATACCCTACAGAATTTCAAATTGGGTGGATTAAATGTTATGGCAATTAAGAAATGACTTTTGGGTCTTCCTCTCCAAAATCGTGACCATGAGAAAAACAGGCAAATCCAGGTTGAAGGGCATTCTACAAAATGACGAGCTTGAGTGATTAGAGCTGTGGATGTTGTAAGCTTGCTCTTTGTAGCTAAAACACTTAATAAACATTTTTTTCCTTGGGCTTCTCCAGGTGTCTCAGTGACTGGGTTAGGCCCCATTGATACTGTGATGAGTCAAGCATAATCCCTGGTGCAAAATGCCATCCTAAGAACCAGAATTCTTGGGGAAGAGGGCTATAAGATCATTCTCTTTTCTTTTGGTTTTTATTGCAGACATTGAAGGATGCCACAATAACAACGGTGGCTGCAGCCATTCTTGCCTTATGTCTGAGAAGGCCTATCAGTGTGAATGCCCCCGGGGCTTAGTGCTGTCTGAGGATAACCACACTTGCCAAGGTAGTACCCAGATGGGCTCAACCTCTGCTCTGACTTCCTCCCCTTGAATCTCTCTGCATTCCTCACCCAAGTGTGTCAGATTCTCATCTTTTAGAATACCAGCTCTTTCAGCAAGAAGTCTAAGACATTGATGCAGTTCTTTTCTTTTCTAACAGGTACTAAGTTGAAAGCCATAGGGAACTGATTCTTCTCCCTACACTTACAATATGAGCGTCAACAATCCCCTGAGAACTATTTTCTAGAAGTCTACTTATGTATGTCCAGAATATCAGTTCATTCATCCAGCAAATATTTAATGGGCACCTATCTCTGATTTCTTTATACTATGCCACTCTTACAATACATCCTCACATATTGATATCATCCTCACATATTTTCTGACCATGCCCGTAAGAGTTCCCTTTAGGGTATTTGTAGAGTCTGGAGAAGTCGGCATGGGAATGCTAAGGAAAAGCAATCTTTTCTGTATTAAATTAAAGTGGAATTTATAGTCGGAGTTTATGGTTTACTGAGCAATGCAAGGATAATTTGGAACTCTTCCCCAAGTGCACTAACATTGTTTTTATTACCTCCCTTTATGCGGCAGTAATTAATGGTAAAGTCAAAGTAGTACCATTTATAATTTAAGCCTATATCAAAGCAGTACTTTTCTATATTGCCAATAAATTGTATTTGTGCTAAAAGTTAATCCTTTTGGTGTTTCAGTTCATGGAGTTTTGCTAGCCACACTGAAATAAATGTTTGTTGAATTGGAACTTGAACACAATATTTCCTCATTCAGGGAACAATATATTTGAGGAGCGTTATTTGACCACAACTGTGGGAGTTAGGAGTCCTGGTTTTTTGGGGGGGGGGGGGGTTTTGGGTTTTTTTAAAGATTTTATTTTTTTTTTCCTTTTTCTCCCCAAAGCCCCCCAGGACATAGTTGTATATTCTTCGTTGTGGGTCCTTCTAGTTGTGGCATGTGGGACGCTGCCTCAGCGTGGTTTGATGAGCAGTGCCATATCCGCACCCAGGATTCGAACCAACGAAACACTGGGCCGCCTGCAGTGGAGCGTGCGAACTTAACCACTCGGCCACGGGGCGAGCCCCAGGAGTCCTGGTTTTATACACCAACTTGTTTTAAGCCTTATGAGCTTTATGATTTCCTTGAGGATAAAACAAAAAGTTCATCATGTGAGGGTGAAATGATTTCTCCTAGAAGCCTTCCTTATCCTTCTCCCAGTTCAGGTTTCCCTGTTCTAACGGTAGGCTCTTTCTGCTGCAGTCCCCGTGTTGTGCAAGTCGAACACCATTGAAGTGAGCATCCCCAGGGACCTGGTTGGCGGTCTGGAGCTCTTCCTGACCAACACCTCCTGCCGAGGAGTGTCCAATGGCACCCATGTCAACATCCTCTTCTCCCTCAAGACGTGTGGCACAGTGGTCGATGTAGGTTCTTCCTAGACGACACTTGGGAAATGATCAAAAGCCAGTTATTTGGGAGGTGGTTGACAGAAGTATGCAGTGTGGCTTGTGTCATAGATGAAGTATTTCCACATGAAAGAATGAAGCTCAAAAAAATCATATGCCATTCATTAACAAATATATTATTGAGCATTTGCCTTGGTCCTAGCACTATGAGGACAGGGACTTAAGAAGAATTCTGCTATTTCTGTTTTCAAATAGTCCCACCTGTCCAATATGTGCAGACAATTTCCTTAGTGCATAAGCACTAGTACCGAGGCTGGCTACATTCCCTCTGACCAGTTATTTTACTTGAAGAAAGCAACTGGTGTAGATGATGGTTCATTTATAAGGTAGCAGATGAGTTTGAGTATTGAACCAGATGGAGGTAAAATGTTTGTACTTTCATCCGAAATATCTGTGCACAGCCCTGGGCCCAGGAGTCTGAGGGATATATGAAACAAGATTCCTGACTTTTAGGAACGTACACAGTCGTATCGAGATGACAACACACACAAAATATAAATAAGAGACGGTGACACAGGCGATAGGTGCTATAGGAGTCCAGAAAGGGACAAACACTGGAGCAGTCAAGAAAGGCGGGACTTGAATTGGGATGAAGCATGTGTGTGCTTTACACAGGCAGAGAGGAAAAGAAAGGGTGTTTCAGGTGGAAAACAAGGAGCGTTTCAGAGATGAGAGTACTTAAGCCTTATGCTGAGTGAATGGGCAATACAGCCTGACTGGCAAGGAATTCCTGTTGGAACAGGAAACTGGAAAAGTAGATGGGGGGAGACTGTGCTTCCAAAGATCTGCCTTGTGTGCTAGGGTGAGACGTTTGGGCTTTATCCTGTAGAAATGGGGTTAGGCAGGCACTGTTGTAATGAAATCAGAAGAGTGCAAGATGGGTAGAAAAAAAGAGGACCTGGATCCAAGAGATCCATGCAGAGGCCCTTGCGACCATTTGATTCAACAAATATTTATTGAATCCGACTAAGAGAAAATCAGAGAGCTAATTAGACTTTGGATGAGACATGGGGGAGATATTCGAGAGAAGGTGGTTCCATCTTAGGCAAATTGTGTTTCTTGTATCTGTGGATAATCAAATGGAAATGATGAGTCAGAGTTTCTGGTACACAGGAAAGCAGACAAGGCTGGAGATAAAGAACTGAAAATCATCTGTATAAATGTGACAGCTGAAGTTCTGCGTGTGGATGAGTTCAGCCCAAGGTCATGCTGCAGCCTGATCACCAGATGGAGGAGTCTAGAAAAATATAATAGACAGAAGCTGTTCTTTTCTAAAATATCAGAAGTTTGAATTTGCTGATTCTGCACAGTTCAGGTTTTATGAGTGATACTCTGAAGGAATGTGTGAGTTAACCATGAAATAGTATGTAAAACTCTTAACAGAACATCTTGCTAAAAAGAGGAGAAACAGTTAAAAAAAAAAACCTTCAGGCTTTAGCAACCAAATCTCTAACGTATTTTGAAATAAAGAGAAGTTTGGAGAATGTTGTGGTCAAAAGGGAGTAAACCAAATCTGTAGAAAATAAACATAAAACCTTTTCCTCTCCTGGCCCTGGCCTGGCTCAGGTGGTGAATGACAAGATCGTGGCTAGCAACCTTGTGACAGGTCTACCCAAGCAGACCCCAGGAAGCAGCGGGGACATCATCATCCGAACCAGCAAACTGCTGATCCCGGTGACCTGCGAGTTTCCGCGCCTCTACACCATTTCTGAAGGATACGTTCCCAACCTTCGAAACACTCCATTGGAAATCATGAGCCGCAGTCATGGAATCTTCCCGTTCACTCTGGAGATCTTCAAGGACAATGAGTTTGAAGAGCCTTACCGGGAAGCTCTGCCCACCCTCAAGCTTCGAGACTCCCTCTACTTTGGCATTGAGCCCCTGGTGCACGTGAATGGCTTAGAAAGCCTGGTGGAGAGCTGCTTTGCTACTCCCACATCCAAGATCGATGAGATCCTGAAGTACTACCTTATCCGGGATGGGTAATTATGCTGTTTAAACTGTTTATTATCCCCAGTTCACATCCGACCTCTAAATGCACAGACATGCTCAGTCATATCCAAAAATGACACGGCACTCTTGTGAGCTCTTAACTAGTTCAGAAACCATTTATTGATGTTTTGAAGGTAAAAACTGGTGACGGAGAGGGGAATCAAACATGATTCCAAGGGTTCAGGCTGGATTACTGACTAAATGCCATTAACCAAGATGAAAGGATGTAGGTAGAAAAGCAGATTGAGGTGAAAATATTGAATATGATAATTTCAAATAATAATATTGAATTGTAAATGCCTGAGGATACATTGGAAGAGAAGTTCAGTGGACATTTGCAAATGCTTATCAGTTAAACCCAGGAGCAAGGTCAGGACTAGAGATAAAGGACAGAGAGTCACCCCTGTTTATTGTTGAAACTATAGCATTGATAAACCTGCTCAGAGAGAAGGGACAGCGTGAGTGCCAGGTGGCGCTGAGAAGTGCAAGACAAGGACGAAGTGGAAGCAGCATATGTAGATCCCTCTTAAGCTTGGTAATGAAGGAGAGAGAAGTACTTGGTAGGTTTTAGAAGAAGAAAGAACAAGTGAAGTTTAGTTTTGTTTGCTTGTTTTATACAAAGGAGATTTCATATTTCCCGAGGATCCTTGGATTGAGAACTGTGTGTGTCTCACAGTGTCATTGGAAGCCTAGCAGTTGTCACACCCATTGCTTCCTTCCCAGGAAATGTAATACACTCACACTGGCAAACTCATTGTGGTCTCTCATCAGTTTCTTCCTTGCTCTCAGTGTCAGGTGGGATATATCTCAGGTGGAGTCAGGAGTCAGCTTAATAGAAATGGACAAGTGAGGGCGCCACAGGTGGGCCTCAGGTGCATCCCCTTTCCTAATCGGCCTAATAGACTCTGAAATTTCTACTTTGCTTTTATCTCCCCGGATCTCTTGCCACAGGCAGCCTTCACCTGCAGCTATCGATCTCTTGCACAGTGGTTTCCAACCCCTGATGCAATGAGGACCACCTGGAAGCTTTTTTAAAAGTAGCAACATCCCAACCTCCTTCTATCTCACTCTTACTGTCTTGATTCCAGCCCTCGTTATCTTTCACCTAGGACTGTAGGACAGCTTCTGAACACAGCCTCCGAAATCCCAACTCTCAAATCTCAGCTTCCCAGAGCCCCTGGGCAGCGAGTCAAGAGGAAAAAATATATATATACACAAGCTGAAAACCTTTGGCTAGCTCTTGATTTCCTTTGGTTGGTGAATTTAACTGTTTACCAGCAGGAGGACTTCTAGCCTCAGATTCCTTAGCTTATTTTCAGAATGCAGAAGACTTCTCATTCTAAGCTGCTTTGGATGGCCAGTAATAGGTCTCCGAGAGGTCTGGAGCCGTTTTGTTTTCTTGCCAACTTAAAGTGATCTCCAGAAAGTTTTAAAATGAGGAGTAGAAGCATCATTTTTTAAAATTCTTTTTTTCAGTCACATACTTAGTGCTAAGTAGATTAGGGAATGGATCTACTTTTTGTGGGCGAGTGAATTTTGGTTCCTTTAAATGACTTTTTACACCTTTGTTGGAGTATATTGCATATAATAAATACACATATTTAAAGTGTATAGTTTTCTAAGAAGCTGTGCTGTTTAATTTTCCAGCCCTTAGCACATACAAAACAGCAAAAAAAAAAAAAAAAAAAATGCTGTAGAAGAAATTAAAATGCTTAAAAAGCAGAGGCAGGAACTCAAAACCGCTCAGTGTAGGCCTGTTTACACTGTTCCCAGGCAAATAGTTCCATCTCGAGTGCAGTAACGGATAACACACAAGGGTACGTGTGAGATGAGCCCGCAAGATAAAATCCTGCTCTCAGCTTGGCTCACTGTGCCTCACCCTCTGACCTCTGCCTTCTCCAGTTTCTGCTCCAGCCAAAGGGAACTGTGGGCAATTCCCAAACTCTATCGCTCCTTGCACCCCACCTGACTCTGCACCTGCTGTTTCCTCTGCCTGAAATCTTCTTCCTCTTTTCTTCCTGTCTGATTCTTACTGGTCCTTCAAGATTCAGCAGGGTTTCTTTCCTCCATGAAGCCTCCCTGATTCCTTCTGATCTGAACTAGAAACCTTCCTTCCTTCTCCTTCTTCCTCAATGCCTAGCCTACCAAAAGGGGCATTAAATATTTGCCAAATGAATTCTTGAATGAGCATTTGTCATATTAGTAATTTGGGGCTAGTCCAGAGCCCTAAGATAAACATAATGCAGTTTACTTATTTTTATAAATTGTTCGATTGTTGTCCTCAGCTTACATTTAAATCAGGCTATTTTCCCCTGATATTTAATACTTCTGATTCACCTTCCTCTAGTTTTTGTTGGCATATGACCTGAGAATGCAAAATAATTTAATGCAAGCCTGAGCAAAGTAGAATTAAAGTTAATCTCCAGAAAAACAAACATATTGGGTAATCAGATATTTTGGATTTTCCTATACCATCTTTTCTTTTAGCACATGAACTTGGAGTTAACAAACTAGCATTGTCTAATCACCACTAACTCCAAATCAAGAGGCAGAATTTATCCTGGGTTCTCTTCTGTAATATGTTACCCTGTAACAACTCTTTCTGCTTCATTTTCTCTTTTAAAGAAAAATAATAGCATTTTCTACGTAAATATAAATTGAAAAGGATGAGGCACTTAGATGAAAAGTGCCATTTTAATATCGTGTTGCTCTGATTGTCGTAGATACTGGACTATAAACTCCTTGCAGTCATGGACCATATTATTCATCTTTACATCCTCTGAAGCAGCCAGCAGGGTGTGTTGCACAGATTAGATATGCAATAAATATTTATTATAGAACATAATCAGAAGATGGTATAAATTAATTTTACCTCAGGAAAATGAAAATGAGTATATAAATACAAGAAATAACAGAAAACACATTATATGTTTCGAGTCTCTTCAGTCCAGGGGAATAAGGCAGTAGTAGTAATATAAGTCAAGATGCCTTATTTTTAAACAATTTTATTGGATTTTTCAACTGCACTCAAACAGCAATTAGCAATGAACTAGAAAGTGATCTGTAAGCATGTGGAGCACATATCAGTTCCATAGGCTTTTATATCTGAGCCCCACTTTTTTCCTGGCCTGGTAGGTAGGAACTGTTAGTTATCCATAAAAAGGAAAATACATTCATAAAAAAAGTTCTTTTAGAATTCAGAATGGAAAAGCTACTACAAGTGTGATCCTTGGCCTTTAAGGAGAAAAGGTTCATCAATACTAAACCTTGGCCTCAAAATGGAGAGTCAATAAAGACTCTTTTCCCCCAGCCAACCCTGGGTGAGCCTAGGAGGTTCACTTTAAGCAGTAGATCTGAGACTAAAACCCCAAAACCCTATCAAACTACAACTTAGCATTAAATTAGGGAAAAGAGGAATTAAAACAATTTGGAATTAAACCAGTTAAAACACTTTGGAGAGTACACTGCTGGAACATAATGGAATTTCTTACATACCTCATAGTACTTCCATATGCAGTAATAAAGGTTAATAAAATATTATCATAATCAAATACAACAACCCGAAGTTTCGATCCTGAAGGAATGAAGATTCGTGGTCATTCCATCAGTTAAAAAATAATAATATTGCCTGTGGTGGTACTGACTGAGAGCAAAAAGGAATGGAGGTGAATGACTTTGTCCTAATATAACCATTTATTCTGTAAGAAACTTAGCTGTTTATGCAGCTCTTTGATGCACAAACTGGGGTTTGCTCACCTTTGACTCTTCAGGAGCTAGTGTCGATTAGGTGTCCAACAAGTATTTAGAAAATCTAGTTAAAGAAAAGCTATCTCAAACCAATAATAAAGTACGTGAATGCAGAATTCCTATGGTATATTACAAATGAAAATACAGCCTTATAAAGCTATCTTTATTTCAAAAGCTACCTTTGAAATAAATGTTGTTGCTGTTGCTAATACTTCAGTACATTAACAGGAGGTCCTTGTGCCCAGTTAGTGAATGATAGATGGGACAGACAGCGTTAATGAGCAGGGCTGGGTCTGAGATGTCTTCACAAGGAGGAAATTTCATTTTTCCTTCATTCTCAAAAAGCTTGAGTGCAGCCCAGCCTCCTCCACCCAGTTTGCCTCCCCTTGGACCAAATATGTTGGACTAGATTCTTTTTTCACTTCTGTTGAAACAATCAAGTGTTACATGCTACCCTCTCCTACCTTCAGCTGTGTTTCTGATGACTCAGTGAAGCAGTACACATCACGGGATCACCTAGCAAAGCACTTCCAGGTCCCTGTCTTCAAGTTTGTGGGCAAAGACCACAAGGTGAGCAGAATACCTTTAGCTTGTAAACCACCCCCACGCCTAGCCTTCTTTCTTGATGTCCCAATCTGTAACATTCTATGAACCCAGAGTTAGGATCTGCATTATCTCTATGAAAAAATGCTGTAAAACTGACCATCTAGAAGTTTAACACCTTCATGAATGTCACAATTATCTGCCTCCCTTCCAATAAAATAGCTGTGCTTGTTCAAAGAAAATACTGTATGATCACAACTTTAAATCCTTGTGGGCAGGCATGGTTGAAGAAGCCTGTGTGGTGGTCACATGGCAAAGGAAAATTCACAGAAAAGCCAAATAGTGAAATGTTCAGTGAAAATAGTACTTAAAATGCCAATTAAAACAATTAAAAGACACTATTTTATACATATTGAATTTATAAAAGTTACAACACTTGCAAGGTTATAGGGAGAAATATAGAGTGGCAGTATAAATTGATACGCTTTCTAGAAAGTTGACTGAAAATATGTAATAATAACCATAAAATCATCATATTCTTTTATCTAAAAATTCCAATTCCGACAGCTTCTCAAAAACAAACAAAAATGAGATTTGTCAGATGTGTTTATAGAGCATTTTTATAAGGGGGGGGTGAAAAAAAGCCCCCAGATAGGATATCAATTAATGCAATATTATGCAGCTATTAAAATGATAAATATAGAAAAAAGAGATATGAAAAATTGTTGCCATAACAATTTATATGCAAATTGAATGATACATTTTTTTAAAGTGTATATACATGAATAGAGGTTATAAGAGGCTACATATAGTATGTTAAGGCGGAAGTATTTTTGTTTTTTGTTTCAGTAGAGTTGTTGAAAGAAACAAAAGGAAGCTTAAGAAACTAAAAATCTTTTACGTACTGCATTTAAGTACGCATATTCACGTCCTTTCCAGCTACATCGCTGTTCCAGAACGATTGCTAACATGATGTCTAATCCTAACCTCCCTCCTCACCAGGCAGCACGCTTTGGGAAGTTACTTACAGGAAGAAGATTGGAGAAAGAGCTTGTTGTTTTACACAGAAGTGCGTGGGAGCCAGTGTTACTCCTAGACCTTGACGTGAAGACTGAGGATGCTAGCGTTAGCAGCTGTGGCCTTCACTAAGGCCTCTCCCGTCCCTGCACGAAGGCGGAAGTTATAGCTGTGGGGTTTTAAATCACCCACAGGCCTCAGTGCGTTTGCCACATTAGTAAAGGAGTGAATTTGGGCAAGTTCCTTACCCTTCTAAGTCCCAGTTTCCTCATCCATAAAAGGGAGATGATAACATCTACCTCAAAGGGCTATTGTTTAGATGAAATGAGATAATATATATATGAAACATTTAGCATAGTGTCTTGCTTCTAGAAAGTGCCCCACAAGTGGCATTGGTGATCGTTGTTTTTGTTAATTATCATTATGGTCTTTCTAGGAAGTGTTTCTGCACTGCCGGGTCCTTGTCTGTGGAATGCTGGATGAGCGTTCCCGCTGTGCCCAGGGCTGCCACCGGCGAATGCGCCGTGAGGCAGTGGAAGGAGAGGACACAGCTGGTCCACAGAGCCAGATGCTGACAGGTGGCCCAATCAGCATCGACTGGGAGGACTAGGATGGCCCAACATCTGAGTCCTGGCTTCGGGCTGCCCGCCCGTTTGGAACTTCCCACACCCTCTGAGAACATCAGTCAACACCCTAGAACACCGTGCTTCTTTAATACTGTGGGTTTAGACAAACTCCCAGAACCAAGTCGCTCTGATTCCAGCTCACTGAGTCAGGAAAGGTCACCTCACTGCTGACCAACCTGACCCAGGTGGGGCTTCATCCTCCTAAAGTTGGAAGCCACGCTGCGCACCCAGAAAGCTGCTCAGTCTATTGCCCCCATTTCTTTCCCGCAATAAAACACTTAAGTGCGGTAGGACCACTAAATCAGAAGTTGAGTATAATATTCCAAATGGAGAACTTAAAAAGTTAAATAGTTGCTTTAAATTGACTTAAATACCCAATGATTCCTTAAATATGTAAATAATAATTATACCCTGAAATTTTAATTCGAATGCAGGTTAGTTATAGAGGATTTGGAAGTTTATCAATCTAAGTATGTACTAAAAATTCTCTTTGGTTTTTCTCTTTTGTGATATTTTCTTTTGATGTTTTTATATTGTTTTAAGTGAAATATTTTCAATTAATAAATGTTAATAAATTCATTAACATGCACTTAAGTGGTTCAATGACTGAACTGTAGACAAAATTAAAATTTGGCACCATTTGCCCTGTTATTTGGCGTTCTATGCCCTCAGACTGATAAGATAATAGAAAAAGGTAAAAAATTATACCATACTCTATTTTCTAGGTGCTTAATAAATTTTATTGAAATAAATATCATAAACCACAGAGATAAATTTATCTGCAGTTAAACCCAATTTCTTAGTAAGCCAATTGATTTTATGGCTTTACACAAGATCAAAAAACAGTTTTTCTCCTTTTTCTTTTTAGAAATGGCTACAATCAATAACTCTTAATGGAACCAGTGAAATTAGCAAAAGGAAGGGAAAGGAGAAAATTATCTAGATCAGGAGTTGGCCAACTTTTTCTGTAAAGGGCCACATGGTAACTATTTTAGGCTTTCTGGGCCATACGGTCTTTGTCAAAACTATTCAACCCTGCTGTTGTAAGCACAGGAACAGCCATAAACAAAAGTGAGCATAGCTATGTTCCAATAGAACTTTATAAAAACAGGTGTTGGGCCTAATTTGGTCCATGGGCCTTCGTTTGCCAATCCCTGACCTTATTGGCCCTCAGCCCTCACAGTGCATCAGAATCACTAGGGGAGCGTTTAGAAAATATCAGTATGCAGGCACCGCACCCAGAGATTCTTTGTGTTTGTAGTGCTCCTCAGGTTATTCGAATCCACAGTCAGGGTGAAGAACCACAGTTTAGGGAATGGCCCTTTGTCTCTCATACCTGGCAGATTTCAGGGACGTTACCTAGCTATTGTCAGTGGCAGCTTTTACCAAGTGCTTCCCAGATCTTAACATGACTCTAACACAGCTGAGGACTTGGGAATGTCAACATGAATAGTTCACGGAGGGAGGAAAACGGGACCTCAGAGACCTGCTCCATTCAACCTCCACCTCCACTGGCCTTATCAGGTAAACCTCCGACCTTGTTCACCTGTTTTTATCTCTTTAGTACCAGTGGGAATAATTGTTATCATTGGTGGAACTTACCAGGTTGGGTTCTGTTCTTTTCTAAATGAAATGGAAGCATATTGGTGATAATGGAATTCATTTATCCCTTTTCAAATTTTCTAAAAAGTGCACTTTATTAGATGTGAGATGCTTACTGGCAACTGAAACATGGACCAGAGGCAAGTCATTGCCTCTCAAATAGTAGGGAATTATATTCACCCATGAATATAATTATCAAAGGCCAGGAATCCCAGTATGTTAGTCTTTAAACTAAGAACTGAATTTCCAGGCAAATATATCTTGGTTGAGGCGACCAGTGTTAACATGACGAGTAGTCTTCAAATCATTCCATGCTTTTTTCCAATTCTCCTCAAAGGATGGGACTCGCTTTTCAGCTGTAGAATAATGTTTCCTTTCTCCTGCTTTGTGGTGTTCAAACTTTTGAAAGAAAGTATGAGACACATCTGCCATACTACCATCTCCAAGACTGACAGCTGTGGTGTCACTCAAAACCAGGAAGGAATTACCTCTTCCTCATAACTCTTCTTTCTCTTCTTCTGCACAGATGCAGGCTGCTCGTTGACTATTCATAAAGGGCCGGCAGCCCAACGTCCATACGGTATTGAAGACAGTATCAGCCAGAGAATCACAGGCTACTTGAAAAAGATGAAGAGAAATATAAAGGTTAATATATAGGAGTACCCCAAGTAGTTTGAATAATTTTGAAGAAGCAACATATTTCCAGGGATGACGTGATACCCAGAGAAATTAGAGGTAGTAATCCAAATACAGAATTAAAAGGGAAAACATGCATTTGAGAAAAGCTATTTCCGAGAAACTTCCATCCAATCTAGTAAAGCAGAATACACTTTGAAGTACTTTCCTTTTACGGGCCTCCAGGTCAAAACCATGGTTAGCAATCAGAATCTCCTGTATTACTGTGCTCCACTCCATGAAAAATCTAACATTTTTGCAGAGTACTCCCAGATAACACTACTGTGTTTCCTATAGCTTTCCCTGTACAAGTGTGGGCTGAGTAACCATTCATTCATTGAAAAAATATGTGTGTGTGTATTGGATATGTTGGTCAGCCACTCTGTTAGGCATCAGAGATACAGACCAAAGAGATCCCAACTCAAGGATCTCACAGTTTGGACAAAGAGGTGGACAGGATGGACAGGTAAACAGATAGTTATACTACACCATGATGGAAGTAACCCTGAGGTGGTATGGGAGCCCACAGAAAGAGTCTCTATCCTTTTAGGGTAAGAATTATTAAGGAAAGCATCTCAGAACACCTTCCATTGGAATTTTGATAGGGATTGCATTGGATCTGTAGATTGCTTTGGGTAGTATGGACATTTTAACAATATTAATTTTTCCAATCCACGGGCACAGAATATCTTTCCATTTGTTTGTGTCTTCTTCAATTTCTTTCATCAATGTCCTATAGCTTTCAATGTACAGGTCTTTCACCTTTTGTTTAAATTTATTCCTAGGTATTTTATTCTTTATGATGCAGTTGTAAATGGGATTGTTTTCTTAATTTCTCTTTCTGATAGTTCATTATTAGTGTATAGAAATGCAACAGATTTTTGTGTATTGATTTTGTATTCTGCAACTTTACTGAATTCATTTACTAGTTCTAACAGTTTTTTGGTGGAGTCTTTAGGGTTTCTATATATAATATCATGTCATCTGCAAATAGCGCCAGTTTTGCTTCTTCCTTTCTGATTTGGATGCCTTTTATTTTATTTTCTTTCCTAATTGCTCTGGCTAGGACTTCCAATATTATGTTAAATAAAAGTGATGAGAGTGGGCATCCTTGTCTTGTTCCTGATCTTAGAGGAAAAGCTTTCAGCTTTTCACCACTGAATATGATGTTATTATGTTGAGGTACATTCACTTTATACCTACTTTGTTGAGAGTTTTTATTATAAATGGATGCTAAATTTGGTCAAATGATTTTTGTACATCTATTGAGATGATCACATAATTTTCATCCTTTATTTTGTTAATGTATGTGTTACATTGGGGATGATTTGCAGATGTTGAACCACCCCTGCATCCCTGGAATAAATCCCACTTGATCATGGTATATGATCCTTTTAACGTATTGTTGAATTTAGTTTGATAATATTTCGAGGATTTTTGCATCTATGTTCATCAGGGATATTGGCCTGTAATTTTCTTTTCTTGTGGTATCCTTGTCTGTTTTTGGTATCAGGGTAATGCTGACCTCGTAAAATGATTTTGGAAGTGTTCCCTCCTCTTCTTTTTTTGGAAGAGTTTGAGAAGGACTGGTGTTAATTCTTCTTTCAATGTTGAAACCATTTAAATGGAAGATTAATTATTCTTTAAATATTGAAACCACTTTAAAAAGGGAGCCATCTGGATCTGGACTTTTGTTTCTTGGGAGATTTTTGATGGCTGATTCAATCTCCTTACTAGCAATTGGTCTGTTCAGAGTTTCGTTTTCTTCATGATTCAGTCTTGGTATGTTGTATGTTTCTAGGAATTTACCCATTTCTTCTGCATTGTCCAATTTGTTGGCATATAAGTGTTCATATTAGTCTCTTTTGATACTTTGTATTTCTGTGGTACAGTTGTAACATTTTCTTTTTCATTTCTTTTTTTTCTTCTTCTTCTTCTTCTTTCCTCCAAAGCCCCCCAGGACATAGTTGTATATTCTACTTGTAGGTCCTTCTGGTTGTGCTATGTGGGATGCTGCATCAGCATGGCTTGATAAGCAGTGCCATGTCCACACCCAGGATCTGAACTGGCAAAACCCTGGGCCACTGAAGTGGAGCATGCAAATTTAGCCACTCAGCCATGGGATTGGCCCCTCCTTTCTCATTTCTGATTTTATTTCTGAGTCTACTGTCTTTTTTTCTTGGTAAGTCTAGCTAAAGATTTGTCTATTTTGTTTATCTTTTCAAAGTACCAGCTCTTAATTTCATTGATCTTTTCAAATGTCTTTTTAGTCTCTCTTCCATTTATTTCTGCTCTGGTCTTTGTTATTTCCTTCCTTCTACTAACTTTGGGCTTTGTTTACTTTTCTTTTTCTAGTTCCTTGAGGTGTAAAGTTATGTTGTTTATTTGAGATTTTTCTTGTTTCTTGATGTAGGTATTTATCACTATGAACGTCCCTCTTAGAACTGCTTTTGCTGCATCCCATAAGTTTTGGTATGTTGTATTTCCATTTTCACTTATTTCAAGGTATTTTTTTATTTCTCTTTTGATTTCTTAGCATGTTGTTTAATCTCAACATTGCTTTCACCACTTTTATTCAATATTGTACTGGAAGTTCTAGCCAAGGCAATTGGCAAGAGAAATAAATAAAAGGCATCCAAACTAGAAAGGAAGACAATATGCAGGTTACAGTAGCTTGTGTCTAGAAAAGCCTAAGGATTCCACCAAAACTCTATTAGAAGTAATAAATGACCACAGCAATGTTGCAAGAAAAAAGATCAATATACAAAAATTAATTGTATTTTTATACATTATCAATGAATGATCTGAAAATAAAATTAAGAAAACAATTCCATTTACAATAGCATCAAAAAGAATAAAATATTTAGAAATAAATTATACAAAAGACTTGTGATCTGAAAACTATAGAACATTGAAAAAAATTAAAGAAGACCCAAATAAATGGAAAAATATTAATGTTCATTGATCAGAAAATATTATTTCGTTAAGATGGCAATACTGCTCAAATAGATGTACAGATTCAACAAAAGCCCCATCAAAATTCCAACTGCCATTTCTTTTTTTTTTTTTTTTGAGGAAGATTAGCCATGAGCTAACATCTGCTGCCAATCCTCCTCCTTTTGCTGAGGAAGACTGGGCCTGAGCTAACATCTGTGCCCATCTTCCTCTACTTTATATGTGGGACACCTACCACAGCATGGCTTGCCAAATGGTGCCATGTCTGCACCCGGATCTGAACCGGCGAACCCCGGGCCGCCGAAGTGGAACATGCACACTTAGCCTCTGTGCCACTGGGCTGGCCCCATCAACTGCCATTTCTTAAAGAAACTTATGAGCTGAACCTGAAAATCATATGGAAATATAATGGATTGACAATATCCAAAACAAACTTGAAAAAGAAGAACAAAGTTGAAGGACACTTCCTCATTTCAAAATTTACTACAAAACCACAGGAATAAAAACAGTGTGATCGTGGCATAGATCAACGGAATAGGATTGAGAGTCTAGAGATAAACACTGCATTTATGGTCAATTGATTTCTGACAAGGGTACAAAGACAATTTAATGAAAAAGAATAGTCTTTTTCAACAAATCGTGCAGGAACAACTGGATATCCACATACAAAAGGATGAAGTCGGAGCCCTTTCTTACACCATTCACTAAAATTAACTAAAAATGGGTCATATGAGCTAAAAAATAAAAAAAAAAACTCTTAGAAGAAAACAAAGGAGTAAATCTTTGTGACCTTGGTTTGGGCAAAATCTTCTTACATACGACACCAAAAGTACAAGCAAGAAAAGAAAAAATAAATAAATTTGACTTAATCAAAATGTAAAACTTCTGTGCTGCAAATGATATCATCAAGAAAGTGAAAAAACAACCCACAAAATGAGAGAAAGTATTTTCAAATCATATGTCTGATAAAGGACTTGCGTCCAGAATATACAAAGAACTCTTATAACTCAATGATAAAAAGACAACCCAATTAAAAAAGGGGCAAAAGATCTGAATAGAAATTTCTCCAAAGGAGATATTTAATGGCCAATAAGCACATAAAAAGATGCTCAATATCATTAGCAATCAGGGAAATGCAAATCAAAAAATGCAAATCATATCCACAGTATGGATATCACTCCATACCCACTAGGGTCTATAACAAAAAAGACAGGTAATAACAAGTATTGGTAAGGATGTGAAGAAACTGGAACCTTATTACATTGCTGGTGGGAATGTGAAATGGTGTGGCTGCTCTGGAAAACAGCTTGTCATAAAATTACCATATAACCCAGAAATTCCCTTCTGAGGTAACATACTCAAAAGAAATGAAAACATATGCCTCCAGGAAAACTTGTACATAAATGTTCACACCAGAATTATTCATAAGAGCCAAAAAATGGAAACAACCCAAATGTCCATCAATTGAGGAATGGATAAATAAAATGTTATATACATACAATGTAATATTATTTAGCAATAAAAAGGAATGAAATACTGATACATGCTACAACATGGATAAACTTTGCTAATTGAAAAAAGCCAGTTACAGAAGACCACATATTTTATGATTCCATTTATATGAAATGTCCAGAATAGGCAAATCTATAGAGATAGAGAGATTAGTGGGTGCCTAGAGCTGGGAAGGGGAAGGACGGGGGGAGACTGCTAATGGCCATGGGGTTTCCTTCTGGAGTAGTGAAAGTATTCTCAAATTGCTTATGGAACTGAGTGCATAACTCTGTGAACATATTAAAAAAGCATTTAAGTGTTTGAATTGTATAGCACATGAATTATATATCAATAAAGCTGTTTCAACAACAACAAGAAAATGAATGATCAGAGTGTTCCAAGCAGAGGGAACTGAAGAGGCAGAAAGATACAGGCTATCAACCAAGTAGTTTGAAATAGCAGAAGTCAGGAGAGAAATCCAAAATAAGCAAGATGATGCTGGAGAGGTAAGCTAGGGCTGAATCAGAAAGGGCTATGTACGTCATACCAAGGAGTTTGGATTTAATTCTAAGGAAGAAGAAACTATTGAAGGACTTACACAGAGGGTGGAGATGACCAGATTTGTATAGTATAAAAGTATATCTGGTCCCTATGGCATGAATAGATTGGATGTGAACCTGAGATTGGGTTAATTGACAGTTAACCAGGCAAGTGGTATATCAAATAGATGTTTAGGAGAAAGAATGAATAGGACATTGCTTGAAGAAGGAAATTTGACCTGACCCTAGATTAGCAGGAGGCAATTTTTCACGTTTTGTAGGCACAAATAAAGTGATACTCCCTTTTACAGGGCCTAATTTAGTATTCATATTTTTAAGCCCTCACACATTCACTTTAGGACTACATTCTAGACATTGATCTATGAACAAGATCCAAGGTTCTTTCTACTGTTGACTTTCTCAGTGGCATGGGGTCAACTCTTTATAAGCCTGAATTTCAAACTTCACCATCTAAAAATATATAATGCTAATACCTGGGTATAATGTTCTGGCTTCAGAAACTAAAGGATTAAAACTTTTCCTAAGGTAAATTAGGA
Source organism: Equus asinus (assembly GCF_041296235.1). Classification (NCBI taxonomy): domain Eukaryota; kingdom Metazoa; phylum Chordata; class Mammalia; order Perissodactyla; family Equidae; genus Equus; species Equus asinus. The sequence goes on from NC_091791.1 coordinate 61,468,944, forward strand.
AAAAGAAACTACAGAATCAGTGTCAGAAATTGGGTAGCTAAACCGTTGTTTAAAAATAATTATCCTCAAGTACACATAGGTTTCTACACAAAAAAGATAGGGTTTTAAAAATTCTTTCCCTGACTGAGAACAAAATAATAAAAAAAAGGGCTTAAACGAAACCAAGTGGTCTTATACAGAATAACTCCCAGTATGGAAAATTATTTAACAGTGGAATGGATAACTAAAGCCAGTTGGGCGACTCTTTCTCCAGTCTTAAAGGATGGATTTTTGTATCTGTGGAAGGCTTTGGTGTGGCCTGTCCATTAGGAGTGGTGCCAGCAGCTCCTGGGCAGGACAGCAAGAACTTTAGTGGAGTGCCCAGAATCTTCCCTCGCCCTTTCCTGTATTGGGCACAGTGTTCTATAAAGAAAGTTCAGTGAGCTCTGATGGTCTCTTTATAAAGGCAATCTGGCTACATTAATGTGTAAAAACGGACACAAAACTCCCTGCTCACAAGTAGATGCCCTTAAGATACCTACCTTCCACATTGGAGACAAAGCCTAGACTCCGCTTAAGGTCGGAGCAGATAGAGTGGAGACACCATCGGAATTTTGCATCACAGCGATACTTATTGGCACCACAAGTGTCATAACAGATATCCAGCTGGTTGCAGCACTTGGTCATAGCTGGAATGCCCAAGTCCATCTGGGGAAAAGTGAAGAAAGACAAGAGAAGGAAGAAAATGCCACGTTTAGACCAAGGACCTTAGGCAACCTTTCCCACCTTGTTATTAACTAGCCAGTTCTCAAATTCCTGTTACGTATTCAGATCAATTCAGAAACACCAGTGACTCTAGAGGATACATTAGGTTGACAGTCACAGGAAGCTAAATTTCAATCACAGCTTAGTTATTAGTTTAATAATTCAATGACCTATTTTTCCTCTTTGTATTTTAGATTTTAGTAATTTTCAAATTCACGGGCCACTACAGTGGTAAAAATAAAGTTGAGACGTTAATCAAAAGGGCAAAGCTTTGAGACTTCCAAATTCAACTAAAACCTGAATTACATGAGATTTTGTTTGAGCAAAGGATTCCAAGGCTCAGAAGTATGAAAAATTAAGCCCCAGTTCATCAAAAAGTCATCAGTATTTATCAGGGACCCATCCCATACAGCACTGTTTTAAGGATGTGTGTATGTGCCTGTATGTATTGGGAAGCAGAGTGGGACAGAGAACACATCATCCCTGACAACAAGGGGCCTATGGTCAAATGACAATATCACACACACACATTTACTAAGCAATCTATAAACAATAGTAAATGTTGTGGCATAAACTAAGTTCATAGAATGCCACACATAGAGTTATCAAACAGAAATCTTTTTGTGAGGGTTCCTAGAGATCAGAGTAGACTTAGGATATAGTAGGTAAGGCGGGGAAATAACGAGCAAATCATATGTGGGCAAGTCAGTTGGGTTGTTTAGTCCTGCAAAGGTCTTAGCAGGGCAATGTGTGTATATATTTTTTTTTCTTTTTTTTTTAATTAGAGAGAAAGGCAAGTTGATGAATGGCCTTGATTTCCAAAGTAACTAGATAGATTTGGTAAAGACTCTTGAGCAATGAAGGGACATGATACAAGGAGTGATTAAACAGGAGTGATCATTCTGTGGCATATAAAATAGATTGGAACAGGGGGAGTCTAGATGTGGGTAGAGCATCTCGGAATCTTTTGCACCTCTTCTGATGATATACCCTTGGACTTGGATGGAAGCTGTGAACACCTGGTTTCAGGGTATGGGCGGGGATGGATTAATCAGCTGTCATAGATCCTTTCCTCTTGGGTCTCCTTTGGAGTTCTGTTATTGAACTTTTACTCCAAGCCCACCTAAAGCAAAATATGGACTTTGGCAGTTTAAAATCTCCTTTTAAGCAGAAAAAAATATTATTACATTAAGAGATAATCTAACTGATTAGACCAGGCAACTGCCTGGACTGTGCAATTCTGGGTATATTCCCATCATCTGATATCTGAAGTAAACTACTTTGCTTGTACTTCACCCTAAAACCAAAAATATGTCACAACAGAGGTAACTGAGAATCAGTAAATATAGTGGCTATCATTCAGTTCAACTAAATTGGAAATTCTTGAACTAGTTCTGAATGATATATGTACCAGTAAACAAAATGACATCACTCCCAAAATAGAGTGCATACCACTTCCATAGGTACTAAGTTGATATCAAGTAAAATATATTAGCCAAAAATATGCGGGTTTTCTAATAAATTTGTACATTTGAAAGGATTGTCTTCCTTCCATGTCCATATAGACAGTATTGACAATTATGGACAAGGCTAGGAGGACAGCTGTGCAGGTCGTGCAGTGCACAAGAGAGTCATATCTAAGAGGGCACCTTCCACAAGAATCATGGATTTATATATTTATTAAGAAAACTGTTTAGCCAATGGCAGTCAAATTTCCTTTTCTAACAAAATCAGTGTATTAAGATAAATTTCTGACAGTGGAAGAAAACTGTCTTGAGGAAAGGGGATCTTTTTCCAATTTGCACAAAAATGCCACATGGGTGAGCAGGATTTTAGTTAGAAGAATAAACATGCTGCTTGGAAAATCATTACAAAGTAAAAGCTTTTGATTTGTCATAAAAATGAAGTTTAGCCTGATTAATTCACAATTCAAAATCATAGTTTAGATATGAAATCCATCTACCTGCGTTTTACATAAAACCTCTTTTCTAAAGTGAGACAGGTAAAAGGGCCTTAAAAGGTCTTACAAGAAATCAATGTATTACTTTTTTTAGAGGAGGCCGCCAGTTTGAGAAATGGTCAGCAGTTGGGTGTGGAGGGTTGGGGTGGGTGGATGTGTTTGCAGATTGCTGTGATGTTAATGCTGCAAACATTGCTGACCTGACACTACAGACATGAATTCAACCAGTGGCAAGGGTCCTGACAACGCAACAATCAGCTCTCACTTGTCAGCACCAGCTGGCTCCAGCCCATCCCTGGAAAGTCTCACTAATGTAAGTCAGTCAAACTTCTCAGCTCTATTTCAAACTAAGTTATGTTTGATCCCCTAAGGCTCAGCTGACATTCGCCATGGTGACTTCAGAGATCGCTACACAAGGCCTTATCTGAGGGACAGCTGCCTCTGAGAAAAGAAAATCAGGCACTTTCTTTGAAAATTATCTCCCTTTGTCCATATCCAATTTTTAAAAATTTAATTAGATTGCTCAACATATTCCATAAGTGATCACTTCCATTAGTGATAACTCTTGGACTAGTCTTAGTTAAAAACCAATCTACTGAGAAAATATTGGTGGTAGTACATACACTTCCTGGTACCTTGAGACCCAGGAAATGGGAGCTGCAGCCATTCGGTTCCTGAGGCTTGTAGCCAGGTCTGGGCATTGGTGCCTTTCCTAGCAAGAGAAAGGACAAAAAAGAAAACCAGAAGAAATATTTAGAAATTAAGCATTTGGGAACATTCATCAAATAAAAGTTATCTAAAAGCACATTTACCATTTCCTTCGAAAGTAATTGTTCTTCACCAGATATTCACATCTGTATTAGGTGGTGATAATATAATGATGATGATGATGATGTCGTAAACCAATAATAACCTTCAGACCAGTCTGGAATTTTTCTCCTAATCTCAAAGAATCTTACAAGCATTTATTTACTAACAATTCTAATGTTTCTTAAGTGCAGGATCTTGAAGATAAGGTCTATGGCAAAACCAAACTAAAACTCAAGTTTTCTTATTTCTCTATCCACTGTCAGACCACACACCGTGTGCAGAAAAGGGAGAACACTATCTGATCATCCACTGAAGGAATCAGAATTATAATAGTACCACAAACGTTTTTCAGAATAACTTGAAGGAAAATTTGCAAGATTCCATAAATGTAAAGAAAGCATTATTGACCAAAGGGTAAAGAAAACACTCTATGCAATATTTCAGGCATTTGTATTATAGATCTGAAAAGCTTTGAATTTCTTGGTTTCCCCTACATATCTTTTGAGTTATTTTATAATCTTGCAAGTGTGTAGAGAGAAGCTTTGTCAGTTGTATCAAAGGCGGTCGCCATGGATGAGGACAACCTTGACCTGAGATGACCTCAGGACGGTCATCTACAGTGAGTACCTTATCCCATGATCCAGACAAGGAAAATCAGGCTAAGAGGCTGTATGACTTGCCTAAATCAGATAGTAAGTGGGGGAATTTGGATATAAATCCAGATTTCCTGTTTGTATCCAAAACCCATGTTCTTTCATCACATTCCTTTGCCTCTTTTTAGGCGATGCAAGACATAGCATAGACTGAGGAAACAAGCTAACAATTAATCCTCAGAGGTAGGCACATGGCATTTTTTTCTTTCTTTTCGTTAACCTTCTCCTACCAAGTATTTTATTTTTAATTCTTTGTATTATGAAATATTTCAAAATTGAAGAAAAGCCAGAGAAACAAGCACCCATGTACCCACTATACAAACATAATAAATGTTATTGCCAAACTTGCTATAAATATTTTTTCTGTTTAATTAAATTTTACAAATACAGTTGAAGCCTCTTTGTGCCCCATCTTTCTGTTTTAATTTTTAGATATTAAGTCTATGCTTTAAAGCCTTCCTTCCTTATTATTCCTAAAAATTGTCTTGATTATTCTTGGACCTGTACTCTTGTATATGAGTTTTAGAGTCAACTTAGTAAATTCTACAAGAGATATTATCAGGATTTTGTTTGAAAAATACATTGAGTTTAAAGATTAATTTGGAGAAAACTGGCTTTCTTAAAATATTCTGTCTTCCCAAACATGGGCATAATATAGCTTTCCATTTACTTAGGTCTTCCTTTATGTCCTTCAATAGAGTGTTATAATTTTCTCCATATACTTGTTACATCTCCTACATACTGTATTATTCAGATGCTTAAAAAAAATACATCTCATAAAAATCCATAATTAAGGGTCATAAGGCTAGTATGGTAAATCTAGACTTTTCTGGAACCCAGGCTGCTTCTAGCTTTCTGCTCTCCCAGCCCTAGAATAGAGCCTTGGCTCTCATGGTCCAAAATGGCGCTTCAACCAACACATCCATATTACAAGCAGCAGGATGGAAGAAGGAGGTAGAAGGGTCACAGCCCCTTTCTTTAATAAACACACTCCAGAATGTTACACACATCACTTCCTTACTTCCCTTCAGCCAGATCTTAACCAAATGGCAACACCTAGTTGCAAAGGTGGGCTAGGAAATGAACTTTTTATTCAATAGAGGCAGTCATGAGCCCAGGTTAAAGTTGGGAGGAGGGGCTTATTACTGTAGACAAGGGGGAGGAGATTAGGGGACAACAAGCAGTCTTTGTCACAGTCTGTTCGGGTATTTGTTGCTGTGGTACAACATGTGTATAAGATGGTGGTTCAGGAGGGTCCCCAGTGATCCCTGTCTCCTGGGATTCATACCCTTGTGTATTGTCTCAGGGTTGGTCTGTGTGACCAAGGGAATATGGCAGAGGTGGGGGTATGCTGGGTCCAAGATGAGGTTATAAAAGACTACAACATCTGTCTTGGGCTTGCACACACTCTTTCTTTCTCATCAGTTACTCTGGGAGAAGGCATGTTGCAAACAGGCCCGTGGCAAGGTCCATGTGGCAAAGAACTAAAGCCTCTTGCCAGCAGCCACATAAGTTTGGAAGGAGATCCTCTGGATTCAGTCAAATCTTCAGAGACTGCAGCATCAGCTGGCAGCATGACTACAACCTTATGAGAAACTCAGAGCCAGAACTATCCAGAAGAGCCACTCTAGGATTCCTGACCCTCAGAAACTATGTGATATAATAAATGTTTGCTATTTGGGGGTGACTTGTTACTCAGCATACATAAATTCTGCAGCTGACATTATGATTCGGATCTCTTTTTTCATTACTTTTTTTTCTATGGCACCTTTATTGAGATATAATTCACATAGTATACATTTACCCATTTAATGTGTATAATTCAATGGGTTTTTGCATATTCACAGTGTTGTGTGACCATCACTACAATCTAATTTTAGGACATTTTTATCGTCCCCAAAAGAAACCCCATATGCATAAGCAGTCACTCTGCATCTCCCTCTCCCCTAGCCCTAGACAACCACTAATCAACTTTCTGTCTCTATAAACTTGCCTTTCTGGACATTTCACATAAATGAAACCATACAATATGTGGCCTTTTGTGTCTGGCTTCTTCCACTTAGCATGATGTTTTTAAGGTTCATCTATGTTGTAGTATGTATCAGTACTTCATTCCTTTTCATTGCCAGAGAATATGAGGGACATTGGGTTGCTTCCATTTTTTGGCTATTATGAATAATACTGCTACAAATATTTGTATAAAGGTTTTTGTGTGGACAATATGTTTTCATTTCTCCATAGGAAAAGAATTCCAGGGTTGTATGGTAACTCTATTTAACATTTTGAGGAACTGCCAGACTGTTTTCCAAAGTAGTGGCACAATTTTGCACTTCCACCAGCAATGTACGTGGGTTCTAATTTCTCCACATCCTCAGCAACACTTGTTATTGTCTGTCTTTTTGATTGTAGTCATCCTAGTGGGTGTGACGTGGTATCTCATAATAGTTTTGATCTGAATTTCCCTAATGATTAATTATGTTGACTATCTTTTCTTGTGTTTATTGGCTATTCATATATCTTCTTTGGGAAAACGTCTATTTAAGTCTTTTGCCCATTTTATAATTAGGTTGTTTGTCTTTTTATTGTTGATTTGTAAGAGTTCTTTATATAGTCTGGATACAAATGCCTTCTCAGATGTATGATTTGCAAATATTTTCTGCTTTTCTGTGGCTTATCTTTTTGCTTTCTTGATGGTATTCTTTGAATAACAAAAGTTTTTAATTTTGATGAAGTCTAATTTATCTATTTTCTTTTTGTATTGAGGTGAAATTCATATAAAGTAAAATTAACCATCTTAAAGTATACAATTCAGTGGCATTCAGTACATTCATAATGCTGTGTAAACATTACCTCTAACATACCAAAACATTTTCATCACCCTCCAAAGAAGGCCCCACACACATGAAGAAGCCACTCTCCATTCTTCCCTCCTCCCAACCCCTGGCAACCACTTATATGTTTTTTGTCTCTAGAGATTTACCTATTCTGGATATTTAAATAGATGGAATCATGCAATCTGTAACGTTTTATGCCTACTTTCTTTCACTTAACATAATGTTTTCACAGTCCGTCTGTGTTGTAGCATGTATCAGTACTTCATTGTTTATGACTGAATAATATTCCATTCTCTGGATATACCACAGTTTGTTTATTCACTGATGGACATTTTGGTTGTTTCCATCTTTTGGCTATTGTGAAGAGTACCCCTATGAACAATTGTGTACAAGTATTTGTTTGAATATCTGTTTTCAATGATTTGGGGTATAACCTAAGTAGGATTACTGGGTTATATAGTAATTCTGTGTTTAACTTTTTGAGGAACTACCAACCTCTTTTCTTCAGCGGCAGCACCATTTTACAGTCCCACCAGCAATGCCCAAGCATTCCAATTCTCCACATCCTCACAGTTTTACTACAACGTATCTAGATGTGGATTGTATATCCTTATCCTGCTTGGAACAATCTGAAGATTTGGGTTTCTTTCACCTTTGGAGAATTCACAGCCATTATCTGAATATTTTATTTTTCTCATTCTCTCTAGTTTCTCCTTCTGGGCCTCTCATTACTGAATGGAGAATCTTTTTATTTCTGTCCTTCATATATCTTAACCTCTCCTTCATATTTCGCATCTTTTTCTCTCTATATTCTGAATTTTGACTATCTTCATCAAATCTATTTTCCATTTAACTAATTCTAGGTTGCCTAATCTTCTATTTAACCCATGCACTGAGTTTTTTCTTTCAATGACTATAAATTTCTTTTCTTGGAATTTTATTTGATTCTTCTTTTAAGTCAGTGTATTCATTTTCATTGAGTTCTCTTTTTTCAAATTATGTTTTCTATTCCTTATTTGATTTCCTTTATAATTTCAAATGTTCTTTCTTTTTTTTTTGAGGAAGATTGGCCCTGAGCTAACATCTGTTGCCAATCTTCCTCTTTTTTTTCTCCCCAAAGCCCCCCAGAACATAGTTGTATATCCTAGCTGTAGGTTCCTCTAGTTCCTCTATGTGGGATGCTACCTTGGCATGGCTTGATGAGCTGTGTGTAGGTCTGTGCCCAGGATCCAAACTGGTGAACCCCAGGCCGTCAAAGCAGAGTGCACGATCTTAACCACTCAGCCATGGGGCCAGCCCTTCAAATGTTCTGGTTATATTATTTTATTATCTCCAGTCCTTGGGATGCTAACTCTTTCACTTTTAATGTTTACTGACTCCTTCAGGGTGTGTAATTTTTTAGTAAGCTCTCATCTTCAGAAGGGCTTGTTTTTCTAAAGGAATTCTTTGGGTCACGTACTACAGAGTAGTTCCCCAATTGCTTTGCTGTGGCTCTAGGAGTTTCAAGATATTTGAGACACCAGTATTTATGTTAATTTCTCAACTTGGGATTCTCACACGAGGCCAACTGTAGTCATGTGTTGCTTAAAAACAGGGTTACTTTCTGAGAAATGCGTCATTAGGCAATTTCATCATGCAAACATCATGGTGTGTACTTATGCAAACCTGGATGGTACAGCCTACTACACACCTAGGCTGTACAGTACTAATCTTATGGGACCACTGTCTATATGTAGTCCATTTTGACCAAGACATCATTACGTGGTGCCTGACTGTATAAATTCAGATTCCTCAGCTGTGCATAGAATATGTTTGAGGTAGTGATTTTTTTAGTGGGTGTTCTTTATTCCTCCTTCAAGCCCCAGCCCCAGGTGAATAGAAAGCATCCTTGCTTCTTCCTTGGAATATTGGGTAGAGGTTTTCTAATCCCTTTTAAACAGACTAGGCAGCTCCTCAGGTTCTAAGCTTTATACAAATGGTTCAGTTCCAACTTCCCAATTCTTACAGGTGAAAGTTATTTTTACTCTCTTTGTGTGAGCATTAAAACTCATTCCACAGCCCCTAGAGTAATGTTCCAGCCTGAAAGCCCCAAGGGTAGGCAGCAACAGATCCTGCTCACCACTTTGGTTTTGCAGTTCCTCTTCATTTCTGGAACTTGACGGTTTCCCTTTATTTCATTCTAGCTTGAGTGTGTGTGGGGGTGTGTGTGTGTGTTTCTTTAATGTTTTACTTTTACCCAATGTTTCTTGTTAGTTGTAATGGAGAGGTACTGTACTTGTTGACAGAATCTGCCACCCCACCAGTAATCCGTGCATTACTTTTCAAAGGTCTTAAGAGATAAAACCTACCTTACTAACCTGCTGTGTCTGTGTGTGTGTGTGTGTGAGAGAGAGAGAGAACAAGAGAGAGAGAAGCACTGGGAATGGGGAAATAGGTAAAGTGTATTAAATAATAATAGTAATCAAATTACACATATGAAAATAATCACACTATGTCGTATGATTAAATGTGTATTCTGTCTTGGAGGTGAGATTATGGTGATTTTATTTTTTCTTTGAATTGTTCTTTTACAAATGTTCTGCATATGCTAGCATTACAGAATTCAGGAAAAAAATTTAGTGAAGAAAAAATGTCTAAATTTGATGGTGAAACTTATCTCTTTAATGATTTTGCTGATAAAAGTCTTTTGCAGCAGACTCAGTACCAGTTTCCTGGGTTACTCTCTGCCTTTTTTTTGCACTTGATAACTCACAGAAGATAAAACTCTGATATTGCAGTTAGAAACATAATGGAACACCAACAATAAACACTTCCCCCATGGCCTGCTATTGAGGAAGGTTATTTTTATTGTATTCAATGTTTTATGATAGCTGCAGAAATTCTCTTTAGGAATGAAGCTTGAAGTAAGAGTTCTAAGAAAAAAGATGATAGTTTGAGTCTAGGCAAAAACATTGTCCTATATCCTCAAATCATAGTTTGGTAGTTTTGAGTTCTGTTGAGTCTTTACAGTTTGATGTTTTGAGTTTAGGCATCAATAATGTACTATGTCCACAAATTAATTTTATTTTCTGATTTTGGCTATTTTTAGGAGTGGGAGACTGACAACTTGGTTCTCTAGTTCAGGGGTTGGCAGGCGACGGCCCACGTCCAGCCCATTGCCTGTTTTCATAGAGCCTGCCAGCTAAAAATGGTTTTTATATTTTTAAATGAGGAAAAAAGTGAAAATAAGAACAATATTTTATGACATATGAAATTCAAATTTTAGTGTCCATAAAAAAGTTTTGTTGGAACACAGCTATACTCATTTATTATATGTTAGCTATGGCTGCTTTCACAGAAAAACTAGCAGAATGTTGTTATAATCTTGATATGAAGATGGTTTTCTAAGCAAGACAGGAAATTTGGAGGCCATAAGGAAAAAGACTGATAGACTTGATCTTACGAAAATTAAAAACTTCTGAATAAAGTGAAATACCATAAAACACAATGCTTAAAAGACAAATGGATATTTAGGAGGAACGTTAGCCATGAAACCCAAGAGCTCTACCCACAGGTGTGTACACTGCCTCCTGGGCCCAATCTTTTTCTCTCTCAATTATGTCACTGAAAAGAACAGTAAATCTGAGCACCCTGTGGCCTAGTCAAATTGACACATAAAATTAACCATCACAGTGAGTAACCTCTAGAAACTGGAGGGGGATCGCGTCAAGATGGTGGCATAAGGAGACTCTGAACTCGTCTCCTCCCATGAACACAACCAGGTTACAACTATTTTTGGAAAAATTATCCTGAATAGGAAACTGAAAACTGGATAAAAAAGAACCCCCACAACAAGGGACAGTGCTGACTAAGGCAGAAGAGGCAGAAATCCCTGCTGAAGAGGAAAAAAAGCCACCTTTGGGAGCAGCAGAGCTTCTCAGCTGGCCAGGCAGGAGCCACCCTAAGGTACGCAGCTGGAGGAGTGAGGTCCAGAGTGGGTGCCAATACTGCTATAAGCATCCTTCAGACTCAGCACAACTGAGACAAGGATCTTACTGTCTGGCTTGGCTGGCTATTAGCTTCAGTGAGGATACCCCCAGAAAAGCTATCAGATGAAAGCTGAAAAGACTCGGGTCTTAAAGGGCCCATGCATAAACTCACCTGTCTCAGCAACCTAAAATCACCAGAGGGAAGACTGACAGTACTTTGGTGAAATGAGACTCACCTGGTGGGCTCTGGGGGCATCTTGGTGAGAGGAGGGACCTCTTCAGAGACTGAGACATTGGTGGGGGCCATTGTTCTGACCTGGTCCAAGCATGCTGACACAAACCCCGGTGGACGCCATTGACGTTCTTCCCTTGGTCTGTTAGCCCAGGGGCCTGCCACACCCACTGGAGCACAGATTTAATCCAGTTCAGCCAAGGCAGGCAGCCTGTCCTAGTGATCAGCCCCACCCAACAGCAAGCCCTCGGGCTACTTGTCAGCCTGCATTGACTGGGTGCCTTGATCCTCTACAGGCAGGCAAGTGTGTGCACCTCTGTGGGGCAGGGCCTGTGTGAGGACCAGGTGAACTCTGGAGAGCATTGCTGGAGAGGTGGAGGCCTTTGCAGTGGGGCATCAGGGTACACTCCAGGGGGTTGGGAAGTGTGCATGGACCAGGACTGTATTGACAGTGTATGTGGTCCTGTGGGGGGTGAGGCTTATCAGCAGCAGAAGACCTGTGCTTCACAAATAGCCATAAAACGGATCAGCCCCACCTTCCAAAGCCTGAAACAATTGAGTGCTCCCATGCCTAGGGCCAGACCCACTCAGCTGCACTCCTAAGAGACCTGACAATAGCCTTGTAGGCCTGAGGCCTATAGCAACTGTAAACCCCTGAGCCTAGCAACCATCTACACTGGGTACCAACCCAATTAAGAGGAAAATTGCAACAGGAGTGTGCTGATAGACTTTGTAGCCAATGGTGCTGAAGCTCCCCAAACCGGATTTACAAACAGCTGGCCAGGGAAGGAAAGACTAGACTCCCTGGGTACCTACATTAAGAGAAAGCCTTCCACAGCAGAAAGACACAAGTAACCCACAAAGGGGTCACTCCTGTATCATTTGGACTGGTGACGAGAGGGAAGCACACTGCTGGGCCTCATAAGGCATCTCATACATAAGGCCACTCCTCCAAGATCAGGAGACATAGCCGAATCACCTGATACATAGAAATAGGCACAGAGAAAGAGGCATAATGAAGAGACAAAGGAATACTTTCCAAGCAAGGGAACAGGACAAAACCCCAGAAAAAGGACTAAATGAAACAGAAATAAGTGCTCTACTTGACAAAGAGTTCAAACAAAATCTCATAATGATGCTCACAGATATTGGGAGAAGACTGGATGAACATAGTGAGCTCATCAACAAAGAACTGGAAAATATAAAAAAGAACCAATCAGAAATGAAGAATGCAATGCTGGAAATGAAAAATTCACCAAAGGGACTCAAGAGCAGAGTAGAGGATGCAGAAGAACAGATCAGTGAGCTAGACACAAGACTAGGGGAAATCTCCCAAGCTGAGCAGGAAAAAGAAAAAAGAATTAGACAGAATAAGCACAGTCTAAGGGAACTTTGGGACTATATCAAGTGCACTAACATTCGTATTATAGGTGTCCCAGAAGGAAAAGAGAGAGACAAAGGGGCAGAAAATTTATTTGAAGAAGTAATAGATGAAAATTTTCCTAACCTAAGGATGGAAACAGATCTCCAAGTACAGGATGCACAGAGAGCTCCAAACAAGATCAGCCCAAGGAGGCCCACACCAAGAAACATTATAGTTAAAATGTGCAAAATTAAAGATAAGAGAGAATCCTAAAAGCAGCAAGAGAAAGGCCACAAGTGACATACAAAGGAAAGCCCATAAGGCTATCAGCGGACTTCTCAGCCGATACCCTGCAGGCGAGAAGAGAATGGCATGATGTGTTTAAAGTGCTAAAAGGAAAAAACCTGCAGCCAAGAATACTCTATCCATCAAGGTTGTCATTCAGAATGGAAGGAGAGATAAAGAGCTTCCCAGACAAGCAAAAATTAAAGGAGCTTATCACCAAGAAAGCAGTTCTACAAGAAATGCTGAAGGGACCTATTTAAGTGGGAAAGCAGTGACCACAAATAGAGATTTAAAAAAAGTTATAAAAAAAAAAGAAAACCAGAAAAAAACAGTCAATAAAATCACTTGTAAAAGTAAAAATATGGTAAAGGTATCAGATCAACTACTTGTGAAGATAACATGAATGTTAAAAGTCAAATGTACTAAAATCACCTATTTCAATGATAAGAGGGTAATGGACAGACACACTAAACAAGAGACTATATATGATTTGAAAAACATAAAACGTGGGAAGAGGGGAGTGCAAAGTAGAGCTTTTAGAAAGAGGTCAAGCTAAAGAGCCTATCAACTCGATATAGACTGTAATATACATAGAATATTATATAGGATCCTCATGGTAATCACAAATCAGAAACCTATAATAAGAAAGCAATGAAGTAAGACAAAAAAAAAATCAAACATATCACTAAAGAAAGCCATCAAACCACAAGGGAAGAGAGCAAGAGAAAAAGAAAGGAACAGAGAAGAACTGCTAAAACACCCAGGAAAAAAGTAACAAAATGGCAATAAATACATATTTATCAATAGCTACTTTAAATGTCAATGGTCTAAATGCTCCAATCAACAGGCATAGGGTGGCCAACTGGATAAAAAAACAAGACTCATGTATATGCTGCATACAAGAGACACACTTCAGACCTACAGACACTCACAAACTGAAAGTGAAAGGATGGAAAAAGATATTCCACGCAAATGGCAAAGAAAAGAAAGCAGCAGTAGCAATACTTGTTTCAGACAAAATAGACTTTAAAACAAAAACTGTAACAAGAGACAAAGATGGGCACTACATAATGATAAAGGGAACAATCCAACAAGAAGATATAACACTTGTAAATATCTATGCACCCAACATAGGAGCACCTAAATATATAAAGCAATTATTAACAGACATAAAAGGAGAAATAGACAGTAACACAATAATAGTAGGGGACTTTAACACTCCACTTACACCAATGGATAGATCATCCAAACAGAAGATCAATAAGGAAACACTGACCTTACATGACACATTAGACCAGATGGTCTTAGTAGATATATATAGAACATTCTATCCAAAAATCACAGAATACACATTCTTTTCAAATGCACATGGAATATTCTCCAGCATTGATCACATATTAGGCCACAAAACAAGTCTCAATAAATTTAAGAAGATCGAAATAATACCATGCATCTTTTCTGATCACAAAGGGATGAAACTAGAAATCAACTACAGGAAGAAAACCAGAAAAGTCACAAAAATGTGGAGATTAAACAAAATGCTACTGAACAACGATTGGGTCAATGAAGAAATCAAAGGAGAAATAAAAAAATTCCTGGAGACAAATGAAAATGAAAATACAACATGCCAAAATCTGTGGGATACAGCAAAAGTGGTTCTAAGAGGGAAGTAGCAATTCAGGCCTACCTCAACAAAGAAGAAAAACCCCAAATAAACAATCTAAAAGTGCATCTAAAGGTACTGGAAAAAGAGCAAAAAACAAAGCCCAAAATCAGCAGAAGGAAGGAAATAATAAAAATCAGAGCAGAAATAAACAAAATAGAGGCTAAAAAAACAACAGAAAAAATTAATGAACCCAAGAGCTGGTTCTTTGAAAAGATAAACAAAATTGACAAATCCTTAGCTAGCCTCACCAAGAAAAAAGAGAGAAGGCTCAAAAAATAAAATCAGAAATGAAAGAGAAGAGATTACAATGGACATCTCAGAAATATAAAAGATAAGAGAATACTATGAAAAGCTATATGCCAACAAATTGGATAATCCAGAAGAAATGGATAAATTCTTAGAAACATGCAACCTTCCAAAACTAGACCAAGAAGAAGTAGAGAATTTGAATAGACCAATCACCAGTAAGGAGACCAAAACAGCAATCAAAAACCTCCCAAAAAATAAAAGTCCAGGACCAGATGGTTTCCCTGGTGAATTCTACCAAAGATTCAAAGAAGACTTAATACCTATCTTCTCAAACTCCTCCAAAAAATTGAAGAGGAGGGGAGGCTTCTTAACTCATTCTATGAAGCCAACATCATCCTGATACCAAAACCAGACAAGGACAACACAAAAAAAGAAAATTAAAGGCCAATATCACTGATGAACATCGATGCAAAAATCCTCAACAAAATACTAGCAAATCAAATACAACAGTACATTAAAAAGATCATATACATCATGATCAAGTGGGTTTCATTCCAGGCATTCAGGGACGGTTCAACATCCACAAATCTATCGACGTGGTACACCACATTAACAAAATGAGGAATAAAAATCACACAATCATCCCAATAGATGCAGAGAAAGCATTTGACAAGATACAGCATCCATTTATGACAAAAACTCTAAATAAATGGGTATAGAAGGAAAATACCTCAACATAATAAAGGCCATATATGACAAACCCACAGCAAATATCATTCTCAATGGAGAAAAACCAAAGCTATCCCTCTAAGAACAGGAACCAGACAAGGATGCCCACTGTCACCACTCTTATTTAACATAGTATTGGAAGTCCTAGCTAGAGCAATCAGGCAAGAAAAAGAAATAAAAGGGATACAAATTGGAAAAGAAGAAGTGAAACTGTCACTCTTTGCAGACGACTTGATTTTATATATAGAAAACCCTAAAGAATCCACTAAAAAGCTTTTAGAAACAGTAAAAGAATACAGTGAAGTCGTGGGATACAAAATCAACATACAAAAATCAGCTGCGTTTTGGGGGCTGGCCCCATGGCCGAGTAGTTGAGTTTGCGCGCTCCGCTGCAGGCGGCCCAGTGTTTCATTGGTTTGAATCCTGGGTGTGGACATGGCACTGCTCATCAAGCCACAGTGAGGTGGCGTCCCACATGCCACAACTAGAAGGACCCACATTGAAGAATATACAACTAAGTACCGGGGGGCTTTGGGGAGAAAAAGGAAAAAAATTAAATCTTTGAAAAAAAATCAGTTGCATTTCTATACACTAGCAACAAAGTAGCAGAAAGAAAATTAAGAATACAATCCCATTTACAATTGCAACAAAAATAATAGAATACCTAGGAATAAACTTAACCAAAGAGGTGAGAGATCAGTACACTGAAAACTATAAGACATTGTTGAAAGAAATCGAAGAAGACACAAAGAAATGGAAAGATATTCTGTGCTCTTGGATTGGAAGAATTAACATCGTCAAAATGTCCATACTTCCTAAAGCAAGCTATAGATTCAACGCAATCCCTATCAAAGTTCCAACAACATTTTTCACAGAAGTAGAACAAAGAATCCTAAAATTTATATGGAACAACAAAAGACCCTGAATAGCCAAAGGATTCCTGAGGAAAAAGAACAAAGGTATCACATTCCCTGATTTCAAAACATACTACAAAGCCATAGTAACCAAAACAGCATAGTACTGGCATAAAAACAGACACACTCATCAATGGAACAGATTCGAGAGCCCAGAAATAAACTCACACATTTATGGACAGCTAATATTCGACAAGGGAGCCAAGAGCATACAATGGAGTAAGGAGAGTCTCTTCAATAAATGGTGTTGGGAAAACTGGACAGCCACATGTAAAAGAATGAAAGCAGACCATTCCCTTATACCATGCACAAAAATTAACTCAAAATGGATTAAAGACTTGGATGTAAGACCCGAAACCATGAAACTTCTGGAAGAAAACATAGGCGGTATGCTCTTTGACATCGGTCTGAGCAGCATATTTTCAAGTACTGTGTCTGACTGGGCAAGGGAAACAAAAGAAAAAATGAACAAATGGGACTACATCAAACTAAAAAGCTTCTGCACAGCAAAGGAAACCATCAACAAAATGAAAAGACAACCTAACAATTGAGAGAAGATATTTGCAAACCATATATCAGATAAGGAGTTAATATCCAAAACATACAAAGAACTCATACATCTCAGCAACAAAAAAACCAACAACCCAATTTAAAAATAGGCAAAAGATCATAACAGAGATTTCTCCAAAGAAGATATACGGATGGCCAACAGGCATATGAAAGATGCTCAACATCATTAGCTATCAGGGAAATGCAAATCAAAACTACAATGAGGTATCACCTCACTCTGGTCAGAATGGCTATAATTAACAAGACAGGAAACAACAAGCGTTGGAGAGGTTGTGGAGAGAAGGGAACCCTTGTACACTGCTGGTGGGAGTGCAAACTGATGCAGCCACTATGGAAGCAGTATGGAGTATCCTCAGGAAATTATGATCAGATCTACCACTTGATCCAGCTATTCCACTGCTGGTGTTTATCCAAAGAACTTGAAAATGCAAAGGCATAAAGATACATGCACCCCTATGTTCATTGCAGCATTATACACAACAGCCAAGACTTGGAAGCAACCTAGCTGCCCATCAAGGAACAAATGGATAAAGAAGATGTGGTATATATACACAATGGACCACTACTCAGTCATAAGAAATGATGAAATCCCACCATCTGTAAAAATATGGATGGTCCTTGAGGGTATTATGCTGAGTGAAATAGGTCAGAGGGAGAAAGTCAAATACCATATGATCTCACTCATAAGTAGAAGATAAAAACAACGACAAACAAACACATAGCAACGGAGATTGGATTGGTGGTTACCATAGGGGAAGTGGGGGGACAGCAAAAGGGGTGATTAGGCTCACATGTGAGGGGATGGACTATAATTAGTTTTTGGGTGGTGAACATGATGTAATCTACACAGAATTCGAAATATATTACAATATACATCTGAAAGCTATATATTGTTATAACCCAATGTTACCGAAATTAAAAAAAATTTAAAAATTACAAATAAATAAATAAAAATAATAATAATAATGTTAAAAAAAAAAAAAGAAAAGAACAGTAAAAACTTTTGGGGCTTTATCACCCAGGTCAAGGTTTAATACTTCTGGAGAGAGAGTGTGCCCATTCTCTCCATCCAACTGTTTCCTGCAGAAGAAGGTCTGTGTTCCACTAGAGTCTACTAAGGCTTCAGAGTACTGTATTTGAAATGTATATCCTGCTTAATTCCAGAAACATTCAAATACAGCATGAGTAACACACCAAGGGAACAAAGCAGAACTATGACAATTTTACTCTGTTTGGTTGCTAAGATTAAATTATTGCAATAATCTCTATTTGGTTGCTAAGATTAAGTTACTGCATGAGGTAAGGTGACCAACGTGTCCTGGTTTACCTGGGACCGTCCCTGTTTTAGTACTGAAAGTCCCATGTCCTAAGAACCCCCACCCCTTCCCTCAGTCCCAGCAAATCTGGACAGATGGTCACCCTAGCTCGAGAATGATCTCTGCCTCTAAGCCAGGAGCTGTTTTCTTTTTTTGGGCTATGGATCCTCTTAAGAATCTAATGAAGGCTGTGAATTCTTTCCCTGGAAAAATATACAAACTCACAGGTTCATAAAATTTTGCTCTAAGATTTCAAACAGATAAAAAGATCCCTTGAAAAAAAGATCAACGTTTAAAGATACATTTTTCTTAGAACTAAACCCATGAAGAAATTCATCATGAGGTCCTTTTATCAAAATGTGACAGTGTGGACAGTATCTTCAATCATGGTTTATAAGACACCGAAATTCTGCTTCAGATATCCTCCTCCAGAGGCCTTCATAAAGGCACAGAACACTTAAATCATCATTTGATGATTTCTTCCAGAAGCTGAGAAGGTGTTATCTAGTCACTGAGATTTCTGGTTTTTTATTTTATGTTGAAAGAGAACTGGAAGAATTGGAATGCATGGTAAATCTGTTCACCAAACTGTCTTTCTCATAACACTTATAAAATTTGGTTGGTACCTGCCATTCTCCATACACAACACTTAATTCTTTATATTTATGATCTTTAATTCTTACCACAACCTTGCAAGGTAGGTATTATTAACATCACAAACATGAGGAAACAAAGGTTGAGGGAGTTAGGTAACTTGCCTAAGGTCATCAGCAATAGGATTCCCCTTCCCCCCAATTCAAAGCCATGACTTTTCCATTCCTAGGATTTCTCAAAGTCTGGTTCAGGACCACTTGTGCAGTTCTAGGGTCCTACCACAGACCTACTGAATCAGAATCTCTGCGGGGGGGAGAGGGAATATTGTTCACATTAGTGCACATCCCTTATTCCACTTGTGCTGTGTATGCTATTGATCATGCTGAATCTCGTTATATTTATAGCCCAATTCTTTGACAAGTACAGATTTGTGTGTTGATATAAAAATGAATTGCTGTTGATATAAGAAGTGTAGAAAGCAGTTGATGTGCTATTGTAGGCTACCAGGATACAAACACACCTTCACCACCTGAACAACCCATGGGCTGAAGTTCTCCAAGAATGACCTCTTAAACAGTGCTGCAGACGTTGGTCGCACTTTGTAATCACCTGGGAAATGATAAAAATCCTATGTCCAACCCATGAGATTCTGATTTAATTGATTTGGGGGACAGGGGTTTTTAAAGACCCCCAGGAGATTCTAAGCTCAGGGCCAAGGTTGAAGACCACTGTTTTAAGTAGTGGTAAATTCTATCAAATTTTTTTCTTGTAAACTAACTGTTGCTAAATTGTTCCTTCTGGCAAAAGATGGTAGCCTTCAAAGCAGTTTTTTCTCAAAGTGTGGTCCCAGGACCAGCAGCATCAGGATCATGTGTGAATTCTTAGAAATGAAATTCTCTGCTCTACCCCAGACCTACAGAATCAGACTAAGAGGAGTGGGAGACTAGCAGTGTTTAAATAAGCTCTCCAGGGGATTCAAAGGACAAGTGAGTTTGAGAACCACTGCTTTAAAGTGAGAAGAGAAGCACTGTGCACGAGAAATGTATCACAAAGCAAACTGAAAAAGAACAGACCCAGTTAATTATTAGATGTTATCTGTTCAAAAGACTGCTTGATTCACAATCAACTTGAGAAGATATTTCTACCGTTTGGGCACAGCCTCCAGGTTCGTGGCTTGGCTGGGTTCCAAAGGTAACAAGCTTAACCCCGTATTTCCTAAGTGTTTTTCAGGCCCTTCCTTGAACAGGTTCTGTTTTGCATAGCAAGTGGAGTTATTTGCTTTCCTGCAATCTCTCTGTTGACTATTCCCATCCCCCACCAGTGGCTGCTGACATCGACCCTGCCCAAGTAGAGGCTTGCAACCAAAATCTGCTGAGATCTTTTAATGTCATTATGCTAGAGAAGGAAGAAGAGGGTTTGATTCTTATTTTCCTAAAAACTTCCTGCTGTTACCCTAAACCACAGACTTCAGTCTTGTGTTGCCTTTAGGAAGGAAAACAGCACCTGTGTTGATCAAATATCTGAAGTGAGTTAACCCATTTTCTGCCCCCTCCATGCAAATTAGGTGAGAACAGTCCAGGAACAAGGCATCTCCAACAAAGACAAGGCTAAGGGTCCCAGTGGGTCTGAGCAGAGAGCAGGCTTTTTACCCTCTGGAATCTTCACAGAGAAGATGCAGCTTAATTTTTCACCATATTCCTATGTGGTCGAAACTTCTATGTGGCAAAACTTTTGGTTCTGGAGGAACGGTTAACCATTGTCTCCTAGTCACTCTCTACTTAGAAGGAAGCGATTTCCTCTGCTGGATGGTAAAAAAGGAGTGAGAGAGACTGATTGGGTGAGTCCAGCAAGTATGTAGCTTTGTTGGGTCTTTCTGAAGCTGAGTTTTACCTGTTGAGTGGAGAAAATATTTCTCCAGTGTTTTCCCACTAGGCTGAACTGACTCACCATTTTCATCTCTAATCCCATGATGAAATATTTGATAAACTAAACCATAAAATTAATGCTATATGAGACTGTGTATGCTTTCAAAAACATTTTCATTCGTGTTTGAAGTTACCCCCTGCCTCCAGCTGCAAGGTCCAGGGCTCTGCATTCTGCTCCCACTACATTGACTTCCAGTGCAGAGTGAAGGAAGAACTGGCCCCAGGGCTCCTGTTTGGCAGCCAGATGTGCACCCTGGCACCCAGCTACCCTCTTTACGACCCAGGCAAGATGGTGCTCCTACCCGTTCACAACTCTACATCTGGTACCAGGCCTGAGGAACAGTCCCAGGCCTGCTCAGGGTGTGATTCCTAGTGGGCAGAGTCAGTGGGCAGCAATCCCTTCCCATCCACTGAAAGCCTGCCATTGCTCATTACGGCAGCGGCAGCAGGGACAGCTCTCTTGGGAGAGTCAGGCAAATTGATGCCCATCAGAGACTGGCAGAGCTGAAGGAAGGTGTGAACTGCATTAGGGGGAAAGGAGAATCCATTTTCAAGCTTAGCACAGTGACTGAGGAAGCTGTTTCACCTGCTGGTGGAATTTTCTCTGAATGTTCTGCTTCAGCTTTCATCCCTAAGAACTCCTCACAAAGACCTTTCATATTCTTTCCGCCCACCCATGCTGCCTTTTCCTAGGTACCAGCCTCACAACAAACTCATTAAAGTGGCCCCAGGGAACAAGTCTTGAAAAGCTCTTTATAATAGGTTTGCCAGATACGATACAGGAAGCTCAGTGAAATTTGTATTGCAGATGAACAACAAATAATTTGTCAGTATAAGTGTGTCCCCAATTTTTCAAATATATTAACAAGTTATTTGTTTTTTATTTGAAACTCAGATTTCACTGGGTGTCTTTATATTTTTATTTGCTGAATCCGGCAACCCTACGTAAGAGATGAACGACAGGAAAAAGCGCATGACAGATTGTGACCTTGCTCCGGCTGTTCACAAGTCCACCAGTAATAGTTTTTACGAGAAGAGAAACACTGCACTCACCATATCGGCACCTGTACTGACAAACTCCATTTTTCCCTCCCAGCAGCTCCAGAAAGGAATCAAAGTAGCTGTTGACAGATTCAAAGCTGCCCCGGATGTGCCGTAGGCCCCAGTCTGAATAGGACTCCTCTGCGTCAGGGCTGGTGTCACTCTGAGCCAGGCCATCCCCCAGACTGAGCCACAAAATCAAGAAGCCAGTGGCCAGCTTCATCCTGTAGTCAGGTAGTACTGAGGTCTTTCCTCAAACCTCAGCCAGTGTCCCAGGAAGTCCAGATACACAGCCTTCCAGCCAAATGTCAGGCAGGACTGGAAAAGGAATTATCTGGAACATTCAATCTGTGTGTTCCCCGGAGGTGGACTTTAAACATAGCTATGGAGGCTGGGATGAGATCAGGCTAATAAGAAAGGGCAAAGGTTAGGCAGTGGGAGGGCCTGTCTGAGGGATGGCCAGTGAGAGAGAACACTTCAAAGTGGATCCCACAGCCTGGAGGAGGGAGATGTTGGCCAACTTTGAGAAGGCATGAGCAGTGGAACAATTGGAATTCTACCCCCAACCAGCTTGTTAACCTATTGATCAGTTAGTTTGGTCCTTCAGGGCCAGCCTCTTGACAGAAGAGCTTGTCCCAGGGTGCCCGCCCCAACCCTAAGCCAGTCACCTACCCACAGTCTCTAGGGAGATTCAGGAGAATATATAAAAGGCTCAGGAAAACCCCAGTGTGGGTGGGTTAAGAATGTCACCAATGGTCAGGACATTGACAGAGAGAGTGTGCTTGAAGTGTGCATGGAGTGGGCATTCAGATATGGAACCCCAGCTTCTGCTTGGTCCCTATCTGGCTCTCAGACTCAGTCCTGTAATCTGACCCAGCTCCTAATTGTAACCATCCTTGTGCTGGGGCATTTTTGCCTCTTTATTTATGGCAATGTTTTCATTTATACTCAACAGTGTCTGATAGCTACAGATTGCCCAGAGATGGTACTGGGGAACTCAGTATTTTTGCATTGAGTGGCTCAAAAGTCAGAGGGTTTATCAGAAACACTACTTGAAATTTTAGGCTTTAAGACTATTGGCTGAAGTCTAGTGTTTTGGCATCACTTTTAGTTTATACTTTGCTTTAAGTCATATGAGGAAATAAGTTCCATCCATTAAATCACTAGTCTATAAAAATGATAACTTTGAAAGCCCCATAGAAAATAATGAATTAAATTTCTTCATTTTAGATAAGAAATGTATTTGTCTAAAGACCCAGACTCTAAGAATTCAAAAAAAACCCCAACTTGATCAAAAAATGGGCAGAGGACATGAACAGACATTTTTCCCAGAGAAGATATACAGATGGCCAATAGGCACATGAAGAGATGTTCAACATCACTAATTATTAGGGAAATGCTAATCAAAACTACAATGAGATATCACCTTACACCCATTAGAATGATAAAAATATCTAAAACAAATAGTAACAAATGTTAGAGAGGTTGTGGGGCAAAAGGAACCCTCATACACTGCTGGTGGGAATGCAAACTGGTGCAGCCACTATGGAAAACAGTATGGAGATTCATCAAAAAATTAAAAATAGAACTACCATCCAGCTATCCCACTACTGGGTATCTATCCAAAGAGCTTGAAGACAGCAATTTGAAAAGTCCCATGCACCCCAATGTTCATTGCAGCATTATTTACAATAACCAAGATGTGGAAGCAACCTAAGTGCCCATCAACAGATGATTGGATAAAGATGTGGTATGTATATACAATGGAATACTACTCAGCCATAGAAAAGAATAAAATCATTCCATTTGCAATAACATGGATGGACCTTGAGGGAATTATGTTAAGTGAAATAAGCCAGATAGAGAAGGATAATCTCTGTATGACTCCACTCATATGAGGAATTTAAAAATGTAGACAAAGAGAACAGATTAGTGGTTGCCAGGGGAAAGGTGGGGTGGGGGTGGGCACAAAGGGTGAAGGGGTGCACCTACAACACGACTGACAAACAATAATGTACAACTGAAATTCCACAAGACTGTAACCTATCATTAACTCAATAAAAAACTTAGAAAAACAAACTACAATGAGATATCACCTCACACCCGTCAGAATTCTTACCAGCTACAATCATAGGTTCTTTACTTGCCACACAAGCGTGCCCAAATAAAAACTGGAACACCAGGCTTATGGCAAGGAAAGGGTTTTTATTTCAAGTGACATCAGCCAAGAGACTAGAGTGAGCCCTCAAATTTATCTATCACCCCAAGAGATGGGAGGTCAGGAGTTTTAAAGGTTGCAAGGAATGCAGCTGCTTGTAGGGAGGGGGAGCCTGTGGCCTTGCTAAGTGGAGTTTTCCTAGCAGCCTGTATTTGGCCTGGTGAGGTTGCTTGTAGACAGGACGATGGTAAGATAAGGGAATCTGCAGGTAGATATCCTTGGTTGTCTGCCTCTGTGGTGGATGGTGGATTCTGGTGCCAGGAAGCCAGGGAGTAAGCAGGGAAAGGAGATGAGCATTTTTATTTTAATCCTATATATGTTGAGTTTAATGTAGGGGAACTGATATCAGCGCTGGTATCAGAATGGCTATAATTAACAGACAAAAATTAAGCATTGGAGAGGATGTAGAGAGAAGGGAACCCTCAGACACTGCTGGTGGGAATGCAAACTGGTGCAGCCATTATGGAAAACAATATGGAGTTTTCTCAGAAAATTAAGAATAGATCTACCATATGACCCAGCTATTCCACTGCTGGGTATTTATCCAAAGAACTTGAAAACACTAATGCAAAAAGATACATGTACCCCTATGTTCACTGCAGCCTTATTCACAATAGCCAAGACTTGGAAGCAACCTAGGTGCCCATCAAGGGACGAATGGATAAAGAAGATGTGGTATACATATATATATATACAATGGAATACTACTCAGCCATAAGAAATGATGAAATCTGGCCATTTGTGACAACATGGATGGAGCTTGAGGGTATTATGCTAAGTGAAATATGTCAGAGGGAGAAAGTCAAATACCATATGATCTCACTCATAAGTAGAAGATAAAAACAATGACAAACACAGCAACAGAGATTGGATTGGTGGTTACCAGAGGGGAAGCGGGGAGGGGGGAGGGCAAAAGGGGTGATTAGGCACACTTGTGTGGTGATGAATTAATAATAATATAAAATAATATAATAATATAAAATAATAATATAATATAATAAAATTATAACTGAACAAAAGACTAGGAAGGGTAGTAGTTAAAAAATATTTCATATGAACAATGCCACCAATATTTTAAAGCACCTATACTTTTTCAAACCACTGTGTGTATTTTTTTTTACGTCAACTCTACGAAGCAGGGTAAATATCATTCTTATTTGAGAGGTGAGAAAACTGAGATACAAAGATTAAATGACTCAGTCAAAGATCGACAGACTATCAATGGTAAATGTGGGACCAGGGCTAGCTACATAACTTGTGGGGCCCAGTCAAAATGAAAATGCAGAGCTCCTTTTCAAAAGGCAGGAAAAGAGTGCTGTTAAAGGAACTAAAATATAAAGCTTTTCCTTTAAAAATGCTGTATTACTTGTAAAATATAATGGGGGTAATAGTTATAACTGAGTAACAATATAAGTTTATAAACTGCAAAACTATTTTTGGTGTCAAGTTTTATATAATATGTAATATTTTCTTAATATGTGATATCTTGGTTGATTATAAGATTTTTCTGACTTCTGCAGATTCATTTTTTAGGTCATCAAGATTTATACTTTTATTAACTTCATTTTCAATTCATATAATTGAACACAATGTCAGTTGCTCTTGGCAAATGCAAGATCGCAAATAATATTTGATAATTTTTAATTTTGATAAGGATATTTCTGCTGATGAAACTGTTACTGGAACTATTAATAGTACTTTTTTCCTTATTTCTTTTTTCCTTATTTCTTGATACCTTAAAATTTTTTTACTGTGGTAAAATATGCATAACATAATATTTACCATTTTAAAATGTACAATGCAGTGACATTAAGTACAGTAAGTACATTCACAGTGTTGTTCAACAATCATCACTATCCATCTCCAGAACTTTTCATCATCCCAAATTGAAACTCTATACACCTTAAATAATAATTCCCCAGTCCCCTCTTTCCCCAGCCTCTGGCAACCATTATTAAACTTTCTGTCCTTATGAATTTACCTATTCTACATACCTCATAGAAGTGGAATCATACAATATTTGTTCTTTTGTGTCTGACTTGTTTCACTTAGCATAACATTTTCAAGCTTCATCCATGCTGTAGCATGCATTAATACTTCATTATTGTGAATAATGCTGCTATGAATACAGATGTGCATTTGTTTGAGTCCTGCTTTCAATTCTTTCATGTATATACTAGAATTGGATTTGCTAGATCATACAGTAATTCTATATTTAACTTTTTGAGGAAGCATCATACTGTTTTTCACAGGGGCTGCACCATTTACATTCCCCCCAGCAATGCACAAGGGTTCCAATTTCTCCACATCCTCACCAGCATTAATTTTCCATTTTTCTGACAATAGCCATCCTCCTGAGAGTGAGGTAGTATCTCACTGTGGTTATGATTTGCATTCTGTAGTGATTAGTGATATCGAGCATCTTGTCATGTGCTTATTAGTCATTTGTACGTCATCTTTGGAGAAATGTCTATTCAAATCCCTCTTTCCCTAGTTTTTTTTTACTCAGCTTTACTGAGATATAATTGACATATAACATTGTATAAATTCAAGGTGTACATTGTGTTGATTTGATACACTTATATGTTGTGAAACTACTGCCACAGTAGGGTTAGTTAACACCTCCATCACTTCACGTAATTACCTTTTCTTCTTTGTGGTGAGAACATTTAACATCAATTTTCTTAGCAACCTTCAGGTACATAATACAATGTTGTTAACTATAGTCACCATGTTGTACATTACATCCCCAGAACTTATTCATCTTATAACTGAAAGTTTGTGCCCTTTTACTGATAGCTCCCCCAATTTCTGCAACCCCCAACCCCTGGCAACCACTTTTCTACTCTGTTTCTATGAGTTCAGCTTTTTTAGATTGCACATATAAGTGATATCATACAGTATTTGTCTTCTCTGTCTGACTTATTTCACTTAACATAATACTCTCAAGGTCCATCCATGGTGTCACAAATATTCCATTGTGTGTGGGTATGTATATATGTGTGTGTGCGTATACATGTAAAATATATGTATATGTATATGTAAATTATATCACATTTTCTTTACCCATTCACCTGTAAATAGACACTCAGGTTGTTTCCATGTATTGGCTATTGTGAATAATGCTGCAATGAACATGGGAGTACAGATAACTCTTCAAGATCCTGATTACATTTCCTTTGGATATATACCCAGAAGAGGGATTGCTGGATCATACGGTAGTTCTATTTTTAATATTTTGAGGAACTTCCATACTGTTTTCCATAGTGGCTGCACCAATTTACATTCCCACCAACAAATTCACAAGGGTTTCCTTTTCTTCACATCCTTGTCAACACTTGTAATTTCTTGTCTTTTTGTTAATAGCCATTCCAACAGATATGAATTGATATCTTATCATGGTTTTGATTTGCATTTCCCTGGTGATTAGTTATGCTGGGCACCTTTTCATGTACCCGTTGGCCATCTGTATGTCTTCTTTGGAGAAGTGCCTATTTAATCCTCTTCCCATATTTTCATCAGATTGTTTGTTTTGCTATTGAGTTGTATAAGTTCTTTAAATATTCTGGATATTAATCTCTTACAGATAAATAATTTGCAAATATTTGCTCCCATTTTCTTCTGTACAGAAGCTTTTCAGTTTGATGTAGTCCCACTTGTTTATTTTTGCTTTTGGTGTCAAATCCAAAAAAATCATCACCAAGATCAATGTCAAGGAGCTTACTGCCTATTTTTTTTCTAGGAATTTTATAATTTTAGGTCTTTTGTTCAAGTCTTTAATCCATTTTGAGTTAATTTTTGTGTATGGTATAATATAGGGTCCAATTTTCCCAACACTGTAAAAGAGACTGTCCTTTTACCATTGTACATTCTTGGCTCCTTTGTCATAAATCAATTGACCATATATGTATAGGTTTATTTCTGGGCTCTCTATTCCGTTCCACTGATCTATGTGTCTGTTTTTATGCCAGTCCATACTGTTTTTAATAATAAAGCTCTGTAATATAGTTTGAAATCAGGAAGTGTTGTGCCTCCAGCTTTGTTCTCAAGATTGCTTTGGCTATTCCACTTGTGTGTGTGTATGTTTCTATACAAATTTAGGATTGTTTGTTCTATATTTGTGAAAAATGCCATTGGAATTTTTATAGGGATTGCATTGAATCTGTAGATTTCTTTGGGTTGTATGGGTATTATAAAAATGTTAATTTTTCCAATCCGTGAGCACAGAATATATTTCCATATATTTATGTCATCTTCAATTCTTTCGTCAATGTCTTATAGATTTCGGTGTATAGGTCTCTCACTTTCTTGGTTAAATTTACTCCTAGGTATTTTATTCTTTTTGATGCAGCTGTAAATGGGATTGTTTTCTTAATTTCTTTATTTGATAGTTTATTATTAGTGTATAGAAATGCAACAGATTTTTTAATGTTGATTTTATATCCCAAAACTAAACTGACTTTGTTTATTAGTTCTAAGAGGTTTTTGGCGGAATCTTTAGGGTTTCTATATATAATATCATGTCATCTGCAAATAGTGACAGTTTTACTTCTTTATTTCTGATTTGGATATCTTTTATTTTATTTTCTTACGTAATCGTTCTGGTTAGGACTTCCAAGACTCTGTCAAATAAAAGTGGTGAGAGTGAGCATCTTTGTCTTGTTCCTGATCATAGAGGAAAAGCTTTCAGTTTTTCTCCATTGAATACGAAGTTAGCTGTTAGCTTGTCATATATGGCCTTTATTATGTCAAGGTACGTTCTCTCTACATCCATTTTGTTGAGAGTTTTATCACAAAAGGATGTCAAATTTTGTCAGACGTTCTTCTGTATCTATTGAGAATGATCATATATTTATCTTTCGTTTTGTTAATGTGGTGTATCACACTGATTGACTTGCAGATGTCAAACCATCCTTGCATCTCTGGAATAAATCCCACTTGATCATGGTGTATAATCCTTTCTGTCTATTGTTGAATTCAGTTTGCTAATATTTTGTTGAGGATTTCTGCGTCTATATTCATTGGGGATATTGGCCAGTACTGTGGTTTTCTTGTAGTGTCCCTGTCTGGTTTTGACATCAGGGTAATGCTGGCTTCGTAAGATGAGTTCTGAAGTATACCCTCCTCTTCTATTTTTTGGAAGAGTTTGAGAAGTATTGGTATTAATTTTTCTTTAAATGTATGGTACATTTCACCAGTAAAGCTCTCTGGTCCTGGACTTTTGTTTGTTGGGAGATTCTTGATTACTGATGCAATCTCCTTACTATTAACTAGTTTGTTCAGATTTTCTATTTCTTCATGATTCAGTTTTGGTAAATTGTTTGTTTTAAGAATTTATCCTTTTCTTTTAGGTTGTTCAATTTTTTGGTATGACTGTTCATAGTAATTTCTTATGATCTTTTGTATTTCTATGGTATCAGTTGTAATAGCTCCTTTCATTTCTGATTTTATTTGTTTGAATCCTCTTTCTTTTTTTCTCGGTGAGTCTAGCTAAGTGTTTGTCAATTTTGTTTATCCTTTCAAAAAACCATCTCTTAATTTCACTCATCTTTTCTATAGTCTTTAGTCTTTAGTCTCCATTTCATTTATTTCTTTTTTTTTAATTGAGTTATTGATAGGTTACAATCTTGTGAAATTTCAATTGTACATTAATGTTTGTCAGTCATGTTGTAGGTGCACCACTTCACCCTTTGTGCCCACCCCCCCACCCCACCTTTCCCCTGGTATCCACTAAACTGTTCTTGGTCCATAGTTTTAAATTCCTCATATGAGTGGAATCATACACAGATTATCTTTCTCTTGCTGGCTTATTTCACTTAACATAATTCTCTCAAGGTCCATCCATGTTATTGCAAATGGAATGATTTTGTTCTGTTTTGCAGCTGAGTAGTATTCGATTGTATATATGTACCACATCTTCTTTATCCATTCGTCTGTTGATGGGCACTTAGGTTGCCTCCACGTCTTGGCTATTGTAAACAGTGCTGCAATAAACATTGGGGTGCACAGGACTTTTGGGATTGCTGACTTCAGGCTCTTTGGATAAATACCCAGTAGTGGGATGGCTGGATCGTATGGTAGTTCTATTTTTAGTTTTTTGAGGAATCTCCATACTGTTTTCCATAGTGGCTGCACTAGTTTGCATTCCCACTAGCAGTGTATGAGGGTTCCATTTTCTCCGCAACCTCTCCAACATTTGTTGCTATTAGTTTTAGATATTTTTGTCATTCTAATGGGTGTAAGGTGATATCTTAGTGTAGTTTTGATTTGCATTTCCCTGATGATCAGCGATGATGAGCATCTTTTCATGTGCCTATTGGCCATCCGTATATCTTCTTTGGAGAAATGTCTGTTCATGTCTCCAGCCCATTTTTTGATTGGGTTGTTTGATGTTTTGTGATTGAGTTGCGAGAGTTCTTTATATATTAAGGATATTAAGCCCTTGTCAGATATATGACTTGCAAATATTTTTTCCCAGTTAGTGGGTTGTTTTTTTGTTTCAATCCTGTTTTCATTTGCCTTGAAGAAGCTCTTTAATCTGATGAAGTCCCATTTGTTTATTCTTTCTATTGTTTCCCTTCTCTGAGAAGGCATGGAGTCCGATCCATTTCATTTATTTCTACTATGATCTTTATTTCCTTCCTTTTACTAACTTTGGGCTTTGTTTGCTTTTCTTTTTCTAGTTCCTTGAGGTATAAAGTTGTTTTTTATTTGAGATCTAGCTTGTTTCTTGATGTGGGCATTTATCACAGTGAATTTTCCTCTTAGAACTGCTTTTGCTGCATCCCATAAGTTTTGGTATGTTGTATTTCCATTTTCATTTGTCTCAAGGTGTTTTTTGATTTTTCTTTTGGTTTCTTTTTTGACCCATTTGTTGTTCAGTAGCATGTTGTTTAATCTCCACATATTTTTGAATTTTTCGGTTTTCTTCTTATAATTGATTTCTAATTTAATACATTGAGGTCAGAAAAGATGCTTGATATGATTTCAATTACCTTAAGTTTATTAAGACTTTTTATGAGGCCTAATGATGTATCCTGGCGGATGTTTCATGTGCACTTAAGAAAAATGTGTATTCTGTTGCTTTTGGATTGAGTGTTCTGGTTTTGTCTACCTATTTATCTCCTTACTCAGGGCTTTGTAACCCTTTTCTTCTTTTTTTTTCAGGTATGAGGGCCATCTTGAGGATTTCTTGTCAGGGGAGTCTTGTAGTAATGAATTCCCTTAGCTTTTGTTTATCTGGGAAAGTTTTTATTTCTCCATTATATCTGAAGGATATTTTCACTAGATAGACTATTCTTGGCTGAAAATTTTTGCCTTTCAAAGATTTGAATATATCATTCGACTCTCTCCTAGCCTGTAGTTTCTGCTGATAAATCCGCTGAAAGCCTGATATGGGTTCCCTTGTAAGTCATTTTCTTCTGCCTTGCTGCCCTTAGTAATTTTTCTTTGTCATTAACTTTTGCCAGCTTCACTACCATATACCTGGCAGTAGGTCTTTTTACATTGACATAGTTAGGAGATCTGATGGCTTCTTTCACAAGGATTTCCAGCTCCCTCCTCATGTTTGGTAAGTTCTCCACTATTATTTCTTTGAGCAAGCTTTCTGCTCCATTCTCCTTCTCTTCTCCCTCTGGAATATCTGTAATCCTTATGTTGCATTTCCTAATTGAGTTGGATATTTCTTGGAGATTTTCTTCATTTCTTTTTAGTCTTAGTTGTCTCTCCTCCTCCATCTGAAGCATTTCTATATTTCTGTCCTCAGTGTTGCTGATTCATCCCTCATGATATCAGCTCCATTGTTCAGGGAATCTATATTCTGCTTTATCTCATCCATTGTATTTTTCATCTCCAATATTTCTTATTGGTTCTTCTTTATAGTTTAAATCTCTTTTGTGAAGTAGCTCCTGAACTCATAGAATTGTCTATCTGCATTCTCTTTTAACTCGTTGAGTTTTTAAATGATAGCTATTTTGAATTCTCTGTCACTTAGGTATAGATTTCTGTGTCTTCTGGATTGATTTTTGGGTACTTGCCATTTTCCTTCTGGTCTGGAGGTTTAACATGTTTTTTCATACTGCTATACAGTGTGGATTTGTGCTTTCACATTGTGGTAGTATTTGATCACTGCTTCCACCTGTTTCTACTGGGTGGGAGTCAAGAGCTGCGTATTCTGAGCCTGCTACAATCTGTGGGGACAGCTCCCAGGTGCTGGGCTGAGGCACTGGGAGCAGGGAGGGATGCTTTCTTCCTCCTGCCCAATCTCAGGAGCTTCTTGCTCTCCCCTTGCTATCTGCTCTCCTGGGGTGTTGGCTTCATGAAGACACAGACACAATATCTAGTCACCTCTGTGTAGGAGTTTCCCCTGGGCTGTGAGGGACCTCGGAGATCTATGGTGTTCCCATGGAGGGCCACTGCTCCTTCCCCACTCTTCTCCCAGAGGCTGTGCACACTCCCTGGGTCGCTGTCCTTCAGGGAGGAAGAGAAGCATTCTCTTACCTCATTCCACATCCTCAGGATGGGGGGCTCCAGCACCTCCACCTTCTGACATATGGTTGTGTGGGTCTCTCAGATATCTTTTGTGTTATGTGGATGTCCTCTGTTGGAAAATGAATATTCTTTTCGTTGTATCTTTGAGGGGAGAATTTATAGGGAGAGCTCACTACACCATGATGCTGATGTCACTCTCTGGAATGTTCTGTTTATGTCTGTTAAGTTCATCTGGTTTAATATGTCATTTAAGGATGAAGATCTCTTCAAGGTAAGTTGAGTTTGTTTGGTGATCTATGAGCTTCAAGAATTTGGATATCCAAATCTCTCCCCAGGCTTGGGAAGTTCTCAGCCATATTTCTTTAAATAAGTTTTCTGCCTCCTTCTCTATGTCTTCTCTTTCTGGGACTCCAATAATTTTCAAACTGTTCCTTTTGGTGTCGTGCCATAGATCAAGTTGGCTTTCTCTATTCTTTTTCATTCTTTTTTCTTCTCCTCTGACTGGATAATTTCAAAGGTCCTATCTTGTAATTCACACATTTTTCCTTCTGCTCGATCCATTTTGCTGTTGGTACTCTCTATTGCATTTTTCATTTTATTCATTGTATTCTTCAGATCCAGATTTCCTGTTTGGTTCTTTTTTTTATAATTTTTATCTCTTTGTTAAGCTTCTCATTTTGTTCATGCATTTTTCCTGATTTCATTGCATTGTCTTTCTGTGTTTTCTGGTAGCACATTGAACTTCCTTTAAACAATTCTTTTGAATTCTTTATTGGGTAAATTACAGATCTCCATGTCTTTGAGCTTGGTTACTGAAAGATTATTGGGATTCTTTAGTGTTGTCATGTTTCCTTGATTTTTCATGTTCCTTAAAGACTTGGGTTGCTGTCTTCACCTTTAAAGTTGTAGTCATCTCCTCCAGTCTTTATTAACTGCCTTCAGGAGAGAAATACTTTCCATCAGCCCTGCTTGGGATTCTAAGGCTTTCTCAGATCTTCTATGCATACATCTGCTCCATGCTTCTTGATCCTTCTTCTGGCCAAATTCTTTTTTTTTTTTTTTTTTGGAAGATTAGCCCTGAGCTAACTGCTGTCAATCCTCCTCGTTTTTTCTGAGGAAGCCTGGCCCTGAGCTAACATCCATGCTCATCTTCCTCTACTTTATATGTGGGATGTGTACCACAGCATGGCTTGCCAAGTGGTGCCATGTCCACACCCAGGACCTGAACCAGCGAACCCCAGGCAGCCAAAGAGGAACATGCAGACTTAACCGCTGCACCACTGGGCTGGCCCCTGGTCAAATTCTTAAGCTTGTATGCCTTCTCTAGATCCTGCAATGCACCAGGCCAGGTGCTGACAGCCTCCCTTTTGAATTATTAAGGCAGACTTAAAGTTCAAGTTTGTGGTCTCTCCCTGACCCACAGATTTAGGCCAGCTTTCTGTGTGTGTCCACTAGCTATCTGCCAAAGCTCACTCCAGCTACCATCAGGAGCACATACAAGGAGCCAGCCACAGGGTTGGGGCGTGGATTAGTGAGACATGCAGAATGCTGGGTGTGTCCATGGGCCAATCGAGGGGATCTGCATGTGAGGCATCCCCAGTGACTCATGATTGGGCTTCTTGATGCAGTCCCTGACGCAGTTAGTAGTATCTGTATCTCTTTAATGCTGCCTGAGAATCCTGTCACTCTCACAGTCTCTTCCTGCCCCTCACTGATGCAGCTCATGACTCAGTACTCTGGATGAGGCAGGAGAAAAATGGGCCTCTTTGGCAGCATCCCATACACCTGGGGAAGCTGCTTTTTCCAGTTTTTAATTGCAGGTTTTTTTGGTTGTTGTTGAGTTTTAAGAGTTATTTATATATTCTGGATATTAATCTCTTATAGATAAATGATTTACAAATATTTTCTCCCATTCTATGGAAATCCTTTTCACTCTCTCAGTAGTTTTAAATTTTGTGCAAAAGTTTAAAATTTTGATGAAATCCAATTGACCTTTTTTCTTTAGTTTTCTGTGCTTTTGATGTCATATCCAAGAAAGCATTGCCAGTGTCATGAAGATACTTCTCTATGTTTTCCTCAAGAGTTTTATAGTTTTACCTGTTACATTTAGGTCTTTACTTCATTTTACATTAGTTTTTACATGTAGTGTAAGGTAAGAAATCAATTTCATTCTTTTGCATGTAGATATTCAGTTTTCCCAGCACCATTTGTTGAAAAGAGTTGAGTGGTTTTAGCACCCTTGTCAAAATCATTTGACCATATATGTGGGGGGTTATTGTAGGTTCTTTATTTTAGTCCATTGGTCAGTATGTCTATCCTTAACCCAATATCACAATGTTTTGATTACTTTAGCTTTGTAGTAAGCTTTGAAATTAGGAAGTATGAGTCCTAAAACTGTTCTTCTTAAAAATTATTCTGGATATTTGGGGTCCCTTAAGATTCTGTATAAATTTTAGGATGAGTATTTCTATTTCCACAAAAAATATTGTTGGGACTTAAAATAATAATTCTCTTTACAATAGCATCTAAAAGAATAAAATACTTAGCAATAAATTTATCCAAGGAGGTGAGAGACTTGTAAACTGAAAATTATAAAACATTGCTGAAAGAAAGACATAAATAAATGGTAATACATCCCTTATTCATGGCCTGGAAGACTTAATATTGCTGAGATGATAATATCACACAAAGTGATCTATTGATTCAATGTAATTTCTATTAATTTTCCTTTCCAGATTGTCAATTGTATAGAAATGCAACTTTAAAAAAAACTATTGATTTTGTATTCTCCAACTTTGCCGAAGCCATTTATTGGTTCTAATGGGGATTTTTTAATGGAATGCTTATTTTCTACATATAAGAGTAGGTAAGGGTTTTCTACATATCATCTGTGAACAAAAGTAATTTTACTTCTAACTTTCCAATTTGGATGCCTTTTACTGCTTTTTCTTGCCTAATTGCCCTGGCTAGGATTTACAATACTATAGTGAACAGAAGTGGTGAAAGTGAGCATCCTTGTCCTCATCTTAGGGAAAAAGCTCAGTGTTTCATCATTGAGTATATTGTTAACTGTGGCTTTTTCATAGATGGCCTTTATCACATTGAGAAAGCTTCCTTTTATTCCTAGTTTAAGGTGTGTGTGTGTGTGTTGGGGGGGGGGGGTTACCATGAAAGGATTTAGAAATTTGTCAAGTGCATTTCCTATATCAGTTGTAATTGTCATGTGGGTTTTCCTCCATTTTATTAATGTGGTATATTATATTTCATATATTTTACCATCCTTGCATTCCAGGAACAAATCCCACTTGAAAAGATCCACAAAATTGACAGATCTTTAGCTAGAATAACTAAGAAAAAAAGAGAAAGGATTCAGACTACTAAATCAGACATGAAAGTGGGGGACATGACTACCAACTTTACAGAGGGTTATAAGAGCACTATGAACAAGTGGGTAACCAAGAGTACACCGACTACTGGATAACCTAGATGAATGGGACAAATTACTAGTAACACGCAATCTACAAGGCTGAATAATAAAGAAATGAAAAATCTGAATAGACATGACTAGTTTGGGATTATATATGTAATAAAAAACCTCCCAACAAAGAAAAGCCCTGGACCAGATGCTTCACTGTTGAATTCTACAAAACATGTAAAGAAGAACTAACACTAATCCTTCTCAAATTCTTCCCAAAAAATTGAAGAAGAAAAAATACTTCCTAAGTCATTCTTAAGAGGCCAGTATCACCCTGATACCAATGCGAGACAGACACTACAAGGAAAGAAAATTACAGACCAATAGACTTTATGCATATTGATGCAAACATCTTCATCAAAATATTAGCAAATTGAATTCATCAGCATTTAAAAGGATTATATACCATAACCATGTGCCTACCACCCTTCAGCATCCTCCCACCATGACTGGACTCTTGAAGCTAAAAATTATCTTTCCCTTTTGAACATAAGCAGCATATTATCTCTACTTTTATAACACCCTTTCAACCTGGTATTATAGTTATTTGTATATAGCATGTTTCCCAGATTTTTGTCTATACTCAATCATATAATCTGCAAATAATGAGAAATTTATTTTATTTTTTTCCTTTTTAATCACAATTCCTTTCCTTGGCCAAGACTTTTAGCTGCTTATAACGTAGCATTTTAGCTAATTTAAGCAAAAAGCAGATTATTAAAAATGATATTAATTAGGTCACAAAATCTATAGGAGTAGGAGATACTGAGCTTGGCTATTACATAGCAAAGAATAAATTCTGCCACTCAATATTTATGAATACACACCAGAAACTTTGCCATAGAAGCACCAGAATAACCAGATGCCACCACCATGTGGCTTGCCAAAAGATCTAGTCTTCCCATGTGCAAATGCTACCATACACTGCTGTCAAATGTGTTTGCCTGATGAAAGCTAGGTGGATTCCTACAGACAGGAAATCAAAAATATTGTAGTTTTCAGTCTATTTAATATAGCAAAACAAGAATTAGAACGGGTAAAGTGAGTCTTTCTAAACTATCTGCCACAAACTTTTCTTCTGCTTATTATATTTACCAGGACCTTGAGAACAATTTTGAATGGAGGATTTATGTAAGCATTTTGACCTTACTTCTGGCATTAACTGGGATGCTTCAAAACTAGTTCCACAATCAAGTGTGATATTTACTAGAAGTTTATAGTAGATACTCCTAATCAGATTAAGGAAGTTCCCTTCTACTTCTAGTTTTCAAAGTTTGGGCTTTTTAAAAAATCATGAATAGATGTCAAACACCTTTCCCCAATAATTAATATTCTGTTAAGGCTGTGGATTTTATTAACAGATTTTTAAAACATTGAACCATCCTTACATTCTTGGGATAAACAATACTTGGTCAGGATATTTTTTACTTATGATTTATACTGACAAATTGTTTGCTAATTTTAAAAACACGTACTTTACTGAGGAATAATTTATATAGAATAAAGTGCACACATTTAAAATACACTGTAAAAGAGTTTTGGCAAATGTATACATCTGAGTAGCCACCACCAGGATAGAGAACATCTTCACCCCAAAGTATCCTCTGTGCCCCTTTTGTCAATCTACACCCTACATCCATCCCACTGTTGACTCTGGCAAACGGTGATGTACGTTCTATCACTATAGATTACGTGAAGCTGTAGGAAAGAAATTTAACAGACTACTCTTTTGTGCCTTGACTTCTTTCATTCAGCATGGTTCAGAGTTTTATACATGTCAGTGCATATATCACTAGTTCACTTCATTTTTATTGCTGAGAAATACTCCATTGAATGGATATACCACACTTTGCCATTCTCCTGTGGATGTAAATTTGAGTTGTTTGTAGTTTCTAAACATCAGGAACAATGCTGCAATGACCATTCATAGAAAGTCCTCATAGACATATGTTTTTAAATCTCTTGGGTAAAAACTGAGAAACAGAATTAATGAGTTATATGGTAAACATATGTTTAGATTTATGAGAAACTGTAAAACTGTTTTCTAAAGTGGTTGTATATTCCCACCAGCAGTATATGAGAGTCCCAGTGGCTCTACATCCTCACCAACACTTAGCATTGACAGTCTTAAATTTTTGCCATTTTAGTGGGCATGTAGTAGTATCTTATTGTGGTCTCAATGTGCATTTCCTTGATGATTAATGATCTTAAGTATCTTTTCATATGCCTTTTGGCCATTCATATATCTTCTTTGGCGAAGTGTCTATGAAACTTCTGCCCTTTCTAAATTGGGCTATCTTCTTATTAATCTAGATATAAATCCTTTCTCAGATATGTCTTGTGAACATTTTCTTCCAGTTTGTAGCTTGCCTTTTCATTTTCTGAAGTATTTTCAAAGAACAGAACCTTTAAATATTGGTGAAGTCAAAATTATTTTTTTCTTTTGTGGTCAATGCTTTCTATGTTGTAAGAAATCTTTGTCAAAACCAAGATCACAAAGATTTTCTCCTATGTTTTTCCCTAAATTTTTAGTGTCACCTTTCACATTCAGGTATATAATCCATTTCAAGTTGGGTTGTTTTTTTTTTTTTGGTATAGTGTGAGGAAAAGGTTGAGACTTGATAGGTAGGTAGTGGGTAGGTAGGTAGATAGATGGGTAGATATCCAATTGCTCCAGAAACATTTGTTGAGAAGGCTACCAATTTCCTATTGAATTACCTTGGTCCCTTTGTCAAGAATCAACTGACTATACATGTTTTTGTCTACTTTTGGACTTTCTGTTCTGTTCTACTGACCTATGTATATATCCTTATAACAGTAATATACTATCTTGACTACTGTTGCCTCATAAAAAGTCTTCAAATCAGGTCATGTAAATCTTCCAACTTTGTTCCCCTTTTCCCAAATTGTTTTATCTCTTCTACATCCTTTGTACATCCATATAAAGTTAAGAATGAGCCTGTAAATTTTAAAAAAACCAACTTGCTTGGATTTTGACCAGGATTGTGTTAAATCTATGGATTAATTTTTGGGGAGAATATTGAATCATCTGATCTGTGAACATGAGCTATATCTCCATTTATTTGAGGGCTTCTTTAACATTGCTCAATGATGTTTTATATTTTTTCAATATATAGGTCTCGCACATATTTTGTTAGATTTAATTCTAAGTTTAACATTTTTATGTTATTGTATGCATTGTTTTTTAAAATTCAATTTCAAATTTGTTTTTATGTATGGAATTTGCACTCTTGTTTATCTCTATTAGTTTTAAAGCTTTTTTGTAGATTCCCTACGATTTTCTACAAACGTAATCATGTCTCTTATGAATAGAGACTACTTTACTTCTTCCTTTCCAACGTATGTGACTTCTTTTTCTTACCTTATCGCACTGACGATGTGTCTTAGTCCATTTGGGCTGCTATAACAAAATACCAGAGACAAAGTTGCTTATAAACAAGAAATTTATTTCTCACAGTTCTTGAGGCAGGAAGTATGAAATCAGGCTTCCAGCATGGTTGGGCGAAGGCCCTTCTCCAGGTCACAGAGTTCTAGTATCCTCACATGGAAGAAGGGGTTAGGGAGCTCTGTGGGATCTCTTTTAGAAGATCACTAGTCCAGCTCATGAGTGCTCCACCTTCATGCCCTAATCACCTCCCAAAGGCCTCACCTAATAATACTATAACGTAGATTTCAAGATATGAATTTGGAAGGCACACAAACATTCGGACCACAACACAATGTTAAGTAGGAATGGGGAAAGCAGACATTCTTCTCTTATTCCAAACATAGGAGAACATCCAATCTTTTACCATTTATATATGATGATATAGAGTAGGGTTTATAAATGCCCTTTTATCATGTTGAGGAAGTTTCTCTCTTGCTAGTTTGCTTTACTTACTTTTAAATCACAAATACTATTGTATTTTTTCAAAAGCTTTGTCTGTATCTATTGAAGTGATCATATAATTTTCTCTCCTCTGGTACTATGGTAAATTACATAGAAATTTTTTTATCATTATTTTATTAAGGTCATATTGGCTTATAACTGTGTAATTTAAGGTGTACATTATTATATTTCAGTTTCTGTATAGACTGCATTGTGTTCACCACCAACAGTCTAGTTTTTATCTGTCACCATAGATATGTCCCCCTTTATCCTTTTTGCCTGATCCTCACCCCCTTCTCTGTTAACCACTAATATATTTTCCTTATCTATGTGTTTACCTTCCACATATGAGTGAAATCATATGTTAATTTGTTTTTCTCTGACTTATATTGCCTAGCATAATACCCTCAAGGTTCATCCATATTGTTGGAAATGGCACAATTTTATCTTTTTTATGGCCGAGTAGTACTCCATTGTATATATATACCACATCTTCTTTATCCATTCATCTGTTGATAGGTATTTAGGTTGCTTCCACATCTTGGCTATTGTGAAAAATGCTGTGGTAAATACAGGGATGCATAAATCTTTTTGAATTACTGATTTCATGTTTTTTGGATAAATGTTCAGTAGTGGGATAGCTGGATCATATGGTATTTCTATTTTTAATTTTTAAAGAAATCTCAATACTGTTTTACATAGTGGCTGCACCAGTTTGCATTCCCATCAGCAGTGTATGTGTTCCCTTTTCTCCACATCCTCTCCAACACTCGTTATTTCTTGTCTTGTTAATCATAGCCATTCTGACTGGTCTGAGGTGATATCTTATTGTGGTTTTGATTTGTATTTCTCTAATAATTATTGATGCTAAATGTTTTTTCATGTGCCTGTTGGCCACCTCTGTATCTCCTTTGGAAAATGTCAGTTCATATCCTTTTTTTTTTTTTTTAGGAAGATTAGCCCTGAGCTAACATCTGCTGCCAATCCTCCTCTTTTTGCTGAGGAAGATTGGCCTTGAACTAATGTCTGTGCCCATCTTCCTCTCCTTTATATGTGAGATGCCTGCTGCAGCATGGCTTGATAAGCAGTGCATAGGTCCACACTCGGGAAACAAACCAGTGAACCCCAGGGTGCCAAAGGGGAACGTGTGAACTTAACCACTGCGCCACCAGGCTGGCCCCTCTATTTTTTGATCAGGTTGTTCAATTTTTGGTGGTGAGTTGTATGAGTTCTTTATATATTTTAGAAATTAATCCCATGTCAGATAGATGATTTGCAAATATTTTCTCCCAGTTGGTGGGTTGTCTTTTCATTTTGTTGATGGTTTCCTTTGCTGTGCAGAAGCTTTTTAGTCTGATGTAGACCCATTTGTTTATTTTTTTCTTTTGTTTCCCTTGCCTGAGTAGACATGGTATTTGAAAAGATACCACTAAGACCCAAGTCAAAGAGTGTACTGCCTATATTTTCTTCCAAGAGTTTTATGGTTTCAGGTCTTATATTAAAGTCTTTAATCCATTTGGAGTTAATTTTTGTGTATGGTATAACAGAATGGTCTACTTTCATTTTTTTGCACAGGGCTCTCCAGTTTTCCCAGCACCATTTATTGAAGAGACTTTCCTTTCTCCATTTTATATTCTTGGCTCCTTTGTCAAAGATTAGCTGTCCATAGATGTGTGGTTTTATTTCTGGGCTCTTGATTCTGTTCCATTGATCTATGTGTCTGTTTTTCTGCCAGTACCATGTTCTTTTGATTACTATAGCTTTGTAGCATATTTTGAAGTCAGGGACTGTGATACCTCCAATTTTTCTCTTTTTTCTCAGGATTGTTTTGATTATTCAGGGTCATTTGTTGTTCCATATAAATGTTAGGATTCTTTGTTCTATTTCCATGAAGAATGTCATTGGGATTCTCATTGGGATTGCATTGAATCTGTAGATTGCTTTAGGTAATATGGACATTCCAACTATGTTTATTCTTCCAACTCATGAACATGGAATATCTTTCCATTTCTTTATGTCATGTTTGATTTCTTTCAATAACGTGTTATAGTTTTCAGTATATAGGCCTTTCGCCTCCTTGGTCAAATTTATTCCTAGGTATTTTATTCTTTTTATTGTGATTGTAAATGGGATAGTATTCTTGACTTCTCTTTCTACTAATTATTAGTGTATAGAAACACAACTGATTTTTGTATGTCAATTTTGTACCATGCAACTTTACTGTATTTGTTGATTATTTCTAATATTTTTCTGATGGATTCTTTAGGGTTTTCTATATATAGAATCATGTCATCCACAAGTAGTTTTACTTCTTCTTTTGCAATTTGGATCTCTTCTATTATTTTTTCTTGCCTAATTGCTCTGGCTAAAACTTCCAGTACTATGTTGAATAAGAGTGGGCATCCTTGTCTTGTTCCTGTTCTCAGAGGAATGGCTTTCAACTTTTCACTGTTGAGTATGATGTTGCCTGTGGCTTTGTAATATAAAGCCTTTATGATGTTGAGCTACTTTCCTTCCATACCCATTTTATTGAGAGTTCTTATCATAACAGGATGTTGGATCTTGTCAAATGATTTCTCTGCATCTATTGAGATGATATGACTTTTATTCTTCATTTTATTAATGTGATGTGTCACATTGATTTGTAGATGTTGAACCATCATCCCTGGAAAAAAATCTCACTTGAATGTGGTTTATAATGCTTTTAATGTATTTTTGTATTTGATTTGCCAATATTTTTTGAGGAGTTTTGCATCAACGTTAATCAGCAATATTGGCCTATAATTTCCCTTCTTTGTGTTGTCCTTGTTTGGTTTTGGTATCAGGGTAATGGTGACCTTGTAGAATGAGTTAGGAAGCAGCCTGTCTTCTTCAATTTTCATAATAGTTTAAGAAGGATAGGAATTAAATCTTTGAACGTTTGGTAGAATTTACCAGAGAAGCCATCTGGTCCTTGACTTTGTTTTTTGGGAAGTTTTTGATTACTGTTTCAATCTCTTGTGATTGGTCTATTCAGATTCTCTATTTCTTTTTGATTCATTTTTAGGAGGTTGTATGATTCTAAGAATTTATCCATTTCTTCTAGGTCATCCAGTTTGTTGGCAGATAGTTTTTCACAGTATTCTTTTATAATCTTTTGTATTTCTCTGATGTCCATTGTAATTTCTCCTCTTTCAATATTGATTTCAGTTATTTGAGCCTTCTCTCCTTTTTCCTTAGAGATTCTGGCAAAGGGTTTGTCAATTTTTTTAATCCTTTCAAAGAACCAGCTCTTATTTTCATTGAGCCCTCCCATTGTTTTTTAAGTCTCTATTTCATTTATTTCTGCTCTAATTTTTATTTCCCTCCTTCTGCTGACTTTGGGCTTTGCTCTTATTTTTCTAGTTCTGTTAAGTGTAGTTTAAGATTATTTTTTTCTTGTTTGTGAGGTAGATCTGTATTGCTACAAATTTCCCTCTTAGTACTGCTTTTGCTGCCTCCCAAAAGAGTTAGTATGTTGTTTTCATTTTCATTTGTCTCCAGGTATCTTTTCATTTCTCCTTTGATTTCTTCCTTGATCCAATGGTTGTTGAGTAGCATGTTGTTTAGTTTCCACATATTTGTGACCTTCCAGCATTTTTCTTGTAATTGATTTGTAGTTTCATAGCATTATGGTCTGAAAAGATGCTTGATATGATTTCAATGTTATTAACTTTATTGAGGTGGCCTTGTTCCCCAACATATGGTCTATTTTTGAGAGTCTTCCACGTGCACTTGAAAAGAATGTGTATTCTGTTGTTTTTGATGAAATGTTCTCTATATATCTATTAAGTCCATCTGGTCTAGTGTTTAAGGCCACTGTTTCCTTGTTGACTTTTTGTGTGCATGATCTATCCACCGATGTAAGTGGGGTGTTGAGGTCCCCTACTATTATTGCATTGCTATAAATTTCTCCCTTTAGGTCTGTTATTAGTTGCTTTATTTACTTTGGTCCTCCTGTGTTACGTGCATATATATTCACAAGTCTTATGTCCTCTTGGTAGAATGTCCCTTTTATCATTACATACTGCTGCTTTTTGTCTTTCATTACCTTTTTCATCTTGAAGTATGCTGTGTCTAAGTGTGGCTACACCTGCTATCTTTTGCTTGGAGTATCATTTTCCAATCCTTCAATCTGAGTCATATATTTGTCTTTAGAGCTGAGATTTGTTTCCTGAAGGCAGTGTATTGGTTTTTTAATCCATCCAGCCATTTGGTGTCTTTTGATTGGTGAATTTAATTCATTTACATTTAGAGTGATTATTGATAGATGACGGCTTAATACTGCCATTTTATCTGTTGTTTTCCAGTTGTTCTCTATTTTAAGTTTCTTTTATATTTCTCACTGCCTTTTCAGTTTGGTGGTTTTCTGTGATGGCTTCCTCTTTATTTTTGATTTGTGACTCTGCTCTGATTTTTTGTTTAGTGGTTACCATGAAGTCTGTATAAAAGATCTCACAAATGAGATAGTCCAGTTTATGATAGCCTCTTATCTCTGTTAACCTAAGCAGGTTCCATCCCTTTCCTCTTCCCTTGA
Organism: Equus asinus; assembly: GCF_041296235.1. Lineage (NCBI taxonomy): Eukaryota > Metazoa > Chordata > Mammalia > Perissodactyla > Equidae > Equus > Equus asinus. Next base: position 61,513,424 of record NC_091791.1, read on the forward strand.
AGTATTTCTTATAAGGCAGATCTAGTTTGTAATGAACTCCCTCAGCTTTTTTTTTAAATCTGGGAACATCTTAATTTCTCCATTTTTGTAGGACAGATTTGACAAAGAATTCTCAACTGACATTTTTTTTCTTTTAGCACTATAAGTCTATTATTACACCACCTTCAGGCCTCCTAGGTTTCTGCTGAGACATCCACAGATATCTTATTCAGGATTCCTTGTACAAGTCAATTTTCTTTTGCTGCTTTTAAGAGTGTTGCTTTGTCATTGGCTTTCAAGAGTTTGATTATAATGTGTCTCAGTGTTGTTCTCTTTGAGTTTACCCTACTTGGAATTTTTTAAGCTTCTGGAATTTGTAGATCCATGCCTTCAAATTAGGGAAATTATTGACCATTATTATTTCAAATGATTTCTTGGCAACTTCCTTTCTTCCTCAGGGATTCATATAATGTGTATCCTAGACTGCTTAATGGTGTCCTGTAAGTCCCTCTGGCTCTGTTCACTTTTCTTCTTTATCTTTTTGCTCCTCAGACTTTATAATTTCAAATGACCTGTCTTCAAGTTTAGTGACATCTGCCTATTCAAGCCTGCTGTTGAACCCCTTTAGTGCATTGTTTTGATTCAGTTAGTCATGCATTGCTTAACGATATGTTCTGCGAAATGTGTTGTTAGATGATCTCATTGTTGTGCCAACATCATAGAGTATACTTACACAAACATAGGTGGTATAGCCTACTACACACCTAGGCTATATGGTACTAATCTTAAGGAACTATCATCCTATATGTGATCTGTCATTGACCAAAATATCATTATGCAGCATGTAACTGTATTGTATTTTTCAGCTCCAGAAATTTGTTTGTTCTTTTCAAAGTAATTTTTATCCTCTTATTGATATTCTCATTCTGTTTATATGTTGTTTCCTGGCTTTTAGTCCTTTGTCCAAGTTTTCCTTTAGCTCTTTGAGCACATTTAAGATAGATGTTTTAAAGTCTTTGTTTAGTACATCCAGTGTCTTGTTTCTTCAGGGATGGTTTCTTTCACTTTATTTTCTCCCTTTGAATGGGTCATATTTTCTTATTTGTTTGTATGCTTTGTGATTTCTCCTTTTGGTTGAAAATTAGATACTTGAAAAAAGTCACCTCTCCTAGTCTTTCCAGACTGGCTCCATGCTGAGGAAGACCTTCGGTAATTAGCAGGGCATGTTCTGATCCTTGGGATCAGCCTGGGGTGGTGGCTTAAGGTCTTTTCTTGACTTGCTCCAGCCTGTGTTTGTGCTTTTTTTCATCTCCCCATACACACGGCTGCTTTTAAATGTCTTAATTTTCCAGAAGTCTCACCCCAGCCTGTTTTCAGAGTCTTCCACTACCTGTAATCTCTTGCCTCTGGTATCTGCAAGTCTGTAGTCGCCCTGCAACTTAAACAAGTAGTGTCTGATGCTTCTCAGGGCTTTTTCCAGGTGTTTTATTTTCCCTATCTGAGCTCTGAGTTAGGTGAAACACAGCTGTCCTTCAGGCACCTTCCAAACAGATTAGAACATTACAAACAAGGTCTGCTCTGCTCCCTCTGGTTCAAGAGAGGGAACTGGGCAGCTAATTCCTCCCAGCTGTGCAGCACCAGGTTTGGGTGGGTCAAGAGTAAGTAAAACCACCAAGTAATTTCCTACCATTTTTGACATGGCTTTTTCTTGACTGGGCATTAACTTGGTTACTGTAAACCTTAGCCTGTTTTCCAGACCTCTATAACGTTATTTTACCCAAGCCCTAGTTGTTTCTTTCACATTTGTTTTGGGTGAACAAGGGCCTGGAGTTTCCTAGTCTGCTATCTTCCTCTCAAACTTATGTTCCTCAGTGTCTGATACCAACAAGACCTAAGTGGTTCTTAAACATTAAGTGGTCTTAAAACTAGAGGAAATGTTGATCCGAATCTATCACGCTAAGGACAGAATGCTAAAATTTGAGCATGTTGATTCCTTGATACATTATTTGTAATGCTAAACAATTATTCTGAATTGCTTATCCCATTATGCTAAGACTTTATAAAGTCTGCTCTCGCTACCCCAATCAATCCAAACCACAGATATAAAACTCTCTCAGTGCTCTTAGAAATGTAGAATCAGAGGCTGACCCAGTGGCGCAGTGATTAAGTTTGCACATTCCACTTCCGCAGCCTGGGGTTCACCAGTTCAGATCCTGGATGCGGACATGGCACCACTTGGCAAGCTATGCTGTGGCAGGTGTCCCACATATAAAGTAGAGGAAGATGGGCACAGACATTAGTTCAAGGCAAATCTTCCTCAGCAAAAACAGGAGGATTGGCAGCAGATGTTAGCTCAGGGCTAATCTTCCTTAAAAAAAAATGTAGAATTGAACAATTTGTACTGTTTTAGAGCAATGCTATTTAAACCTGGTTCTCATTGAGATAAGGAGTTTGGACCACAATGTAAATAACACATAGCTTTCTTCATCTTGAAAATCTTGCTATGAAAACAGTCAACTGAACAAAACCATGCACTTGTTGATTATTTACATTTTGATGTAATCTCCTTATCTCATTGTGTTCCAATAACAACCCCCATGTTTTATTATACAGATTTCAAAGGATAAGACTGATATCTGTTATCAGAAGTTAACTATTATGCAGTTATTTTAAATAATATGAATTAACCCAATATATCCAAACCTATACAAAATCTACGTTGCATTGGAGTTTCATTACATTTATGGCTTTAAGTAGGTATTACAATAATAATTCTGGCTCTTTGCAGGATTCTTTAGTTAACCCCATGTTGGTGATAGATACTGGTGATAACTCCATACTTAAAGTTAATGAATGATGAAACTTCCAGTCTTGAAGGATAGGCACTTAGGGTTGATGAAGAAACCAGTTTCCATGATAGTTCTAGCCCTTACTTATTTTAAAGATCACCGTAAAAGAAGAAAAAAAGGATTGCAATGACCACTGGACCTAAAGATTTACACTGGAATATTTTTCTCCTTTTCATTTGTAAAGAAAGATAGTTGGTAATGATGAAATTTGGGAGGGTTCTGTAAGATCTAACACTGAAGAGAGTTTATTAACTCCCACATGGGGTTTGGGGTTGAATATAATGAGGAAGTTTGTAAGACATGGAATTTGCCATTTCCTTCTGAAATAGATATTTTTATTCTACTTGCTAAAATGCAGTTTCCATCCTTTGAACCCCCATTTTATTTCTACACTTTTGAATTTATGTCGTTTCCATCTAAAAAAGGGGTTTTAAAAATAATCTATGGTCACAAAAATCTTAGTAGATTAAAGTACTGAACTTAATTCTCAACATTTCTTATTAAAATACTTGTGATGGACAAAGGGTAGTTGGGAAAAAAGAACTGTATTTGATTTTTTTAAAAATTGGTAAAGGTAATACCTTCATTCCCAGAGTATTAACCAAATTCTTCCTTAAATATTTAAATACTGCATAAAGGATAAACAGCCCTGTATGAATTAGAATTCAGCATAGGAAATGTAAAAAGTTAGTCTAAAGGGTCATTTAACATATTTCATTACGGTCACAGCTTTAAACTATCACACCATATTTTTGAATAAGAGAAAGTCTCTTTGAATAAGAGTAAGTACCATTACTGTCATAACTATTGTCATAACCTATGGGTTACTGTCATAACCCATAGTAAGGTTGTAGAGCTCCCTTTGAAGGAAATATATTTTGATTACTCAGAGAGCCTAAATTTTTCTACCATAACAATGTGATGTTAGAGTGAATGAAAATTAAGAGGATAAACCTAAGTCCTACGTACTAAAGAAATAACATAAACAGAAATAACCTGTTACTGCTATAGCACGCATTCACATTCAAATATGAAAAATACCACACAGAAAACAGGAACATTTTTAAAAAAGATTTAAGATCATAAATAGGTCACTGTTGTCACAACATATTTCAGAATTGAAAAAACAAACATTTTGGCTTTTTAGGAAAAAATTTCCTTTTTTTTTATCATTTCCCTCATCATTGAAAGGACTTCTACATTTTAAAATTTCCAGTCTCGTAAGGCACGATATTTATTTCATCAGAATGCTAATATCACCACCCCGCTGTAGCAGGAATAAGAGGCAAGGTATTAGCACTAGGAAAAACAGCAAATTTTATGGACAAAATCATCAGTCACTCAAGAACAAGGAGAAAGACTAAGTGATGATCATTTTAGTTAGAAAGCCCAGTGTGGTTATGCAGGACTTTATGTTACAAAAATTGTTTTAATCAAAGTATTTTAACTCAAACAGATTTAATTCACCACAGAGGAGCTGTGAGAGAAGGCAGTTGGTAAAATACTTTATACTTCTTTAAAAAGGACTTTGGAAGGAAAAAATCAACTTAGAATAGCTTATGGAGGGGCAAACATCATATGGAAACCAGATTAGAGGCCCAGTTTATTCCTAGTCTTCAGGCACATCCAGAAAACAAGGAGTGAGACTAGGTAAACATAACACTTACACAGACAGTATAAGCAGATGCTGAAATTGTATTTTTTATCCAACCAAAAAGTTCTTTAAAATATAACATAAATGCAAACATTCTTCATTTTTAACTCTGCCTTGTTTTGTCCTCTGTGATACCAACTGAACTTTAAGGTTTTATATGTACAATATGATGATTTATGTCACTTTTTAAAGAAAAAAAACCCACAAAGTTAGTGACTGTCCACAGATGAAACACTGGATGAGGTTCATGACTGAATCAATCATGGAGTGTTAGTCAATTGTAAACTCTTGAAAGTTAAGACTGGGAAATATGTGTATCAGACACATTAGAGTACAACAGGAGAGGAAGGGAAGCCTATTTGTCATTCCAATTCTGACAAGGTGCAAGGTCTTCGAAATTCTTGTCCACGTTCATGGAGCCATTTATTGGATACTATGAGAGAAAAAAATATATTAATTTTCCCCAATATCTAACTAGCATTTAATTAACTTCTAAAAGCTAAGGCTATAACAAAGTTTCTACATGCGTTAAAAGTTCAAAACCAAAACCAGATAAAGGCAGATGCTACTTATGCAGTCTTTTAAAAACTTCACTGTATGTTGGAAACACAGAAGATTTTATATATATGTATGTACATTTAAGAGTCTATGTATGTGCATTTCCTAAAGTTTCTAATGTTCAATGTAAGGATTGAAGTGAAACACAAAGGAAATTAAGATGTAGGAACAGATAGAACAGAACTTTGTTTTTACCAGTGTGCAAAATACAACCTCTAATACAAAGGCTTAAAAATGAACACAAAGTCTCCACTCTAAAAGAGCAATTCTATGATAAATCACTACTACTATGTGTTCATTAAGTTTCCTTGGTTCCAAGATACTGGTTTTAAATGTACCCCAAAAGAAATTAATTTTATACTCCTTCTGCTGTTTCATAGAACCCAATCAATGGCATGAAATATGTACAAAATATCTAAACTCGGACCCATAGTAATTCTTAACTCCTCTTTTACTTCTCTCAACCCCTGCATCCAATGTTTTATTCATCAAACTCTGTCAATTTTCCTAATCTATTTTTTGAATCTATTCTTTGCTCTTCAACCCATTTGCTGCTGCCATAGTCCAAGCTTTCGTCGTCACCCACTTAAAACAGCCTTCTAAACTGATCTCTCCTCCAGCAGCCTCTCTTCATTCTAGTCCAGTGGTTCTCAAACATAATCATCAGGGGAGATCTTCTAAATCCTGATGATCAGGTCTTACTCCTTAATCGTGCTATGTCTAATACAGTGACCACTAGACACACAACACTACCAAGCACTTGAAATATGGCTAGTGACACATATTGAAATGGATATATGGGGTTAAATAATATACATTAAAATAACTTCACCTGTTTCCTTTTTTTTAATGTGGCCAATGCTTGCACCTGCATGAGAGTGAATGTCTCTCTAGCCCTGCAGTGGTCCTGGCCCTGGTCCCTCACATGCCTGGAAAACTACTGTTATATCTTCAGGACAAAATTTAAAAATTAAGCTTTGAAGAAGCCTCCCCAAATGTAAGGAGTCACCATCTTCTGTTTACATCTTTGTATTAGTATGTACTAGACTATACTCTAATGTATCCATTAGTATGTCTCAGAGATATACTAATACTCAGAGACAATTGTGAACCCCTTGAGAAGATATTGACTTATTCAATATTAAGTCAATTAATGTTTCCTATAATAACAGGTGGAAATAGTGTTAAAAGTAAAATCTGTCATCAAAATTCTGATCTGTTGAAAGCAAATTTAAATTAAGATCCTGAAACTTGCTTGGTTGAATGTCAAAGTTATAGGCAAATCAGGAGTTTTGTTTTCATTTTCTTTTAAGATGTAGATTAATTTCAAAATATAAGACAAAAATCACAAATTCTATTCAGACAATATAGGAAATATTTACCCCATTTGTTTCCTACTAGCACTGGACAGGCTGCATGCCGTGTACTATAATCTCCTTCTCCACTGGCAAATAGATTATACCAGAAAACAGCAGTTCCCTGTAGAGAACAATCAAAATTTGTTCTTGTTAGTGCTGTCCAGTCAATTCCAATTCCTAGCAACCATGTGTACAGCAGAATGGAACCCTGCCTGGTGTTTTTGTGCCATTTTCTCACCCTCTGCTGCTATATCAGATAATGCTATGCTGCTATTCACAGGGTTTTCGTGGCCAATTTTTCAGAAGTGGTGGCCAGCTCCTCCTTCCTAGTCTTCTTAGTGTGGAAGCTCAGCTGAAACCTGTCAAACATGGGTGACCCTGCTGGTATTTGAAATACGAGTGGCATAGTTTTCAGCATCACAGCAACATGCAGCTACCACAGTATGACAACCGACAGACGGGTGTTGTGGTTCCCTGACAAACCTTAACCAAATCTTAACCACTAGACCACCAAGGCTGGCTGAATGCAAAATTATTCCCAAATAAAATATCATGTCATTACTTTTTGCAGTAATTATATTTTCCTCTGTTCCTGTGGAACTACTACTCTATGGAAGCATTATATCTACCTCTAATATAACTCACAAAATTTTGGTGATCACATGAAAACATTAATACCACAAAGTTGCCTGACAAAAAAAGGGTATTTGCCAAAACAAACCTAACGAATTTTACAATAGTAAGTTGGGGGGCAAACATCATATGGAACCCATTTCAGAAATAAAAATTTTAAATACTAATCCCTGGTTGTTCATCACCTCTAGGTACTCATGGTAAACTGTACCATAAAGATATCCAAAATTTTACCTAAGGATAATGTAGTCCTTAAGTATACTACTTTAACAAATGTAATTCATTAATTAAACCATGAAATAAAGACGCATCTCTTCCTCAGGGAAAAATATAAAGAGAACAAAAAAATTAAAACAACAAACAAACCAAGTTTACCTTTTTGGGCCAAACACTAGCTCCTACTTCAGGAAAAACAGTGGCTCCTCCTGCTGACACATCACTCATCTGTAAGAGATGAGAGAGTATTATCAAAAGTGCTGGTAGAATCAAGTTAAACATGCTATTGTGGGGGAGGATATGATATTGAATGCTAGAATATAAGAACATCTGGATATCTATTGAGATGAATTTGCGCATACTAAGTTTTTTAAAAAAAACCAAGATGCTGTTTAGGTTTACATTACTTAAGTAAAAGAAAAAACAGGCGAAGGAATGATAAAATCAGGAAGAGAGATGAGGATATAATTTGGGATAGGCACTTCTTTTATAGCCAGAGGTAAAAAGAGATGATTTAAAACTGATAAATCAAACAATATTGGGGTATAAATAAGATTGCACTAGAAAATAATCTCCATGGAGGCAGAAATTTTCACGTTTTGTTCATTGCCGAGCTTTAATGTCTAGAATAGTACCTCAAGAACAGCAGGTACTCAAATAGTTACATAAATGAATTTCTCACCAAGAGAAAAATAAACTAAAATCAGTTTTGTAATTTCTCATGGTAGGAAATCAACACATATTAGCTGAAAATTAGATTATAGGATTACGTGAAGTTATAAAGGCAACCTGGAATAAAACAATAACCTTTCCAATTTAACTGAAGAAGCACATGCACAAAACGAGGCAGAGGAAACACAGATCATATAATCAAGATTTCTTCTAAAGCAACACAACTAGACTGTGTAGACAGACTAGGATTGCGTCACAAAGCAAACCCGAACTGTGCGCCAGTCCACGAGCCACACTAGACAAGGGCTCACACACAGCAGACACAGACAGGCAAGACCCACCAGGCAAATGGACACCAAAGAAAAGAGTCTGACCTTAACATCAGACGTGGTTTAAATCAAGGTAAAAAGCATTAAGTGAAAAAACAAGGGTATTTTATAACGATAAGGACATAATCAGTTACAAAGATCTAATAGCCCTTAAGCAATGAAAAAACAAACTTTGGAGAAATTAAAAGGAAATTCTAGGAATAGTATTTCCCAAGAGAAAAAATGAATACTAATCTAATCAAAATGTTATTTAACTCGGGGAGGACATAATCAAATAATCTAACATATAATCCCATATAAATACATACAGAGACGATTATATATACATATGATAGATGACTAAATAGTCCATACTCCAAAATAAATAATGATTGTCTCCAAATAGTAGGACTAGCAGTAATTTTAAATTTCTTCTTCAAGTTATAATATTACTATCTGAAAAAGTGACAAACGCAAAAAAAAATTCTTAACTCCCTTTACTCAGTTGTAAAGACTTTGAACTAGGATGTGAAATAAGACTAAGCAGAGCAAACATCTGAACTCATCAAAATAAATATCATGCAGTCACGTCCCAACTTAAAAATTTTAGCTATAACTTACATAAAACAGCCATGTAGCAATTCTATTTCCTGTCCCCAGCTCTTTGAAAGCATCTGGCTCATCTTTCTGTAAATAAAACACAACTAATTCAATGGTGTAAAATTCAGTACTGCAAATTCTCCAGCAGCAACTAAATATCAGTAATATGCCAAAGGGTATGCCAAAAACAACCCCAAAAGGGAATATAATGTCCAGTGCACTATATACAGCAGGCACTCAAATATTTGTTGGTTGTTGATTCAGCTTGTACACCAAATATTTCTAAGACCATTTGTGTGTGGCGGGGACAGGGGTGTGTCAGATTTATTAGCCTATATAATGAGAAACAATATCTACTTTCTACCAATTACTTTAAAAATTAATACCTATAGTTTTAGTTTCAAAAAAAACCAAGAGACATGAGAGCCTCTTAGCTACATTCGTGAAGTCTATTCTCTATAAGTAAAAACTTTACCTTGAGATTTACTTTGAACTCATGATCTATTCAAATGTTTACTGCTACTATGATTGTCTTTCTTTTGGACAGTCAGCACTTTAGTCTGGCTAGAGAATTCACATCTGGCTATTTAAATCTAAATAAAAATACAGAATAGTCTCTTGGCATTTATGCTCCCAAAATGAAAATGCATGTTTTACACAGAAATTTATACACATCTTTATTTCTAATAACCCCAAACTGGAAACTATCCTAATGTCCTTCAATGGGTGAATGACTAAACGAACTGTGGTGCATCCATTCCATGGAATATCATTCAGCAATAAAAAGGAACACACTATTGATACATTCTGTAATAAATCAGATGAATTTAAACGGAACTATGTTGAGTGAAAAGAGACAATCTCAAAAGGATACATACCGTTTATAATATTCATATAGCATTTTTGAAATAACAATTACAGAGAAGAACAGATTAGTGGTTACCAGTAGTTTGGGATGGAAGGCAGAAGGGTGTATGCAGCTATAGAGATATACTACAAGCTTGCAGCAATGATGCAGTTATGTATCTTGATTGCGGTGGTAGTTACACAAAGCTACACGTGGAATAAAATTGCAGAGACACACACAAATGAGCGCAAGGGTAACTCGTGAAATAAGAATAAGTTCTGTGGCTTGTATCAATGCCAGTTTCCTTGTTTTGACAGTGTACTATAGTTATGCAAGATGTTAACACTGGGGGAGACTGAATGAAGAGTGCATGGGACCTCTCTACATTTCTTTGAAACTTCATAGGAAACCATACTTATTTCAAAATAAAAAGCTAAGGAAAATAAATTTAGTTACACTAATGTCAAGGCCTGAACTGTAGTCTTTCACGTCATCCAAGATCCTCAGACATTTTTAGTAAATGAAAATAGAAGGAAAAGAAACTGAAAATAGATTCCTTGCTGGCCTACATACAAAAAGAGTTTAGGATTCTGAGATTCAGTCAGTCAAGAGCTATACACAATACAGACTATGTTTTCTTTCAAAAGAATATACCCTTATTTAAAAATGGTAATAGATCAAGAAATTTACTAAAATACCTGACACATTCCTTAGAATTCATGCAATTATGATAAAGCTTAAATTAAGCCTTGGTAATGTCATAATTTATAGCTCAATATGTTAAAGAAACAAAAATGGTCCAATATTTATTAATCTTAAACAAGAGTACTTGGGTAAGGACAGCTTTTTAATAAACCGTTTCGGTATTATTTATTCTCCAACGTGTTTACATCTATTTTATATTTATCTTCCTGTCTCTCAAAATTTATTCTTGTAATTTCTTCAGATTTTCAGCCAATTCACTAATTCACTTGAGCTCTCTCTAATGTGTCTTAATTTACTGTTAAATTTTAAATTTCAACAATTACTTTTTTCTACCGAGAGCTTCTATTTTTCAAATATGTTACATCATTTGAGAGTTTGTTAATGTTTACCCTATCTTTTATTTTTTAAACATTATGTTGTTTTATATTCTGTATCTGATAGCTCGAGTCTCTAACATCCTGGCAGGTCTAAATCTGTTGGTTGCTTCAGTCTCACCAATGGTGTTTTATTAACAATTAGTAGTTTTTTTTTAAATGAGTTCATATTGAGTTAAACAATCTTTAAACTTCCTGAAGTGCTAGAATGAGGATGCTTCTGTTCAGGGAGGATATGAGTTTGTTTCTGCCAGGTATCAAGGAGCACTACTAAACTGAACAACTTAAAATTAATTTCTCCTCTTCCAGGGTAGTAAAAGTTCAAATTCAACATTCATGAGAGGGCAGGCCTATGCTTTCCAGCTCCCAGAAGACGCTGCCCATACATCCCACAAGTTGAGAGGCAACTCTCCTTAAACAGATTATTTTCCAAGTCTCCTGACTCAAAGCAGATGATTTTTGAGGCCAGTCTTTCTTTTTCTAAAGGTGTTATCCTTTTGGAGATTTAGGTTTTACACAGGGGTCTCAGGTTCAGTAGCCTGCACTGCGGCAGGTCCTCTCACAGAACAGTTAATCTCCAGAACTCTAGATTCCTGAAGGTACATGCCTCCAGCCTCAGCTTTCTTGCCCCCTTTTAAGTCTGTAACTTTAGTCTCTAGGTTTTCTTTGTTCAGCCTGCTTTTGAGAATTTCCTTTACTTTCTTCCAGGCTCAGCAATGCATTTAAAATTCTTTTACTGTGTGTCTAGGTGTTTTTTTACTGCTAAAAAAGCTTTACAGAGTCTCTCTTCCACCATGCTTCCACACGAATTCCAAATAGGCCAGGAATTTTTAATACTAAAAGAACAGAATTAAAAAGTTATGTCTAAGCTTCACTGGAACTGCTACATTCTCCATTTTTTTTACTTACCCGTGCAAAATCAAAATGGGGTTCATACTGTCCTCCAACTCCATAATTTGCTACCTGAAGGAGAGTAATAAAGCATGAATGAAAAAACTATCAAGATTACTATTCAAAAAAATCTATGAGCCCATTTTGGCCTCTTATATTATCATGTGTAGGTACTTCTAGAGAAATGAGAAGCAAAGCATTTTAAATCAATGAGAGTTCCTAAGGAACCAAGGATGAAAAATTAAGGATAGCTACTACACGCTATTTTAGAACCTTAGTTAGTATGCTCTTCTTTAGCAAACTTTTGGGGGACACATTTTTCCCTAATACATAACTTAAACTAAAATTTAAATTAGAATTTTAGAATTGAGATTTTCTAGAATTAGAATTTTGAGATTTCTATTATTAATTTTCACTAAAAACTTTGGAATTTAAATCAAGACTCATGTTTTTCAAAGCTCAAAATTCTGGCAAACTCCCAATCTACTTTAATAAAATCCTGATTTTCCTACATATTTTTTTCCCTACTAAGGCAAAAAAGGGGATAAGTTAACGCCAACTTAATTATTTCTGCTGGAGGGCCCTAACAACTTCAGTTGGCTATGACAACGTCCCAGTGCGAAGCAGCAAAAGAAAGTAAGAAAAATATTTGTTCTGAGTTCAAGTTCCAGCTTTCTTAGTCATAATATATGTAACTCTGGATACAATCGCTGTTTTCTTATTTATAATATAAAGAAATCGATACCTTCCTTAACTCCCTCCTTCCATCCCAACATGACAAAATGCTGACAAAATGAAAGGAGAATGTAAAGAGCACTGCTGATGAAATGAAAGGAGAACATAATTAAAAGAGTAATTGCCCACAGCAAAGTCCAAGTCCTATGTAAATTATTATTACTCTGGATATTTTACTTCTTTTTTTTTTGGTTTTTTTGTTTGTTTGTTTGTTTGTTTGAGGAAGATTAGCCCTGAGCTAACATCTGCTGCCAATTCTCCCCCTTTTGCTGAGGAAGACTGGTCCTGAGCTAACATCCGTGCCCATCTTCCTCTACTTTATATGTGGGACACCTGCCACAGCATGGCTTGCCAAGCAATGCCATGTCCACACCCGGGATCCGAACCGGTGAACCCCAGGCTGCCGAAGCGGAACATGCAAACTTAACTGCTGCGCCATTGGGCCAGCCCCTGGATATTTTATTTCTGATGGATCAGCCTATTAAGTAGAAATACATAAAGTAGCCTGAAAGAGCCTGTGATGGTTAAGCAGGTGAGAATAAATACAGATTAGGAAACAAAAAGACACATCAAAGAGTTTTTAATAATAAAATAAATACCAAGGAAGCTGTAGATTACCATGGAACAAATGACAACTTCATTAAGCAAATTTAAATATAGGCAGTCCTGCCTTGCACTGTTCCAAAATGCACAAATCTCAGATACTATAGTTTAGCTAACAATTAACATACCAGACCCCCAACAACACAGTTGAAATTTCAGTTACCATGCGCATATTAACTGTGAGTAATTGCATAAAGTATAAATGTCACTGCTGGGTCTTCAGTCCACAAATTACTATGTAAATACCAGCTGCACATCATGATCAATGACCAGTCACATCACTTCTTTCAAAGTCTGTCAGTGACTGATCACTGCACATCTGTATTCAGTTCAGGCTCAAGCAGCAAAGCATGTAGTTGTATTGCCTCCTTACCTCCCAGTGAAAATCCGTATGATATTTTACAAAAACGGATAGTTGGAAGAGGGAATTGGCCAACAAAGATAAAGTACAGCAGAGAAATGGAAAATGATAATGTTATAGTGAAATTCAAATCAAACTTAAGTGGAGATATATATAGAAGAAATAGCTGAAAAGGGGAATGCTTTCACTTTTGCTGTTCAAGATACTCTAGATACGCAGCAGAGGGACTTGGGGGAGGCAAATTCATTAACATAAGGAAAGTGATTATAATGAAAAGAATGAAGATGTCCTGAAGGAAGTGACGTTAGAAAAAAATCTTCACAATAAAAGATCCCTCAGGTATATTTAACTACATTGAACGTACAAAGGATAAAATGCTGAAAGCTGATACAAACTTAAAAGTATGACAATTTGCAAAGGCAGAGAAAAGATGCTCACTCTGTATCATGTTTCATGATGAGAAAGAGGATAGTAATGTTTAAACTATTCTTGATAAATGTTTACAAAAAAATAAAACACTTTCTCAACAGTTCTAATGTTTTAAATTACCAAGACAACTGCTAAGAAAATTTACCAGAGAGGAATAGTTTTTTCAACAAATGATGCTGGGACAATTGGATATCCATATGAAAAGAATGAAGCTGAACCAGTAACCTCATACCATATACAAAAATTGACTCAAAATGGATCAAAGGCCTGAATGTAAGAGATAAAACTATAAAATACATAGAAAAAAATACAAGTGTAAATCTTTGCGACCTTGGATTAGGCAATGGTTTCTTAGACAGCTAAAGCACAAACAATAATAACAACAACAAAATATCAGACTTCACCAAAATTTAAAAATTTGTGCCAAAGGACATCATCAAGAAAGTGAAAGACAACCCACACAATGGGAGAAAATATTTGCAAACCATATATCTGATAAAGGTCTAGTATCTAGAACATATAAAGAACATTTGTAATAATAAAAAGACAACCTAATTAGGATTTGAACAGAAACTTTTTCAAAGAAGATATATAAATGGTCAACAGGCACTTGAAAAGATGTTCATCATTAGCTATCAGGGAAATGCAAATGAAAACCATAATGAGATGGCACTTTAAACTCAGTAGATTGTCTATAATTTAAAAAAATGGACAAGAAAAAGTATTGGCAAGGATGTAAAGAAATTGGGATCCTCATACATTGTAATGGGATTGTAGTATCATGCAGCTATTTTGGAAAACAGTTGGCAGTTTCTCAAATTTTAAACTGAAGTTACTACATGACCCAGCAATTCCATTGGTAGGTATATACTCAAGAGAAATGTAAATGTTTGTACAAAAACTTGTACACAAATGTTCATAGCAGCATTAGTCATAATAGCCAAAAGTGGAAACAACCCAAATGTCCTTCAACTGATAAATAGATAAAATGTGGTATATCCAAATACTAGAATATTCTTCAGCCATGAAAAGGAATAAAGTGCTAATACATGCTATAACACGAATATACCTTGAAAACATTATGTTAAGTGAAATAAGCCAGATACAATAGGCCACATATTATATTATTCCATTTATAGGAAAAATCTAGAATAGGCAAATTCATAGACAGAAAGTAGATTAGTGGCCAGGGGCACTAGGGATGGGGAATGGAGAGTGAATACTTAAAGTATATGGTGTTTCTTTTGAGGGTGATGAAATGCTCTACAATTAGATAGTGATGATGGTTGCACAACGATGTGAATATAATAAAATCAGGATAAATTTTATGCTTTGTGAATTATATCTCAACACAAAAGAGGAAAAGAAATTATTAAAAAAAAAATTGCCCCAATCGCCTGACAGACCTAAGAATGAAAAAAAATTACAGGGTACTTAATAAACATTAGTGTTACATATTTTTCATTTCCCTATAAATTTATACTTGACAGTAAGAGTTTTTAATGTTTTGACAAAAATGTTAAAGGTCAAAGAACAATCATGATTTTTCCCATTAAGATCACTTTGAATGGTTTTAGCCTGCATATTCACTTTTACAATCCCACACCATCACGAAAATTGAGTACTGCCTGTAAAGTGTTAGGAAATCACATCTGAAGCATCTTTTGAGGAAGTATAAAGATAATTTAAGAATAATGTGATAGCATATAATTTAAGGATAATGTGATTACTTACCTGTAATTCTTCTGCTGTGGAAACATCTAATCCTGTTAGATCTTGTATTCTCATATTAATTCGAGACACCACAGGGTTTTCATAGCCAGAGAGCCAGGCACTAAGAACAAGAAGAAAATATTAGTTTTGCTGATAACGTTTTAATACATGAAGACCAAAAGCTGTCATTTAAAAAGCCATAATATATGAGACAGTAAGCCTTTATCTATAGGCATTTACTTGATTTGCTTATTTGATATGTTTTTTACTAATGAATGCTGTAATTTTTAAAAGATGTTACATTCTACAATTAGAGGTTGCAAAGGAACAAACTAGTCTCATTTATTACAGTTTCTATGAAAACAGTTGGATTAATGTAAGAAGGCTATCTAGGCTATCTACCTTGAGAATTTTTTTAAATTCTGGAAAAATATACACCAAATTGAAAACAATTGTTCCTTCTAGGTAAGGTATAGGAACTGAGAGGTCATAGGATTTTTAGCCTGATTTATATAACGCTAATATTTTATAAGAAAAAAAAAATCCACGTATTACTTGCATGAGAAAGTTTTTAAAGGGTAACCAAACACCCTCAGTAGGCTGGCTATAATAAAAAAGATGGACAACAACAACTGTTGGTGAGGATGTGAAGAAGTTGGAACCCTCATACATTGCTGGTAGGAAAGTCAAATGATGCAGCCACTTTGGAAATCAGTTTGGCAGTTCATCAAATTGTTAAACATAGACTTACCATATGACCCAGCAATTCCACTCTGAGGTATATTCCCAAGAGAAATTAAAATCTATGTTCATACAAAAACTTGTACACAAATGTTCATAGCAGCATTATGAATAATAGCCAAAAAGTGGAAATAATCCAAATGTCCATCAACTGATGAATAGATACATAAAATGTGATATATCCATCTGCTGGACTATTGTGCCATGAAAAGGAATGAAGTACTGATACATGCCACAACATGGATGAACCTTGAAAACATGTTAAGTAAGATAAGCAAGATATAAAAGGCCACATATTATGATTCCATTTACACGAAATGTCCACAATAGGCAAATCAATAGATAAAGAAAGTAGATTAGTGGTTGCCAGGGGAAGGAGGGAATGGAGAATGACTCCTAATGACTACAGGATATCTTTTTGGGATGATGAAAATGTTCTGGAATTAGATACTGGTGATGGTTACACAACCAAAAAAGACTAAAAACCACTTAACTGTATACTTTAAAAGGGTGAATTTTATAGTATGGGAACTATAGCTCAATAAAAATGGTACCCCCAAACCCAACTATCCCCTTTACATATGCTTTTCCCAGTCTATCAGCCTTTTTCTTTCCTCACTTCTCTCATCAAGTTTTGATTCCATGATCCATCATTTCGACAACATTCTTGCTAAAAGCCTAAATTCAGCTATCTTGGCAAAAATACAATCCTGAATCAATTCTTCTCCAAGCTTATATCTGTGTCACCAAACCATACTGGAGAAAGTCATGAAATAGGACAGATATGTTCCTCTAAAAATTAATGAACACCAATTTCAAGTGGGCCCTTAGTCTTCCTCCCTCCTCTACTCTGAACCCCAACCTACCTCAGCTTCTCCCTCCCCTAAGTAGACAACATACCTCCTTCTTCACAGAGAAAATAGAAACCATAAAATCTACCTACATTTGCATGTTATCTGTTCCTTTCAGTTCCTTCATTCCAGTTTCAAAACAGATTTCTCTCCATTAGCTAAAGCTAATCCTCTGCCTTAGATTCTATTATCTCCTGCCATTTTAGGAACCGTAAATCATCAATTAGCTTTTCTCTCTCTTATATAATCAACTTCCCTTCTCAATAATTCCTCCCACAGCTTTTAACTGGGCTTAAGTCTCTCTATCTCAATCAATCAATAAAAAGTATTAAATACTCTTTCCCTCAACACTCTATCTCATTCCAGCTACCAACCTTTCTCCTCCCTCTTCAAGTCAACATTTTCACAGACTCCTCATTTCTCAAACCATTCCAATCTAGCTTTAGTAGCTTATCATTCCACCAGAACTACTCTTGCTAGTATCACTCATAACCTTACTGTGCTACTAAATCAAATAAGATTATCCAATTCTCACTGTATTTGCTCTTATAGTAACATTTCACAATGTTCATCCTTCTTGAAACTCTCCTCCTCCCTCATTCATTCTCCAGGTACTCCTTCAGCCTCTCTGGCTGCTCCATCTTGATCTCCCTAATAGCCTCTGCCACTACATTCTGCCTCTCTCCCAGTGCCCTAGCAACACTTCTTCAAGAACACGTTTCCTCTAGCCCTAAGGCTAGTGCACATGCTCTTCTCTCTGCCCAGAATATTTGTGTGTTTCACTTGGTAAAGTTAAGGCTCTGGATTATCACTTTAGTCATCTCCTCTTCAGAGAAGCCTTCCTTGACTCCTCCCCGTGCCAGATTAGGTCAAAGTTTCCTAACCTTTTTTTCCTTTTCTTTTTAGGAAGAGGAAGAAGGAGGAGGCAGAAGTTTTTACTAATCACAATGTGAAATTGACATGACATGGTATTAGAACTGAACCAGGATAAATAATACTGTTATAAAATTTACATTTCTCACATCCATTTCAGAGGAAAATATATTAGGATTCTTCTTGATCTGATGGGCTGGTTTCAGTAAAATAATTTATTAAAATAGTAAATAATATATTTTCTCAAAATGTGCTAAGAAGTTACCAGAAAGGCTACTATAAAATCTATAATGATAACAATTGACAGGATTAGGACTGTTGTGTAAACATTAAGAACTACTTCTCTCTTTTAGCTGTTACATCAATGCACCTTTTTCACTGGTAAGGCAATTGTTTGCTGTAGGTGCCACATCATTAGCAAGTTTCTTCTTAAGTAACATATACTCAATTGTTTAAGACTGAAGTGAGTTTTCTTTTTTAATTCTGCCCTCTTTTGGAGGACAAGCAAATATCGTTGTATATAGGTAGGCAAATATTATGAAATGCAGCTGTTGTAATCTTCTAAATTTTATTCCCTCAAAATTAAACAGGGGCAATTAATAATTATTAGGGAAAAGCCTTTGAAACACTTCAGTTTTTTAAATAGCAAGGCTTCTCAATAACTTCTCAAAATTAGCTTTCCATTTTGGTACATGACCTGATACATGGCACATTTGATCTGTATTTAGTAATTTATTCTATTGACTACACTATTCCTTCAATAAGAGTTAATGTTGTGGTTTCATACAGTTTTTACAAATAATAAATTTTTTAAAGTTTCATTTCACTGAACTGAGGTTTTTTTCACTCATGTACCTGTGTAAGGTAATTTGAGCACACACATATTTGCATACATATTTTTAAAGTAAGTTACTTTTACCATTAAAATAAAACAGGGACAACTACGGGGAACAGTTTGTCTTCCTTAGAAATCCTTTTCTAGGTTGAGGAGGGCAAGTACAGTTTGCTGAAGGATTTGATGACGCTGTAGCCTTTCCATCATCTGTTAATCCCACACTGCCATGTGTTACCACCACAGCTACATGAATGTCTGCTTCCTCAGCAGCACTAGCCTTTAGAGAAACGTCTGTCAGAAACAGGATGCTGTTGACTGAGTACCCAGTGCTGCCTGCAATCTTTCAATAACTCTTACTCTCCACTTTGTGCCCAATCTTGGTATCAAAGTAACTATGAACAAGCTCAAGAATATCTTCCTCTGAAGAATGCCCAGATAACAGTTTCTGTGCCTCTCCATTCCCTGAAGAATAGATATATACCTTCATTCCAGCCTCTCTCCATTTCCTAACTGCTAGAACTACATCTTCAAAAAATGCTGCTTTCATGGATCCACCTGTGAAAACTGCCCTCCACATGTAGCCCTGCAGGTGTTTCAGTACCATGGTCTTTCAGTCCAGCATTACCACAGCCTGGGTCATCTATTACAGGTCATCTACCCCATCCCAGTGGGAATCCTCTTCAGCCTGTTTCCCCAAAGACTGAGGTCCTACTGGCACTCTTTTTCTTTCCAAGAGAAAAGAAGCATCTTTGTAGATACTCTTAACATTTTCTTTGATGTAAGAAAATAAAATGTTCTTCACAAAAGCAAAGCAATCAACCTTGTGGTACCTTCAATATCTAACAGGATCACAGTGACTTTGGTGGGCACTTGCTGGGTACTACTATGATACCCTTGTGGTTGGAAGAGCAGAGGGTGGTGGGAGCTGTACCCCTAGAACCAAGCCGGGCTTCTCACAGCCCTCCATTAATCTCAAAGTTGGCAACTGCCTGCAGCCAGAAGCACATCTGGGAGAGGCTACTTCCATGCAACTGGAAGTAGAGAAGGCAGCTGCCCCTAATATGTTTTTATAGTTCTATATATCCTTCCTTTGTAGCATATATCACAGTAATTGTACATTAATTTGTTATTTGATTAAAGTAAGACATCTTCATTCAACTATCAGTTCCAAACACATATAAATTCTGCTGGGTTTTGCTTCCACAGAACCTATCACAGTGCCTGTCACATAGTAGAGGCTCAATAAATATAGTCATGCATCACTTAACGACAGGGATATGTTCTGAGAAACGCATCGTTAGGTGATTTTGCCATTGTGCAAACATCATAGAGTGAACTTACACAAACCTAGATGGTATAGCCTACTACACACCTAGGCTGTATGGTACTAATCTTACCAGACGACAGTTGTATATGTGGTCCATCACTGACCACAACATCGTTATGCAGCACATGACTGTATTTGCTAAATGAATGAATGAATAAAGACTTGCTAGACCTAATCCAAGATTTATTTCTATTTTACCATAATCATTTGTCTGGTGATCTCTTGCAAATTTATAAGGACTGACTAAGCAGAATTCCTCAGTGTGGCAGAAATAGGAATGACCAAGAATTTTATTGTTATAAAGGATGTAGCTGATAAATATACTAAGAACTTATATCTCCCAATTTTGACCAAGTTTCTGGTGGAACTAATCCAGTATGTCAATATATCTATCTTTTCTGCCTGGCAACAATTTGATAGATTTTTGAATTTTATAAGCAACGAACTACTGACTTGATTGTTACAGATGACTGCAATGCAAGATTGGCAAGTGTTCTAATAAAGTTAATCTACATAAGATAATTGTTCATATTATATCTTCATAAGATACATCTTCATAAGATAAATGTTCCTATTCCATTCTGGAACCTATCACCCAAAGAGAATATGTCTTCTATTTCTGATACCTTCAACTTCTTTCCCTGCTACCACCAACTTTCAGGCATCAATTTTTACCTTTTTTCTCTTGTACTTTGGTAGAAGCATTGTCTTTTAGTAGAGGCTGGATCTTCTATCTATGCTTTTGAATCAACTCTTTCTAATTCCATAGGCCTTACTCCAGCAGTTATTGCCTCCCTTTTAATTTTTTATCTTTTCCATGACAATGCTTGCATACTCTCCAGCCTGAACTCTCCTGCTACCAAGAAGAACATCTTCAACTTTTGCCATTCTAGCAAATTACCATTCCAATCTTTCACTTTACAATTTTAAAATTATAAAAGAAATGCTTATCATATTAAACAAATGGCCATGGGACACTGAATAACCACATGCAAGAGAAAGAAGTTAGACCTCTACCTCACACCATATAAAAAAATTAACTCAAAAGGGATTAAAGACCAAAATGTAAGAGCTAAAATTATAAAACTCTTAGAAAAAAACATAGGCGTACATCTTCGTGACCTTAGATTAGACAGTGGTTTAGCTAAGACATCAAAAGTACAAATAACAAAAATAGATAAACTGGACATTATCAAAATAAACTTTTGTGCTTCCAAGTACACCATCAACAAAGTAAAAAGACAACTCACAGAGTGGAAGAAAATTTCTGTAAATCAAAAGTCTGATAAGGACTTGTGTCTAAAATATATAAAGAACTATTTTTAAGAATAATAAAAAATAAAAAAAAAAGAACTATCACAATTAAATAAAAGACAAATAACTCAATTTATAAATGGGCAAAAGAGGGGCTGGCCCCATGGACTACCGGTTACGTTTGCCGTGCTCTGCTTTGGTGGCCCAAGTTCACAGGTTTGGATCCAAAGCACAGATCTACACCACTCATCAGCCATGCTATGATGGCAACCCACATACAAAATAGAGAAAGATTGGCACAGATGTTAGCTCAGGGCTGATTTTCCTAAAGCAAAAAAAAGAAGAAGATGGGCAACAGATGTTATCTTAGGGCTAATCTTCCTCAGCAAAAAACCCTCCCAAAACCCCAAAACAAAAGAAATGGGCAAAAGATCTGAATAGACACTTCTCCAAAGAAAATATACAAATGGGCAATAAGCACATGAAAAGATGCTTGACATCATTAGCCACCCAGGAAATGCAAATCAAAACCACAACAAGATACCACATCACACCCACATAATCAAAAAGACAGACAAGTGTTGGTGAGTATGTGGAGAAATTGGAAGCCCCCAGATATTGCTGGTGGGAATGTAAAATGGTGCTGCCACTTTAGAAAAGTTTGGCAGTTCCCCCAAATAGTTAAACATAGAGTTACTGTATGACTTACCAATTACACTTCTAGTTATATAACAAGAAATTTAAACTTATGCTCACACAAAAACTTGTTCATGAATATTCAGAGAGGTATTATTCACAATAGCTAGTAGGTCGAAGAAACCCAAATGTCTATCAACACATGAGTAAGACAGATAAAATGTGGTATATCCACACAATGGAATACCATTTAGCCAAGAAAAAGAATAAAGTACTGACACATGCTTCAACATGAATAAATCTTGGAAACATTATGCTAAGCAAAAGAAGCCAAATACAAAAGGCTACATATTATGATTCCACTTGTATAAAATATCCAGAATAGGCAAATCCATAAAGATGGAAAGTAGGTTAGTGGTTGCCTAGGGCTGAGCAGGGGGTGGGGGAGGACTGAGGATTGGGCGTTTATGGCTGAGGAGTGCAGAATTTCTCTTCGGGATAATGAAAATGTTCTAAAATTGATTTTGATGATGGACATATGACTCTGAACATACTAAAAGCCACTGAACTGTACACTTCCCATGGGTGAATTGTATGATCATGTGTCTATCTCAATAAAGCTGTTTAAAAAAAGAAATACTTTTTATTATAAAAATTTCAAACAATACAAAAGTATATGAAGTCCCTTTCTTAGTCCCACTCCTCACAGGTAAACACTATCAACAAATAGGTATATATCATCTCAACATTTTCCCATGAGTATAAACACACCCACCCACAGAATTTTTTTAAAAATAGGACTCCACCCACTCTCTAATCTCCTACTCCAATATACACATATGCGCTTCTTCCCCTGATAATATTTCTGACATCTTTCCAATTCAATACGTCTAGCACTACTTCATTTAAAAAAAATAATTGTGGTAAAAAATACAAAATATAAAATTAACCATTTAAAAAAATATATGGTATAATATACATAAGATTTACTTACCATTTTTAAAGTGTACAATTCAGTGGCATTAAGTATACTCAGAAAGCTGTGCAACCACCACCACTATCTATTTCCAGAACTTTTTCATCACCTCAAACTGAAACTCTGTACCCATTAAACAATAATTTGCCACTTCTCTCTTCTCCCAGACCCTTTGTAACCTCTAATCCACTTTCTGTCTGTATGAATTTGCCTATTCTAGGTACCTCCTATTAGTAGAATCATACAATATTTGTTCTTTGTTACCTGGCTTATTTTACTTACTATAATGTCCTCAAGGTTCATCCAAATTGTAGCATGTATCAGAAACTCATTCCATTTTAAGGCTGAATAATGTTCCGTTACATGTTTGTATCACGTTTTGTTTATCCTTCATCCATCAATGGACATTTGGATTGCTTCCACCTTTTGGCTACTGTGAATAATGCTGTTATAAACATGGGTGTATGGGCCAGCCTGGTGGTGCACCAGTTAAGTTCACACGTTCTGCTTCGGCGGCCCAGGGTTTGCTGCTTCGGATCCCAGGTGCAGACATGGCACCGCTTGGCACGCCATGCTGTGGCAGGCGTCCCACATATAAAGGAGAAGAAGATGAGCACAGATGTAAGCTCAGGGCCCGTCTTCCTCAGTTAAAAGAGGAGGATTGGCAGCAGATGTTAGCTCAGGGTTAATCTTCCTCAAAAAAAAAAGGGGGGGTGTACAAGTATCTGTTTGAGTCCCTCCTTTCAATTCTCTTGGGTATATACTAGAAGTGGAATTTCTGGATCATATGGTAATTCTATGTTTAACTTTTTGAGGAACTGCCAGACTGTTTTCCACAGCAACTGTACCACTTTCACATTCCCATTCTTCATTTCTTTTTAAATTAGTCCTTTTCTTTTTAAAATAAAATACCTTTAATTCCAAAATGACCATGTGGTCTATCAAAAACGCACTGCTTAAGTAAGCTTATTTCTAATCTTTCTCTATTACAAACAGTCCTGTAAAGAAAATTTATGTATATCTTTCCATACTTGTGAGAGTATCTCTGTAGGATAAATTCCTAGATGTGGAACTGCTAGACAACTTTTACATTTTGATAAACTATGTCAAATTACCCTCCAAAAAAAGCTGTAGTGATTTATACCCTTACATTTATGAGAGAGCCCATTTCATAAAATTCTTGTCAGGATCAATCTTTTGAATCTTTGACAACCTTAGAGGCAAAAATATTTTAATTTTAACTGTTTGAATTTTTAAAAACATTTTAATTTGCACTTCTTGTTATTTCATAAATGATCTCAATGGAAGGTTTGAGGCTTAGAGGTTAAAGTCATTGATGATGGAAAGTTTAAAAAAACTATTATCTTAATGTGGTTCTGTTATAGTCGTTAGAGAGGAAAAGGAATTCTACTGATGCATGAGAAGTTATTTCACTTAATTTGACTTTCATGTGAAAACCTCTTCAAAATATAATTAAGATTCTCCTTAGCTGGAGAATTCCATACATTTAAAACATATTATTCATCTGGATCCCATCCTTAAACCATTACTGCTAATCTGTCTTCAGCAGTATTATTGTAGAACTATCAGGAAGTCTAGAAAATTAACTCTGAATTTACATTACTAAAGATTCAGTGGAGACAATGATAATGTACTATATTTTAACTGTCTATTCTTTAGTATCTGGAAGTCTTATTCCTGCATTAAATTAAATCACCAGAAATCAAAGTCCTTTCTTCTAGTACTCAGTGCTTCAACTGAGTTAGAATACAAAGTTATAGCATTTACTGCAACAGGAAAAATCATTTGAATAATATTTATCTTTTTTAATTGAAAATGTCAACTAAGTTACACAGTATTTTTTCCATAAAACATAATCTAGTGCCAGGAGTAAAACAGAACTCTTTCTGCAGATAATTTTATGTGTCCCCTTTTTCCATTAATAACTAGATAACCCAAAATATCTTCCTTTTGGTCTTAATGACAAGAACCTGAGAGCTAAGTTGTACACACAGAGTAACGTTTCTAATGAATTTCTGCTCTTAAAATCTTTATTATTCTTTTAATGTATGATTTTTTAAAAAATCTCATGGGAATTCTTTACTTGAGTAAGGAGCAACATTCTCACACTGCATGACTGTATTTCTAATACATTAGTAAGGAAGGCATGCTCAAGTAAACATACAGACAATGCCATTTTGGAGGTTTTACAGATGGTTACAAAATTTCCAAAGGAAAAGATGAGTGATATAATGTGACTACCATCCCTACCTCCTTCTTCTAACCCAACACACATGAAAATTAACATTTCACAATTAGCTAATATAAAATCACTGTGATTTTTAGTAGAGGCAAAAGATAATTCAGGGCCCAAAGTGCCAGTTTCAGAGGGCAAAACTTTAAGTCTTCTCTAAGTGTTTGATGGTTAACAAAGAAAGGCTAATCATCTAGACTGGGAATTTCTCCAGTCTCTTTGGTTCTTAGTAGGATAATGATGCAATAACACTATACATTTACCCATTTCTGTTATCTCAATCTGAAAAACACTGTTCAACCCAATAAAGGGCAATATTGTTAAAAGTTATGCCAAATTTGGGCTGGCCCGGTGGCTAAGTGGTTAAAGTTCCGCGTGCTCCACTTTGGCCACCCAGGTTTGCAGGTTCAGTCTCGGGGGTGGACCTGCTCCACTCATCAGCCATGCTGTGGAGGCATCCTATATACAAAATAGAGGAAGACTGGCACAGATGTGAGCTCAGGGTAATCTTCCTCAAGCAAAAAAAGAGGAAGATTGGCAATCGATGTTAGCTCAGGGCAAACCTTCCTCACCAAAAATAAAATTAATAAATAAGAAACTTTTAAAAAAGTTATGCCAATTTTTAAAAAATACTTGTGGGGCCGGCCCGGTGGTGCAGTGGTTAAGTTTGCACGTTCTGCTTCTCGGCGCCCCAGGGTTCACTGGTTCGGATCCCGGGTGTGGACATGGCACTGCTTGGCACACCATGCTGTGGTAGGCGTCCCACATAGAAAAAAAAGCAGAGCAAGATGGGCATGGATGTGAGCTCAGGGCCAGGCTGCCTCACCAAAAAGAGGAGGACTATCAGTAGTTAGCTCAGGTCTAATCTTCCTCAAAAAAAAAAAAAAAAACTTGAAATCATTCAAAGCTGCTTCTAGTTGCCTCTATATTGTAAAAATACTAATATACTTTTACACTGTATTTGCTCCTTATTAACATGAGTAAATTAAATCTTAAGCATAATAAAATATCATATTGTAGGCAATTATACGTCAGGGTAAAAAAATGAAAACCACTTTCAAGAATAACCCACCAGAATCAAACAAGCTTTTTCTACCACACTAAATAGACTGTTTATTTGCATATCTCATTATTTATATTACTTTAACTGGACTTTCTGAGCTCATACAACCAAACTGTCTTTTCAGAGAACATAACTAAACGTTCACCTTTAAAAAACTAAAATTCCATTTCTCTGATTTAGCCAAAATTATTACCTTCTCCATTAACAAGCTGTTGCAAATTTTTTTATTTTTAAAGAAATACTGGAAAAGACAGAGACGACTTGCCAAAAGTTCAGATACGCAATAAAGTAAATAAAAGCTTTACATTTTTTAAACAGTAATAGATTTCCACACACACTTTGCCCAAAGAAAATTCTATTTGCTAGAATGCTAGAACATATTTTTACTTCCACAGAAGATGATGCAATCACTTAGAAATTTCTCAAAAGACAGATATTTGAAATTCTCTTCTGACTTTCTCAAAATATAGATGTTCCTAGAGCAAAAGGGATTACATTAACTGATATCAGTACCAAATTCTTCCTTCTATTTTGCATTTGAGATGTCTTTTACAGAGGTGTCATTTATGAAGGAAACATAAAACACTCATTTATTTCACTTGTGGGAATCTTCAAAATCCAGATTTACAGCAATGGGTAGAAAATATCTTGACATAGCTATTAAATTCCCAAAACAGTAAAACTTTTTATTTGTTAAAATATGAAATGTATTGGATATTTTATGGGGCAGATGCCTTCATTAACAGTTAAGGCCTCTCTCTCAAAATATATATTCTATTTTTAAAAGAGTTGCTAAACAATTTTCCTTATGAGTAAACATGAAAATCACTGTGCTATGGAATTCTTTTTTTACTAGGTTGTTTTGAACACAAAAACAGACACACAAACACACTCTGCATACTTTGCCAAGACGGGGTGAATGTATTCTGATGTTACTCAGCCTTTTAATGCTTCTAACACTACTGGCTAAATGCCTTTGCTGCTTTATATAATATAAAGCATGGTTGCGCCTTTCTCAAAAATCCAGTGAAACTGCTTCTCTGAGCTATAAAATTAGACTATTTTAAAAATAAGCTCAAAACACTTAGAAATATTTAGGTCTTAAAGAAAAACACGTTTGTAGATCACCTTTCCAAGAGTAATTTACTTTGACTTGCTATAAATGTCCAATGACTCTGTGAGCTGGATATTTCTTCAAAAAGTTCATTGCATATAAAGAAAATTTCCAAAAATGGCTTACAAAACACTAAGTTCATGAAAATTTTGTTTTATATGCTTCCTAAAAGCATCTAAATCTGGGCAACTTAGACACTTATAAGGCTTATGACAGTAAAAATGCCTAAAACCATGCAATAATCTCTGATGAATTATATAATAAAGTTATTTTTTAAAAAATAGATAAAGGGTTAATTTTTTAGACATGAATAACATTCTATAATAAAATAGAAAATTAGCTTAACTTAAAATGAGAGTTAATTAAAATGCACAGAAGCATTATAAATCATGTCTCAAAATATGTCTATCCAAATTAGTTTCTGCAAATCCTCACCATCGATCAGTGTTCCTGCAATCAAAATCGTATTATAAAAAACAATTTTCTTCATGTCTTCTAAGCGACCAGGAGGAAGGTATTGGTATAGGGCAGACAGTTAGGGAGCCAGGTATGTGGAGATGTTGAAGGTTAATATATAAAGGACATATAGCTTTGTCCAAAAAGAGTAAGGAAATGAATCAATGCATTCTGTCCAGCCGCAGAGTACTATTTTCTATGACTTACAGCATTAATATTCAAAACTTTTTTGTTTGAGGACCTCCTAAAACAGTTGTTAAAATCTAGGTACTCCTTTGCACAATTTTTTAGTTGACAACCAAAGTTTTACATCATAATAGTTTCAAAGGATTTAATTATGTCATATTGAAAATAGCAGTAATTCCTGAAAAATGATTACTTTATTAACGTATCCAGTGGAATCTAAATACCATAATGATTTGATGCCCACCATTACCCACTTAAAAAAATACATGAATGAAGTGTTTTTAATACTTGGATATTTTACATCGTTCTTTTTTTTTTCCCCTTGAACTTGTACTTTCATTCCACTCTTATCCGACAGCAGTGGTTTTCAACAGAGGTAAAGAGATGGAGTCCCTTGGGGTGGTCGTAGGGATTTTGCCTTCCAGAGAACATTTGGCAATGTCTGGAGACATTTTTGATTGTCACAACTGGGGTGAAAGGTGCTACTGGTATCTAGTGAGTGTCAGAGATGCTACTAAAAACCTTGCAAAGCTCAGGACAACTCCCAATAACAAAGAATTATCTGATCCAAAATATCAATAGTGCTGAGGTGGAGAAGCCCTGTCCTAGAGTGATCTATTTCCACGTCTAGAAGTCTTTTATTCATCACATTATACCTCTCTACAACAAAAATATTTATATAAGTTGATAAAAATATAAATTTACTATAACATAAAGGTCTAAGTGTTAAAAATAATGTCTTCTGGAATGAGTTATTACAACTACAAGTAGTATCCGTTAATCTAAATAACATGATTAAATAATCATTACCAAATATAAAAAGTGAAAATACATTAAAGTGTTCCTAATAAGACGGATGGGCTTATTTTGTTATTTTCAACTAGATATTGCATATGTGAATACATATTACTTATTGTTAGAATGAGACCAAATTCAGCTCAATAATATTTCTATTTTCATTTTTATGAGAGCTGAAAAACCTTCTTTCCATAAATAAGTAGATGAAAAACAAGTTCTGTGGGAACAACGTCACTTATTCTGTGATCTCCTCCTAGGTTATATACATAAATTGCACAGTGATTTACTATAAAAATTATTTCAGTGATTTTTTAGCTAATAACTTAAGTAGATTCTCTTTAAACATTGTTAAAAGCAAAGACTTTGAAACCAGTTGACTTGCAAAGGATTTGTTACTTAATCCTTCAAGGTATTCACTTTCTCAATACCTATAGTTAGTGGGTGACCCAGAGATTTTTAAACCCCTGCTTTACCACAGAGGCCAAATTAGGCACTGTTCTACAAAAGGTCTTTGGCAACTTCTGGTACCTCAATATGAGAACACAATTTCACTTATCATGTAGGGTTTGGGGAGTCTCAGCAGGCATTCTGAAATTTAATAAGCGACTCTGGAAAATCTCTATTAACTGCCCCATAACCATGTCTGTTTATTAGTCCATCATGAAAATTCAGGCATGGTAGTCATCAAATACCTATGCCTACGGCCTAGGTTTCAGAAACCACATCATAGGTTTTATGAAAATTAGATTCTCAAGAAAGAAAGTGGTCCAAATATGACTAAAATTCTCTCCATTGCTCCCTTACCTCTTAGATACTCTGTACTGTGCTGTGGTCAATTTTCCAGTCTCAGGGTCATGTACTGTAGCTCGGCTCAGCTACAAAAAAAGAGAAAGGACAAGGACTTACTCACGTAGCAGGCAATTTTGGGCTTTTGTTTTGTTTTGTTTTGTTTTGCCAAGCCACAGGTGATTGGAAGGGTTCAGATTGGTCTGGATGGTAGGTAATGGTTTCAAATCAGCAAAAACATTTAAAAAGGTGGCAGTAAGAAAAGCCACTTCCAAATCAAGAGAAAAGGGGTTGACAGATTTTTGTTGTAGATTTATTGTCCTTTCACTTTTTTTAAAAAAATCATTTGAAGTTGTATGTAAATGATTTATAGCACTGGGTTTCACAGGAGCTTTCTCAATCTAGAAGTTTAATGTTCTTTAAATATTTTGACAAAGAATACTTAGTAGTCTCTTTAAAATTCACTTTTTAAAACTCTGAGATGAAACTGTTGTTGAGTCTCTCTGGTGAAGTAACAGGCAACTAAGTTCATAAGTAATAGCAGTTTGGAAGACTGAGATCAGAAGCATATTCTTTCCATTGTCAACTGTCCATTCTTTTAAGTCAGTGAGTTTTTAAAAGAGAAACTCCAACAGGAGGAATACAGATTACTCCAAAATGACAATGGTATTTTACAAGATATATGAACAAATGCCAACACAATCACCATGAAGGATGACATGAATTCACTGCAGCATTTACGAATGTGAGAGAACTACATAAACAAAGACCACTCTCAGATTAATCCAGGCTGTTTCTTTTTCTTTTTTTTCCCCCTTTGGCAAGAAAAAGAGAAAAGAAAACAAGTACCAAACCATTTCCTGGATATTTGATTCCTGACCTGAAGAGAGATGCAAAGCATATCAATTCCCTAAAAGTAACAGACCCATTCAAGATTAATAACAAAACTTCTAGTTAAAGGGAAAGACCTGTGAAACACAAAGCAGTTTATCCATGCGTATATAAACAGGCGGTGACTTGAGCTGTCGACTGAAAATGACCAATGTCCCTTAAATGAATAATACCTGTAGGATGTACAAAACAATCATTAGAGGGCAAAATATGCAGCATACACATCTCTTACCTTTTGCTAATTCTGTAATGTACCGTCTCCAAGTCTCCTGTTATTGGGTTTGAAATGGTGGCTCGCCTCAGCTGTGAAGCCAACCATCAAAATAGTTGCATTACAAAACAAAAAAAAGGAATCACATTTATCCAACCAGTCAGAATTCTGGGATTTTTACAAAGGAGGCGGAAAAGAGAAAATAACTCCACAGACTTCCAGACACCTTGTGCTGAGCCTTGAAAGCCAGTTGGTTTTTTAGGCTTTTGTATTGTTCAAAAGTTAGTTTTTAAAATTTTGTTTTGTTTTGCATGAAGGAAGGATAAACAAATAAAAGAGATTGGAAATTAAACTTCTTTCAATGGTTAGAGGATGTGACAGTGAGGAAAAGAGAAATTTCTAAAATTTGAAGTCTAATCTTTGGTTATACAAATAGCTATTTGCAGTTAATGATTCATCCCAAACTTTAGATTTTAAGTTTTTTCAGTGATGGAACTTTGTCTGCAAAGGTTAATATTGTTCAAAATTTGTTTCAAGGTCAATCTTTTCTTCCTTCGAGATATCTGCTCACATATTTCACATATACAGTGAAATAATCTTGGACTGAGCAGAAAGGGAGATGAAAAGAACTGAGAAATGTTAAAAACAGTAAGAAAGGGATCACAGCCAAGATAATGATTTTAAACTTTTTTTTTTTAAATGGAGGATGATTCTGAGGTTAACAAAAGAGTATGAAATTTTTATTGCCATTGAATTTCTTGATCAAAATAATCCAACTGAGGCATTCCCTTGAAGACTGAGGCCTCCAAACCCAGAGATATAAGACTGATTTCCAAGGTGAAATGAATTCTTAATAAATATTCTACCAAGATGTTTTGGTTTACTGGGTTTATTGACCACAAATAATGGGCTAAAATAGAAATCCAAAAGAGAATGACAGAGTAAGTAGCATTCTGTTTGGGAGATTTATAAGAATTCTCTTGGATAGCACCCATACTTTTTAGACTAGTCTTTTCCATTTAGAATGTAATCTTTGGTAACAAAAAGTACCAATTTGGAAAAGTAGTAAAACTTAACAACAAAAATTCTGACTTTAAGTTTATTTTGCAGTACAGATATCCGGATAATTCAACCTTCATGATATAACAAGGATCAGCAAATTATTGCTCATGGAACAAACTCAGCCTGACACCTGCTTTTGGAAATAAAGTTTTATTGGAATATAGCCAGGCTCATTTACGCATTTTCTATGGCTGATTTTGCACTTCAATGGCAGAGTTGAGTGTCGTCACAGACTGTATGGCCTACAAAGCCTAAAAAATATTTACTGTCTGGACTTTCACAGAAAAAATTTGCCAACTCCTGTGTAATAAAAGAGCAAAAATATGCCCAGTGTTTATTTAACAATCTCTATGAAAGTTATGGCAGTTTGTATTTTACTATCAATAAGATCAAATAGGTTTTAAGAACAAGCTGATGGGAAAAAAGGCAAGAGAATAAAGGATAGTCTTTATCACATTCTCACAAAAGAAGAATTTCTATGCTAAACACTAAGTTTATAGGATTGTGTTTACATTAAATTGTTTTTCTTAGTAAGATAAATGTTGTGGGTTAAAGTCAGAAAACTATGATGTCATTATGTCAAATTAGCATGATGCTTATGCCCAATTATACCTTTCTAGTAATAATGTGCCAAAAAGAGAATAAAAGTACTTTACGTATTCTTTCAGTTTAGAAGATATAAAAAAGTTGGTCTTTGATTAGTTTCTGAGATTAAAGGGCTCCAAAGTACATAGAAAACTTTTTCAGGAAGATGCTGAAACACAAATTTGTTAAGTGTAAATAAAAATATCATCTATGATTTTCATAATTAAGTGCTTAAAGCCCTGGGTACATTATTTGTACTGAGAAAAACTGCTACAAAAAGAGTTTAGTTAACAACTCCATTATGTTGCAGCAACAATATGTAAAACTACCTGTGGGGTTATTGCCATATCAATTATCATTTCTGTAATCTTGCAAAGGAAAAACTGATATACAAATACAGTAAACTGAGGAGAGAATAAAGGAAAAAATAATTATTTACCCTTGGTTTTGCTAGATCTTTGACAATTTCAATTTCTGCATCAGAAATAATATCATGGAAGCGAATAATACGAGGTTTGTCCCACTCATCCTCTTGTTTGGCTGGAGCCAGAATAAATTTAGGATTCCGATTTCCATCATGGTAGCGGCAAAAGAGTTTTTTCTGTCTTCGAGGAGTCTAAACGTAAAGTTAATAAAATGATAAATATATTAGAGTAATAATATTTTTAATACTTGTTCCTATGCAGATAAGAAACAATAATCATGCTTTTATATACACGGAGTATCTGTGGAAGAATACACAAAAGAAACAGGACTCTGCAAATATTTTGCATCAAACAAGACCTTCAAGATTTTGAAAGTTTTATTAATAATTATTGTCGAGAGAGAGATGGTAGGCTTTAAAGAAGAAAAAAGGAAGAGTTTCTCTTTTAACCCATCTCTTGTCAAAATAAAGTTCATGTGTTATAAATATGAAAGAAATAATGAAGTATTTATGGAAATATGAAATGAATGACCAGCATTGCTCCAAACTTCAAAAAGTAACTGGGAAGCAACACCAGAAAGTTTCTAAAAGGAAAAACAAAACAAAACAAAATCTAACCAGGTTTTCCTAAATATCTCCCAGTTAAATGCCTGTGGGGAAAAAAAATTAAAAGGATTTTTTTAAAAAGCAAAGATGAAAATGAGTAGCTCTGAAAAAGAGAAAAGAAGTTGTTAAGCAAAGAAGCCAGGTGCTTTTATTAGTGCGTATTAAAAATAGAGCAGTCAACAAAACAAATAAATGTTCCTGTCAATCATCCATGTATTATATTAACTAAGTTATTCCATTGCTGATTCTTCTCTTGATTAAACAAGTATGTCATCTATGAAGTAGGAATAATATTAGTTTTTGTTTTAATTATTAGTTAACATACTAAAACAAATGATTCATGTTTAGTCTCCATGTATTTTATTTACCTAAGAGTCAAATCCAAGGCTTTACATCAACTAAGTCTTTTATATAATGATGAGAAGGATTTAACTATTCTGAGAAAAAGGATGCTCCCTCGATCTTGGGCAGAGTTGACATGTGCGTGTCACACCAACACACTGGCAAATTAGCAAACTTCTGTTTTAGACCTGTAGTTCTACTTCGCTCTCTTCTTTAAGAGTTATCAAGGACAATAAAAAATATCTGCTTACTACTCACAATTCAAACAGTAACTAGATATTTGATGATATTATACAACTACTGTGATTTTTTTAGGTGTTATAATGGTATGTGGTTCTTTTTTAAGAGTCTTTCTCCTCCAAAGATACATACTAAAATATTTAGATGTGAAATAAAAAAAAAATGTTTCATGAGTCTAACAGAGTGTCATTATCCTTGTATTTACTCATTAGCTCTCAAAGCAAAAGTAAGCATGTTCCTGCAGCACTCCATGAACTTAGCTATCAAAGGTATCAACATAGATATGATCTACTTATTTGCTGTTAGAGGTTAGGATGTCAACAGTAAGTCATCAAATATCAAAAAGTCATCAATATAAAACACAAAGCCCAGCTTGAGTTTATTAGTAGTAGCGAAAAAGATAAACATTATTCAAATGTTTACACTTAAAAGTGCTTACTTCAAAAACTCACTAACTCCTCCTACATATGCCTGCATTCAGCTGAACACTAGGTACCACATGATACGCCTTAGAAAAGGGTTCCATGATCAATTAATGTTGGGAAACAATGTGTATCATATCCATAATGTACATTATCATGAAAAGGCTCTGAAAAGTTCTGAGCTGAAAAAAACCTATGTTCCCTAAACTTGAACTTTTTTGGTTTAATTATCTATTAACAACCTGAAGCACTGGTACTCAGTTATAAATATATAAATACAATATACAATAAACAAAGGGATTTATAGACACATTTAAGTATTTTAAAGAATAAATGTTAAAGCCAAAATCTGTTGAGAGTCTTTCTGCATTTTTAGTATTTCTTAAACAGACTAAAATATCTCACTAAGCAATCTTGTCAAGGTTGACTAGGAGCAAAACTACAAGAGATTATGGCATAGATGAATCCATTGTTTCACAGGATGGCTTAGAATGGTATATTATTTCTACTCAGGACTGTTGAAACCTTTTTTGCATTAAGACATTAAAAAAACACTTTATCAGTTCCCTTAAATTATCTGATCCTTCACCTTAAAAAAACAAGCCTCTTTTGATCTATGAAAAGAGTGACATTACCAAAAATACATGTAATGGTACATGATTCACAAGATTTATTTTAAAGCTATTTTACTAACAGAGTTAAGTGTGACACCCACAATAAGGTGTTGTGGCATACTCTAACACTTTATGCAGTAATTCTGATTTTTATCACGTAAGCTTAAATACAAAAAAACTCTGATTCTCTCCAGAACTACATACAGCACATACACACACACACACACAATTGGCTTTTCCACTTTACCATTTTGATACCCTCCCCACGGCACAGCATTTCGTACTTCTGTCTCTCTGGCAGGTAATCCACAGCAACCCCTTTTTTCTTTGGTGTGGTTTTCTGATCAGATTGGTCATCTGAAGCAGACTTATTGTCATCTTTTTCTTTGGCCATTATATACTCAAAATATTTTAAGTTACCATTAGCTCTCTGATGTTCAGGATCTATTAGAAGAGAAAGAGCGTGTCCATGAGTAAGTTTACAGTTGTTCAAGCATCAGAATACAAAATTATAAAAACAGAGGATCATACAATTTACCTTCCAAATCAGATGCTTTTGAGAGTGAAAGGAGGCACTAATAAAAATTATTATACCAAAACAAAAGGTATAAACCAGTACTGCCTCCAGTCAATCAGCTCATACAGTCACCCCATATAAAGAGAGTTCTGGAGATGGAAACAGCCATTTATTTCAAAGCAGCAATTACTGCTTCTACTTTGAGAACTTACTAATCAGCCAAAGGAACTATGATCAATTTGACGTCAAATGAATTTTAAAATATTACTCATTCTACTTACTTTAAGCAACAGAAAAGATTTTTCTGAGACTGAAATGTAATCACCATGGGGAAAACAGAGCATACAGTTCAAAGGCAACCTTTACCACAGATACATTATAAACATAGAACATAGCCTACTTTTGAGGGCTGAGTAGACTTCAGTCCCAAAATTCTAAGTGAGACGGAGAAGAGAGACTAAAGATATAATTTTCAAATAAGCCAGAATCCACTAACTGCCTCTGAATTGGTAGTCAGAATTTTTAGCTATCTTTTAGGGGGAAAAGAGGACTACTCCACCCATCCGAGAGGAAAAAATAATCCAAACAACCACACATATACACAAATAAGAAAGGCACAACAATGTAGAAACTTCACTTGTGACATGAACTGAAGTATTGAGGAAATATAGCCTTACATTTGTAAAATATTTCTTGTCTTTGAGAAACTGCTCACAATATATATTGTGATATACGACATGAGCCTAATTTTGTAAATTAAAGGGAAAGAAGTTTGTTGGGGGAAGGAAGTGTATATTAAGGGAAAAAAAATTCTGTGGGGATCTTTGGGTGATTGACTTATGGGCGACTCTTCTATATCTTTTTCTATTTTTAAAATTTTTCTAGAATGAGTAAAGTAGTTTTTAAGTCAGGATAAAAAAATATTAAAAAGGGTATTTGAACTAACATCTTGATTAATTCACTCAACTAAGAAATAATTATCAAAAGTTCATTTTCATAATGTTATAAACTAATGTTACCTCAAAAAAAAAAAGCTTATTTTCAGATGACCAATCCTTTTGAACTGTTTGACTCTTCTAACATAAACATATTTACCTATTCATAAAAATTAATTTTTTTAAAGTTTTAAAGCTTTGTTATATACCAAGGCCACCTAAATGAGCATACAATTCCACCTCCAGAGATTCTGATTCAGTAGGTCTGGGGTAGAGATCAAGAAATTTTCATTTCTTCCGGCCATTTGTGACAACATGGATGCTCCTTGAGGGTATTACACTAAGTGAAGTAAGTCAGAGGGAGAAAGTCAAATACCATATGATCTCACTCATAAATTGAAGATAAAAACAACAACAAACAAACACATAGCAACAGAGATTGGACTGGTGGTTACCAGAGGGGAAGGGCGGAGGGGGCAGGGCAAAAGGGGAGATTAGGCTCACACATGTGGTGATGGACTATAATTGGTTTTTGGGTGGTGAACATGATGTAATCTACACAGAATTCGAAATATATTACGATGTACATCTAAAAGCTATATAATGTTATAATCCAATGTTACTGCAATAAAAAAAATTTTAAATAAAAAAATAAAACAAATTTTCATTTCTAATAAGTATCCAAGTAATTCTGATGCACGTGGCCCCTGGATCATAGAGAAACACTACATCTCCGTTCAAAATACTAGTGGTAAAATTCTCATAAGATATCACATTTTTCTAACATTTGAATATGACAAACATATTTTAAATCTATTTATTTCAAATCACTATTTTTGAGGATGAAATGCAGCAAGCAAAAAACACCCTTGTGGGGCTGGCTTTGTGGCCGAGTGGTTAAGTTCGCGCGCTCCACTGCGGCGGCCCAGGGTTTGGATCCTGGGCGCGGACATGGCACTGCTCGTCAGGCCACGTGGAAGCAGCATCCCACATCCCACAACTAGAAGGACCTGCAACTAAGATATACAACTATGTATGGGGGGTCTGAGGAGATAAAGCAGAAAAAAAAAAGAAGATTGGCAACACAGTTGTTAGCTCTGGTGCCAATCTTTAAGAAAAAAAAAAAAAACCCCTTGAAAGGAAACTGGTTAATTAATTAATATTTAATACGGTAACATGGTAAATAAACATTTTTGACTGAGTTAGCTAGGTTAGGTCCCACTTTTGAAATTCCTGAAGAGTACAGAGCAGAGAAACACAGTCGACATTATAGAACTATTAGGTGAGAAAAATCAGTTGCCATTTATTTAGAAGATAAACAAAGAGGATAAAGCACATCTGATAGATGAGGCTTGTCACTTTTTTTTTGGTGAGGAAGATTGGCCTTGAGGTAACATCTGTTGCCAATCTTCCTCCTTTTGCTTGAGGAAGATTGTTGCTGAGCTAACATCTGTGTCAATCTTCCTCTATTTTGTATGTGTGACGCCACCACAGCATGGCTTGATGAGCACTGTGTAGGTCCGCGCCTGGGATCCAAACTGGTGAACTCCAGGCTGCCAAAGCAGAGCATGTGAACTTAACCACTACGCCACTGGGCTGGTCCCAAGGCTCACAACTTCAACAAACAAAAAGTACCAAAGCTATATGATGAGATATATTGTCATATATCTGAATAATACATATATCTCAGAATTACACATATATATCATCATATAACTTTGGTACTTTTTATATGTATTATTATAATTATTACAAATACAATATAATTATATATTTATTAAATATATAATTATTATAATTATCACATGTATAATTATAATAAAATATATATCTCCCAATATATCTGTAACCTTGAATTAGGCCAAGTTAACATACCTAGTTCAAGAAGCTTCTTTGTGAGCAAAAGGGCCTTATCCAGGTCTCCCTGCTGGTACACTGCATAGCTCAAATAATCCAGAACAGAGACTTTATCAATGGCAGAAACTTCGCCTTCATCCAGCTGCCTTAGTGCTTGTTCCATCCACAGTTCTGTATGGTAATAATCTGCCTCTGTATAGGCCACTTTGCCCAACTCAAAACAATCCTCAACTGTTAGAAAAGATTTGTGTTTTACTCCTATGGAAAGAAAATACAGAGAATTTTAGGAATCTTAATAGACCCTATGTTTATTTAGGACTATATAGCTTTCAAAGTGCTATTTTACTTTCATTTGAACTTCCCAACAATCCTCTGAGGTAGGAAAATCAGGCATTATCCCACGTTTATAAACAAAGGCACCATCTGCAAGGTAATGAAACACAGCAAGAATCACACAGCTAATAGGGTACATGGGACCTAGAGAACCCAAGACTTCAACTATCAGCCATTATACCAAAATGAAAGATCAACCAAGCTGAAGCATACAATTTTCTAACACAGTAGGAATCACCATGTGAGATATATCTATCTTATTGCTAACCAACAATCTGGGCAAGAGAGGAATACACAGGACGAGAGGCAAACCTTTAACTGGCTCCTTCCCCTTTCCCTTCCTCTTCTTTTTCTCTTCCCCACAGCATTAATGATATATAATTTACATACCATAAAGTTCATCCATTTAAAGAATCCAATAGTTTTTAGTATATTCACAGAGTTGTAAAACCATCACCATAATCTAGTTTTAGAATATTTTCATGAACCCAAAAAGAAAACCTGTAACCATTAGCAGTCAATACTCATTATCTGCCCCCTTCCCTGCCCCAGCCCTAGACAACCACTAATCTACCTTCTGTATCTATAGATTTTCCTATTCTAGTTATTTCATATAAATGGAATCATATAACATATTGTCCTTTGTGACTGGCCTTTCACTCAGCATAATGTTTTCAAGGTTCATCCATGGTGTAGCATCCTTTTTATTACCAAATAATAGTCCATTGAATGGACAGACTACATTTTGTTTATCAGCTGATGGACATTTGAGTTGTTTCCACTCTTCCGGCTTTTATGAATAATAATACTGTGAACATTCATGTACAAGTTTTTGTGTGGACATACATTTTCACTACTCTTGAGCATGTACATAGTAGGGGAATTGCTGGGTCCTATGGCAACTCTATGCTTTTCACGAACTGTCAAACTGTTTTCCAAAGTGGCTACACCATTTTACAATCCCACTAGCAATGTACAAGGGTCCCAATGTCTCCACATCCTCGCCAATACTTGTTATTGTCCATCTTCTTTATTACAGCCATTCTGGTGGGTATGAAGTACTACTTCACTGTGGTTTTGATTTGTACTTCCCTAATGATGATATTGAGTTATATTCTTACATGAATACTGTCCAGTTGTATAACATTTTTGGAAAAATATCTATTCAAATCATTTGCCCATTTAAAAATCCAGCTATGTGTCTTTTTATTATTGATTGTTAGAGTTCTTTATATATTCTGAATATAAGGCCCTTATCAGATATATGATTTTCAAATATTTTTTTCCCATTCCGTGGGCTGTCTTTTCACTTTCTTGACAGTGTACTTTAATGCACAGAAATTTTAATTTTGATGAAGCTTAACTTATTAATCTTTTCATTTATCACTTGTGCTTTTGTTGTTGGTATGTCAACTGGTTTCTGAAATGAAACTTCTATCTTAAGAAAAGGAGATAGTTGACAGTTCACATGAGATAAAATAGAAAACCAAAACACTGGGAAAATATTTAGCCTCACTAATCATGAAAGAAATATGAAATTAAAACAATTACGAAAAATATTTTTAAACAATAGCCTACATTTATAGAGGTCTTACTTATTAATGCTTTATTAATGACACATGTCACTCATTTAATCCTCAAAGCAATCCAGATGAGGAACTAAAGTAAAGAGAGGTTAACTATTGTGCTGTAAGTCATACAGCTAAGAGCCAGAATTGGAATCTGCAGATTATGACTCCAGAAGTTTGTGCTCCTAATATTATACCATAAAATGGTAAAATTTAATGGGCAGAAGGAGTAGTAAATTGGTAACTTTACTTTTAATACATTCAGCAATATGAGACAAGAAAAATAATTTTATACCTTATAAATTGATATTATTTCAATTTTTTTTTTTTGAGGAAGATTAGCCCTGAGCTAACATCTGCTGCCGATCCTCCTCTTTTTGCTGAGGAAGGCTGGCCCTGAGCTAACATCTGTGCCTATCTTCCTCTACTTTATATGTGGGACACCTGCCACAGCATGGCGTGCCAAGCAGTGCCATGTCCGCACCCAAGATCCGAACCAGCGAACCCCGGGCCACCGAAGCGGAACGTGTGAACTTAACCACTGCACCACCGGGCCCACCCCTTAATTATTTTTTTGAGTTAATACTAGGGGTTGGGAAAGAAACACCTTGTATACCTGACTTTTGTATCTGAACCAAATATTATAGCTAAAAACTATAATAAGCTAAAAGCAAGGAAATGTATAAGGCAGATAGGTCAACATAATGAAATAGTGTTTTTCATTAAGAAAGATAATTTCAACAGCCATATAGGAAAGCCAGAAAACTCTAGACAGAAATACATCAAAATGTTAAACTATTACCCTGCGGGATGGATTACAAGTAAGTTGTTTCCTAAATCTTTATACACTTTACCTTTTCAAATATTGTAAAATTACCATTACTTTCATAAGAACAAAGAAAAGAGAGAGAAAGAAAGAAATGTAAAAAGTATAACTCAATGTTACATACAAAATGACAGCAACCATATAACATTCCATCTTTATAAACAGTAAATCAGATGAGTTATGTGGAGATTTTTAAGGCCTGAGTATTTTATGTTGTTTTTGGTTTATATCATGTTAAGTGATGGAGAGAGAATTACTTCTGGACCACACATGCTGGGCAGTGGGGGGAAGCTTCTGATATAAAATACCTAGAAATGCTGGGTAAAATATAACAATTATCCACTCATACTATAGCCAAGTTCACAAGAACTAAGCAAATTTCTTGGGGCCAAAACCAAAAAGGAACTTGACGCCCAGAGAAGTAAGCAGAGGATGAAGTTGACCCTAGAAGCAGTCGTCAAATCAGAAACCTAGAAGCTTGATTTTTAACCACCAAGCAAGGGAAAGGAGATAAAGCCTCAGGCCCATGCAAAGTGGCAAGCTGGTCCTGAGAACCCCAAATAAACCAGGTCCTTGAAGAACTACATCTTGAATGAAAGAAAGAACTAGAAAAAACCCTGTCAGCTGACAAACAGAAACAACAAAAGAACTTATTTTTCTCAGTCTGCACTGGAGGTAGGGGGAAAAATCACCTAGAATTCCACATGCAGGCCCTCAGGGAGGTTTTGATTTCAAACTTATGCTATCTTCATGGTCTGGGAAATGAAAGCCAAAAAATTCTCTTAAAGTGGTCATATGATGGTAACGTCATAGGACATCTGGCAGAAGCAACATACATACTCTGCATAACGCATCCTCATCTCAGGTATTGCAATATTCCCACATACAATCTGAAGAAGTGTACACAATCCAAAATTACAAAGTACATGATGACACAAGCCACCATGAGCAAAATCAGCAGAAACTCTTAAAAAACAGTATTAGACATCCCCCAAGTTCTTCAGATATTGTTTTTTTTACCAGATTAAGAATACAAAAACACTACTATTAAAATGTTCAAACAAACAAACAAACAAAAATATGAACAGATAACATAAGACCAGGCAGATTTGAATGGGGAAAAAATAAAACTTCCAGAAATGATAAATATAATCAATGAAATAAAAACTTTTTGGACAGGTTAAACAGCAAGTTAGACACAAGAAAAAAAAGAGAATAATAAACCTAGAAGAAAGAGCTAAACAAATTATCATAGGATAAACTACCCAGGATGCAGGAGAGAGAAGGAATAAATATGAAGTGCTAGTTAAAAGACAAGGAAGAAAAAATAAGAATGTCTAATTGTATCTACTTAGGAGTTCCAGAGAAGACAATAGAGAGAAATGTGGGAGAGGCACTATTTAAAGAAATAATGGTGGACAATTTTCCAGAATTAAAACACATGAAACTTCAGATTCAAGAAGCACAAAGAATCCCAAGCCAAACATAGTACACATAAGGGCTTCTTAAGTTTGTGTTTCAAGGAAGAGGAAAATAATTCTGAAAGGGAAGTTTGAGGTACAAGAAAGAATGATAAACAAAGAAATTAGTAGACATATGAGTCAATCTAAGTTAAAGAAAAGCTGAACTTTCAGATTGGCAAAACTCTCAAAGTTTGACATTTTTTGGTGATCTTGTGGGGAAACAGGCAATCTCATATATTGATGGTGGAAATGCAAAATGATACAACCACTATGGAGGAAAATTGGGACAATAATAGAAAAATTATCCATGCACTTACTCTTTGATTCCAGTGGCATCATTTCTAAAAAGAAATTCCAAAGATCACTTAGCTAAAATACAAAATAACATATGCACAATGCTATTGACAGCATCTTTATAACAGCAAAAGACTGCAAACAAACCAGATGTCCATCAATAGGGGCCTAGTTAAATAAACTATGATACCTCCACAAACGAGAGTAACATGCATCTGTGAAAAGAAATGAGGAGGATTTCTATATATGAAATGAAGTGATATCTAGGGCATATAAATAAACTAAAACACTAAGGTGCAGAAAGTATTTATGCCATGCTGTCTTTTGTGTTTATGTTGAGAGGAAATAGGAATATATATACATTTGCTTATATTTTCAAAAAGAAACAATGGGAACAGAAAAACTAATAAAATCGTAGTTACATACAAGAAGAAAGGAAAGGTTGAAGAGTACAGAAATCAAAGTTGAAGTTCTGTCAATGAAATTTATTAGTACAGTTTGGAGTTTGAAAGACGATAAAAAGTTTTAAGTAATTAAAAATAATATGGGAGAATTGAGTGAAGGTGGTCAAAAGGCACAAACTTCTAG
Organism: Equus asinus; assembly: GCF_041296235.1. NCBI lineage: Eukaryota > Metazoa > Chordata > Mammalia > Perissodactyla > Equidae > Equus > Equus asinus. Next base: position 61,556,837 of record NC_091791.1, read on the forward strand.
TTAGAAGATAGCTAAGTTCTGGGGATGTAACATACAGCACGGGGACTATAGTTAACAATACTGTATTGTATATTTGAAAGTTGCTAAAAGAGTAGATCTTAAAAGTTCTCATCACAAGAAAAAAATTTTGTAATTATGTGTGGTGAAGGATGTTAACTAATCTTACTATGGTAATCATTTCACAATATATATTGTCATGCATCGCTGAACAAAGAGGATACATTCTAAGAAATGTGTCATTAGGCAATGTCATCACTGCTGTGAACATCACAGAGTGTACTTATATAAACCTAGATGGTACAGCCTCCTACACACCTAGGCTATATGGTACTAATTTTATGGAACCACCATCATATATCCAGTCCGGTATGAATTGAAAGGTCGTTAAGCAGCAAATGACTGTACATATATCAAGTCATTATGTTGTACACCTAAAACTAATACAACGTTATATGTCAATTATATCTTAATTTTTAAAAAAGGTTATTTGGGCATTCCTTTTAAATAAAAACATTAATAACTGCATTTTGCTGTTTTAGCTCTCACATGCTTTTAGCTCATTTGATCCTCATGGCAATTCAACAAAAAAGGTACTATGTCAGGCCCCAAAATGAATACTGACCACTATGCTAGTTATAGTTTCATGTTCCTATACTGGACCACGTGTTAACATGCTTCATTTGTCAACACATTTGTAAATATAACAGATATTTAGAAACCAAAATATAAAAATTTTGAATACTAGAAGAGGACAAAGATAGAATATAAATTAAAACCTGATCCTGTGATATACTTGCTTCTGTGAAAAAGATATAGAAGAACAAGAAGAAGGAGGAAGAGGAGAAGGAGGAGAGGAGAAATTTTTTCCAAATTTTGACACCAATGGTCAAACAGTAATTGTGAGACTCATGGTGGTTTAACATTAGTGTCAAAATAGCCTGTCTTCTAATCCAATTTCTCCTACCCAAATACATGGAGAGACACAGCATGTTCATGGAGTAGAAAATTCTATATTGTTAAAATGGCAATGCTGCCCAAATTCTCCCTAAGATTCAACAAAATCACAATGAAAATTCCTACAGGTACTCTTTTTTAGAAACTGACAAACTGATCCTAAGATTTATATGGAAATTCAAAGAATCTAGAATAGCCAAAGAAATTTTAATGAAGTACATAGTTGGAGGACTTAGTCTACTTGATTTCAATACTTACTATAAAGCTATAGTAATTCAGAGTGTTTGCTATTATTTAAGGATAGACATAAAGATCAATGGAATAGAATCAAGTAAAGGAATAGATCAAGTGATTTTTGACAAAGATGCCAAGGCAATTCAATAGGGAAATGAAAGTCTTTTAAATAAATGTTGTTCAACCAACTAAGTATTCATATTTTAAAAAACAAACATCAATCCCTACTGCCTATCATACACAGAAGTCAACTCAAAACGTATCCTATAGCTTAATGTGAAATCTTACACAATGAAACTTCTAATAATAATAAACTTCTGATAATTAAACTTTATCAAAATTTAAAACTGTTGCTCTTTGAAAGGCACTAATATGAAAACATAAAGACAAAAGACTGGTTAAAAATATTCACAACATATTTATCTGATAAAGGACTTGCATCCTAAATATATAGAGAACTCTTAGAACTCCAAATAATATGAACAGACTCTTCACCAAAGAAGAGATACAAATGGCCAATAAACACATGAAAAGATGTTCAACATCATTAGTTATCAATTTTGACAAAAGTATAACAATGTAAATTGAAACCACACGAGACACCACTATACATCCATTAGACTGGCTAAGATTAAAAAGATTGGACATACCAAGTGTTTGTGAGTATGTGGAGGAACTGGAACTCATACACTGATGATAGGAATATAAAATGATACAACAATTTGGCAGCTTCTTAAAAGTTAAATATATATCTGCCATGCAACCCAGCCATTTCACTCTTAGGTATTTAATCAAGAGAAACAAAAATATTAAATAATAATAATGATAATTAAAAGAATAACAATAAAATAAAAAGAACAATCCCTAAAAGTTGGAAGAAAATATTGAAATGAATGAACCCAACAGTTTAACAAATTGAGGCCATAACCACACAAAGAAAAGAACTACTTCAAGTGCTAATGGCAAGTTAGTGGGCAAGAAGACGAAGAAAATAAAATAAGGAAAGTGATGTTTGCAGAAAACAAGTGTAAAAAGCTTTCATAAAAAGGGCAAATGGAATTTTTTTTTTAAAGTTTGCCACCTGAGCTAACATCTGCTGCCAATCTTTTTTTTCTTCTTCTTCTTCCCAAAGTCCCCCAATACATAGTTGTATATTCTAGTTGTATGTCCTTCTGGTTATGCTATGTGGGATGCTGCCTCAGCACGGCCTGATAAGCATTGCCATGTCAGCGCCCAGGATTCGAACCAGGGAAAACCTGGGCCACCAAAGCGGTGCGCGCAAACTTAACCACTCAGCCACGGGCCAGCTCCCGCAAATAGAATTTGATGAGAAAAAAGAATGAGTTGTAAATTCCTTTGGTTAAAAGGAAGTGGCATGGATGACTGACATTAGCATGTCAAACTAAATGCTGTAATCCAAATTTAAAATAAATTAACACCAAAAAGAGTCCTTCTAATTTATAACAATATAAACTATAATGTATGACAGTATAGGAAAAATTTACTTAGAAATACATTTTTGTGGTTCACCCATAAACTGGGACATTTAATTTAAAAATCCTTACACTTTACAGCAACACTTAGTAGATAAAACTTGATTTGTAACGGAGAAATATGTTTAAAATGCATACACTTGGGAAGTTGGTGTCTTGCATCTAAGGCAATATGGTACACTCTTGGCTGAGTGAGCTCTGGAGATGTGTGGAGAATCCACTGCTTGGCGTAAGTAGCCTTACCAGCTCGCCAAGATAGTGACGCAAGTGACAAGGAGTATGAACAACATTCAACTCCTACTTGAATAAACTGAACTTTATATACAAGGCATTTTCCATACCAAAAAGAAAAAAAATCATAGCTAAAAAAAAAGCATGATGTCTTTGGAAGATATGTAGCTACTCAACAAATCAGGGTTAGGAACAACCTGAAACTAAAGAACAGTCTATATGAACTATAAAGACATTGATGCCAAAATGCATATAACTTATCAGATTTTATATTAAAATATCAACAAAGCATTTCAAAAGATAGGCCCAAACAAGAGGAAGAAACAGACAAAACTAATCGAGGAGTAACACGGAATCAATATAAATCCACTGAAATAAGCATTTCTGTGATTTTTTTGTTTTGTTTTGAGATAATTTTAAAAACAAATCATCCTTCTCCCCAACCCTCACTCTATTATTTCACATCTAGAATGCTACAATTTTAAAGTCTGACAAAACTAAGGGTTGACAAGGATATGAAGAAATGGGAACTCTCATATAGTGCTGGTGAGAGTATAAACTGGTGCCTCTATACTGGAGAACAATCTCGCCACATCTAGTAAAGTTCAAGAAGCATATACCCTGACTTCTTATACCCTAGAGAAACTCATACATGTGTGTTCATGGGCACAAAAAGACATAAACAAGGATGTTTGCTGAAAACTTGTTTGACATAGGAGAAGACTGGAAATAACCTAAATGTCCATCCACACACATAAGAATGTGTGGAAAATAAATCAATTGTGTTATATAATACCATATAGCAGTTAGATGATTATGATCAACATGGATAAATTTACTCAAAAATACTGAGTGAAAAAGGTTGCAAGAAAGATACAAAGAGTATATTATTTGTGTAAAATTTAAAAACACAACAATACAATATATGTAGTAAAGTGTAGAAAGATGGAAGAATACACGTCAAGTTCAGAATCATCATTACCTCTAATAAAGAAGGAAAGATGCACAAGGAGCCTTCACACATATTTGTGATCTTTGATTGTCAACAACAAAGAAAGTTTTGGAGAACAAAAACAGCCTAAAAATTGCTTAGTAGTTGTCTCTAGTATTATTTTTACCATTTATAGGATATAATACTCTTAGGAATTTTAGTCACTCTACTTATAAGGAATTTGCCTGAAAGGAAAATTCAGTAAGAACTAGCCCAAAACAGTGACTTGAAGAGGAAGAAAAGTCAATAAGCGCTAAAAAGTGCGTGAGAAAGGATGAATATTGCCCCAATGAAAAACAATTACACATATTCTCGAAGTGTTTTATTTTCAGCCACTCTCTATGAAAGTATTACCAACTGATTTCTAGATTAAAGGGTATGTACTCAGGGGACCCAATTAATTTCCTAAGACTAAACACAGCAAAATCAGGGTTAAATAATATTCAATGCCATTTTGATGGGACAATAATAAAGTTTTAAACAGAAAGAAATATTGTAAACTAAATGAAATTCATTATCCCCGCATACACCAAACCTGCTTCTTTTGTGTTGTCTATTTTGCTGAATGGAACCCATCTAGTTTTTCAAGCCAGAAACCCATATCAAGTCCACCATCAAATTCTACCATTCCACCTTCTAAGTAGCTTGATAACCTATTCATTTCTCTCCATACCCACTGGCAACCACTTTCATCTCTTACTTAAATTTTGACAACAACCTCTTCCCTAATTTCTTTGTCCCTACCCCAGGCCCCAATCCAATCTCCATTCTGCAGCCAGAATGATATTTCTAAAATGAGACTCATATAACTTCCCTGCTTAAAACTTTTCAATGGCTCCTCCTTGCTCTCAGAACAGTTCAGACTCCTCAATATGGCTTACAAAGCCCTTTAAGGGATGGCTTCTGCTTACCTATCTAGCGTCATCTCTCACTACTCTCACAAAACCAAATGCCCATCCCCGCCTCATGCACTCACCTCTAAAACTACTTGTCAGATATCTGATTTAATATGCACTCTCCTCTCTGGACTTTATACATGTTCTCTCTGCTTAGATTACTTTCCTCAAGTCCACTGTTTTCCCCTTTCCCCTATTTTCCTGGCTAATTCCTTGCCCATTATATCTCAATTGTTTTTAATGTTGTGTCTTCCAGGAAGTCTATCTTTACACCTCTTATCAAGTCCAGAATTAAGTTTCCTTCTATAAGCTCTCACAGTATCCTAAATTATCCTCATCTAGCATTCATCATACTCTGTCATAAGACTATAAGTACCCTAAAGGCAAGAGCAGAGTCTCGTGAAGTTAGAAATCAGTAACACAAGTAAAACTGGAAAATTAAAAAATATGTGGAAATTAATAAACATCTTCTCCAATCATAATGCTATACAGCTAGAAATTAATTACAAGAAAAAAAGCTGAGAAAGGCACAAGGACATGGAGACTAAACAATATGCTATTGAACAAGCAATGCATCATTGAAGAAATTAAAGAAGAAATCAAAAAATACCTGGAGACAAATGAAAATGAGAACATGCCATAGCAACTCCTATGGGATACAGCAAAAGCTGTATTAAGAGGAAAATTCATCGCAATACAGGCACATCTTAACAAACAAGAAAAATCCCAAATAAGCAATCTTAAACTACACCTAACTGAATTAGAGAAAGAACAAACAAGGCCCAAAGTCAGCAGAAGGAGAGAAATAATAAAAATCAATGTAGAAGTAAATGCTATTGAAACAAAAAAGGCAGTAGAAAGGATCAATGAAACACAGAGCTGGTTCTTTGAGAAGATAAATAAAACTGACAAACCCCTAGCCAGACTTACAAACAAAAAAAGAAAGAAAGCTCAAATAAACAAAATCAGAAATGAAAGAGGAGAAATAACAACAGACTCTGCAGAAATACAATGGATTATAAGAGAATAGTACGAAAAACTATATGCCAACAAAAAGGATAACCTAAAGGAAATGGATAAATTCTTGGACTCCTACAATCTCCCAAAGCTCACTCGAGAAGAAGCAGACAATTTGAACAGACCAATCACAAGGAAAGAGATCGAAACAGCAATCAAAAGCATCCCAAAGAATAAAACCCCAGGACCAGGTGGTTTTCCTGGGGAATTCTACCAAACTTTCAGAGAGGATTTAATACCTATACTTTGCAAGCTATTCCAAAACATTAGGGAGGACGGAACACTTCCTAACACATTCTACGAGGCCAACATCACGCTGATACCAAAGACTGACAAGGATAGCACAAAAGAAGAGAACTACAGGCCAATATCGCTGATGAACACAGGTGGAAAAATTCTCAACAAAATTTTGGCAACCCAAATTCAGCAATTCAACAAAAGGATAATACATCATGATCAAGTGGGATTCATAGCAGGGACACAAGAATGGTTCAACATCCGCAAATCAATCAACGTGATACACCACATCAACAAACTGAGGAATAAAAACCACATGATCATCTCATAGATGCAGAGAAAGCATTTGACAAGATCCAACAGCCATTTATGATAAAAAACTCTGAACAAAATGGGCATAGAAGGAAACTACCTCAACATAATAAAGGCCACATATGACAAACCCACAGCCAACATCATACTCAATGGGCAAAAACTGAGCACCATCCCCCTGCAAACAGGAACGAGACAAGGATGCCCTCTATCACCACTCTTATTTAACATAGTACTGGAGGTTTTGGCCACAGCAATTAGGCAAGAGAAAGGAATAAAAGGAATCCAACTGGGAGGGAAGAAGTGAAATTCTCACTGTTTGCAGATGACATGATCTTATATACAGAAAACCCCAAAGAATCCATTGGAAAACTTTTAGAAGTAATCAACAACTACAGCAAATTTGCAGGGTATAAAATCAATTTACATAAATCAGTAGCATTTCTATACTCTAATAACGAACTAACAGAAAATGAACTCAAGAACACAATACCATTCACAATTGCAACAAAAAGAAAATACCTCGGGTGAATTTAACTAAGGAAGTGGAAGACCTATACAACGAAAATTACAAGGCTTTTCTGAAAGAAATGGATGAAGACATAAAGAGATGGAAAGACATTCCATGTACATGCATTGGAAGAATAAACATAGTTAAAATATCCATTCTACCTAAAGCAATCTACAGATTCACAACATCCCAATCAGAATCCCAATGACATTCTTTACAGAATTAGAACAAAGAATCCTAAAATTCATATGGGGCAACAAAAGACCCCGAATTGCTAAAGCAATCCTGAGAAAAAAGAACACAGCTGGAGGCATCACAATCCCTGACTTCAAAACATACTACAAAGCTACAGTAATCAAAACAGCATGGTACTGGTACAAAAACAGGTACACAGATCAATGGAACAGAATTGAAAGCCTAGGAATAAAACTACACATCTACGGACAGCTAATCTTCAACAATGGAGCTGAGGGCATCCAATGGAGAAAAGAAAGTCTTTTCAACAAATGATCCTGGGAAAACTGGAAAGCCACATGTAAAGAATGAAAATTGACCATTCTCTCTCACCATTCACCAAAAAAACTCAAAATGGATCAAAGACCTAAAGCTGAGACCTGAAACCATAAGGCTTCCAGAAAAAAATGCAGGCAGTACACTCTTTGACATCAGTATTAAAAGGATCTTTTTGGACACCATGTCTTCTCAGAGAAGGGAAACAACAGAAAGAATAAACAAATGGGACTTCAGCAGACTACAGAGCTTCTTCAAGGCAAAGGAAAACAGGATTGAAACAAAAAAACAACCCACTAACTGGGAAAAAATATTTGCAAGTTATACATACAACAACGGCTTAATCTCCATAATATATAAAGAACTCACACAACTCAACAACAAAAAATCAAACAACCCGATGAACAAATGGGCAGGAGACATGAACAGACATTTCTCCAAAGAAAATATATGGATGGACAATAGGCGCACGAAAAGATGTTCATCATCGCTGATCATCAGGAAAACGAAAATCAAAACTACACTAAGATATCACCTTACACCCAATAGAATGACAAAAATAACTAAAACAAATAGTAACAAATGTTGGAGAGGTTGTGGAGAAAAAGAAACCCTCATACACTGCTGGTAGGAATGCAAACTGGTACAGCCACTGTGGAAAACAGTATGGAGAGTCCTCAAAAAATTAAAAATAGAACTACCATATGACCCAGCTATCCCACTACTGGGTATTTATCCAAAGAGTTTGAAGTCAGCAATTCGAAAAGTCCCATGCAGCCCATTGTTCATTGCAGCATTATTTACAACAGCCAAGATGTGGAAGCAACTTAAGTGCCCATCAAAAGATGATTGGATAAAGAAGATGTGGTATATATATATATAATGGAATACTACTCAGCTGTAAAAAAGAACAAAATCGTCCCATTTGCAATAACATGGATGGACCTTGAGGGAATTATGTTAAGTGAAATAAGCCAGATAGAGAAGGACAATCTCTGTATGACTCCACGCATATGAGGAATTTAAAAATGTAGACAAAGAGAACAGATTGGTGGCTACCAGGGGAACGGTGGGGTGCGGGGTGGGCACAAAGGGTGAAGGGGTGCACCTACAACATGAATGACAAACAATAATGGACAACTGAAATTTCACAAGATTGTAACCTATCATTAACTCAATAAAAATTTTTAAAAAAACAAAAAAAAAAGTGGACATTAAACAACACACTCTTAAATAATCAATGGATCACAGAAGTCACAGGAGAAATTAAAAAATACTTAAAGACAAATGAAAATGAAAACACAACATACCACAAGTTATACACAACTCAGTGAAAGCAGCACTAAGGGAGAAACTTAGTTATAAATACTGACATTAAAAAATAAGAAAGATCTCAAATCAACAACCTAACTTTATAGCTTAAGAAACTAGAAAAACAAGAACAAACTAAACCCAAAGCTAGCAGAGGAAACAAAATATTAGAGCAGAGGTAAATTAAATAGAGAATGGAAAAACAACAGAGAAAATTAATGAAACCAAAAGTTGATTCTTTGAAAAGATCAACAAAATTTACAATCCTTTACCTAAAAGGACTAAAAAAAAAAAGAGAGAGAGAAGATTCAAATTACTAAAATCAGAAATGAAAGTGGGGACATTACTACCAACTCTACAGAAATACAAAGGATTCTAAGAGAGTACTATGAAAAATTGTACACCAATAAACTGGATAACTGAGATGAAGTGGACAAATTTCTCAAAACACAAAACATATGAAGACTAAGAAAGGAATAGAAAATCTAATTAGACCTATAACTAGTAAGGAGACTGAATCAATAATCAAAAGTCTCCTGACAAAGAAAAGCCCTGGACCTGATGGCTTCATTAGAAAATTCTATCAAACATTTAAGAAGAATTAATACCAATCCTTCTCAAAGTTTTCTAAAAAATTGAAGAGGAGAGAACAGTTCCTAACTCATTCTATGAGGCCAGCATTACCCTTATACCAAAGCCAGATAAAGACACTACAAGAAAAACAACTACAGACCAATAACCCTTAGAAACATCAATGCAAAAATCCTCCACAAAATGCTAGCAAACAGAATTCAGCAGCATATTCAAAGGATTATACACCATGACCAAGTGGGATTTATTCCTGGAATGCAAGGATATTTCAACATGCGAAAATTGATCCATGTAATATACCACATTAATAGAATAAGGGGAAAAAAAACCACATGATCATCTCAATTGATTCAGAAAAAGCATTTGACAAAATTCAACACTCTTTCATAATAAAAAACACTCAACAAACTAGGAATAGAAGGAAACTATCTTAACATAATAAAAGATATATCTGAAAAACCCACAGCATACATACTCAGTGGTGAAAGACTGAAAGCTTCTCCTTTAAGTCAAGAACAAGGATGCCCACCTTCGACACTTCTATTCAGCTTAGTAGTGTAAATTATAGCCAGAGCAATTAAGCAAGAAAAAGCAATCCAAGTTGAAAAGGAAGAAGTGAAACGATCTCTGTTTGCAGATGATATTATCTTACATGTAGAAAACCCTAAAGATTCCACAAAAAAAACTGTTAGAGCTAATAAATGAATTCAGCTACGTAGCAGGATACAAAGTCAACACACAAAAATTAGTTGCATTTCTATAGACTAACAACGAACAACCTGAAAAGAAAATTACTAAAACAATTCTAAGAGCAAAATACTTAGGAATTAACCAAGAAAATGAAAGAATTGTGCAATGAAAACTACAAAATATTGCTGAAAGAAATTAAAGAAGACAAACGAAAACACATCCCATGTCCATGGATTGGAAGACTTAATATTGTTAAAATGTCAATAATACTCAACGTGATCTACAGATTCAATGCAATCCCTATCAAAATCTCGATGATGTTTTTTTGAAGAACTGGAAAAACTCATCCTAAAATACATATGGAATCTCAAGGGATCCTGAATAGCCAAAACCATCGTGAAAAAGAACAAAACTGGAGGACTCACACTCCCTGATTTCAAAACTTACTACAAAGCTACAGTTAGCAAAATAGTGTGGTAGTGGCATCTAGACTGACATATAAATCAATGGAATAGAATGAAGAGCCCAGAAATAAACCCTAACATAGAAGTCAAATGATTTTTGATAAGGATACCAAGACCATTCAATGGGAAAAGGTCAGCCTTTTCAACAAATGGTGCTGGGAAAACTGGATAACCACATGCAAAAGAATGTAGCTGGATCTTTACCCAACACCATATGTAAAAGTTAACTCAAAAAGAATCAAGGACCTAAATGTAAGACTTAAAACAATAAAACTCTTAGAAGAAAACACAGGACAAAAGCTTCATGACATTGGATTGGGCAAGGATTTTTTGCATATGGCCCTAAAGGCATAAGCACCAAAAGAAAAAAGAAACAAGGTGGATTTCTTGAAAATTTTAAAATGTTGTGCATCGAAAGACAATATCAACAGAGTATAACAGTAACCCACAGAATGGGAGAAACTGCTTGCAAATAATATATCTCATAAGGGATTAATATCCAGAATATATACAGAACTCCTAAAACTCAACAACAACAAACAAAAACAACCCACTTAAAAAATTAGCAAAGGACTTGAATAGACATTTCTCCAAAGAAGATATAAAGATGGCTGCTAAGCACACGAAAACATGCCCAGCATTACCGACAATTAGGCAAATGCAAAACTACAACAAGTTACCACCTCACACCCATTAGGAAGGCTACTAAAAAAACAAGAGGAAATAACAAGTGTTGGCAAGGATGTGGAGAAATTGGGACCCTGTACACTGTTGGTGGGAATGTAAAATGGTATATCTACTATGGAAAAGAGTATGGCAGTTCCCTCAAAAAGTTAAAAATAGAATTACCATATGATCCAGCAGTTCTATTTCTGGGTATGTACCCAAAGAACAGAAGGCAGGGTCTTGAAGAGATATTTGCACACCCATGTTCATAGCAGCATTGTTCACACAATAGCCAAAATGTGGAAGCAACCCAAGTGTCCACCAAAAGAGGAATGGATAAGCAAAATGTGGTATAAACATACAATGGATTATTATTCAGCCTTAAAAAGGGAGGAAATCCTGACATATGCTACAACACGGATAACCCTTGAGGACATTATGCTAAGTGAAATAAGCCAGTCACAGAAAGACACTGCATGATTCCGCTTATGTGATACATGTTGTTGTTAGAGCTGGTAAGTCAATTCTGTCTCCTAGTAACCCTGTGTACAGCAGAGTGGAACCCTGCCCGGTTTTTTTTGTGCCTTCTTCTCACCTTCCTTCTATATCGGATAATGCTCCAATGCTATTCACAGGGTTTCTGTGGCCAATTCTTTTGGAAGTGGGTGGCCAGGTACTTCTTCCTAATCTGTCTAGTTGGGAAGCTCCGCTGAAACCTGTCTACCATGGGTGACCTTGCTGGTATTTGAAATACTGGTGGCAGAGCTCTCAGCATCACAGCAACACACAGCCACCACAGTAATGACAACTAACGGACGGGTGGTGGGGTTCCCTGACTGGTAAACAAACCAGGTCACGGTAATGAGAGCATTGAATCTTAATCACCAGACCACTGGGGCTGGCTATCAGGTACTTAAAGAGTAATCAAAATCAGAGGCAGAAAGTAGAATGATGGTTGCCAGGGGCTGGGGAAAGAGGGGAATGGAGGGTTATTGTTTAATGGGTGTAGAGTTTTAGCTTTACAATATGAAAAAAGCTATGGAGACGGATGCTGGTGACAGTTGCACAACAATGTGAATGTACTTAATGCCACTAAACTACACATTTAAAATTTATTAAGATGTAAATTCTGTTATGTTTTGCACAATAAAAAAAATTTTTTAAGCAAATTATGAAGTCAGCTGTAACTTTAAAAAAAGAGGGTTTTGCCAAAAATAGGTCAGAAAGCAGGATTTTCCATACTGAAAAATAGTTTAAAAAGCTGTGAATAACCAACATGTCTGGGTTTTTAAATTATTGAACTGATAAACTTTGATTACCAATTCGCTATAACTTTACACACAAACACTAGGTGTTCTAAAGAAAAATATTTGGAAAAATGTTTCTTTTCTTACATGCTAAAATTGCCTACTTAAGTTAGTCCCTATAATTATGAGCTTTCAAAGTAACAAGCTAGAAGCTTATCCATAACTTTTAAGCCCTAGAGAAAGGAGGGTTGTTTTGTTCTCAAAGGCTGTAAAACAAACTAAAGTTAAAAATCTTGAAATACAAAAGGCTTTTTTACATTAACATTGTCCTAATGACTGACCAGAGAAGCCAAGTGATAGGTGTTTTATATACTAGAAGAATTTTTACCTGGAAGATTACCCTTTGAGATAGTATCTGTATCCAAATTGTAGGTGTCCTGGAGACGCAACAGAGCTTTGGCTGCCCCAACCTGATCTTCATCGTTAGGAAAGTACTGTCTCTGAATAGTTAGGTTAGAGATAAAGCCTTGAAATGGGAGGGAAGAAAAAAAAAGACTCTAGAAAGTCACAGACTTCCAATTTCCAAAACAGTGTCTTTACAAGGATTTTCAAAATTTATTTTATGATAATTTCCCACCATATCATCAAAGTTCCACATGCTCAACAGGAAAAAATTAAATACACTGAATGAGACTTGACACACCTCTAACTTGTTTAATCTTCCCCAATACTTTCTAATGTTGTTTAAGTAATCTGAGGTCACTGCATAAATTAAATCTGTATTAGTAGGTAAAGATCAACTAACATAATGACTGAGTTTTTAGTTACATAATATAGCCTCCACTAAACTTGAAAAATGAACAAATTCATGGATTTGAAAATGACATTCATTGGCAACCAATTATAGTTTCAGATAACAGATGGTAAGTAAAATGTATGCTCTTAAATAAAGTTCTGTCTTCTTCCATGTGCTGCCCATCACATAAATATGTAAATATATAAAGTTTGGTGGAATTCTTTGAAAGGAAAAAAGAGATATTAATTATTTATTTAAGATCATCAGGTAAACTACTTTATTAAAATATATTTAGATCTGTTTAATTATTGAATATAGTGTTCATCAATCAAGATTTGCTCTATATAAAACCTAATTTTAATTTTAAAAGGTTTTATATAAAATATAGCAGAAATCAAACTAATTACTGATAACTTTATAACCTTTAAGGAGAATGGATGCTAAATACTCCTTAGGAACCAAAACAACAAAAACAAAAAGTGATTTAAAATTTTAATAATATACATGCCATCACTTGCAAATAAAACAACAAAAAGTGATTTAAAATTTTGATAATATACATGTCATCACTTGCAAATAAAAGTTAAATATGAGACGTCTCACCCCTCTTATTTAATTATAATCAACTATGTAGATTTTGATCAGCAAAAAGCCAGGCATTTTTATGTTAATGGAAATGTATGAATGAACAACTAGCTGGAAGAAGGCTAAAGTTCATATCAAGCATGTTTCTCAGTTTTAAGACCAACTCTCAGTCACAATATCCACGTGGAATTTTACAAGCAAGTTTTACAAGTTTTATAGAAGACTGTGATGCTGCTTAAATCCTCTCTAATAAAAAGAGAAAAAATACATATATTATAGCATTATGGGATGACTATCACAGATTAAAACACCAAAGTCTCAAGGTTTACCTTATAAAAGAACTTAGGTTATACAAGTCATTACCTGAGAATTTAAAATAAATAAATAAATATGTATGTGTGTATATACATGTATATATAAGTATATGTATATACACACACACACCACTTTAAAAACGTTCTCTGTTGTTACAGAGGCAAGCAAAACAATCACAGGTATTTCCCTCCTACTGTGAAGAAGTATTCACAAGTGCCTGCCTTAATTTTTCTTTTCAAGGTTTCCTGTCCTATGCCTAATAGTTTACTTTACTGTTCACAAACACTTGTAAGCACCCTTGGAGTATTTCATCTACATAGCTATAGCTACCTTAGTTCTCACCCTCTCTCCCCTCCTTTTTTTTTTTTTTTGCCATTTTGAGTCATTCAGCAAATATGTGAGCCTCTACTGCATACTAAGCATAATTCCAGACTTAGTTTTCAGCGTCTGTTACTAAAATATCTAAAACACCTCAATACTCCAACTACAATTTTATTGTTTCAATTAGAAAGACATTCATTATTACTGTTCTGAACCTCAGTTTTTAAATGTATTATCTACAACAAGTAAAACAATCCTAAGCTTCAGTATACTATGTAGAACACAGCTAACATTTTTCCTTATAGTACCACTCCCAATACATTAAAAATTGATTAGAACATGATTTACCCATAAATTTTTAGTCTGAAAGTAATCCTAAAATGAAACTGATAACCCTAAAAATGAAACTATATGCCAAATAATTGATTCATTTTTTTATAGATTTCAAAGCAAACAGCACCAGTGTTAGTCATCAACAGCAGAAATTACTTCCTTTTTTTTACAATACAGCTTTATTTTTATTTCTTTGTTTCCAGTTTTCATTCATCTTATATTTTTTATATCAAGGAATTCAGGATCTAGACTAAATTAACGCTAAATTCACAAATCAAACACAACCCTTCAGTTACAACACTGAACACTTTATGTTCTGGGAAATGAATTTATCACTACTTTTGGCATTTCTATAGGTGGGAGCAATACTGACTTACATTTTTGGGTGCGGGGAGGGGGGAGTTCATTAGTCTTACCATCTGACTTACCATCTGACATATCCTTAAGGACCAGATTCTCTAACTCACTCCACTCAGTATTCAAACGTTTCATTAACTTGAATGCATTTACAGGGTGCCCAACAAATCCTTCTGGATCTTTTGTCGCTGTGCTGGTTAGCCGATCTAACTTCTCTGCCCACCTATATATATAAGACATATGAATGGAGTATACACACACTTAATAAAGAAAAACACAATTTAGTATTCACAAAAAAAGACTAGATTAGAGGTTTCTAAGTTAAAACTATATCTAAAAATTATTTTTAAAGTAAAATTATAAAGTTTTTTTAAACAGCAAAAAGCTCTTATGAATAAAATATAGCTTGGCAGAATCAAAATATAACTATAAGACTTTTCATTTTAGTTTTGTTTCTTCCTGGAAGCTTAGTAAAAGCTTCTTAGTAAAAGTTATGACTGGTTCTCTCTAGTAAGAGTCTAAACATTCATTTCCCCACAGGTCCAGAAAGCCAAATAATTGATCATTACAAAGCAGAAATTAGCCCAATCCAAATTCAGTTACATGTTCATTTAAATCAAACTTTTACATTCAGTACCCAGAAACTATATCTTAAAACAAAAAATGTTGAATACTTAGCTTCTCATTAAACAAAAGAGAGGAATTCTCAGGTCAGCATTAACCATGAACCTGAGTCAATTAAAAATAAACTAGCATTTGAAGAAAAACTCTATCAATTAAATAATACTAACCATACTTATCACTGTAATCTCTAGAATGAACCACAGGAGTGAAAGATAAATAGAACTGAAAAATTGCTCCAGAAGAGGTTAGAGGAAGACATAAAATATTAGCAACCATTTTCAAAAATTGTCAGTCAACAACTCATACCACTTATATATTTTTTTTCCAAAGATCAGCACCCGCACTAACATCTGTTGCCAATCTTTTTTTTTTTCTTCTTCTTCTTCTTCTTCTCCCCAAAGACCCCCGATACATAGTTGTATAATCTAGTTGTGAGTGTCTTTAGTTGTGCAATATGGGACGCCACCCGAACATGACCTGATGAGCGGTGCCATGTCCGCGCCCAGGATCCGAACTGGTGAAACCCTGGGCTGCTGAAGTGGAGCGCGGGAACTTAACCACTCGGCCACGGGGCCAGCCCCCCCATACCACTTATATTCTTATCTCAATCCATATTCTTCCATGTGAACTCTTGGCCCAGCTCTAACTCTTATTTTCTGTGTTCCTATTTTAACCATCTCAGCTAGCTTTTTAAGATTGACAGATGGCTTTCATTTCCACTCAGAGAATGTTTTAGCTCTGGAAAGAAAACATCCTGGTGGTGTCAGAGTCATACTAAGTAAAACATTTTGCTTACTTTTTTATTTGTTCTAATTTATCCTCTTCTGCCTTAATATAGTCTTTCAGGGAAGTCACCAGATCTTTCTCAGTATGGATCAAATCAGTCATCTGACCTAGAAAGGAGAAGAAAAGAAGGTTATCAAATACCCGTATTCGTCAACACAAGTATTTTAGAATAGATTAAGAATGATCGAGAATGCTTCATTCTATGAGAGAATTTAACTGGAAGGAATCAGTTCTGTTGCAGAGTGCATCTTCCTCTTTTTTTTTTTTTTACCAGATAAATAAAAATAAAGCCAAAAACTTTTCTAATCATGTGTTCCAATTCTAATTGTCAAGTTACTTAATTTTGCAAGCTTGGATGATACTGGCAAGACTGTCTTTTCATCTAAAAGTTTATTTTTAAATTACAAAACAACACTACTTTCCAAGGATCAATGTTTCTTCTTCTCCACCTCCCCCCTCAGCTTTTGTTTGTGAGACTAATTAGAAGTAAATTTTTATTCAATAACAAAAAGTATACTTCACAACTGAAATTCAAATCATCCATTTTAACATATTTATAATGGAATGAGAGGATTTATCATTTTATATCCTGAAATCAGGTGTCATAAATACAATACTTGTGTTTTAGTTAGCTCTACAATCACACGGGTAAAACTGGTCAATTGGATGAAGGAAAACATCTCACTGAAGACAGATGAAGTATGCGTATAGGAAAATATACAAATCAAACCATGAAGAATATTACCGGAGAAAGAGGCTATGTGGATGTTCTATGTACTTCTGTATTTTTCCCCTTTAACCAATATGCTATTTTTGTGATATTTTTAGAGATTTTCAAAAAATTATCATGTACAAAAAATGTGTTCACAGTAGATTCTTAAATAGAAAAAGGTTATGAAATAGTGTGCACTATATTATTTGTGTATCTGTGCATTAAAAAAGACTAAGTATACGCATTAAATTATTTGCTGGGTGGATCCATTAACAGAGAATTTTCTTTGGTACGCTTTTCTAAATTTTCATAAATTTCTAACCTGAAAATGTATTGCTTTTGCTATCAGAAAAAACTAATTTGAAGAGAAACAAAAGTGAATTTTAAAAAGAGACTGATGGGGGCAGGGACTGAAAATGCTTCAGTCTCTGGGAATACACTACATTTGTTTTTACTGATTTAAAAATACTAAAAAATGGAAAATTTTCAATACAAAGACAATACAAACCAAAAAGCAGTTAAAACTTACCAATTGAAGTAAAAAAGCCTGGATGGGCCAAAGACTGGGGAAGTAGAATCACTACAATTAAAATATACCCGATCATCTTGGAAGACTTAAGTTTACAGGTTCACACTCCTACAAGAGAAATATGAGCATTACAAGAAAAAAAAGGAAGTGTAGGAAAAGTTCCTACCTATTTTTCCTACGAACAAAATGTAAATCAGACTCCAAGGTTGCCCATGGAATTCTTGTAAATTGATATAATAATTTAATAAGAGCTACTATCTCATTTTTCATTTCATCACTATTTAAAGAAAAATAGACATGTTTGTTATCACCTGATAATCTATGCTTAAAAAATCAACCTGAGTTTTTCTCCTTAGTTACTACCATAATTAGACTAACTGGATAGTAATACCTCTTTCATATAGCCTGAAAAATAAATTTTATCTGTGATCTAGATCTAAACAATGAATTTCCCATAAAAATATACCAGTTAATTAAAGTAACAATTTAAATATTATCAAAATATATTCTGAAATGTTAGAATAAGCGTTAAAGGGAAAAAAAGCTTTCAAAGCTTTCTGATTAATCCCTTAAATTCCTAACTTGTTCCATCTTTTCTCTATATAGTTTTAAATTTTAAAATAAGTTCAATTAAAAGTTGTAGAGTTGGGGGTGATGAAAATGTTCTAAAATTGACTATGGCGATTGATGGTTGAAGAACTCTGAAAGTACTAAAAACCACTGAATCATGAACATTAAATGAGTGAACTGTATGGCATATGAATTATATCTCAGTAACACTGTTGTTTTTAAAAAGTTGTACAGAGTCCAAAAAGAATAAACAGGCCTGTCGATTTAAGCCAGTAATTTCTCTCAAAAGACCCAGTGTTGAGCTTTCCCTCTTATTTACTGTGTTCTATGTAAAAAATCCTTAGCCCAGTACATAGCTGTGGCATTTTTCTTAAAACCTGGCAGCAAAGCCCTTCTGTCTTTTTTTCTTTGTCCCTAGTAGTGTTGTCTTTTTTAGAAAGGATTCTTCATGGCGGTTACAGATAACTAATGAGCAGAAAGATTTTACCCTGCTTTTCCATATGCCCTGCTAGCACTCTTCTCTTGTTCCTTCTCCACCACGTAAATGGACTTTAAGTCCTTCTTACTATTTTAGAGGAGAATAAGTTACCATTACAGTACCGTTTGCCCCAGTAACAGGCTCCCATTGGTTACTCTGACTTGTCACCCTACTCCTCTTTGTGCAGGCACCTCTGACTCTTCCCAAGTGACTTCACCTAAATCAACAGGTTCAAGTCCATATTGGAAAGCTCCCTATTCTGCAAACAACAACAACAACAACAACAAAAAACCTACTTTCCCCTAACTTGAATTTCAATAAAAATAGATCATCACAGAAACTGACATCCTGGAAGTACTCCTAAGTCTCCTCCCTCAAGTTTGCTGCAAACTTCCAGATACTTCCAGAACTCCACAGCAGTGAAAATACACTGCTCTCTTGGCTGCTTTACAGTAACTCTTTGGGAAGGCTTCTAGGATGTAGCAGATGCAGACACTTCCTCCCCTGGGCTCCTGCCAAAGCACAAGGCTTTTTCAAAATCCTGGGCTGCCTAAAGAGTCTAGAATCTTCTCACTGTTTAAGCAGATTTCTGTCATAATTTTCTTCATGAATAAACGTTATTCCCAGAAAATAAAAATACTTTTGCTATACTAACAGAAGGTTAATCAGAAATGTTGTCTAAATATTTAACTCTGATGAGAAAGTTTAGATTTGTCAGATAAGAGGTTATCATTTTTCCATTGCTAAAATATATTGTCACTAAAGTTTCTTTGTCATCTTTCATCATCCTTAAACCTCACAAGGAGTCAAGAACCATTAGCATACAGAAATTACTACAAAGAAGCTTGAAAACTGCATTTTAAGAATGACAGAGCTTCGGGCTGGCCCAGTGGTGCAGCAGTAAAGTTCGCATGTTCCACTTTCTCGGCAGCCTGGGGTTCGTCGGATAGGATCCCAGGTGCGGACATGGCACCGCTTGGCACACCATGCTGTGACAGGCATCCCACATATAAAGTAGAGGAAGATGGGCACAGATGTTAGCTCTTCCTCAGCAAAAAGAGGACTGGTAGCCGATGTTATCTCAGGGCTAAACTTCCCCACAAAAAATAAAAGAATGAAAGAACTTACGTAAAAGTTCAAAGCACTAATCACATGAAGAATAAATATACCTTCACCTTATATCACGCTGCAAAATAAATTCTAGATGGGGGCTGGCCCCGTGGCCGAGTGGTTAAGTTCGCGCGCTCCGCTGCAGGCGGCCCAGTGTTTCGTCGGTTCGAATCCTGGGCGCGGACATGGCACTGCTCGTCAGACCACGCTGAGGCAGCGTCCCACATACCACAACTAGAAGAACCCACAACAAAGAATACACAACTATGTACCGGGGGGCTTTGGGGAGAAAAAGGAAAAAATAAAATCTTAAAAAAATAAATAAATAAATAAAATAAATTCTAGATGGATTAAAGAGTTACAATCAACAAAAAATAAAATACCAACAGAACAGTTATTGGATCCCTGAAAGGAGAAAAGAATTTCTGAACTTAAAAATGATAAAACAAATAACCTATCAAAAGTCAGATGAATTTCAAGACCAGCCCAGCAGCACAGTGGTTAAGTTTGCATGCTCTGCTTCAGCGGCCCAGGGTTTGCCGGGTATGGACCTATGCACCACTTAGCAAGCCATGCTGGGGCAGGCATCCCACATATAAAGTAGAGGAAGATGGGCACCGATGTTAGCTTAGGGCCTATCTTCCTCAGCAAAAAGAGGAGGATTGGCAGCGGATATTAGCTTAGGGCTAATCTTCCTCAAAAAAAAAGGGGCCAGCCCCATGGCCGAGTGGTTGGGTTTGTGTGCTCTGCTTTGGCGCCCTGGGGTTTTGCCAGTTCGAGTCCTGGGCGCGAACATGGCACTGCTCCTCAAGCCATGCTGAGGCAGCATCCCACATGCCACAACTAGAGGGACCCACAACTGAAAATACACAACCATGTACCCGGGAGGGCTTTGGGAGAAAAAGGAAAAATAAAACATTAAAAAAAAAAGTCAGATGAATTTAAATACACAAAATAATTTAGGTTTATATATTTTTTAAAAACCTATAAACTACAAACTAGTAAAGTAAAGTAAATAGAACTCATTTAAGGAACTCATAAAAATCAGTAAGAAAACCACTAAGATGTTAACAGATAAGTGGAGTAAGAGCGCAGAAAGTCACAAAAGAGAAACTATAGTTAAATAAAAAAAAAGTTCACTCATTAGTAATTAAGGACACAGAAAATTGACATAAGATAGCCATTTTTTGCCCATCAAGTGAACAATTAAACAAATTTAACAAATTAACAATTAAAAATATCTAATGATGGTGCTATATGTCAAGTAACTTAAAATGAACATATCCTTTAAGTTGTGAATTTAAATGAAAAAACAAGATTTAAAAATTAACATCAACTCTCATTCATTGCTGGTGGGAATACTAGTACAGCCACTTTGGAAGACAGTTTGGCAGTTCTTTAAAAAATTAAACATATTCTTACCATATGATCCACCAATCGTGCTCCTTGGTATTTATCCAAAGGAGCTGAAAACTTATGTCTACACAAAAACCTGCACATGAATATTATAGCAGCTTTATATTCATAATTGCCAAAACTTGGAAGCAACCAAGATGTCCATCAGTAGGTGAACGGGTAAATAAACTACGGTACATCCAGACAACGGAATATTATTCAATGCTAAAAGAAATGAGCTATCAAGCCATAAAAGACATGAAGGAACCTTAAATGTGTATTACTAAGTGAAAGAAGCAAATCTGAAAAAGCTATATATATTGTATGATTCCAACTATACGACATTCTGGAAAAGGCAAACTATATAGTAAAAAAGATCAGGTGGAGCACAGAAGAATTTTAGGGCAGTGAAAATGCTCTGTATGATGGGCCGGCCCGGTGGCGCAGCGGTTAAGTTTGCACGTTCCGCTTCTCGGCGGCCCGGAGTTCGCTGGTTCGGATCCCGGGTGTGGACATGGCACTGCTTGGCAGCCATGCTGTGGTAGGCGTCCCACGTATAAACTAGAGGAAGATGGGCACGGATGTTAGCTCAGAGCCAGGCCTCCTCAGCAAAAAGAGGAGGACTGGCAGTAGTTAGCTGAGGGCTAATCTTCCTCCAAAAAAAAAAACAAAAAAAAAAAAGAAAAAAAGAATTGTTTATTAAAAAAAAAAAAAGAAAATGAGATCACAATGATAAATACATGTCATTATTCATTCGTCCAAACCTATAGAACATACAACACTGAGAGCAGAATATACAACACCAAGAGTGAATGGATAATGTAAGGTATGGACTTTATGACATGTCACGGTAGATTCGTCAACTTAATAAATGTACCACTCTGGTGAGGATGTTGGATGCGTGTGTGGGGGCAGGGAGTACATGGGAAACTTCTGTAAACCTAAAACTGCCCTAAAAAAATAGTCTTAAAAAAATATACTAGAATCATACAACACTGGTGGAATCTGTGTTGGGTAAGATTAAGTTTATACTACTCTGACAGAAAGTTATTAATGAATACTTATCAAAACAAAGAAAAAAATTAACACCATAATATGATCATAACTATGCAAGAAAATATGTAGAGGAAATTCACCAAAATGTAGTTGTCTCTGGACACCAGAACATTAGGTGATTTTTATCTATTTCTCCATATTTTCCAGATGCCCTAGCATAAATATAATTTAATAGTCACAAAAAATTAACTCTATACAAAATAATAAACCTAAACCAACAGATGCCATATTAAGCCTTTAATGAAGTGGTTAACCACTCTCTAATACAAAAAAGTAGCTAACAAATGCTATACACATTTGAGCATGTTCCATTTTCTAACTCTATAAAGCCTCCAAATTTCTCTCTCTGCTTCAAAGATAGTCAAGCTTATTTGAAAACAACCCAGATATCTAGTAGTGAACCACACTGTCAGAGTAGCACACTTTTCTATTCTCCTTCCTCCCAGAGATAGACATATGACCCGGGCTAAGGCCTCATTCCCACGAACGCAGTAGTTAAGGGGTGGGCTTGTGAAACGGTAAAAAGCAGGTCTTTCTGAAATTGCTAAGCTCAGAGGATGTGAATTTAGAGCTGCCTGTGACCATCTTTCTCACTTGTTAAGGATATATAGGAACCCCATCTATAAACAGGACAAAGTCACACAGACAAGCAGTTCCAACCTCCATGGCCTTGATTCTTCCAATTATTATTTACTTACTTACTTACTTATTTATTTATTTGAATCTGTCAGCTACCCCAATAATCTTCCAATCCAGCCAACGGAGCCTGTAACTTCCCTTTTTCTTAAGCTAATTCAAGACGGACTTCTGTCACTTGCAATAGAAAGTTCAGACCCATACAGCATTACCCCAAACTACCATGCCAACCTAAGCTAGTTAATAAAAATGAAGATATCCCTGTGTAGCAGTGGTTCTCAAGCTTTAGCTATATCAGAATCACCTAAAGGTCTGAGGTACCTAGATAATTTAAGCAAGTTCTCAGGCAATGCTGATGCTGCTAGTCTGGGGATCACACTTTGAGAACCATTGGATACAAACATTCTTTGAATCACACAAAAAGTGCTCTCTGCCTTTAAAATAGGTTTTACTTCAACTTATTTTCTGAAAAATATCAGCGAATTTCTAATTACTCTATAGAATGGTTCCTCCAATCTGTTTTAATACTATGTCTCATCCACATTCTTTCAGAAACCTTAAGCGACATGTTAATAGGCAAGCCTATCTTTATCAAGCACAAATTTTAAAACCATAATGGTTTCCTTATGTCTCACTTCCATTTATATCCACCTTCATTCAGTTAGCAGCTTGCAAAGCGAATCACTATAAGCATCCCAAAAGACATTAGGGTTTTATCAAAAATAGTAAGACATAAATGTCTCCTGTTCTAATTCCTCAAATAAGCTTGAAACAAAATTTAAATGGGTAAAAGTGGATGCCATCTCCTTTAAAAGAAAGGTAAATCTCAGCTCCCTAAGATGACCTGATTCAATTAAAAGAAAGAAAGAAAAGGGAGAGAGGAGGAAAGAAAAGACAGCCAAAGAAAAGTCAAAGATACAAAGAAATTTATACTGGAATAAAATCCAGTGCTGAAACAGTATGGATAAATTACTGATAATATTCTGGTTTTTGGTTGGATGGCAGGTTAATGAGTGTTTATTATCTAATTTTTATAACATACATGTATATTACATATAATGGTTGATATGCATGATATTATATTTTAGAAACTTGGGAAAAAAACAGTATGGAAGAAATCTTCCTGGGAAACATATTCTCAGGTAGGCCTGGATAAAAATAAATTGCAAAATGTACTATTTATCCAAAACTTTCCTTCAGTCTTCCTTCTAGGAAAGTCCAGTCCCACATACTCACAGGTCAATCAAAACTGGAACAGATTTTAAAACAGCTGTACCACAGTGTAAATATTTACAACTCTGAGTTACAATTCACTGAATTGTATGTACAAGGTATTCAATGAATTAGCAGAACAGGGCACCTGGCAAATAATTCTATCGGCCTTTTGGTCTAACATTTTTCTTCAAAGGAAAAAACTGCTACATTTAAAAAAGTTTGTCTTTCCCAGACAAATCATTCAAAAATTAATAAGGCAGACTAAAGAATGCTTGATATTCTAAACTTTCTTTGGCACTAAAAATTTTCCAGAGGGCTCCTTCTAACAGCTTCTTCATACCTTCCACAACTGTTCAAAACCTTCTTTTTGAGGGCTCTAGCTTTAAGTTGATTTTTCCTCATACAAATCCCATATTCAACTGTTGGTCTTCCTAACATCTGTGTTAGACTTTAGTCTTTTTGATAGTTTTTATGGTCAATGCAAAAGACCAACACAAATTCAGGCTTCTAATTCAGGCCATTACAATGTAGTACATATCAAGACTTGGCATGTCTCTTCCACATAAGTAGGATGGATATTCCAAGACGATTAAGAGGGATTACTAACAGAACTAGTTATATTTCTGTTCTTCCCTATAATCCTTCTGCAAATTGCCATTTGTTTTAACTTAACTCCATGAATTCCAGTCATACTTCTGCTCCCAAAGAGACTGAACTACACCTCTAATATTTACAATCTGATGGACAATTACTTTAATGGTATGACCAACTTTTCCATCAAAAATTCAGAAGATATACTAGCCTCTTTCCCACAGCTTTCCATATCTGAGCAGTGAACTCCAGTCATCAGTATAATTCCAATTGAACAGCATTTCAAGATTCGGCTGGGAAGAAGTTCTAAATCAAGATATTGCCCTTAACTGAAAGTGCTACACAGGCTATCTTTTTGGAAGTTCTTCCAAAGTTCAAAGTGTTCTCTGTCAGAAAGAACCTGAAGATAAGATCATTTCAAAAACACATACCTCTGTCTATGCCTATATGGCACCTCTACCACCCCTGCTCTCTTTCTTCTGGAAACTGCTCCCTTCCACTTTTTTATCACTCCACTCTACCTTTAATTCATCCCCATACTTTCAGTAGTCATGTTATATAGCATGATACCTCTCCCTAATCAAGTGGCTATTCAAAGTTCTTTCCTGGAAATTTTGAAAATGAAACTGAGAAAGAAATGGTAGGCACTCTTTGAATGCCTGAACTACAGAAATAAAACTCAGGAGAACCAAGTTTTCACATACAGGTCAAAAAGTGAATGAAGTATCTAGAAGGTTAAAAAATGAAGCAGATAAGCAGAGAAGAAGACAAGTGAGAGAAGAAAATATTCTGATGTTCCAGTTGTTCTTGAAGTCTAATCATACTCCTGAATTCAGTTGTTAAGACAACTCCCTGTCCCACAATACTTACATAAATTCCACTATGTGCTAGTACGAGTTGAATTTCTGTTTAACCCACAGCCCTCATTAATAGTTTCTCTCATCAACCCTCTAGGTTTTTGAGGTTTTGTGTGTGTGTGTGTGTGTGAGGGAGACTGGCCCTGAGCTAACGTCTGTTGCCAATCGTCCTCTTTTTGCCTGAGGAAGATTGTCGCTGAGCTAACATCTGTGCCAGTCTTCCTCTATTTTATGTGGGATGCTGCCACAGCATAGCTTGATGAGTGGTGCTAGGTTCTGTACCTGGGATCTGAACCTGTGAACCCTGGGCCACCAAAGTGGACCATGCGAACTTAATCACTATGCCACAAGGCCGGCCCCTAGTTAATATTTTTATAGGCAAAATAAGTTAAATAATCCTCATGTATTTATCCCTCTCTATTCCCTACCACCAGAAAGCAATACTTTTCAATGATATTTAAAATTTTTTTGCTCAACTGTTAGAGATCCAATAAATGCTACTTCTATATCACAGATTACAGAGTTTAAGAATAAATGTGGTTTTAATCCATGTTTTAAAAGAATTAAATTGGAATTTGGATTTACAATTGAAGTTAAACTCAGTGTCAAAAGGCATCTCTTACATAAGGCCACTTCTCCAAGATCAGGAGACATAGCCATCTCATCTAATACAAAGATATAAGCACAGAGAAAGAGGCATAATGAGGAGACAAAGGAATACATTCCAAACAAAGAACAGGATAAAACCCCAGAAAAAGGACTAAATGAAGCAGAAATAAGCAACCTACCCAACAAAGAGTTCAAACAAAAACTCATAATGATGCTGACAGATATTGGCAGAAGACTGGATGAGCACAGTGAGCTCATCAACAAAGAACTGGAAAATATAAAAAAGAACCAATCAGAAATGAAGAATACAATACTGGAAATGAAAAATTCACTAGAGGGACTCAATAGCAGAGTAGATGATACACAAGAACGGATCAGCAAGCTAGACGAAAGACTAGAGGAAATCACCCAAGCTGAACAGAAAAAAGAATTAGACAGAATGAGAACAGTCTAAGGGAACTCTGGGACAATATCAAGCACACTAACATTCATATTATAGATGTCCCAGAAGGAGAAGAGAGAGACAAAAGGGGCAGAAAATCTATTTGAAGAAATAATAGCTGAAAATTTTCCTAACCTAAGCAAGGAAACAGACATCCAAGCACAGAGAGCTCCAAACAAGATCAGCCCAAAGAGGCCCACACCAAGACACATTATAATTTAAATGTCCAAAATTAAAGATAAAGAGCGAATCCTAAAAGCGGCAAGAGAAAGGCAACATGTGGCATATAAAGGAAAGCCTATAAGGCTATCAGTGGACTTCTCAGCCAAAACCCTACAGGTGAGAAGAGAACAGCATGACATATTTAAAGTGAAGTTAAACTCAATGTTTAAAGTTTCTGCTTCAACTAGGAAAGTGAAGTTCCCCTAAACCAGAAACATTTTACGAATAAATGTAAGCTGAAGAAGGCTTGAGAAAGAAATGAATCTTACTGTTATTAAAATGGTGTCATTCATCACTGACTTTTAAACTGCATATTTTAAACTATGTAATATACCTCTCAACTATTTCAAACACTTTAGTTAGAAATGCATCTATTTCTCAATGAAGGAAAAAAGGTCAGGATTCCTGTTTCCAGGATAGAGACTATAAAAAATTTACTGTAAGTGAAATTTAGAGCCCCTCAAATGAGTAAGCTTCATCAATAATGTCCACCTTTATTTGGTGGTCCCTTTAACAGGAAGCAGAATAAGCAAAAAGGTAAGGTATCAAAATATGAGACCAAATTTGACTGCCAGCAAGTAATAAAAAAAAACAGCAGTAATTTAGATGAATGTGCCTAGTACGATACCCCACACATCACACAGAAGACACTTACGAAACGTTACTTTTAGAGGTGCAGCAAGAACTCAAGAATAGCTGGACTTGTTGTAAAGGGTGCCTCAAGGGACATGGAAAAAGAAGACTTGGAGAATGGTGGGAAGCCCAGGCAACCTCAACCCTAGGCTAAGAGAATGGGAAGGGGTAAGTAGCCAAATCCACTAGCAGAGGAATTTGAGTGGGAGAAGACAATGGACAGAGGCAATGGAAGGGAAGAAAGAAAAGAAGTAAAAATTAAATTATACATGCTTTCCCTGTTGCTCACAAATGCTGGTATTTCCAAATATTAACATAGTCTATATATTTCTGATTTTAAGAAAGAATTTGCAGTTATCTTCTCATGGTTGTATAAACTGACTAAATTAATGAAATTGTGTATATTCCATAACATGAATATCAATAAATATTGGTTAGAGTATTGAAAAAAGCAATAATATAAAAAACCAGCAACTTTTTAGAGTTTTCAACTCTTAAAACTAGGTTTGTTTTCTAATTTGGAGAGTGCTAAATATATACATGAGGCAGCTTTAAAGCCTTATTTCTAAGATTAAAGAATATATTTGCATATATATATATATAAAGACTTTATACTGTAATTAAAAGAACTCAAAAAAATGTTAACAATGGTAAGAGGTGGGATCACAGCCACTTCTCTTCACTCAACTTCTGTGTTTTCTTTAATAAACATATTTTAATACAAAATTTCTGTTTCTATAAATAAATAAGTGAACTAAAAAAGAGTCAAAGTAGCACTAAAGTGGACAGACAAATTCAAATCATAGACAGAGTTAGCAAAATCCAAGTGACCAACTCCACAGCTCTACTGTGGAGCTCTAGCTGGCATAATGACACCCACAATCCCTTTTGCTCCAAAACAAATTTCACCTGTTTTTGATTTACATAGGAAGTCCTGATAAGGCAACTGTAGTGTCTTCACCACCCTAAGGATACAATGAAAAGTAAAATTTTGTACAATATACATTCTAGATTTTTTAAGCTTAAATAAGGAACACGAGGTGAAGGCAAACTACTCTAAAAGCAGAATTTTCAATGAAACTTCATTAAAGACTGAATTTTTTTAAGCAAGTTATACTACCTGAAAAATAATCATTTGGAAAAAATGGCATTGCTTTAAAAATGGATCTTTTTATACAAACAATAACCAATCACAGGAAGCAATAAAAAATGATCTCATTTGCAATAGCAACAAATACATGAATTACCTGGGAATAAACTTAAGAAAACTTTAAATTGACCCTAAAATTAACTCAAAATGGGTCAAACACTACTTTGAAGTTTAAAACTATAAATCTCTTAGGGAAAAAACATAGGTGTAAATCTTCGTAACCTTGATTAGGCAATTAGACATAAACCTGAGCAATAGTTTCTTAGATATGACACTTAAAGCATAAGAAGCCAAAGAAAAAATCAGATAAATTGGACTTCATCAAAATTTAAAACTTTTGTTCTTCAAGTAAGTGAAAAGACAACTCATAGAATGGGGGGAAAATTGCAAAGCATATCTCTAATAAAGGTTTAGTACCTAGAATGTATATAGAACTCTTAGAACTCAACAATAAAAATAATACATATAGTCCATTTTTTTAAATGGGAAAAGGAATTGAAGAGACATTTCTCCAAAGAAGAGACACAAATGGCAATAAGTATATGAAAAAACGCTCAACATCATTAATCAGTATGGAAGTGCAAATGAACACCACAATGAGATACCACTTCACAGCCCCTAGGATAGCTATAGTAAAAAAGACAGAAAATAACGAATGTGGACAAGGATGTGGGGAAACTGGAACAGTCACACATTGCTAATGGGAACGTAAAATGGTGTAGCTGCTTTGGAAAACAGTTTTTCAGTTCCTAAAAAATGTTAAACATAGAGTTACCATATGACCCAACAATTCCACTCCTAAGTCTATACCCAAAAGAAATGAAAACACATATGTCCACACGAATATCTGCACATGAATGTTCATAGCAGCATTATTCAAAATAACTAAAAAGGGGGAAACAACCCAAACGTCCACCAATTGATGAATGGATAAACAAAATATGGTACATCCATATAATGGAATGTTAGTTGGCCATGAAAAGAAATAAAGTACTGATACATCCTACAACACAAATGAACCCTGAAAACATTATGCTAAGTGAAAAAAATCTACAGAGACAAAAAGTAGATTAGTGGTTGCCAAAGGCTGGGGTAGGGGGAAGGGGACGGGAGTGATTGCTAATGGATCTGGGGGTTCTTTTTGGAGTGATAAAAGCGTTCTAAAATTGATCATTATGATGGTGGCACAACTCTGCATACATTAGAAACCACTGAATTGTACGCTTTAAAAGGTAAATTGTATAGTATGTGAATTATCTCTCAATAAAGCTGTTTTAAAAAAAAGAAATCAGAACAGCAACTAAACACATACACAACCAACTAGGCAATGAAAGTATTGCAAGTGTTTTGTTTCTGTTTTCCTTTTAACAGACATTTTGTTTTAGAATATATTTGGATTTATAAAATATTGTGAAGTTGTAAGGTACAGAAAGTTCCCATACACCCCATACCTAGTTTCTCTATTATTAATATCTTACATTAGTATGTTACATTTGTCACAGTTCATGAATTTATATTGATAAATTATTAACTAAAATACATAGTTTAAAATAATGTCCTTTTTTCTATTTTAGTATCCTATCTAGTATACCATATTACATTTAGTCCTTATGTCTACTACCATGACAATTTTGACTCCTCCTCCAGCACATTAACTGTAAATTTCTCTTGACAAACAGATACAGAACCTATATATATATATATATATATATATATATATATATATATCTCCCAGTACATTATTTATTTGCCAAAACAATTGCATCAATCTAGCAAGGTGATCCCCTGAATTATTTTAGTAGCTATATACTTTCATTTTAGCTGTTTAGTTTTCATCACTTGCTCCTATAATACTTATAAATGAACAATGTCTAGCACTATCACCACACATTTGCATTATCTTTACTGGAATGTAAAACATTATATATGTGAACAAGTGTGTCTTGGGTGTTGGCATGAGGTAAAAATGATAAGTGAAAAAATATTTATTATTACATGTGTAAACTGGTAGATTGTTTTAGAAATTACAACATATATTTTATAAGAGAAGATATTTAGAAAATATCATCTGTTGATTAATATTAAAGATTAAATTTTCAATTAGCTAGATTACTTGTGAGCAATTCTTCAGATTACTTGGTCCAGGTGATTGTCCTGCCTCCAATAAAGACTTTTTTTAATATAGCATTTTGCTTTTGTCAAGGACTAATCTCTCCTACTGAAAAAAATTCAAGACAGCCCACTTTCTCTCAATTAAGTCTATTATTTGTTTCTTAACTTGTCATCTTGGATTCTTTATTTGTAATTGTTTTGTTCATGTGAATCCCAATGAGCCTAATGAATGTGTAACGTGTCATATCTAACTTGAGTGAATATTAACGGATTAGCAGTACATAATGTTTTTTGATAAACGTCATATCCTCTTGCTCTAAAATTCTGATTTGTTTATTGACTCAGCATATTTTAATAAAATTGAAATGAAAAGCAAAATTAAAAAAGAAATCAACATAAATTCTCATTTCAGTGGGCTATACTTAGGAGTAG
Source organism: Equus asinus (assembly GCF_041296235.1). Classification (NCBI taxonomy): domain Eukaryota; kingdom Metazoa; phylum Chordata; class Mammalia; order Perissodactyla; family Equidae; genus Equus; species Equus asinus. Next base: position 61,588,058 of record NC_091791.1, read on the forward strand.
GAATGCCAGGTTGTACGGTAAGTGTGTGTTTACCTTTATGAAGAACTGCCAATGTTTTTCTTTTCTTGTTTTTTTTTTTTTGAGGAAGAGTAGCCCTGAGCTAACTGCTGCCAATCCTCCTCTTTTTGCTGTGGAAGACTGCCCTGAGCTAACATCCATGGCCACCTTCCTCTACTCTATATGTGGGATGCCTACCACAGCATGGCGTGCCAAGGGGTGCCATGTCCGCACCCGGGATCCGAACCAGTGAACCCCAGGCCACCGAAGCGGAATGTGGGAACTTAACCTCTGCGCCACCTGGCCGGCCCTGCTAATGTTTTTCTAAAGTCACTATACATTTGCATTGCCATCAGCAGTGGATAAAAGCTCCAATTGCTCCACATTCTCATCAGCACTTGGTATTGTTGTTTTTCTTTTTTTCCTTCACGTTTCTTAATAATTAATTTTCTCACCAGGTGTATCGTGGTATCTATTGTGGTTTTAATTTGCAATGTCATAATTACTAATGACGTTTAATATCTTTTGGTATGTTTATTTGCTGTCTATATACCTTCTTGGGTAAAGTTTCTACTTAAATCTTTTGCCAAATATTTAATTAGGTTGTTTCCTTATCACTGAATTTTGTGACTTCTTTATGTATCCTGAATACAAGTCCTTCGTCAGATATGTGATGGGGGAATATTTACTCCCTGTTGTGTGGCTTGTCTTTTCATTCTCATAACACTATGTTTCAAACAGCAGAAGTTCTTAATTTTGATGAAGTCAAATTTATCAATTTGTTTATTTATGGATCATGTTTTTGGTGTCATATCTAAGAAATCTTTGCCTGACCCAAGGTCAAAAACATTTTGTCTTATATTTTCTTCAAGACATTTTATAGCTTTAGGTCTTACCTCAAGGTCTATGAACCATTTTGAACTAGTTTTTACATAGAATGTATTTTTTGCATGGAGGCTGTAATAAAAAAAAAGATTCTATTTTGATGTTTGAGTGCTGACTGCTATGAAGCCCTACTTCCCTCCTCCTTTTGCTCCACATGTGGGTAAATCAGAAAGAAAGCTAAGCCATTCCTTCCCTTGTTGTGGGTGAGAAGCTGAAACCAAGTAAATCCCACACATGAGAACTATCATAAAGATCCCTCCTTCTAGCTACAATAAAAACTAAAAGCAGGGGCTGGGCCCCTGGCCGAGTGGTTAAGTTTGCCCGTTCCGCCGCAGGCGGCCCAGTGTTTCGTTGGTTCGAATCCTGGGTGCGGACATGGCACTGCTCATCAAACCACACTGAGGCAGCGTCCCACATGCCACAACTAGAAGGACCCACATCGAAGAATATACAACTATGTACTGGGGGGCTTTGGGGAGAAAAAGGAAAAAAATAAAATCTTTAAAAAAAAAAAAAGAACTAAAAGCAACTACCCTGCTTCACTCTGGCTTCATTCTGAACTAAACCTAAGCCCTTGTCCTGAGGAACCCTTTTTCAGTTTACTGAGCAAATTTTATTTCATATTTCATATCCATTGGTGCCTTTGTATCATTTGTCCCAACATTTACAAAAATCCCTGGGCAGGAGAGTTGCCCAATTTCCAATGGGGGATACTAAGTGCCAAATAAAACAGAGATTTTTTTTCTTTTTGAGTATGAATAACCAACTATTCCAGACTATCCTTTCTCTATTGAATTGCCTTTAAACCTTTGTCAAAAACGAATTGACCATTTTTATGCCTCTGGATTCTCTACTTTGTTCCACCGATCTGTACATCTATCTTTTCTTCAATACGACACTGTCCTGAGTATTGCAATTATATAGTAAAGTTGAAATCAGGCAGTGTGGATTTTTCCAACTTTCTTCTTCTTTTTCAAAATTGTTTTGACTTTCCTAGTTCCTTTTTTTTCCATGTCAATTTTAGAATGAGTTGTCAGTTTCTATAAGAAATCCTGCTGGGATTTGGACTGGAACTGCATTGAATCTATACATCAGTTTGGGAAGAATAGTTATTTTAACAATATTGAGTCTTCCGGTACATGAATATGGTATATCTCTCCATTTATTTAGGTCTTCTTTGGTTTCTCTCATCATTGTTTTCTAATTTTCAGTATGCAAATCTTGCACATTTTGTAAAGTTAATACTTAATATTTCATTGTTTTTGGTGCTATTGAGATGGTACTTTTAAATTTTAATTTCTAATTGTTCATTGCTAATATACAGAAATCCAATTGATTGTTATATATTGACTTTCTGTCTTTCAACCCTGCTGAATTCACTTATTAGATCAAGAACTTTTCTGAACCATGTCTCAGATTTTCTACACAGACATAATGTCTGTGAATAGAGACAGTTCCTGCTCTTTGAAACACACTGTTAAAAGAATTAAGATGAGCCAGGGACTGGGAAAAAACATTTCCCTATCACACATGGTGTAGTTATTCTACTCCTAGATATTTACAAAAGAGAAAAGAAAGAATATATCCCTCCAAAGACTGTATGGAATGCACATACCAGCTTTATTTATAACAGTTAAAAGCTGGAAACAACTCAAATGTCCCTCAACTGGTAAAGGGACCAAAAAAAAAAATTGTGGTATATCCATACAATGTAATACTACTCAGCATTAAAAAAGAATGAACACATAACAACATGGATGAATTTCAAAAGAATCATGCTAAGTATAAGAAGCCAGACTAAAAAAGAGCACATACTATATGATTCCACTTATAGAAAACTCTAGAAAATACAAACTAATCTTAAGTGTCAGAAAAAGATCCTGGTTTCCTAAGGATGAGGAAAGGGCAGGAAGGAGAGGAGGGAGGGATTACAAAGAGGCATGAGGCAACTCTTGAGAGTGATGGATATGTTCCTTGATTGTGTTGACATTTCTATGAGTATATACTTTTGTCAACCGTATGCTGTAAATATGTGCAGTTTGCTGTATTATCAATTGCACCTCAACAAAGTTGTTAAAATATATCAATTACTTTGTTATTAATAATCACCCTTATTATGCCAAACATTGGTGTTTTATTTACTTATAAAACTCTATTACTTGGTAGCTATGATCACTGTCCACTGTTTTCAAAAAAAATCATTATTTAAGATTTTTTTAACTTAAACACAGTAAATTGAGATCTAGTCTCCAAATATCTTTGATGTTAAAAGACTGGTAAATTTGAGACCATGTAAATTTGAGAATGTCTTCATGCAACTTTTGAATATGAATACAATCTTGCCTGGCTTAAAAAAAAGAGGTGAGGTTGTTGGAAAAAGTGGGCAAGAATAAAGGCCATATGTACACAGCAAGTAAGGCTCTGAGGTCCTAAATTGGATAACTAGGTTTTAGAAACACTAAAATAAACACTTATTGGTCATTTTTTGAAGGAATTAAATATGCAAATTAAGTTAATACAAGATTAAAGTGTAAGAGAAGTCTTGAGTCTACTTAAACCCAGTTAATCAATATTTACTAAACACTCTCAAATAAAATAAACATAATCTTATGTAACTGTCCTCCATTATGTATGTTATTTCAAACAAGAAGTTATCCTGATTCTTCCAGCACAATGTTTAGTACATAATAACAATGCTCAATAAATAATGATCACAATACAGAATCGTGGGTAATGATGTACACCTGAAATTTATATAATGTTATAAACCAATGTTACCTCAATTTTAAAAAAAAGAGAATCAAGGAAAACACCTTCAGGATAATTTTTCTCATTTCTCTAAAACTAAACACTAGTCCTGGCTTTGTATACAAATTTCCCTTCTTAACCAAAATTCTTTAAAAATTTCAGAAAACAATTCATGGTTGAAAAGCTTGAGAAATCATTAGGGCAATAGAGCTAGGTACTGAGGTGAAGAATCTTATAAATATAAACTCAGAAAAACACAGAAAATAGATTAAAATAGACATCTGAAAATTAATGATTAATACTTTGCAAGTTTCCATTTCTATTACTTACTCCTCAGAAATCTTACAAAAGCACCTTCTCCCAAAATGTTAACAATATGCTTATAGAGTCCATGTCTGCTGTTGCTATAGACATGCACAACAGAAGAGACTGTTCTATTTGATGCTTCATATCAACGTTCAATGGCTTTTTATTTTATAGTTGTTGACTACTAATTCTTGCGTCTTACTGTAGTTCCAAAATAACGTAACTCTGATACCTGGAATGGAAAACATCTAGAGAAACTAACTTTTGTTTAACCCACTCTGCACAGATAAGAACAAATTCCCATATGTACCTATAGTATTTCTTAAAGATCATTCCTAATACAAAAGAGGTTATACATACTTTTAATCTCTGACCATGATCCATTCAGGCCAAGGCCCATTAGTCCAGAACAGAATACTTCAAACTGGCTTTAGCAGCCCCTCTCCTACTAATAGATGGATTACACCTCTGAGGCCCAGGTATACTTTACCCTAACTTCATCTCTCCCAAGGCTCTTCTGCAAAAGTTTCATTTTTCTTTAACCTAGTCTCCCTCTTCTTCCAATTACCTCTTTTTTCTAAAGCCAGATCCCAAGCTGTCAAGCTGAGGAAAAGATATACAAAATAAAACCACATATACTAGAATAAGGAAAAACGAACTGATGGTTGCAGAGGATGTGAATCTAGACATGGGTTTCCATTCAGTACTTATTCAGATTTAACATGAAGTAAAATGTTAGTAACATGGCTGCATGCCATGTAACTTTCATATCCTATTTCTCCTATGAAACACTTCTTACCACTCCTTGGATTCTCCCATAGTCTACTGGGCACATTATAAATGCTTTTAAATTAAATCAAGTGGAATGACAAAGTTAATTACTACTAACCAGGAACCCTATGTTATTCCAACCCTAGATGTTGAAAACATTTCTAATACCTTGGTAATATGCTATTGAATTGATTTTTTTTCCTTCCATTACTTCATTACTTCCAAGTCAGTCTGACCAACTACCAAGGATGAAGTCACATGAAGCGGGAAATCAGAAAACAGACAACAACCTGGGTCCAAGTTCTAGTTCTGCCACTTACTATATTCTTGGTCAGATTACTTGACTTCTCTGAGCGTCAGTTTCTTCATGTATAAAATGGTGATGATATAAAACTACCTCATAGAATTATTTTAAGGATCAAATTATACAATATATGAAAGAACACTTTATAAAGTGCTTTAGTTGTTATCAGGTAGAGTAAAAAAATCTTTTTAGAGCCCAGTTCAATCCTCCTAGAAAATTCTTTTAGGGGGAAGAAAAAATACTGATGTAAGATGTTATTGTCACATGTTTCGTTTCCTAAGAAAAATGCAGATAGAAAGAAAACTGGTTAAAGTTTACTACAGCTATAAAGGTGGATAAAATAAACCACTAAATTACAGCCTCCTTTTTGTACTACTTACGATGGTAATCAACTCAAATGCCCAACCAAGAGAGAAAGGCTGAGTATGTTAATTTGACATATCATAATATTACTATTTAAATGAAAAAATGTAAACCACCAAAACACGGACACACTCATATGAAACTCTAAGCGGGAAGAGGAAGAAGTCCAAGATACTATTCATTCACTGATGACCACTATGTAAAAAGCATCAATCTCTAAACTGTATTTTTTGCCAATAACCAACCAAATACACTAATAGTCACAGTGATCATCCAAAGAAACATCAGGAAAAGGAATGCTTTTCATTATATCAAGTTCAAAAACTGCTGGAGTAAACTTAAAGAAGTCTTCTGAGTTTCATTAGTTTTTACTGAGGTACAATATTTGGCTAGAGGAAAGCTAATGAGAGGATAGCTCAATTTATACAAATAAATTTCATCAAGTAGAAACACGAACAAAGCTTTAACTAGTTTCACAAATATCCATACACACTTTATTTGGCTTGTCTCATATATTCATACACACACACACAATCATTATGATTTAATTATAAGATTCAAGATCCCACTGTAAGAAGAGAAATAAACTTTAATGCCAAGGGCCTGTGCAATTTATTTTTGTTTACTTTCACACATTTTCCACTTTCAGAATAGAACCAAAGATATGTTACAACATATTGAGAAGGAAGGGAGAAGGCCAACATGATGTATTATTGGCCTAAACAATTTAGCAATTCAATTATTCTCCCACCAATCTATTAACTTTTGTCAAAACCCTTTTAGCAAAAGTTCATTAGGGTCATCTATATACTCAAGTCCAGTGAGATCTACAAGTCCAGCTCAATTGTCAGAAATATTCAAGAAACTTCTGCCTCAAGATACCTAGATATCCTTAAAAATTAATTTCATATCTCTTCTATTTTTTAGTTCTTATAATAGAGTTTATAGATGCACTTAGGAGTGGGAGAGAGTATCTATAAATGTATATAAAATTCCAAGCAGATGTGTGAACTTGTATTTGCTGACCCAGGGTCCACATCTTCTATCAGATTCTCAATAGATTTCATGACCTCAAAATAGATTGAGAACTGCTACTATGTATCTCACAGGGTACACTTTCCAAATCTAAGAGCAGTAATTATATCCCAGTTGATAATTAAATGCTAAATAAAATAAGGCATTCCTTCCACAAAAATGAAGGCTCACAAGCTTTATGGCTGCACTCTTGCAATAAAAGCAGGAATCTGAACTTAATTGCCCTATGAAAGATACTTCTTGTCAGTATACAACCCACTCTGCAGTATTAGAAAAGGTTAACATCTCCTTACCAAAAAGCCAAGATTCACTTACAACACCCTGGACTACTACCTAGGTGATATAAAACTTTCTTTTTTCAAATCTTTTGCACTGTCTAAATTTTTCTGCAATAATTAAAAGCTGTATACATTTTTTAATCTGTTTTACTACCTTAGTTACCCAGACACAAAATGGCCAATATAATTATCTGCTTACTAAAGTCCTCACTTTCAGTACTTCAAAATAAAATTCATATTAAGATGTCAAAGGAAACAGCACTACTCATCCAAAAAGAGAGAAAGTAGTCCTTTTCCAAGTTAGTCTATGTTAAATCTATAAGAAGCATTTGCCATCGGCTATCTAAAACACTGGCATAATGTTCCAAAACCAAACCTGTCATGACTTCTAAAGGTAAGTGACAAAACCTATGCTTCCCAAAGAAAGAAAAGGTAAAATTTGAAGGTCATACTTAAGACTGAAACTATATTTCACAGGCTAAAAGCCAAAGTTAAAGAAAAATCACGGACTGTCTACTTAAATTTCAAATCAAGGCAAAGCATACGCAAGGTTGTTCACTTTCAGCTTCTTAAATATTTCCTGCTTAAGGTATCCATTTTCTCCATAGAAACTTGATCAGAAAAATCCCTTTAATATGTTTTATAAATTAAGTTCCAGTGTTCCTGCCATGCGGACTGCATATTTCATCTGATTATTTTATGAAAAGACCAGCCTCATTCATAAGCTACATCTAAACCTAAAAGGGGAAATATGCTTCTTCTCAAAACCTTTAAAAAAATGAGCAAAAAGTTGATGAAAGAACACTGCTGCCACGTCTTTTCCCCTCCCCCACTCACGTAGAGGCTATTTCATCCTTTCTGAGTGCATTCCAAGGGAAAGTGGAAGAGCCACAGCTCTCAGAGAAACCAGAAAGAGTTAAGTTGAAACTGGCAAGCCTCTTTGGCCTTTCAGATCAATTCCTAAAAGGAGATCTAGCTGTTTCTTCATCCCTTTCTTAAAGTAAACAGTGCAAAATTTCAAGTGTTCTCCCCTCTATTAGGAACGCATAGGATGGTAGTGTCTAAGAACTGAATTGTATTTAATACATTCGATTATTTAAGAGAAATAGTCTCATACTTATGGTACCATTCTTCCTGCCCCTTAAAACATACATCTGGGGACCGTTCATGTAATCTGGGAACTCAAAGCTCTCACACAACTGTGGAATTCGTTTTACTGATGTGGACTTGTAAAAGCAGCAAACTCTCTGGTGAGAAAGACAGGAGGGGAGAGGGAAAAACTCATGTGCCTTTAAAAAACCCATGTGGAAGAAGAGGGAAGGAAGACGACTAGCTTCCCCCACACCAGGGTGACCTGACAGCCGACTTCCTCAACTCCGCAGCCCGAAACTCGCCGCCCGGGGCTACGTCTAGCTGTTCCAGCAGCACCGACGCGCAACAGATGAGTTACGTCTGAACTTCTCTGGGTAGGTCCACTTCCCAGACCCACGTCTTTTCGATAGGGCAAATATGCCTGGGGTGCTTCAGCTCCACTACCACAGGCTAGCCATCCGCTGCTACGGAGGCCAAAAACCCACGCCCCACCCCCGCGTCACCCTCAGCTTTGTAAGGAGGACCAGGTATGAGAGAAGCTCGGGGAAAAATTAACAGGGTGACTCCGCGGGAAGGAATATTCAAGAAACTCCTAGTCCCCGGGGCGGGGACAGAGGCTGCAGCAGAGCCCACGGTCAGGGGCGCCGACCAGGGAAGAGGTGGGAAGGGGAGCACGGAGAAGGGCAGAAGGGCCTTTGGGGCAGCCGGGGGTCGCGGGGCGCAGGGCGAGAGGCCGAGTCTCCAGAGAAGGTACTGGGCTGCTGTGGTAAACTGTGGTAAACTGGAGAACCCCCCACCCTCAAGCCATCCCACCAGAGGAGACAGGGACCGGACCGCCACAGCCGTCCGGGAAGAGGCAGGGCTGCCCAAGGGCCTCAGCCTCAGTCCCCAAGGTCGGGGGAGCATCTTACCTGCGAAGCGGGACCGGGGGGCGGCGCGATCTTCAGTCCCCTGTCGCCTGCACACGAGCTGGCTACCTACTCCCTTCCCTCAGCCCGCTTGGCGGCACGACTGGGCAGCAGAGGGAGCCAGTTAGCCCTTTTATAACCTCTAGGCCTCGACAGCAGCGCTGGGGAGGAGGCGACTGCAGCCCTTGCTACGTGAGCTCCATCACACCAGCGCCCCCGCGACTGCGCAGGCGCCCAGCCTCGGCCGCTCTCCCGCCCCCACCCGTGGCCCACACCCCTACTCCCCACCGGCCGCGGGGAGTCTAAGGCCGAGGGGCGGGGCCGGTAGACGGGCCTCGGATGGAACGCGCCTGCGCAGGGTTGCAGCCCAGCCCCCGCTACCGCGGTTAGCTCGGGTTCGCTCCGCTCGCTTTTGTCGGGTGGTTTAGTGCCTTAATTTCAGGTTTGGCGACGAAGCCACCAGTAATGAAATATCTTAAATGTGAGAAGAGGAACATAGAAGCGTAGAAAATAAAGCAGAAAGGAAGCCTCGGATGGGAATACAGTGCTTCCAGGCTTGATATCTCAGCTGTCTTGGCCCTGAGGCTTTTTGCTTTGCAAACCTCCGTCTCTCACGTCTACTGTCATTTTATACGAATCTGGCTCATTTCTTACCTTTATACTCTATGAGTAGATAATGGCCTGCGCGCTCCGGAGACACATTTTCTGGGTTCAATTCCCAGCTCAGTTCAGTATAACGCTGGGCGTTAACCTCTTAGTATCTCAGTTTCTCATCTAGAATAGGAATGTCGGTAGGTACCTCATAGGATTATTGTGACAATTAAATGAGATAATGTATGTAAAGCATTTAGCATATACCTAGCACACAGAAAGGACTCGGTAAATATTAGATTGTGTTGTTGTAGCATATAAGGCACCCAATGTTGTGTTTGGTCTCAGTCTAAGATTTGCCTTAGTCAGTATAATCTTAAAAGAAGAAAACCTTAGTATCAGTGAGAGGACAATGAAAGAGATATTTTTCCCTTGTCTGTGAAAGGGAAGAATGACTTCTCTAAGACTTGTTATTCATTAAAAATCGTTTTCAGAATTTTCCATGTATGCTAAAAAACATAGCAAAAATTAACATTTGACTCTTATCTAGGAGGTGGGGTTGATTATTCAGATACAGAAATAGAGAGAGGGTTCTCTGGGAGCCCTAGGCAACTAGAAAGTAGATATAGTGATGTCTAAAATCAGCAGTTCTCATGTGGTCAGGGGGTCCACAGGGTCAAAATTATTTCATTGTAAGACAGTCTTTGCCGTTTCAGCCTAATGAATGTACAATGGGGTTTTCCAGAGACTACATGTCCTGTGATATTGCAACAGATTGAATGCAGAAGGAGATGTGAGAATCTTCTATTAGGCCAGACATTAAAGAGATTTGCAGAAATGCAAGATAATGCCATTCTTCTCACTAAACTCTTTTTGCATTGGAAAATATAGTTATTTTTCATTAAAAATATTTATGTTCATGTGTAACAGATTTATTATTGTTTTTAAATGAATTAATAAACAAATACTTTACAGGTTTAACTCCTAATACAGTAAATGTTGATAAATATAATCCACATAAAAGCTTTTTGGAGTCCTCAGTACTTTTTAGGAGTGAGACCAGAGTTTGAGAACAGCTAACCTAAACAAATAGCAGGGAGCCCTTTGATAAAGAGGCAAAGATGTCTTCCTGTTAGAAAATCTTTGCCTCGAATGGAGCTGTAATCAATGTATCTACTAGCCCTATATACAGCTGACTCTGAAAATTGACAATTCACCCTATAAATAAAATGGCTCCAGATCTTGAGGCAGATTTGCTTTGAAGCTAAGAAAACTTCAGCTTCAGGGGATTTCATTGCACTAGCCCTTTACAAGGCTCTGGAAGGGGCCCTAGCAATATGTTTATATGATCATAAGCTTTTGTAAAATTTGTAAAAGTAAAAATTTTAACTGCAATCTTTAGACTGCTAATTCTTTCCTTACTGATTTCTCCTCTGTCACACTTCCCCTTGTCTAGTGTGTTGGAGTAGCTAGCAGGCATTTTTAAAATTTAGCTGAAGGGAAATTCAGTTTGAATACATGTGGTTTGAGTTTAGTAGGATATGTTTTTGTAATTCAGTCACTTCCATACATAGTTAAGATATTGCAGCTGTCCCAGTGTAGGAATGGCATCCAAGAATACTCCTACCACCCATTGTGCCCACTGGCCCACTCACCCAGCATTGTAAAACAAAGGTGCAGGGCCAGACATCTTATACCTATTTGAATGTGCCCTTTGTCCTAGCATCAAAAATATATGGATAATAGAGGAGAAGCAAAGTTGAAACTTAGGGAGTCTGAAGCTAATCTGTGGGAAATTCTTCCATTTATTGGATGTGTAAAATTTTAATGAAACGTTTAGTGCTTACCAATGCTTAGCCAACAAAAGGAAGTTCTTTTCTATCAGAATTTAATAAGGATATCCACAACAAACTAGTTAGAGTGTCATCAGTTTAAGGAAAACTGATGTGCCCTGAACTCTTTCAAGTCGTATACTAAATAACTTTATTTGCGATTTTCCCAAATGTGACAACAATCCTAAAAATTTACACTATATTATGAGTGATGAGTTGTGATGCTGAAAGAAACTTCTAACCTATCCCTATCAATATCATGGCCCAAAAAAGGACACTTCATATCAAATCTACTTATGACTATTGAACCTGATCATCCCTGCTTGGTTAGAATGAAGATGAGAGATACCTTGGGGAACAGACAAAGAATGATATGACTCCCCTCTGAAAGGTCAAACATTAGAAGAGAGCTGCTGTAGCTATACTATAAACCCCCAATAAATCTCTTCTTCTTGCATCTGAAAAAGTTGAATGTGCCCATCAATTAGTAATATTTCTTGAAGAAAATATTAAAAGTCCTATATTCTTAGGAACAGTCTCTTATGTAGCTATGGTAACAACTAATAAGCAGAAGTTATTTTATTTTATTTATTAATTTTTTTTTTAGGAAGATTAGGCCTGAGCTAACGTCTGCTGCCAATCCTCCTCTTTTTGCTGAGGAAGACTGGCCCTGAGCTAACATCTGTGCCCACCTTCCTCTACTCTATATGTGGGACGCCTGCCACAGCATGGCTTAACAAGAGGTGCAAAGGTCTGCGCCCAGGATCCGAACTGGCGAACCCTGGGCCAACGAAGCGGAACATGCAAACTTAACCACTGAGCCACTGGATTGGCCCCAGAAGTGATTTTAAACTCAATTAATAGATCAGTGCAACTCAACCTTGTGACCAAGCCTCTAACAAACCAGCCAATCAGTAACAGGCTCCCACTTTTTAAAGTTACCAAACGGCAACAGCCTTACTGTAGTTAATACATCTTTGAAAATCAGTCAATTGTCAACAGTTTCTCCACCAAAGTAATCATGCTTCTATAGCTGATGTCAACCCACTCCCACCTTGAAAGTCAGCCAATCCCTGAACTCCACCTTTCACAAAATGCTGTGTAAAATCGGCAGAGAGATGTGTCTGCTGCATAGTGCTTCCTCACATAGAAAATAATAAATCAGGGGGCCAGCCTGTGGCATAGTGGTTAAAGTTTAACATGATCTGCTTTGGCAGCCTGAGTTCGTGGGTTTGGATCCTGGACGGGACCTACACCACTCATCAGCCATGCTGTCACGGCGACCCACATATAACGTGGAGGAAGTCTGGCACAGATGTTAGCTCAGGGCTGATCTTCCTCAAGCAAAAAACAAAAAGAGGAAGATTGGCAACAGATGTTAACTCAGGGCTAGTCTTCGTCAGCCAAAAAAAACAATTAAAAAAAGAAAATAATAAATCAGCTTTTTATTTCACATTTTGAATGATAGTTTCTTCCTTCAACATTGAGCACCTGTGTGCCCAACAAAAAGGGAAGCCAAATAAACATAAACCCTGTAACTGAAAGCAGCTTTAATCAAATTGCATTCACACATATGAAACAATTAGAAATCATTTGAGAGAATGGATAAGCATTGAATTATGTTGTGAGGATTATAAAATACTACACACTTTACTTGAGAGTTAGGAGAATGAAGTTGAATTTGATGAAATAGGTAATAGTAGGTAGGTTTTTTAGCAGGGGATTAAGATGATGGAACCTATATTTTAGAAATATTATGCTATGTAAATTAGAAGGAAAAAAAGTAGAGTCTAGTTATCCAAGATCCATTGAATAAATATTTATGGAATACCTACCTACTGTGTCTGAGATACTGCTACTGGGCTGTGGAATAAAAAACTTTAATTAGACAGTCTCTGCTTTGAAAGAGTTTATAATCTTATTGGATAGAGTTAAAGCATGCACTTGTGACAATGGGAATTCATTCTTCCAATAAATATTTGCCTATATGAGCCAAAGTATGCCTCTATGAGTCACACTATGCTAAGTGGTAGGTATATGATTTCCGCTCTCGTAGAACTTGGAGTCTTTTGAAAGAAACAAACAATATACTAAATAAATAAATAAGTATTGGTGAGTGTAATGAAGGAAAATAACAAGGTGCTATGGAAAAGAATAATAGGAAGGACGTAATTTAGATTCATAACACAGAGAAAGGGTCACTGAAAAAAGTGACAGAAGCTGAGACCTGAGTTCGCCAGATGAAGTGTGTGAATAAGAGCATTCTAAAGACAGAGAACGGCGTATGTGTGGACCATGTGGCAAGAGAAAGCTTGGTGCATTTGAGAAGCTGAAAGAAATTCAGTGTGATTGTAGTGCAACAAGCAACGGAGAAACTGCTATGATTGGTATGCAAAGGCTAAATCATGCAGGGCCTGTTTAGTAGTGTAACAAGTACAATGGGAAGGCGTTGAAGTATTTTAAACAGTGAAGTAACATTATGTTGTTTACCTTTAACAAAGGAAAAATGCAGGGGAGAATATGAGTTTTCCATGTCACTGGACATGGGAGTGGGCCTTGGTAGTAGGAGTGATAGGGACTTCCTCCTTAATCGTGAGTAGGGACATGAAAGTCAAGAGATGAGGTATTTCTAGAATGTAGCTGAAAGTGGAAACCATTCCAGTCACTATCATCCTGTTGCTATGGCATTGAGGAAAGTGGCTGCAATGGGATTGCCAGACCACCTACATCATGTGGCCTCAGTGGGGATGCTCGCTTTGGCAGGCGGAATAATACCCCTCAAAGATGTCCACATCCTAATCCCTAGAACATGTGACTATTTACTTGGCAAAAGAACTTTGCAAATGTAATTAAATTAAGGACCCTTATATGGGGAGATTAGCCTGGATTATCCAGGTGGGCCCCATCTGATTAAATGGGTTCTTTAAAGCTGAGAACTTTTCCTAGCTGTGATGAGAGAAAGAGATGTGAGGATGGAAGCAAAGTCAGATATTTGCTACATTGCTGATTTGAAGATGGAGAAAGAGGGCCATGAGCCAAGGAATGTGAGAGGCCTCTAGAAACTGGGAAAGACGAGGAAATGGATTCTCCTCGAAAGCCTCCAGAAAGGAATGCAGCCCTGCCAATACTTCTGATTTTAGCCCAGTGAGACCCGTGGCAGAGTTCTGCCCTACAGAGCTGTGAGAGAATAAATTTGTATTGTTTCATCCATTAAGTTTATGGTAATTTGTCATAGCAGCAATAAGAAACTAATACACTCACTTATATGACCATGAGTGAAACAATGGCTGAAGACAATAACAATCCTCAAGGGTCTGAGTAAATTTCCTAATATTCTCTCCTAGAGGTGAATGTAGTAATAGGAATGAACCCTCACATTAGGTAAGCATTCTTGAAATCACAAGAATTATCTGAGGAAGAGGGCTACAGAGAGGAAAAAAGATCTCTCAATAAGCAGTACAGGAGCATTAAGACCTTTAATTTTAATATTAAAAGGCATATGACCTCATATTGTACCCTCCAACAGGTAAAGCAGGACATATTAGTTGCATGAAAATTGTAGCATGGTCTCTAGTTTGGAAAACTGTCACAATAGTGGTATCAACAACTAAAACAAGGAAGTTGGAAAAGTGAGCCGAATTTTTAGAGAAGCTGAAGAGTTGGATTTTGAATCTTACTGGATTTGAAATGACAAGGGCCATCACAGACTTCAAACTTACTCTGCCAATTAATAATGTTTGTCAATATAAAGCAGATTTCCGCATCACAATAAAAACTGATATAAAGGCTAAAAATTCTGATTCTACTTGCAGTTCTTATTTAAAATTGATCCATGATTTCTTTGGACTTAACTCTGTTCAGCTTGAGTCAGTCACACATTAACTGCACATATCTTTCTGCTGTTGGTTGGTAAGGCAAGGATACCTTCCCACGGTGTTCATTAGTGTTGCTCACCAAATACTTCCGGGATCTTTCCCTTCCCAGACGGAAGCTCTGCTCTTCTCAATCTTCTTTGAAGTTAGTTGTGGCCAACTAACTCGCTTTGGCTAATGCTAGTGGCATGTCTAAGAATCAGAATGCTTTTCACCATGTTCCCTTCCCACTGTTGCAGTTACCACGGAAGCCCATATCAAGATGAAGCCCTCATCAGTCCAGGTGTCTGAGTTCCTACAACGGACAAAGCCCCAAACTCTCTACTACTGCCTTGACAACCTCCACTGGATATGTAGCTCAAGTGAAAAATAAACTTCTGTTATGTTAACTCACTAAAACTTAGAGTTGTTTATAACTGCAGCATTGCCTAGTCTATCTTAACTTAGATACTGCCTAAACAAAGTCAAGCTTTTCCTTTACAAAACCTATTACCAGAATTTGATTTATTTATTTATTTATGTGTGTGTGTATATATATATATTTTGTTGTTGTTTGGTGCAGAAGATTGGCCCTGAGCTAACATGTGTTGCAAATCTTACTCTTTTTGTTTGAGGAAGATTGTTGCTGAGCTAACATCTAGGCCAATTCCTCTATTTTTTTGTATGTGGGATGCCACCACAGCATGGCTTGATGAGCAGTGTGTAGTTCTGTGTCTGGGATCCAAACCCATGAACCCTAGGCCACTGAAGCGGAGCTTGCAAACTTAACCACTACACCAATGGGCTGCCCCCCAGGATTGGATTTATTGATTATATTTGTACCTGGAATGGATACTGTGGGCTGCCTACCTAGTATTCATTCCCCTTCTTGTCAGCCTTATTAAAGCTTTTCAAATTGCCCAGCCTTTTAGCTTGGGTGTGACTTCTACTTCTTAGGATGTAGAAAACTGCAAAGAATTTTGCTCCTACCCTTACAATGAGAAAAAAGCCAGAAGATCTACAAAATCATAAATTTTCTTGACCATATCAGATAGCTGAGGTTGCAAGGCAACCAATTAACCTGAGTTCCAAGAAGAAATGGGACACACAGTTTAGACCTTTGGAAGAGCAAGAAAAAACTCAGCAAAAATTTTAATGAATTGTTAAAGGCCAGTTGTAGGCTAGCATGTAATTTGGGAGCCTCAGACACAAGGGGAGATCGCACTTGCAAGTTCTTCTTACAAGCTAACTGATGCTCAGATGAAAAATTGGAGGCAGGGCAGGAGATCACAAAGAGCCCCTGAATGGTGCAGTCATAAAGGAGGTAATTGGCAGGGGCTAGGAGTTGGACATAAAGCCTCTCCTAGTCCTTTTTCTTCAGATTCTTGTTTCCTATGAAGCAAAAGTCTTAAGCCACTGGATAAGGGGCAGCAAACCCTTTGGCCCCCAGGGCAAAGGCAAAGATCCCTTGTGGATGGAGGAAGTATAGAAGAAAAGCCCTCTATCTTTGGAGGAGAGGCAGGAAACCCACCTGGACCCTCGATCCTAAACTGATAGGAAGATGAGGTCCACTATTGCTGAGGGAGGAGCAGGAAACTCTTGCCCAAGACCAAGCAGAGATAAAAGGCTGAATTGGCTGCCATAGGGAGGCGACACTGAAAAAGTCCCACTTCCTAAGGCACAGGGACACAGGAACTGCCTAAGACTGTGACTGGACCAGGACAACAAAGAATCTCCATCACAAACCCAATTTAATGCTGAATGTGGAGAGAGAGAGCTCCTCTGTGGCATGAGAACTTAGGGACAATTGAAAGCCAAGGGGGAAGCAGGAACACTGAGAAAAACTCTCTGGCACCCCAGCTCCCACACTAAGCACGATGAAACAGCACCCTCCTGCTAAAGGAATTTGAAGTCTGTGATGTAATAAAGGTAACTAGCAACAACAAAGCCCTAGCTCACCTTCTAACTAGATTGATCCAACCCCCTACATTAATGACCTGAAAGAAGAGGAGGTGTGTTCATTGCTAGGTGTGGACATTACTTACCAGAAAAGAGTACTGTTCTACACACAATGTTGAGAATTCATTAGAAAGCCATGAGATACACAAAATAAACAAACAACCCATTGTCAAGATATAAAGTAAGCAACAGAAATGGACTCAGAGGTGAGCCAGATGTTGGAACAATTATCAGATAAAGACTTCAAATTAACTAGTGAAAATTAACTAGTGAAAAAGTGGACAGCATGCATGAACAAATGAGGAATTTGAGCAAAGAGATGAAAATTATAAGAAAGAGTCAAACGAAAATGCTAGGGGAAAAAATCCCATGATATTCAGAGATAATTCTCTTTGGACTTGGTGTACTCAACACAGCTGAGAAAAGATCAAATCATCCAAACCAATATACACAGAGGAAAAAAAAAAGTGAAAAACAAATAGAACATCCAAAAGCTGTGGGACAATATCAAACAATCCTACATATGTATAGTTGGAGTCCCAGAAAAAGAAGAGAAAATGGGGCTTTAGAGATATTAGCAGAGATAATAACAGAAATAATTCCAAAAATAATAAACTACATCAAACTGCAGTTCCAAGAAACTTACTTACTTACTCTCAAATCGAGGGTGGCCCCTTGCCCTGATAAGCCTAATTCACATCAGTAATGTGACAACCTGTCTTGCCAGTGATTGGTTTAGGGATGAGCACTTAACCCAGGTCCCAAACAATTCATGACGTTCCTTTGACCTCAGAATTGTTTGGATAGGGGCTCAGAAGGTAGAGATTGTAACCTAAATTGATCCAAATCGAGTGCTTCATGGCTGAAGGTAGACATACTCCCTGGATAGGAACAAAAAAGTAAATAGCCCTAAGATCTTCTGGCACCCATTTTTCTACCGTGATGGAAGCCAGCCTGAGGACAAAGCCAGCACATGAAACAGGGTAGAGCTGAGAGAAACTGAGTGAAATCCTAATCCAATGGTATCTGAGCCCTGAACAACAGTTGGATGTTTTAGCTATGGAAGCTAACAGATTCCCTTTGTTTAAGCAAATTAAATTTAAGTTTGCTCAAATCTCAGTTGCACGTAACCAAACACATCTAACTGATGTAGTACGCTAGCACTAGTATTACGAGTCATTTTAGAGAAGGCTCCAACTCAGCTCTCAACTGTTCTCTTGTTTTGAACCAAATTTCGAATTCCCAAAAGTGATACACTTGTTTTCCCAAAGGAAAATAATGGTGTCAAGAAAATATTACCTTTTACCAAGCTACTGTTGTAATAAGGAAGCCTATTTTAGTTATTCACTTGTTGTGTCATTCAACAAATATTTATTGAGCACCTACAATATTCCAGGCATTGTGTCAGGTTTTGGAAATATATTAAGGCACAGTTATTTATTAATTTTGGTTGTGAATGATCTATGAATAGGATGATAGCTGTATCAGACTCCATTTGCTTCTTTCCCATTTTCTAGAATCTTTCCTTAGCAATGTATCATTCTTTGAATATAAATAGTTTAAGTCCTAAATATTAAATATTTTCAAGTGCTATAGCTTGCAGGGGAATATCCCAACAGCTATTCTGTCAAGCATAGGAAATGTTTACAAATTTTTTAAATATTTCACTGAAAATAATGTTACATTTCAGAAGAATGCATCTGTTTATAAACAAACAGCATCTGACTTTGTTGTCTGAAAGATTTGTAGAGCTTGGCCAGTCCATGCATTCTGCCACCCAAGTAAACTTGTCAAGAGCCCAAACAAACCAGGCGAGAATGCCAGAAATCTCAACTTTGTTTGGTGAAACAAGACTCAGAGTTTAAGACCTGGAATTCATTCAGTCACAGAATTACAGTATTTGGTAGGAGGAAAAACTTTGGGTCTGGAAGGAGCACTGGTAGAATCAGTGAGCCCAGGTCCTAGTCTACCATTGACAGTATAGTAGGGTATCCCGGAGTGAATTATTTTAACTTTTATGCTGAAATTTCTTCATCCACCAAATGACCATAATAATATTTGCCCTACTAACCACACAAAGACATTTTGAGAATCAACTGAGATAGTTGTTTTGAAAATTCTTGGAAAAGTCTGAAGTACTACATTAATATGAGTAATCATCATCGGATGCTGTATCATATAGAATTGTGTGAGGTTTTGTTTTGTTGTTTTTTTAATCATAGAGCCAAAGTTGATGAGTTTTACACATTTTTTAATGACTTTGAAAAAAATTATCAAATGTAATGATTAGTTCTAATCTTAATTGGTACAAGGGGTAAAGAGAAGGATGCTTACTTATCACATCTATAATTAGCCTATGGTTAATGTTCGTTCTTAAATCAATCCTGAAGTTAAAGAACACTACTGCATATCCTATACCAATCTAAGGAATACTTTTTAAAATTTTTTTTAAGTTTTTTGTTTGTTTGTTTGTTTTTGAGGAAGATTAGCCCTGAGCTACCTACTGCCAATCCTCCTCTTTTTGCTGAGGAAGACTGGCCCTGGCTAACATCCGTGCCCATCTTCCTCTGCTTTATATGTGGGACACCTACTACAGCATGGCTTGCCATGCTGTGCCATGTCTGCACTGGGGATCCGAACTGGTGAACCCCGGGCTGCTAAAGCAGAACGTTTGCACTTAACTGCTGCGCCATTGGGCTGGCCCCTAAGGAATACTTTTAATAGAGCTACGGTGGTAGATTGATTGCACTAATAGTCCCAAGTCTTCCCTACTTCCTGTATCCACTCCTGTGTAGTTAAAAAATTTACCTTGCCTAAAATGAGGTCTGGCTTTTGCCCTCAGTTTCTGGGAGGTAATCTCATGCCTGATAGAAGCACTTTTGTTTGCCTGGAGGCCTTGGGTCAAACTGGATAGTCTAACACTGTGATTTAGGGTAGGGGGTTTGGGTAATGGAGCCCCAGTAAAAACCCTGGACACCACTGCTTGGGTGAGTTTCCCTGGTTGGCAACATCCTGTATGTATTGTTATACATTGATGCTGGGAAAGCAAAGCATCCTGACTCTATGGGAAGAGAACAATGGAAGCTCCACATTTGGTACTTCCCCGGACTCCACCTTAAGTGCTTCTTTTCATCTGAAAGAATTAAAAGAAGCTGTAAAAGAAGCTGACTTTAATCTGTATCCTTTCCCTGCAATAAACCATAACCATAACCATAAACCATAACCACGAGTATAATAGCTTTCAGTGAGCTCTGTGGTCCTTCTATCGAAACCACGAATGGTTTGAGGAACATCTCAACTTGCAGTTGGTATCAGAAATGAAGGTGATCTCTTGTGGGGACCGTTCTCTCTAACTTTGTAGTTGGCCTAAACCCCTCACAACATCCTTTGCCACGTAACCTTGTAATACCCTCCCATTGTAACTCTGACGGTATGATATGCTTTGACTGTGATGCAAACAGAGACTTGCATTTTTCCACTTGTGCTTTGCCCTCTGCCATCATCATCAAAAGAATGTGCCCATGCTAGCTTGCTAGAAAATGAGACACATGGAGCACAGCCAATTCATCCCCAGTGTCCCAGGCAAGACCATTTTAGATTATCCAACAGTGCACCAATCCTAGACATGTAAATGAGTCTGACCAAGATCAGCAGATTCACCTAGTCAACCACTCAAGGTGTGTGAGTAGTAAACACTTGTATGTCTCTGTTGAACAGACATTTCTCCAAAGAAGATATACTGATGGCCAATAGGCACATGAAAAGATGCTCATCATCGCTGATCATCAGGGAAATGCAAATCAAAACTACACTAAGATATCACCTTACACCCATTAGAATGACAAAAATGTCTAAAACTAATAGTAGCAAATGTTGGAGAGGTTGTGGAGAAAAAGGAACCCTCATACACTGCTGGTGGGAATGCAAACTGGTGCAGCCACTATGGAAAACAGTATGGAGATTCCTCAAAAACTTAAAAATAGAACTACCATACGATCCAGCCACCCCACTACTGGGTATTTATCCAAAGAGCTTGAAGTCAGCAATCCCGAAAGTCCTATGCACCCCAATGTTCATTGCAGCATTATTTACAATAGCCAAGACATGGAAGCAACCTAAGTGCCCATCAACAGAAGAATGGATAAAGAAGATGTGGTACATATATACAATGGAATACTATTCAGCTGCAAAACAGAACAAAATCATTCCATTTGCAATAATATGGATGCACCTTGAGGGAATTATGTTAAGTGAAATAAGCCAGCGAGAGAAGGATAATCTCTGTATGACTCCACTCATATGAGGAATTTAAAATTATGGACTAAGAACAGTTTAGTGGATACCAGGGGAAAGGTGGGGTGGGGGGTGGGCACAAAGGGTGAAGTGGTGCACCTACAACACGACTGACAAACATTAATGTACAACTGAAATTTCACAAGATTGTAACCTATCATTAACTCAATAAAAAATAAATAAATAAGGGGGCTGGCCCCGTGGCTGAGTGGTTAAGTTCGCGCGCTCTACCAGTGTTTCGTTGGTTCGAATCCTGGGCGCAGACATGGCACTGCTCATCAGACCACGCTGAGGCAGCGTCTCACATGCCACAACTAGAAGGACCCACAACGAAGAATATACAACTATGTACTGGGGGGCTTTGGGGAGAAAAAGGAAAAAATAAAAAAAAAATCTTAAAAAAAAAAGTCTATGGATGTTCCACAATTTAGCTTTAAAAAATAAATAAATAAATAAAAAATAAATAAACACTTGTATGTCTCTGTGATTTTGTGGTTGTTTATGAATCATTATTTTGACAATAGATAACTAATAACAGCTACTTCCTAAATTTGCGTTGAAAATTAGGAAACTAGTTAGGAACAAAGTATGGATAATGTAAATCAGGGGAAAATCTCCAAATTCTTTTCATCCAACATTGAAAACTTAATGATCATGTATTTTTATAATTCTTTCATTATAAAATATTAGAGATTTAGGGATATCTCCAACTGAGGCCTGGAGAATTGAAATCATCATCGGATTCGGTAACAGAAAAAATTACATTTGTTTTGGGAATATAAGCACACAGTGTACACTGTCAAATACTCTGAACTCCTCTGGATGTTGGGTAAAGATGAAACTATACAAGACACTAGAGAAGTGAAAGTTAGCTATAGTTATAACCCGTTCTTGAAAGCCTTTTGACAGATCTTTAAACTGATAGTGAAACTGATGATTTTGTATCTTTTTCTTTTTTAACTTCTGTCAAATTTCTGATGGAATTACTATTGACTACAATGAAATGGCCCACAGGTAATCATATTTTTTTTAAAAAGGGATGGGTGAAGAGGAAAAGAGTAAGAGTTCAATTAACAGGAACTGGAAACCCATACTCAGTCTAGTGACTGCCTTATGCTGACAAAATCATGTATTCAAAATAATTTTGACCTTGATATACCCTAATTGTTCTGTTTCATCTTGTCTTCCAGCTGAGTATGGCCTTCAGTCTTTGCTCTATTCGCTGCTATGTGTTAAACATTACTCCATGTTTGGAGTAGAAGGAAACGAGTGATTTATAGTACCACTGGCCATGCAAACAGACAGGACTCTTTGCCAGTGACTTATTATTTAAGGGGCCCTCATGTAAACCTCTTCCTGCCCCTGTCTGCTAAGATTATTTCTTGTTCCACATAAAGTGAGGCAATATCCAACTTTAAGCCTGCTTACAAAATGAACTTGTAATTGCTCTCCAAGTTTGCTCAGGTATGCCCTACATCCTAATGTCCACTCCTGTAACTGGTCAAAAACTGAGTAAATGGGCTGTTGTCTCACATGCTTGCATGCTCATGTATTCACACACACACATACACACATCCCATACATACATGTATATGCATAATTAATTTTTGATAGTAGAGACAATATGTTATTCACCATTGTATCCCTAATTCTAACATGATGCTTGGCACATGATAGGTTTGCAATAAGTATCTGTTCAATGAATTAATACACGTCTTTAAATACATTGTTATTTTCACCATCTAAAGCTACACTGAGATTCAATGACTTGAGGCTCAGTTTGTACCCTTAAAAGAGTACAGGAGCTCACCCCTAGTGGTTAAGTTGAGCGTGCTCTGCTTCAGAGGCCTGGGTTCGGTTCCCTGGTGCAGATCTACACTGCTCTGTTAGTGGCCACGTTGTGTTGGCAGCTCACATACTAAAAAAAGTAGAGGAAGATTGGCACAGATGTTAGCTCAGGGTGTAGCCACCCCTGACACAGGAAGGGTTAATAATCACTGGAAAAGGCTTGCCAACAAACTGTGACCCGGAGGTGAGAAGGCCGGTTAGCCAATGACGGGTAAGACCTCCGGGGGGCGCAACCTAAGCCAGGCGGCGGCTGCCCAGGGGCACAGATGGAGAAACGATATCGATATAGGGAGCAGGAGGGACCGTTGCCTAAGAGACCTTGCCTGCTCCGAGATAAAAATATAGGAGCACAGCAATAACATGATAATATCAAAACAGAGGCCAAGGGAGGGCTCCTTGAGAAATGACTAAGAATTCTTGGCATTCGCTAATTACTTCATCCAGAACATCTGTGTATGTTTAACAGATGTAAGCTATGTATATATTGAAACGCTGGTTATAATAAACTCAGAGTGGCCATCAGCCCTCTCCGCATCTATCCTGATGTGTACATTAGATTGTGACACTCACACAGGGCAAATCTTCCTCAGCAAAAAAAAAAAAAGTATACAGTATTAATTTATTACATTACTACATGATTAAGCAAAAGCCATTGCTTTGAACTTAAGCATATCTGAGGAAAGACCATTTTTACCTCATGACCTAAAAAAACTATGAGGCTTTTAGTTATTTATACCATATTTGTTGTATTTACTAACCATGCAGTCTAATTGTTTAACACAATTAATTATTTGGTTGAATATTTTTAACAGTTAATTGAGATATAATTCAAATAACATACAACTTACCCATCGAAAGTGTGTAATTCAATGATCTTTAGTAGATTCAGAGAATTGTACAGTCATAACCACAATCAGTTTTACATTTTCATCACCTCAAAAGAAAAAAACCACCTCTGTTCTCATTAGCAGTCACCCCTCATTCTTCCCAACGCTACCCCCTCCCCCACCCCTAGGCAACCTTTAATCTACTCTGTCTCTATAGATCTGCCCATTCTGAACATTTTACATAAATGCAATATGTGATCTTTTGTGATGGATTCTTTAATTTAGCACAATGTTTTCATGCTTCATCCATGTTGTAGCAGGTATCAGTACTTCATTCCTTTATATTGCTGAATAAAATACCATTGTATGGATATACCACGTTTTGTTTATCCAGTCATCAGTTGATGGACATTTGGATTGTTTCTCCTTTTTGGCTATTTTGAATGATGCTGCTATGAAAATTTGTGTACAAATTTTTATGTGAACACATGTTTTCTGTTCTCTTGGATATATACCCACGAGTGGAATTGCTGGGTCATATGGTAACTGTATGTTTAACTTTTTTTTTTGGTGAGGAAGATTGCCCCTAAGCTAACATCTGTGCAAATCTTCCTCTATTTTGTATGTGGAATGCTGCCACAGCATGGCTTGACAAGCAGTGTGTAGGTCCGTGCCCAGGATCCGAACCCGGGACGCAAAGCAGAGTGCATGTACTTAACCACTACACCACCAGGCTGGCCCCTATGTTTAACTTTTTGAGGAAGTGCCAGACTGTTTTCCAAAGCAGCTACACCGCTTACAATCCCACAAGCAGTATATAAGGATTTCATTTTCCCCACACCCTCACCACTCCTTGTCATTATCTGCCCTTATGATTGTGGCCATCCTAGTGGGTATAGTGGTATCTTGTTGTAATTTTGATTTGCATGTCTCTGATGGCTAATGATGCTGAATGTCTTTTTGTGTACTTATTGGTCATTTTTGTTTCTGTTTTAGAGAAATGTCTGTTCAGATCCTTTGCTCATTTTGAAATTCAGTGATCTTTTTATTACTTAGTTCTAAGTGTTCTTTATATATTCTGGATACAAGTCCCTTATCAAATGTATGACTGGCAATAATTTTTACCATACTGTGGGTTGTCTTTTCAAGTTCTTGATGGTATTGTTTGTAACACAAAAGTCTTTAAATTTTGATGAAGTTCTATTTTTTCTTTTGTTGCTTGTACAAAAGAGCTAGCTGGCCCCCCCCCCCCCCCCCCCCCAGTGGCACAGCGATTAAGTTCTCACGTTCCGCTTCTCGGCAGCCTGGGGTTTGCTGGTTTGGATCCCGGGTGCAGACATGGCACTGCTTGGCAAAAACCATGCTGTGGTAGGCGTCCCACGTATAAAGTAGAGGAAGATGGGCACAGATGTTAGCTCAGGGCGAGTCTTCCTCAGCAAAAAGAGGAGGACTGGCAGTAGTTAGCTCAGGGCTAATCTTCCTCAAAAAAAAGAAAGAAAGAGCTAGCTAGGATTTTGGTAGAGATACATTGAATCTGTAGATCAATTTGGGGAATATTGCCATCTTAACAAAATTAAGTCTTTCAATCTATGAACATGAGATTATTTGCATCATTCCAATATTTTCCAATATTTATGTTCAGCTTCTCTGCCCCATACCCAGTCAGAGATATAATTCAGGTCTACAGTAGATTATGGTAGTCAAAGGCACAGGTTCCGTCTGGGTTAAAAATCCCAACCCTTCTACTGAATAGCTGTGTAAATAGGGAAAAATTGTTTACCTTTTCTAAATCTCTATTTTCTCATCTGTAAAGTACAAATAATAATACATATCTCATAGGATGTGATGATTAATGATAAACATGTGAAAACTTTCCATAGTGTCTGGAATACAGTAAATGCTCAATTAATCTTAGTTATTTATCTTAGTCCATTTGGTCTGCTATAACAAAATACCACAGACTAGGTGGCTGATAAACAACAGGAATTTACTTCTCACAGTTCCGGAGGCTGTATGTCCAAGATCAGGGTGCCAGCATGGTCAGGTTCTGGTCTGGTTCTGGTGAAGACCCTCTTCCAAGTTGCAGACTGCTGACTTCTCACTATATCCTCACATGGTGAAATGGGCAAGGGAGCTCTCTCAGGCCTCTTTTATACCGGCATTGATCTCATTCATGAGGGCTCCACCCACATGACCTAATCACCTCCCAAAGACCTCATATTCTGATAGTATCACATTGGGTATTAGGATTTCAACATATGAATTTTGGGGGGATGTAAACATTCAGAGCTATTTTTATTATTACAGTACTTAACACTTAATTGCTCAAAAATATAGTTATTTTGAATTATTATTATTATTATTATTTTTGGTGAGGAAGATTGGCCCTGAGCTAACATCTGTGTCAGTCTCCCTCTATTTTTTGTATGTGGGACATTGCCACAGCATGGCTTGACAAGTGGTGTGTAGGTCCATGCCTGGGATCTGAACCTGCAAACCTGGGTCACTGAAGCAGAGTGTGCAAACTTAACCACTACACCACTGGGCTGACCCCTATTTTGATTTTTAAAAAAATTATTAGAGCTCTAACTTTCACTAAACATGCTTCCTCATCTCTTTGGAATTCGCTGACTTTATATCTTATTTCCCTGAAATTTTCTGTGCCTCCCTTAAGGATAATGAATCAATCTGATAAAAAGCTTGGGTTCATGTGCTAATGCAAAGGTTCAAAAGAAATGGCTGGTCAACTAACCACAGCTACTGCTCTTCCTACCCCTGCATCTTAGGTACATATCAACAATGACATTCAGGATTTAATAACTCTTATCCCCTACTGTCTAATCTCCACACCCAGAGTGATTCTTCTGTAAGTCAAATCTTCTCACTCTGCTGCTCAAACTCTTCTGTAACATCCCATCCCTCTCAGAGTAAAAACTAAAAGCATTATAATGGCCCTATAAGAATTGTAAGACATGTAAGGCCCTACATGATCTGGTGCTTGGTTATTCTTTGACCTCATCTCTGACCACCACGCTTTGTCCTAGCCTTTCCTCAAACCTGCCAGACACCCTTCCACCCCAGGGCCTTTGCCTTTGCTGATTTTTTCTGCTAACAAATCTCTTCCCATAGATATCCACTTGGCTTCCTTCCTCAGCTCCTTCAGGGTCTTTGCTCAAATATCACCTTATCAATGAAGCTGACCACTCTATATAAAATAGCAAAATCCTCCCTCCTCTTAGCTTGCTTTAATTTTCTTCCTAGCACTTATAACCACCTGACACATTGTATATTTACTTGTTTGCTTGTTTGTTTCCTTCTCTAGGATGTAAGTTACACGAGGACAGAAATTTTCATGTGTTTTGTTCTCCGCTGTATCCTGTGCCTGTAACAGTCCCAGGCACATTTGGTACTCATTAAATATATGTTGACCTGCCTTCAAAACTGCCTTCTCCTATAAGCAAATAACTTTAATATTAAGAAGAGAAGAGAGCAGCACCAAAGTACTTCTGCTGG
Source organism: Equus asinus (assembly GCF_041296235.1). Lineage (NCBI taxonomy): Eukaryota > Metazoa > Chordata > Mammalia > Perissodactyla > Equidae > Equus > Equus asinus. Next base: position 61,615,459 of record NC_091791.1, read on the forward strand.
GAGACTGCTTTCAGTCAGACAGAATCCTCTTGCCTTGGTTGATCAAGGAATGCATTCTAAGTTCAAACACACCTACACAGTCTTGTCCTTTTAAATTGACAGAATTTCATGAAATGTTAGAGCTAGTTCTAAAATGGGCAGACAGAGATAGAATTAGAGCTACAGAAATGTTGAAAGGTATCTGATTTCCTGCCCCAATACTCCTTCCCTCCCCCACCAAAATATACTTTCTCTGTATGAGGAGGGTTTAATGACATTATCCTTTTGTAACTCAAAAATGGATCGAATGCTACTCTACCTTCTCAAAAGATACAGCTGTTCTTCTGGTAATCGATTTAGAAGATCTTGGAAGATCATGCTTTTGATAACCATGGTTAACTGCATTTGGAGGGCACAGCAGCATGCCTGGGGATTGAACTATAATTCCCAGAGTGCAACTGGGGATTCTGGGAAAGTGTGGCAGAGGCATTGACAACCATGGTTAATTTCAGAGAGCTTAGCAGCTGGCATGAAGACTGAACTACATTTCCCAGAATGCATGGCTAGGAGGATTCTGGGAAGTGTGGCAGAGGTTGCAGTGGTTCCTCTGGGGAAGGGAAGCCCAACTTCCCAGGAACGTTTGGAATTTCCTGGTTTCCGCTGATTCTTGAGGCCTAGGAAGGCGCCCCCAACAGAATTCAGTGAGTGCAGCGGAACAGAAACCTGTTCAGTTTCTAAGTATGGGAAGGATTTTTATGGGGAGGCATAATCAGACCTTGAAGAAAGCTCTCAGTCACAGCATTTTTCCATTTTAGCTTAGTCCGTCTTCCTTCCAGAAACCAGGGAATGACCACAGTTTTGCATCCTAACTTGCAGAGCTATCTTATTAACTACTGCTAATAATTTTCTGATACTTCTTTGGAGAGCCGTTTAAAAATGGAATTTGCCAGCTTTTCTGCGTTGTGCCTGAATGATTTTTGAATTAAGGGAGGAAAAATTATTTTTTAGAAAGCCAGCCATAAAGCTGGTCAGCGAGACCTTGAAATCTGTATCCCAGTGGCTTCTCAGTTTTGCTTATTTCCCATCCCGTTAAGGTCCTTAGTCATGAAAAGACAGACTCTCTGAAAAGTGCTCTTTCAAACTACAGACCTGGCCTCTTCTTGGTCAAAGTAACCCAGAGATTCAAAATGGGCTTTTTTTGTCATGCTGTAGTGCTTTATAAATTAATCTTTCTTCTGTTAAGATGAACAGCAGGAAAAACACGTGTGAATCATTTATTACAGGCGGTTCAAAGAAATCGTTACTCTTAAGGACCTTGCCTCATCATTTAATAGTTTCAGTAAAAATAATATTACCTTTCATCTCAATCAGTCTTTGAACTTTTAAAAACATAAATAGTAAATGAATGTTGGAAAATGCTATCCCATGTATTTCTTATCAAAACGTGAGCTTTTGAGCCAGATGGCCCTGAGTTTGAATCTGCTGCTGTCTAGATTGTGATCTCAGATGGGTTAACCTCTCAAAGCTTTATCTTCCTCACTTGTAAAATGGGATAAATTCATTCATTCATTCATATATATTGTGTTTCAAACTGTGATAGGGACTGTGCTAGATGCTGTAGATAAGGAAGATGCAATCCCAACTCTTAAGGATTTTATAGTCCAACAGATCTGAGAATTAGGTATGTTAAAACCTGACATAGTTGTAATACACTTTAGATCCGTATTTTCTCCTTCCTCACACTGTGAGAAGTAAGACAGAAACCAAGCTCTGACAAGTTAGGTGACAGCCTCAGGTCACAAATTCAGATAGTAGGAGAGCCAGGAATAAAAAGTCCATGAGTCTCTTCAGACTTCCTTGTCCTTTTCTTGCTTTAGAGACATGCATGTGCACTGTAAACAAAATAGAAGGCAGGCCTGAGCTTATTACAGTCTTATTTCAGTCAGAATGACTGCTTCACAGAGAAAGGCAATACATACAGCAGTTGGTTCCTACAGTACATTTGGATGATCATATTGTGGAAAATGCTGTAAATGCACTATAATATTTTAAAAATTTGAATGGTCACAATAAAGTAAAACCACAATAAATGAATGAGCACAGGACACCAAACAGACGATTTACAAAAGGGGAGCTAGAACTATTAAATCTGAAAACACTTTCAATCTTTATAGTGAACAAAGGAATATAAAATAAAAGTTCTTTTTTTTAACCAAATACTATTGAATCTTGCAAGTGTGACATTGTGTAGGAAGAGCCATATGATTTTAAAATAAATTTCATCCCTATAATTCTACTTTGGGAAACTTAAAAAAGTAACTTGAAAATATCAGCACAGAGGTATTTGTGGTATTTTATTTCTGATAATTTAAAACTGGAGCAACCTAAATGTCTAAAATCGGAGGAATGTTTAACTAATCAGGATGAATCTACTTGAATGTAATATTATGCAGCCAAAAAATTATGAAGTTTATACAAAAACATAGAAAACTGCTTATGACATGTTTCATGAAAGCAAGTTGAAAAAATGTGTCCTCTGATTATAAATATGTAAAAAGACTAGAAAATACATGTTAAATTATTAGTTATCTTTATGTGGTAATAGTATGGGTGCTCTCACAATTCCATTTTCCAGATGTCCTGTAATGTAGTTATATTAATTTTATAACTTAAATGATCTATTTAAAAGAGAAAAATACAGTTAAAGCTGAATTTTAAGGAAATCATTTTCTCTTGACTTTTAAATAGTTTCTAGACTGCTTTTGTATAAGATGTGTAAAAAAAGAATATGTAAGGGACCATTTAGAAAAAGAATTAGACTTAATCTTTATCTACTAGGTTTATGACTGTACCAATGAAGGTACAATTCTCAGGTAAAATAAGTCTGGTTTTTCTCTTGATTAATGATATTTTTCCAAAGCTACATTAAGAACTTTACGTTTTCTACCAGCTCTGACCACCATCCCATGAGTCAGCACGCCATGATAATCCACAATTGGCTATGGTTAATTTAGTAGCAGAAGCTGGGGGAAACGTCAGGCAGCCAAGTACAGTCGGCCACACAGGCTAGTTGGTAGTCATAACTACAACCAAACAGCTCTTTCAGTTCTCAGGGTTCAAGGAACTCACCAAAGGAATTCCTTTTGGTTCCCAGGGAATGTGGTGAGGTGCTACTAGGAACAATATACCTCATTGTAGAGTTAGTCCCATGAACTACTATGTTTTTATGCTTTATTTGTTAAAGGAGTATGTACACATGGTTAAATTTATTTTTAAGTACAGGAATATATAAAGTAACAATTACAAGTACCCTTCTTGATCCCTATCTCCATCCCACTCTGCCAAATTAGTCACTGTTAACAGTTTGGTATGTGTACTTCTAGTCACTTAAAAAATATAAATAAAGACATATCTAATTTATGCATTCTGGTATGTATATGTCCTTTTCTTCATAAATTAATTAGCTCATGCTAAGCCAACCAAATATTACTTGCATTTCTTACTTAATAATATATTCTGAATATGTTTCCCTCTTACTTACATATATACTTTTCCACTGTCATCTTATTTCCTATTTATTTTGAACAGCTGTGTGTTATACCCTTTTATCGTAATTTTCAGTTAACATTCCTGTACATATCCTTTCCTTAGGAAAAATTCCTAGAAGTGAAATTGCTAGGTAAAAGAGATGCTTATTTAACATTTTGATAGATATTACCAAATTGCCCTCCAAAAATATTATACCAATTTAAATCCTCAGACTTGTATATGAGAGAGAAATATTAACCTTAAATACATTTCTTCTAGTATATCACAAGTCTGTGGGTTATTAAAATAGGAATTATACTTTCAATACTCTCCTAGAATGCTTTGTAATCAGATATTGCCTTCTGTGAAAGTTACATATTTGTTTTCTCTCTCCTGCTAGAGTCCCTTGAGGGCAGGATTTTCATCCTGTACATTTTTGTGTTTCTTAAAGAACCTTGAGTAAAGTCAGTACTCAACAAATACTTCACTGAATGTTTGCCATATATATTTTACCCTTGGTTAGGACATAGATTGTAGCCAAAACTGTCCAAGGATTAGTCATCAGTGATTCATAATTATGTAACCAAGAAGTAGGCCTAAACTTTAGACTTTCCTCAGTGATTTAGTGTTAGCTTGCTAACCTTGGGCACAGTTGAAAGAGTGGCTGGTTATTTAACTGTACTGATTTTCTCCTTTTGGTGGAACTTCTTGACTTTTTAATTGCTAATGTGAAATGTTCTTTTCATGGGGAATAAAATATTTACTGGTATACAATTTAAAAGGAATCACCTTCTGCAGAACGGATTCTTAAGATAGAGAATTTTTTTTGCTCACAATGAGATACAAAAAATAGAAAATATCTTAGACCCACGTTAGATTTTCATAGCTGGCTTTTGAAATATTTTCCTAATGACTGTAATTTTATATTTTTCTTATCTACAGGATTCCTCCTGCTTCATTCTCAGAGAGACTTTGGTTTTCACGTAGTCTGAGAAACTTAGCTCCATTACTCTGGAGACACTCCAGGCTTACTTGGTCTATTATGATGCTAGCTGCTATAACAAACTTCAAAATTTCAGTGACTTAATAGGACAGAAGTTTATTTCTTACTCACAAATATCTGAGGCAGAGGGACTTTGATTGGTGGGTGGCTTTTTTCCATGTAGTGATTCAAGGAGCCAGTTCTCCACCTAATGGCTCTGCTATTCCAGAGTCTTCCAAGCAGAAGAGGAAAAAGAGGATAGAGAAGGCATACCCACTTCATAACTGCTTTAGCCTAGAAAAGATACACATCCCTTCCACTCACATTCCATTGTTAAGACCTAGTTTGGGCCCTACTTGGATACAAGGGAGGAGAAAAATGTAGGCCTTAACTTGGCAGCTACCTCCCAGCACCAATTCCACAGTATGTAAGGAGGAGCACATATTTTTTGTGGATAGTTAGCTGATTCTCACAGAACAGGTTTCAGTTTTGTAGGTTAGGAAAGAGGCACTGCAAAGTTGAAATCCCACAACTCATTAGTAGCAGAAATGCAGTTTAGAAACCAGATCATCTGACTCCTATGCAGTTTCTCTTTCCTTAATATTAAAAAGTAAGCCTATCCTGGCTTAAAGTATAACACTTTTGGTGATTCATTACTTTAAATTTGCATACTATGATCTTTTTTTTTTTTTTAACTCCTCTTTCCTTTTAAGGATCTGACAATGTCCCTGTACTGTGGAATTGCTTGCAGGAGAAAATCTTTATGGTGCTATAGACTGCTGTCAACCTATGTCACTAAGACCCGGTGAGTTTTGACCAACTTGAGCTCTGATTTATTCTATCTTTGTCCCATTAAATTATAAATTATAAATATCTCAAAATCCTATATTGAAGATTAAGGATGTATGATTAAGATTTACATATAAAGATGTTCATTACAAATTATTTATAATTGGAAAAATTCTAAACAAACTAAATTTCTAACAGTATCTAAAATGTCTGATGTACTTAAATATAAGTTATATTAAGATAAGAACTTTGTCTTTTCCACTGTGGTACCCCTACTGCATAAAACAGTACCTGGCACATAGCAGGCACTGCAGTATTGTTGAATGGATGAATGAACAGTAAGGAAAAAATTAATTAAATTATAGTACACCCGTATGATGGCATTAAAAACTATACTGAATAACAGTTCACGAAGTTTCCTGAAAATAAGGTGGATAACTCCCATCCCTGGATGTCTACCACTTCCCTGAAGAACTAAATTTCAGTGAAAGGTAGACTAGAAAAAAAATCTACACCAGTACAAGACAATGATAAAGGACTTCTACAGCCTGAGCAAATTTGAAATCACTAGCCTGCTCTCATACAGTTTTGGAGTTTAAATTTGCACCATCTATATGGTGTGGTCCCCAAACCCCCAGCCTTTTCTTTTTTTTTTTTTGAGGAAGATTAGCCCTGAGCTAACTACTGCCAATCCTCCTCTTATTGCTGAGGAAGACTGGCCCTGAGCTAACATCCATGCCCATCTTCCTCTACTTTATATGTGGGACGCCTACCACAGCATGGCTTTTGCCAAGTGGTGCCATGTCCGCACCAGGGACCCGAACCGGTGAACCCCGGGCCACCAAGAAGTGGAATGTGCGAACTTAACTGCTGCGCCACCGGGCCAGCCCCACCCCTGGCCTTAAGAAAAGAATTTCAGTAGTAGTCCTAGACATAATATCCCTGGGGCACCTTGCAGAAGCAAATGTAAAACTCCTCTAGAGGGATACACTTACAACCAGGGCTTCCCACAGAGGAAGCTCTGCCAAACATCACTGCCCAGCGCAAAATTTAAAGGCACGTGAGCATACAATCTTACATGAACAAGAGTGAGAAAACAACAAAATTGCAATACTTGTTTTAGATATTTTGGGCATTTATGTTACTGAAGTTCTCAGGCTGAGACTCTGAGAAAACAGAATTATTGAAAGTCTAAAAAATGGGTATGTTAAAGTGATTAAATATATTAAAAAGCATATCAAAAATCATGAGAAAATAAAATTCTATCAATAAAGAATATGGTGTGAAAAGATGTTAATATGTTTAAGAAAAAAGGCTATAAATTAGTAGGTATGATTCTAAATATACCTATATATACACACACACACACACACACACACAATATTAATAAATAGTTTGGAGAATTCCAAGGTATAAACAGTGATCATCTCTGAATGGTGGGATTCTTGATGGTTTCCCTTTTTAAAAAAATTGATAACTGTATTTTCTGATTTTTATAAAATGACTATTTGTTACTTTTATAATAAGGAAAAAACAGTTTAAGTTTGATAATCTTAGTATTGTTGTTTTCCATGCTACTACAACTAAAGGAAGAAAATGAATTTTTAAAGTGTTCCTGATCAAGAAGAACGCAAGGAACACTTTGGATCTCAGTTCCAGTTCCAATGAGGCCCCAGGTTTAAGACCTTAACCTGGGTGTTTTGCTTTTTAGGGTCATTAGGGCAAAGTACAGGTTGTACCGTCCTTACTGTTGTTTTACGAAGGCAGCGGTGTTTGTTCTATTGTTTGTATTTGGTAACTTCTGAGTGGCACATGTCTCTCCTTTGACATACATTGAGTCTTTGCCCCAGGAGGCTGCAGTCACTCATAATAAGTTTAAAAATATCACGAGTATTAAAATCTCAGGTTTCTTTTCTCTTGTTTATACAGAGCTCATTGTAACCCCTTTTATCACACAGTCAAAAATAGGTTTCTAAAGATGCCATTGTAGTGCGTTTATCATTTTGCTTTGTAGTTTCATGTTGAGCCAACCCTGCCTACTGGTGTTACAAAAACTCTCAGATCCTACAGAAAATATCTTACAAACTGTGTTTCCCACTTAGGTGACAAAATATGCCATATCTCTGAGAGTCTGTTTGAGGGCTTTCAACAGGCAAAATGGTTAACTCTAGGCCCCAGAAGGAGAATCCACATTCAGTCCCCTTTGAATCGTGTGGCCCCTGATCTGATTCTCAAGGTTCTTGAAGGGCTGGATTTAGACCATCCTCAATGAAGGTCCTGGAAAAGCCTAGAACTTGCCCAGTACTATTTCTTTTATAGAAGATAATTATAGGATATTCTCTTTTACATATTTTTATTTGGGCTACTGAAAATATTACACTTATTAAATAAGTCAAGTAGTGGTTTCTCTTTCCCATCGATGGTCCCTTCAGTAGAGATAAGGAGCAAATGGTGTCCACTTAGGGGACTAGATGTATGAGACATGGGTGCATTGAAGATAAAATTTGCTCTTTATCTTCCCTAGACTGAATGAGAGTTACTGAAGGCACAGTGTTTGCTCTTTGCAATAATGAAGTCTGCTCTCATCTCTGGGCATCTGTGGTTGATGTTTTATCACAGTATTGTTTTCCTTTCAATCCACTGCATGTAAATTCTTGCCTCACAGTGTAATATTGGCAGAGTACCTTGAGGTTCAATTCAGTAAATATTTATTACCCTTGAATAAATAAATATTTATTGAATTGAGCCATTCAATATGCTAATTACTGCAGATACAGAACTAAGGCAGACCCTGCCCTTAAGGAGACCATTGTCTTTCAGGGAAGACAGACAAATTAACAAATAGTACAACGTTAAGTGCAACCACAGGAGTATGGACAAGGTACAGTAGTGTAAAGGAGGGAATGATTGCCTAAAGCCACCTCAGATCCTTTTTAGAGCAATTTAGGATGTAAATAAATAAAAGGAAAAAGCCGTGGTAGGAGAGGGATGTGGGAACAGAATTCTCAAAGATGAATGCTGTACAAGTAACTAAAGGTGGTTTTGTAATGCTTTATTTCCAAAATACAGGTATTTATTAGAACTGAAGGAAGATGATGATGCATGCAAAACAGCCCAGCAGACGGGAGCATTTTACCTCTTTCATAGCCTGGCTCCTTTGCTTCAGAAATCAGAACATCAGTACCTGGCCCCCCAGCATAGCCTATCAGGTAAGCCCAAAGCAGACCAGTAGAGTAGACCAGCCTGTAGCCTCTAAGCAGAATTCAGTTCATATTGAATCCTGAGAAGGATCCTCCGACTTTAAAGCCCAGATTTTTCAAACTGCTTCTGCCAATTAATTATTTAGTGTATGAACTTGAGTTGCCCAAATAGTATTTGGTGTGATGGTATGAACCACTACTGCCTTAACCAGGGGCCGGCAAAACTGCTGTCCAAATTGGAACCTGCCACCTGTTCTGTAAATAATTGGAATACAGCCACACTTGTTTATTTATATATTGTCTATGGCTGCTTTTGCACTACAATGGCAGAGCAGAGTAGTTGTGACAGAGACCATATGACTCAACAGCCTAAAATATTTTGCCAACCCCTACCTTAGACCAGTGATTTCCAGCCTCCATGGAGTTGCACACTGTTATACTGTTTAAGATTTGCATCATGACTTCATTTCTCCTAGAAGGGTCAAAATTAAAAGTGAATTAAAATTAATTTGTTTTGAGAACTCTTTTAGGGTATATAAAGATATCTAAGTCACTGGGATTTGGCATTCAAGATACTTTGTTTTATATGATATCACTATAAACTAACTTCTAAATACATTGTCAGTGAATTTCCTCCATGGGTCAGATGTTGGAGTGCTGCATAGGTAGTTCCTAGCAGTGCAGAAGAATATAAAGATGCCATCAGAAGGCACTAAACATTATTTAGAGCTTTAGCAATGTTATGTTGCATTATGAACAAACGTGAGTCTTTCATGCACAAGAGGACAGGTTTTCTCCCTATACGGCACTTGTCTTATACAGGCTGGGATCTCACATTAGTGTTCTACCCTGGCCCACTAAAGCAGCATACTCTGGAGACTAAATTATATAACTGATTTGGTCTCTACCATTTTAAGTGTGCCTTTTTTTCTTCAGTGCCATAAGTTAAATATCATGTAGCTTTCGAACTAAGGGATATGTTCCTTTCATGATAGAATCATAGAGTGTCACAGTGTTACACAGAAAGAATTCCTTCATTAGTCCAAACTCTTCAGATTGCTGCTGAGAAAGTGGAGGCCTAGAGAGGTTAAGTGATTAGACCAAGATTACATAGCTAATTAGCTACAGGGTAGTGACTGGGAGCCAGGTGTACCTAATTCGAGCTGAAGTAGATGATTTCCTTTAAGTCTACCATGGCTCTGGTGGTTTAATTAAAACACTTCTTTTTCTTTCTTACCTGTTTTATTTCTTAGAGTTGGAAAAGCTCCTGGCTAAGTTTGGACAGGACACACAAAGAATAGAAGATTCAGTGCTGCTTGGCTGCTCCGAAAAGCATGAAGCATGGTTTGCTCTGGATCTGGTTCTCAACAGCTCCTCTCCCATAAACGGTACATAACATTATTCCTAGTGGGGACTTTCCAATGGTTCTCAGACTTTGGGGCTTCACATAATTTCAAAGAAAATTTTGGGAATACAGAAAGGTTATCAACTTTATATATATATACATTTTAAGTTAGGAAATAAAAAAATACTACCATCTGGTATCATCCATCATTTACTAGAAAATAAAGGACATCTTAACGCTTTCTTTCTAAGGTAGGTGGTGGGTACACATATGCTTACTGTATTGTTCTCTGTACTTTTATACATTTTATATATCTTAAATATTTCATAGGAAATGTTTTAAAATTCATGACATCGTTCTTATTTCTTTTATCAATACAGGTCAATAAACATGCTACCTTGGAGTAGCTCTGAGTCTTCAGGCTTGCATTTGGGAACCAGTTTGCTATAGGCTCATGGCTCCTGTCAGGCTTTCCTTCTCTCTTTCAGGGTTGTAGGTGTAAATGTATGATGCTGCAATGAGGTTCAGGTAGGAGCTTAGAGGTCCCATTTCATCTCTTTTCCAAGGATAGTGTGTGGCTAGTGCAAAAGTTCTTTTTGCCCTGAAGAGGCTCTTGAGAAATACTATGGTCTAATGTTTCCCAAATTTTCCTGAATATAGAAATCACCTGATGCTTGTTAAAAAAATAAAAATTTCTGGGCCTCACTTACCTGCAGTTCAGAATCTCCAGGTAGGGGCTTGAGAACCTGTGTATTTTTTATTTTCCCTAGTTGTCTTATTAGGTGAGTTTGGGAAACAGTGTCTAACAGGATATACTTGAGAGGGACCCTGAGGCAAAGTGTGACGTTTGTTTCATTTCATCCCTTTTCTCATTTTCTAGCTTCCTTACAGAAACCTCAAATGGAGACAGAGCTCAAGGCGTCTTTCATTGAGCTAAGGAAGGCTCTCTTTCAGCTGAATGAGAAGGATGCCTCCTTACTATCCACGGTAGATTCTGATTTCTCAGTTCTGTAGGAAATTTAGTAAAGCAGTGTATAATGGGTGAATACATGCATGCATAACACAAAGCTAGAGTGACATTTGATTCCTTTTTTGCAGATCATAGTCCTTCCTACAAACCTTGGCAGAAGGACAACGTGCTGTAGGGAGATTACTTATTCTTCTTTCTTTTGCCCTTGGCAGGACTGCTGTCAGGACCATTTTCTCCTAAGGGCATGCAAATCTCTGGCAATGATCTATTAGCCTCATAAACATTTTTAAGGACCCACAGCATGACATATGTCATCATGTTTTTCCTATGAGAAATTATTTTATATTGCTTTAATGACTCGTCCTCACAGCTTTAGATTTTACTTGCTAAAGTGCTTTTGATTGTCCATTAACTTAAAGAGATAACCTCTGAACACTTTATTTGCAAAAAAAATTCCACCTTTATTGAGGAGCAGTATATGTTGGGGTGTTCAACTATATTGGAAATGTTTATTTTTAAGCTGGATCATAAGTAAATGGCTGTTCAATACTTTATATATTATATATTTTGCACCTTTTTTTTGTTTTTAAAGATTTTATTTTTTTTTCCTTTTTCTCGCCAAAGCCCCCCGGTACATAGTCGCATATTCTTAGTTGTGGGTCCTTCTAGTTGTGGCATGTGGGATGCCGCCTCAGCGTGGTTTGATGAGCAGTGCCGTGTCCGCGCCCAGGATTCGAACCAACGAAACACTGGGCCGCCTGCAGCGGAGTGTGCGAACTTAACCACTCGGCCACGGGGCCAGCCCCTATATATTATATATTTTAAATAATTCATAATACACTTAAAAGTATGCTTTTATTCATATTTCAGACGCTAGAGGAATATGGTCAGATAGTTTCCTTATTTTAAAGTTTAAACAGTTAATAACCATTTAAAATAGGTGAGCTGGAAAGGTATTGGCATTTCCCTTTGAGTTGCTCTAAATACTAGGCCCAGCTTGTTACAGATGAGCCCCACATTCTCCCCAATGAAACCAGGCCCATCTTTGTATTCCTAGGCTCAGGCTCTTCTCCGTTGGCATGATGCCCATCAGTTCTGCAGCAGAAGTGGGCAGCCCACCAAGAAGAATATGGCTGGCAGCAAGCGTGTGTGCCCTTCCAATAAGATCATCTATTATCCACAGGTAGGCATTGCTTTAAAAGGACAGTAATCTGTGAAGTGGATTACTGTGCACTATGTCCTGTGGATGTAAGCCTCAACAGTTAAAAGGCTTTTCTTAGTTATCTTTTCCTTCATCCCATTAACAGGCCCCAAAGCCCTAGTGTTTAAGTTTCCATCCCCTTTTCCTAGATGGCTCCTGTGGTGATCACTCTGGTGTCAGATGGGACTCAATGCCTGCTTGCTCGCCAGAGTTCCTTTCCCAAGGGAATGTATTCTGCCTTGGCAGGTTTTTGTGATATAGGTAAGGAGTTTAGGGCATGGACGGATGATACTGGAGGACAAGAAAGCTTATCAATAGAAGGTATTTCTTTGTCTTGCTGCCACAGTGCTTGGAGTCTCAAGTACGTTGTTCTTTATCACGTCAAGAAAACTGCCTTCTGTATGATGTTAAGCGAAATAAACCAGACAGAGAAAGACAAATACTGCATGATTTCACTCATATGTGCAAGATAAACAAACACACAGATAAAGAGAACAGACTAGTGGTGACCAGAGCGGGAGGGAGGGAAGCAAAAGGGGTAAAGGGGCACATATGTATGGTGACGGATAAAAATTAGACTATTGGTGGTAAGCACGATGCAGTCTATACAGAAACTGATAAATAATAATGTACACTTGAAACTACACAATGTTATAAGCCATTATGACCTCAATAAAATAACTGAAAAAACCCCCACCAAAACTGCCTTCTGGTACTATAATTTTCCAATATATTTTAGGCAAATTTTCAAATATACAGCATAGTTGAAAGAATTATACAGTGAACACCAATACACCTACCACCTAGATTCTATAATTTTTTATTACACTTACTTTATCACCTATCTATCCATTCCTCTATCCATCCATCAATCTACCATATTTTTGGATGCAGAGATTGCAGACACTGGTACACTTCTCCCTAAATATTTCAGCATGCATACTATTAGTTAGAATTCAAAATTTATTTACAGGTTTTTTTCTCAGTCTCTTGGGGTAAAACTTGCAAATGATGAAACATGGCATTAGAATTTTATTAAAGCTGGGGGCAACACTCGCCTCTCCCACTGCCACTCTTATTTTGCATTATAACTAACCTAGTAGGTTTAAGTATTGCAGTTCAACACCCAACTCCAGATTTGATTCCTATTGTTGTAAAGACTCGGAGATTTAGGGCTCTCCCAAGAGTATTTCATTGAAACATTAGAGCCGGTTTGGTACTCCTTTCACAAATGGGCATCTGTATCACCCTTCCTGCTGCAGAGCTGTCCTGAATTAATCTGAGTGCTTGTAGGTGAAAGTCTGGAAGAGGCTGTCCGGCGAGAAGTTGCAGAAGAAGTGGGATTGGAGGTGGAAAGACTGCAGTACTCTGCATCCCAGCACTGGCCCTTTCCTAATAGCTCACTCATGATTGCCTGTCATGCAACTGTGAAACCAGGGCAAACAGAGGTAAGTTCTGATTCTTTCCTCATGCTGTGATATTTCCTTTGCCTCATCCAAGCTGGTCAGTAGGTACTTAGTAAGCACCTGTCTAGTCCAGCATTGTCTATGCAGAGATGTTTAAGATATGATTTATACCCTTAAGGAACTTGCAATCTCATAAGGGAAACAAATAATCACTATGAAAATTGGTAGTGCCAAGATGATCACCATTCTTCCTTGTATATCTCTCAATCATGAGACAATTTATCTTTTATCATCAAGACTTAGAGATTCCTGCATAGAGTAAGCACACAATAAATATATAAAATTTAATGACTGATCAGCCAGGATGTTGGGGACTAATAATATAAAATCATAGCAACTTCTGGTTGAAAGGGACTTAGATCTTGTCTTATCCAACCTCCTTTTGCTCTTCTGTAGCATCCCTGACAGAGGCTTTGTGGTCCCTATCTGCCAAAGTTTGTCTACTGTGTGTTTTGGTCTCTATAGAATGAATAATATCTAATCTGTCTCAGATTCCTGTGGCTGCAGTTTGCATTACTTTGCTTCTTGCAAAGAAGATACTAGGCTTTTGATTATCATTAATTAACCCTTATCCTTTAAAGAAGAGTAACATTTGTTTGTTTGTTTGTTTGTGAGGAAGACTGGCCCTGAGCTAAGATCTGCTGCCAATCTTCCTCCTTCTGCTTGAGGAAGATTAGCTTCAAGCCAACATCTGTGCCAATCTTCCTCTACTTTGCACGTAGGACAACGCCACAGCATGGCTTTCACAAGTGATGTGTAGGTCTGCACCCCCAGGATCCAAACCCATGAACCTTGGGCCAAAGCAGAGCACACAAACTCAATCACTATGCCACTGGGCCAGCCATTGTCTGTTCTTTTTTTTTTTTTTTGAGGAAGATTAGCCCTGAGCTAACATCCACTGCCAATCCTCCTCTTTTTGCTGAGGAAGACTGGCCCTGAGCTAACATCCATGCCTAAGGTCTTCCTCTACTTTATATGTGGGACGCCTGCCACACCATAGCTTGACAAGCCGGGATCTGAACCAGCAAACCCTGGGCCGCTGAAGCAGAACTTGTGAACTTAACTGCTGTGCCACCAGGCTGGACCCTGCATGTTCTTTTTTAACTGAAAGTTATACCATCAATAGAGGCACAAAGAAAAACAAGTATTATTCATAATATACCCCTCAATGTTAACCACTCTTAAATCTTAGTATTTATACTCCTAGGATTCTTAAAATGTTATTATTATTTTTTTTAACTATTTAAAAAATATATTTAATTCTTATATCTTAATTATGCCTCCTTTGCTTCTGGGCAGTATCTAGAACTGAGTACCTCCCAGCCTGTAGCTCCCAAGTATTATCATCTAAGATCGCTCAGTTCTGGAACCATTTTCTCAAGTTTGGCCACATTATTCTAAATTTTGTAGTTCCTAACTGTACATCCTGTTTTTCCTTATGTCTTTCAGATCCAGGTGAACTTGAGAGAACTAGAGGCAGCTGCCTGGTTCAGTCACGATGAGGTGGCTACAGCCCTGAGGAGAAACAACCCATATACTCAGCAACAGAATGGGACTTTTCCATTCTGGTTGCCCCCCAAGTTAGCCATTGCTCACCAACTGATTAAGGAGTGGGTAGAAAAACCAACCTGTTCTGCCCTGCCTGCTTAACTCAGATCAGGCCACCTAGACTCCTCTCTCAGTATCCCAGATGGACATATCAGAGATAAGGAGCTAAAAGGGAGGTGACAAAAGGCCATCTTCAGGCCAACCTCATAATAAGGCAGAGAAGAAGGTGAGCCGCCTACAGCGAGACACCTCTACCAGCAGTGTTAATGAAATAAGTTCCTACTCATAGGCAATCAAAAATGCCAAAACTGATGAGATGACAATTGTCAAAATCAGAGGGAAGGCTGAAGCATTAGTTTAGATGTAGGTCTTTGTTCACCCATTTCTCCTAGGCCTTGGAAGCAGACATCTTTTGGCATGTGGCTTGTTAATACTAGGTTTATACTAACTGCCAAAATGTGCCTGGCATAATTTTGGTTAAAACTTTTATCTTAGTATTGAAAATATAGAGCAAATCTCAGCCCACTACTGAGTTACTTTTTATCCTCATAGAGTTAAGAAAAATAGCACAAGATAACATTTTTTAATTCATATACAGATAATTATTTTGTACATGGTAGTTAAATTAAAGTCATATTTCTTTAAGTCAGCTGAAGGGATGAGGAAAATGGGAGCTAAGGCCTTCATCAGAGTACTCTATAATATATCAGAGGCAATGATGTTCTGTTGAGGTAACTGCATCCCAGTGGGGCTCAAGATGGGAAGGTTTTTTTTGCAGTTACTTGCTCAGTTTGTGACCCAAGGAAAAGATGATCATTTTGCCATGCCTGTTTTCCTAAGTAAAATGGTTGCTGCATTTGCACATCCAGTAAGTGTTGTAACTTCAACTAAGGGATTAGTGAGGATGAACCATTTTTTGAGTTTTATGGGATAAACTAAATTTAGGATTTGTCGTCATTTATATATGCCATCCTATACCTTGTCATGGGGAGAAAAATTATCTGAAGGAAATAAAATAAATTTCCACACTTTCATTCAGATGTATTTTTCTGTCTTATGAAGTTAGGAATTTGTGGAAAGTAAGAATTTAAGGTGGGAGGAGAAAAGAAATCCTTTTATTAGTGTGACAAACGTCAAAGTTCAGGTTCTAAGTCTGTGGAACGACTGAAGCAATGTGCAGAAGAAATATGGTTAGAGGTCTGTTTGAAAAGAGGAATGGCTGGGGAAAGAGTCATATCTTCAGATGATTTTAAAGACACAAGTGTCAGAGACCCTAAGATTATTTACACATCAAAGTCCCACAGGACTAAGGAAAAGAGATTCTAGAACTAGAAAAGTTGAAGCACTGAATTTCCTCTTGATCCCAAAAGGTCATTGCTCTCCCCATTGCCAGCAAACCATCATTGCTTTGGGGAAATCAAAAGTGCCGTCAGCAGGAAATGTTGAGGGATAATGTGTGATGGGACTTGATTGTCCTCTTAGATTGGCAGCTTGCCCTGACCTGAGCTGAACCCAGCATGTAGAAGGGAAAAACACTCTTGAAAGAGAGGACCTGAGATTTCTTCATATCTTGCAGTTAGAAGAAAACAGTTCAGGGTCCATGTGAATTACTATCTCCCAATCTTCTCTCTCTCTATGTGGGTGTGTTTGTGAGCACATGTGTACACATCCCCAGTCTGAAAATACTGATAGAAAGGGGAGTGTGCAGGATTCCTGGTTATGAGTTTCTCAAACATACCATGGAGTAACTGTTTGCTTTTGGATTAATGTGTTGTTTTGGAAAAGAAAAGATGAAAGTGGCTAACAGGAGGATCTGCAACATTGAATTTTGTTTCCCAACAGTGAGTGGAACAAGGGCTTTACTTCTTAGAACTCCAAGGATTTCTGAAAGCTGAGGCAAAAGTGGGTAGGGCTGGGGTACCAAAAAATGACATATAAATAAAAGAAAATTTGGTACAGGGCTTATCTGGCTTCAGAATATTTATGTGGCAATGAATTGTGAAGGTGCTAAGGATAAAAAGAACCCACTGGGTCCATGAAGTAGAATAGTAAAAATAAGTAAAATGTTCAAACAAATGTATTTGTCACCAGAATTAGCCTGGCTCAAGGTCATCATGGGTAATTGGAATGAAAAAGCAACTCAAGAATTCTTTAATTTTGCCTATCTACTTTCCTTTCTCTAGCCAACATTTAATTCTCAATAAAGATAAACAATGTCCTAAACACAAGAGTGTGTAAGTCTCATCTCAGGGGCTATCCAGGGCCTTTATTCTCTCTATTCTGCCAACTTCAAAACCTTGTTGAGATCACAAAGACTTGTGCACAGAGGGCAACATCTGGGGCTCATAGAGGAGAAGTCAATCTGTGAAACTTGTAATGAAGAAACATTTTTACTAAATGAGTAATTTAAACTCGACATGAGCACAATCAGACTCGATATTTATTTAAGGAATGAAAAAGAGAGGCTAGGTTTGCTGGTTAATCTTTTGTTGGCTTACTTGTGGGTCTATGATCAGTGTTGTCAGGTAGCTGCACTCCCATGCTTTGTAAGAGGTTGGAAGCAGGTCCTGCCAGTCCAGCTTGGGAACTATAGGATTCCAGTATATTTGAAACCAGGTTCAGGTCTACATCCACTGGTGTCATAATAGATTCTCCTGCACCAGAATCTTCCTCATCTGAATTATTATTGGTAGTCTGAGACAGAGCTTCCTTATTCATGAAGAGAAAACAAAATCATGGAATAATATGCCATTAGGTTGGATGGTGGTTACAATAAAAAGCTAACTATGCAACAATATAAAATTGAATTCCAAATTAAAAGGAAATTTCTTTTCCTTCCTGACAGAAGGTAAAAATGAGATCTAATAAACTATGTAACTTAACATACATATTAAAATTTGGTTCCAAAGATTATAATACACTTCTTTCTAGGAAAAGTTTCTACAAATTGAAAGGATTTCTTCTCTATTTTGAAATAGGCCAAAGAAGATAACCAGGGTTAAGGAGGTATATTTATAGCTTGCCTAAGAGTTTTTAAAAAAATGAACATTAAAAAAAAATCTAGATTTTTCTCTAAACGAAAGAATCTAGATTTCCTTTTTTCCTCCCAATGAAAAAACTTCAAGTAAAAACTTGAGGCTTTTGAGGTCCAACCACAAAGACTCTGAATTGTTACTTGAGCCTCTGATTTCACAGGTTGGGGAAAGGATTTGAAAGATTGTACCTTGATCTTTAGACCTTTATATCTTTGCTACTCAGTTGTGGTCCCTGGACCAGCAGCATGCGCATCGCTTGGGAGCTTGTTAGAAATGTAAAATCTCAGACCTCACTCCAGACATACTTAACCAGAATCTATGTTTTAACAAGATCTTTAGGTGGTTCGTATTCACATTAACATTTAAGAAACACTGCTTTAGATACATCTAATGTGTGGTTTCTATTAGGTTTTGGCAATACTGGTAGTGAATATAGTTTTAAATGTGGTTTAGATGATCAAAGCAAGGAAAATACATTAATTAAGGGCCCATTATGGGTTTTACTATTATCTCATTTGGTTCTCATGTTAATTCTATGAAATGAAGATTATTGGTTAATGGCTACATTGACAGTGGATAGCTTAGCTGGATTTCCAACCCTAATCCATGAGACTCCAGAGTCCATTCTCTTTCCATAATGTCTCTGTCTAGGATTAGACAGTGCTGGTATAAAAACTAGGATAAAAACATGAGTGGAAGATGAATTCTACATTTGGCTCTAAAAGGGAAATAAATGAAACAAACACTACTAAGACTTGCAAATTATTTGGAAATTTAAGATCCTTTCTCTTTTTTAAAAATCACTTTAAGCTGTTAGTAGTAGTATGCAACCACATACTAATATCAATACATCATATGACTTTTTATTTTAAATCCTCATAGATAATAGAATAAGTAATATAATTAAGCTTATGTTTAGGAAAATAAAGTTAATAATCCTTCATCCTACCAGAGTTAGGAAAAAATTAACATTCTTATTTATCTCAAATCAAAAAATCAAATTCATCACAAAAAAAACCTATCACAAATAAAAAAAAAGAAAAGAAAAACTAAGATAAAATATGGTTTTAGCTATCCTTTGTAATAAACTCAGAAGGAGACAGAGGTTAAACACAGACATACCATTTGCTTCTGGGTAGTGAAACTCTTGCCGACGCTGGTATGTGCCAGTTCCTGGTCCATTTGCGCCATGTATGATTGGAGATCATCAAGGGTTCCTTTTACAGACGCTTCTTCCCCTGGCTCTTGTGTTTCAAGATCCAAGTCATCATCACTTTCTAAACATTCAAAGTCGTCTTCATCCAGATCATCAGAGTCTGACTCATGAGGCCTTGGCCCTACACAGACCCCAACACAGAAAGAGCCACTTTGTAAATTTTTTTTTGAGTGATTACACCTCTCAAGAGAATTAGAATATTATCTGCAGAAAAAAATCAATATACGTAGGCAAACTACTTAACAAAAATCCCTTCCAGAAAATGGTGTTGCTGGCAGGTATTTGCAGAAAAGTACACAGGCTGAGCTGAAAGATTCACCTTTTTCTTTTTTAATGTGAATTTAATTAATTAAAACTTTTTACCTAAAAATTTAAAAACTATATAATACATGAATACATTTTGATGTAAACATTCAAGCCACATACAGAATTGTCTCACATCTAACTCTTCCCAGAGTCAACCATCTTTTAACAGTTTGGTGGGTATCCAGACCTTGATCTATGCAGTTCTGTACATATACATATAGAAACATAGCTTTCTTTGAAAACATATTGAACTATAGTTTGCTTTTCCACTTATTTATATGTCTTGGAGGTCCTTCTCTGTCAAAACCTACAGATGGAACTTATTCTTCAATAAAGCTGCACAGTATTTCATAATATGGATGTACTATGACTTATTTAACCATTTCTCTCTTGGTGGACATTTAGGATATTCCAATTTTTTGCTACTCCAATGCTGCAATCACCATCTTTGCACATATATTTTTCATAGAGTAAATTCCTGGAAGTGAAATTGCTAAGGCAAAGGTTATGAACATTCTAGAGTACTAAACTGCCCTGCGAAAAGATGTCTTACACTTCTACCCTCACAGTATGAAGAGTGCTCATTTTTCCAACCCTTGAGAAAACTGGTTATTATCAATCTTTTAAGCTTTTGCCAATATGATGGGCAAAAAAAAGAGTCCTTATTTTTATTGTGTGTTTACTTGCTTACTAGAAACAGTTAACTATTTTAAAATATTTATTGACTTTTTATATTTCTTCTTTGAGGCACTGCCTGTTTATATCTTTTGTTGATTTTTTAATTGGGCTATTTGTCTTTTTATTACTAGTGTGTAAGTGAATTAAGTCTAAAAGAGAAAAAACAACGTAATATGGGAGACAAGGTAAAACTCTAACCACAGAGCATTCACTCACTCAACAAATATTTAATGAGCAGCTACAATGTCAGCCACTGAGTTAGGCATCCTCTGCAAAATCACTCAATAGGGCAGTAATCCATGGTTGAAATCAACTCAGAATCATGAAGAGAAAGCAGTATCTTGACTTCTGAGAAATCCAATGCTCCAGTGCTCTAGCAACAGCCATACTACTTCTGTTTCAAAATGAAAATAAACGTCACACTGTAACTTACCTAAAATCTTATCAA
Source organism: Equus asinus (assembly GCF_041296235.1). Lineage (NCBI taxonomy): Eukaryota > Metazoa > Chordata > Mammalia > Perissodactyla > Equidae > Equus > Equus asinus. The sequence continues at coordinate 61,636,150 of NC_091791.1, forward strand.
AATAATTAAGAAAAGAATCTGCATCAAAAGTGATTGGAGCCTCAGAAGGTTCTCTGCAAGATTAAAGGAAAAAGACGATTTATCCTGAATACAACTCTGAAACGTTTTCTAAAGTGGTACCATTCTTAGGAACACTACCAGAGATACACTCTCAAAAGAAGCACAGAAAATAAAATTGTAGTTTAAATTTAAAAAATCCTTATGCTTACTGATCTTTCAGGGCAACAGAAACGGGACAGACTGATGAAATAAAAGTAAAAATTGCTGGGGCCGGCCCAGTGGCGTAGTGGTTAAGTTTGTGCACTCTGATTCAGCAGCCTGGGGTTTGCAGGTTTGGATCCTGGGTGCAGATCTACACAGCGTTCCTCAAGCCATGCTGTAGTGGCATCCCACATAAAATAGAGAAAGACTGGCATAGATGCTAACATAGATGTTAACATAAGATTGCTCAGCGACAATCCTCAAGCAGAAAGAGGCAGATTGGCAACAGAAGTTAGCTCAGAGCCAATCTTCCTGGAAAAAAACAAAACAAAACTGCACTTTGTTTATGAACATTTAACTTATGCTGATATAGGGACCTACCCACCCTCCACCTCCCACAAGATATATCTAGCATTAGCAAAAGAAATCATTTATCCAAGTTAATTTAAACAAAATCTATCTCTTTAGGAACCAAATCTTTAAAAATAAGTAAGAACAAACTTCCTTTATCCCTGCTTTTCTTTTTTAAGAGCATGCAAACTTAAGCACTGTGCTGGCCCCTAAACCTGCTTTCTTAAAGAGAGAATATTGAATATAAAATTTAATCTTCTCATGAAGCTCAACAATATCAACACTAAAGACCTATTTGTGGGGGGCCGGCCCGGTCGTTCAGCGGTTAAGTGTGCACGTTTTGCTTTGGCGGCCTGGGGTTCGCCGGTTCAGGTCCTGTGTGGGCACATGGCAATGCTGGGCAAGCCATGCTGTGGTAAGGATCCTACATATAAAGTAGAGGAAGATGGGCACGGATATTAGCTCAGGGCCAGTCTTCCTCAGCAAAAAGAGGAGGACTGGCAGCAGACGTTAGCTTAGGGCTAATCTTCCTCAAAAATAAAGAGACAGATTTGCTATGCAAGCAACACTTCCATCCACCTTTTTTTCCTATTACTTGCCAAACGTAACTTCCCATTTCTTCTGTTACTATTTCTTCTTATCATGAACCCTTTTATCCCTCTCTTTTGAGTTGGTGGGTGGGGGATCAGAAGTCTGAGATTGCTGAGAGCTAGATGTTCAGAGTCCACAAGGTTCTGAGTAAAAATCTAAAGAGTAAAGTACATGGTTGCCCTGCACAGCCCTGGGAGGATGGCTTTTAGATCCGCTGAGTGGTCTCTCTGGCTTACTTTAAAGATGGCAGAGGATCAGGTTACTAGAAATCTGACTCTAGATAAGTAGGTTATCACGGCACTAGGCACCAAAAGAGGGAAACAAAGCAATACAAATCATTTACTAAAAAAAAAAAAAACAAGAGTAGAACTAGCAATGACTGGATGACTTCAACATTTGGGTTATAACTATTTAGATATTTATATTTTAATACAAATTACCGAGGCAACTCTGCTCCTTTGTGGGTTGAGACTTTGGATATGAAAGCTCTCATGCTCTCTGAGACTTGAGTTAAGTCATAGTTCTCCTTCTCCCCCTTGGAAATGGGCTCTGGTTCTTTTTTGCCAGCAGCTTCCTGCAGTAGCTGGTCCAGCTGATGTGGTGAGAGGTCTAACCACTGGTCATCTGAAAAGAAGACAGCATGATACTGCCATACTACACTCACATGACAGGAACTCTCGGGCCAGAACCCTGTGAGATTTAGTGGAATGTTTTAATCTTTCTAACCCTTCTGTTCTATCCTGGTCCACCACTTACCATCTTCTGGGGGAAGATTAGCTTCTTCTTTCTTAAGCTCTTCTATATCAAATGGTATTGTCTGTAACAAGGTTAATATTTCTTCACCTGGGCTCATAGCAAGAGAGCTATAAAAAATAAGACATGGTATTCTTTTATAAGAGAGTCAGAATAACAATCATAAAAACATAGTATTTTAAAGTTGGAAGGGATTATCTAGTCTAATTTGTTTTTAAACATTTGTTTTAGGATTCAGATCCCTTTTTCTCAAATAAAATTTCACCAGGAACTCTAAAATATAAAAGAGCTCAAGGAAAAACCGCTTTGTACAGCAAAGGAAACCATCAACAAAATGAAAATGCAACCTATGGAATGGGAGAAAATATTTGCAAACCACATATCTGGTAAGGTCTTAATATCTAAAATTTATAAAGAACTCATACGACTCAAAGCAGAAAACAAACAATTTGATTAAAAAATAGCTAGAGGAACTGAATAGACATTTTTCTAAAGAACACATACAAACAGCCAACAGGTACATGAAAAAGTGTTCAACATCACTAATCATTAGGGAAATGCCAATCAAAACAACAATAAGATATCACATCACAATGAGGTGTTAGAATGGCTATCATCAAAGAGACAAGAGAGGACCGTTGGCGAGGATATGGAGGAAAGGGAACCCTTGTACACTGTTGGTGGGAATGTAAATTGGTCTAGCTATTATGGAAAACTAGTATGGAGGTTCCTCAAAAAATGAAAAACACAGCAACCATATAACCCAGCAATCCCACTTCTGGGTATATGTCCAAAAGATATGAAAATAGGATATCAAAGAGATTATCTCTTCTCATGTTCACTGCAGCATTATTCACCATAGTTAAGATATCGAAACAACCTAACTGTCCATCAACAGATGAACGGATAAAGATGTGATATATACATACAATGGAATATTATTCAGTCATGAGAAAGAAGGAAATCCTGCTATTTGTAATGACATATTGGAGGCACCTTGAGGGCATTATGCTAAGTGGAATAAGCCAGACAGAGAAAGACAAATACTGCATAATATGACTTATACGTTAAATCTAAAAAAAAGTCAAACTCATATAAACAGAGAGTAGAAAAGTGGTTGCTAGGGACTAAGGGGTGAGAGAAATAGGGAGAGGTTGGTAAAAGGGTACCAATTTTCAGCTGTAAGGTGAATACAGTCCAAGGATCTAATGTAAAACATGGTGACTATAGTTGATAACACTGTATTATGTAATTGATATCTGCTAAGAGAGTAGGAAATGTTCTAACCCGATCCCCCCACCCCCAAAAGAAAGATAAATATGTGAGGGTGATGGATGTGTTAATTAACTAGATGGTGGAAATCCTTTCACAATGTATATCAAATCACTATGATATATACTTTAAATATCTTACAATTTTGTCAATTATATCTCAACAAAGCCGATAAAAAAGAAGAAAGAAAAACTGCTTAGATTGAAATGGAGGCTGGAGGCTGAGAGACCTACCCATTCTGCCTCCCCCTTTGGCTCTCCTGCAGGCTCCATGGAACAGCATTATGAAGCTGCTGATCTAGTACAACTCTTTCAATTTATACATATCTTATTTAAGAGGAAAAGAAAACCCAGAGGAAGGTATGAATCAAAATTAATCTCACATGTATTTTATGATAGGCTAGCACTTTAAATATATTTTCTTATTTAGTCCTCTAATTACTATTAAGAAGAGGTAATAATCCTCTTTTACAGACGAGAAAACCAAAGCCCAGTGAAGTTTTATAACTTTTGTAAGGTCACTTAGTTGGACAGAGCAAAGGCTTGAAATCAAGTATTTTGATGCTATTTTGTGCTCCTGCTACTATAAACCAATGACAAAATATGCACAGAGATTATTTACATGATGAGTGAGTTATTCTACGATGTTGATGTGACTTGTTATATAAATTGATGAAACCCTGTCTGAACTATTTAGAATGGAGCAAATCAAGTTACATAATAGACTTAAATTCATTTAATAAACATTTGCATAACTTGCTAAATCAGGTGGGTAATAGGAAATTGTCCCTATTCCATGTTATGTAAATCTTACTAGGAGAGAAAAAAGAAATATACAAATAATCATGAAAAATTACAAAACATAAAGTCATATAGCAATACCAAATGCTACGGAGAGTCATAGGAGAAGGTAATCACATTAATTGCGGTGGGGGAAGAGAAGTTAAAAAAAAAAAAAAGATAGGGGCCAGCCCTGTGGCTGAGTGGTTAAGTTCACATGCTCCGCTTCCTGCGGCCCAGGGTTTCACTGGTTCGGATCCTGGGCGCAGACCTGGCACCACTCGTCAAACCATGTTGAGGCACCGTCCCATGTACCACAACTTGAAGGACCTACAACTAAAAAATACACAACTATGTGCTGGGGGGATTTGGGAAAAAAAGGAAGCAGGAAAAAAAAAAGATATAATGGAAGTAGTTGAGTTAAGCCTTAAAGAATGGGGAGGTAATATAGGGGAGAGAAATTTTAGGCAAGGGGAAAAATGCGCATTTGTATGGAGGCAGGGAAGTGAGGAACATGTTGAGAAGGCAAATGGCGTTCAGCTTGGCTTAAGCGTCAAAGATGAGGCTGAACAAATGGACCGGGATGAGAGCACAGTGAGCCTGAAATGGCTAAGAAGTTTGGACTCAAGGAAATAAGCAGTGGGTGATCACTGATGGCTTGTTATTTTTAATTTTTGTTGTAAGAGATTTAAATAATATAGACAAGACCAAAAGATAATATAAGAAATGTCCATATCCCTACCACTCAGAATTATAATATTGTTATATTTACTTCTAGTCTAAATATATTACATTTATACATTTAACACAAAAATAAACTAGTAACATGTGAATGTACTTTGAAAAAAATTATAGATAAAGCTAATGTTTCCTTTGATGACCAACACTATCAGTTCCAATCCATTCCTCTTTTGCCCAGAGGTGGCCGCTCTCACAAGTATCCTTCTGGGCCACTGAGACTGTGAGTCTATCTGTATTTCTATGTTGTATTTGCTGTTTGTTCTCTTTACCTGGAATGTTATTCCCCTAAGTACCTGAATACTTCATTCCCTCATTTCATTCAGGTCTCTTCTCAAAGACAACCTCCTTGGAAAGGCCTCCTTGATCAACCTATCTAGAATAGCAGCCTCTATCTCTCTTTCCCCATACACTGCTTTTTCCTCAAAGTACTTATCACCATCTGACATCACGTAATGGTTTACTGTCTTTCTCTTATACTAGCATGTAAGCTCCACAAGGGCCAGGAGACTTTGGGTTCACTTATTGTATCCCCAGTGCCTGGAATAGGTCCTGGCACATAGAATATACTCAATAAATATCTGCTGAATGAATGAATATATAAGTAATATATGGCATTTTGTGTATTTTTACATTATATATGTATAGCATCCATATTGTACATATTTACAACTTTTTTTTTTTTCTCCCTTTGGTGAGGAAGATTGGCCCTGAACTAACATCTGTGCCAATCTTCCTCCACTTTATATCTGGGACGCTGCCACAGCATGGTTTGAAGAGCAGTGTGTAGGTCCACGCCTGGGATCCAAACCCACAAACCCCAGGCCACCAAAGCAGAGCACATGAACTTAATCACTATGCCACGGGGCTGGCCCCTATAACTTGCTTTTTTCACTCAACATTATGTTTTTTAAATCTATTAATTTAGATCAGTGGTTCTCAACTGGGGACAATTTTGTCCCCCAGAGGACATTTGGCAGTGTCTGCTCACATTTTTCGTTGTCATAATTGGTGGGTAGGAGGGCAGTCCTACCGCATTTACTGTGTAGATGCCAGAAACGCTGCTAAACATCCTACAATGCACAGGACAGTCCTCCACAACAAATTATCTGGTCCAAAATGTCAACAGTGGAAAGGTTGAGAAATCCTGAATTAAATATATGTATATTTAGCTAATCTCTGGTTAACCAGTGGATAGCAGTCTATCACATAAATACATTGAAATTCATTTATCTACTATTGATGGACACTTAGATTATAATTTTTCAGTATGACAATCTCTAATAATTTTTAGGAGACAGGAATGACATGATTAAGGCCATGCTGCAAGCAGATTCTCCCGGCTCTAATGGTTGAATTGGAAGCAAAGAGTCACTAGAGGTTGAGAAACAAGTTTAGGTATTGCTATAGTTCAAGAAATAAGTAACTAGAGTAGCTGGGCAGTGAGAAAGAATAATGCAAGACGCAAGATAATAATAAGCGGATCTAGGGACTGGACCCAAGGAGAGCCAGGAGGTCTGGGTGATAAGGATGATGGTGATACTATTAAAAGACAGTAGAAACAGTCTATGATATTAATTCAGCTGTTAAACAAAAACAAAGAGACACTGAGAATTCAAGAATAGGTCTGGAAGGAGATGTGAGTTTAAACTGTTTAGAAATTATCCTGGTTTAGGGATTGAGAGTCTCTCCTGTAAGACTAATTAAAATGTTGGACATTTAAGCTATCTGCAATTTTTTTGCCAATAGTAAAAATGCTGAGTAAATCATGGTGCATACATTTACTGAAATGCTGAGCAGCTATTTAAAATTATGCTTATAAAGACTTTTTAATGTCATAGGAAAATGTAAGATTATAATGAGTAAAAATTATGGACAGGATACAAAATTTCTATATAATATAAAACCTTGTTAAAAATCAACTGGCTATAGGGGAAAAAAAATCCTGAAAGGCAGTAGATCAGAATAATTACAGTGTTTGACTATGGTATAAATTGTTTCCTTCTTACATCTTTCTGTATTTGCTATAATGAATGAATATGCTACTTTTATAATAGTAACAAACTTCATTATTTATAAAGAAGAACTGTCAATCTATCTTATTTTGTGGGAGGAGCCCTAATTCTCCTACATATGAGTCTCTCTAGTTTCTTAACTTCTCTTCAATCCAAGACTGTAAAGTAACACTCCTGAATAGAGGAGTGGCCTCCTAGAGGCAGACTGGAATCATCTGGGGGAGAGTCCCCTAACTATGAGGGGACCCCTAACCACCTGCTTCACTCTCTTGACTCTCTTTCCCAAGTTTTTTTAAATGATATCCTAAGAAGGCATCCTCTTTTCCACCAATTACTGCCGTAAAATTGATGGCAATGGGACAACGGCACCCCTAGACACTTATGAAAGAGGAAGGATTGCTGTAAAGTCATTACCATCTCACAGACAACTGAGCTTAGAGTTCTTTCAGCATCAACTTTGCTACATGCAGTCTTCAAAGAACGTTGATTACACAAATATGTGGTGTTTGAGATGTTGGCAAAATGACTGGGGTTCAAAACCAGATTAGTTTGACTAAAAAAAAGAGCCCAACAACAAAACAAAAAACACACTCACACACAACTTAGGACCTTTTAACCATAATACACACAAAGCTATTTCTTTCATGTTATTTAATAGCTTTAAGTATCTCGAATTCAATTTTGCAAACATAAATTGAATCTTTTTCTAATACTCAAATTCTAACCTTTGATTCCTCAGCTCAGTAAGACTTTCTGCTTGGGCTCTATTTTCCTCACACCACACTGACTAGGAAATGCCTTCGGGACAAGTCAGATAAATGGAGACCTCATCAATTGTGATTTTCTTCTTTCAAGGGTCTTATTCCCTCCAACTTTTGTCTGCTTTTGTTGTTCTATAGTGTCTTCAAATAATTGTTCTTTATATTCTGTCCAGGCTTTATAATTGCTATCGGTAGGGTCTGACATGCTACTCCGCCATTACCAGAACTGAAACTCAACTTTCTTAAATTTTAAAGGGGTGCCATTTTCTTCCAACCCTGTGTTCGCTTTTTTTGTCCCCCAGGAAATGAATGGTGGGTTAGGATGATTTGATGTGGAAGCTGAATGCCTGCCTCATCCTCTATTTCAGACTCACCTAAAATAGCTAAACACAGCCCAGAACTGCTATAGGAATTAAGCACATGGCTCAATACCAAACTGCCTGAGTTCAAATCCTAGGTCTGTCACATATTAGCTGTGTGACCTTTGGCAAATTATATAATCACTCCTGGCCTCAGCTTCGCAGCTGTAAATTTCGAACAATAATAATCATACTTATTTCATAGGGCTGTAAGGGAGATTAAACGAGTTAAAGTGGCCTACACTCTGTAAGTACTCAATAAATGTTAGCTGTTTGATGATGATGATAGCTGCCAGTGTCAACGATCTTCTGTAGCCACACCTCCTCTCCCTCAACCTCAGCCCCTTCGGTAGTCATGATCCTCGCCATTAACTGTTTAAATATGGAAACTCCAATTTCTGCAATTATCTCAACACAAGTTACCACTTAACTTCTGACAAGTTACCACTCTGCTGCATTTTTAGGTAGTGATAAACTCACCTTTCTGGCTGGTTTACTGAGAATTGAAAGTAGTTCTTTGCCATTTCTAGCCTTTCCTGGTACTGAGCAGAACCTTCTATCAGTCCCTAAAAAAATAATAATGGCCTATCAGAACATTATTTATATGCTGTCATGAAAATGACATTGAATATCATTAAAATATATGTCATTAAATAGAAAATAATGTCATTAAAATATAAAATGTCATTAAAATAACCTGCTCAACAGCAACTTTCAGGGAGACAGTGTATGATAAAATATATTGTTCAGGAATCATGAGGCCTGAGTCCTAGTCCCTGTTTTGTCATTAATGTACCTGTTTGGGCTCTAGTTTTTTCAAACAAGGGGACTAAGTTAGATGCAGATGTTTTTAATCCTTTTCACCATTAAGGGTCTCTTTCCAATTTGGAAGGTTTTCTACCATTTCCTATTATTTTAATTAGTTATTAAGAAATAATTGATTAACTGGTAATTAATTTATAAAACAAAGTACAAATAGAACCAAAAAAACAGCACAATCCTATCTTGATAGGATTTCTGTTTATCACCTACATGTTTATAGTGGCATTCATACTTACTATTTTACATTCTTTAAAAAATATACTATAAGCACTTTTCCATATTGCTACACTGTCTTTATAATCATCCTATTCTTATAGACTTTTCTACTTCTTGGATGTTTCCTTAAAATAGATTATTCAAAGTGAAGGCTCTGAGTTTGAACCTTTCTACAGCTCTTGGAACATACTACCAAATTATATTCCAGTTAAGGTTCTACCAATTTACAATCAGCAATTTCACTATACTCTCAACAGCACTGAATATCATTCATATCCTTTTTTACATACATGAAAAACAGTCCTTATTATTGTGTTCATATGTATATCTTTACTACTTCTGAGAGTGAAGATTTTAAGAGAGATTTACTAGTTGTCATTTTGTAATTTTTTAATCTATGTCTTTGATAATTTTTCTATTTGGTATCTTCATGTTTGCTTTACAGATTTGTGCAAGTTGTTCATCTAATACAAATAACTTTATCACTTTATATAAATGTCATTACTCTTTCTAAAATACTAGAAATAGTTCAAAGACACATCCTCATTACCATTTAGAATGGTCCCTTTTAACTCTAGCTCCTATATTTATGTTACACATTCAATGTGAACCATAGGACTTTAAATCTCTGGCTTGACTTTTCCCCGGATTGTACAATTTTAAAAATGCATTGCAAGTCCTACCTTAAAATAGTCATTCTTTTTTAGACTTTCAAGGAAGCCAGCCCAGAGTGGTGAGTTAGTCATGAGGGATTTCTTGGAGTCAGAAAAATGTGGGCTACATTTGGAGCATAAGATCTCAAATCCATGAGCCTACATGGAATAGACAGAATTTTTAGTATTAGGTTACTTTCCATCTAGCCACACTCAAGAACTAGGTGAACAGACACATGGGCATGTGGACATTTATAACACTTTGAATTTTATGAAAAATCTGCATTTATTCCCAAGGTTCTCAATCTCTACAGATTATTACAAATTTTAAAGGGACAGCAAATAATACAAAACAAAGATGCCTGTTCTCGTCAAAAGAGATGTCTGTTCTTGCTGATTATAAAACCAGAAATTTAAACTTATGCCTTGTTTGCTTAAAAAAGGCTTGCAAAGGGCCAGCCCTGTGGCCTAGTGGTTAAGTTTAGTGCATTCCTCTTCAGAGGCCCGGGCGTGGACCTACACCACTCATCAGTGGCCAAGCTGTGGTGGCAACCCACATACAAAATAGAGGAGGACTGGCACAGATGTTAGCTCAGGGCCAATCTTCCTCAGCAAAAAAAAAAAAAAAAAAAAGCTTGTAAAAGATTTCTTGTCTAATAGAAATTATAAATGAATTGAGCATGATCTCAGACACAGTAAAGGGAGGACGTCATTTAATTTTAAGAGTCCTTTCATTAAAAAATATAATAAAAGAGCTGATGTCAGCATCAGGGCAGACTGAGTTCTTCCCACTAGACTCTCCCCACTAAGATACAAGAAAAGGACATTCATAAACCAACAGAGGACATTCACACAACACTAAAGACATCTGAGAGACCCATGCAACCATATGTCTGAAGATGGAGGTGCTGGGCCCCTGGGGAGGAAGTAGAAGGAGGTAAGGGGGATCTTCTCTCCCTCCCTGGCAGCAACCCAGGGTGTAGGACAAGGTGTAGCTCTGAGAAAAGACAGGGGAGGGGTGGCTCTCCGCAGAACGCCTTTGGTCTCCAAGTTCCCTCATAGCCCATGGGAAACCACACAGAGGAGGCTAAGCTATTGCAAGGGTGTCTTCATCAAGCCAGAACACCAGAGGGGCAGTATATAATGATAAAAGTAACACTCCACCAAGAAGACATAACACTTATAAATATATAGCACCCAACACAGAACACCAAAGCAACTATTAACAAACCTAAAAGGAGATATTAACAACAACACAACAATAGCAGGCAACATTAACACCCCACTTACATCAATGGATAGATCATCCAGACAGAAAGTCAACAAGGAAATAGTAGAATTAAACGAAAAATCAGACCACATGGACTTAAAAGATATATATAGAACACTCCATCAAAAACACATCCTTCTCAAGTGCACATGGAACATTCTTAAAGAAAGACCGTATGTTGGGAAACAAGGCAAGCCTCAATAAATTTAGGAAGATTGAAATCATATCAATCATCTTTTCCAACCATAATGCTATGAAACTAGAAATCAACTACAAGAAAAAAGCTGGGAAAGTCATAAATATGTGGAGACTAAAAAACATGCTACTGAATAATCAATGGATCATTGAAGAAATTAAAGATGAAAATAAAAAAATATCTGGAGACATAAAAAAATGAAAATACACTATACCAACTCATATGGGATGCAGCAAAGCGGTCCTAAAAGGGAAATTCATAGCAATACAGGCCCACCTTAACAAACAAGAAAAATCTCAAATAAGTAATCCTATACTACACCTAACAGAATTAGAAAAAGAAGAACAAGCAAAGCCCAAAGTCAGCAGAAGGAGGAAACTAATAAAAATGAGAGCCGAAATAAACGAATTGAAACAAAAGTACCCAGTACAAAGCATCAATGAAACTAAGAGTTAGTTCTTTGAGAAGATAAACAAAATTGACAAGCCTTTAGCCAGACTCACTAAGAACAAAAGAGAGGAGGCTCAAATAAATAAAAATAGAAATGAAAGAGGAGAAATTACAACAGATACCACAAAAATACTAAGGATTTTAAAAGAATATTATGAAAACTATATGCCAACAAATTGGACAATCTAGAAGAAATAGATAAACTCTTAGACTCACACAACCTCCTACAACTGAACCAAGAAGAAATAGAGAATCTGAATAGACCAATCATAAGTAAAGAGAATGAAACAGTAATCACAAACCTACCAAAAAATAAAAGTCCAGGACCAGATGGCTTCTCTGGAGAATTCTACCAAATATTTAAAGAAGATTTAATACCTATCCTTCTCAAACTATTTCAAAAAGTTGAAGAAGACAGACCACTTCCTAACACATTTTACGAGGCCAACATCACCGTGATCCCAAAGCCAGACATGGACAACACAAAGAAGGAAAATTACAGGCCAATATCGCTGACGAAGATAGATGCAAAAATCCTCAACAAATATTGGCAAACTGAATACAACAATACATTAAAAGGGTCATACACCATCATCAAGTGGGATTTATACCAGGGACGGTTCAACATCCACAAATCAATCAATGTGATAGACCACATTAACAAAATGAGGAATAAAAACCATATGATACTGTCAATAGACACAGAGAAAGCATTTGACAAGATCCAACATCCATTTATGATAAAAACTCTCAACAAAATGGGTATAGAAGGAAAGTTCCTCAACATAATAAAGGCCTTTTATGACAAACCCACAGCCAACATCACACTCAATGGGGCAAAACTGAAGGCCATCCCTCTCAGAACAGGAACAAGACAAGGCTGCCCACTCTTGCCACTCTTATTCAACATAGTACTGGAGAAATTACGCAAAAAAACAAATAAAAGGACTCCAAATAGGCAAGGAAGAAGTGAAACTTCACTGTTTGCAGATGACATGATTTTATATATAGAAAACCCTAAAGAATCCATCGGAAAACTATTAGAAATAATCAACTACTGAAAAGTTGCAGGATACAAAGTCAACCTACAAAAATCAGTTGCATTTCTATATTCCAATAAGGAACTAACAGAAAGAGAACTCAAGAATACAGTCTCATTTACAATTGCAACAAAAATAATAAAATATCTGGGAAGAAATTTAACCAAGGAGGTGAAAGACCTTTACAATGAAAACTATAAGATACTATTGAAAGAAATTGATGATGACATAAAGAAATGGAAAGATATTCCACACACATGGATTGGAAGAACAAATATAGTTAAAATGTCCGTATTACCTCAAACAATCTACAGATTCAATGCAATCCCAATCAGAATCCCAATGACATTCTTCACAGAAATAGAACAAAGAATCCTAAAATTCATATGGGGCAACAAAAGACCCTAAATAGCTAAAACAATCCTGAGAAAAAAGAACAAAGCTGGAGGCATCACAATCCCTGATTTTGAAATATACTACAAAGCTATGGTAATCAAAATAGCATGGTACTGGCACAAAAACAGACACACAGACCAATGGAACAGAATTGAAAGCCCAGAAATAAAACCACACATCTATACGGACAGCTAATCTCTGATAAAAGAGCCAAGAACATATAATGGAAAAAGGAAAGTCTCTTCAATAAATGGTGTTGGGAAAACTGGACAGCCACCTGCAAAAGAATGAAAGCAGACTATTATCTTTTGCTATACATAAAAATTAACTCAAAATGGATGAAAGACTTGAAGGTAAGACCTGAAACCATAAAACTCTTAGAAGAAAATACAGGCAGTACACTCTCTGACATTGGTCTTAGAAGCATCTTTTGAATACCATGTCTACTTGGACAAGGAAAACAAAAGAGAAAATAAACAAGTGGGACTTCATGAGACTAATGAGCTTCTGCAAGGCAAAGGAACCCAGGAACAAAATGAAAAGACAACCCACCAACTGGGAGAAAATATTTTCAAATAATATATCCAACAAAGGGTTAACCTCCAAAATATGTAAAGAACTCACATAACTCAACAACAAAAAACAAAAAACCTGATCCAAAAATGGGCAGAGGATATGAACAGAAATTTTTCCAAAGACGATAGACAGATGGCCAATAGGCACATGAAAAGATGTTCAACATCACTAATCATCAGGGAAATGCAAATCAAAACTACACCAAGATATCACCTTACACCCGTTAGAATGGCTAAAATCACCAAGAGAAAAAATAACAAATGTTGGAGAGGATATGGAGAAAGGGGAACCCTTGTATACTGCTTGAGGGAATGCAAACTGGTGCAGCCACTACAGAAAACAGTATGGAGATTTCTCAAAAAATTAAAAATAGAAATACCGTATGACCAGCTATCCTACCACTGTGTATCTATCCAAAGGACTTGAAATCAACAATACAAAGAAAGTTATGCACCCCTATGTTCACTGCAGCATTATTCACAATAGCTAAGATGTGGAAGCAACCCAAGTGCCCATTGACTAATGAATGGATAAAGATGATGTGGTACATGCATACAATGGAAGACCATTCAGCCATAAGAAAGACAAAATCGCCCCATTGCAACAACATGGATGGTCTTTGAGGGTATTATGTCAAGCGAAATAAGCCAGACAGAGAAAGACAAACACTGTATGATTTTACTCATATGTGGAAGATAAACTAACACATGGATAAAGATAATAGATTAGTGGTTACTAGAGGGGAAGGGAGTTGGGGGGTGGGCATAAGGGGTAAAGGGCACATTTATATGGTGAGTGACAAATAATAATGTACAACTGAAATTTCACAATGTTATAAATGATTATGACCTCAATAAAATTAAAACAAAAAATATACATAATAAATGCACACAGCAAATCTTTCAAACAAGGCGCTTCCCTGATCACACTAGAGGAAATTACTGTTATCAGTTTCTTGCATATCCTTTCATAATTAAACTACGCACTCAAGCAGATATGTGTATGTCTGTGTATGTATATCCTCTTACTCCATCCCTTTTGTCACTCCATGGCAACATACACACTATTCTGAACCTTGGTTTTTCACTTAGTCATATTACTTGGATATCATTTCATATGAGCACATATAAATTTATCAATCTCACTTCTTGGATAAACCATAATTTATCTAGCTACTCTCCTCCTAATAGACATTTAAGTAGTTTCCAATCTTTTGCTGCTACAAACAATGCCGTCACAGGTATCCTCCTACGTCTTTGTGCACATGTAAAATATATGGAGGATAAATTTCTAGAAGTGAAAATGCAAAGCAGAAGAGTTTGCATTTTAAATGCTGATGGATATTGAAAAATTGTTCTAAGAGACTGAATCAATTTATATTCCTATCAATAATGTTTGAAAGTATCTTTTTCTCTATATATTTTCACCAATCCAGTACATACTATCAAACTTTTGGATATCTGCCAATTAAATGGTTAAAAAACACTATTTTGTAGCTTTAAATTGCATTTCTTTTATTATGAGCAGTGGTTAACATTTTTCATACATTTAAATTAAAAATCATTTATATTTCCTTTTCTGTGGACTTCCTGTTTATGGTCCCTGAACATTTTTTTATTAATTCATTAGTATTCTTTCTTTCATATTTACCTGTAAGAATACTATATATTAGAGAAATAAGCTCTTTGTCATTTAAATTGCAAATATAATATTTCTCCAGGTTTACTATCTTTTGACTTTATGGGGTTTTTCTTTCCCACATAGAAATGCTTAATTTTTACATAATCAAATTTATCCATATTTTCTTTCATAGCTTTTGGTTTCAAGTCATGCTTAGAAAGGCCTTTCCTACTCAGATATTCAAAACTCCTCCTGTGTTTTCTTTCAGATTTTATGGTTTCAATTTCTTCATTTAAATATTTGGTCCAACTGGAATTTATTTTGGTAAAGGTGTGAGGGAATCCACTTTAATTTTTCAGATGCTTACACAGTTGTTCTATCATCATTTACTAAATAATCTATTTTTCCTTCTTATTTGAAATGCCACATTTTACTACATTCTCATGTAAACGGTATATTTCTAGACTTTCTATGTTGTGCCATTATTCTGTTAAGAGCCCTCTTACATAAAGCAAGAAATAAAATTTTCTGGTTCAACATTACCAACTTCATGCCCAATTCATGGGCTCGGTATTGGGGATGAGATGGAGGAGGCAGCTTGTATCCACTCCGCCGGTCTGGCACAAACCTTTGCTGCACCAACTGTGCATACAGACATTTAGTGAAAGTGACCTGGACATTGGGACACAAAAATTCATGAGTCTTTTCCAGAAATTAGAAATTTGAATATCATTTCATAGTTAATAACAATAACTTCATGCACGAGCTTCATATTCATATGAAATGAAAAGATCCAACCTATTCACTGCCTACATTTTTTAGGAATAGCTTTATTGAGATATAATTCACATACCATAAAATTTACCTTCACTGCCTACTTTTTAATTATCACTAATGGAATTTTTTATCATTAGTTACATCACACGGCAATTTTGGTGGGTAGAAAATAAAAAATAATTCTTAACTCTCTGGAAGAAATGAAATGTTTTATTGTTAAGGAAGTAATTCTCAAAAAGGGAAAATACAGTCAGAAATAGCTAGGAAATATTAAGATATAAAATAGAGAGTCAGGTCTCTTGAAATCTTCCTCCACTGGATGGGAGAAAAGAAAAAAGAAAAAAGTATATTAACTTGCTATAAGGAAATCTGTTATTTCCAATTTTTTCTAGTGAACAATTAAAATAAAGTTCAACTCTCTTTCCAGTAACAGAAACTAAATGACCGAGAGATGTCTTACTGATGTCATTATTCGTGTTTCAGGCAAGAATATCTTGAAAATACGACAGGCTCGCAGGTCAACAGGGTCCCGTAGGTAAAATGCCTGGACTCCTGCAGCCACCAATCTGGGGCGCTGCTTTAGCACTGCTACAATGCCAGCTGGAAGAAAGCAGTGTGCTTGATGAAGGGAGGCTTGAATTTTTTCTGGGTATCTATGAGATATAACATAATTACTTTTATTTTATGATGTGTAAATACATACAATTCCTATACCATTTATTTTCCCCTTAACATCTTATCTCGTCTTGGCTTACGAAGAGTGAGAATGTAGAGAGTGACAAGAGAGGTGAAAATAAAGATACTGTATACACTGAAGACTGCAAGAAAGAAGAGAGTGAAAGAGAGAAAGTGGGAAGAGATGGAAAATAAAGAAAAGGGATTAAACACGGTTCAAGAAAAAACACGAAAACACTAATACTTTGGAACGAAAAATAAAATCAGAGATTATTCTTCTAAAAAATGGTACAAAGTACACTGAAATAAAGCCAAAAGAGATTTTTAATATTGTTAAGACCTGAATGGTGATAAACATTTCATAGATACTCAGATTTAAATGGCTGAACTAATATGTTATTAGGCTAAAAAGGCCTTCTCTTCTAAATAGAGCCTACAGTGTTCCACATAGGTCAAAGAATTCCACAGAAAAATCCTGAGCACACTGTGCTCCCTTAGGTTTTCATTTCTAAAGATTTCAAAATTTTTATCTATGGATACAGATAATACTTAGCCACAATATCTAAGGTAAATAAATGCAAAAATACTAGATAACACTTTTGAATGAGAATTAAAAGTTACATCTGTTTATTTTAAAGTACATAAGTTTAATTTGTTAGTCAATTTCACAAAGGATGAAGCGAGAATGAGAATCAGCACTAATCAGGACCGGCCCCACAGCCTAGTGGTTAAGTTGGGTGCACTCTGCTTCAGTGGCCTGAGTTTGGTTCCCAGGCGAGGACCTACACCACTCATCAGCAGCCATGCTGTGGCGGCAATCCACATACACAATAGAGGAAAATTGGCACAGATGTTAGCTCAGGGTGAACTTTCCTCAGCAAAAAAAAAGAAAATTAGCATTAATCTAGGTGAAAGAAATTCTACATTCAATGAAAGACTTGAGCTGCACTAAATTAAAAGGCTCCTTGACCAGCAATGAAAGTGTTACTTTTCTTACCCTCTGATGCGCCTATTCACAGCAGCTCGTATGGATTCTGAAGCTAAAATTTTTTCTGAGTGTGTTGAGATTATATTCAATGCTTGTGGGATTGTTGGGGGTGTGGTGGGCAACCAGGATGCTGCTCCAGGTTTTCTTGGTGCAGGAATAATGCACAACTCCCCATGGTGGAAAAACACCTGTAAAATGACACATTCTAATTTTCATACTAGAAACTGACAAACTCTAGGTACATATGAAAAATGCTGCAAGCTGATTTCGTCTCTGTAAATTTTCCAAACCTGGGTATACTTACCCTATTGGTACTATTATCAGGATCCAACCATTTAGGGAGAAAGTCAGCAGCTTCAATTAACAAGAATTCACCATCATTGTCTTCAATCCTAATACAAAGGAAGTTCCAATTTTGTATTCAAAAAGCACATATTTGCTAATCATCAAAACATATTTATTCTAGTACATTTTTTCCTTCATCTTAGTAAATATCTGAGTACATACCACGTGTAGATTGCTATAATAAAGCAAAATGTTTAAGATACCATTAAGCACTGAAGGAGACTATAAGATTGTAAGGAGGAGTTGGAGGGAGATAAGGAGAGAAAATAAGTATATAAATAACAGTAGACAAAAACACGAAAATTGTACAAAGTACTATAGGGTTTCAAAAGAAAAAAAATCTCATATAGCCTACATTAGGAAAGCCTTTCTGGAGGAGGTATTATTTGGGCGTTGAAAGATAATTTTGTTTTGCCTCATTTGTATCACTTTAAAATTTAAATTTCTGAATAGGTAATACAGTTACATGGTTAAAACTTTTAAAAAATACATAAAAAGTTACACAATGAAAGTCTCCTTCCTACTTTTGTCCCTATACGCCCAACTCCTACCCTTCCACTATTATTTCTTATTATCCTTTTAGAGTTTGCTTACGCATAATCTAGCTAATAGAAATAGAAATTCTTATTTTCTCCTCTTGTCACACAAAAGTAACATAATATATATACTGTTCTAGGTTTTTTCACTTTTAATGGGTGGAGATATAGTGAGAAAAGCAGAGATGTTCTTGGGAGAGGGCGTGGCAACTTAAGGTAGATATTTGGAGAATGACACCTAGTAGAGAACAAGACTAGAAAAGCACAGTTAACTCATTTTTTGAAGAGCTTTAAATGTTGGCAAACTCAGTGAGAATGAGCTTAGTTTTATAAACAAAAAGAAGGAAAGGTTTTAGAGCAGGATAATAAAATAGTTAGAGCTCTACCTTATGAATACTAATATGGCAAAGACATAGAGGAAGACCTTTTTTCTTTTTCTATTGGTTTTCTAAAATACTGACAAGACAGAAGATGCCTATTAACCATCATTATATAAATATCAGAATCCACAGATGAAATGTATTGCCCCCTCTTTATTATCCTTGTAAAGACAGAAACTACCATTTTTGTGTTTGTTCATTTAAAATTCTATCATTTATTAAGAAATTACTGCTAATTATTTTTAGATGTGGTAACAACAGTGTTTAAAATAAGAGTTCTTATCTCTTAGGTTTACATCCTGAAGTACTTAAAAATCAAATGGCGTAGAATTGGAGATTTGCTTTAAAACAATCTTGCTGTGTGATGGGGAGTACAGGAAGGGTGGAGATGAAAAAGGAATGACCACGGCTTGGTAACTGTTGAAGCTGAATGACAGATACGTGGGAGTTCATTCCCTCTACTTTTCTGTATGTTTGAAATTTCAATATAATAATAAGTTTTCAAAGTTGGTGATTTTTGCTTTTTGTTCTTCTGGGAAAGAGGCTGGGTGGGTAGAAGAAGATCAGAATTTGGGGACTGAAGGGGAAAACTAGGACATGGGGTAAATGGGTGAAATGTCCTCTACTGGCATAACTTGGTAATTACAGAGAACTATCAGTTCCCATTTTAAAAATGGAATTAGAATGCAGTGTTATCTACTTTACTTTTTACAGAATTGTTCACTGATTTCAAGAGAAAAGGAAGAAAACACAGAAGACACTTTAAAATTTATGTCCCAAATTTGTAAAATTTCCACCAGACTACAGAAAAAAAGTTACTAAATAGATAAAAATATGGTCAGTTTCAATAACAGAATTCCTTTAGAATTATTAAAGTAACTATAATACCTTGCTACTAACTCTGGAAATTCCTTTGTAATTTGCTTTACTACATAAACAATAAACCATTCATCCTCAATGTTATCCCCAAACTTTGTCACGCCAAACATATGAGCAGGAACATCTCCTAAAAACAAGAGAAAAGCAATCATGTAACCAAATAAATTTGTCAGTGCAAATAAAAATATAAGTAATCATTCAATCAAACATTCATTGACTGCCTATGCTCCAGGTACTATACTGGGAGCTGGGGTTGCAATCCTGAACAAGATACAAGAAGCCTACTCTTGAGGAGCTGAGGGTCTAGACAACAGGAGATAGACAACCAAGCCATCTCAAAACAAGATGATGAACAAAGGCATGCATGCATTGAGGGCTATGTGAGCATAAAGGATGTGATATCTGAACTATGCTCATCTGGAGGAATGACCAGAAGCAGGCTTTCCAGAAAGAGAGAACAGCAAAGGCAAAGGGGCATAACAGACAATGGAGTGTTCTGGGAATATTAGGAAGGTAGATATAGATGGAGCAGAAATTTTCAAATAAGTGCATTATCCAAAAATATGTAGACTTAAACAACACACTCTTAAACAACCAATGGATCAAAAAAGGAATCACAAGGGGAAATAGAAAATATCTTGAGACAAATGAAAACAAAAACACAACATACTGAAACTTATGCGATGCAGCAAAAGCAGTACTAAGAGGAAGTTTATAACTATAAAAGATCTCAAATCAACAACCTAACTTTAAACCTTAAGGAATTAGAAAAAGAATAATAAACTAAACCAAAGCTAGCAGAAGGAAGGAAATAATGAAGAGTAGAGCAGAGATAAATGAAATAGAGAATAGAAAAACATCAATTAAACTGAGTTGGTTTGTTTATAAAATCAACAAAACTGACAAAACATTAGTTAGATTAAAAGAAAAAAGAGAGAGAAGATTAAAATAACTAAGATCAGAAATGAAAGGGGATATTACAACCAATGCCACAGAAATAAAAAAACACTGTAAGGGAACACTACGAGCAATTGTACACCAACAGATTGGATGACCTGGAAGCAATGGGTCAATTCCTAGAAACACACAATGTTATCAGGACTGGATTGTGAAGAAATAGAAAATCTGAACAGATCCTTAACTTGCAGGAAATTGAATTAGTAATCAAAGACTTCCCAACAAAGAAAAGCCCAAGGCCAGATTAGTTTACTGGAGAATTCTACCAAACATTTAAAGAAGAATTAAAATCCATCCTCCTCAAACTCTTACAAAAAATTGAAGAGGAGGGAATACACTTAAACTCATTTTATGAGGCCAGCACCTAACACTAAAGCCAGACAAAGACAATACAAGAAAACTATAGACCAATACCCTTGATTAATATTGATACAGAAATCCTTTACAAAATACTAGCAAAGTAAATTCAACAACACATTAAAAGGATTGTACACCATGGCCAAGTGGGATTTATTCCTGGAATACACAGATGGTTTGACACACAAAAATCCATCAATATAATACACCACATTAATAGAATGAAGATCAAACAAGTGCATTGTGGAGTGTTTCAAGAGATGCCACGGCAAAGAAAAAACACAAGTGGGAAGACCAGCCCAACCAACTCTTCTTCTCCCACCCCAGATCTCCCAAGTTTTTTCAACTAGAGAAGGTCCAATTAAGAGTGTCTATTTTTATCTACCTTATGTATTAAACTTCAATTTGAACTTCATCTGGAGGCAATGGGGAACTGTTAAAGGATAGTAGGCAGGAGAGTGAAGTGATTGAATTTGTACTTTACAAAGGTAACTGGCAACAGTGTGAGAAACTGGAGACAGTGGAACCGGAAAGGTTAGTTAGGGGGCTACTGTAGTCTTCCAGGTGAAGAGATAAAGAGGGCCTAGACTATAGCCAAACAGATGTAGAGAAGGGGCATATTTTAGGAGTAACCACACTAGGATTTAGTGCCTGACTGAACATGGTGAGGTGAAGAGTTGTGTATCATTTTGAATTACTAACAAGCTTGGATAACTACGTGGATAGCAATGCCATTAAGCAAAATGAGAAAACACTGGACAAAAATGAATTTCTAGAAAAAAGATAAGGAGTTGGTTTTGGATGTGCTGTGCTAATGTGACAGTGTTCTTGCCACTAAATATCACGTTTCAGTGAGCAGGAGCTCAATAAAATTAACAGTAGGGAACACATT
Source organism: Equus asinus (assembly GCF_041296235.1). Lineage (NCBI taxonomy): Eukaryota > Metazoa > Chordata > Mammalia > Perissodactyla > Equidae > Equus > Equus asinus. Next base: position 61,657,995 of record NC_091791.1, read on the forward strand.
TGGCAACTGCTAGCCAAAAGATAACAGATAAGAACTAGATTGAGAGCCAGCTTGATGGTATCACAAGATGTCAGACTCCTGATCTGAAACAAGACCCCACACAAGTCACTGCAAGAGTTGGGCCTTGGTCACCCATCCATGATTCATTTTAGTAAAACTATAAGAAATGATAGGACAAAGTGCCATATTTGGCCAGAGGTTAGATCTCAAGCACCAACAACACAGGGAAGCAGTGAAGAAACCTCAAAATGCTTCTGAGTGACAAATAATGGTCATAAAGACCAATTATTTCTCTTTATAAGTCAGGAAGAGCTATTCTTAGAACCCCACCAAACAACTATATGAAACAAGGCAGCCTACTACACACATTATCAAGAGTGAGGAATACAGAGTAACAGCTAAAGGAACTATGGTTAAGGAAGCCAGATGCCTGAATCTCTTTAATATAGATACCTAGATAGATCATAGCACAGCAAAGCAATTAAAGTTCAAAAGAATAGCCAGGTTTTAATAATGTTGAGAACATACACTAAGGCAATGACTATTAGTTTTCATCAATATGAACTGAAAAAATTCTTTTTCAAGTTTAAGGGCTTAACCGAATATAGGCAAGCATCACTAATCTAAAAAGTTCAGGATCTAAATCTCCTGAAAACAGTGAATAAACTATGGACTATTATCATCACTGTTGTCAGAAGGACATTGAAAGTCACACATATCAAATCAAAATAAGTAAAAGAGCCTTACTTTTCCCAGGTTTATATTTGAGATTGAAAGACTGATTCTGCCAGATATAGGGGACCAGCACAGGTGCAAACTGGATCATTATCCTCTCAATATACTTTTGAAGAATCTCTTTGTGTTTTTCTGGATCTCTTGGTTCATCTGGTATCAGGAACAGGCAGTACTTCACAGTGTCTTCCACTATAGCAAGCTTCTTATTTTCCTCCATCCTTCTTTGAAAACTACATTTAAAGTTTCAATAATATAAACCATATAGAATAATGTAGAAGTAATATCTCATTCCCTGAACTATTCTAGTCAATTCCATTAACATTGTTTTTCAAAATTTAGCTACCACATACCATCATCATGATTTTTGCCTTGAACACGTACCAAGTATAGTAACATTTATTTTATATATATATATACATATATATATATATTTTTTTTTTTTGGTGAGCAAGATTGGTCCTGAGCTAACATCTTTGCCAATCTTCCTCTATTTTGTATGTAGGTTGCTGCCACAGCTTCAGGGCTTCATGAATGGTGTAGGTCTGAACCCAGGATGTGAACCCGTGAACCCCAGGCTGCTGAAGAGGAGCACGCAAACTTTACTACTACACCAGCAGGCTGGCCCCTATCTAATACTCTTTTAATGGCATTTTTATACTTAAAATTATGTTCTTTATACTTAAAATTATGTTAAAGGAACTTTTGATATAATGCAGTGAATGGAAATCTAGTATCACATTCCCAATTAAGTAATAAGTATGCAAGAATAAATTAAAAATGTTTGCCCTTGTATTAGCAGTGGTGTGTATAACACACTTTGAGAAACACTGCAGTAACGTCATCTGTTTAAATACCGTCAAGAGTCCCAGGTCTAATGAGTTGTGTCACTTTGGGCATTTCACTTTCTCTTTCTGGTGCTTTTTCCTTAATAGCAGAATGAGAGTGTTACTGTATCATCTCTAAAATCCTTCCCTAGTTTAAATTTTTATTTTTTAAACCCTCTTAAGAGCAATCTCCCTTACTCTGCAGAAGTTAAACCTCTGCTTTTTATGAACATTGTATGGCATAGAGGAACTCAAAACTACAAAACATTCATGTCCTATCATCTCACCCCGAAATAATCTGCCATAGCTCTAGGTCCTATAACTATCTGTCCTAAATTTGTCCCCTTTTCAGGTCTCGGGGGTATAGCTTTGGTATATTAAGAGGTGGTAGATATGTCTTTATTTTCTAAGGGTTTTCTCTTACAAACAAAAGTACTAGCTTACTGTTGCTGCCAGATGAAGCTTAGTGCATAAAGGCCCTGCACTGGATGGTCCACTGTAAGGCAGCAATTCGATTTTATGCTTACTCTGTTTTCTAACGGACTAATAGAATGAGGTTGAGAGGAACCTGCATCTTCTATCTAGGCACCCACTACAGTCTGTCCAAACCATCATTTGACCTTTCAAACGAGAAGGACAGATAATAATCCTACCCACCCGCACCCCAGAATGCCAAGCACACCTTAGTACGAAGAATTTAGTGTCAGAACTGGAAGGGACTTTGAGATCCTCAGGCTAACTCCTCACTGTATAGATGAGAGAGCCAGGAGCACAGAAAGAGAAGCCACTGAGCAGCAGAGGCCTGACTTGGAGTCTAGTGCTCTTCACTCAGACCAGTCTCCCTCCTTCCTTTCGGACAAAATGAAACCAATCTGCTCACGGTTCTAAAGCCTCTTTGGCACGTCTCTGCTGCGGCACGTTTCTTCAGCCGCCCTCCCACCGCGTGAGCTGGTCAGGAGCTGCCGGCAGCCTCCAAAGCCTGGCCCACGCTTGGTCCGGAAGCCTCTCTGGGACCCGAGGCCAGCGGAGGTTCTAAAAGCCAGAAACCTGCTCTGCCCCGGAACGCCCAGCGTCACCACCGCTGAGCGTCGGCGGGAGCTTTAGGTGGATGCCCCAGTGCCTTCGTCACTTCCGCTCCCGCGGGGAAGCAGGGAGGGCGGAGGACAGGAGAGGTGGGGGACGCTTGGGTAGGGTGGCGATTCGGAGTTTAGGCGACGGGGCGTGGCGGGGCCGGAAGGTGGCGGGAGGGGGCCGGGCCGGAGCCAGCGGGAGGGCCAGGCCCGGTGGCCCCCACCCTGGCGTGCCCGCCCCAGCCACGGCTAAGGAGGAAGCGGAGGATGGTCTCCAGATACACTCGGAAGGCGGTGCCACAGAGTTTGGAGCTGTGAGTGGACTGCTCAGCAACCCCAGCTGGGGCCGGGGGAGGCCAAGGCGGACCACAGGCGCTCTAGGGACCCACTCTGACCAGTCCCTCGTTCTTTTCCTTTCCCAGGGCAGGGGAAAGAAAATTTTCTTCAGAATTCACTCCTTCCAGCCTTGCTGGACGCTGCCGCCTCTATCTCCATCTCTAGCTGAGGGCATGTCACCTTGTTATCCCAGGACTTGGCCCTGTTGGGCTCCACTTCCTGAACGGAGGGACTGGGTCTTCTCGGGCATTTATAGTTTCCCCAGTGCTTCATGCCCCATTGTCAAAGGCTATTGAAGACTCCAGAAGGTATTAATAGCTGACTAAGTGCTGTCGTCAAGTTGAATAGACCTAGTGCCAGGCACCGTGCAAAGCTGCTTACAAGCGTTAGCCCACTTAATCGTGTTGACAAGGATACCAGATAGGGACTGTTATTTTGCACATTCTACAGATAGAGATCCCAGGTTTAAAGGTTGTAGCATACCATAGATTACACGGTCAGAAAGTGGTGGAGCTGAAGTACAAACCTGATGTCTATCTGATTTCTGAAGCCTGTGGTCATAACCTTTACACTACTGCCTCCCCACCTCTGTAATTAAGCATCAGAATCATTAAGGATAAGTTTTGCTTTTGAGATTTTAGAATCTTTAGAGAGATGGCTTAAAGACGCACCTCTTACCCTAGTGAGGTGTTGTAATTTAGCAATTATGTATGTTTATTAATAATATAATATATTTGTAATATATAATTATAATTACACAATTATAATAATGTAATATTTAAATTATAGTAATGTAATAATTATAATAATGTATGTTTATTAATACTTTACACTTTCAAAAAGACTTACACATCTTGATCCTTGTAACAACTCTGTAAGATGGGTATGGTTATCTTCAGTTTTTCAGAAAATGAAGTATCAGAAAGGTTACACATCTTAAGATTATATAACTAATATGTTTTTGAGCTTGGACTTTTTAATCCCAAATACCCATCATTTTTTTCTCCCTTGAGCTTTGTAATTTTAGTAACCATACATTTGTTAATTAAATATTAACTGGTTATAACAAGCATGGTAGTTTTAGTCACTGTTGGGTTTCTGGCTAGACTTTTTTCTAGCCACGTGACATTTAGGCAAATTACTGAATCTTTGAGGCTTTGTTTCTGTAATATAGAAATAAGACTTATTTAGAAGCATATCTAAAGCAGTAGCACAGGGCTTGACACAAAGTACATCCTCAGTAAACGGTCATTTCCTTTTCCCTTTCCACCTTTACTTGGTACAATAGCCATACAAAGAAAATCAGTCTATGGTCTCTCCTTGCCTTTTAGAAGCTTATTATCTAGTAAGTAATAGGATATCTACACAGTAGCCATTCAGATAATAAGCTTTTTAGGAACTAGGAAGAAGAAACTCATTTACCAACAAAGTGGACAGGGCTTAACTAAAAATCTGCTTTTATAATTAATTCTGACCATTCTGAAAATTAAAAAATATATATTTCATGGGAAAAAATTCTTAATAGGAACAAATTGGGCCGGAATTATTGACCCAGTATAGTTATGTTCCTTGTTCTCTATTGTTGATTTAATACTCCCTAAAGATAACTCTCCCAAAAGGTGATTCTCTAGATGAGTCAGGATGATGTGAATAATGAAGATAATGAAGATTATATGCATCTTAATGACAGTTAATTAAAAGCAATTTTTACTTTAGGTGTTATAATGATAATTTGTTTTGAAGAAATAGCTTTAGTTTTCTCCCTAATAGTTTCAAAGTATAGACATTGAAAAAAGTTTGGGAAACAGTGATTTTCAACATACAGCTTAACATTTTTTAATGATAAATTTCAAACATAAATGTGCAGTGAATAATATACTGAACCACTCATCACTCATATTCAACAGTTGTCAAAATTTTAATATATTTGCTTCATCTATCGTCTTTATCTTTTTTCAGCCTCTTTGTCTGTCATCTGTGAAATAAGGAAGCAAAATCCCAGACACTATCATTTCACCCCTATATACTTCATTAGGCATCTCTAAAAATTATAGACATTTTCTTATGTAGCCACAATGCTGTGATCAAATTTAATATTTCTTTGGTGTTATCTAATTATCACTTCATGATCAAATTTCTCTGACAGACTAAATCTGTCTTAAGTTTCTACTTTGTAGCTGGAATCTGCATTTCTGATTTCCACTACTGTCTCGAAGACAAGCTTTTGGTTATAGGATCATTGAATGAGAGAGGTACAAATAACTGCACAAATCCATCCCCACCATTGAGAAATAATTTAAAGTACAAGCTCCCCTTTAAAGGCCCTTAGCTTTATCTTGATGTACAAAATGATATAATTCACTAAAATCTCAAACTACCCGTTTGCTCTGAGAGGCCTCGGAGCCAGACTACTTGAATTTGAATCCTGGCTCCATTACCTACTAAGCCATATGACCTTAAGTAATCCATCTATGCCTCACTTTCTTTTCCTGTGAAATAAGAGTATTAGAGATTTATAATATGCATTTGCATATTAAAGGAGCTGGGAAGACCTCTTGTAAAGAAACCTGTGTAACTTTGTTTAACCTGTCATGTTTCCAAAATTTATTTGACTACAGAATTTTGTGGGGAAAGAAATGTAGATGTAGATGATTAGGATTAGAATATATAATAATTGACCCCATAGTTTATTCTAGTGCACATGTTGAACTCTCTAGAGCAGCACTGTCCAATAGAAATATAATACAAGCCACATATGTAATTTTAAATTTTCAAGTAGTCACATTAAGTAAACAGTAGAGAGAGTTATCCCTGATGGCCTAATAGTTAAAGTTCAGCATGCTCCACTTTGGCAGCCTGGGTTCTGTTCTGAGCATGGAACCACACCACCCATCTGTCAGTGGCCATGCTGTGGTGGCAGCTCACATAGAAGAACTAGAAGGACTTATAACTAGGGTATACAACCATGCACTGGTGCTTTGGGGAAGAAAAAAAAAGAGATTGGCAACAGATGTTAGGGTGAATCTTTCCCTGCAAAGAAAAAAAGAAAAACACTCTCTTACTCTATCTTAAAAAAAAAATAGAAACAGGTGAAATTATTTTTTTTACCTTTTTATTTTGAAATAATTATAGGCTCACAGGAAGTTACAAAAATAGTACATAGAGTCCCATGAACCCTTTGCCCAGCTTCCTCCAATGATGACAACTTACGTAGCTAAAGTATAATTTCAAAGCCAAAAAACAAATGGTACAATACTGTTAATTAGACTATAAACCTCATTCAGTTTTCACCAGTATTCGTATCCACTCCTTTGTGTGTGGATGTGTGTACATAGTTCTATGCAATTTGGTCTCCTTTATAGGTTTGTGTAACCACCAGTACAATCAAGATAGAGAGCTGTTTCATCACTACCAAGGAACGTCCCTGTGTAACCCTCACATCCACTCACTCCTTTGTCCATCCCTTGGTAACCACTAATCTTTTCTCCACCTCTATAGTTTTGTCATTTGTGAATGTTATATAAATAGAATCATATAGTATGTAACCTTTTGAGATTAGCTTTTTTTACTAACCATGATGCCCTTGAAATCCATCCAAGATGTTGCATGTATCAATAGTACACTCTTTTCATTGCTGAATCATATTTCGTTGTGTGGATATTAGCAGATTTTAACCATTCTCCCATCAAAGGACATTTCAGTTATTTCCAGTTTTTTCCAATTATAAACAAAGCTGCTGTGAACATGTGAGTATAGATTTTTGTGTGAACAGAAGTTTCATTTCCCTGGGATGAGTGCCCAAGAGTGCAACATCTAGATCTTATGGTAAATGCATGTGTTTAGTTTTATAAGAAAACATGACGCTGTTCCAGAGTGGCTGTACTGGTTTACATTCCCACCAGCAGTGTATGAGACATCCAGTTTCTCCACATCCTCACCTGCATTTAGTGTTTTTACTCTATTTTATTTTAGCTATTCTAATAGGTGTCTTGTTATAACTTATATTTCAACTTGCAGAGAAATTAATTTTAAGAATATATTTTGTTTAACCCAGTATATGTAAAATATTTTAACATGTAATCAAGGTAAAATAATGATATATTGTACATTCTTGTACTGAGACCTCGAAATTGTGTGTTTTTCGCTTAAAGTGAATCTCATTTCCAACCAACCTCATTTTAACTGCTAGTGGCTGGTGGCTACCGTATTGGACAGTGCAATTCCAGAGCAGTAATTAGTAGGTGACTAACTTGTACATCAAATTACTGAAAAGTATATATTTTTTCTTTACAGGAAATATAATTTTGTTTTTATCTTTCACAGGAAAGGAATAACGAAATATGCTCTTAATCATCATCCCCTTCCAGAGCAGCTGGATGAAGTTTCCTCTACCAATGACAGCCATGGAAAAGACACATGTTCCCAAAGGTAATAACACAAATTGTATTTGTTTGCTTATTATATCTGATAACAGCAAGTTTTATTTTTTGGTTTAGGATTGGTATCAAGTCGTGCTAATGAAACAAAGCAAGAATTTTTATCATGTTTTCAGTACCATTCAACTTTCATTCTGGAACAGCTAATGGAAACAACATCATACTTCTTTTTAAAACCTTTGAAAAGTAGTATTATGAAGTAGTTAAAAGCATAGACTCAGGAGGAGTCCGACAGATCTGATTTTTAATCCTGGTTTTGCCACTTATTAGCTGAGTAACACTGGGGAAGTTACTTATCTGATAATAGTATCTCTTCAAGGATTGGTGAATATAAATAAGATAAAGTATGTAAAACATGGCACAATGCTTGGCATATAGTCAATGCTGAGTAAATATTAGCTATATTTACTATTTTAAGAAATAGAACAGAGGAGACTATAGCTGCACAGAGGGTTCTGAGAAGCAATGTGGTATCCTAGAAAAACCATAGTCATAAAACCTAGTACTAAATCTCAGATTCTTTGTCTTTGAGATGAGGTTAATTGAGTTCTACATTACCAGGTCATTGGGAGGATAAAATAGGATTACTATCTGTAAAAGTGCTTGGTAAACTGTAAAAGGGCCCTAGAAGTTCAGATACTGCTATTAATATTTCTCAAGTGTCTTTAGTTGTCAAGGGTAGATGCTATAAGTGGAATGTTAAAGTATTCATTGTAAATTATGACTAGAATTATTTAGAATGGCTAACATCAATTCTATAGGAATTAGGTAGGATTTTTCTTTCATGCTCAGACTTCAAGTTCTTCATTTATTTTTGCCTCTGTGGATATATTTGTGCACTTACTTATCACCTAATAAATTACTGAGTAATTAATGCTGCAGAAACTTGAGGAAATATAAGAATTTTTCTGTTTTCTTTCTTCCTTCCAAATTGTGCATTTAGTGAGTCCGACATCACACTAGAATCACCTTTTACATCTGCTGACACTGGGAATTCAAGGTCTGCTTTTCCAAGTTATACAGGCACAGGGATCTCTACTGAAGGCAGCTCGGACTTCTCCTGGGGATATGGTGTGAGTTGTATGTTATCAGTCTGATGAAATGGTTGGGAGACTATTTTGGGAGTTAGGGTTTGTCAGTTTTGTCAGTATATTTCATTCCTTCATTCTCCTACACTCCTTACATTTTAATACTTAAATTTACCACACTTTATAATAATTGTAAAGAAGCATCAGTCTTCACCCTCTTTCACTATTTGCTTTGTTTTATGGATACAGTAGTTGATCCTTAGAGATGCTTGGTGTTTAACTTAAACAGTTGCAAGTTAGTATGGACCTAGCCCTTGAATCTACTCCTTTTGCTATGCTTAGTCCACTGATGTGTCTCTCCACCACTAATGTTACCTCGTTGTTTAAATTTTTTTTTTTTAAAGATTGGCACCTGAGCTAACATCTGTTACCAGTCTTCCTTTTTTTTTTCTTCTCCGCCCCCCCCCCCCCCCCCCGCCCAGTACATAGTTGTATATTCCATTTCTAAGTCCTTCTGGCTCTGCTATGTGGGACACCACCTCAGCATGGCTTGCCAAGTGGTACTAGGTCCATGCCCGGGATCCAAACCAGCGAAACCCTGGGCCACCGAAGTTGAGTGCGCAAACTTAACCACTTGGCGACAGGGCCGGCCCCCAAAAAGTTTTTGAAAGTTTATTATTAAGTTTATAGCCTGCAAGAATGTTTATGATATATTGTTAAATGAAAAAATGCAGGTTAAAAATAATATGTATAGTGTGGTTCTAATTTTATTTTACAAACTTTTGTGCTTATATATAGTAGGAAAAAATGACTAAAGATATTTACCCAAAATGTTAGTCAGTCGTTATTAATTGGCTGTTGAGATAATGAGATTTATTTATTTATTTATTCATTCATTCATTTATTCACTTATTTATGGCTATCTCCCATTATAAAATATTATTTTTAAAAGACTAGCAACTTTAAAAGAAATTTTACGCTTATTTATTGCCTTGGTGCAATAGGTGTTTTTCTGTGTGCTCTTTCAATGTGTATTTAATTTGGTCTAGCTATAATCATGGTGTACATACAATATTATGCTCAATTTTTTCATTGAATGTTATTTTGTGAGCACTTTTCCACAATACTCACTTTATATAATGTTGTTGTTAGCAACCTGCTTTCTTAACAAAAACCTGCTAATTGTTAAAACCTATTATTAGCACCATTAGTTATTTTCCAGTCATTTTAATTTGGATGTATGTGTACCTTCCTTACATTGTTGTGCGAAACATGTGCATCCTATTTTGTGGTCTGCTTTTTCATTCTCTATTATTTCATACAGACATTTTCTTTTACTACTTCCATACCTGTCAACTTGAATAGTTATATGTAGTTATATTTCCTGGTTTTAATATATCATAAATAGAGCTTTCCCTTATTATCTGATACTTGGGTTTTCAGTTTTCCTTCATTCATTCAAAAATATTTATTGAACACATTTGTTGTCAGATACTGTACTGGGGCATATGAAGTGAGTGCGACTTACATGATTCAATAGTCTAATAAGGGAGACTGACAAAAGCAAATAAACAAAATAACTACAAAAGGCAGTAAGTGCTCTAAGGAAGATGACAAAGTGCTGAAATAGAACATTATAAGGGGAATTCACTTTAGATAGGGTTATCAGGTAGGGTAGATCTGAGACTTGAAGATTGAAGAGTTAACCACATGAAGAGTGAGGAAAAGAGCTTTCCAGACAGGTAAGTGGCAGCATACGCAAAGCCCTAAGGAGGAAAAGAGCTTTATGTGTCCAAAGGAAAGTGTTTGGTGTGTTCTTAGAACTAAAAAGAGGTCAAGATAGTTGGAGGATGGTATACTAGGGGAGAAAAGCACAAATGAGATTGGAGAGGTAGGCAGGACTAGATCACATAAGGCATTGTAGGCCATGGTAAAGAATTTAAATTTTATCCTAAGGGGATGAATGAGTTAATTTGATGGCTGATTGTGAGGTTTTAGTGTACTGACTGTATATTTCCATCATTTGTCTCTATATTGTAATTAGTATCTCTTTATAAGTTAGGAATGTCATACAAATATTTCCCATTCCCTTGCTTTCCTTTTGGTATTTATTTTGTAACATTTTTTTTAATATTAAAATACAATTATATCACTGTTGACCTTCATTTCTTTACTAGTCAGGATTCTATCTTTAGAAAAATGGAATAATATTTTTCTTCAGAGCTTTTTAATAGAATTTTGCAAGTTTAAGCTTTTTAACTCACCAGACTTTTTAATAATATATGGTGTGAGGTATGAATTAAGTTCTTACGCTGTTGAACCTATTTTGTTTGAACCATTTTTCTATATTTGACTTATATCATATGGTTTTCATGATATTTTGAAAATATTTAGGGCAAATCTACCAGTTTGTGTCCTCTTTACTCTTTCAGATAAATTTTATTTTCACTTGTATCAAATTTTATAAAGTATTCATCAGGGATTTAATTGATAGTGCATTATAACTTTATATTAAATTAGGGAAGGTGTAGAAAGAACTAAAATTTATTGAATATTCGTAGACGCCAGGCACTGTGCTAAGTACTTTCTATACACATTTCAATCATTTGTCATCTTAACTGAACTTAGTATTCTAGCTAGAAATATATTTCTTTTATATAGATATTCCTTTAGTCTTCTTTATCATTTTATTATTTACTTTGAGTAAATCTCTTGTTGTAAGTTACAATTCATATTAAAATTGAATTTAGCATTTAATTGTTCATTTTACTTACTTGTGAACAGTCTTAGTGTTTTTGAGCTGTCACTGGTATATAGGAATACACTGTTCCCCCCAATTTAATTAATGGCCTACTGCTTTGATGAATATATTTTTTATTCATAATCATTCTGGAGTTTATATTCTTAGGTTTATTTATTTTAAAGTAATATTTTAAAATTCAAAGTTAATATAATGATGTGAAGAAAGACTTTCCTTTTTTATTCTATTATTTAAAAATTTTATAGCTACCCCAATTCTGTTCTATTTTAGTTTTATATGGTTTGATTTTTTTTTCAATAAGCAAGTAAGGTATCTTCTAGGAGTACGAAGATGGATATCTGCAAATGTATTAATATGTTTAACATCAGTGAATTAAAGGAAAAAATATGATCAAACCAATAGACGCTGAAAAGATATTTGATAAAATTCAAGTCATACCTTATAAAAATTCTCAGTAAGATAGAAGGAAACCCTTGAAACTTGATAATGACCATTTGCCAATTGAATAGCAAGTATCAGTTTAAATGGCAAAACACTAAAGCTTTTTCAATAAGTAACCAGATAGGAATTCTTTATTGACAAATTTAATTGATTCCTTTACTAACTTTGTACATTTAAATTATTTTTATTTTTACATAAAGTTTCTCATTTTATACTCTGTTCAGTGCTATTTGTTTTTCCACTTAACAATATATTTTGAAGACTATCAACATTATAAAAGACTTCTTTGTTCTTTAATGGCTGCATAGCCATTGCTATTACAAAAAAAGTGTCATTTATAACCCTGCGTATATATTATTTTATATAAATGTGAATATATCTGAGGATAAATTTCTAGAGGTGGAATTGCTGGTCAAAAGATATGTGCTTTTGTAATTTTGAAAGTTGTTGCCAAATTGACCTCTGTAAAAGTTATTCCAATCTGTTGTCTCACCAGGAACATGGAAGAGCCTGTTTTCCAACACTCTTGACCAAAATGGTGAATTGTCTAACTTTTAAATCTTTGCCAGACCTTTAGATTTAAAAAAAGATACCTGATGCAATCTCGGGGGTGGCTAGAAAAAAAAGCTGTACAACTTACAGAAAACTGCGTAACTAACGTATTGTGTGTGTGCATGTATGTGTGTGTATGTGTATGAAAACAGTATCCAGATCAAGACATAGACAATCAGCACCCCACAAGGTTCCTAGATGCTGTCTGCCAACCCCGAAGATAACCATTATTCTGACCTCTATCACCAGTTTTGCCTGTTCTTGTTCTTCATATAAATGCAATCATACAATATGTATTCTTTGTATCTGGCTTCTTTTGCTCAGAATTATGTTTGGAGAGTTCATACATGATGTCGCACATATTTGTAGTCTATGAATTGCCTGTTTATATTTCATATTTTTTAATTTATCATTTTCATACTAATTAGTAGGAGTTCTTTTAGATTAGGAGTAGGTGTACTTTGTCTGTAAAGGACTAGATAGTAAATATTTTAGGCTTGGCAGGCTCTGTCAGGACCCTTAACTCTGTCACTGTAGTAAGAAGGCAGCTATAGACAATGTGTAAATAAATGGGTGTGACTGTGTTCCAATAAAACTTTATTTACAAAACAGGCTGTGGGTCACATTTGTCCCACTGGCCATAGTTTTCTGACCCCTGTTCTAGATACTTATAACAGAGACTGTTATATATGTATATTATATCTATTCTCCTTCAAGAACTACAGAACTTTGGGTATTGCACCCAGTTGAAAATTTATTTCCCAGCCTCTGTTACAAGTAGGGGTAGCTAATGAGTTACACACAAAAGTCAGGAGATAGGGCTTTCTGGAATGCTTTTTTTTTTTTTAACCTCCTTTCTCCGAATTCCTGCCTGGAACATGGAACTATGACTGAAGGTACAGCAGCCATCTTGTACTATGAAGCATCGCTGAGAATGCAAATGATAGAAAAAACTGAGTCCTTGATATCCATGGAGCCACCATATCAGCTTGTTAATGCCTAACCGTAGACTAATTTTAATGAGAAAAAAATTAACTTTTATCTTGTTTAAGCCACTGTTACTGTTTTTGTTAGTAGTAACTAAATGCAATTAATCATGATACACTTATCCTTTGTTAAATGTATTGCAAGTATCTTTTCCTGGTATGTAGCTTTTATAACTTTCACAATTTTCACATTTAGGTCTTTAAACCACTTGGAATTTCTTTTGTATAGGCATACCTTGGAGATATTGTGGGTTTAGTTCCAGACCACTGCAATAAAATGAATATTGCAATAAAGCGAGTCACACAAATGTTTTGGTTTCCCTGTGCATGCAAAAATTATGTTTATATTATATTGTAGTCTATTAAGTGTGCAATAGCATTATGTCTAAAAAATGATGTACGTACCTTAATTAAAAAATACTTTATTGCTAAAAAATGCTAACCATCATCTGAGCCTTTGTAATCTTTTTGCTGGTGGAGGGTCTTGCCTGGGTGTTGATGGCTGCTGGCTACTCAGGTGGTGGTTGCTAAAGGTTGGCAATTGCTGAAGGGTGGCTGTGGCAATTTCTTAAGATAACAATGAAGTTTGCCCCGTCAACTGACTCTTCCTCTCACTAGCAATTTCTCCGTAGCGTACGATGCTGTTTGATAGCATTTTACCCGTAGTAGAACTTCTTTTAAAGTTGGAGTCAATCCTCTCAAACCCTGCTACTGCTTTATTAACTAATTTTATGTAATATTCTAAATCCTGTGTTGTCATTTCAATGATCTTCACAGCATCTTCACGAGGAATAGTTTCCATCTCAAGAAACCACTTTCTTTGCTCATCCTTAAGAAGCAACTCCTCATCTGTTAAAGTTTTATCATGAGGTTGCAGCAATTCAGTTACATCTTCAGGCTCCACTTCTAATTCTAGTTCTCTTGCTGTTTCCACCACATCTGTAGTTACTTTATCCACTGAAGTCTTGAACCCCTCAGTCATCCATAAGACTTGGAATCAGTTTCATCCAAACTGTTGTTAATGTTGATATTTTTACCTCTTCCCATGAATCACAAATATTCTTAATGGCATCTAGAATGGTGAATCTTTTTCAGAAGGTTTTCAACTGACTTTGACAAGATCCATCAGAGGAAGCACTATCTATAGCACTATAACCTTATGAAATGTATTTCTTAAATAATAAGACTTGAAAGTTAAAATAACCCCTTGATCTGTGGGCTGCAGTATGGATGTTGTGTTAGCTGGCATCAAAACAGCATTAATCTCATGTATCTCCATCAGAGCTCTTGAGTGACCAGGTGCACTGTCAATGAGCAGTAATATTTTGAAAGGAATACTTTTTGCTGAGCATTAGGTCTTAAAATATTCAGTAAACCATGTTGTAAACAGATGTGCTGTCATACAGCCTTTGTTGTTCCATTTATAAAGCACAGGCAGAGTAGATTTATCATATTTCTTAAGGGCCATAGGATTTTCATAATGGTAAATGAGCATTGGCTTCAACTGAAAGTCATCAGCTGCATTAGCCCCTAACAAGAGAATCAGTCTGTCCTTTGAAGCTTTGAAGCCAGAAATTGACTTCTCTCTAGCTATGAAAGTCCTATATGGCATCTTCTTCCAAGAGAAGGTTGTTTCATCTACATTGAAAATCTGTTGTTTAGTGTAGCCACCGTCATTATCTTAGCTAGATCTTCTGGATAACTTGCTGCTTCACCTTGCACTTTGATGTTATGAAGATGGCTTCTTTCCTTAAACCTCATGGACCAACCTCTGCTAGCTTCAAACTTTTCTTCTGAAGCTTCCTCACTTCTCTCAACCTTCACAGAGTTGAAAAGAGTTAGGGTCTTGCCCTGGATTAGGCTTTGGCTTCAGGGAATGTTGTGGCTGGTTTGATCTTCTATCCAGGCCACTAAAATTTTCTCCATATGAGCAATAAGGCTGTTTCACTTTCTTATCATTTGTGTGTTCACTGGAGTAGTACTTATAGTTTCCTTCAAGAATTTTTCCTTTGCATTCACAACTTGTAATTGTTTGGCTTAAGAGGCCTAACTTTTGGCCTATCTTGGCTTTCAGTATGCCTTCCTCACTGAGCTTAATCATTTCTAGCTTTTGATTTAAAGTGAGAGATGTGTGATTCTTCCTTTCACTTGAACACTTAGAGGCCATTGTAGGGTTGTTAATTGGCCTAATTTCAATATTGTGTCTCAGGGAATAGGGAGACCCACGGAGATGGAGAGATGGAACAGCCGGTCAGTGGAGCAGTCAGAACACACATTTATGGATTAAGTTCACCATATTATATGGGTGCAGTTCCTGGTTCCCCAAAACAATTACAATAGTAACATCAAAGATCACTGATCACAGATCGCTATAACAAATATAATAATAATGAAAAAGTTTGAGATATTGAGAGAATTACCAAAATGTGACACAGAGACATGAAGTGAGCAAATGCTGTTGGAAAAATGGCGCTGATAGACTTGCTCTATGCAGGGTTGCCACAAACTTTCCATTTGTAAAAATGCAGTATCTGTAAAGCAAAACAAAACAAGATATGCCTATCAATATACCTGACAAAGGACTTTTATCCAAAACTTAAAACTTCATATTAAGAAGACAGACAAGTTGAAAAAATGGGCAAAAGACTTGGACATTCTGTGAAAGAAGATATATGAATGGCCAAGTAGCATATAGAAAGATGCTCAGTAGGGTTAATCATCAGGGAAATGCAAATTTAAAACTGTCATGCTATACCACTTTACCCTCACTAAAATTGCTAAAACTAAAAAGACTGACAATACCTAGTATCGCCCAGGAGGTGGAGCAAATTTAATGCTCACACATTTCTGTTGGGAGTGCTAGATTGTATATCTACTCTGCAAGATAGTTTAGTAAATTTTTTTAACATTAAACATACACTCATTATAAGATCCAGCAATGCTACTGCTAGGTATTTATCCGAGAGAAATAAAAATATATGTCCAGAAAAAGACTCATACGTGAATGTTCATATTAGATTTATTCATGATAACAAAATTTTAAAGAATGCAAATGTCCCTTAACAGGAGAATAGATAAAAAAAATTGTGGCATATTCTTGAAATACTTTTCAGCAATAGAATGTAATGAATACTGCAAATGCAATAGCATGGGTGAGCCTTAGATACATTCTGCTGAGTGAAGAAAGCTAGACACAAAAAAGTACATCCTGCATGATCCTATTTATTTGAAGTTTTAGAGCAGACAAAACTAATTTATAGTGATAGAAATCAGGTCACTGGTTTCCTGGCATGGGGAATGGGAGACTTCAATTGCAAAGGGGTATGAGGGAACATTCTGGGGTGATAGAAATTTTCTATATTTGGAAATGAATGGTGGTTACTTGGGTGAATATGTTTGTCAAATCTCATTGTACTGTATATAGTTAAAATGTCATTATACGTAAATTATTCCTTGATAAGGCTTATTAAACTTTTTAAATACTCCAAGAGTTAAGGGACAAGATAGCATCCATTAAAATTATTGGAGGTTTTAAAACAAAGCACGCAGAGAATTTAATTTAAAAACAGATAGATATGAAGAGCTGGTTTAAAATCTTGGAAAAAGGGGCTGGCCCTGTGGCTGAGCGGTTGGGTTCGCGTGCTCCGCTTTGGTGGCCCAGGGTTTCACTGGTTTGGATCCTGGGCACAGACATGGTGCTGCTCATCAAGCCATGCTGAGGTGGCATCCCACATGCCACAACCAAGAGGACCTACAACTAGAATATACAACTATGTACTGGGGGGCTTTGGGGAGAAGAATCAAAAAAAATTTTTTAATCTTGGAAATGAATAATAGCATTTGAAATATCTCAATAGATATGGTAAACTGGACCCAGTGAAACAGAATAGTAGTGAATTGAATGATAGAACTAAGAAAATCACCTAGAACTAGAGAGCTAAAGACATTGAGAATTTGAAGAGTAGTTAGGAGACATAGAAGATGGATTAAGATGCTGCAATATATATCTAACAGAAGTTTTTGAAAGAAAGAATGGAAAAGAGGCAATATTTAAATAATCACTGATTTTTTGTTTTAAGGATTGAAGAAAGACAACAGTCTTTATGTTGAAAAAAATATATCAAGTGAGGGACAAAATTTTAAAAAAACGAAAAAACCCACAGCCAGCCCTGATTGCCTAGTGGTTAATGTTCATTGGTTTCACCACTTCAGTGGCCTGGGTTCATTTCCTGGTCATGGAACCACACCACCCATCTGTCAGTTGCCATGCTGTGGTGGTAGCTCCCATGGAAGAACTAGAAGGATTCACAATCATGCACTGGGGCTTTGGGGAGGAAAGAAAAAAAGATGAAGATTGGCAACAGATATTAGCTCAGGGCAAATCTTTCCCTGCAAAACAACAACAACAACAAAAAAACCTCCCAGAAATATTCCAGAGAAACTGAAACTGCTGAAAATCAAAAAAAAAAAAATATTAAAGCTATTCAAAAAGACAGACTATGTATAATGGAGTAAAAATCAGACTTATAACAGATTGCTAACAATTAACAATAAATACCAGATGATAATGATGATATATCTTCCAACTACTAAGGAAAAAATGAGATACATTATATATTATAATATATGTGATACATATGATAAATGATATATACAAGATATACTATCATTTAATAGTGAGGCAAAATAAAGACATTTTGAACATCTATAGAACAAGAGTTTCCCATCCATATATACTCACTGAAAGAACTATTAAAGGACAGACTACAGCAAGAAGAAAAATAAAGCCAGAAGAGAGGATGGGATACAAGAAGCAACAGAGAGCAAGGTCATTGGCAAAGCATATGGGTAAATCTAAGTAATAACTAAAACAATAACATTTTGTGTTAAAAACAACACATAATAAAATTCAAAATAATATGGAAGATGCTTAGAGGAAAGTTAAAGCATATTAAAGTCTTGTTTTGTTTTTAAAGATTGGCACCTGAGCTAACAACTGTTGCCAATCTTTTTTTTTTTTTTCTGCTTTTTCTCCCCAAATCCCCCCAGTACATAGTTGTATATTTCAACTGTGGGTCCTAGTAGTTGCAGCATGTAGGATGCCGCCTCAGCGTGGCCTGATGAGTGGTGCCATGTCCGCGCCCAGGATCCCAACCAGTGAAACCCTGGGCCACTGAAGCGGAGCGTGCGAACTTAACCACTCGGCCATGGGGCTGGCCCCTAAAGTCCTTTTTTAAGAATTTTGTTTTACATAATTGTTGTTCATTGTCAACTTGATAAAAGATGCCTCAAGCCCCTCCATCCCTTTTTGTTCATGTCGTTACTCTAATCCTGTAAACTGGAGGAGGGAGGGTTTAGACTAGAAAGATGACTTGTTGGGCACTGTCTAGATCACTGACTTTCAAACTTTTTAAACTACAACTCAAACTGACATGTTGACATTGTGACCGAGTATGTTTACATAAAACAGAAGACAAAGTTCCACAAAGTAATAGTCTTTATATGAGTGATCACTATGATATTTTATGTTCTGTTCTGCTTTTTGGTATTTTCTAATAGCAATTTAAATTCATTTCATGACCCACACTATCCTAAAGCTTGAAAAACACTGGTAAGAGAGTTTCCTGAGAAGTCCTAAGTGTTTACTGCTTTAAAAATATATGATACTAAGTCTAAAACTAGGTGAAAATAGAAAGTTAAACAAAAAAAGATATGATAGAGATTGGTTACTTAGTATAAAGATCTTTGAGATCTTCTCAGCTAAGAATATTTTGTTTGATGAATGTTCACTTTTATTACTAGCATCATCCTTTCTGTCACCCAGACTAGAAGGCTCAGATTCACCATCTTCATAACTATCTCTCTTATCAAATCAGTCATCAAGTTCTGTGAATTCTATCCTTCCATTGTGTCTTATATCTGTTCTCCTTTTCTTTTTTCTTTTTTTAAATTGAGATATAATTGACACATAACATTGTATTAGTTTTAGGTGTACAATGTAATGATTTAATATATATATGTATATATATATTGTGAAATGGTCAAAGTTCTTGCTTTCTTTTAGTGGAGGACAGAAATCCTGAAAAACTGTAGACTTCATTACAAAAACAGAGTATGGATGCCAAAATTTTACATATAACTACTAATAGAATATAAACATAATGAATAACTTCCAAATTGATAGGGGGAATAAGGAAAACTCACTGTAATAGAAGAAGCGAGAATAAAAAACACAAGAAAAAGTTTAAATAGAAAACATAAAATAAATGGTAGAAATAAGTCCAAATATTTCACATTACAATAATTATAAGAGTATAAAATTTACCTATAAAAGAGACTCTGAAATTGGATTTTAAAAATCCAGCTACATGCTATTTAAAGAAACATGTCAAGGGGCCCCATGGTGTAGTGGTTAAGTTCAGCATGCTTTGCTTTGGTGGCCTGGATTCACAGGTTTGGATCCAGGGCACAGACCTGCACAACTTGTCAGCCATGCTGTGGCAGCAACCCACATATAAAGTGGAGAAAGATTGGCACATATGTTAGCTCAGGGCTAATCTTCCTCACCAGAAACAACAGCAACAACAACAACAACAACAACAACAACCATGTCAAAAATGGAATCACCCCCAAATGTTGAAAACAAAAGGATGAGAAAAGTTATAACAGGCAAATACCAACAAAAGAAGGCTGAGAAAGAATTTAAGTAGATAAATATTTAATAGAAAAGAATAACAAATTTCACTGAGACTAGGAAAGTCCCATCTCACCCCCCAGGAGCTTGAAAACAGTAATATAAATGTTTAAAATATATTTGCATTGAGTCTTTAAAGTTAACCTTCATATCTACCTAGGAAGCCCTTTTTTTTATTGGGTAGAGGCTGACTTTCATTCTTAGAGTGAAAATACGTATTTCTCATCTTATGCTTTTAAAAGAAGGTATAACTTTTCTTCCACTGGAATGTAAAAGGGGGCATAAATTCAGATGAAGTAGAGAGTAAGCAAAGAATCATATAACATGATAATGTGATCATATTCAGATTTTATAGCCATCCCTTTGGCTGCTGCTGAAGGAGAAAATTACAGGGACCGGCCCCGTGGCTGAGCGGTTAAGTTCGCATGCTCTGCTTCGGTGACCCAGGGTCTCGCCTGTTCGGATCCTGGGCACAGACATGGCACCGCTCATCAGGCCATGTTGAGGCGGTGTCCCATATAGCACAACCAGAGGCACTCACACTAGAATATACAACTATGTACTGGGGTGGGGGGGGCTGCTTTGAGGAGAAGAAAAAGAAAATTGGCAACAGATGTTAGCACAGGTGCCAATCTTTAAAAAAAAGAATAGAATTACAGAGGGCAAGGACATAACCTAAATTGTTAAGTGAAAAATGCAGACTACAAAGTAAGATTGACTATCTACCATAAGCTCTAAATATATGCTGGAACCCAGCAACTATACTAAAATTAGCAATCATTGAGTGGTAGATTTATTGGTAATTTTTATTTTTCCTTTATACTATTCCAGATTTTTCAAAATGATTACAATAAACACAGTATTTTTATGATGAAGAAAATATTACTTTTAAAAGTAGATATTTCTATAAATTTTCTTTAAATAGGAATAGGGAGGACAGCTGAATATTCTAAGATCTGAAAACTCAGTAACTTAACTTTTCTTTCACAGAAATTCAGCAGTATTTCAAATGTACTAAATATTGAAAACAAGACAAAATCTGATTACTTTCAAGCTTTACCATTTTTAACAGAGATTAAACCTCACCTAAATATTTTGGGGTGATATTTTCTTCTAGGAACTTGATCAAAATGCCACTGAAAAAGTCCAGGCAATGTTCACAGCCATTGACGAGCTCTTGTATGAGCAGAAGTTGAGTGTACATACTAAGAGTCTACAAGAAGAGTGCCAACAGTGGACATGTAGTTTTCCTCATCTCAGGTATTGAAGCCCTAGAGTTAACTTGTATTCATAGCTAATACTAAAACTTAAAAAGCAGATTTCAAAAAAACTTGTGTTCTGAAATCGTTATGGGCATGATTTTGATGAATGTAAATAAGGCCATGTGCTATAAACCCTCAGTTGAGAGAAAATTCAAGTTGATGGAAGTTTCTCAGAGTTTTTGTAACTACCAATATGTCATCCTAACCGAGTAAAACATTTCTATACTAGTAGCTAAGATCTGTGTATTGCAGCTGTCCAAGAAGACTTTCTTTTGAAGAAGTTCAGAAAATGTATTTATTTACACTGTTGTCTGCAAAAAATTCTTATGTATATTTGAAAGCAAACATAGGCTGTTAGGAAGCTTCCCTTAGAAACCACATTAGTGTACCTTACATACTTAAAATTTATAAAGCTTCTTGTTCTTAAGAATATAATTCATAGTCTTCACTGATTCACCTGGCTTTCACCCATTTTGGCAGATTTAATGAAGATTATTATAGAAGGTGAAGGGCAAATTGCAAACATTTGCTCAGTTTTTTCAGGTGGATGGGGCTGGGGGGCTATAGCTTTATCTTTTCCATCTCCATTCTATGAAAAAGAGATATACCTGTAACAAGGCTATGGATTCACTTTTTTTCTCAAGAATCATTCTTAATCAGTAACAGACTAACTGTGTACTGGACCTCTATGTAGAGCCATCAGATTTGTTTCAAAAATGTCTACATTTTGTATGTATGCCAGGTGAAGGTACTTAATTGTCTCTTTATGGCCTTCATTTTGAAGGATTCTGGGTAGGCAGATAATCACTCCAAGTGAAGGTTATGGACTGTATCCTAGATCCCCTTCTGCTGTTTCAGCTTCACATGAGGCAACACTGTCTCAAGAAAGACATTCTCCTATGTAAGTATTCTAATATGTAAGTATTTATGTATCCTAATGTGCACGTATTATGTTCTACCCAGTTATACTAAGGGATTAAAATACTTCTTCCTGCTTATTGGTATTTAATAAAGCACAGCAAATTCTCTAAGATTAACCATAGTCTTTATGCATATTAGAATTCTGTTATATAACTTTTTGTTCAAAATCAAGACATTCCTAGGGTTTAGGGATATATTTGTTATTCAGATATATATATATATATATATATAGATCTGTATCTATCTATAAATGCAGGCACTTCCCTCTTGGAATAATGTGTAGATAAACTGGTATAAAGAAATTTAGGGGTCTAAGAGCAGGATTTACAAATTTTTTAAAAAAAATTTTGAAAAAGTGATTTTTCTTAAACATGAAATATTAATTGCAACTTAATCTTTTTACAGAAATCAAACTGCTGTTAATTAGCTTAAAATGGGTAATTAGTATATTAGTTAAAAGGGCTAATTCTTTTGAACACCTCAAACTCTTTAAGTAGTACTAAAATAGGATTAGTTCAAAACCTATGCTTACTCTTAAATCTATTATAAAATATGATAGTTATAATTCATTTTTTAATTATTCCTATACTTTTTCCTAAGACTGTAGTTTTATTTATTTGATGCCTTCTAAGAGTTGTAGTAATTCTTACTTTTGATGACTTTTTGGGCTTGTAGTAATTTCATCAGACCACAACTTGAAACATTACTGTCTTAGGCTAGTTAGGGTTATGGGATCTGGATTATCAACTCACTGATTTTTGGTCATAGAATGTGATTTGTTTGCTTTTCTCAAAGTGATTTAAACTCAAGCTCCTGGTCATTAGGCTGAGATTTTTAAATTTAATCCTCATGTATTATATTAATAAGCCTTTTTTTAACATTTTTTATTGCGTTAATGATAGATTATAACCTTGTGAAATTTTAGTTGTACATTATTGCCTGTCAGTCGTATTGTAGGTGCACCCCTTCACCCTTTGTGTGCACCCCCCACCCCACCTTTCCCCTGGTAGCCACTAATCTGTTCTCTTTGTCCACATGTTTAAATTCCTCATATGAGTGGAGTCATACAGAGATTATCCTTCTCTATCTGGCTTATTTCACTTAACATAATTCCCTCAAGGTCCATCCATGTTGTTGCAAATGGGACGATTTTGTTCTTTTTTATGGCTGAGTAGTATTCCATTGTCTATATATATACCATATCGTCTTTATCCAATCATCTGTTGATGGGCACTTAGATTGCTTCCATGTCTTGGCTATTGTAAATAATGCTGCAATGAACATTGGGGTGTATAGGACTTTTGGAATTGCTGACTTCAAGATACCCAGTAGTGGGATAGCTGGGTTGTATGGTAGTTCTATTTTTAATTTTTTGAGGAATCTCCATACTGTTTTCCATAGTGGCTGCACCAGTTTGCATTCCCACCAGCAGTGTATGAGGGTTCCTTTTTCTCCACAACCTCTCCAACATTTATTACTATTTTTTAGTTATTTTTGTCATTCTGATGGGTGTAAGGTGATATCTTAGTGTAGTTTTGATTTGCATTTCTCTGATGCACAGCAATGGTGAACATCTTTCCATGTGCCTATTGGCCATCTGTATATCTTCTTTGGAGAAATGTCTGTTCGTGTCTCCTGCCTATTTTTTGATCGGGTTGTTTGATTTTTTTGTTGTTGAGTTGTGTGAGTTCTCTATACATTATGGAGATTAAGCCTTTGTCGAATGTATGACTTGCAAATATTTTTTCCCAGTTAGTGTGTTGTTTTTTTGTTTCAATCCTGTTTTCCTTTGCCTTGAAGAAGCTCTTTAGTCTGATGAAGTCCCATTTGTTTATTCTTTCTATTGTTTCCCTTGTCTGAGAAGACATGGCGTCCGAAAAGATCCTTTTAATACTAATGTCAAAGAGTGTACTGCCTACATTTTCTTCTAGAAACCTTATGGTTTCAGGTCTCAGATTTAGGTCTCTGATACATTTTGAGTTTATTTTGGTGAATGGTGAAAAAGAATGGTCAATTTTCATTCTTTTACATTGTGGCTTTCCAGTTTTCCCAGCACCATTTATTGAAAAGATTTTCTTTTCTCCATTGTATGCCCTAAGCTTCTTTGTCGAAGATTAGCTGTCCAGAGATGTGCAGTTTTATTTCTGGGCTTTCAATTCTGTTCCATTGATCTGTGCACCTGTTTTTGTACCAGTACCATGCTGTTTTGATTACTGTGGCTTTGTAGTATGTTTTGAAGTCAGGGATTGTGATGCCTCCAGCTGTGTTTTTTCTCAGGATTGCTTTAGCAATTCGGGGTCTTTTGTTGCCCCATATAGAATTTTAGGATTCTTTATTCTATTTCTGTAAAGAATGTCATTGGGATTCTGATTGGGATAGCGTTGAATCTATAGATTGCTTTAAGTAGAATGGACATTTTAACTATGTTTATTCTTCCAATGCATGTACATGGAATGTCTTTCCATCTCTTTATGTCTTCATCCATTTCTTTCAGAAAAGCCTTGTAATTTTCGTTGTATAGGTCTTTCACTTCCTTAGTTAAATTCACCCGAGGTATTTTCTTCTTTTTGTTGCGATTGTGAATGGTGTTGTGTTGAGTTCTTTTTCTGTTAGTTCGTTATTAGAGTATAGAAATGCTACTGATTTATGTAAATTGATTTTATACCCTGCAACTTTGCTGTAGTTGTTGATTACTTCTAAAAGTTTTCCAATGGATTCTTTGGGGTTTTCTGTATATAAGATCATGTCGTCTGCAAACAGTGAGAATTTCACTTCTTCCCTCCCAGTTGGATTCCTTTTATTCCTTTCTCTTGCCTAATTGCTCTGGCCAAAACCTCCAGTACTATGTTAAATAAGAGTGGTGATAGAAGGCATCTTGGTCTCCTTCCTCTTTTCAGGGGGATGATGCTCAGTTTTTGCCCATTGAGTATGATGTTGGCTGTGGGTTTGTCATATGTGGCCTTTATTATGTTGAGGTAGTTTCCTTCTATGCCCATTTTGTTCAGAGTTTTTATCATAAATGGCTGTTGGATCTTGTCAAATGCTTTCTCTGCATCTATGAGATGATCATGTGGTTTTTATTCCTCAGTTTGTTGACGTGGTGTATCACGTTGATTGATTTGCAGATGTTGAACCATCCCTGTGTCCCTGGTATGAATCCCACTTGATCATGATGTATGATCCTTTTGATGAATTGCTGAATTCTGGTGGCCAAAATTTTGTTGAGAATTTTTGCATCTGTGTTCATCAGCGATATTGGCCTGTATTTCTCCTTTTTCATGCTGTCCTTGTCAGGCTTTGGTATCAGCGTTGATGTTGGCCTCGTAGAATGTGTTAGGAAGTGTTCCATCCTCCCTAATTTTGGAATAGCTTGCAAAGGATAGGTATTAAATCCTCTCTGAAAGTTTGGTAGAATTCCCCAGGAAAGCCATCTCGTCCTGGGGTTTTATTCTTTGGGATGCTTTTGATTGCTCTTTCGATCTCTTTCCTTGTGATTGGTCTGTTCAAATTGTCTGCTTCTTCTCGAGTGAGCTTTGGGAGATTGTAGGAGTCCAAGAATTTATCCATTTCCTCTAGGTTATCTGTTTTTTTGGCATGTCGTTTTTTTGTAGTATTCTCTTATAATCCGTTGTATTTCTGCGGAGTCTGTTGTTATTTCTCCTCTTTCATTTCTGATTTTGTTTATTTGAGCTTTCTCTCTTTTTTTCTTTGTAAGTCTGGCTAGGGGTTTGTCAGTTTTATTTATCTTCTCAAAGAACCAGCTCTTTGTTTCATTGATCCTTTCTACTGCCTTTTTGTTTCAATAGCATTTATTTCTTCTCTGATTTTTATTATTTCTCTCCTTCTGCTGACTTTGGGCTTTGTTTGTTCTTCTTTCTCTAATTCAGTTAGGTGTAGTTTAAGATTGCTTATTTGGGATTTTTCTTGTTTAAGATGTGTCTGTATTGCGATGAATTTTCCTCTTAATACAGCTTTTGCTGTATCCCATAGGAGTTGCCATGGCATGTTATCATTTTCATTTGTCTCCAGGCATGTTTTTATTTCTTCTTTAATTTCTTCAATGATCCATTGCTTGTTCAATAGCATATTATTTAGCCTCCACATCCTTGTGCCTTTCTCAGCTTTTTTCTTGTAATTAATTTCTAGCATTACAGCATTATGATCAGAGAAGATGCTTGTTATTATTTCAACTTTTTAAAATTTATAGAGGCTTGCCTTGTTTCCCAGTGTATGGTCTCTCCTTGAGAATGTTCCATGTGTGCTTGAGAAGAATGTGTATTCTGCTGTTTTTGGATGGAGTGTTCTATATATGTCTGTTAAATCCACCTGTTTTAGCTTTTCGTTTACCTCCACTGTTTCTTTGTTGATTTTCTGTCTGGATGATCTGTCCATTGATGTGAGTGGGGTGTTGAGGTCCCGTACTATTATTGTGTTATTTTTGATATCTTCTTTTAGGTTTGTTAATAGTTGCTTTATGAACTTTGGTGGTCCTGTGTTGGGTGCATAGATATTTATAAGCGTTATTTCTTCTTGATGAAGTGTCCCTCTGATCATTATATATTGGCCCTCTATGTCTCTCTTTACCTGCCTTATCTTGAAGTCTGTTTTGTCTAAGTAGTGCGACACCTGTTTTCTTTTATTTGCTGTTAGCTTGGAGTGTTGTCTTCCACCCCTTCACTCTGGTCCTATGTTTGTGCTTGGAACTCAGGTGTGTTTCCTGGAGGCAAAAAATTGTTGGATCTTGTTCTTTAATCCATTTTGTCACTCTGTGTCTCTTTGAGGGAGAGTTCAATCCGGTTACATTGAGGGTGAGTAGTGATGCCGGAGGGCTTAATGCTGTCATTCTGTTGCTCATTTTCCGGTTTTCCTATGTTTCCTTTGTTTCTTGTCCTGTGTGTTTTAGCCTACCCATTCACTTCTGCAATTTCTTATGCTGGGTTTCTTAGAGTTTTCCTGGTTTATGTTTTGTGTCTCTGTTCTGTTCTTTAGTTTAGTGGCTACCCTGAAGTTTGTATTCAGAATTTCGTGTATAACAGTCCATTTTCTGGTGGTCTCTTACTTCCTTAGCCTAGACTATTTCAGTCCCTTTCCTCCTCCCCTCCTAAATTATTATTTTCATCTCTTATTCCAACCTGTGTTGTGAGTTTGTGGTTAGAGTGATAAGATTGTCTTTGCTTTGGTGATTTACTTCCCTTTATCCTAATGCTATAGTTGAATATTTGCTATCCTATTCCAATTCTATCTATTTGTCTCCCTACTCTGTGTTTTGTGACCCCTTTCTCCCTTTTTTTCTTTTTTCAGGTATGAGAGCCTTCTTGAGGATTTCTTGTAGTGGAGGTCTTGTGACTACGAATTCCCTTAGCTTTTGTTTGTCTGGAAAAGATTTAATTTCTCCCTCATATCTGAAGGATATTTTTGCTGGATAGGGTATTCTTGGCTGAATATTTTTATCCTTTCAAGTTTTGAATATGTCACTACAATCTCTCCTAGCTTGCAAGATTTCTGTAGAGAAATCTGCTGAAAGTCTGATAGGCATTCCTGTGTAGGTTATTTTCTTTTGCCTTGCTGCCCTGAGAATGCTTTCTTTGTCGTTCATTTTTGCCATTTTTACTACTATATGCCTTGCAGTAGGTCTTTTTATGTTGACAAATCTAGGAGATCTGAAAACTTCCTCCACACACATTTCTCTCTCAATCCCTAGATTTGGGAAGTTCTCTTCTATTATTCCTTGAGTACACTTTCTGTTCCATTTTCCTTTTCCATGCCCTCAGGAATTCTGATTATTCTTAAGTAGCATTTTCTCATTGAGTCAGATATTTCTCGGAGATCTTCTTCAGTTTGTTTAATTCTTAGTTCTCTTTCTTCCTCCGTCTGGAGCCATTCAGCCTGTGTATCTTCGCTTATGCTAATTTGCTCCTCTATGGTATCTACATGGTCATTCAGGGAATCCGTATTCTGTCTAATCTGATCCATTGTATTTTTCTTCTCTAGTATTTCTGATTGATTCTTCTTTATAGTTTCAATCTCTTTTGTGGAGTAGCTCCAGAAGTCATTGACTTGTTTCTCTATATTTCCCTTTACCTCATTGAGTTTTTTGATGATAGCTATTCTGAACTCATTTTCTCTTACTTACCTATTTCCAAGTCCTCAGGGCATACTTCTGTGTTTTTGTTGTTTTCTTTGTGGACTGGAGCTCTTATAAATTGCTGGATGGTAGAGGAGGGGTTTTTGCGCATGATGCTATTATTTCTTGCAGTTACAGCCTCTCACCACTTGATGGGCGTTGAGAGCCGCACGTTCTGAGCCCTCCGCCTTCAGCCGATGGCAGGGCGCAGCATGGGTTGGAGGAGGAGGGGCACTTTCTCTCGCACATAGACCTGGATTCTGTTCAGCTCTCGCTCTCTGGTTTCCTGGGGCCCCACCGGGAGGGGGACCCCCCATGTGAAAGCTTTCGCTCATTAGAGGGTTTCTGCTTCATGAGTCTGTGGGAGTGTGGACGATCCCATGGTCATGCGGCCCCTACTCCACTCCTTCCCTCACCTGCAGCAGCGATCCCAGTCTCTAGGGGAGGAAGTGAAGATCTCTCTTACCCTGTTCCAGCTCCTCCAAGGGGGCTCCCGCCTCTCCGCCCTCCGTCATTTGGCTGCTGTGGGTCTCTGACGATTTCTGTTATTGGGATCTTTTTTTTTTTGGTTGGAAAGCAGTTGATCTTTTTGGTTGTAATTTGGAGGGGAGAGAGTCCCAGGTGAGCTCACTCCACCATGTCGCTGATGTCACTCTGAATAAGCCTTATAAGTTTTCTCCTTTTATATAAATTCAGATTTTTTACAAACTAATGTCTCCCACATAAATGATGTATTATTTAATTCTCACTGGCCAAATTATATGACTACTGTCCTGTCATTAAGATATTTACCTGATCTGTTAGTATAAACTTTATATATGCCTTATTATTTTATAACTACAAGTAGTAGTTTCATTTAGAGATCTCATCTCCAAGGAAATAAGGAATCAAGTCTGAGCAGTTAGCTCCTCCTTGTTTAGGGCATCTGGCTAAATCATCATTCTGCAAGATAGTGCAGACCTCCTTTCTTTCCTTTCTACCTGCTACCACCACTACTGATTGGCCCTTCTTATTTTTGATTCTGCTTTTCTGGATTATTTGACTGACAGTTTTCAATAATTAGTATACAGATAAAACAAATACCTATCTATACTTTATACAGAGACATATACTTAGATGAAATAAATTATCCAGCCCTATTAGCATACCACTAATTATGAAAAGCAGTAATAAATTAAACGTAATCCGTGATATTTACTTTCATGTAACTACTACTTTGTCTACACTTGATATTTTCTCTCTTGAGTACCATTATGAACTCATAGCATTTCAAAATATTAACATATTTTAATTAACTGTAATTATTATCAATGCTCAAATTGTTAAAACTTGGCCATGTCCAGCTGGTTCCTTTGTTTTTGTCTTGACTGTATCTTTGCTTTCTGGTTACAGTAGGATGTTCCACTCCCATCCTCAATTTTTTCTTCCTTTAAGACATTGAATCAGCTGAAATTCAAGAAGACCTAATTACTTTGAGAGGTTAATAGTATTTGAGAACAAAATTTGGGTAGTGAGGGTATGTAAGTTAGTGCTGCTGCTGCTATTTTGCCACTTTTGGTAGTAAGAGGTATGGAAAAATGTGTCATGAATTCATTTTGACTTGTTTCAGTTTAACAAATCAGTTTGCCATAAAATATGAGGTTTGTCAACTACAGAGACTTTCTACAAAAATAACATTTCAAATTATATCCATTCTTGCCTCTCCACATTATGTCAGATTTTCCTTTTAAAATTCAAGGTTGATCCTTTCTGTCTCCCACTTAAAAATCATCAATAGCTTCCACTGAATTTAAGCTTAAAATCTAAAATTATATCATAAGCTGGCCCCAGCCTACATCTCTGTCTTTATCTTCTGTCACTCTCTCTCTCTCATTCACTAATCCTCCCACTGGCTTTCTTTCTGATCTCAAATGTATTAAACAAGGCATTTGGTCCAGTTTCCATTCTTGAGGACTTCTTGAGCCAGAGGAAAGTGGTACAATAAACAAAACAAAAATACTGTGTCTTCCTCTTTGTATCTCTAATCCCTAGCACAGTGCCTAGAACATGGTTAGCATTCTACTTTTTTTTTTTTTACTAAATTAAAACATCATATTTATATGATAAACTACATGAAATGAACTAATGTATATTTTTTACCACAATTTAAAAAAATCATTAAAGTGATATGATATGGCTGCTATTTGTCCTAAGCCCACCTCCCTCATGTCACTCATTAAAATTATAGCTTTTGCTTTCATTTTCTTTGATTTTTTTTTTTTTAAATAACTGTCTTAAATGCAAGAACCAGTCAAGCTAATCACAAATCAGATTTTTTTTAGACATGAAGATCTTCCAGGGGCCAGCCCTGTGGCTGAGTGGTTAAGTCTGTGTGCTCTGCTTTGGTGCCTGTGGTTCACCGGTTTGGATCCTGGGTGCACAGCTCTGCACCACTCATCAAGCCATGCTATGGTGGCATCCCACATACAGGAAGTAAAATGACCTACAACTAGGATATGCAACTATGTACTGGGGCTTTGGGGAGAAAAAAAAGAGGAAGACTGGCAACAGATGTTAGCTCAGGACCAATCTCCTCTCCAAAAAGTAAATAAATAAAGAAATCAGCCAATTAATAAAAAGATCTTTCAGAAGCTCTCCAAAGCTATGGAGATACTCTTTCACTTCTTCTACTGGAAGGACCAGCCACAATTATATTTCCTTTCCAGTGTACTAAGTTATGTTTTCTTCCTTTTGGCATCATGAAATCACAACTTCTTGTAATTTCCAGAGGTCATTTCTAGAGGTCCACTGGGAGATAAGGTTGCTCTGAAATGGAGTTGAGAGTGGTTAATTGTACTTTTCAGATCCTAGTCAGGAAGGAGAGCTCTTGGCCACTTGTTTCTTGCAACCACCCATGAGGGCCTTGCAGTGATCACCTCCAAGAAGGCTGCAGAATTCCACCTCCTAAGGCCTGCATCTGGATGGGCTGGCTCCAATTTTTTTTTAAATAAGGAACCTAGCAAAGTTATTCTATCCTCCAGGCATGTGGGAGAAGAATAAAGTGCCAATGATTTTTTTCCTCTCACAAGAAAACAGATCTCAAATACTACTACCAGGGCAATACATTATTAGGTAAGACTACTGTTATTATTTTAGTAAGAAAAAGAATTACAAACATTTTAGGAGATAAGGGTTATTTTCCAGACATGGTAATCGCTTAAGTGTGATGATTTAGAAAATTCCTTTGTTAGAACTAACATTTGCAAAGACAGTTTTATGATGTAGAATACTATGTGTTTTTTGATGCAGCTTTAGGGGAAATGGAAACATTTTTCTGTCTCATCTAACTGAAATTTTTTTTACTAACAGAAAGGCCTATACTTTGTTAGGAAGTATATATTTTTTTCCTTAAAGTAAATAATTCCATTAGTTACCACTGACTTAAAAAATGGTTGGTTAATAATATAAATGGAATGATACAATAGCACAATAATATATGGAATGTTGGGAATGAAGTGTTTTGATATGAGTTTGACAGCTTTAAATTTTGTCATGTTATGATAAAAAACTTTTTTATAAAAAACTATTTTATAAAAGAAAAGACATATTAACACAAAAATGCATGAAGTACATAATTTCAAAATAAGGACATTCCTTTTTAAGCAAGGTATTTGGCAGTCTTACTGGGTATTGTCTGTATTTTGCTCGTTTTGATGTAGATCAGTAAAAATTTTGTCATGGATTGGCAAAAATCTTTTGACTGGAATTTGGGAATCACTCTTTTAGAATTTCAGAACAGAGACTTAAAAAACCTTAAGTCTCAAATTTAGAGACGTTTATAAACAGTGATACCATCTGGTTTAGATATGATGGTTCTCCAGACTGTTTCTCTCATCTCTTACCATCTCTCCATCCCCATGCCTTCTGCCATGGTCTAGGCTCTTTTCAGCTTAGCAGCTCTTGCTTCATTTTTTTTGCTAGCCTCCTAACCACATTATCCTCTTCATCACTACCACAGTGATCTTCTAAAGCAAGGATCTTGTCATCCCCCTTCTTTAAAACTTTAATTACCTTCCATGGCTATCAATTAGCCCAAATTAATACATAAAGTACTTCACAATCTGGCCTCATCATACCTTTCCAACCACTTCCTACAAACCATACACTTTATTTAATGGCTAACAAAACAGAGAAGGTTTTTTTCTCTTTTAAAAGAAGTCTGGAGGAAGGGTATCTAAAGATAGTGTCGTGGTGGTATGGTGTTTTCTGGGTCCTAGACCCTTTCTTCTTTCTGCTAGACCACGTTAGCCCAGGATGTTTTTCCTGAAGTTTTCTTCATGGTCCAAGATGGCTGATAGAGTTCCAAACATGACATTCACTTCCCAGGTAGCAGAAAGGAGGAAAGGCAGAATGGTAAAAGGCTACCCCTTATAGCCTAGGCTCTTTAAACAGCCTTCCCAGAGTCCCACATAACAATTCTGCTCATATCTCATTGGGTATATCTGCCTGCAAGTTAGTGGGAAATGTAGTCTTTGAGGTGGATGTCTTGCTCTCCTGAATTAAATTGGCATGATTTACTAGGAAAGAAGGGGAGCATGGATACTGGGGGGCATCTAGCATTCTCTACCACCTAATTGTGTAACTTTATGAAATTACTATACATAGTTTGTAATCTTTTTACTCTTGCCCTTTTATTGTAGGCATCTTCCATTTTCTCTCACGTTATTAATTTAATGATCTTATAGTATTCTATTGTATGAATATACCATTATTTAAACAACTAATCCCCAATCCTGTGTTTTGAAACAGGCTAGTTTTGATTTTTGACAATTATAAACAATTCTGTGATGATAATTTTTATAGCTAAATCTTGTAGGTCATATCCTTGAAGGAAATTCCTACAAATGAAACCAGTGAATCAATGGGTATGTTTATTTTAAGGCTTCTGATACATGTTTCCAAAATGTCCATGAGTAAGATTTTCCTACTAGCCTTGCTGAAAAGTGCCATAGGTTTATTCTTTTTTCCTCATTAAAAAGAAATATTTAAGGTACAAAAAAGTATAAAGAATAACGCAAAGCGTATATTGGTTGTGTTTAATATTTGGTTAAACTGAGAGCCATTTTTAAAAATTGTATTGCTCCAGGATGGCCTTGTGGCACAGCTGTTAAGTTTGCACATTCCGCTTCTCGGCGGCCCGGGGTTCGCCAGTTGATATCCTGGGTGCAGACATGGCGCTGCTTGGCAAGCCATGCTGTGGTAGGTGTCCCACATATAAAGTGGAGGAAGATGGGCACGGATGTTAGCTCAGGACCAGTCTTCCTCAGCAAAAAGAGGAAGAGTGGCAGCAGACGTTAGCTCAGGGCTAATCTTCCTCAAAATAAAAAATGCTCAAATTTGACTGACTTTCTCCACGGTAAACCTGCTGAATGAATGAGTCATCACATATTCATTGAATACCTGAGTAGGAAGAGAAATTTAAATATAAATAGAGAAGATCCTTGCCCTTAAGGAGCATTTTGAATAATGATGGAGTTATTGAAATAAGCATATAACCTCCTGAGGTACCTTAAAGATATAATTATGAAAATTCATACATTTTTTTAAGAACTTATTTTATAGCCATAGCTGTTTCATCTGAAAAGATAGAAAGCAGTATTTGATACTGCATGATACACCTAAGCAGAGTAGGTCTAAGGCTAGTATTTATTCTTCCTGTTCTGAGAAATAATAGGTATTAAGGCTTAGAGTAGGCCAGGAAGGTGTCACCACGGCAAGGGACTTTGAGTCGAAACTCGTGTGACTGAGTTGCTGTGAGAACTGTTTATGTTGTACCTAATGAATACTGTTTTTCCTCTCCCAGATTTGGTATTAGGGGAAAGAAGTTACATCTTTCATCTTCTTATGCTCATAAAGCGTCTTCCATTGCCAAATCACCTAGCTTGTGTTCTATGGAAAGAGAAGAGAGAGACTGTGTAATCTTCTCTGAAGGAATAATAGAGGAATACTTAGCATTCGACCACACAGATATGTAAGTATTATGTCTTTTAAGCTTTTTACTCCCCTCCTATTTTGTGTATTAATATCTATTTTTTTCTAAAGTATACTACCAGTATTACTTATAATTAGATTTATATCAATTTCTGTTATTTTCTAATTAGTTCTCAGGTCTCCAGAGTTCATGTGCTTAGTTGATATAAATTCCTGTTGCTTCCACATACCAGACTTCCTTGTGTATTTTCTTCTTCCACATGTCATTTGCTTCTACCTGAGGTTAAACATTTTTAAATAAGTTAATTTTTTTTCTCCACATATTTTGATTTTACCCTCTGTAAATTATCACCAGTGACTCTTGGAAACTCTGAAACTTTTTAAAAGAGCAGTTGAAGAGGTGTGAACTATGTTTACATGAAATGAGTATATACAATAATTTCAGCAAATGATTTTGGTGCAACATAGAAAAACAAACCATCTGGGAAAAAATAAAGGTCTTAACTTATTTTTTACATAAAATAAATTTTACACATATAAAAAATTTAAATGTAACACATGATATATAAGTTTAGAAGAAAAAATATGGTGCCGTGTGCTTCGCTGCTCTCTGGTGGGTGTGCTGCGGCTTCTGTCAGGCTTTTAACTGTGCCTGTCCTGTGGCTCGTAGGAAGGACTCAGGGGACCCAGGAGCCCTAGAAATGATTGGCGCCTGAGGAACAATGAGGCGGAGCAGAATGGCAGGGTGAGCTGACCCGGGATTCTCTCCCCTCCAAAATACAACAAAGGATTGGAAAACTGAATTCCAGAGAATAAATCTAATGCCAACACGTTAGAGACCTACAATACCAAGAAGGCAGAGATCATAAACCTTGCTTACAGCCTCGGAGGCACTGGAACGGTAGGAGAGAACATTGCTCCCTGCCCTAGAGTCTGCGATTGCTGCTGTGCGGGTCGGGATGGAGCCGGGGAGGGGCCGTGCGACCAGGGGATCATCCAGGACTCCTGCTGCTGGTTCAGTGGAAACCCGGTGATGGGCGGAAAGCTTCTGTCCACATGGACCCCATAAACCCAGGGCCTCGGGAGACCAGAGAACAGAATTGATCTGAATCCAGATCGGCGCGCGAGAATAGCAGCCCCTCCCTCCCGGCAAAGCCACTGGGCGCAGCCATCTTGCCCGAAGGCGAAGAGCTCATAACACGCAGCTCTCGACCCCCATCTAGTGGCGACAGGCTGTAACTGCAACCAAATTCTACCACCATGTGAAAAAACCGCTCCTCTACCATCCAGCAGTTTATAAAAGCCCCAGACCAGAAGGAAAACAATAAAAACATAGAATTAAGTCCTGAGGACTTGGAATTAGGTAAACTAAGTGATAATGAGTTCAGAGCAGCTATAATAAAAAAACTCAATGAGGTAGAGAGAAAGATAGAGAAACAAGCCGAGTTCTGGAGTTACTTCACAAAAGAGATTGAAATCATAAAGAAGAATCAAACAGAATTACTAGAGATGAAAAACACAATGGACCAGATAAAACAGAATACGGATTCCCTGAATGCCCGTGTAGACTCCATAGAAGAGCAAATTAACATAATTGAAGATAGACAGGCTGAATGGCTCCAGAGGAAGAAAGAGAACTAAGAATTAAAAAAAAACGAGGAAAATCTCCGAGACATAGTGGATTCAATGAGGAGTAAGAACATAAGGATCATAGGAATTCCCGAGAATGTGGAAAAGGAAAATGGAGCAGAAAGTGTGCTTAACGAAATTATTGAAGAGAACTTCCCAAATCTAGGATTTGACGGAGAAATGTGTGTAGAGGAAGCTTTCAGATCTCCTAGATTTGTCAATGTAAAAAGACATACTGCAAGGCACACAGTAGTAAAATTGGCCAGAAGGAAAGATAAGGAAAGAATACTCAGGGAAGTAAGAAAAAAAGAGAATAACCTATAAAGGAGCCCCTGTCAGACTGTCTGCGGATTTCTCTACAGAAACCTTACAAGCTAGGATAGAATGGAGTGACATATTCAAAGCTTTAAAAGATAAAAATCTTCAGCCAAGAATACTCTATCCGGCAAGAATTTCCTTCAGATATGAGGGAGAAATTAAATCTTTTCCAGACAAACAAAAGTTAAGGGAATTTGTAACCAAAAGCCCTCCACTACAAGAAATCCTCAAGAAGGCTCTCATACCTGAAAAAAGAAAAAAGGGAGAAAAGGGTCACAATCCACAGACTAGGGAGACCGATGGATAGAACCAGAACAGGATAGCAAATATTCAACTGTAGCATTACGGTAAAGGTAAGGAAACTACCAAAGCAAGGACGATCTTATCACTCTAACTACAAATTCATAACATGAGTTGGAATAAGAAATGAAAATAATTATTTAGGAGGGGAAGAGCAAAGGGTCTAAATCAGTATTGGTCAAGTAAGTAAGAGACCACCAGAGAATAGACTATATTATACATGAGATTCTAAATACAAACTTCAGGATAGACACTAAAATAAAATACAGAACAGAGTCACAAGTCATAAATAAGGAAAAATCTAAGAAACCCAGCATAAAAAATGGCAGTATTAAATGGGTAGACTAAAGCACACAGGAAAAGAAATGCAGGAAAACAAGATAATGAGCAACAGATTGACAGCATTAAGTCCACATGCATCAATAATCACTCTCAATGTAAACGGATTAAACTCTCCAATAAAAAGACACAGAGTGGCAAAATGGATTAAAGAACAAGATCCAACAATTTGTTGCCTCCAAGGAACACACCTCAGCCCCAAAGACAAACACAGGCTCAGGGTGAAGGGGTGGAGGACAATACTTCAAGCTAATAGCAAGGAAAAAAGGGCAGGTGTTGCAATTCTTATATCAGACCAAGTGGATTTCAAAATAAGACAGGGAAAGAGAGACACAGAGGGACAATAGATAATGATCAAAGGGACACTTCATCAAGAAGAAATAAAGCTTATAAATATCTATGCACCCAACACAGGAGCACCAAGATTCATAAGGCAGCTATTAACAGACCTAAAGGAAGATGTTAAAAGCAACACAATAATAGTAGGGAACCCCAACACCCCACTCACATCAATGGACAGATCATCCAGACAGAAAATCAACAAGGAAATAGTGGAGCTAAACGAAAAACTACAACAATTGGACTTAATAGACATATATAGATCACTTCACCCTAAAAGAGCTGAATACACATTCTTCTGAAGTCCACATGGAACATTCTCAAGGAGAGACCATATGTTGGGAAACAAGGCAAGCCTCTACAAATTTAAAAAAATTGAAATAGTAACAAGCATCTCCTCCAATCATAGTGCTACAAGGCTAGAAATTAATTACGAGAAAAAAGCTAAGAAAGGCACAAAGATGTGGAGACTAAACAACACACTACTGAACAAGCAGTGGATCATTGAAGAAATTAAAGAAGAATCAAAAAATACCTGGGAAGAAATGAAAATCATAGCATGCCATACCAACTCATATGGGATACAGCAAAAGCTGTATTAAGAGGAAAATTCAACGCAATACAGGCACATCTTAACAAACAAGAAAAATCCCAAATAAGCAACCTTAAAGTACACCTAGCTGAAGTAGAGAAAAAAGAACAAATAAAGCCCAAAGTCAGCAGAAGGAGAGAAATAATAAAAAGCAGAGCAGAAATAAATACTATTGAAACAAAAAAGGCAGTAGAAAGGATCAATGAAACACAGAGCTAGGTTTTTGAGAAGATAAACAAAATTGACAAACCCCTAGCCAGACTTACAAAGAAAAAAAGGGAGAAAGCTCAAATAAACAAAATCAGAAATGAAAAAGGAGAGAGAACAACAGACTCTGCAGAAATACAATGGATTATAAGAGAATACTACGAAAAACTATATGCCAACAGAATGGATAACCTAGAGGAAATGGATAAATTCTTGGACTCCTACAATCTCCCAAAGCTCACTTGAGAAGAGGCAGACAATTTGAACAGACCAATCACAAGGAAAGAGATTGAAACAGCAATCAAAAACATCCTAAAGAATAAAACCTCAGGACCAGATGGCTTTCCTGGGGAATTCTACCAAACTTTCAGAGAGGATTTAATACCTATCCTTTGCAAGCTATTCCAAAAGATTAGGGAAGATGTAACACTTCCAAACACATTCTATGAGGCCAACATCACGCTGATACCAAAACCTGACAAGGACACCAGGAAAAAAGAGAACTACAGGCCAATATCACTGATGAACATAAATGCAAAAATTCTAAACAAAATTTTGGCAACCCGAATTCAGCAATTCATCAAAAGAATCATACATCATGACCAGGTGGGATTCATACCAGGGACACAGGGATGGTTCAACATCCGCAAATCAATCAACGTGATACACCACATCAACAAACTGAGGAATAAAAACCACATGATCATCTCAATAGATGCAGAGAAGGCATTTGACAAGATCCAACAGCCATTTATGATAAAAACTCTGAACAAAATGGGCATAGAAGGAAACTACCTCAACATAATAAAGGCCATATAAACAAACCCATAGCCAACATCATACTCAATGGGCAAAAACTGAATGCCATCCCCCTGAAAACAGGAACGAGACAGATGCCCTCTATCACCACTCTTATTTAACAAAGTACTGGAGGTCCTGGCCAGAGCAATCAGGCAAGAAAAAGGAATAAAAGGAATCCAAATAGGGAGGGAAGAAGTGAAACTCTCGCTGTTTGCAGACAACATGATCTTATATACAGAAAACCCCAAAGAATCCATTGGAAAACTCTTAGAAGTAATCAACAACTACAGCAAAGTTGCAGGGTACAAAATCAATTTGCATAAATCAGTAGCATTTCTATACTCCAAAAACGAACTAACAGAAAAAGAACTCAAGAACACAATACCATTCACAATCGCAACAAAAAGAATAAAATACCTTGGGGTAAATTTCACTAAGGAAGTGAAGGACCTATATAATGAAAATTACAAGGCCTTTCTGAAAGAATTGGATGACGACATAAGGAGATGGAAAGACATTCCATGTACATGGATTGGAAGAATAAACATAGTTAAAATGTCCGTTCTACCTAAAGCAATCTACAGATTCAACGCCATCCCAATCAGAATCCCAATGACATTCTTTACAGAATTAGAACAAAGAATCCTAAAATTCATATGGGGCAACAAAAGACCCCGAATTTCTAAAGCAATCCTGAGAAAAAAGAACAAAACGGGAGGCATCACAATCCCTGACTTCAAAACATACTACAAAGCTACAGTAATCAAAACAGCATGGTACTGGTACAAAAACAGGTGCACAGATCAATGGAACAGAATTGAAAGCCCAGAAATAAAACCACACATCTCTGGACAGCTAATCTTCGACAAAGGAGCTGAGTGCATACAATGGAGAAAAGAAAGTCTTTTCAACAAATGATCCTGGGAAAACTGGAAAGCCACATGTAAAAGAATGAAAATTGACCATTCTTTTTCACCATTTACTAAAATAAAGTCAATGTGGATCAAAGTCCTAAAGCTGAGACCTGAAACCATAAGGCTTCTAGAAGAGAACGTAGGCAGTACACTCTTTGACATCAGTATTAAAAGGATCTTTTCAGACACCATGCCTTCTCAGAGAAGGGAAACAATAGAAAGAATAAACAAATGGGACTTCATCAGACTAAAGAGCTTCTTCAAGGCAAAGGAAAACAGGATTGAAACAAAAAAACAACCCACTAACTTGGAAAAAATATTTGCAAGTCATGTATGTGACAAAGGCTTAATATCCATAATATATAAAGAACTCTCACAACTCAAAACAAAAAATCAAACAACCCAATCAAAAAATGGGCTGGAGACACGAACAGACATTTCTCCAAAGAAGATATACGGATGGCCAATAGGCACATGAAAAGATGCTCATCATCGCTGATCATCAGTGAAATGCAAATCAAAACTACACTAAGATATCACCTTACACCCATTAGAATGACAAAAATAACTAGAACAAATAGTAACAAATGTTGGAGAGGTTGTGGAGAAAAAGGAACTCTCATACACTGCTGGTAGGAATGCAAATTGTTGCAGCCACTATGGAAAACAGTATGGAGATTCCTCAAAAAATTAAAAATAGAACTACCATACGATCCAGCCACCCCACTACTGGGTATTTATCCAAAGAGCTTGAAGTCAGCAATCCCGAAAGTCCTATGCACCCCAATGTTCATTGCAGCATTATTTACAATAGCCAAGACGTGGAAGCAACCTAAGTGCCCATCAACAGACGAATGGAT
This sequence comes from Equus asinus, assembly GCF_041296235.1. Lineage (NCBI taxonomy): Eukaryota > Metazoa > Chordata > Mammalia > Perissodactyla > Equidae > Equus > Equus asinus. The sequence goes on from NC_091791.1 coordinate 61,698,434, forward strand.
AAAGAAGAAGTGGTACATATATACAATGGAATACTACTCAGCTGCAAAACAGAACAAAATCATTCCGTTTGCAATAACATGGATGGACCTTGAGGGAATTATGTTAAGTGAAATAAGCCAGCGAGAGAAGGATAATCTCTGTATGACTCCACTCATATGAGGAATTTAAGATTATGGACTAAGACCAGTTTAGTGGATACCAGGGGAAAGGTGGGGTGGGGGGTGGGCACAAAGGGTGAAGGGGTGCACCTACAACACGACTGACAAACATTAACGTACATTTGAAATTTCACAAGATTGTAACCTATCATTAACTCAATAAAAAAAAAATTTAAAAAAAAAAATATGAAAGATTGTTTTTTAAAAAATAATTTGAGAATCGGCAAATCCTTCCTAATCATAGCATGAAATTTGTGTCATTTAAGAAATTCTTAAAAATGACTACGTAAAATGAAATTTCTGCATAGAAAAAAGTCATAAATTCAAAAGACAAATAAAGTGGCAAAAATACTTGCAGTTCATACATACACAAAGATTTTATTTCCTTAATATGTACATCAATAAGGAAAAGACTAAGGACGAAACAAGCAAAGAACATAAATAGTTCATATAAAAAGAAAATGAATTTTAAATATATGAAATGAGATTCAATCTCATTCACAATTATATATGCAAATTAAAACTGTAATGATACACTATTTTTTCTGTCAGACCTGGCAGAGAACAAAAGATAAAGAAGTTTGATAATTTTTTGAATGGGAAAATAGGCATATTCTTTCACCACCGAAGAATTATATCACCTCTTTAGTGGAAAGTGGGCAATATCTTTCAAATTGACATGCATATACCCCTTGACTCAACAATTCTATTTCTAGGGGGCTGGTCCCGGCCCAGTGGTTAAGTTTGCGCACTCTGCTTTGGTGGCCCAGGGTTTCATTGGTTCAGATCCTGGGCGTGGACGTGATACCACTCATTAGGCCATGCTGAGGCGGCGTCCCACATAGCACAACCAGAGGCACTCACAACTAGAATATACAACTATGTACTGGGGGGCTTTGGGGAGAAGAAGCAGGGGAAAAAAAAAAAAGATTGGCAACAGATGTTACCTCAGGTGCCAATCTTTAAAAAAAAAAATTCTATTTATAGGAATTTATCCTGCAGATATAATACACATGTTGCCAAAGAACTACATACAAGGATATTAATTGCAGTATTGACTGTAAGAGCAAAGGGTTGGTTGATCAATAACTGTTTAGTTAGACGTATTATGGTATATCCAATGGAATACTCTGCAGCTGTTTTTTAAAAGAGGGAGATTTATAAGTATTGATCAGGATCAAAGGCCAAGATATATTGTTAAATGAAAGAGCAAGGTGTAATACAGTGTATAATGTAACTATTTCTCTGGACCAGTGTATAATGTTTGCTTCTGGGAATAGCGACTGGAGGATAGAGATGTAGGGGACTTATTTTTCACTACATACATACATTTCCTTCTGTACAATTTGAATTTTTTTTGTCTTATGAATGTGTTATCTTCTCTAAAAAGAAATATAAAGTGAAATACAATTAATACTAATCAGCCTCCTCCCCCACTTAATGCCAGGCTAGCTCTTCCTTGGGAAAAGAGAAGCAAAGAGAATCTTTGGCTGCCCTGCATAAACCTCTTAGCATCCTCCTTTCCTGCCTATTTTCTATTTAATTTTGGAGACCTGTGCTGCCCTAGGGGTAATTTTCACTGTAGAGCCTGGGAGATATTTTTCCCTACCCCTAGCCAGTTCCAGAATTTGCTTTGTCTTAGTTTCTAATACATTAGTCATAGGTAAGCACATCCATGAGCTAGATTTTTTTCCCCAGAATTCTGGGGCTATTGCCACTCCCTGCCAGAGAAGAGAAAGACTTGGCTAACTGGGAGTTTCTGGCTTATAGATAGACATCTCCAGAAGAGCTTCGGAGTATCTTCCTGTGCTGTCGGGCTCCCCTCCTTTTCCTTTCCAGCCAATTACCAAATGTTTACTTGGATTAGTAAAACTATACTAATTTCAATAATGTATGGGGACTACTTCTCTAATGAATCATTACCTCAAATAATTATGTGGCATAGGGGCCAGCCCGGTGGCGCAGCAGTTAAGTTTGCACGTGCTGCTTCAGCGGCCTGGGGTTCACCAGTTCGGATCCTGGGTGCGGACATGGCACTGCTTGGCAAGCCATGCTGTGGCAGGCGTTCCACATATAAAGTAGACGAAGATGGGCATGGATGTTAGCTCAGGGCCAGCCTTCCTCAGCAAAAAGAGGAGGATTGGCAGCAGATGTTAGCTTGGCTAATCTTCCTAAAAAAATTAAAAAAAATTATGCAGCATATCACAGTTACATGTGTCACATTAATATTAATCTAAATGTTATCCAGTTACAACAAAAAGAGTATTTCTGTATGCTTGTCATAGTTTGTTGTTCAATTGACAGTACTCTGCCGGGGTCCCGCCCCGGCGGAGTCCAGGTTCCTGAGGGATGGACGGCATCGGCGCGATGAGGGAGGGGGAAAATAAAGGGGACGTGAGACTTGGGTTGGTGTTAGCAAGTCCGACTTTACTGTGCACAAGTGTCGTTTATATATTTTTCAGGATTAGTACAGAAATAGTTCTACAAATATTCTCAGAGAGATAAGGAAGTAAAAAACGAGCACAAGAATATTTATTAGCATTCTGTTCTATAGAGCATAAGGTTAATGGTAGTCTTCTCCGCAATTAACTAGTGTTTGTTGTCTCTAAGCTAAAGGAGATAGGTACCTAGGCGTCTGTTGTAATTCATGGTAAAGTTAAATCAAAGAGAGAAGGTCCAGGCCTCCGGACAGGACAGCAGTCCATCTGGTTGCATCCTGGTGAAGCCATCCCTGCCTCCCTCAATCATTTACGCCATTAGTGTAGATGGTTAATGGGAACAAAAGGCGACTCCAGGGTGTCTTATCCCCAGGGCTATCTGCATTCTCAGCGGGCAGTTAAACATCTTTACTTTTTCGCGCCCTTTAGGGGGTGGAAGCATTCCTTTGTCTTTTAGATTGTAGAGCTAACAGTCCCTTAAGTACACTGCCGGAGAAAGTATCACTTTGTTAGTAAAGTAAAGGGCTGAAAAGCTAAGCTAAACTATATATCTTCAAGAATAAAAAAGAGAAATAAGTATACACATAACCTTGATAGAAAGCATGCATATAATTCAGAAAATATCAGGGGTGTCGGCCGGCCATCCTTCACCGAGGGGCATTCTTGCACCCCTCGGCCCTTCTACTCACCAATTATTTATTATTTATTGCTTTTAGGAGAAAACCTCTATAACATTTTAACAGAAAGCAGAAGGTCAAGAATAATATATAGATACTTCTTGATCATCCAATTAACCAGCAAACTTAGAAGGACGATGCATATGTATATTTAGACAAAGAACTGGAGGGAGAAGGAAACATTAACCAGATGGAGGCCATAAACCTAATTCGACATAAGGGCAGGATTCCTTTCTGATTGTCTCAAATGGGACTGTGTGCTCCTCCAATAATTAACTGAAAAATATCTTGAAAGTTACCTACAGGTGGTCACATTCTCTTACTATATCTAATTTTCCCAGGAGGTAGTGCCTCCCAAGCAGCCACCCAAAGGAGTGAAAACTGGAGGTTAAGAAAGGAAAAGGAATGAAGGGCAATTAGAAGCAGCACAGGTTTCAGAACTATGTGAGGGGCTGGCCGGTTATTCTTCACCAAGGGGCGACCCTGCACCCCTCGGCGTTAATCGGCTGGACCCTGTCAAACAGCCGATCAAATGATGTAGCCACGGCTCCCAGCAGTACTCATCTGTTTAAAGCTAAAAAATGTACAGTGATTTTCAGTCTTCTTTTTTTGGTTCTATTTTTTGGCAGAGTGGTAGGGTGGGAAGGGGGTAAAAAGGGAAATGCAGGCAACTTAATAAATGTGCTACATATACCTGGCAAAGGGTAGGGCAGGGGCATAAATCACATTCCTAAGAAGTACAAAGGCCTGTGGTGAACACTCTGTGAAAAATAACCATGAAGTCTTTCCCTCTTACTTCTCTTACAGGGAAGAGGAGCTTCATGGAAAGAAATCAGAAGCAGCTACAGAGAAACAGAAATTAGGGTACCCTCCCATTGCTCCATTTTACTGCATGAAAGAAGATGTCCTTGCTTATGTGTTTGACGATGTGTGGAGCAAGGTTCTGAGTTGTATGGAGCAGTTGACGCGTAGTCACTGGGAGGGATTTGCTTCTGGTAAGGATCTTTTTGAAAACAATATAAAAAAATAATTGTTTATGATTTCCAAACCATAACCAGTGTCTTAGATTATATGCTTCATTAGTGCAAAAGATTCATATTTGTATTTCCCACAGAAACTAACAGATATTTAGAAAATATTTGAGAATGAGTGGATGAGTAATAAGGCCTAGTCTATGATAAATAGACAGAGATTGTGCTTTCTCTTTGAATATAATTATTTGTGAGAAAAAGACATGTACGAGTGGCAAATACATTTTTAAACTGCTTTATTGAAGAATGGTTGATATAAAGTGTACAATCTGACAAGTTGACCTATGTATACACCCATGAAACCATGAAACAGTCAATATAGTAAACAATCACCGCCAAAAATTCATGACCTTTGTAATCCCTCCCTCCTGCCTTTCCCCAACCCATAATCCCAAAGTGACTACTAATCTTCTTTTTGTCATTATAGATCAGTTTTTATTTCGTAGAGTTTCATATAAATGGAATCATAGGGTATTTACTCTTCTTTTGTCAGTTTCTTTCACTTAGCATGATCATTTTGAGATTGATCCATGTTATTGTGTGTCAAGTGTTTATTCCTTTTTATTGCCGGAAGTTCCTGGATATAATACATTAAGAAAATTTACTGGGGCGGGGCCGGCCCCGTGGCATAGTGGTTAAGTTCGCACGCTCTGCTTTGGCGGCCCAGGGTTTTGCCGGTTTGAATCCTGGGCGTGGACATGGCACCGCCCATCAAGCCACACTGAGGCGGCGTCCCACGTGCCACAACTAGAAGGACCCACAACTAAAAATACACAGCTATGTACCAGGGGGACTTTGGGGAGAAAAAGGAAAAATAAAATCTTTAAAAAAAAAACAAGAAAATTTACTGGGGCATAATTCCTTTCTTTTTATAGACCTGTGAAACTAAAGCTTACATACACAGGTATATAAACATCTAACTATATAATCCAGCCATTCCACTCCTAGAGACAAGTTATCTGACCCCAACATACCCAATATACGATAGGGGGCCAGGGAAAGGACAACAGTTACAGACATTACAGTTAAAAAGGAGGGCAAATGGAAGGTCAAAAAGGGTCCATAGTAATTCTGAAATCCAGCTGGGAAAATATTGGGAGTTCCTTCATTAAGTTTCAGGCCTGGAAATAATCCTCTCAACTCTCTGCTCTACCCTTTGGGCTCTTGGTCTCGCCCTCTAAGTCATCCTTTGTCATGAAAGGTAGCACATGTTTGCAGCTAAGTAGTTTTATCAGGCTGCTTCCTGCCAGTAGAATTTGGGGGGTCTGACAGCCTTCTTTCAATTAAAATCTTTTGCCATCTAGAGAGACTAAGAATTTTCAAAATTAAGTCCTGGTTACTTTATGTTTAATAGTTTTTCCCTCAATTTATCTCTCATCTCTTGTTTTTTTATAAGCAGCAAGAAAAAAATCAGGCCTCACCTTCAAAACTTTGGAAATCTCCTTAGCTACATAACCAAGATCATCACTTAAAAGTTCTGCTTTCCACATGACCACAAGAGACCATTTCAGTAAGCTTTCTGCCACTAAATAACAAGCATCTCTCTTCTTCCACTTTCTAATAGCATGTTCATCGTTTCCTTCTGAGCCCTCCCCTACAGCGTCCTCCAAATCATATCTCCACTATGTCTGTTCAAGGCAATTTATGCCTTCTCTATCATGCTTGTCAAAATTCTTCCAGCCTATGTCACTGAATAATCGAAAATGAAATTAAGAAAATTCATTTATAATAGTCTTTGGGGTGTTCTGAAGCCTAATTCCAACATGTGGGGAGAGAGTTCCCCACACCAACAAGCAATTCTTGGGACACCAGCTGAGTGTCCTGCAATTCAACTCAATTCTGAGACTACCTGAAGATAGCATCAGATTTCACAGATTAAGAGTTCAGTCTTATAAGACTGAAGTCCTCTAAGTCCCCCACCCCTTCAGATACCAGTCACAAGCCCAGGTTATTACCTGTGCTTCTGACACACCAGCTACAGATTGACGGTCCCCATGACTTCCTCCTTGACTTCAGACACCAGTTGCAAGTCCAGGTACCTGTACTTCTGATCAACTGGCTGTAAATTAGAGCTTCCCACAACCCCCTCCTTGGGTTTGATTAATTTGCTACAGTGGGTCACAGAACTCAGAGAAACATATTACTTATAGATTACTATTGTAAAAAGATATAACTCAGGAATAGCCAAATGAAAGAGTTGCATAGGGTGAGGTATCAAGACAGGGCATGTTACTCTCCCCAGTCTCCACATGTTCACCAACCCAGAAGCTCTCTGAACTCTGTCTTTTTGGTTTTTTATGGAGGCTTCATTACATAGATATAATTGATTAAATCATTGGCCACTGATGATTGAACTCCATCTCCAGCCCTTTCCCCTCCCTGGAGGTCAGCAGGTGGGACTGAAAGTTCCAACCCTCTAACCTTAGGTATTTTCCAAAAATCACCTCATTGACATAATGAAAGATGCCTTTATCACTCTCAACACTTGGGAAATTCCAAGAGTTTTGGGAGCTGTGAACCAGGAACTGTGGACAAAGACCAAACATACAGGCATACCTTGGAGTTATTGCAGGTTCAGTTCTAGACCACTACAATAAAGCGAATATCACAATAAAGCAAGTCACACGAGGTTTTTGATTTCCCAGTGCATATAAAAGTATGTTTATACTAGACTGTAGTCTATTAAGTGTGCAATAGCATTGTCTAAAAAAAAATGTACCTACCTTAATTGAAAAACACCTTATTGCTAAAACATGCTAACCATCATCTGAGCCTATGGCACGTTGTAATATTTTTGCTGGTGGAGGGTCCTGTAAAAAATGCAGTATCTGTGAAGTGCAATAAAGCAAAGCACAGTAAAACGAGGTATGCCTGTATATAAGAAATATATCTTGATTATCTGAATGACCAAATATATATTTATTATAAATCACAGTATTGCAAATAGCATCAAAAAGAATAAAATACTTAGGAATAAACTTAACCAAGGAAGTGCAAGACTCGTACACTGAAAACTACAAAACGTTATGGAAAGAAATTAGAGAAGACCTAAAGAAATGGAAAGACATCTTGTGTTTATGGATTGAAAGACTTAATAGTGTTAGGATGGCAATACTCCCCAAGTAGATCTACAGGTTGAGTGCATTCCTTATCAAAATTCCAACTGCCTTTTTGCAGAAATGAACAAGCTGATCCTGAAATTCTTATGGAAATGCAAGGTACCCTGAATATATAAAACAATATTGAAAAAGAATGAAGTTGGAGGATTCACTCTTCCTGATTTTAAAACTTAATACAGAGCTATAGTAATCAAAACAGTGTGGAACTGGCATAAGGACAGACATATAGATCAATGAAATAGTATCAAAAGTCCAGAAATAAACCCACATATCTATGGCCAATTGATTTTCAACAAGGATGCCAAGACCATTCAATGAGGGAAGAATAGTCCCTTCAAAAATGATGCTGGAACAACTGGATAACTGCATGGAAAAGAATTAAGTTGGACCCTTACTTCACACCATATACAAAATATCAACTCAAAATGATCAAAGACACACATTTAAGAGCTAAAACTATAAAACTCTTAGAAGAAAACATAGGAGTAAATCTTCATGAGCTTGACTTGGCAGTAGATTCTTAGATATGACACCAAGACGGCAAACAACAAAAGAAAAAGTAGATAACTTGTACTTAATCAAAATAAACAACTTTGCGTATCAAAGGACATTATCAAGAAAGTGAAAAGACAACCTACAAAATGAGAGAAAATATGTGCAAATCATGTGGATAAGAATCTAGTATCCACAATATGTAAAGAATTACACTCAACAACAAAAGGACAAACAACCCAATTAAAAAATGGGCAAACAACTTGAATAGACATTTCTCCAAAGAAGATATACAAATGGCTAATAAGCACATTAAAGATTTTCACCATCGGGGCTGGCCCCGTGGCTGAGTGGTTAAGTTCGCGCGCTCCACTGCAGGTGGCCCAGTGTTTCATCAGTTCGAATCCTGGGCGTGGACATGGCACTGCTCATCAAACCATGCTGAGGCAGCATCCCACGTGCCACAACTAGAAGGACCCACAATGAAGAATATACAACTATGTACCAGGGGGCTTTGGGGAGAAAAAGGAAAAAATAAAATCTTTAAAAAAAAAAAAAGATGTTCTCCATAATTATTCATTAGGGAAATGCAAATCAAAACCAAAACCACAATGAGGTACCATTTCATACCCACTAGATGGCTATATTAAAAAAAAAAAAAAAAAGGACAATAACATGTTGGTGAGGATGTGGAGAAATGGGAACCCTCATACATTGCTGGTAAGAATGTGAAGTGGTACAGCCACTGTGGAAACAGTTTGGCTGTTCCTCAAAAAGTTAAACATAAAATTACCATGTGACCTGGCAATTCCACTCAAAGGTCTATAACCAAGAGAACTGAAAACATATATCTACACAAAAGCCTGTGCAGAATGTTCACAGCAGCATTATTCATAATAGTCAAAAAGTGGAACCAACCTAAATGTCCATCAATTGATGAATGGATAAACAAAATTTGATATATCCATGTATTATGGACTGAATGGTGTCCCCCTTGAAATTCATATGTTAAAGCCTTAACTCCCATATTACTGTGTTTGGAGATAGGGAAGTAATTAAGGTTAAATGAGGTCATAGGGTGGGGCACTAATCCTATAGGGTTGGTATCCTTATAAAAAGAGGAAGAGGGGCAGACCCCATGGCCAAGGGGTTAAGTTTACATGCTCTGCTTTGGCAGCCCAGGGTTTCAAGGTTTGGATCCTGGGTGTGGACATGGCACCGCTTGTCAGGCCATGCTGAGGCAGTGTCCCACAGCACAACCAGAGGCACTCACAACTAGAATACATAACTATGTACTTTGGGTCTTTGGGGAGAAGAAAAAGAAGATTGGCAGCAGATGTTAGCTCAGGTGCCAATCTTTTAAAAAAAAGAAAAGAAAAGAGGAAGAGACATCAGAGCTCTCTCTTTCGTGCACACACAGAGAGGAGGTCATGTAAGAACAACAGTGAAAAGGCAGCTGTCTACAAATCAGGAAGAGAGGTCTCACCACAAACCAACCCTGACAGCACCTTGATCTTGGACTTCTAGCCTCCAGAACTGTGAGAAAATAAAGATCTATTGTTTAAGCTATCCAGTCTGGGCTTTTGTCATGGTGGCCTGAGTAACTAATACACCATGCAATGGAATATTATTCATCCATAAAAAGGAATTAAGTAATCATTCATGTTACAACATGGATGAAGTTTGAAAATATTAAATGAAATAAGCCAGACACAAAGGGCTATATATTGTATGATTGTATTATTCCATTCAGATGAAATGTCCAGAACAGGCAGATCCTTAGAAACAGAAAATAGTTTAGTCGTTGACAGGAGATGAAGGAAGAGAGGAATTGGGAGGTACAGGGTTGCTTTTTGGAGGGAAATTTTCTGAAATTAGATAGTGATGGTGATTGTACAGCACTGTGAATATACTAAAAACCACTTAATTGTACACTGTAAAATGGTTAAAAATGATTAATTTTATCTCATTATTATTATTATTATTTTTGGCTGAGGAAGATTCACACCAAGTTAACATCTGTTGCCAATCTTCGTCTTTTTTTTTGAGGAAGATTTGTCCTGAGCTAACATGTGTGCCAGTCTTCCTCTATTTTGTATGTGGGTCATAGCCACAGCATGGCTGCCGACCAGTGGTGTAGGTCCATGCCCAGGAACAGAACCCAAGCCATCAAAGCAGAGCGCACCAAAGTTAACCAGTAAGCCACAGGGCTGGCCCTAAAAACATATTTTTTTTAATCCTTCCAACCTGAAAGATGTCCTCTAACATTTCTTGTATATGGGTCTGTCAGTGATGAATTCTTTCTTTGCAAATATGAAAATTTCTTTATTTTGCTTTCATTTTTGCAAGATAATTTTGCAGGTTATGGAATTTTAGGTAAACAGTTTTTCTCTCATCTTTAAAGATGTTGTTCACTTTCTTTTCACTCCAGTTCTTTCTAACAAGAAACCTGATGTCAATCTTTGTTCTTGTGTACATGTCTTTTTTCTCTGGCTGCTTTTAAGATTTTCTCTTCATCACTGGTTTTGAGCAATTTGATTATGATGTGTTTTTTTATTACTTTTTTAAAATTGAGTTAATGATAGGTTACAATCTTGTGAAATTTCAGTTGTACATTATCGTCTGTCAGTCATGTTGTAGGTGCACCCCTTCACCCTTTGTGCACACCCCCCACCCCACCTTTCCCCTGGTAGCCACTAATCTGTTCTCTTTGTCCACATGTTTAAATTCCTCATATGAGTGGAGTCATACAGAGATTGTCCTTTATCTGGCTTATTTCACTGAGCATAATTCCCTCAAGGTCCATCCATGTTGTTGCAAATGGGACGATTTTGTTCTTTTTTATGGCTGAGTAGTATTCCATTGTCTATATGTACCATATCTTCCTTATCCAAACATCTGTTGATGGGCACTTAGGTTGCTTCCACGTCTTGGCTATTGTGAATAATGCTGCAATGAACATTGGGGTGCATAGGACTTTTCGAATTGCTGACTTCAAGCTCTTTGGATAGATACCCAGTAGTGGGATAGCTGGGTCATATGGTAGTTCTATTTTTAATTTTTTGAGGAATCTCCATACTGTTTTCCATAATGGCTGCACCAGTTTGCATTCCCACCAGCAGTGTATGAGGGTTCCTTTTTCTCCACAACCTCTCCAACATTTGTTACTATTTGTTCTAGTTATTTTTGTCATTCTAATGGGTGTAAGGTGATATCTTAGTGTAGTTTTGATTTGCATTTCCCTGATGTACAGCAATGGTGAACATCTTTCCATGTGTCTATTGGCCATCCGTATATCTTCTTTGGAGAAATGTCTGTTCATGTCTCCAGCCCATTTTTTGATTGGGTTGTTTGATTTTTTGTTGTTGAGTTGTGTGAGTTCTTTATATACTATGGATACTAAGCCTTTGTCAGATGTATGACGTGCAAATATTTTTTCCCAGTTAGTGTGTTGTTTTTTTGTTTCAATCCTGTTTTCCTTTGCCTTGAAGAAGCTCTTTAGTCTGATGAAGTCCCATTTGTTTATTGTTTCCCTTCTCTGAGAAGACATGGTGTCCAAAAAGATCCTTTTAATACTGATGTCAAAGAGTGTACTGCAGGGGCCAGCCCCGTGGCCCAGTGGTTAAGTTCGTGCATGCCTCTGCGGTGGCCCAGGGTTCAGATCCTGGGCGCAAACATGGCACCACTCGTCAGGCCACGTTGAGGTGGCATCCCATATGCCACAACTAGAAGGACCTGCAACTAAGACATACAACTATGTACCAGGGGGGAGTTGGGAAATGAAGCAGGAAAAAAAAAAAAAAGATTGGCCACAGTTGTTAGCTTAGGTGCCAATCTTTAAAAAAAAAAAAAAAGAGTGTACTGCCTACATTTTCTTCTAGAAACCTTATGGTTTCAGGTCTCAGCTTTAGGTCTTTGATCCACATTGACTTTATTTTAGTGAATGGTGAAAAAGAATGGTCAATTTTCATTCTTTTACATGTGGCTTTCCAGTTTTCCCAGCACCATTTATTGAAAAGATTTTTCTTTTCTCCATTGTATGCCCTCAGCTCCTTTGTCAAAGATTAGCTGTCCACAGATGTGTGGTTTTATTTCTGGGCTTTCAATTCTGTTCCATTGATCTGTGCACCTGTTTTTGTACCAGTACCATGCTGTTTTGATTACTGTGGCTTTGTAGTATGTTTTGAAGTCAGGGATTGTGATGCCTCCAGCTGTGTTCTTTTTTCTCAGGATTGCTTTAGCAATTCGGAGTCTTTTATTGCCCCATATGAATTTTAGGATTCTTTATTCTATTTCTGTAAAGAATGTCATTGGGATTCTGATTGGGATAGCGTTGAATCTATAGATTGCTTTAAGTAGAATGGACATTTTAACTATGTTTATTCTTCCAATGCATGTACATGGAATGTCTTTCCATCTCTTTATGTCTTCATCCATTTCTTTCAGAAAAGCCTTGTAATTTTCGTTGTATAGGTCTTCCACTTCCTTAGTTAAATTCACCCGAGGTATTTTCTTCTTTTTGTTGCGATTGTGAATGGTGTTGTGTTGAGTTCTTTTTCTGTTAGTTCGTTATTAGAGTATAGAAATGCTACTGATTTATGTAAATTGATTTTATACCCTGCAACTTTGCTGTAGTTGTTGATTACTTCTAAAAGTTTTCCAATGGATTCTTTGGGGTTTTCTGTATATAAGATCATGTCGTCTGCAAACAGTGAGAATTTCACTTCTTCCCTCCCAGTTGGATTCCTTTTATTCCTTCCTCTTGCCTAATTGCTCTGGCCAAAGCCTCCAGTACTATGTTAAATAAGAGTGGTGATAGAAGGCATCCTGGTCTCCTTCCTCTTTTCAGTGGGATGGTGCTCAGTTTTTGCCCATTGAGTATGATGTTGGCTGTGGGTTTGTCATATGTGGCCTTTATTATGTTGAGGTAGTTTCCTTCTATGCCCATTTTGTTCAGAGTTTTTATCATAAATGGCTGTTGGATCTTGTCAAATGCTTTCTCTGCATCTATGAGATGATCATGTGGTTTTTATTCCTCAGTTTGTTGACGTGGTGTATCACGTTGATTGATTTGCGGATGTTGAACCATCCCTGTGTCCCTGGTATGAATCCCACTTGATCATGATGTATGATCCTTTTGATGAATTGCTGAATTCTGGTGGCCAAAATTTTGTTGAGAATTTTTGCATCTGTGTTCATCAGCGATATTGGCCTGTATTTCTCCTTTTTCATGCTGTCCTTGTCAGGCTTTGGTATCAGTGTTGATGTTGGCCTCGTAGAATGTGTTAGGAAGTGTTCCATCCTCCCTAATTTTGGAATAGCTTGCAAAGGATAGGTATTAAATCCTCTCTGAAAGTTTGGTAGAATTCCCCAGGAAAGCCATCTCGTCCTGGGGTTTTATTCTTTGGGATGCTTTTGATTGCTCTTTCGATCTGTTTCCTTGTGATTGGTCTGTTCAAATTGTCTGCTTCTTCTCGAATGAGCTTTGGGAGATTGTAGGAGTCCAAGAATTTATCCATTTCCTCTAGGTTATCTGTTTTTTTGGCATGTCGTTTTTTTGTAGTATTCTCTTATAATCCATTGTATTTCTGCGGAGTCTGTTGTTATTTCTCCTCTTTCATTTCTGATTTTGTTTATTTGAGCTTTCTCTCTTTTTTTCTTTGTAAGTCTGGCTAGGGGTTTGTCAGTTTTATTTATCTTCTCAAAGAACCAGCTCTTTGTTTCATTGATCCTTTCTACTGCCTTTTTTGTTTCAATAGCATTTATTTCTGCTCTGATTTTTATTATTTCTCTCCTTCTGCTGACTTTGGGCTTTGTTTGTTCTTCTTTCTCTAATTCACTTAGGTGTAGTTTAAGATTGCTTATTTGGGATTTTTCTTGTTTGTTAAGATGTGTCTGCATTGCGATGAATTTTCTCTTAATACAGTTTTTGCTGTATCCCATAGGAGTTGCTATGGCATGTTATCATTTTCGTTTCTCTCCAGGTATTTTTTTCTTCTTTAATTCCTTCAATGATCCATTGCTTGTTCAATAGCATATTATTTAGTCTCCACATCCTTGTGCCTTTCTCAGCTTTTTTCTTGTAATTAATTTCTAGCGTTACAGCATTATGATCAGAGAAGATGCTTGTTATTATTTCAACTTTTTAAGATTTATAGAGGCTTGCCTTGTTTCCCAGTGTATGGTCTCTCCTTGAGAATGTTCCATGTGCACTTGAGAAGAATGTGTATTCTGCTGTTTTTGGATGGAGTGTTCTATATATGTCTATTAAGTCCAACTGTTTTAGCTTTTCGTTTAGATCCACTGTTTCTTTGTTGATTTTCTGTCTGGATGATCTGTCCATTGATGTGAGTGGGGTGTTGAGGTCCCCTACTATTATTGTGTTATTTTTGATATCTTCTTTTAGGTTTGTTAATAGTTGCTTTATGAACTTTGGTGGTCCTGTGTTGGGTGCATAGATATTTATAAGCGTTATTTCTTCTTGATGAAGTGTCCCTCTGATCATTATATATTGGCCCTCTATGTCTCTCTTTACCCGCCTTATCTTGAAGTCTGTTTTGTCTAAGTAGTGCGACACCTGTTTTCTTTTGCTTGCTGTTTGCTTGGAGTATTGTCTTCCACCCCTTCACTCTGATCATATGTTTGTCCTTGGAACTGAGGTGTGTTTCCTGGAGGCAAAAAATTGTTGGATCTTGTTCTTTAATCCATTTTGCCACTCCGTGTCTCTTTATGGGAGAGTTCAATCTGTTTACATCGAGGGTCAGTATTGATGCATGAGAGCTTAATGCTGTCATTCTGTTGCTCGTTTTCCGGTTTTCCTGTGTTTCCTTTGTTTCTTGTCCTGTGTGATTTAGCCTACCCATTCACTTCTGCAATTTCTTTATGCTGGGTTTCTTAGATTTTTCCTTACTTGTTTTGTGTCTCTCTTCTGTTTTTTAATTTAGTGGCTACCCTGAAGTTTGTATTCAGAATCTCGTGTATAACAGTCCATTTTCTGGTGGTCTCTTACTTCCTTAGCCTAGGCTGTTTCAGTCCCTTTCCTCCTCCCCTCCTAAATTATTATTTTCATCTCTTATTCCAACCTGTGTTGTGAGTTTGTGGTTAGAGTGATAAGATTGTCTTTGCTTTGGTGATTTACTTCCCTTTATCCTAATGCTATAGTTGAATATTTGCTCTCCTATTCCAATTCTATCTGTCTCCCTACTCTGTGTTTTGTGGCCCCTTTCTCCCTTTTTTTCTTTTTTCAGGTATGAGAGCCTTCTTGAGGATTTCTTGTAGTGAAGGTCTTGTGACTACGAATTCCCTTAGCTTTTGTTTGTCTGGAAAAGATTTAATTTCTCCCTCATATCTCAAGGATATTTTTGCTGGATAGAGTTTTCTTTGCTGAAGATTTTTATCCTTTAAAGTTTTGCATATGTCACTACAATCTCTCCTAGCTTATAAGGTTTCTGTAGAGAAACCTGCTGAATGTTTGATAGGCGTTCCTGTGTAGGTTATTTTCTTCTGCCTTGCTGCCCTGAGAATGCTTTCTTTGTCGTTCATTTTTGCCATTTTTACTGCTATATGCCTTGCAGTAGGTCTTTTTACGTTGATAAATCTAGGAGATCTGAAAACTTCCTCCACACATATTTCTCTCTTAATCCCAAGCTTTGGGATGTTCTCTTCTATTATTTTGTTGAGCACGCTTTCTGTTCCATTTTCCTTTTCCATGCCCTCAGGAATACTGATTATTCTTAAGTAGCATTTTCTCATTGAGTCAGCTATTTCTCAGAGATCCTCCTCAGTTTTTTTAATTCTTAGTTCTCTTTCTTCCTCTGTCTGGAGCCATTCTGCCTGTCTATCTTCGATTATGCTAATTTGCTCCTCTATGGTGTCTACACGGTCATTCAGGGAATCCGTATTCTGTCTTATCTGATCCATTGTATTTTTCATCTGTAGTATTTGTGATTGATTCTTCTTTATAGTTTCAATCTCTTTTGTGAAGTAACTCCAGAGCTCGTTGACTTGTTTCTCTATATTTCCCTTTATCTCATTGAGCATTTTGATGATAGCTGTTTTGAAGTCATCTTCACTTAGTTTATCTATTTCCAATTCCTTAGGACATACTTGTGTGTTTTTATTGTTTTCCTTTTGGACTGGAGCTCTTATAAATTGCTGGATGGTAGAGGAGCAGTTTTTGTGCATGATGCTATTTTTCGGTAGCAGTTACAGCCTGTCGTCACTAGATGGGGGTCAAGAGCCACGCATTCTTAGCCCTCCACCTTCAGCCACCATGGTGGCAGGCAGCACGGGTTGCCGGAGGAGGAGCACTTTCTCCTGCACAGCGACCTCAATTCCGATCAACTCGCTCTCTGGTCTCCTGGGGCCCTGGCTTGCTGGGGTTTCCCCACGTGAAAGCTGTCCCCCATTAGAGGGTTTCCACTGCACGGGCAGTGGGAGTTCTCAATGATCCCTTGATGTGCGGCCCCTCCCCGACTCTTTCCCTCGCCCCTGGCAGCAATCCCAGTCTCTAGGGGAAGGAATGAAGTTCTCTCTTACCCCATTCCAGCTCCTCCAAGGGGGGCTCCAGCCTCTCCGCACTTTGTCATTTGGCTGCTGTGGGCCTCTGACGATTTCTCTTGTTAAGATTTCTTTTTTGGTTGGAAAGCAGTTGCTCTTTTTGGTTGTAATTTGGAGGGGAGAGAGTCCCTGGTGCACTCATGCCGCCATGTTGCTGACGTCACTCTGATTATGATGTGTTCTGATGTAATTTTCTTCAATTTACTTCTGCTTGGAGTTTGTTGAGCTTTTTGGATCTGTCGTTTTATTGTTTGGAAAGTTTTCAGCCATTATTGCTTCAGAGTTTTCTTTTTTTTTTCTTTTTTGAGGAAGATTAGCCCTGAGCTAACATCTGCTGGCAATCCTCCTCTTTTTGCTGAGGAAGACTCCCCTGAGCTAACATCTGTGCCCATCTTCCTCTACTTTATATGTGGGATGCCTGCCACAGCGTGGCTTGCCAAGCAGTGCCATGTCTGCACCTGGGATTTCAACCGGCAAATCCCAAGCCCTGAACCAGTGAATCCCAGGCCGCGGAAGCAGAATGTGCACACTTAACTGCTGCACCACCAGGCCAGCCCTCTGCTGAGTTTTTTTATTTTTTTTTAAAGATTTTATTTTTTCCTTTTTCTCCCCAAAGCCCCCCGGTACATAGTTGTATATTCTTCGATGTGGGTCCTTCTAGTTGTGGCATGTGGGACGCTGCCTCAGCGTGGTTTGATGAGCAGTGTCATGTCCGCGCCCAGGATTCGAACCAATGAAACACTGGGCCGCCTGCAGCGGAGTGCGCGAACTTAACTGCTCGGCCACGGGGCCAGCCCCCCTCTGCTGAGTTTTTTAGTTCTTTCGTTTTTTTCTTTTTTGAATCTGCTTGGTCATTTTTGTCTTAGTCTGTACTCATATTTTCAATTGCTTCATTTGTTTTACATTCTGCACCTAATAATTCTAATTTCTCAAGTCTTTGCTGATATGTTGTTTCTGCTTGCTCTTTCTCAAAGTGTCTTGTTTCTTTGTGGATTGTATGATTTTTAAGTGGATTTTAATCTTGCAACTTTATGTATGGGAGTTCTTTGAAGCCTGGATTAATGATCTGAAGGTTTCCCTAGAGCTACACTGTCCGATACACTAGTCAATAGTACATGTGGCTATTTAAATTTTAATTAAAATCAAATAAAATTTAAAATTTTGTTCCTCAATCACACTAGCTAAATTTTAAGTGCTCCATAGCCACAGAGGCCATTATATTGGACAGCACATATGTAGAACATTTCCATCAACTCTGGTTGTTCTGTTGGACACCTTTGCTCTAGAGGTCTTTTGCTTTTCCTGCTGCCAGGTACCAATAGGCATTGTTAGCCTGGGAAACCACTTTAAACTAAATTCCCGGTTTGAGGAGTTTTCTTGAACCATGCAGGTGGTATGAAATTGGGCTGCACAGATGAGTGAAGCCTAGCTTGAAATTATGAATTCTTCTCAGGGGAGAATTTTTTTCACAGTACTGTTGCCATGGGTGTGAAGATACCCATGGATAATAGATTCTGTTCCTTTGCTTAGATGATGAGAGTAATGTTGCAATCACCAGACCAGCTTCAGAAAGCCCCTGTGTGCTGAGTGAACCACAACCTTTGGTCTTACCTCGAGTGCCACAGTCTAAGGTGCTGTCCATCACCTCTAATCCGGTAAGCCCCACAGGGGAATGTATTGGAGAACCTAGGACTGTTCTTGCCAGAGGAAGTTTGCTCAGAGTTATTTGCCTTAATTGTATTATTTATGACTCAATTTTGTTTTCTGTTATGTGTTTATCACAATAATCCCAGTGACTTTGTATTGATAGGTTTAATTTCAGTTTAAAAAATTAATAGCCAATTAAGGTTGATAGGTAATTCTCAGTCAGCTCTTTTGAAAAGGCATCCGTAAGGTGTGCAGGCTAGAATCAACTATGTGGTCAGCCTAAGTCTGTTTTGGGAAGAATGAAGGATACAATGAAAAGAGGTACCAATCTCCAATTTGCTATGGCCTTAATTAACATTCTCTCCTTTGAATTTCTCCTTTTCACTCTTTCCTTTTTTCTCTTATCTCAGTCTACCTGGTTTTTGTTTAATTTTTAATATTTGAATCTGTTGACTTTTTTGCCTTTTGGATGTTTAGTACTCATAACCCAACTGTAAAAGAGAAACCAGATAGGAGAAATTGGTCTCAATTAAGTCTGTGGACAAGCATTAAGATGGCCATTTCTTGCAGAAGGCTGATGAACCTGGTCTCATCCCTGTGTAATGATTTATGTAGTCCTAGTTCCTACATGATAGTTTCCCAGTGTGACTTGTGGCAAAGTAGTGGGGGTGGAGAGGAGAAAAAAGAAAGGAAAGGAGGATTCTAATCCTTGGGCTATGTTCATCAACCCTGATCTACTACCAGATCAAGTATTTGCTTTATTGGTATACTGGCCAGATACTGTGCAGCTGGATTTACAAAAGGGTTATTTAAAAATAAAATTAATAAGGCCCTGGAGGATAAATCAGGTGAACTATGTTCCTTTGGTGGTAATAAAATACTTCTACATGTTAACTGGTTTGGCTATGGTTTAGGTAGCCTAAGCCCTGAGTAGTTAACGTAAATGGTTCTGGTTGTTAATGATCAAAGGAAGGAAAAGCATTAATCCAAATATTCTTGAGAGAAAGTAGGAGAAAAATGCATGCTGTGGCAGAGGAGGAAATGACCAGAAAGGACACTTAACTGATGACCTGAGAGAGAAAATAAACAGGCTTCTAAGGTGGTGATGTCAGTCCAAGTAAGATTAAATCCTGCTAACATTAGAACAAATAAAATTTTCTCCTCTAATAAACAATCTTCAGAATTTAGGTTATCATTGAGAGCTGACTGCTCCAGGGGTTAATGAAGGAGAAGGGATTAGTCTGTGCAGAGTGTAGAATTGTGTGATGGTGAAAGAGATTATGTTAGAGTTTCCACTTATTTTTTCTTCCATATTTTGTGTTTTCTTTTCTAATGTAATGTGAATAATAATGATAATAATAAAGACCCTCTCTCTTCTATGAGAGTGGCTAATTGCTTTCATCTGGGTTGATCAGAATTCCCCCACTTGCAGTCATTTAGAAATGAAGAAGAAAGGACTCTGTCATCTTGACAGTGGACTTGGGGCCCTAGCTGGGCCACTGGCCAAGATGTTACAAAAAATTAAGGCATAGGATAAAAATGCATTTAGAAATATTAACTTTTGGCAAAGTTGGGAAACCAAGCAGGTATCTTCAACAACAAATAATGAGTAACATCTTCTTTTGACATGTAGATGAGTCTCTGTCAAGCAGCAAGTGGTCATCAGCCAAATGTGAATGGTCTCTTGGTTCATGGGATGCCTCTACAGCCAAGAAATCTCTCCCTAATGGACAAGCTCCTGTAAGAAGTATAAAATTTTAATAAAGTTTAAATAGATCACTGAGAAATAAAAGGAAAGCAAAGTCAGTCAATCAACGTGCATGTATTGAGTACCTCCTAAGCAACCACAGAGACATCTGGGGAGTAAAAACATCTAAGGGAAATGGTCTCCACCCTCAAGGAGCTGGTAATATAACTGGAAAGAGAAGAGACACATGGGTAAAAAGAGACCTAGGGCATTTTTGTGAATGAGTGCCAAGTGTGTGGTACCAAGTGAGTGCTATGGCAGCCCCAAAGAAGGGAGGCATTTTGGTGGGTAAGTGTAGGTTTTGAACTTGTCCTTGAAAGATGGGAGTTTGGATAAGCAGAAAAGAGCAGCAAGGCTATTCTGGTACGAGGAATGGTTTGGGAAAGATTTGGAGATGGGAAAAATCAAAATATTTAGAAGAGAAAGCAGACCATTTTTGCTATAGTAGGATAGGAAGAGATAGGCCAGGACTTTCATGCTTCTGACCAAAGATCATTGACAGTCTTCTAGAATTAAAATAGACCACGGTGTAATTAGTGGGAAAGAAGATCCTATGAAATTAATGAAGGATGGGACCAGACTGTGAGGGTTTTGAATGCCATGTTTTTGAGATCCATCCATGTCGTTGCATGTGACTTTCTCTTTTATTGCCAAGTAGTATTCTGTTGTAAGAATACATTACAATTTGTTTACCCATTCTTCTGTTAATGAACACTTGGGCTGCTTCCAGGTTGGGGTTGTTATGCATAAAGGCACTATAAATATTCTTGCACAGGTTTTTTTGTGGACTATGGTTTCATTTTTCTTGGTTCAAGATCTACAAGTGAAAGTGTCATAGGATAGGTGAGTGTATGCTTAATTTTATAATAAACTTCCATACAGTTTTTCAAAGTAATTGCACTGTTTTATACTCCCACTAGCAATGTATGAGTTTCACTTGGGGAGCACATATATTTAAATCAGGAATTTGAAAGATTTCACAGCAATAGAACATAGATTGAATCAAGCAGGAAGGACTGAAGGTAAGGAGTCTAATGCAGGAGTTCAAGCATGAGCTGCTAAGGGTCTGTACTCAGGTTGTAGCAAAGGATATAAAAGGAATGAAATATTTTAGGAGATACTGTAAAAGAAATCAAATTCTATAAACAATAGGAGAGTCAAAGTCAGCTCTGAGATTTCAAGCTCAAGGGAAGCTTGTTTGGTGGGGAAAGGTGAGTTTGGTTTGGGGTGTTGTTGAGTTTACAATGATGTGCCATCTCGCTGGAAATATGGAAGACGTCAGATCTGGAGATTGATCTAGAAGCCACCTGACTAGAGGTGATAATCGAATCCAGAATTGTGAATGAGCAGTCCAGAGGACAAAATAGACAAGAGCATAGAGCAGCTAAGACCTAAACCTTTTGTAATTAGAAAGCAGGGCGTGTAAAGAAAAGGTCTAAGTGAATGGTTAGGGAGGTAGGAAGACCAGAAAAATCTCATATGAGTAATGCTCAAGGTTTAGCTATTCCTTGACAGGCATTTTCCCCTTCCGAGTCCTCCAAACATGGAGGCATATTTTGCACTAGAGGACACCAAAGTGGCCTGAAAGGTTGAGGAACTTGCTAAAAGCCAAAAGAGCACATGGCAGAGCTTTATTCTTTCACTTTCCTTCCACTTCACTGTGCAAATACTGTCTCTTAAGTGCCTTACAATAGAGTCAAATGTCCTCTCATCTGCTTTTCTTTTTGGTTTTTTGAGGAAGATTTGCCCTGAGCTAAGTACTGCCAGTCATCCTCTTTTTTTCTGAGGAAGCCTGGCCCTGAGCTAACATCCGTGCCCATCTTCCTCTACTTTATATGTGGGACGCCTACCACAGCATGGCATGCCAAGCAGTGCCATGTCCGCACCCAGGATCTGAACTGGCGAACCCCGGGCTGCTGAGAAGCGGAACGTGCGAACTTAACCGCTGCGCCACCAGGCTGGCCCTCATCTGCTTTTTAAAAAGCGCTGGATCTGGGGGCTGGCCCCGTGGCCGAGTGGTTAAGTTCGCGCGCTCCGCTGCAGGCGGCCCAGTGTTTCGTCGGTTCGAATCCTGGGCACGGACATGGCACTGCTCGTCTAGACCACGCTGAGGCAGCGTCCCACATGCCACAACTAGAGGAACCCACAACGAAGAATACACAACTATGTACGGGGGGGCTTTGGGGAGAAAAAGGAAAAAATAAAATCTTTAAAAAAAAAAAAAAGCGCTAGATCTGTAGGGCAGAGTTTAAGCTACTCAACTGTTTGGGCATAGTATTTTATTAACAAAGTAATTCCAGAAAAGCGTTGTATTTCACACTTGTTTACGCAAATGGGGATCCACTGTGGTCCTGCTGCCCTGAGCAGCACAAGGCTCTGGACCCCTTGCCTGCTCCCAGCTTTCCAAGGAACCCACACCCCTACCCCTGCAGGCTCCAACTAGCTTAGCATTTTAATCTCTGCAGTGGGAGCCACACTGGTGCTACACTGCTCTCAAGTAGCAATATTTGCCTTTCAACTCTTTCTGGTGACATTCCTTCAGCACAAAAGAATGCCTCAGGGGCCGGCCCCAGGGCCGAGTGGTTGAGTTCTCGTGCTCCGCTTCCGCAGCCCAGGGGTTTCGCCAGTTCGGATCCTGGGCGCGGACATGGCACCGCTCATCAAGCCACGCTGAGGCAGCATCCCACATGCCACAACTAGAAGGACCCACAACTAAAAATATACAACTATGTACCGGGGGGGCTTTGGGGAGAAAAAGGAAAAATTTTAAAAATCTTAAAAAAAAATAGCTTAAGAGAAGAGAAAAAATTAAAAAAAAAAAAAAAAGAATGCCTCAAATACAGTAAGAATCTCAGTCCCTGAGATAAACTTTTGGGAAGCACTTTGGAGTAGGTACTCTTCAGGTTAGTCTTCACTAGTAACTGACGGAGTGACTGTGATGGCAGGTGAATAATGGACTTGCTTTTGCAAATCTCCATTCTAATAAATTATGTGTATGACTGAAATGTCCTTTTAAGAATGCATTCTCATGCCTGAGCTAGATTATGTAACTTCTAGAAACTAAGTTACTTATTGAACAGTTTTTACTTTTGCTTTTTTCTCCCTTGAATGTATTTTATAGTCTAAGTCTTTTTACTCTTTGAGTCCTGTCTCCTTATACACAGCAATCTTGATTTCACTGTGGGTTTCTGATTTGGCCACTAGAGATCTTGATGACAAGCTACTAATGAGGCCTGGGTCCAGTACCATCCTTTCAACCCGAAATTGGCCAAATCGAGCCCTGGAGCTTAGTACATCATCTCTGTCATATACAGTGCAGTCCGCCAGGAGACGCAACCCCCCACCACGTACCCTTCATCCCATAAGCACAAGCCATTCACGTGCTGGAACGCCAAGACCTGTGGAAGAAATCCTCAGAGGATCCCGAGTGTAGGTTTCAAAAGCAGAATTTCTAGAAACTGTGGTAAAACTAAAGAAGAATGTCACATAGAGGGTGATTTTAAATATAAGATTGAAATACATGCCTAGAAACTAATCATTACATATTTTTATGATGTTCACTTGTTTAAATCCAATACAGAAAACGATGGGGTTAAATTTGAATGAAACACAGATACTGGATCTTTCTGTTGATTTAGCTAAAGATTTATATTTCTACAAATAAAATGTTGGCTGGAATACTTCAGTGCGATTTACCAAAAGAATAAAAGATATATGTATTTTATTAAACATTTTCCTTAGTGGGAACATACTCAGTGAAATTCACCCCAAAATAATAATTAATTCTCCTTTCATATTTTTCTGTACCATTGAGATCTGCTTATCTCACTGGCAATGAAAACTTTATAACATCAGATATGTACTTGCTTATGTACCAGGAAAAATGTCCCTTAGCACTTCTTAGGAAATAACACTGAAAATATTTTCTCTTTTCTCACCCTTCATTCACTAGACACTCTGAACAACATTGTGCAAAAAATACCTAGGAGCCAATTTTTTGAATAAAATTCTTTCTTTAGTTGTTGATTTCTAATACTATGATCAAGGATATGAGATAATAAGGCCATAACTGCGTTTTGAATTCAGCTTCTAAATTAAGCATGTCACTATATTTCTCTCCCAACATGTTATTTCTTGATTTTGATTTTTCAGTTTCTTGTTATAATTTATCCCAATAGACTCACTAAACGAGATGTCCAAAACCACCAAAAATCTTTGTCAGGACACCAAGGTTCACCTTTCACTTTATTATGTTTTTATAGCTATATCTACACCAATACATCTATAGATTAATTCATTTGGGGGGATAAGTGGTCTTGATGTATAATTAATGTCTTATTCCTTCCGACAGTACTTTTTTCAAAGTGGAAAAATAGGTTGCTTTGTTTCTTCCGGAACATGAAAATACCCTTCAGTTTCAGTTACTGTCTCGGATATGAGTAATACTGCAAACTGCTCCAAATTCCATGGAAGTAAATGAAAGTTTAGGAACTTTACCTGGGAATTATAGTGATTATAATAAAGTGAAAAGGACAACCATAAAGCCTAGAGCTGGAGAATTCCATCAGATGTGAAGTTACAAATCCATAGTTGGCAGAGAAGTGCAACACCAGATAGGGAAAATTGTTTTATTCCAGTTCTCTGTGAGAGAAAGGGTCAACCTCTGCTGTGTGCCCAGGATAAGGTTTCAACAAAAATCAGAAAATACTATGAAAAAAGCCCAAAACTCTTAATTTTCCAAAATCTTCTCATTGAGATCTCTTTACTTAAAAATGTAAACAGCTTTAAAGCTTTCTGTGCATGACATTAAACTCACCTGCTTCATTTATTTGATTCTAATCAGTTTTCTTGTATTGTTATAACTCTGTGTTTTCTTATCTTGGTATTCGCTGGTGGGATCTGCAGCCCCTTGGCAGCCGAATCGCTCTCCTCTCCCTCACCAATGCCTCTGAGTCGAAATAATCTGCTGCCACCTATTGGCACAGCTGAAGTGGAACACTTGAGCACTGTGGGGCCACAAAGGCAAATGGTATGTCTCTTTCCTGTTGCCGTTCCATGTGCTTAAAACCTCATGGGCAGTAATTCTGCATGATCTGTATTCTGGTCTTGATTTATACTATGTTTTGTTAAAAGTACAAACTGAACTCTAATTTATGGCAATGGAACTGGAGCTGCTTGGCCTGCAGTTACCATATATGCACAGTTCCCACTACAAATTGTTTAAACTTTTTCTGTAATTTTTAACTCCTCTACAGAAAACCCATGGTGATTCCAGTCGAGCTCGAAGCGCAGTGGTGGATGAGCCTAACCATCAGCAGCCCCAGGAGAGGCTCCTTTTACCTGACTTTTTCTCCAGGCCCAACACAACTCAGTCATTTTTGGTAGAGTGACATTTACTTCCTCTATGGTCTTGATAGTTGGGGAAAGAAAAAAACCTAGTTTCAGCAGACTTAAGACTTTACATAGTGGCTGAATCAACCAAGAATAAAAGTTGAGGTTCTAACAAAAATAGTGTTCTAAGTACATTTTGTTGAAATTCTAATGGGTCTCTGCCACTCATTCTTTTAACTTGTAAAAAGAATAAGGTAAAAATGCCTTATATATAAATTACAAATTCTAAAGAATTTAAAGTTATTTCTGAAAATAAGCAAAAGAAAGTTAAACTCCAGTGCATTACCCCATCAGATTAGTATAACTTCATTCTCTAACGCTGCTTTTATGGAGTTACATGAAAAGTGGTATCACATATTATGATGTAGACTGGTGGATAGGTGAATCAGGACTTTCATTTTTTTTATTGGTGTTTCAAATGCTGACATTGCCTTACCATTTAATGTGCATTTTGGGGCTGGCCCCGTGGCCGAGGGGTTAAGTTCACGCGCTCCGCTGCAAGCGGCCCAGTGTTTCGTTGGTTCGGGTCCTGGGCGCAGACTTGGCACTGCTCGTCGGGCCACGCTGGGGCAGCGTCCCGCATGCCACAACTAGAGGGACCCACAACAAAGAATGTACAGCTATGTACCGGGGGGCTTTGGGGAAAATAAATAAATAAATAAAATCTTTAATGTGCATTTAGTAGCCCTTTTACTTTTTTTTTTTTTCTTTCTGAGCAAGATTCACTCTGAGCTAACATCTGTGCCAATCCTCCTCTATTTTGTATGTGGGCCACCAACACAGAATGGCTGACGAGTAGTGTAGCTGATGAGTGGTGTAGGTCTACGCCTGAGATCTGAACCTGAGAACTTGGGCTGCCAAAGTGAAGCACGCCAAACTTAACCACTGCACCAGGGCGGGCCCACTAGCCCTTTTACTTTTAAACAAGTAACAGAAAAAACCTGGTTGGGAGATTGGAGGTCATGCACTGACCTTGCCCAATTGTAGACCAGGAGCTCTGCTCCACCTCATTTGCTTTGTGGGAAGAAGGCTTGGAGAGCCTGGGGAAGTGGCTGGGGCCACACTTAGTGCCCAGGAACCAGGGCTCCACATCCTATACCAGTTGTCAGAATGGTGGTGTTTGCAGTTGAGATAAGCCACTCACTTATCCCAACTCATAACACTTGAACTGTATCAGCCTGAAGCACTGTACAATCTTTCCTCCACTAGCAGAGTGGTGAGACTAATAAATGAATGGGACATTTTATTAGTTTCCTAGGGCTGCCATAACAGATGACCACAAATTGGGTGGTTTAAAACAATAGAAATTTATTCTCTTAGTTCCAGAACCTAGAAGTCCAAAATCAAGATGTCAGCAGAGCCATGTTGCCTCTGCAAGCTCTAGGGAAGAATCTTTTCTTGCCTCTTTTCTAGCTTCTGATGGTTGCCAGCAATCCTTGGCATTCCTTGGCTTGCAGCTGCATCACTCAGTTTCTGCCTCTCTTCACATGGCCTTCCTCCATGTCTCTGTCCAAATTTCCCTCTTATAAAGATACCAGTCATTGAATTTAGGGCCCACCCTAATCCAGCATGACTTCATCTTAACTTGATTACATCTGCAAAGATCATTTTTCTAAATAAAGTCACATTCACAGTTCCAGGTGGACATAAATTTTGGGGGAGATACTATTCAACCCAGTAGACCTCAGGAGGCTTGATTTAGGGGGAGATTTACCAAAAACAAGGGCAAAAAGGAAATGTGAGCACTTCTGATTCTTACTCAGTGTGAATCCTAGGAAGTTTGAGAACCTCTATTAAATTTGTCTTCTCATAATCTGATCCAGGACATTTAGTGTTTGATGATTATATTCTATAGCTAGATTGTCTACTGCACATTTAATTTTTGATTGCCTTAGAAATAAAACTAAACACATTTCAAAATTTCTTCTTTTTCAGATTTTTATAACAATAACAAAAGTAAAAATTTCTTGCCTTAGCCATTTCTCTCCCAATTTGCTGTCATGACAAAGGAGTCAGTAACTCAATGTAACTAAGAGCACTGGATCTGAGTCCTGTGCCTGGCACTGCCAGAATAGCACTCTGCTCCTTGGTGCTCTCATCTAGAATAGGGGTCAGCAAACTATGGTTCACGGGCCGTTTGGCTTACTGCCTGTTTTTGTAAACAAAGTTTTATTAGAGCAGACAGCCACCACGCTCATTCACTTATGTACTGTCTATGGCTGCTTTCCCACTACAAGAGCAGAGGTGAGTAGGTGCAATGACAGTATGTACCACAAAGCCTAAGATATTTACTATCTGGCCCTCTACAAAAAATACGTTTGCTGACCCCTGATCAAAAACATGAAGCTTCACCAGAAAAATATTCCTGAAATCTCCTTAATCCAGTGCTCTGACAGGGAACTGAGAGGGATGTGTTTTATTCTGGAAGCATCAGTGGGATGACATTAATAGCTCTTTTTTCGATATTTGCATTTTAATATTTCAGTCTGATTTTAAAAATCTTTAAATTCCATGAGGTAATTTTGCTATGTCTGAATTTCATGTTGGGTCACATTTCAAGTATGGAGGTAAAGTCATGGGTGTTTCAATGTTGCTGAAAAGGCTCTGTTCTGTTGTTTTAAACAGCAGGTAATAGAAATGGGGGAAAAATCCCTTGGCAGCCAATTATATTTAGAAATATTCAACCATCTGAATTTATAAATGCTAAGATTTTCTTAAAGGCATATTTTAAAGTTGTAGAACTTACAATTTTTACAAGTTGACAAATGGCTTTGTGAGCCTCTGGCTTGGGATTTTTCACATGGAATATAACAGAGTGCACTCAGCCAACTTGTCCCTCAGATTGGCAAACGATGCCGTTTATATTATTGTCCAATTTCAAGGTTTTCCCTTGTGAACCTACCAATGTATTATCCTTTGGGAGAAGTCACACTGTAAGAAGTGTCTCATTTTTTCTCTTTTTCAGCCGGATACACAGTATCGTCGTTCATGTGCTGTTGAATATCCTCATCAGGCCCGACCTAGCAGGGGATCTGCAGGGACAGGTGGGGCCATGGCTCTTATTTTACTACTATGTGGCTACGTTAAGACCCTACTTTTGTCTTATTTTTTCCTAAGTTTATTTTCCCTTCCTCTGGATTTTATTATGTTTCATTTTCCTACATTTTGTTAATCACTTCAAATTCATTTTGGAAGATGGGATATAATAAAAAGATAGAGGAGGGCTCTATTGCTCAGAGCCAAAAAGTTCCAGATTTCTGTTTTCTCATGTGTAAATTAACTTCTCACCAGTCTGCCAAATAAATAGTACTTTTTCTTTAATCCAAAAACTGTAAGCCAATTAAGTTGTTTTCATAACATTCAAACACTGCCTGGATTTTATTATGTAGGCAAAATCCATATAGCTATAGATTAAACTGCTTTGGTCAGTTAACCTGCTAGGCCAAGGAAAGAAAAGAAACTTTAAAATGTTAAGATATGCTGAGTCTGATTCTATGCCATTAATTTTTTTGATTTCCAAGTTATATTCTATAGATTCTATTTTCATAGGAGTGATGGGAGAAAATTTAAGGATGTCTGAATTCTTATAATTGTCTTCTCACCACCATCAGGGTCATTCTCATTATGCTGTAGATGAAATTTAGAAGTATTGGGCAGTTGAAATGTTTCCTATTAATGAGATTAATCAGCAAGTACATTAAAAAGTAATCTGCCTCAAACCATCTCTTAGTCCAAATAAATTCTCTTAGTTCAATTCCTAGCAGCACTATTTGGTAGCGTTTGAATGCTTTCAGTGGGTTCTATTCTTGCATCACTCCTCATAGAGAAGCAATGCTGCCTCTGAGCTCGTTATTACATCAGCCATGTTGATGGTCACATGTAACTAGTGTAACATTTAGGTAAGTGAAACAGACTATTTTAGTCTTCAGTTAGTGGGTTCTTCTCTAAAACTAGGTCACTGCTTTCATATCTTAATATAAACTTTTTTGTTTTTACATGACAAAAATATGCAAATGTGGTTTTTATAGCCTTGGTAAATATATACTTTACTAAGTAGTCCCGGTCTCCAAATTTAAAGTCCAACTGATAATTGGAACAAAAAAGCCCTTAGATATGAACTTGAGATTACCAAATCTAGAATGTCTACTAATGTTACACCCTATGATGTCATCTTTGTCTGACAGGTCCTCAGTTACATGGGTCTACAAAATCTCAAAACAGAGGTGGACCAGTCTCTAGAACCAGGCAGGGACCAGAAGGCAAATGAGAAGAACCTGCTTCAGGCTCCTGGAAACACATGGGAAGATTTCGTGAATCAGTGTTCAGTTATCTCATGATGCAGAGCGTGTACACAAGAGACAACTTGAAACCATCTTCCTGAAGAGTTCTTTTAGTTCAACTGAGAAAAAAAACAGAATATCTGCCAAAGATTACATGAGTACTGTTTGTATCTCCAGTTATTGTCGTCTTTCAGCATAAGTTAACCTTGTTCCACTGGACAGTAAAGCTTGTACCCAACGATGTAACAAATGAATAATTACCCCCAAACCATTGCTCATGTTGTCTGTTAACAACGATCAGATCAATTATTATAGGATCTATGAGACCAGACATACACAAAAAACAGCAATTAATAGCATTAAGTCACCACTGGCTTTGGAATACTTCTGCCTGTACTGATTTCTGGGGTGCTGTACTCAGTTTGAAGTCATTTTTGGGAGATAGATAGTGCTGTCAAAAAGCTGAGCTACTCATCAAACAGATGTCATTCTTAAAGCTGTCTCTTGAGCTGTCCAATCCCATAGGCAGATAGAGATGGAAGGAGTAACTAAAGGCATAAATGTTGAGCACTGATGTAAAGTAACTTCTGTAATAAATCATAATGCATGTTTTTTTCAGACAGGACAACTCAACCTCACAATACCTGCTTGATATCAGGTTATACTTCTTCTTAAAGTACTTTAGTGGTCATGTTTTTCCCCCAAATATTAAGCTCACTTTGCCAGATTTTCTCCTGTAGCTCTAAGAAAGTCAATTAAAAAATTTATAGAATCTTTCTACTAGTGAGTCAGCAAGATGCAATGCTTACAACTTCAGAAACCCTGGCAATTAGTCCAGTATAAACATATCCTAAGAGCAGAAGTAGAGAACTCTGGCCTTCTTCTGATTTTACCATGGAGCTTTTCCTGAGTGCAATCATGAATGCAGCAAAGGTTTTAACTATGGCTTAAATTTATTTTATTTCAATTTCCTTGAACTTTAATTTTGATGATCATACCAGTTTAGATCTTATTGTTAATATTCAGAGTGGATAAATTCAAATGATCATAATTTGGGGTAACTTTTAAATTATATCATAGTGTTCTAATGCTATCATATGAAAACAGATGCTTCAAACAACCTGCATTAAATATTTTTAATATAATTAAAGAGTATTTTTTAACCTGTTTGTAATCACAAACCAAAAACATGCCATGTACTTAGTTCAGATAAATTATGATACACAAAGCTCAGTAACAGAAGGCTTGTTTTATGCATATGGTATTAAATATACTAGTCTACATATCAGAGATTTTAAGTTCAACAATCCCTAAAATATTTGCATGTATTCTAATGAATGCATACCAATTCAACTGAATATAAATGAAAATCTCTGTACTATTTTCACAAATCAATACCATGAATGCATGACAACAAACCATTGGATCAAACAGCTTGCCTTTCAAAGTTAGAGTTAAGAGTCAGCAGGGGCCTCTAAGAAGACATTTAGCCCAACTTTATTACCCTTTTATAGATGATGAAACAAATTCAGACATGCTCAGTGACCTGCCTAAAGACATTCAGTAGTTACAGGCAGGACCACAACATCTCTTTATGCTCCTTAAACCGGTCTATCTACGGTAACACCAACTAGGACTACTTTTCTTCTCTCTTCTCTATCCTAAACACCATTCATATTTTTTCTAGATCATATTTTAAATGATCCCAGTGATCATTTAAAAAGAACTAAACTCATTTTTTACTTGTTTATTTAATCACGTGTAAGTCTTACAAAGATGCTTGAAGTAACCTGAACACCTGTTTCTCCTATAATACAAGCAAAGAGTACAAAACCTGGTTGAGTGAAAAGAAAGAATACTAAGACTGAAAGCAAACTGGCAAGTATTTGGAAGACAGATGTCTGGCAAGTGTTTTGAGGCATTCCAGCTAGGTAGAGTACCTGTTCTAATAAACACATCACTGCAAATATTCTGTAGCTCATTCCTGTGTGGCAAAATGACAACTCCTAAAGGAAGACTCGCATTGTAGACAGAGTTCCTTGTACAGAAGATCCATAGAGGCAAGTACTGTCAGAAAGTATACCACACTCTGCCTTTTCCCTCAATGACCACTACACCAAATTCCTTCATGTAAGGACCTCACAGAATGTCAGGGGATTTCTAGGATACACTAGGATCAGGTTGAGAGATTCTGCTTAGTTTACATAGTCAATCTGAATATAATTTGGACGGGAAAGACAACTTTTCTCACGGCTTGGGTTGACTCCTTGCCTGCAATGGCACCAATGAACACCTGAGGACTTCTGAAGAGAAAATTCCATTATTTCTTTTCTTTCTTGAGAGCTGCCTTTTTCCCTCCTCCTCCTTTGGAAGGTTTGCAGTACTTTGCTTCCATCTGAGCCAGAAAACTGTCCATTTCCTTTTGCCGATCCTTTTGTCTTCTCTGTTTGAGAAGTTAAAACACAAGTTTTCAAAACACAAGACTATCCATAGAGACAAGAGTACTTAGTGGTTGCCAGGGGCTAGTGGGGAGAAAGGGGAGTTACTGCTAATGGGCAAGGAGTTTCCTTTCAGGGTGATAAGAATGTTCTGGAATTAGTGTCGATGCTTGTACAACTTGATGAATATACTAAAAACCATTGACTTGTTCACTTTAAAAGGATGAATACATGGTATGTGAATTCTGTCTTAAAGGAAGAAAACGAAATACCCACAACACTATACATACACTCCAAAGAAAATCTTAGCAGGAGGAATCAGAACATGAAAGAAGTGGTGGCAACCTTCACAACCTGCCAAGCTTACCTGAATGACTGCTTTCAAGTTATCTACTCCTTCATCAAGCCCCAACTCCTTCCTGCTCTTTTCTGCTTCTTTAGCCTCTTCTTGAGCCTAAAACAGAAACTCAAGTGAGACTCCTTGGCAACCAGGCAAATGCTAAAAATACACCCTCTTTCACAAAAGCAAATCTGTGAGACCTTTGCAATTTGAGGATTATATAGATAAAAAGGATAAAATTACATAAATACGTCATTCATTAAAACGCAACACTGCTGACAGCAAGTAGTAGACCCTCTGTTTCCAATAAGCATTTCTGAGTCTTCCCCATTTCTACTTGCTAGGGGTAGCAAAGTAGATTAGTATTCATAAACCACCTGGTGGCAGGAAGGAAAACAAAATGCTAGGAGAGCTAGGAAAGGTCACTTAACTAAGGATGCCCTCAAAAATGCTGCCAGGATACAGGCACCTCAGATTCCTCATCTGGAAACCCAATTTACATGTGACTGGTGGCAGCCTTGAGAGCAACCTGGTTTAAAATTCCCCAAGTAGTCAGAATAAATGGTAAGAAATTCAGTTTTAACCTTTCTTCACCTGATTTCAAAGCCACCTTCTTTTGTCAAATTTCCCTAGGGCGCTGATTCCAAAATACCACAAAAATACCTTGGGAAAGTTAGTAAGTTTGTTCTTTCCTTCAGGGCAACAACTAAGACTATAAGAGGCCTCAACCTCCAGTGAACTTTCTAAATAACAATGAATACTATTAATACTGAGAATAATGATACATTAGGAGCTTATTACTCCAATACAGAGAGACAGTTTCTATTGTCTCTCAGTGTTTCTATTCAATTTATTTCTTTAAATATTGTATTCACTCCTCCCCAGGTTTGCTGGAGTCTCTCTCAAAACCATCCCCCTCCAAACTCTAGGCAAGTTTCTCAAACTAATAGCCTATTAATGAAAACAGGTGTGCTCAGTTGCGCCCAAGAAAATGATTACCAACTTAAAACTGTCAGCTTGAGTCTAAACAGATGTAGCCTATGAGGCAAAATGATGATCTTGATACACATTCCACTTCTCTCAACTACACATACATACATAGACACACCCACACACACACACGAGCTTTCCCTTCTATCTTATATCTAAAAGCTGCACACCTACCTCCACCCCCAATTCAGCCAAACAAAATAAGGTACTACTTTAGTATCTAAAATCGTACACTGTCTGCTCTCCACGGAGCTCCCATTATGCAAACCAGGTTGAGGCAATGGTCACTTCGGTACCAGTGTCTTCCCCAAAAGACTAGAGGCACAGATGTTTGGTACCTTGAATTTACTCCCTTCCAGAACCCCAGCTGTCCTTAAGTTCCTTCCCCTTGCCATCATCCCTACCTCACCAATTCCACAGTTTAATATAGGTATAAAGGACACACAGGCCACAATCTCTGATTCTCCACAAATGTGCTCCTCAAAGTGTTTGGAAAGACACCTTCAACAAAATGAACTAAATCGTTTCTTTAAAAAATGTATATTCTGGGTCCAACTCAAGAATCAGTCTGGGCAAGAGGAAAAGAATCTGTGTTAAGACACAGTCTCTGTCGCACTGACTCCACCCCGTAACAGAGTGAGAACCATTGTCTAGCCAACTCATCTGTATCACTGTCTAGCCATTACTTTATCTCCGGAAGAATGCCTCAGCGAAGCTACAAGAATTTGGCCCATATGAAGAATATATCAATGTTACTTTAAGATGATATTATTTAAACAATCCACGTAGTAAAATCCCCTTGTGTACAATATACCAGGAAAAAATAGTTGCTCCAGCTGAACTGGTATGCTCATTTTACTAGATGAGAACTAGATAACAAGTTAACCCTTATCCTTATTTCAGCAGTCTCAAATATATTTCCATTATTGTAAACATCCTCAAATTCTTTTTGTATACAGTCGAAATATAAATAAATAGCATTCAAAATCTTACCCTCCTTTTCCTTGCATTCATCTTTTGCTTTGATTCTTTGACAAAAGCATTATAGGATGGGACTTCTCCAGCATCAATGGCTTGCTGAATAATGTTCCTTATTCTGGATTCCTCTGTGTACTGCACACACAGCACAGACTCCATAATCTGATCCATGTCACCCCTGAAGTCCAGATAGGCCTGTTTAATATCAGCCAGCTCTTCTTCAGAACCTTTGTATGTCTTTTCAAAAGCTTGAATGTCTTCTAGAGATATCTGAACAAATACGAGACATATGCTTTAAATTTGAGAATTTTATTTTAAATAAAAGGTATAGTGAGCCAGCCCTGCTGGCCTAGTGGTTAAAGTTCAGCACGCTCTGCTTCGGTAGCTGGATTCAGTTTCCAGGTGCAGAACCACACCACCAGGTCAGTCAGTAGCCATGCTGTGGCAGCGGCTCACATAAAAGAACCAAAAGAACTTAGAACCATACACAACTATGTACTGAGGCTTTGGGGGTAGGGCGGAGAAAAAAGGAAAAAAAAGGGACGAAGATTGGCAACATGTTAGCTTAGGGTGAATCTTCCCCTGCAAATAAATAAACAAATACTATACTAATAAAACTAGATTTAGATGTTGAAATGTTTCTCCCCAAATACTAGTTGCTTGAATTGAAACTGTTGCAAGGAACCAAATTTTCTCTGACAAAGCTTTTCCAGAGGTCTCTGTGGTCCAATCTTCACAACTGTAAAACTATGGACCAGAAAAATTTAAGTGAAGTTTCCAAAGGTGGGAAGAGACCCAGAAAAATACTCACGACTTACATTTGGATATGTAAAATAAAGCATATCTTGTAAAAAACTAAATCCCCCCCTTTCACTACAATCAACTCTCCAACAGGAAATTGAAGACCCATTTCAGTAAGAGTGTGCGTGCGGGCATGTATGTATATATACACACATACACCGTGGGTTCAACCTAACGGGTTAAACAGATCTGCTTTTCAAAAAGTTACACGTATACCTCCTGAGAAATGCCTATACGTATGTATATATATTTATCTACCTTTCGAGGACAAATTCCTCACCCCTACAGAACAAAATGCAAGGCTTTAGAGGCATTCAATAATTGTTTGTCGAATGAATGATGGGAATAGTCACAAATAAATCTCCCGTCTTCTACCTTTTTAAAGAGTAACCTCCAATACGCCTCCCAGTCCCGATCTTGCTTGAGCACATCCGAATCCTCGTCCACAGTTCCCTGCTCATCGTACAGTGCTCTCTGCTCCTTGTCACTTAGAACGGAATAGACTTTCCCGAGGATCTGCGAGGAAACAGTATCCAAAACTCACCCCTGCACCTCTCACTAAGAACCGCGCCGCGAGAAATAAAGATTAGAAAACTCCAGGTTGGGTTTAGCGCACTCCACCGGGGCAGGGCCGGGCGGCCAGAAGACGGAGAGAAGCCCGGGCGTTCGGTGGTGCGGGGACTCGCGTACCTGGAAGCGACGGGTGGCGTCCTCCTTGTCGCCGTCACCCACCCGGTCCGGGTGCACCTGCAGGGACACCTTGTGGTATCCGCGTCGGACCTCGCCGTCCGAAGCCTCGCGTCCCACGCCCAACACCCGGTAAAGGTCGGCGGTGCCGAACACTTCCTCGCACAGTTCCAGCAGCCCCATGGTCGGCAGAGGCGCGGAGCAGGCGGCGGCCGGGGAAAAGCTGCCTGCCCCAGAAGCACCGCCTAGAGCTCCGCACCGCTTCCTTTTCCCGCGTAGACAGCCCAGGGCGCCAGTCACAAGCGCGGGAAGGGGCGGGGCGAAAGCGCTGCGCTTTACGGCGGCTGCAAAATGGGGCGCGGCCAGCCCTGCGTAGGCGTGGAAGGCAGCGGGGCGGAGCTGGCGGCCCAGGTCTCTCCCAGCGCGGGAAGCTCATCCTGCGGAGGACGCAAGGGTATCCCAGCTGCCGCCGCGACCTCTCCTCCACTCAGTCCGGCAATCCGGCGCCCGTCCTCTCCTCAGGGTCCCAGCCCCGAAGCTCATTCAGTAATATATGGCACGTCCATATTAGGTTGAACCTATCCACTGCTGTTTTGTTTTTAAGTAAAAAACGGTGTAACATGGCATTTGGCAGTTTCACATGGTTCAACCTCATGGTTAAATAGATTTGTTCTTTTTTCAAAGATGACCATAACAAGAGTACACAGAGCACTAAGGCCCAAATAATTTTGCAACCTACAGGTTGGGATTGCTAGGTAGATACTTCCCTTGAGCCCTCCAAGAAAAAAGCCTAACAAAAAACACAAAATACTCGCCTTTTAAAAATTCTTTATCTGATAGTATTTATAGATTTGACATTAGACTCATTCCCATTCACCCTCCAGCTCCTGAATCACCTTCCATTTTGGAGATAACATGACCCAAACTCTCACCTTAATAAATATACAAGTTACTGAAGCAAAGGCTCTTTCAAAAAATTTTAAATGTTTTCTAAAGTGCAGAGCTGAGTTTGAGCATGTTGGGTGGTAGCAAGATAGGCTGATGCAATTATCAAAGACATGGTGAGAAATCTGGGCCTGGAGATCCAAAGCAAGGCTAGGGCTAGAGAAAACTCTGGAAATCAGGGAGAGAATGAGCTCACAAAAGAAACGGGTATACAGATCTTAGACAAAGGAAAGACCAGGGCAAAAAGTGAGTACTTGAGTTGGCAGAAACTCAGTAGCTCAAAATAATACCTTACCTTAATCCATTTCACATCAGTTCCCCTCACTGGTCAATACTTTTCAGAATCACATTCTCCCTCTGTTCTACCAATTAAAGCTTCTCCAAAGACCTCAAACTCTCCAGGGTAGATTAATATCTTTTAAATTGCCAGAATTCAGGGCCGGCCCAGTGGCGCAGAGGTTAAGTGAGCACATTCCGCGTCTGGCGGCCCGAGGTTCACTGGTGTGGATCCCAGGTGTGGACGTGGCACTGCTTGGCATGCCATGCTGTGGTAGGCGTCCCACATATAAAGTAGAAGAAGATGGGCACGGATGTTAGCTCAGGGCCAGTCTTCCTCAGCCAAAAAAAAAAGAGGAGGATTGGCAGCAAATGTTAGCTCAGGGCCAGTCTTCCTCAGCAGAAAAAAAAGGGGAGGATTGACAGCAGTTAGCTCAGGGCTAATCGTCCTCAAATAAATAAATAAATTGCCAGAATTCTTTTGGTTTTCAAAGCATTTCTCTTTCCCAGATCCAAGATTACACCCAGCAAAGTCAGTTGCTCTTTGCCTACACTGCCTTCAAAGTTTCTGCAAAGCAAGTGGAAGCCAGCCAGTGACAACCCTGAGGGAAGCGTTGATGACCTCAGAATTTGAAGTGGCTGGTAATTGTTCTCAGAATATAAAAACTAGAGAATAAAGTAAGTTGGTACATTGATAGGACTTTAAAATCTCTATACATTTCCTATATTCTAGTCTTCCACCAGAATTTGAAATCTGTATCATCTAGAGTGTGCACTAAAACCATCTAATCCATGCTTGTGGTTGTAGAATCCTGTGGTTCTGACGGAGTATAAATAATGTAATTATTTTGGGTTTTTTGGCACAGCCAGTCATTTGTATTACCAAACTCATGATACCTAAACTTGATTCTATCATTGACTTTTTAAGGTGATTTTTGAAAAGCTCCTCATCTTTGCTTATGCTCCCCCCCTACTTCCACCCTCCAACCCCCACCACCAATATGTTAGAAAAGGCTCTCCAGCCCTCCAGGTAGGCACACTGGCGTCTGAATCTTAGCTCTGCTCAATATTGAAACTATGTGGCCTAGGGCAAGCTTCCACCTCTGAATCTCAGCTTCCCCATCTATAAAATGGAAATAATCCCACCTACTTTCATGATACCTTATAATCCTCACAAGTAACTTTGTTTGTAAAGGGCCTAGAATGTATGTAGGGACTTCACAATATTAGCTTTCTTGCAATTTTTCATTCTTAAAAAGTAAGCCTTTGGGGCCAGCCAGTGGCATAGCGGTTAAGTTCACACATTCTGCTTCGGTGGCCCGGGCTTTGCTGCTTTATTTTTTTTTTTTTTTTTTTTTTTTGGAGGAAGATTAGCCCTCAGCTAACTACTGCCAGTCCTCCTCTTTTTGCTGAGGAAGCCTGGCTCTGAGCTAACATCCGTGCCCATCTTCCTCTAGTTTATACGTGGGACGCCTACCACAGCATGGCTGCCAAGCAGTGCCATGTCCGCACCCGGGATCCGAACCAGCGAACCCCGGGCCGCCGAGAAGCGGAACGTGCGAACTTAACCGCTGCGCCACCGGGCCGGCCCCCGGGCTTTGCTGCTTTAGATCCTGGGTGCGGACCTACACACCGCCTGTCCAGCCATGCTGTGGCAGGTGTCCCACATATAAAGTAGAAGACGACGGGCATGGATGTTAGCTCAGGGCCAGTGTTCCTCAGCAAAAAAGAGGACGATTGGAGGCAGACGTTAGCTCAAGGATAATCTTCCAAAAAAAAAGAAAAGTAGGCTGTTATAGCCTGAAAGTAGGCTATTACACCCATAGCAAACCTACCTTTGTAAATTTAACATTATGTGTCAAGCAAGACAATATAAATCTGCAATTACAAAAACAATAAGCGAAGTAACCGTGTTCTTGAGCTGGGAGGATGACCGTAAATGATTACGGAAGGAACTACTTGGATAGGCCCTGGACATGCTAACTGGGGGCTTCGAAACAGGAATGTCGTAGAAGGCAGCAGATTGTAAAGTTGTCCAAGAGACCTAGGGCCCAATCCAAAAGTACAACCCACCCCACAGCCACTGTCTTTCCCCAGACGAAGGCTAAAAAAGCAAATTAGTACCTAGACCAAGCTCTACGTCAGACAAATCTCTCCCTGGGCCCTGCTGAGGACAGGCCAGAAGAGCATAGGTGACTTAGAAAACTCCATTTATTGACCTCTAAATCTAATAAAACTAAGAGCTCTGCACAAGTGTTTTAAGAAGACTTTGACCTTACTCCCACTGCTCACTGAAGTCAGCTCGCTTTTGTTTCTACAGCCTCTGTATCTGTTTTCTGAGACACTAAGAGAATTTCTCGTGCTCGTTTCCGTCGCAGCCTCTCAGCATTTGTGATCACCATGGGATGCAGAGGGAAAAAGCCAGAAAGACCTAAAAGCAACAGGATTTTCATTCATTACAATACGGTACAAGCCAATGTTTCCCTGGGAACTCAGCCTCAGAGCTGAGGTCTAACAGAGACCTGACCTACAGCATGCATTTAAACACGCTCCTCACTTGACAACCTGTCTTACCTCTCCCCAGCCACCTCCCGTCCATTTTCTATACTATAAGGAAACAAGGGATGTTGTCTACTTCCTAACGCTATTATCCTTACTTGAAAAAAAGACAAACTGACAGATGGCCATTCAAGACACACTATTTCCATTTTTACCATAAAACACAAGTCACCCAGAAAGTCTCATAAAGGAGTCCACAAAAGGGGTCTCCAAATTCAAAATGGCAATTAGATCACAACTTCAGCTCTCATTCCAGACCTGAGCAGCCTGGAGGTGATAAAAATCATTCTTGATTTTCACCATCCTGGAACTGACTTCAATTTAAAATCCCCTCACTGAGGTAAGGCTAGAGTTGAGTTACCCAGAAGCTTTTCCACAGGCTCAGAGAGGTGGGCCCCACAGCCGATCCAATGCCGGATTCGTTCCAGGTTGAGAGCAACGAGTTTCTCTCCATGACTGTTGGGCAGTGGATCATAGGAGCCCAGCTGCTCCACAAAACGGCCATCCCTGGGACTCTTGTTGTGAGCAGCCACGATGCGGTAGAAAGGCCGGTTGGTACAGCCACCCAGGGCAAGGCGAATGGTTAAGTGGCCTCCACGGTAGGCCTTGCAGAGGAGAGTGCCTACAGAGAAATAAGTAGTTCAGACACGAGAACCGAGGGCAAAAAATGGACAAAATGAGGTAAACGAAACAATCCCTTTCCTCCACTGAAATGTCCTCACTTCCAACCAATTTTTTTTTTTAAGATTGGCCCTGAACTAACATCTGTTGCCATCTTTCTTTGTTTTTCCTTCTTCTCCCCAAAGCCCCCAAGTACACAGTTGTATATTATAGTTGTGGGTCCTTCCAGTTGTGGCATATGGGATGCCCCTCAGCATGGCCTGATGAGCGGTGCCATGTCCGCGCCCAGGATCCGAACCGGGGAAACCCTGGGCCGCCGCAGCGGAGCGCGCGAACTTAACCACTCGGCCACAGGGCCCGCCCCGCTTCCACCCAGTTCTGGTCAGTCTGGCTTAGATACTGTTTTATGACATTCCTCTGATCCACTCCAGCCGGAAATGACTTCCTCCTCATCCCCCAATCCTCTCAGCACAGGCCTGCCACTTACATGTCTTTGCTCCGTAACCATGTCGGAGCCTCAGCTGCGTATCTATAAAACGAATGCCACTGATCTCAGGGTCTGAGCGAGGACTAAGTGAGAAAACATTGAGAGGAGGATCGTATGTAGGGCAGCGTGCGGTTTCCCCTTCGCGTTGCCTCCAGCTCACCTGAGGAGAGCGCGGCCCACTAGTCCCGCACGCCCCCAGCCCCCGCGACCGCCCGGAAGGTCTCTCTCGGGACCCCGATCACTCACTGAGCCGGACCATGGCGCAGCCGGCGTGCGCCGGGCCCTGTGCGCCAGCTGCGGCGTCTACGGGCTCCCGCCGCCCGCACCAAACAGCTCCTCGGCCTGCAGCGTACTGTCAGCACTGCCGGGCGGCGCGCCTCACCCCACTGCGACCCGCGTCCAAACGCCGCCGCGCAGCCAGCAGCCGGCCCGCTCGCCCCGCCTCTTCCGCTCCCCGCCCCTCCGCTTCCGCGAACGCCGCGCGGCGAGCGCCAACGTACCTTAAGCTGCCGCGGAAAGGCGCGCTCGGTTTGCCGGCCCGGCCCTGGGGGCGCTCTCGGCCCTCTCTGGAGTGGGCGTGCCTGGGGGAGCGTGGAGTCCGTATTGGGAGAACCCGGGGACGGCTAGGAAAAGTGCTGAAGTGCGCCGCAAATCCACCCTTCCCCTAGAGGTTTTCTGAGAACCTGTTAGGGCCAAGGCACAGTGCTGAACGCGAGATGAAAAGGCGCTGTCCCTGCCCCAGGAAGCTCACAGTCTTGGTGGGGAGACGATGAGGTTACAGCAGATTAACTAGGGGTGGTCAGTACACAGTCCTGGGAAAGCAGAGATGGTAGCCCTGATACTTCCTTGGTGCCTCAGGAAGACTTCATAAAGGAGGTAGCGTTAGGGTCCAGACTAGAGAAGGACTGTAAATGAATGTAGAGTTTATTTTCCCCTTCTGTTTACTAATATGTGTAGGAGAAGAAGACATTTCCTCTACCCTCTCTGGGTCCTTCTGGCCGGACAACTAATTAAATTCACATGAACAGAATAACAGGAGAAAAATTGAACAAAGCTTTATAACACGAATACATAGGACAGGCTCAGGCGAACTGAGCAACTCTCCAAGATGGCGGAAGCTCTCACCTTAAATACCAGCCACAGCTAAACACAGAGGCGGATGTTGGGGGTGGGGGGAGTCAGTTATGGGAGATCACCAGAAAAGCACAGTAAACGCGTAAGGTTATTATGCAGATTTAAGTCCTTGCCTTCTGCATTGATAAGAGTTTCTAGAGGTAAGGTCATCCCCCCTTCTTCCTGGTAAAGAGAGGGAGACACATTTACAGATGGAAATTTCCTTTACAAATGTAAATG
This sequence comes from Equus asinus, assembly GCF_041296235.1. Classification (NCBI taxonomy): domain Eukaryota; kingdom Metazoa; phylum Chordata; class Mammalia; order Perissodactyla; family Equidae; genus Equus; species Equus asinus. The sequence continues at coordinate 61,740,449 of NC_091791.1, forward strand.
TCTCTTAACAAAGGGTAACTTCTACTTCTCAGAGTTCCTCTCATATCTGCAGTTCTTTTAAAAAGTAACCAGCCCCAAATAATCTTCATGCCAAAAGGACATATCTTGGGGTGGCCAATTCCAGTCCCCCATATATGCCTTTTGCTTTCCCTCCTATTCTCTCCACCTCCTCCTTTAAAAAATAAAGGAAGGGGAGCCTTTATTCCTGATTCTGATGTGCAGTGATCCAGGAGGACAAGGGGTGAAGCATGATTTTTTTTGCCATCTCTAGCCCTGGAATAATGGCCTCAGTTGTGAGGAATTTTGCATCTATTACAGCATAATGGACTCTAAATGGAGCCCTTGTGGTTTAGATCCATGAACATACCCATGGGTAGAGGGAGTCAGTACTTCAACCTTCAGCAAAGACCTCTCTGTTCAGCTTCTCTGTTGGATCCAAAGGGCCTGGACACAACTAATACCCTCTTTGCTCTAATATACTGACCCAGCATAGCAGTCTTCCTTTAGGCCCATCTTAAAAAATGATGCCTTAATTCCCAAGTTCCAGTAAGTAACCTGGCCAAGGACCTTAGCAGTTGACCCCCTCCAGGAGTGATCCTGATAAGCTTTCATCAGAAACCGTAATAATGAACCCACTATAACTTAATTATATATATAAGTGATTATATTCTTATGTGTACCTCAGTATACCTCATTAACTCCAGAACCATACTGATGAATTTTGAATTTCTTATTTCCATTTTTTATTATAATCCAGTTATCCAGTAACATAGCCATCCAGTAAGATAGCCAATGGAAATAAACGAATGGGTTTCTGTTTATGGTGAAGATTCTTTTGTTCTCCATCCCTAGGTCTCATATGGTGAAACTTCCAGGGTTTAATTTCTCTGGGAAGGAAAGGAGCTCAGAGTTCTATACAGAAAATTCTTCAGCTAGAAGGATGTCAGAAAGATGGGTTTCCAAAGCCAACCGTCTCCTGTACCATGTGGATCTCTGCAAGCAGAGCCTCATCTTTCAATTTCAGCTGCATAAGAGGAAGGAAGGGAAGAACACGTCATACATGATATACCTATGTGTAGACCCCTCATTTGCAAGGCCACAGCTTAACAACATAATTCTTTGGGATGGGATTCATTCTTCCTATATCCCCTATTTCATGGTAACTCCATTAAAAGACCTCAGAATATTGTACTGGTTACATAGATGTGTTCACCTTGTGAAAATCCATCAAATGATATGAGCACTCATAATTTGTACACTTTTTTGTAAAATAACTTTAATAAAGTTTATTTTTAAGAGTTCACATTATCACCCAACATATCTTGACCAATGTATAAATTCCCATTTGGCAAGAGACAGAGAGGAATCAAAGACAATAGATCAGAACTTAATTTTAGAATCTAGATGTGTAGTAGAGACATTGAGTTTCCTACTGAATGCCCACGCTCTCCTTTCTTTCTTTCTTTTTTTGAGGAAGATTAGCCCTGAGCTAACATCTGCTGCCAATCCTCCTCTTTTTGCTGAGGAAGATTGGCCCTGAGCTAACATCAGTATCCATTTTCTTCTACTTTATATGTGGGATGCCTGCCACAGCATGGCTTGATAAGCGGTGCATAGGTCTGCACTTGGGATCTGAACCAGTGAACCCTGGGCTGCTGAAGCAGAGCACACGAACTTAACTGCTACGCCACTGGGCTGCCCCTCCCCCGCCCCCAGACTCTCTCCTTACTTAATAACAAATCTTTTCTTTCGGAGCAGCAATGTAGCCAGCTAAAAAGCCACATTTCCTGCTTCCCTTGCAGCTAGGAGTAGTCTTATGACCAAAGTGGCAAATGAAATGTAAGCTAAAGTCATTGCTCTTTATTTTTTTTATTTTTTGAGGAAGATTAGCCCTGAGTTAACATCTGTGCCCATCTTCCTCTACTTTATATGTGGGGTGCCTACCACAGCATGGCTTGCCAAGTGGTGCCATGTCCACACCCAGGATCTGAACTGGTGAACCCGGGCTGCCAAAGCAGAACGTGCACACTTAACTGCTGCACCACTGGGCTGGCCCCAAGTCACTGCTCTTTATAGGGAGGTGAAATAGCTAGCTTGGCCTCTTTATTCTTTCCCCCTTTTTGTTCTTTATTGTACCTGAAACATGGATATGGTGGCTGGAGCTACAATCACTGTCTTGCAACTATGAGGGATGGAAACTGCATGCTACGATGGTGGAGCAGAAAGACAAAGTGTTTGGGTCCCTGATGACATTCTGGCACTCTGGTACCAACCCTGGACTTTCATTAAATGAGAAAAATAAAATTTCTAATTTGTTTACACTACCATCTTTCAAGTCAAATTATTTGCACTTCATAAATGACAGAATAGACCAGGGTTTGGCAAGCTGCTGTTCATGAGCCAAATCCAGCCTGCTGCCTGTTTTTGTAAGTAAAATTTTATTTGAAAGACAACCATGTTCATTTGTTTATTTATTGTCTATAGCTGCTTTTGTACTGTAAAGCTAGAGTGTAATAGTTGCAAGAGAGACTGTTTAGCCCACGAAGCCTAAACTGTTTCCTATTTTGCCCTTTACAGAAAATATTTGCTGACCCCTGGACTAAACCAACACCTTCATTTTACACATGAGGAAAATGAGGCCCAGAGGTTAGCACAGTAAGTTAATGGCAAAATGAAGACCATAATTCAGGTCTACTGACTCCCAGGCCATCTGTCTTTCCATTAAACCATATTCTCTAAAGAGGCAGAACATAGATCCCCCATGGTGGCATGTGGGTTATTATTGCAAACCCAGCAGTCCCATGATAATGGCAAAGATGGTAAGAAAAGACTCTAGAAAAATATTCACATCATGAAATGCTGTAAAGTCCTGAATTAAGCCAGCACCTTCCTCCCAGTTTCCTAGCCTCAGTAGAGTATAGACAAATAAACCATACCTTCATCGTGTACTTGTAGGCCTGCTCAGCTTCCAGTTGCCGACCAGCCTGAGAAAAAGAGCAGCAGCTGGTGATGATGATATATCATAAACATTATAGTAGGAAAGTACATTGCCACAACATTTCTACCAAAAGCAGAGGATTCCACACCTCTGAATTCAAAGGGGAAGCAGGAAAATGAAAGGTAGTAGGGAAAGTCAGATTCTTAGATATATATATATGAAAAAAATCCCTTCTTCATTTCAAAAAGTTTAAAGACAATTTGACCTCTCATTTTTTTTTTTTCCCCTGAAAGCACCGTTTGTTCCTCTCAGGCAGGACAGAAGCCATTCTGTTAATAATTGCTAACATTTATATAGTGCTTACTTTGTAATTTACATTGTTTTAAGTGCTCTGCAGTACATACTTTCATTTTTAATCCTCAAAACAACCCTAAAGGATGACTACTATTATTTCTCATTCCCAGTTTACAGATAGAGAAACTTAGGCACAGAGAGGATAAATAACTTGCCAGAGTTATGAAGCTAATAAGCGGAGGAGCCAGGTTTTAAAACAATGCAATCTAGCCCCAGAGTCCAAGTTTTCACCTACTACACTTTATCCTGTCTCTATGCATTAGAAAAAGCAGATACTGGAATTCCATGTACATCTGGATAAGAGACAAGAATGCTAACTACTCTTCCCAGTTATTCTTGTGTGAAGCACTGATCTAGCAGTTCAATGAGAATAATATAAATTCACTATTATACTTCACAAGTTTCTGCATAACAAATTGGAGTATGAAAAGTCACTGGGGAAAGCTAGAATACATAAATATGAGAACCACAGAATGTTCAGGCTAGAACGGAGCTTAGAGAATATCTAGTTTAATTTCCTGATAAGTGCTAGTCCATGGTAAATTTTTACTGGTTCACAAAATTTCCATTATGCAAAAGACTTTCCTATGATATCTACACTTTGAAGTTTTCCCACCTGAAGTTCACTGAATTCCAGGGGCATTTTCCAGCACATCTTCCTTCCTATCACTATTGCCTTGTTTCACTTCTGCCATAGGGAGGCAGAGGGCCAAATGATGTGAGGATCCAGAACAGCCAAAACAATTTTGAAAAAGAATGACTTTTTTTTCTTTTTTGCTATCGTGGAAAATGCTGCAGTAAACATCCTTGTACATGTCTTCTGGTAATTTTCTTAAGAATGTATCTAGATATAAAATTGCTAAGTTGTAGATATGAATATGACTAGATAATGCTAATATTGTACTTCAAAGGAGTTATGCCAATTTACATTCACTAGCAATTATGAGAATCTTTGTCAATGTTGGTATTATCAGACTAGTTTCTGCCAAGACGGATGGGAATTTCCTTCACATCATTATTTTAAATTGTATTTTCATGATTACTACATATATTTGTTGACTTTTACAATTTCCACTTTGGAAGCTTGTATATTTCTATCCTATAACCTTTTTTCTTACCGTAGGAGCTATTTATATAATCTGGATATTAATTCTTTATTAGTTATAAATGCTGCAAATATTTATAATAAAGTCCAGAAGTTTTATTTTAGTGTCTTTTGTTATAAATGAGTTTCCAGTTTTAAAGTTGTTCATTTATTGATATTTTAGTTTTGGCTTGTGCTTTTACAGTCATAAGAAACCTTGCACACCCTGAGGACATAGAGGTATTCTCTATATTTTCTTCTAAACAGTCTAAAGTTTTAAGATTTAGGTCTTTAAATCTAGAATTTTGTGTGTGTTTGTGGTGTGAGGTAAGGAACTAATTTTTTTTTATATATGGATAGCCAGTGACTCCACCTCTATTTACTGAGTAGTCCATTTGTTCCTTATTTTGGGAGGTTATATAGTCTTTTAAAAATAGCTTTATTGGGGGCCAGCCCAGTGGCATAGTGGTTAAGTTCACCTGCTCCACTTTGGCGGTCTGGGGTTCACAGGTTTGGATCCTAGGCATCTACTTACACATTGCTCATCAAGCCATGCTGTGGTGGCATCCCACATACAAAATGGGGGAAAACTGGCACAGATGTTAGCTCAGTGACAGCCTTCCTCAAGCAAAAAGAGGAAGATTGGCAACAGATGTTAGATCAGGGCCAATCTTCCACACCAAAAAAAAGCTTTATTGAAGTATAATTTATATACAATAAAATTCACTAATGTTAAGCTTCAATTGTGCAACTATCATCACAATCCACTTTTAGAAGATTTCTATTACTCCTGAAAAGTTCCTTCATGGCTGTTTGCAGTCAATCCCCCTTCCTACCCTTGGCTCTAGGGAACCATTGATCTATTTTTGTCTCTATAGTTTTCCTAATTTCATACAAATGGCAGCAGATAATATATAATCTTTTGTGCCTTGCTTCTTTCACTTAGCGTAGTGTTTTTGAGGTTCATCTATATTTTTGCATGAATCATAATTTCATGTTTATTGCTGAGTAGTAGTACTCCATTGTGTAAATATACCACATTTTGTTTATCCATTCATTGATGGACATTTAATTGTTTCTGGTCTTTGGCTTTATTAAATGCTGCAATGAAATAGAGAAATTTTTGTGTAGGTATATGTTTTCACTATGATACCAAGAAGTGGAATTGCTGGGTATATGGGAAGTGTATGTTTAACATTTTAAGAATCTGCCAAACTATTTTCCAAAGTGGTTGTACTAATTTCCAATCCTACCAGCAATGTACGAAGGTTCTACTTTCTCGGCATCCCTGTCAATACTCGGTATTGTCAATTCTTTTGATTTAAGCCATTCTAGTGGGTATGTAGTGTGGTGTTAATTTGCATTATCTTAATAAAGTATCTTTTAAATTTTTTGACATTTCAGATTAAAGTTACAATAATAGTTCTCACCTCTCTGTATAAACACACACAGACACACCCATACATCAGTATATATGTTAACTTTTCCTGAACAATTTGAGAGTAAATTGCAGACGTGATGCAATTTTAGACTTTACTATGTTTTTTAAAATCACAGCCATTCTCTTTTTTTTCTCTTTTTCTCCCCAAAGCCGCAGTACATGGTTGTATATCCTAGTTGTAAGTCATTGTAGTTCTTCTATGTGGGATGCCGCCACAGCATAGCTTGATGAGCGGTGTGTAGGTCTGCACCCAGAATTTGAACTGGTGAACCCTGGGCCGCTGAAGCAGAGTGTACGAACTTAACGACCCGGCCACTGGGCCAACCCCCATGGCCATTCTCTTACATAACCAAGTACAATGATCAAAATCAGGAGATCAGTGTAAATACAATACTAATTATTCTACTTATCTAATCTATAGAACTCATTCAGAATTTTCCAAATGTCCCAATAATGTCTTTTATAGCAAAAGAAAATTCAGGATCATGCCTTGCAGTCAATGTTCATGTCTTCAGTTTCTTTTACTCTGGAACAGTTCTTGAGTCTTTTCGTTTCATGACATTGGCATTTCTGAAGAGTACAGGACAGTTATTTTGTAAAATATCCCTCAATTTGTGTTTGTCTGATGTTTCTTCATGATTATATCAGGTTATGAATTTTTGGCAGGAACACCACAAAAATGATGTGTTCTCCTAAGTGTGTCCTATCAGGAGGTACATGTTGTTTATCCCAATACTGGTGATGGTAATACTGATCATTTGTTTAGATTGTTATCTGCCAGGTTTTCCTACTATAACATTACTATGTTCCCCTTTGTAATTAATAAACATCTTGTGGGGAAATACTTTGAGACTGTGTAAATATCTTCTTTCTCCTTAAACATTCATCCATAGTTTCAGCGTACATTGATGACTGTTCCCTGAATTATTATTATGGTGGTTTCCATATTGTGATTTTCTAATTCCATAATTCCTTATACTTTGAATAGTTGGCCTTCTACTGTAAGCTTTCCTTTTCTACTATTTATTTGTTTGTTTAATTATATCACTGTGGGCCCATAGATTCTCATTCGTAATCCTTTATTATAATTAATTTGATGGTCAAATTGTCCCAGATAGGGCCAGTGGGAGCCCCCCATTTAAGCTAGCTCCTTTGTCTTTTCTTTCTTCCCTGTGTGTTTTTCATATGTCTCAATCTTTCTTTGAGCACTTTTTACTTTGACTCAACAAGATATTCCAGACTTATCTTGTGCTTTACCTCTCCCAGTCCTAGAATCAGCCATATTCCAAGAAGCCTCTGATTGCTTTGTTTTTTTAAACTGGACAAACGCCCTAGTTTCTTCTAATGGATTGAGAAACCAAGACCTGAGCACTAGATGTACTAATGGCCCCCAACTATATATAATATATAGACATATATAAAATCTATCTATCAAATCATGAGACCATACCAGTATCTCCAATTCTAATCCACCACTACAAGGTCATTCTATCTCCCCTGTTTCCATATTTATTACTCACTTCTCTGACCATGAGAAACTTGGCTCCCATGATCCACAATATAATTACTTATTTGGTAAATCATAGAATACTTAATAATTTCAGAACTGCTAACTCATGACTCTGCAAAAAACCCTACTAACTAAAGTCTAATATTTGTATAGAGTCTTTTTTTCTCTTTAGTCTGAGGGTATATATTTCAAATAACTTTTTAAAAGTATCTTGAGTTATTTTCCCACCTTCAGTGTTATTATGTTATTCATTGGAAATAGTTTTGGTTTTTTGTTTATGATATGAATTATATGATCTCCCTATTTCTTGTTGATTTTATTTCTTTTTTAAAAAACATAAGAAACATTAACAAGGTTCCAAAAGTCAGATCTGTACAAAAAGGTATAATCAGAAAGTGTCACCTCCTCATTCCCTCCCTCCCTTCTATCCTGTGCCTGCCATGTCGTATGAGACCCACTCTCATTAATCTCTGGTTTTTCCTTTATCTGCTTTTTTTGTACAAATGAGCAAATCCATGTATAATTTCCTCTTTGTCTTTCTTTCTTATACAAAAGGTGGTATACTATAGTGGTATATGCACTTTATTTTTTTCACTGAACAATATATCCTGGAAATCACTTCACACCAGTTCATAGAGATCTTCCTCATTATTTTTTTTAGCTGCATAGTACTCCATTATGTGCATACACCATAATTTATTCAAACATTCTCCTATGTGTGTTGTTTCCAATATTTTGCAATTGCATTAATACTGTAATCAATAACCTTGTGCGTATGCGTTTTTTAATTTTTGCAGGAATATTTTTCAAGGCAAATTTCTAGAAAACTCCAACTATTTTCAAATACCATCTAATCAAAACCTAAGTCTCCTCATATATGTGGATCAATTTCGGTCTATTAATTATGTTCCACTTATTTATTCCTACACTAATACCACTCGGTTTTAATGATTAGAGCTTCATAATAAGGCTTGATATTTGGTAGGAAAGCCCCCACTCCTTATTTCTCTGTTCATATTGTCATAGCTGTTTTTTGGCTTTTATTGACCAAGTGAATTTTAGGGTTATCTTATCAAATTCCTCAAAAAACTATCATTATTTTTATTGAGATTGCATTTAAATTAGATATTTGGGGAAATTTTTCATCTTTGTGTTACAGAAACTTCCTGTCCGTGAACATGCTATCCCTATTAGATCTTTGTGTGTGGGGGGGGGAAGGTTCACACTGAGCTAACATCTGTTGCCAATCTACCTCTTTTTTTTGCTTGAAGATTAGCCCTGAGCTAACATCTGTGCCAGTCTTCCTCCATTTTGTATGTAGTTGCTGCAACAGCATGGCTTGACAAGTGGTACAGGTCTGCACCTAGAATCTGAACCCATGAACCCAGGCCACTGAAGCAGAGTGTGCTGGACTTAACCACTATGCCCCTAGATGTTTTCTTATGCCCGTCAATAAAGTTTTAAAGTTTTATCCATACAGGTCTTGAATGGGAACCCTAACATTTATTTATTTTTTTGAAATGAAAACTATTTTAATGAAAAAGCAACTCAGAAATGAGGTCATTAAATATAACTAAATACATTTTAAATATAAATACCATGTATTGCCTGATTAGTATCAGGTAAATATCTAAACTACCTATCCCAAATTCTGTCTGGTCTCAGAGGAAAATGTCAGCAACAATTAGAAAGAAGATGCTTTATAGGATCAGGTCCATTTTTAAAACAATAGGATCTTTTGGGAAAATCACTTTAGTCTACCAGATTTCTGTTAGTCCTTTTGTTGATAATCCATTTATGTTTGCACCATTATAGTCTACTTTGCCTTTATTTTTATCACTGGATTCTTATATAGCTTTTCTAGGCCAAATATGACTAACAAAAGGGGAGATCAGAGGGTATATGTATGGCTCCAGGAATTTTTTGTAGATCTAGAGCATAACTGGAATGACTATACAAGGAATGCATACCATTGTCCAAGGCTTGAGCTCCTAAGCATGAGAGCATAAGCAGGCAGAGAGGTGCTGAGGAGGGCAGAAGGCAGAAGGAGAACTGCTCACCACCCCCCAGTCTAATCTGCCATCCCACTGTACTGTAGTTACTGCCCATGCATAGCTCCCCATTCAGCATTCCCAATGTCAACCCTAAGCCAGGCTCTGATCCCCACATCCTCCTTCATCTTGAGGCAGGGCACGCACCAGCCTGGGCTTGGTTAGCAGAGCCTGGGCTGGGGCCTGTGGAGCAGCTCTAAAGTGCTGACGGAGCCCACCCCACCCAGAACCCCAGACTGGCAGTCAGCCCTGGCCCACCCCACTCCTGCTCACCCACGACCACCAAGCCCAAATGGCTCATTCCCATTTTTAGAATCTCCTTTCCAGACAAACATATCGGACTATATGATTTTTAAGCACATTCCAAGTTGAGGCTTCCCAGACACGGCCTGTCCTTCATCATCAGTATCATAACTAAATCTGAAGCTCAACAAATCTCAACTATCATGTCATCCCACTATCTATTAATGGCCATCCCACTATCTCTTGCTCTATTTGGTCCCTCACATCTTTGCCCTAAAAGGGCACTGTGTGAGAATAATAAACACTCACTTTCAGGCAGACCAGAGCCAGATATGCCCATACTTCAGCATTGTAATTGTTCAATGCATTGGCTTCAGAGAGAGCATCCTCAGCCTCTGTTAGCTCCTCCAGCTTGACCAAAAAAAAAAAAAAAAGACATATGAGTTGTTAAGTCAAAGTGGTTTTTACTTAAGCCAGCTTGAGTCAGCTTAGCTGAAAACACTACATCCAAATAACGTTGGTGTACGTGACCCATACTAACAGTTTTCAACTTATTTTATTTTTAGCAATGGATATCTTTCTTCAAGCAAAATATTATGTGGTGGCTCAGCATATAAAATAGTAAAAGTAGAACTGCTCTGATTAAAAAGCCAGATAGGAGTCTGGAGCCCTGCTTGCTAGGCTTTCATCTTATACCCCTGTGTTCCTCCTTATCTTTATAGCAGGCACATCTGGGCATCCATGAACCACAGAGCTTCAGGCGCCAGGGCTGGAAAGTCAGAAGTCCTCACTATCATGTGTGCATCATTCAGTGATTTCCCCATGCACCGTGGGTTGCCAAATACATTTGTAGTTTTTTCCTTTATGTTATGCATCCCTTTCTTAAGGTTAAAGTCCTATTAGCCTGTCAAAATATTGTTCAGAAAGCTTCCTTTACCCTAAAATTAGTCATTAAGCACAATCTTGAGGAAGCAATACAATATTCAGAGACTCTAGGGTGCTTCCTGAGCTCTGGGAACATGAATATCATTACTGCTTCCTAAAACTGTGAGTTTGCTTTGTAAAATCTTCCAAAAGGCTACCTAAAGAAAGAACAAGGTCTTCCTCTCCCCAGTAAAGTAGCTCTTCATTTTTTCTGTTTTCGGAAAGAAAATAATGGGTTTCTAGGCCCAAGACAATATGAAGAATGGCCTTTCAGCAATGCCCATACCTTGGCCCACACTTTAAACATCCCTGAGATATTGATTCATTATTCAATCAACCAATATTGCTAAGGATTTACTCTGTGTCAGGCAGTATGCTAGATACTGGGAATAAAAAAATAAAATACAATCTCTGCCCTCAGAGTTCACTGACAGATATGTTAAAAAATAAAACAAAATGAAAACTCAAACATATAAATTGTTCCAATACAGAATAAACATTTCTATATAAATGTTCTATATAAATTCTAAATAAATAAAAATTTCTGTAATAAATGCATATATATGATCTAGCAAAGGGACAAAGGAAAATAGGAATAATTCTACCCTGAGATTAAAGGATGGCTTCTGAGAAGAAACACTGCTAAAATGAATCTTGAAAGATAAATAGGAGTTAGCTATACAAGGTGAAGAAAGGCATTCTAGGTAAAGGAATATCATACACAAAGGCATGGAGACATAAGAGCCTGGCGTGCTCAGAAAACTCTTAAGTATGCCTGTGTGGCTGGAGAAAAGAGAGAGAGAAGGGAAAATAAAGGAACTGCTAAGACTAGAGTTAGGCAGAGACCAGATCGTATATACTCATTCAAAGGAATCTGAATTTTATTCTGAAACAGGTAGCCATTGAAGGGTTTAAGTAGGGGAGTAACATTATGTTGCATATTTTAAATACCACTTTGATAACAATGAGGGAAATGAATTGAGGGAGGACAGGCGGGGATGAGGCTTGAATTAGAGCAGTAAAAGAGGGATGGAGAAAAGACAATAGACTCAAGAGACATTTAGGAGACAAAATCAATAATATATTTGATGCCTCATTAAAAGTAATAGTAGTAGTAGACTAGGATAGCTTTTAAGTTTCTGGCTTGGCTGATTGGGTTGATTATAGTCCCCTTCACCAAGATAGAGAATACAGGAGAAGGTATTGAAACTGGCTCAACACAAGGTTGACATAAGGGAAGCCATATTGTAGAAAAGAGACCACGTTGTAACTTTGAGTGACCTCTGACTAACCCAGCTGGATTTGCACCCTCCAGGAGATCCATGTGTTCTGTAGATTTTATGACCCCTGCTAGTGCATACACCTCCCAGCTGCAACAAGACGATAACTTTATTCTTTTGAGTTCCTTAGGAACGTGACGACCCCACAAACAGAGAGTCTATGCTGACAGCCATCATCAATGAAAACTGAAAGATCTGGTGTGGCCACTCCCAGTCTGTAACACCAGAGGGTCAACATTCCTAATCTCCTTCCCTATAACCCACTGGCCTATATAACTGCTTCAAGATTCTGTGCTCCCTTAGGATGGTTCTTTTGGATATTAGTCAGCCATCTTCCCTCTTGCTAGCAAGCTGTAATAAAATGCTTTTTCTGCCACCATCTTGCCTCTTGACAATTGGCTTTTGTCTCGCGGTGAGGAGATCGTGCCCTTTGTGTGGTAACAGTACAGGCTTAAGGAATGTGAGAATCCTTCAGAGATAGGTTATATCTTGGATATGTTTACACTTTGAGGTGTCTAGATAACTGTCAAATGGAGTTGTCCATTACATTGTTCAATATAAGCATCAGAACTTGAAAAGTGTTGTGAACTGAAGCTTTAATATTCATGAGCACAAATGGTAGTTAAGAACACTGGGGTAGATGATATTTCTTAGGGACAATAAATAAGATAACAGGAGAAGAGGGCTAACTATAGATCCCAGGGAGACCCAACAGATTTATGGCGGGTAAAAGACGATGAACAAGCAAAAAAGGCTGAGAATGAGCTACCAGAGAAGAAAGCACAGAAGTGGAAGGATGTGAAAGCAGTATTGTGGAAGTCAAGGGAAGAGAAGGCTTCAGGAAGGAAGTGGTTAACAGGGTTAAGTGCCACAGAGACTTCATCTAAGTGTCTACCGCATTTAGCAACTAGGATGTTATAGGGGACTTCTACCAGAGAAGTTTCAGCAAAGCAGTAAGAAGTACACACCTAATTGTAATGGAGTGAGGGTAAATGGGACCTGGGAAATGAATAGATAGTTCATAAGTAAAGAAAAACATGTATCACATGATTTCAACCTCATTAGTGATAAAAATGCAAATACCTATCAAATCAGCAAATGGTAATGCCCATTGTTGATGAGGTAACAGTAAAATGGATTCTCCTACCTTCTGGCAGAGTATAAATAAGTATATAGCCTTTCTAGAAGGCAGGTTGACACTGTAATTTAAAGACTTTAAAAAATTTTGACATTTAAAAAGTTTTTAAGAATGTATCCTAAGGAAATAATCAAAATTAAGCACAGAGATTTATGTCCAAGAATATTTATCTCAGCTTTATTTATAATAGTATGATTGTAGAAACTAATAACATGTCCAATAATAAGTAATTGGTCAAATAAATTATGGCATATCCACACATAGGCATAGTACAACTCAAACATTGATTGGAGGGGAGTAGCCAGAGATTACTTGGACATCTTAGAGGTAGGGCTTAACTCAAGTTTTTTTGTTTATGTCTTAATGAAAATCCTTATTTATTTATTTTTGGTGAGGGAGATTGGCTGTGAGCTAACATCTATAGCCAATCTTTCTCTTTTTGCTGGAGAAGAGTGGCCCTGAGCTAACATCTGTGCCAGTCTTCCTCTATTTTGTATGTGGAACACCGCCACAGCATGACTTGATGAGTGGTATGTAGGTCCACACCTGGGATTCGAACCCATGAACCCTGGGCTGCTGAAACAGAGCACGCAAACTTAACCACTATGCCACCAGGCTGACCCTCGATGAAAATATTTTTTACGCTACTCAAATAGAGTATGACTTATGCTGAATAATTTGTATAGTTGGTTTCTTGTACTTTTGACAATGCTGTCAGGTTTCTAACAGCTACAAATATTTTACATCCTCTCTTGTAAGGTCGAGCAGGGAGGCACATGGCATACACATAAGTGACCCCATGTCCCAGTTGGCCTGGGACAGCTTCTGTGTCCCAGTGTAATTATTAATAGCACCCTTTTCATTCTCAGAAATGTCTGGGTTTGTATGAAAAATTACATGGTCACCTTACTTAAACATCAAAACCAGGGAACACTATGCCGTCATCAAAACTCATGTTTTAGACTATTTGGTGATGTGAGAAGATACGAATGCCATATTGTTAAGAAGAAAAAAGATTACAAAGCAGTAAATATATTATTTACAACTTTATACATTAAAATTGCCTTCATATATATATGATAAAAGACTGGAGGAAAATACATTCAAATGTTAACAGTGGCTATCACTGAGTAGTGGGATTATGAATACATTTACGTTTTCTTCATATTGTGCATCTTCCAAATTTTCTATAATGAACATATATTACCTTTATGGCTAAAAAAACAGCAATGAGGAAGAGGAGACAAAGAATATAGACAACTCTTGGTTAAGGGTGAGAACCAGGAAGGCTGTTGTTATTGTTGTTGTTTAATTAGGGAAAAGTATGGGGAAACAGCTGATTGAGAAGGAAAAGTTAAAAATGTAAATCAAGGAGAAAGAAAAAAATGAAGACAATCAAGTATTAGGAAAAAAGGAGCGAGACAGAATCAAGAATACACATGAAGAAATTAGACAAGAACAGCAGGACGTATGCCTCTTTCAAAGATTGGAAGAAAGGAGGGAAGAGTGACTAGGGAGTTTTTAGGGCTGGTGGAGCAAAAGGTCTACCAAAAGCTGTAGTAGCAGCTCCTCCTGAATACAGAAGGACCACAGAGCTTAATAAATACCAGTTAATTTCTTTAATTAAATTGAGTAGATTCTTCGGATCTCATACCACTTTTTTTCTTACAGATAACATCATAAAACTATGAGCTTCTGTACCAAATAACATGAAACTTCTTATTACATAGCTTCCTGATTCAGGCTTTTGTGGGATTTTGAAAGAATGTTTTATTTTTCTAGTTCAGCTTGACCTTCAGTCTACTGAACAACTTTGAAGAGCAACTATTCACCAGAGAAGGCTGCCCCGATTGCCATCCCACCATCATCACAAATTCCCAGGGTGCCTGGAAGACCAAGGAATCAAGGTCAGCTGTGTGAAGGCCTAGTCTCAAGCCTTTATCCTCTTACCCGATAACAGGCAATTCCCAGTCCAAGCCAGGTAAGGCAGGAAGGTGATCTCTTACAGGCTTGCAGGTAGGTTTTCTTTGCCTTTTCGTACTGTAGGAAGAAAGCACCACTAAGCTATTGTTCTTCTGGAAGCTTCAAACACTGCATTGTTAGGATAATAATGGGACTTCTGTAGTTGCACTCCAGACTAATCTGAGTTAAATGAGTCCTTAGATTATATGTTTTTTAAGACAATTTTTAGAGCAGTTTTAGGTTCACAACAAAATTGAAAGGAAAGTACAGAGATTTCCCATATACTCTGTGTCCCCACACGTGCATAGCCTCTCCCATTATCAATATCCCCCACCAGAGTGGTACCTTTGTTACAACTAATGAACCTACAGTGACACATCATCATCACCCAAAATCCATAGTTTATCTTGGGATTCATCTTTGGTATTGTACATTTTATGCTTTGGACAAACGTATAACGACATGTTCCATCATTAGAGTATTTTCACTGCCATAAAAATCTGGTGTGCTCCATCTATTGATCAGTGCACTTCCCCCAACCCCTTGAAACCACTGATCTCTTTACTGTGTCCATAGCTTTGCCTTTTCCAGAATGTCATACTGTTAGAATCATGCAGTATGTAGCCTTCTCAGACTGTCTTCTTCTACTTAGTAATATACATTTAAGGTTACTTTATGTTTTTTCATGGCTTATCTCTTATTAGTGCTGAGTAATATTCTATTGTCTGGATGTATCACAGTTTATTTATTCACCTACTGAAGGACATCTTGGTTGCTTCCAAGTTGGCCATTATGAATAAAGCTACTATAAACATCTGTGTGCAAGCTTTTGTGTGGACATAAGTTTTCAACTCGTTTGGGTAAATACCAAGGAGCAAAATAACTGCATTGCATGGTAAGAATATTTTTAGTTTTGTAAGAAATCGCCAAACTGTTTACCAAAGTGGCTGTACCATTTTTCATTCCCACCAGCAATGAATAAGTGTTCCTGTTGCTCTACATCCTCGCCAGCATTAGATGTTGCCAGTGTTCCAGATTTTGGCCAGATTTTGGTGTGTAGTTGTATCTCATTGTTATTTTAATTTGCATTTCCCAGATGACATATAATGTGGAATGTGTTTTTGCTTATTTGCTGTCTGTATATCTTCTTTGGTGACGTGTCTTTTAAGGTCTTTGTGCCATTTTTTAATCAGGTTGTTTGTTCTCTTATTGTTGAGTTTTAAGAGTTCTTTGTATATTTTGGATGACAGTCCTTTTTCAAATGTGTCTTTTGCAAATATTTTCTCCCAGTCTGCGGCTTGTCTTCTCATTCTCTTCATTGTCTTTTGCAGAACATCAAATTTTTAATTTCAATGAAGTCCAACATCAATTTTTTTTTTCATGAATCACGGCTTTGGTGTTGTATCTAAAAAGTCATCACCATATCCAATGTCATGTAGGTTATGTTAACTTCTAGGCATTTTATAGTTTTACATTTTACATTTAGGTCTATGATCCATTTTGAGTTAATTTTTGTGAAGGGTGTAAGGTCTGTGTCTAGATTCATTTATTTTGCTGCTTCTTCTCCCCAAAGCCCCACAGTACATAGTTGTATATTCTAGTTGTAGGTCCTTCTGCTTGTGCTCTGTGGGACTCCACCTCAGCACGGCTTGATGAGCGGTGCCATGTCTGCACTCAGGATCCCAAGCAGTGAAACCCTGGGCCACAGAAGTGGAGCATGCAAACTTAACCACTAGGCCACGGGGCTGGCCCCTAGCTCCATTTTTGTTTGTGTGGATGTCTGCTTGTTCTACCATCATTTATTGAAAAGACTATCTTTGTTCCATTGTATTGCCTTTGCTCCTCTGTCAAAGACTAGTTGACTATATTTATGTGGGTCTATTTCCAGGTTCTCTATTCTGTTCTGCTGATCTATTTGTCTATTCTCTCAGCAATACCATACTGTCTTGACTAGTGTAGCTTTATAGTAAGTCTTGAGGTCAGGTAGGGTCAGTCCTCCACATTTCTGTTTCTCTTTCAATATTGTGTTGGCTATTCTGGACTTGGATTATATTTTTACATCTATTTTAAGGGAGCTATCACAAGAAGACTTGTGTGAGGAGAAGGATAGATCAAATTAAAGGGCAGACTTTGATGTGAAAGCAGTTCCAAAGATGTTCATAGTCTTTATAAGAGTTGAGGCATGGAGGTATATTGACAGTGTTGGGTAACCACAATGATTACCTGAATTCTACTCAGATTTTGTGGATTACCACCTTTAAACTAAAAGTGACATCATATGGTGGGATGACAGATATAGAAACTCTGAACTAAGGGGTATAGTTGATAGAGGCTCATTATTCTGAGAGTCTGTTCTCTTATTCTAAGAGCTCTTAGAAGCTCTCAGTAGTAGGAGACATTTAGAAAAACGAAAAAAAAAATCTTCCAAAAGAGGTAGCCTTCAAAGGACCACTCCTTGTCTTGTATCTCCAATGTGAGAGATGGAACTATAGCTGAGCCTCAGCAAATAGCCTAGGAACTGTTTGCAAAGCGACTGTGTAAGTCAGCAGCTCTGTGAAGATGCAGCTTGCAATGACATCAGAAGAAAACTTTTTCTTATTTACTTCACTGCAATACGATAGTGATTTTTCTCTCTCAAGCCTATGTGAGGCTTCTTACTTAAATTATAAGGCATTGTAACTTCTTCTTGCTCTTTTTGTTTCATTTTAAATAGAAAGAGGATTGGGTGCCATGTGGGGAGAAATGAAATGAAATCAAAACAAAAGCATGGAATCAAAAGGCCTTTGGCAGAATGTTGATAACCGTTGAAGTGGGATGATGTGTCCATGCTGCTTCACCCTACTACAGTCATGTGCTGCATAACAATGTTTCAGTCAATGACGGACCACATATACGATGGTGGTTCCATAAGATTAGTACCATATAGCCTAGGCGTGTAGTAGGCTATACCAACTAGGTTTGTATAAGTACACTTTATGATGTTTGCACAATGATAAAATCGCCTAATGACACATTTCTCAGAATATATCCCCATCATTAAGCAATGAATGACTGTATTGTGTTTTCTTTGTATGTATTTGAAATTTTCCATAAAAGAAAGTTTCTTTTAGAAGACCTTGGGGTACTTCCTAAAATATGGAGAGGAATTGCTAACGAGCCAGGTCAGAGTGACCTGTGGAATGGGTTTAGCTGAATTAAATGTAACCCTTCGTTTTGAGGAGGAAGTTTGGAGAAGTTCTTTTGAAGCCCATGAAACTTTGTTAGTTAACTCAAGCTAAGAATGTTTCTACTACTGCTAATAAAAGAAACTTAGCTAAAATAACATTTACTGAGGTCTTAACTTTTTAGTAGCATAATGGTTAAAACCACAGACTCTAGTAATAGACTGCCTGGGTTTGAATCTTGCTTCTATTAATTAGTAGTTATCTGATGTGGGGCAAGTCACTTTACCTTTGGATGTAAAACTGTCATTATCATATTACTATTTTTAGTCCACATAGATGGATGTTAATGCTTGAAGTGTTATCAGGTCCCAGACCATGACCTGATTTACATAGTTACTCTCTATCCTCTATCCCTCACCTCTTTCTCTTCCAGATAGATGTGCCCCAGTCTCAGGAAGATGAAGTGCATCTCAGCAGCATCCACTACAAAACTAATGGTTCGCTCATAACATGCCTTGGCCTCAGCATGATTTCCACTCAGAAAATAGAGATGGCCCTTCACGCCCCAGACGTTAGGGTTCTGAGAAAGTGAAGAACAAGTAGTACATGAGATGAGGTGATATTTACAAGTACATTAATGATCTTTGTTTAACATTTAAATTTAGATTAAGTCCATTTTCTTTTTCTAATAGCACTCAATTAGAAAGAGGGCCATTCAGCATTGGGAGATATTTTTCGAGGTATGCCCTCTCACTTCTTTCTTGCATTTTTCAAAGCCATTTTGTCTTGGGGGTAAATATTGAGAAAAACATTCAAGCATAACCATGATAGTATTCATAATGAGAAAACAGAAATCCAGAAAACTTGAAATAGATAAACCATCTGATAAAGAGCTGTCGTTAGCCTTTTCTTTGCCCTTTGCAAAACTCATGATTGCTTAATAAAAACAAATGGGAGGAAATAGATTGATGAGTTTTCTGACAGTTGATGACCCACACCTCTGGTAACCAGAAATCTACCTGTGGGTGACATGACCACCTTTAAGAAAGCTTGCTTGCCCCTTCTCCAAACTACACTCAAGGGGCCCTAGCAAAAGTTATTACCAGGTAGTCCATCTGGGCTGCTTGTTGAAGGTATTCCTCTGCCTTGGCAAAGTCCTTCTTGAGAAGGTGTGTCTGGGCCAGCACCAAATAATACTCACAGCTGGGGCCTCCTTGAGGGCATAACAGCTCATGTGCAAGCACTCTATGCACATACTGCAAGGAAAAAATCACATTATGAGGAACGTGTAAATAGCTGCATTATGTCAGTTCCACAGTTGTCGTGCTTGAAGATTCTGTCTCTGGTAATAAATAATAAGGAACATATTATAGGGGCTGGACCGGTGGTACAGCAGTTAAATGTGCACATTCCACTTTGGCAGCCTGGGGTTCATCAGTTCGGATCCCGCGTGCAGACGTGGCACCGCTTGGCAAGCCATGCTGTGGTAGGCGTCCCACATATAAAGTAGAGGAAGATGGGCACGGATGTTAGCTCAGGGCCAGTTTTCCTCAGCAAAAAGAGGAGGATTGGCAGCAGTTAGCTCAGGGCTAATCTTCCTCAAAAAAATAAAATAAAATAAGGAACATATTATAGAATGAAATGATTATCAACTTCAAAAGGTTAGAGGTGAATTATAAACATTCAGCATATCATGGTTCCCTTACCAGCTATTCACTTAGTCACCAAATGTAGGCATTTCCAAGTGAATAATCTGCAGTGTTGCACCATTCTGGTGTTGCTGGCCATCACACTAGATGGGTTTTAGCCTGTATCTGTTACGCAACAGACAAAGGCACTTCATCAACCACCCCATTTACACATGAGGTAACATTTTCGGGAAGCTGTAATTGTAAGGAAACTTAAGTGAGGCAAAACTTTCCTTTCTAAAATTCTAGACTTAGGATCTTAGAAGCATAAATGTTTGTTTCTGACACACTCTCAAACATTTCTTATGTTCACCAGTTTTATACTTTGGGCTATTCTTTGTTTTTAATACTACATAAGGCCTGCAAATTTGACAAAATCATATGTCCTTGCTAAGCAGACAAGGAAATCCTTCTTTTCCTGTCTCTCTGTTTCCATCTCAGCCTATAATTTGAAATTTCCACTAACACTTCTTTGGAAAATATTAGGAGGAGGCTCAGCAGCTGTTCCCTCTACCTGCATTGTGGCTGTTTGACATGGGTGGATACTGACTTATAAGGGAGGCAGAGAGCCTGTGTCTCTATTGGGAAAGCTTTAATGTGGCCCACTCCTGCACAGTTCATAATTCTTGCCCTTTCTTGAGGTTGTCTACCCTCAAGTGGAGCGTGCACTCTGCAGGGCAAACTCTCTTGGCTCCTGGATCTTTCTCTCTTTCCTACTTCTTGCTTCATGGATATATTTTTGTTTCCCATATGGTAGGTAGACCTCACAGGATGCTCTTCTTCTCTGAGAGGAAGGAGGCTGCAATTCTCCAGCTGTTCCACCTGTGACTGCATGGGTAAGTCAAATCTGGAACCAACCACATCTCTAGCCCAGTATTACCAATAAAAAAATTTAATATATTTATGCCCCCATATAGCACTGTGTATCTGTTTCCAATTGGCTCAGAACCTAGAAGGGAAGAAGGGCACAATTAGGCTCCTATGAACCCCCAACACTCATATAAGTTCCTGTAATAAAGTGGCATCAGGCTACATATGACTTAGAGTCTGATTTTGCTTCTGATGGTATTCTAGAGGGAGTATGCTTGCAATGAAGTCTTTTGATGCTCTCTGCAGAGAATGATTCATATTTGGATGTTCATCCCATTGGGCCTATGGTGTGCTCGCAAAAGCATATTTGATTTCTGCCTCATACATATATTTTTTTTCTTCTTCTCCCCAAAGCCCTCCAGTATATAGCTGTATACTCTAGTTGTAAGTGCCTCTAGTTATGCTATGTGGGACACCACCTCAGCATGGCCTGATGAGTGGTGCCATGTCCGTGCCCAGGATCCAAAACAGCAAAACCCCAGGCCACCGAAGCAGAGCATGTGAACTTAACCACTTGGCCACAGGGCTGGTGCCTGCATCATACATATTTAAGCTTGCAAAGATAGCACTATGGATAGAATAAGTAGTTCACTAAAATCTTTCCATCTGTTTGCTCTTTTCCAAATATTCTGACCTGCACAGCATTGACCTTCATCAAGAAGCGTATGGTTTCCATGAAGATGGTAGTAGGAGTTTGGGAAATACCATAAGTGGTGGGATGCAGAAAAGTCGATGAATCTTGACATTTGGATGTTTCTGAAAATATTATAAGAATAGACGATTAGAGGATTGACATTAGCAACATGGCAGAGTGAGCTGTTTCCTTTGTCTCCCCCTCTTTTGAACTACAACTACATGGACATTCACTGATCAATGGAGGAAGCCCACAAAGCACAAGAGGACAACTGAGAGACACATGCAGCTATACATCTGAAGGTGGACGGACTGGTCCCCCAGGAAGTGGAAGAGATAGGTGAGCATGTCCTGTTCTCCCCAAGTAGCCCTGTGCACACACAAATTGCTTTTCAGCCTGATGTGCAAGCACCCCAAAAGTGGGAACAAGCACTGGGGCGACTGTAGGAGGAGGCGGTGGTAACCCCTGCCTGCACTCGTGATCACTGTTGCTCTCCTGGTGAGGAGGAGGAGCCCACCAGGCCCCTGTGCCACCAAGGAGCAACCCTAGCCTGGGACCCAGCAAGGAAGCCCTGCCCACCAAGCACAGTGGCCCCATGGACTGCAAATGAGACCACAGCAAATCTACACAATAGGGCAAGCACACCCCTGGCTCAAGTGAGCACTCATAGTGCTGCTGAGCCCTGAAAGAGGGAATGTGTCCTGGGAGGCTGTGGGAAGTGGTGCCACAACCTTGAGCCTGCTGGGGTTCACCTTCCTGGTGGGGAAGGGGAGTTCATTGTGCCCCTGCAGTGCCAAGGAATGGCCCTAGCCTGGGTCCCAGAGAGAAAGCCCCACCTGCCAAGCACAGCAGCCCTGTGCACCTCAAGGAGAGACCGCAACAGATCTATACACTGGGGCAAACACAGCCCAGGCCTGCATGCACAAGCACTCATAGTGCTGCTGAGCCCCCAAAGAGGGAACGTGTCCTGGGCAGCTGTGGGAAGAGGCAGCGGTACCTTTTAGCCTGCTGGTGATCACTTTCCTGGTGGGGTGGGAGAGTTCATAGTGCCCCTGAGGCACCAAAGAGTGGCCTTAGCTCTGTCCAGCAAGGAAGCCCCGCCCACCAAGCACAGTCCACACAAGCACCTGAACACACCCCAGGCTAGGGCAAGCACCCATAATAGACCCACAGCCTCCAGCAGACAGGGTGGGGCCAGAAACTCTGCTCCTGCTTCCCCCTAGGGGTAACAGGTGGAATCTCTGACCTAAGAATACCACAAATGCCTGGACAAAAGATTAGTTCATCAAGCACCATAAGAAACTGCAGCAACAATTCAGACCAGAAACAAAATGACAATTCTCCAGAAACCAACCCTGAAGACACAGAAATTTACAACCTAAGTGACAGAGAATTCAAAATACCTGTCATAAGGAAACTCAATGACTTACAAGAAAACATAGAAAGACAATTCAAGAAGCTCAGCAGTAAAATGAATCTCTTCACCTAAGAGATTGAAACTATGAAAAAAAATCAAGCAGGAATTCTGGATATGAAAAAAAAATAATGAAATAAAAATAATCTAGAATCATTAAGAAATAGAACAGATCTTATGGAGGAAAGAATTAGTCTTCTAGAGGATAAAAATGTAGAAATTCTATAGGTGGAGGAGGAGACAGAACCAAGGTTTTTAAGAAATGAAGGAATTCTTTGAGAAATATCTGACTCAATAAGGAAAAGCAACATAAGGATTATAGGTAATCCAGAGGGAGAAGAGAGGGATAAAGGAGCAGAGAGCTTGTTCAACAAAATAATTTCTGAGAACTTCCCAAACGTGGGGGTGGTTCAGGATTTAGAAATAAATGAAGCTAATAGAATGCCCAACTTCATCAATGCTAAAAGACCTTCTTCAAGGCATTTAATGGTAAAAATGGCAAAAGTTAATGATAAAGAAAAAAATATTAGGGAGTGATGTCAGTGTCATGGTGGAGTGAGCTTGCCCGGGACTCTCTCCCCTCCAACATACAACAAAAAAGAGTAACCATATTCCAACAGAAAATAACCTAAAAGCACAGGAATCCTCGGAGAGTCATGGCAGCCACACGACTGAGCGTGGAGAGGCTGGAGCCCCCCGCAGAGGAGCTGGGACAGGGTAAGAGGGAACTTCGCTCACTTCGCTCCCTCTCCTAAAGACTATGGCCGCTGCCTCAGGAGGCTCCCCTAGAGACTGGGATTGCTGCCAGGGGCGAGGGAAAGAGTGGGGGAGGGGCTGCACATCAAGGGATCATTGAGAACTCCCACTGCCCGTGCAGTGGAAACCCTCTAATGGGGGACAGCTTTCACGTGGGGAAACCCCAGCAAGCCAGGGCCCCAGGAGACCAGAGAGTGAGTTGATCCGAATTGAGGTCGCTGTGCATGAGAAAGTGCCCCTCCTCCGGCAACCCGTGCTGCCTGCCACCATGGTGGCTGAAGGTGGAGGGCTAAGAATGCGTGGCTCTTGACCCCCATCTAGTGACGACAGGCTGTAACTGCTACCGAAAAATAGCATCATGCACAAAAACTGCTCCTCTACCATCCAGCAATTTATAAGAGCTCCAGTCCAAAAGGAAAACAATAAAAACACACAAGTATGTCCTAAGGAATTGGAAATAGATAAACTAAGTGAAGATGACTTCAAAACAGCTATCATCAAAATGCTCAATGAGATAAAGGGAAATATAGAGAAACAAGTCAACGAGCTCTGGAGTTACTTCACAAAAGAGATTGAAACTATAAAGAAGAATCAATCACAAATACTACAGATGAAAAATACAATGGATCAGATAAGACAGAATACGGATTCCCTGAATGACCGTGTAGACACCATAGAGGAGCAAATTAGCATAATCGAAGATAGACAGGCAGAATGGCTCCAGACAGAGGAAGAAAGAGAACTAAGAATTAAAAAAACTGAAGAGGATCTCTGAGAAATAGCTGACTCAATGAGAAAATGCTACTTAAGAATAATCAGTATTCCTGAGGGCATGGAAAAGGAAAATGGAACAGAAAGCGTGCTCAACAAAATAATAGAAGAGAACATCCCAAAGCTTGGGATTGAGAGAGAAATATGTGTGGAGGAAGTTTTCAGATCTCCTAGATTTATCAACGTAAAAAGACCTACTGCAAGGCATATAGCAGTAAAAATGGCAAAAATGAACGACAAAGAAAGCATTCTCAGGGCAGCAAGGCAGAAGAAAATAACCTACACAGGAACGCCTATCAAACATTCAGCAGGTTTCTCTACAGAAACCTTATAAGCTAGGAGAGATTGTAGTGACATATGCAAAACTTTAAAGGATAAAAATCTTCAGCAAAGAAAACTCTATCCAGCAAAAATATCCTTGAGATATGAGGGAGAAATTAAATCTTTTCCAGACAAACAAAAGCTAAGGGAATTCGTAGTCACAAGACCTTCACTACAAGAAATCCTCAAGAAGGCTCTCATACCTGAAAAAAGAAAAAAAGGGAGAAAGGGGCCACAAAACACAGAGTAGGGAGACAGATAGAATTGGAATAGGAGAGCAAATATTCAACTATAGCATTAGGATAAAGGGAAGTAAATCACCAAAGCAAAGACAATCTTATCACTCTAACCACAAACTCACAACACAGGTTGGAATAAGAGATGAAAATAATAATTTAGGAGGGGAGGAGGAAAGGGACTGAAACAGCCTAGGCTAAGGAAGTAAGAGACCACCAGAAAATGGACTGTTATACACGAGATTCTGAATACAAACTTCAGGGTAGCCACTAAATTAAAAAACAGAAGAGAGACACAAAACAAGTAAGGAAAAACCTAAGAAACCCAGCATAAAGAAATTGCAGAAGTGAATGGGTAGGCTAAATCACACAGGACAAGAAACAAAGGAAACACAGGAAAACCGGAAAACGAGCAACAGAATGACAGCATTAAGCTCTCATGCATCAATACTGACCCTCGATGTAAACAGATTGAACTCTCCCATAAAGAGACACGGAGTGGCAAAATGGATTAAAGAACAAGATCCAACAATTTTTTGCCTCCAGGAAACACACCTCAGTTCCAAGGACAAACATATGATCAGAGTGAAGGGGTGGAAGACAATACTCCAAGCAAACAGCAAGCAAAAGAAAACAGGTGTCGCACTACTTAGACAAAACAGACTTCAAGATAAGGCGGGTAAAGAGAGACATAGAGGGCCAATATATAATGATCAGAGGGACACTTCATCAAGAAGAAATAACGCTTATAAATATCTATGCACCCAACACAGGACCACCAAAGTTCATAAAGCAACTATTAACAAACCTAAAAGAAGATAACAAAAATAACACAATAATAGTAGGGGACCTCAACACCCCACTCACATCAATGGACAGATCATCCAGACAGAAAATCAACAAAGAAACAGTGGATCTAAACGAAAAGCTAAAACAGTTGGACTTAATAGACATATATAGAAAACTCCATCCAAAAACAGCAGAACACACATTCTTCTCAAGTGCGCACAGAACATTCTCAAGGAGAGACCATATGTTGGGAAACAAGGCGAGCCTCTATAAATTTTAAAAAATAGAAATGATAACAAACATCTTCTCTGATCATAATGCTATAAAGCTAGAAATTAATTACAAGAAAAAAGCTGAGAAAGGGACAAAGATGTGGAAACTAAACAGTATGCTATTGAAGAAGCAACGGACCATTGAAGAAATTAAAGAAGAAATAAAAAATATCTGGAGACAAATGAAAATGATAACATGGCATACCAACTCATACGGAATGCAGCAAAATCTATATTAAAGAGGGAAATTCATCGCAATACAGGCACACCTTAACAAACAAGAAAAATCCCAAATAAGCAATCTCAAATTACACCTAACTGAATTAGAGAAAGAAGAACAAACAAAGCCCAAAGTCAGCAGAAGGAGAGAAATAATAAAAGTCAGTGTAGAAATAAATGCTATTGAAACAAAAAAGGCAGTAGAAAGGATCAATGAAACAAAGAGCTGGTTCTTTGAGAAGATAAATAAAATTGACAAACCCCTAGCCAGTCTTACAAAGAAAAAAAGGGAGAAAGCTCAAATAAACAAAATCAGAAATGAAAGAGGAGAAATAACAACAGACTCTGCAGAAATACAATGGATTATAAGAGAATACTACGAAAAACTATATGCCAACAGAATGGATAACCTAGAGGAAATGGATAAATTCTTGGACTCCTACAATCTCCCAAAGCTCACTCAAGAAGCAGCAGACAATTTGAACAGACCAATCACAAGGAAAGAGATTGAAACAGCCATCAATAGCATCCCAAAGAATAAAACCCCAGGACCAGATGGCTTTCCTGGGGAATTCTACCAAACTTTCAGAGAGGATTTAATACCTACCATTTGCAAGCTATTCCAAAAAAATTAGGGAGGATGGAACACTTCCTAACATATTCTACGAGGCCAACATCACTCTGATACCAAAGCCTGACAAGGACAGCACAAAAAAGGAGAGCTACAGGCCAATATCACTGATGAACATAGATGCAAAAATTCTCAACAAAATTTTGGTGACCCAAATTCAGCAATTCATCAAAAGGATCATACACCATGATCAAGTGGGATTCATACCACGGACACAGGGATGGTTCAACATCCGCAAATCAATCAACGTGATACACCACATCAACAAACTGAGGAATAAAAACCACATGATCATCTCAATAGATGCAGAGAAAGCATTTGACAAGATCCAACAGCCATTTATGATAAAAAGTCTTAACAAAAATGGGGGTAGAAGGAAATTACCTCAACATAATAAAGGCCATATATGACAAACCCACAGCCAACATCATACTCAATGGGCAAAAACTGAGCACCATCCCCATGAAAACAGGAATGAGAAAAGGATGCCCTCTATCACCACTCTTATTCAACATAGTACTGGAGGTTTTGGCCAGAGCAATTAGGCAAGAGAAAGGAATAAAAGGAATCCAAACAGGCAGTGAAGAAGTGAAACTCTCGCTGTTTGCAGACGACATGATCTTATATATAGAACACCCAAAAAAATCCATTGGAAAACTAATATAAATAATTAACAACTACAGTAAAGTTGCAGGGTACAGAGCCACCTTACAAAAATCAGTTGCTTTTCTATACTCCAATAATGAACTTGCAGAAAGAGAACTCAAAAATAGAATTCCATTTGCAATCGCAACTAAAAAAATAAAGTACCTAGGAATAAACTTAACCAAAGAGGTGAATGACCTATGCACTGAAAACTCTAAGACATTATTGAAAGAAATTGAAAAAGACATAAAGAAATTGAAAGATTTTCCATGTTCATGGGTTGGAAGAATAAACATATTTAAAATGCTAACATTTTAAAATATATGTTAACACATTAAATATATATTTAATATATATTTAATACATTCATAGATATAATATAAAACATTTAATATAAATATAATACATATTTAATATATATTTGACATATAATAAACATATTAAATATATGTTAATAAATAGTTAAATAACATTTTAATATAGTTAAAATAGTTAACATAGTTAAAATACTACCCAAAGCAATCTACAGATTCAATGCTATCCCAATCAGAATCCCAATGACTTTCTTCACAGAAATAGAACAAAGAATCCAAAAATGTATGTGGAACAACAAAAGACCCCAAATAGCCAAAGCAATCCTGAGAAAAAAGAACAAAGCTGGAGGCATGACAATCCCTGACGTCAAAACATACTAGAAAGCTATAGTAATCAAAACACTAGTGCTGGCACAAAAACAGACCAACAGATCCAATGGATCAGAATTGAAAGCCCAGAAATAAAACCACACATCTATGGACAGTTAATCTTTGACAAAGGAGCCAAGAACATACAATGGAGAAAGGAATGTCTCTTCAATAAATGGTGTTGGGAAAACTGGACAGCCACCTGCAAAAGAATGAAAGTAGACCATTATCTTTCGCCATACACAAAAATTAACTCAAAATGGATTAAAGATTTGAATGTAAGACCTGAAACCTTAAAACTCTTGGAAGAAAATATAGGCAGTACACTCTTTGACATTGATCTTAGCAACATCTTTTCAAACACCATGTCTACTCAGGCAAAGAAAACAAAAGAAAAAGTTAACAAATGGGACTACATCAGACTAAAAAGATTCTGCAAAGCAAAGGAAATCATGAACAAAATGGAAGGACAACCCATCAACTGGGAGAAAATATTTGCAAATCATTTATCAGACAAGGGGTTGATCTCCAAAATATATAAAGAACTCATACAAACTCAACAAAAAAAAAACCCCAGACAACCCAATCAAAAAATGGGCAGAGGATATGAACACACATTACTCCAAGGAGATACACAGATGGGCAACAGACACATGAAATGATGCTTGACATCACTAATTATTAGGGAGATGCAAATCAAAACTACAATGAGATCACCTTACACCAGTCAGAATGGCTATAATTACCAAGACAAAAAATAACAAATGTTGGAGAGAATATGGAGAAAAGGGAACACTTATACACTCCTGGTGGGAATGCAAACTGGTGCAGCCACTATGGAAAACAGTATGGAGATTTCTCAAAAAATTAAAAATAGAACTACCATATGACCCAGCCATCCCACTACTGGGTATTTATCCAAAGAACTCAAAATCAATGATCCAAACAGATTTATGCACCCCTGTGTTCATTGCAGCATTATTCACAATAGCCAAGATGTGGAAGCAACCCAAGTGCCCTTCTACAGATGAATGGATAAAGAAGATGTGGTACATATATACACAATAAAATACTATTCAGCCATAAAAAAGACAAAATCATCCCATTTGCAACAACATGGATGGACCTTGAGGGGTGTGATGTTAAGCGAAATAAATCAGACAGACAAAGACAAATACTGCATGATTTCACTCATATGTGGAAGATAAAAAATACATGGATGAAGAGAACAGGTTAGTGGTTACCAGAGGAGAAGGGGATTGGGGGGTGGGCGAAAGGGACAAAGGGGCACATATGTATGGTGATGGATAAAAATTAGACTGCTGGGAGTGAGCATGATGAAGAGTATTCAGGAGTTGATAAACAATAATGTACACCCCAAATTACACAATGGTATAATCCATTATAATCCCAATAAAACTACTTAAAGAAAAAAGAATAGACGATTAAATGTAAAGGAAAAAATGTCAGAAGCTCAGACACACTAATGTAGCTGGGAGAGTATTCTAATGTAATATACGAGAGAGATTATAATCTGCAAAGCAACAGATTGTTCCATAGCAATGGTCCCCAAAGAGGAGATCTCAAAACTTCTCAAGGTTAGTCTACTGGTGGGTCCAAATGCAAGTCATAACCAAACAAAAGGGTTTTTTAAAGTATTCAGATCTTCCTGAACGTGGAACACAATCTGTAGATATTCTAAAAATGAAGAATCATTGTTAGAAAATCATAGGTCTGTAGTTGGCTACTTCTCTGAGCTAATATAAATCCTTGCTTATTGAAAGAGTTGCATTACTGAGTTTGGATTTCAGAGTCTAGCCTCATATGAAGGAACTTAGGCAATATCACTGATAAACGAATCAACTTCAATCAAGATCACCGTTTTGTAATCAAAGGCGTTTTCATCCTTGTCTAGTTTGTTTACATCCTTTTTTAAAGTGGAAATCTTTATTCCTAATTACCTTTTTTTGCTGGTATCTCCTTGAGAAGTATGTTAGATAGTTTTTGGCTGATAGTTGGATCCTGTGATTGTATAGACAAAAGAGGTTCTCGTGAATCAGACTGCAGTTTGGAGGATTCTTCCAGAAATTCATCTAGAACGGATAACGGAGCTCCTGGTCCTAAATAGATTAAATTTTAATGAGAAAAAAATAAAATATTTCTACATTGGATATTAAAAGCTTATTACAGAAGGTAAAATATAATTAATTTTCAAAGCATAAGAAATATATTCCCTAAATATTGCAGGACAGACTTGTTTTGCAGGCTCTTTATATTTCTGAAAAATTTAAAGAGTACAAGCTAAACTGATAGCACAGCTTCTGTCTCTATGGCCCCCAGTCCAATCCTGCTCCTATCCCTAGTCATGATAATGCCAAACAGACACCTATTATAAAAGTTAGTTGCTAAACCTAGAATCTCAAGAATCCAGTTGAGAAGTTTAATATATTTTTAAATAGTATTAAAACCCCTGAAGGACAGGAATTTTATTCACCTTATCTCAGTGCTTAACAATAACAATAATAATAACAATAATGATAATAATAGTAGCAGCAGCAGTAACAGCTATATCTGAGCATGACTGTATACCAGGTATTGTGCTAAGGACTTTAATGCATAATCTCATTTATTTTTCACAACACTATGAAATATTTTATTTACTATGCTCCTTTAAACAATGTGAGTCACAGAGAAGTTAAATAATTTGCTGACCCTCTTAAACATGCCATCATGCTTCTCAAATAAACAAATCCTTGACGAATAAAAATAAAAATCAACGCCAGCCAGGAAATGATCAGTGCTAGCTGCTTCTGAATTGGAAGAGGTCATTCTTGGCTAGAGCAAAAGATATGGCTTTGAAAAATAGGTAGAAATTGGACAGGCAGAGAGGGAGGGGCATTTAAGACTGGGGGCGTGCCATTGGCAAAAGCATGGAAGTAGTGAGCTAACTATTTGAATTTGAGAGTTATAAGTAGTGAAATGGAGACTGTGAGGGTAGGTGAGCTCTTAGAAAGTAAGACTGTATTATTGGGAAATGATTACATCTAATGAGTGTGACAAGAAAAAGAAGTTAACAAAAGAAACCCAAACTGGGGGCTGGCCCCGTGGCCGAGTGGTTAAGTTCGCACGCTCCGCTGCAGGCGGCCCAGTGTTTCGTCGGTTCGAATCCTGGGCGCGGACATGGCACAGCGCATCAGACCACGCTGAGGCAGCGTCCCACATGCCACAACTAGAAGAACCCACAACGAAGAATACACAACTATGTACTGGGGGGCTTTGGGGAGAAAAAGGAAAAAATAAAATATTTAAAAAAAAAAAAGAAAGAAACCCAAACTGTTGAAGATGTAGGAGACAATCCAACATGTATTTCAGGAAGGAGAAAGTGGTTAAATACAGCAGACTGATCATTGAGGAGTTAAGTGATGATTTTTTTTTTTTTTTGAGGAAGATTAGCCCTGAGCTAACATCTGCTGCCAATCCTCCTCTTTTTGCTGAGGAAGACTGGCCCTGAGCTAACATCCATGCCCATCTTCCTCTACTTTATATGTGGGACGCCTACCACAGCATGGCTTTTGCTAAGCAGTGCCATGTCCGCACCCAGCATGCGAACCAGCAAACCCTGGGCCACCGAGAAGTGGAATGTGCAAACTTAACCACTGTGCCACCCGGCCGGCCCCAGTGATGATCTTAATGGAAAAACACTGTGAATATTCAGCTTTTCTGAGGTATAATTTACATATAATAAAGTGTTCCCCCTTCCCCCCTTATTTTTTTTTTTAGCTGAGGAAGATTTGCCCTGAGCTAACATCTGTGCCAATCTTCTATTTTGCGTGTAGGTCGCCACCACAGCATGGCTGATGAGTGGTGTAGGTCTGCACCCAGGATCCAAACCTGGGCTGCCAAAGCAGGACAAGCCAAACTTAACCACTAGGCCATGAGGCTGGCCACTAAAGTATTCCCTTTTAAGTATATAATTCAATGAATTCTAACAAATTTATAACTTATGTAGTCATTATTACAATCAAGATGCAAAAGATTTCTAAACCCCCAAAATCTGCCTCATGCTCATTGTAGTTAATCCCCAACCTCTAGCCCAAGGCAACCACTGATCTGCTTTCTGTCAATATAGATTAGTTTTGCCTTTTCCAGAATTTAATTTAAATGGAATCATACAGTATGTACTCTTTTACATCAGGCTTATTCACTTAGCATACTGTTTTTGAGATTCATCCATGTTGTATCAGTAATTTTTTGTGTGTGTGAAGAAGACTGGCCCTGAGCTAACATCTGTTGTCAATCCTCCTCTTTTTGCTTGAGGAAGATTGTCACTGAGCTAACATCTGTGCCAATCTTCCACTATTTTTTTTTTTTTTTTGTATGTAGGACGCTGCTATAGCATGGCTTGATGAGCAGTGTGTAAGTCTGTGCCCGACATCCAAACCCACAAATCCGGGGCCACTGAAGCGGAGTACACAAACTTAACCACTATACCACCAGGCTGGCTCCTGTATCAGTAATTTGGTTTTTTTCTTTTTTTTTTTTTGAGGAAGATTAGCCCTGAGCTAACATCTGCTGCCAATCCTCCTCTTTTTGCTGAGGAAGACTGGTCCTGAGCTAACATCCATGCCCATCTTCCTCTACTTTATAGGTGGGACACCTGCCACAGCATGGCTTGCCAAGTGGTGCCATGTCCGCACCCGGGATCCGAACTGGCGAACCCCGGGCTACTGAAGTGGAACGTGTGAACTTAATTGCTGTGCCATGGGACCAACCCCAGTAATTTGTTTCTTTTTATTGCTGAGTGGTTTTTGATTGTGTGGATAAAAGAAAATTTAGTATCTGTTCGCCTACTGATAGGCAGTTGGGTTGTTTCCAGATTTTGCCTACTATAAGTAAATCTGTTAACATTTGTGTACAAGCCTTTGCAAGGATATATGTTTCCATTTTTCTTGGGTAAATACTCAAGAGTGAAACTGCTGGCACATGTATGTTTAACTTTATTTTTAAACTGTCAGTTTTTCCAAGTGGTTGTACCATTTGGCATTCCCACCAGAAATGTTTGAGAGTGACAGCTACTCTACATCCTTGCCATAACTTGATATTATCAATCTTTTTAATTTTAGCTATTCTAGTGGTAAATTGCATTTCCAGAGCTGGAGGGTTAGGGGGTGCATGAAATGGGTAAAGGTGGTCAAAAGGTACAAACTTCCAGCTACAAAATAAATGTCATGGGAATGTAATGTACAGCATGACTATAGTTAATAATACTCTGTTGTATATTTGAAAGTTGCTAAGAGAATAGATCTTAAAAGTTCTCATCACAAGAAAAAAATTGTAACTATGTGTGGTGATGGATGTTAACTAGACTTATTGTGGTGATCATTTCACAATATATACAAATATCAAATTATGTTATACAACTGAAACTAACATATTATATGTCAATTATACCCCAATAAAAACTACAGTAGACAGAAAAAGACTGGAAGACAAAAACAGGAACAAAGAACAAGGGCAAAAATTAGAAAACAGTAACAAATATGGCATATATTAATCCATCTATATGAATAATCACTTTGAATGTCAATGGTGTAAATGCACCAGTTAAAGACAGAGATGGTCAGAATAGATCAAAAAACAAGACTTAGTTATATGTTGTATACTAGAAACCCACTTTAAATATAAAGACACATATAAATTAAAAGTTAATGGATGGGGAAACAAATACCATGCTAACATTAATCAAAAGAAAGCAGGAGTAGCTATATTAATTTCACACAGAACACACTTCAGAGCAAGGAAAGTTATGAGGATAAAGAGAGGCATTACATAATGATAAAGGAGTCAATTCTCCAAGAGGACATAACAATCCTTAATGTGTATGTACCTAACAAAAGAGTGTCGAACCATGTGAAGCAAAAACTGATAGAACTGCAAGGATAAACAGATGAGTCTACTAATATTGTTGGGGACTTCAACACCCCTCTACCAGAAATGGACAGATCCAGCATGCAGAAAATCATTAAGTACATAGTTAAACCCAACAATACCATCAATCAACAGGATATAATGGACATCTAAAGACTACTTCATCCAACAACTGCAGAATACACATTCTTCTCAAGCTCACACAGAACATTCACCAGAGTCTGGCCATAAAATATACCTTAACAAATTAAAAGGATAGAAATCATACAATGTCTTCTCTCAAACCATAATGGAATTAAACTAGAAGTCAACAAAATAAAGATAGGTGGAAAATCCCAAAATACATGGAGATTAAACAACACACATCTAAATAACGCACAGGTCAAAGAAGAAATTTCAAGAAAAACAAAAAAATATTTTGAACTAAATGAAAATGAAAACACAGCTTATCAAATTGTGTGATGCAGTAAAAGCAATGTTTAGAGGGAAATTTATAGCATTGAATGCATAGATTAGAGAAGAAGAAAGATCTAAAATCAACAACCTAAGTTTCCACCTTAGGAAACTAGAAAAAGAAGATCAAATTAAATACAAACTTTAGAAGAAGAAAAGATATAAATTTGAGCAGAAATCAATCAAACTAAAACAGGAAATTAATAGAGAAAAATAATGAAACCAATAGCTGGTTCTGTGAAAAGATCAATAAAGTCAATAAGCCTCTAGCCAGACTAACTAAGAAAAAAAAGAGAGAGGACTCAAATTACTAATATTAGAAATGAAAGAGGAGAGATCACTACAGATCTCATGGACATTAAAAGGATAGTAAAGGAATATTATGAAGACTTCTCTGCCCACAAATTTGATAACCTAGATGAAATGGACCAAGTCCCTGAAAGACACAATCTTCCAAAACTTATCCTAGAAGAAATAATCTGAATAGGACTGTATCTGTTAAAGAAATTGAATCAATAATTAGTAAGTTTCCAATGTAGAAAGCACCAGGACCGATGGTTTCACTGGTGAACTCTACCAAACATTCAAGGAAGAAATTATACCATTTCTATACAATATCTTTCAGAGGACAGAAGCAGAGGGAATACTTCCTAACTCCTTCTATAAAGAGAATGATAATGCCTACATTATCCTAATACCAAAACCAGACAAAGATGTCACAAGAAAAAAAACTATAGACTAATGTCTCTCATGAACGTAGACCTAAAAATCCTCATCAAAATATTAGCAAGTTGAATCCAACAATATGTAAAAAGAATTACATATCATAAACAAATGGGATTTATCCCTGGTATGCAAGGCTGTTTGAACATTAAAAAATCAATTAACGTAATCCATAACATCAAAAGGCTAAAGAAGAAAAATCACATGATCATATTAATAGATGCAGAAAAAGCATCTGACAAAATTCAACAGGAATTCAACAAATGGTGGTGGAACAACTGGATGTCTACATACATAAAACATGAATCTAGACATAGACCTTCCACCTTTCACAAAAATTATCTCAAAATGGATCATAGAATTAAATGTAAAATGCAAAAACTATAAAACTCCTAGAAGATAACATAAGCGAAAACCTCGGTGACATTGGGTATGGTGATAACTTTTTAGACCAAAGGAATAATCCACAAAAGAAAGAATTGAGAAGCTGGACTTCACTGAAATTAAAAACTTATGCGCTGCAAAAGACAATATGAAGAGAATGAGAAAACAAGCCCGACTGGAAGAAAATATTTGCAAAAGACACATAAGATAAAAGACAACCAAAATATACAAAGAACTCTTAAAACTAAACAATAAGAAAACAACTTGATTAAAAAATGGCCAAAGACCTTAATATACACCTCACCAAAGAAGATATACAGACAGCACATAAGCATATGATAAGATTCTTCACATCATATGTCAGGAATGTTGATAACGGAGGAGACTACGCATGTGTGGGGGCAAGAAGTATAGGAGAAATCTCTATACCTTCCTTTCAATTTTTCTGTGAACCTAAAACTGCTCTAAAAAACAAAGTCTATTAAAAAACAAAAGATTAATATGAATAAACATTTTAATAAATTTTCAAAACCTAGATGAACCTGATGCATTCCTAAAAGGTATAAAATGTCTGAATAACACAATAAGAAATACAGAACATGAATACATTAAATATTGAGAAAATGAAATGGTAGTCAAACTCCTCCCTTGCCAAAAAACCCAGGCCCTGGTTGTTTTACGGTTGATTTCTGCCAAGCTCTCAAGTCAAAGTCAATTCCTATCACATATAAGTTGATATAGAATAGCAAAAGAACAAAAGCTGCCTAATGATCTTGATTATAAAACTAGATGACAAAAGAAACTAATAGGCTATTTCCTTTATAAACATAGATGCAAAGATCCAAAATAAAGTATTAGCTATTCAAATCCAAAGGTATACTAAACATTAATGCATTATGATCAAATAGGATTTATCCCATGAATGCAGGGATTGTTCAGCATAAAAGAAATCTATCAATGTAGTTTACTATATTAATAGATGAAAGGAGAAAATAATTTTAATTTTTTTCGACTGATGCAAAAAAACAATTTGATAAAGTCCAACACCTATCAATAAAAATAATTCTTTGGGAACTTGGAATAGAAGGGATCTTCCTTAATTCTGTAAAGGTTTTTTAGAAAAAGCTTATAGCATATTTTATAGTTAATAGACAAACTTTCAATTCATTCTCTTTAAGATAGGAAAGGAGACAAGGTTGACCACTATAACTAATATATAACATATTATTGGAGATAATAAAAATACGTGAGTAGTATGAGGATTGGGAGACAAAGGTAACACTATCATTATTGGCAGATGATATGATAATCATATTCTAGAAAAAAACCAATAGAATTAATAATTTATTAGAATCAATAACAGTCAAACAAGATTGTCATATACAATTCCAATCTAAAAAGCAATAGTATACACTGAAACCTAAAATGTAGAAAATCAATAGCAAAAATTAAAAAATACCAGAGATAACTAACAAGAAAATATAATTAAGATAAGATACTTTTATGGTATCAATGGAATCTATAAAATGTCTGTGAATTACTTAAACAGGACCTCAATGGAAAAAAATGTTAAAACTTTAATAAAGGACATAGAAAATGATCTGAGTAAATGGAGAGATCTTCCACATACTTGGATTCAATGGTTTAATAAGATAAAGATGTTAATTATCCCTAAATTAGTCAATACAGTCCAAATCAAAATTTCAACTGGATTTTTTAATGTACTTGATAAACTCACTATAAAATTTTTATAGATGAATAAAGATCCATGCATAGGTAAGTCAGCTATAAAAAAGGCAAGTAAATGGGAGAACCTGATATACCAGATATTAAGGCATACCACAGCACCACAGCAATAAAAAGAGTGTGATATTGTTTTAAGATCAGACAAAAAATACAGAATAGAGAGCTCAGAGACATATATACCTTAAGTCAAAAGGAAAAGATGATTGTTTAATAGATGATTTTGAGAAAAACTACATCCTTATATGGAGAAAAAAACCAGGATGCCTATGTAGTATCACATTCAAAGACGGAATCCTGTTAAAGATCTAAATGTCAAACTAACATTATAAACTTCATTGAAGAAAATGTGACTGGAGGCAGGAAGAACTATTAAAACAAAGCTTCAAGGGCACAAAGCTGCAAAGGATATGGGAGAGCTGAACAATAAAATCAACTAACTAAACCTAATTGATATCTATAGAACCCCACTTAACAATGCAGAATACACATTCTTTTCAAGTGTATATGGAATATATATCAAGATAGATCATATGCTGGACCATAAAACAAGTCAAAATAAATTTAAAAGGATTCAAATCACACAAAGCATGTTTTCTAACCACAATGAAATTAAATCAGAAATAAAAAACAAAGATATCTGGAAAAATACCAAAATATTTAGAAAATAAAAAACATACTGCTAGATAACACCTGGTCCCAGCCATTCAACTCCTAAGTATTTACCCAAGAGAAATGAAAGTATATGTCCATACAGAGACTTGTAGATGAAAGACTGATAGCAGCTTTATTTTAACAGTTCCAAACTGGAAACAACCCAAATATGTATCAACAGGTGAATAGATAAAAATAGTGTGGTATCTCCATATAATGGAATACTATTTAGCAATAAAAAGGATAAATTGCTGTTATACATAAAGGTAACAACATGATTGAATCTCAAAATAATTATCATTAGTGAAAAAAGACTGCAATTCTATTTAATTCTAGAAATTAAATATAAATATACTGTGTGATTCTGTTTAATTCTAGAAATTTCTAGAAACTTTCTAGAATTCTAAAATGATGACTGAAAGCTGATTGGCATTGTCTGGAAATGGGGGCAAGAGAAAGAGACTATGAATGGACATAGGAAAGTTTTGGGGATTTGGGATATGTACATTATCTTGATTGTGATGTTTTCAAGGGTATGTTTATACGTCAAAAGTTATCAAATTGTACATGTTAAATATGTGTAGTTTATGAAATGTCAATTATACCTCAGACAAGCTGTTGAAAATATATGCATACGAAATAATAATATGGAATAACATAAACAAAATAACACATACAGGAAACACATAAACAAAAACACATATAATAAACAGATTAGAATGATTGATTTTCTTAAGTAGAGGAAAGGAGAACGGCAATGAAGAACAGGGAAAAAAGAAGTACCTAAATAAATAAATAAATTTAAGAATCACAAGAGAGGGACCTTAGATAGGGAAGAGGGTGAGGAGAAAAAGAAAGAAATTTACTCTGCTAGAATGAAACCCCTTTTTAGGGGTACATGGAGACAGTAAGTTCTCTAAGATTCACAAAACTAAATAACAACAGTAGGAGCTTCAGACTTCCAATCATACGAATGAGGAAATATTTAGAAGGAGTCTTTCTTGGTGTTCCTGGAACAACTCGAAACTATACTTATTCATTTAACAAATATTTACTGGGTACTTACTATATGCCAGGTCCTATTCACGAGGCCAGTAATTTTCCCCATAGCCACTCATCATCCCCATTCCCTGATCCTACCTGCTGGGGCTTCCACCTTGATTGCTGTTGTAGAAGAACCATTAGTGACGCCCCATGGGCCTAAACTGGATTCTACTTTCCCTCCTTCTTCAACGTACTCTACAGTACCCGTGCTCTTCTGCTTTGTTACTCGTGCCTGAAGTGCTTGTGCCTGAAGCTGTTTGAAGGCCTCATGAAATGCCATTTCCATTCGAATATCATTATTTTGAATTTCATAGTACAACCCTGAAGAAAGAAAGATGCTGAAATAAATGTGACTAATTTCCCACTATCATATACATAGAATTGCAACATTTCACTTACATTTCCCACATTTTTACCAAAGTTTAAGAACTACATGATGAGCCATTAAAGAATGGAAAGAGGAAGGGAGAATCTTATAATGAAAGAAAACACATTCAGATCACAGGAAAATACCATACCAAGTAAAGTCCAAGCTACAACATTAGTTGGTTCCAAGCAAGTAGCATCCTCAAAGAAAATTTCTGCCTGCTCATAGTTCTCCATCAGGACAGCCAGGACACCACACAGCAACAAGCTGAGAAGAGACCACCAACATGACTAACAACATGGTCCCATGTCACAGTCATGGAATCAAGATAATTTCATATAGAAGATTATCTGCTCCTACTCATTCCTCATCTCCCTTCACCCATACCTGTGGATATGATTCTGGTTGAGGGAAAGGGCTTTCCGAAAACACTCCTGTGCTTTGATGTTGTCCTCGGTCAGGAGGCAGAAAGCACCATAGTCTAGCCAGTGTTCCAGGTTCTGGGGCTCACGGACCAACCTCTACCAAACAAAACATCAAGAGGACCAAGGTTATTGTGACACTATGTCATATTTTTAATGCATATAACACCACACAGTAGGCCACTCCATAAATGCCATAAGCTCTATGAAAGCAGAAACTATGACTTCTTTTTTGCTTACCACTGAATTCTGAATACCTAGTACAGTTACCGTTCTGGCTTATAGTACGTGGTCAA
Source organism: Equus asinus (assembly GCF_041296235.1). Taxonomy (NCBI): domain Eukaryota; kingdom Metazoa; phylum Chordata; class Mammalia; order Perissodactyla; family Equidae; genus Equus; species Equus asinus. Next base: position 61,780,481 of record NC_091791.1, read on the forward strand.
TAAATATTTGCTAAAATCTTTTAAAAACTGAATCCTCAAGTCATTGCTTCCTAGTGTCAGTGTTCTGTCACCATAAGCTCTCCAATTACTTGGGAATCAAAAGATTCAGTTTATGGTTCATTTTAAAGATTCATAAATTATCATTTCTGTCATAGTCTTGAGATGGCAAATAAAGTTTACCTACAACACATTTTAAATAAGTATTTCAAAATGAGCAAAAACTAAAAACATCGCTGAAAGAAATTCAAAAAGAAATAAATAAATGGAAATGCATCCACGTTCATGGATTGGAATACTTAATATTGTTAAGATGTCAATACTACCCAAAGCAGTTTACAGGTTCAATGCAGTCTCTATCAAAATCCCAATAATGTTTTTTGCAGAAATAGAAAAACCCATCCTAAGATACATATGGAATCTCAAGGGACCCTGAATAGTGAAAACAATCTTTTAAAAAAAGAACAAAATTGGAGGACTCACACTTCCTGATTTCAAAACTTACAAAGCTACAGTAATCAGTGTGGTACTTGTATAAAAACAGACCAATGGAATAAAATAGAGAGCCCAGAAATAAATGGTCAAATTATTTTTGACAAAGGTGACAAGACCATTCAATAGGGAAAGGACAGTCTTTTCAACAAATGGTGCTAGGAAAACTGGACATCCACATGCGAAAGAATGAAGCTGGACCCTTACCTAACACCATATACAAAAAATAACTCAAAATGGATCAAAGAGCTAAACGTAAGACGTAAAATTCTGAGAAGAAAACATAGGGCAACACCTTCACAACATTAGATATGATACTAAAGGCTCAGGCAACAAAAGAAAACAATAGACAAATTGGACTTCATCAAAATTAAAACTTTTGTACATCAAAGGAAACTATCACAGAGTAAAAAGTAACTCACAGGATAGGAAAAAACATTTGCAGATCATGTAGCTCGCAAGGGGCTCAAATCAGAATACATAAAGAACTTCTAAAACTCACTAACAAGAAATCAAACAACCTGACTCAAAAATAGGCAAAGGACTTGAATAGACATTTCTCCAAAGATCTACAAATAGCCAAAAACATAGGAAAAGATGCTCAACGTCACTAATCATCAGGGGATCAAATCACAATAAAATACCACCGCACACCCATTACGATAGCCACCACCAACAAAACAGAAAATAACAATTATTGATGAGGATATGGAGAAACTAGGACTCTTATACACAGTGGGCATGTAAAATGGTGCAGCCACTTTCGAAAACGGTATGGTGGTTCCTCAAAAAATGAAAAGTAGGATTACCACACGATACAACAATCCTACTTCTCTGTAGATACCCACAAGAACTGAAAGCAGAGTTTCAAAGAGATATTTGTACATCCATATTCATAGCAATGTTATTCATAACAGCTAAAAAGTACAAGCAACCCAAGTGCCCACTGAGAGATGAATGGATAAGCAAAATGCGATATATATATACAATGGAATATTATTCAGACTTAAAAAGGAAGGAAATTCTGACATATGCTACAACATGGATTGAAAATTGAGGACATATTCTAAGTGAAATAAGACAGTCACAAAAAGACATAACAATTTATTTATATAGACTGATGTTTTGAACTTATCGTAGTCTAAATGTTCCCCTGTTAATTAATTTAGAATTTGGAACATATTTTCCTCTTGAAAAAATTATAAATGTGAAAAGATGTTCAAACTCACTATTCATTAGAGAACGCAAAACAAAACCACAATGAGATACCACTTAACACCTATTAGAATGGCTGTAAAAAAAAGATGGACCATAACAAGTATTAGTGAGAATATGGAGAAAAATGGAACCCTTATCCGTTGCTCGTGGGAATGTAAAATAGTGCAGCCTTTTGGAAAACAGTTTGGCATCTCCTCAAAAAGTTAAGCATAGAGTTACCATACGACCCAGAAATTCCACTCCTAGATATATACTGAAGAAAACTGAAAACATATGTTCTTACAAAAATTTACACACTTTATATTTGAATGTTCATAGCAGCATTATTCATAACAGCCAAAAAGTGGAAACCAGTCAAATGCCCATTAACCTAATGAGTGAAAAAACAAAAAGTGGTATATCTGTATAATGGAATGTTACTCAGCCATAAAAAGGAATAAAATACTAATACATGCTACAATGTGAATGACCCTCAAAAATATCATGCTAAGTGAAAGAAGGCAGTTACAAAAGACCACGTATTGTATGATTCCATTTATATGAACTGTCTACAATAGGCAAATCTATATATAGAGAAAGTAAATTAGTGGTTGTGTCAGGCTGGGGTGAAAAGAAATGGAGAATGACTGCTAATGGGCACAGGGTTTCTTTTTGGGGTAATGCAAATGCTCCAAATTAGACTGTGGTATTACTGTGAACCTAAAACCACTCTAAAAAAGTCTATTAAAAATTAGACTGTGGTGACAGTTGCACAACTCTGTAAAGATACTAAATACCACTGTATACTTTAAGTGGGTGAATGTTATGGCAGGTGAATTATATCTCAATAATTAAAAAAACAGAAATAGAAGTTCAGACCATTCTTCATATATATGTTTATTCAACCCATCATGCAGTGGTAGGCAGTACTAACAGAACTAAAGAACTTAATTGTCATTCATAACACATGGTAAGGGCTCAGTAAATGTTTGCTGAATATTCTGAATACAAATTTTATGTTATTTTTTAAATTATTTACAATAAAGTTAACATTTTTTTCTTTTGGTATACAGTTCTACGAAGTTTAACACATGTATACCTTCATGTTACCATCACCACAATGAAAATACAGAACAGTTTCACCACCCCAAAAAACTTCCCCATGTTGTCTTTTTATAGTTTTCTCTTGCCCCATCCATAACCTCTGGCAACCACTGATCTGTTATTCATCATTATAGTTTTGTCAGTTCTAGAATGTCAAATAAACGGAACTGTACAGCATGTAATCTTTTGACACTGGCTTCTTTCACTCAGTATAATGCCTTTGAGATTCATCCAAGTTGTTGTGTGTATCAGTAGTTTATTTCTCTTATTGCTGAATAATATTTCATTGTATAGATAGACAATAGTTTATCCCCCCTTTGAAGAACATTTGAGTTGCTTCTGGTTTGCACAATTATGAATAGAGTTGCTATAAGCATTCATGTACATAAGATTTCATTTCTTTAAGGTAAATACCCAGCAGTAGGTCATACGATAAGTGTATAAGAAACTGCTAAACTATTTTCCAGAGTGGTTGTATCATTGTACATTTCCTCTAGCAAAGTATGACGGTTCCATTTGCATTATACTCTCACCAGCATCTGCTATTGTCAGCATTTTTCATTTCAGTTATTCTAATAAGAGTGCAGTAGTATCTCATTCTGGTTTTAATTTGCAATCTCTATTGGCTAATGATGTTGAACATCTTTTCATGTTTTTATTCATCATACTTATGTGCTCTTTAGTGATGTCTCTTCAAATCCTTTGCCCATGTTAATTTTTTTTTAATTAGTGAGTTTTGAGAGTTCTTAGTCTGGATACAAATCCTTGTCAGATATACATTTTGCAGATATTTTCTCCTGGTTTTTACCTTTTCTTTTCTTTCTCTTAACAGTGCCTTTCACAAAGCTACATTTTTAATTTTGATGATCTTCCACTTATCGGATTTTTTTTTGATGGATTGTGCTTTGGCATCATGTCTAAGAACTCTTTACCTAATTCCAGGTCATAAATATTTTCTCCTCTGTTTTCTTCTAAAAGTTTCATAGTTTTATGTTTTACATTCAGATCTATGATCCATCTTGAGTTGATTTTTATACAATGTTTGAGGTTTAGGTTGAGGTTCATTTTTTGCACATGGGTGACATATGAAATGTTCAATACCATTTTTTGAAAACACTACCCTTTTTCCATTGAATTTCTTTTACACCTTTGTGAAAAATATAATGGCCTTATTTGTATGGACCTATTTTTGGACTCTGTTTTATTGATCTATGTGCCTATCATTTCACCAATCAGATTGGATTTTAAACAATCAAAAACCACTATTTATTATACCCATATTGTACAAATAATAGTAACAACCACCACTGGGAAGATGTTTAATTACCTCTTCATAATACACTGCAGCCATTTCAAAGTTCTCATTGACTTCTGCTTCAAATGCAAAGAGTCGAAGCTGTTCACTAGTCGTATAAATGGTTGAAACAGCACCTTGGACATCATCTGGTATGGTCTTGTCAACATCAAGATGTTAGGCAGACAAAATGAAGCAATTATAAGTAGAGAAGTTTTATAAAAATGAACCAGACATGGATTCATGAGGTCTAAAATGATATTGATGTTTCTTACAATCTTGCCAATACAGTAAGAGAGTGAGAGTGAACCAAGAGAGAAATATCAAGAGTGAAAGGGAAGCTCCAATGTATGAATACCAACAGTCGGAACTCATGGAAGTGAGTTAAAATTCCTTAGGGCAGAATTGCTGTCCTCAACTCTCAGGGCAGTTCGAATCCCTAGGCAAGTCGCCTCTAACATCAAACAGCTTCTTTCATTTTCTCTAGTGTACAGGACAAATATCATTTTTCAGGTCCCATGACATGAAAGATGTTGGAAAACACTAGCTAGGGTCTTCAAACATCAAGAAAATGGGAGACTAAGGGTAAAGCTTTGGAAGTTACATTTATACTTTTAGTGGGATATATAGACAAGACAGATCCTGCAAGGGAGACATTATAGAAATAGCCAGAAAGGTAGGAAGAAACCCAGAAAAATAATATATCCTATAAACCCAGATAGGAAAGTAGGCCTGGTATAACAAGTAATCTCCTGAGTCAGAGGCCATGACCAAGGAAGACCCTCCAAATTCTTAAATTAGAAGTAAAAATAATGTAAGTGATTTTAACAAGTAGAGTTGCTAAGAGATGTGGAGTAAAGCTAAATTTGAGATGGGCCACAGAAAGCTTCTGACTATTGACTAATGTTTCTGTTCTTTGTCCTTTTTAATTTTGATGATCTTGACCTCTAAATCCCTCCAGCAACACACTTTCATGCCCAAACCAGAAATACTGTACCTCTATAATATCCCACTCCCGGAACCCATGGTTACAAGCTTTCCGCCTTTTGTCACTTAGTCCCCTTAAAACTGTTCTCTGACTTTATTTCCCTCACTTCCAATATGCCTATCATTTCCCAAGTGGATAAGCCTCACAATCAACCACTCATACTACCCTTTCACCAGCATACTCAAGTCTCAAGCATCCTTGTCCTTCTCCTGCACTTGTCCTGAAAACTTCTAAATTAAAGCAATCCTACAATCTGAAGTCTGCCAACTGGTCCTAAGGCAAACTGCATATACATAGAGATATCTGAGCTGCCACAGACTCTTCTGGCATTCAGTCCTAGCTGAAGGTCTTTAATACTCTCAGCAATCTATGTATTTGTCCTTGTTCAACAACATATTCCATAATGTTATGCAGTATCTATATTTTCTTCTCTTTATTCAAGCTTTACATTGAACTTTTATCTCCTTCACTTTCAGTACAGATGTTATTTCTTAGAGGAAATAGAAAACATTAGGGAAGAAATCCCTCAACTTTTGAACCCCACACCTAAATTGTTTATTTCTGTATCCATTGTATCTCCTTACTTTCAGCCTCAGAGGAAGAGTCATTGCATCCTTCTCTGTTTCAAGGCTAAGCAGTCAATCTAAATTCTTGATCCTTTCCCACTTGTACACCCTGGGATTTCCATCAATTATCCCCTTTCCCTGTTTTCAACTTCTCCAGCCTCTTATTCTTGTTCCCAAACCTGTGGACTAAAGTATGCTAAAAGGTTTTTCATCTTAAGAAGAAAATCTATGTAATTTCTAGCTATTACTTTCCCACATCTTCCCTTCATCTTCCAACTTCTTGAATTTATATTCACCTGCTCCCTAATTTTCAATTCATTATAATTTGTATCCATTCCATTAGCCAATGAAATTTCTATGTAAAGGTTACCAATAACATCCTTATTGTCAAATCCAAAGAAAACTTTTCAGATTTTCTTTTTCTTTTTTCCCCCAGTTTTACTGAGACATAATTTATATACATCACTGTATAAGTTTAAGGTGTACAGCATAATGGTTTGACTTACATATATTGTGAAATGATTACCATAAGTTTAGTTAGCATCCATCATCTCATATAGATATAATAAAAAGAGAAAGCAAAAAAAATATTTTTTTCTTCTGAGAAGAACTCTTAGGATTCACTCTCAACAACTTTCATATGTATCATACAGGAGGGTTAACTATAGTTATCAGGCTGTAATTACATCCCTAGTACTTAATTTATCTTGTATCTGGAGATTTGTACCTTTTGACCACCTTTCTCCAATTGCCCATCCCCCCACCCCAGATTTTGTTTTTCTTGAACTCCAAGTAATATTTGACAATGTTGACCACTTTTTCTTCTTAAAATTTTGTTCCCTTAGCTTCTGTGACACCACTTTCTTCTGGCTCTTTTGCCTTTTTAATAATTCACTTGTTTCCTTCATTAATTCTTTTACTCATCCATCCCTTAAATATTGGTGTTTCCTAAGGTTCCACCACCAGCTCACTTCTCTCTCTACTCATGTTTTTCTTGGCAGCTTCATCTATGACCTTAGTTTAACTAACATCTACGTACTCATGGCCCCCCAAATCTCATCTTTAGCTCAGATTTCTCTTTTGAGAAAAACTCCACTAGAACAAATGTTCAAAACTGAAGTCAACAACACCTGCCTCCCACCAAATTTGCTCATGTTGTATTTCATGTCAAGGTCAATGGTACTACCAGCTACCCAGTTATTGAATTTTAAACTTAAGAATCTTTCACTCCTTTTCCTCCTTACTATTTAATAATCAGTCAATATCACTAGTTTCAATACCTCTAACCCATAATACTGCTATCAGAACGTTTTTTGTAAAATGTAAATCTGATCACACTATTCTTCAGTATAAAATAATTCAATTTATTGCTTCTAACTACCAATAAGGGGAAAAGTCAAAACTTCTTTGCATGGCATACAAGGCCTCCCTCCGCACTCCCAAATTCCATATTAGGAATTGATCTTGACTTCAACTCCTGCTTCTCTGTCCCTCAACCACATCAACCTCTGCTCCTGAACTATATGCAGTTTCTGTATATGTCATATTCTTTCAAGGTTCCTAGCCTTTGTGATGTTCCCTATGACTCAAATGCTCTGAACATCTACCTGGAGAACATTTTTTTAGCCTTCAAGGCCCAACTCAAGTCACAGCTCTTCTGTGAATCCTCCCCTGAAAGGTCTCAGGGTGAAGTTGATCACTTTTTCTTTAATTATCCATTAATCTGCTTTACCACGGACACACCTCTATTACAGCACTTACCTCACTCTACTGCAGTGATTTGTATTTTGTGCCTATCTCCTCAACTAGACAGGGGCTCCTTGGGGACATAGGACAACAATAATTACCATCTCATACTCAAGTCTCAATTGCTTTCCAAATCAAATCATCCAAATCATTTGTGCCCAAAGCAAGATTGTTTCTCTTAATCCTAGGATACTGGGCACTCCTCTCCTACCTCTTCCAGGAGAGCTGAACAAGGTGAAAGAAAAAGCGATGATGGCAGAGAAGAAAAAACAGTGAAGGAAAGAGGAAAGAGAATAGAGGCTTTGAGGAGGTATAGCTGGTTAGAGACTACCAAGGGGACAAAGAGACTTTGACTTTATCCTTGTTTTCAAACAAACCACTACTACATACATTAAAAAAAGAGCAAATAGGAATGATGTCAGCATCATGGTACAGTGAGCTCGTCCCATAGTCTCTCCCACCCTAAGATACAAAGACATGCATAAACCAACAGAGGACATTCACGCAACACCATAGACATCTGAGAGAGATCCACACAGCCATACATCTAAAGGTGGGGGTGCTGGACCCCCTGGGAGGCAGTGGAAGGAGGTAAGAGGATCTCCTCTCCCTCCCAAGTGGCAGCAATCTAGGGTGCAGGACATCATGCAGTGGCTAGCACGCAGCACTGAGAGGAGAAGGGGAAAAGGCAGCCCTAGACAAGAACACTTGCACTCTCGGAGTTGCGTCCCAGCCTGTGAGAACTCTCCACAGCAAAGCAAGTAAGCCATCCTGGGGGCATCCACACCAAGCTGAGCAGCCCAGGTGGGCAGACAGTAAGTGCAGAGTTGGGGCACGTGAGATCGCACACACAAAAGAAAGCATCCCTCTCCCCACTCCTGCCTGGTGCACACGCTAAGCCAGTTGGCCAGAGCAGGGGATTCCTGCCAGAGCACCTCTGCATACATGGGTAAGGCAGCAGTGGCCAGCAGGCAAACGCAGACAGGCCCTGTCAGCACAGCTTCTAATGGACAGGCACATCTGCCAGGGGTTGCAGAGGGTTCAGAAAACACAGCTCCCACCCTCTGCCCAGTGGTGGCAGGTGGCATCTGTGACCAAATACTACCACTATGCAAGGGCAAAAGTCCACTCCATCAAATAGCATGAAGTGGTATATTAACACTCCAGACCAGAAGGAAAATGACAAGTACCCAGAAATCAATCCTGAAGTCGCAGAAATTTACTATCTAAATGACAGAGAATTCAAAATAGTTATCATAAAGAGACTCAATGAGTTACAAGAAAACTCGGAAAGACAGTTTAATAACCTCAGGAATAAAATTAATGAACACAGGAAATTCTTCACAAAAGAGAAGGAAACTATAAAAGAAAATCAGAAACGTTGGAGATGAAAAACACAATGAGTGAGATAAAGAAAAATCTGGAGTCCTTAAATAACAGAGCTGATATTATGGAGGACAGAATCAGTAATTTAGAGGGCAGAAGTATAGAAAAGCTTCAGATGGAGGAGGAGAGAAAACTAAGACTAAAAAGAAATGAAGAAATTCTCCAAGAAATATCCAGCACCATTAGAAAATGCAGCATAAGGATTATAGGTATTCCAGAGAAGATAGGGAGAAAGGAGCAGAGAGCTTGTTCAAAGAAATAATAGCTGAGAACTTCCCAAACCTGGGGAAGGAACCAGAATTCCAAGTACACAAAGCCACTAGAACTTCTAATTACATCAATGTAAAAAGACCCTCTCCGAAGCATGTATTATTAAAGCTGCCAAAAGTCAATGACAGAAAACATATTAAGGGCAGCAAGGCATAAGAAAACCTACAAAGGAACCCCTATCAGGCTTTAAGTGGATTTCGCAGCAGAAACCTTACAGGCTAGGAGAGAATGGAATGACATATTCAAAATTCTGAAGGACAAAAACTATCCACTGAAAATATCCTTTAGATACAATGGAGAAATAAAAACTTTCCCAGATAAACAAAAGTTGAGGGAGTTCATTGCCACAAGAACAACCCTGCCTCCTACAAGAAAAGATCAAGAAGTCCCTTATGCCTGAAAAAAGGAGAAAGGGTTTACAAAGCCTTGAGCAAAGGAGATCAAAAAACAGACAAAATCAGAAAATTGCAGCTCTCAATCAGAACAGGTTAGCAAACACAATTATAATGTTAAAGATAAAGGGAAGGAAAGCATCAAAAATAACTATGATCACTTTATTTTAATCACAAACTCACAACACAAAATGGAATAAGTTGTGACAACAATAACTTAGAAGGGGAAGAAGAAGGAGAGGGAATCTGCTTAGACTCAGGAAATAAGAGGCTATCAGAAAATGGACTATTTACGAGATCTTTTATACAAACCTCATGCTAACCACTAAACAAAAATCAGAACAGAGACACAAATGATAAAAAATGAGAAAACCATCACAGAGAAACACCAAACTCAACTGGCAATTGTAAATACACAGGACAAGAAACAAAGGAATTACAGAACGACTGGAAAACAAGAGATAAAATGGCAGCATTAAGCCCTCATACATCAATAATCACTCTAAGTGTAAATGGATTAAAGTCTCCAATTGAAAGACAGAGAGTGGCAGGATAGATTAAAAAACAAGACCCAATAATATTCTGCCTCCACAAAACACATCTCAGCTCTAAAGATAAACACAGGCTCAGAGTGAAAGGATGGAAGGCGATACTCCAAGATAATGGCAAACAAAAGAAAGCAGGTGTTGGGGTCAGCCCCGTGGCTGAGTGGTTAAGTTTGTGCACTCCACTTTGGTGGCCCAGGGTTTTGCTGAGTCGGATCCTGGGTGCAGACATGGTACCGCTCCTCAGCTCATGTTGAGGTGGCATCCCACATAGCACAACCAGAGGCATTCACAACTAGAATATACAACTATGTACCAGGGGGCTTTGGGGAGAAGAAAAAAAAATTGGCAACAGATGTTAGCACAGGTGCCAATGTTTAAAAAAAAAAAAATAAAGCAGGTGTTGGGGCCAGCCTGGTGGCACAGTGGTCAAGTTCGCACACTCCGCTTTGGTGGCCTTGGGTTTACGGGTTTGGATCCTGGGTGTGGACCTAGCACCACTTGTCAAGCCATGCTGTGGCAGCATCCCACATAAAATATAGGAAGATTGGCATAGATGATAGCTCAGGGCCTATCTTCATCACCAAAACAAAAAACAAAACGAAAGAAAGCAGGTGTTGCCATACTTATATCAGACAAAGTAGACTTCAAGGTAAAAAAAGCAGTAAGAGACAAAGAGGGCAGTATAAATTGATAAAAGTGACACTTTGCCAAGAAGACATAACACTTATAAATATATATGCACCTAACACAGGAGCACCAAAGTACATAAAGCAACTATTAACAGACGTAAAAGGAGAAATTAACAAAAACACAATAACAGTAGGGGACCTCAGCACCCCACTTAAATCAGTGAATAGATCACCCAAACAGAAATTCAACAAGGAAATGGTGGAATTAAATGAAAAACTAGACCAGATGGACTTAGTAGATATATATAGAACGCTCCACCCAAAATCAGCAGAATACACATTCTTCTCAAGTGCGCATGGAACATTCTCAAAGATAGGCCACAAGTTGGGAAACAAGGCAAGCCTCAATACATTTAAGAAGATTGAAATCATATCAAACATCTTTTTTGACCATAATGCTATGAAACTGGAAATCAACTGCAAGAAAAAAACTAGAAAAGTGATAAACATGTGGAGACTAAACAACATGCTACTGAACAATGAATGGATAAATGGAGAAATCAAAGGAGAAATCAAAAAGTATCTGGAGACAACTGAAAATGAAAATACACCATACCAAGTCGCGTAAGATGCAGCAAAAGTGGTCCTGAGGGAAATTCACAGCAATACAGGCCCACCTTAACAAACAAGAAAAATCTCAAATAAGTAATCTTAAACTGCACCTAACGGAACTAAAAAAGGAACAAACAAAGCCCAAAGTCAGCAGAAGGAGGGAAATAATAAAAATTAGAGCAGAAAAAAGTGAAATAGAAAGCAAAATACAAACAAACAAACAAACAAACAACCCAGTAGAAAGGATCAATGAAACTGAGATGGTTCTTTGAGAAGATAAAGAAAACAGAAAAACCCTTAGCAAGACTCACTAAGAAAAAAAGAGAAAAGGCTCAAATAAATCAAAGTAGAACTGAAAGAGGAGAAATTACAATGGATACCACAGAAATACAAAGGATTACAAGAGAATATATGAAAAACTATATGCCAACAAATGGGACAATTTAAAAGAAATAGATAAATTCTTAGATGCATACAACCTCCCAAAACCGAACCAAGAAGAAATAGAGAATCTGAATAGACCAATCACAAGTAAAGAGATTAAAACAGTAATCAAAAAGCTCCCCAAAATAAAAGTCCAGGACCAAATGGCCTCTCTGGAAAATTCTACCAAACATTCAAAGAAGATTTAATACCTATTCTTCTCAAACCATTCCGAAAAATTGAAGAAGACAGAATGCTTCCTAACTCATTCTACAAGGCCAACATCATCCTGATCCCAAAGCCAACAGACAACGTAAAGAAGGAAAATTACAAGCCAATATCAAAGATGAACATAAATGCAAAAATCCTCAATAAAATATTGGCAAACCAAATACGGCAATACATTAAAAGGATCATATACCATGATAAAGTGGGATTTATACCAGGACACAGGGATGGTTCAACATCCGCAAATCAATCAATGTGGTACACCACATTAACAAAATGAGGAGTAAAAATCACATGATCATCTCAATAGATGCAGGGAAAGCATTTGACAAGATCCAACATCCAGTTATGATAAAAACTCTAAATACAATGGGTATAGAAGGAAAGTACCTCAACATAATAAAGGCCATATATGACAAACCCAGAGCCAACATTGTACCCAATGGGGAAAAACTGAAAAACATCCCTCTGAAAACAGGTACAAAACAAGGGTGCCCACTCTCACCACTTTTATTCGACATAGTACTGGAGGTTTTGGCCAGAGAAATTAGGCAACAAAAATAAATAAAAGATATCCAAATTGGCAAGGAAGTAGTGAAACTGTCACTGTTTGCAGACTGTTTCCATATATAGAAAACACTAAAGAATCCATCGGAAAACTATTAGACATAATCAACAACTATAGTGAAGTTTCATGGTGCAAAATCAACTCAGAAAAATCGGTTGCGTTTCTATACTCTAATAACAAACTAACAGAAGGAGAACTCAAGAATATAATCAGAACTAAAAAATAAAATATCTAGGAATAAATTTAACCAAGGAGGTGAAAGTCCTATACAATGAAAACTGTAAGACATTATTGAAAGAAATCGATGATGACATAAAGAAATGGAATAATAGTCCATGCACATGGACTGGAAGAATAAACATAGTTAAAAATGTCCATGTTACCTAAAGCAATCTACAGATTCACTACAATCCCAATTGGAGTCCCAAAGACATTCGTGACAGAAATAGATCAAAGAATCCTAAAATTCATATGGGGCAACAAAAGACCCCAAATAGCAAAAGCAATCCTGAGAAAAAAGAACAAAGCTGGAGGCATCACAATACATGACTTCAAAATATACTACAAAGCTATAGTAATCAAAACAGCACAGTACAGGTACCAGAACAGACATACAGATCAATGGAACAGAATTGAAAGCCCAGAAATAAAACCACACATCTACAGAAAGTTAATCTTCAACAAAGGAGCCAAGAACATACAGTGGAGAAAGGAAAGTCTCTTCAATAAATGGTGTTGGGAAAACTGGACAGCCACATGCAAAAGAATGAAAGTAGACCATTATCTTTCACCATACACAAAAATTAACTCAAAACGGATTAAAGACTTGAAGGTAGGATGTGAAACCATAAAACTCCTAGAAGAAAATATAGGCAGTGCACTCTTTGACATCAGTTTTAGAAGCATCTTTCAAATACTCTGTTTACTCAGAGAAGGGAAACAAAAGAAAAAATAAACAAGTGGGACTTCATCAGACTAAAGAGCTTGTGCAAAGCAAAGGAAACCAGCAACAAAACGAAAAGACAACCCACCAACTGGGAGAAGATATTTGCAAATCATACATCTGGCAAGGGGTTAATCTCTCAAATATATAAAGAACTCATACAACTCAGCAACAAAAAAATAAACCACCTGATTGAAAAACGGGCAGAGGACATGAACAGACATTTTTCTGAAGAATATATGCAGATGGTCAATAGGCCCATGTAAGAACGTTCAACATCACTAATCGTTAGGGAAATGCAAATCAAAACTACAAGGAGATATCAATTTACACCCATTAGAGTGGGTATAATTATGAAGACAAAAAATAACAAACATTGGAGAGGATGTGGAGAAAGTGGAACCCTCATACACTGCTGGTGGGAGTGCAAACTCGTGCAGCCACTATGGAAAACAGTATGGAGATTTCCTAAAAAATTAAAAATAGAAATACCAGATGACCCAGCTATCCCACTACTGGATACTTATCCAAAGAACTTGAAATCAAAAATTCAAAGAGAATTATGCACCCCTATGTTCACTGTAGCATTCTTCACAATACCCAAGATGTGGGAGCACCCCAAGTGCCCATCGACTGATGAATGGATAAAGAGGTGGTATATATACACACACACATACAATGGAATACCACTTAGCCATAAAAAAAGACAAAATCGTCCCATTTGCAATAGCACAGATGGACCTTGAGGGTATTATGTTAAGCGAAATAAGCCAGACAGAGAAAGACAAACACTGCATGATTTCAGTCACATGTGGAAGATAAACAAACACATGGACAAAGACAACAGATTAGTGGTTACCAGAGGGGAAGGAGTTTGGGGGCAGGCATAAGGGATAAAGGGCTACATATATATATAGCAACTGACAAATAATAATGTACAACTGAAATTTCACAAGGTATAAACTATCATGACCTCAATAAAATAATTTCTAAAAATGAACAAATAAAGGCAAGATGCAAGCTGTGCAAATATAGATATAAACAGACATGTGGAAGGAAAGCAGACCACCAGTCAAATAGAAAAGGCACATCTGAAGTGTCATTCTCATTCAGGTATAATATCTGAAAACTCATAGTTTTTCATTTGAATAAAAAATTGAGAATTGCACGCATTCACAGAATAAACAGAATAATTTTTGTTTCACAATTTACATAGTCGATTTTATCTATTTTTTATCCATCACATTTATGACAGTTATGAAATTTATTTTTCTAGGAAGTTGAAAGAGCACACCCGCTTGTTCTCAAAATTAGTCTTATAATTTAGGCAGTTTCTTATTCATCTTTGTGTTTTCCATGTCCAGCAGAAAGCAGACACCTCAATAAATGTTCGTAGAATTAAGGAAGAAAGGAAGCAAGGAAGGAATCATTCAGAGGAAACCCTGATGCCCTGATGCTCTTGGTTCTTGAGCACCTACCTGGTTCAAGGCCACATGCATCTGATCCACCAAGAACACATAGAGCTCGCTGATAAATGTCTGCAGCTCCTCCTGGCTTTCAAATGATGTTGTCTTCAAGTACTTCTCTCTCACAATCTTTACCACAGCATGCTGCAAGAGACACAGGTCACCCATCTGATAACAGTCCAGCACCACGCTAACAGCACAGGCCTTCCTTGAGCTTCTGGTCTAAGGCTCAGCAGCACTTCAGAAGGTGACTGATTTCTCCCTTGGTAACTGCTAGACTATCACCTCTCTGATTTTTCCTCCAAACAACATGCTCTACGTGACTTCTTTTCTTGACGTCACCATCATCACTAACATGGTCAATGCAGGACTCAAACTGTGTGAAGAGAGCCATAAAGCCAAAGAAAAGCTTTGTATTAAGTTTATGTAGTATATCTCTCATGGTGACCACATGATTCAAGGGAGAAAGGGAGAAAGACCTGCTGTGAGAGTCTGGAGAATGGAATTCTGGTTCTAACCCTGCCACTGTACAACCTCATAAATTATTTTACACTTGGCACCTTGGTTTCCTCATTTGTTAAACAGATATGTACTTTGGTATTACTATCTTATTTCAGAAAATGACTGAGAAGCTAAAGAGAAATAACAGGTGGTGAAGCTTAAAATGCTATACAAATAACATATTTCTGTAGCCAGGACAGTTTCTTCTTTTTTTCCCCTCAGCTAACATTATTTCCAGGTTTTGTACTAAGCACTTTCCATGCATTATATTATTTAATTCTCATAATGACTCTACGTGATAATATTAACATTATCCCTCATTATTAGGCAAAGAAATTGAGGCTCAGAGATGTAAAGTCACTTGACCAAGGTCATCAGGCTAGTAGTGATGGAACCAGGAATCAAACTGAGATGTGCCTATGCCACCTACTGAGAACAGCCTCTTGCCTCCATGAGCAATAGTTGTTTTTCACTTTATTATTTCCATACGCTTTCTTTGTATCTGTTTAGTACAGTACAAGGCACAAAGTAAGTGTGCATAGAGAGGTGACAGGCAATGTAGTAGTTAAGAACGTGAGTTCTGGAGTCAGACTGCCTGAATTTGAGTCCTATCTTTGACCTTTACTAGCTCTGTGACCTTGGGCAAATTACTTAACCGACTAACTGTATTTCTCCATCTATAAAATTGGGAGTACCTACCTCATAGAGTAGTTGTGAGGATTAAATTAGCAAAATATAAAGCATTTAAAAATTTGGTTTACAGCAAAAAATAAATGTTAACCATTATTATTTGGGAAATCACTATTAAGTAAGTGTTTCTCAAATGATAGTGATTCTATGAACTAGGGAAATGTTTGTTAATGGGAAACAGATATTTAGTCATGGAATCAGTACCAGTTACAGAGCTTCTGCCTGGTAAAGCAACATGAAATCCGGCCCCAAATCTGGCCTAGCCTCAAGTAAAGACTTAGTTTGTTAAAAGCTCACACTCAGAATAGATACTGAACCATTCTAAGGCTCTGCAGGAGTGGAGCTTCTCTTGACATTCTATCATAGAGAACACAGCTCTTTGCACCAAAAACAAGAAAGGTGGAAGCATAGCTGAGCATAATCGGAGAAAAAAAGTAACTGGGTATGTAAAGAAGATGCTTCATAAAAACCTATGGAATAATTAAATAAATGAATATTTACCTTGAGTTGTTCTTTGAAAGCAAAGTATTTTCCAGAGCAATTAAGTTCATAGCTGAGCTGGCACTTATGTTCCTCCAGGGTTTCACTATCCATATCACTCCCTAGTTTGGCCACCTGTTTTCCAAACATCCTGTGATACTCTTCCAGAATGGCTCTAGAAATGTTTTTGATCTGCATGTGGTAGTCACTCACGGCCTAGGAAAATACAAAATGTCTGGTAAAGAGGCCTTAAGGAGGTTAAGATACAGAACGCAAGTCTGAAACTAGATTGGGTTTTACATTCAACAATACTTTAGGTATAAACTGCCCTTTTCTTTTCAGCTCAGAGACTACCAACAAAAGATTAAACACTATACTATTCACTGTACCCCACTAGTCACAACCAGAACCAGGAAGGAAAATATGTGAAGCTACAATTTCTCACCCCTTCTGGAAAACATACTGAAGAGTCCCTGCCTTATTTTCAAATGAGTGCACTCAACACCTTATAATATTAAAGTTTCACCTTGGCTTTGGCACTTGCCTTCTGAGCTCCTCCTGTCCGACGGGTAAGAGGTGGCCTTGGAGGAATCATTTCCTTGACCCTGTATCAGAAAAACAACAAGAACAAGTTTATTATCTGCAGATTTATGTTCTCTTATTTCCCACCTCCAAAGAGACTGGGGGTAGATCTAAGGTCTGCACTCCCATGACACTTGAGCACTGTGCTATTCTCTCATGTGAAAGCCCAGATGTGAACCCCAGAACAGTATATGTCTATGGAGCAGGTAGGAAGGAAGCCAGGAAGCAGCTACTCAGAGAGTAGCTAAGTTGTACTTTTGGCTAATTTGAGCCCTGGCTTTACCCTTACACATTTTTAAAAACCACTGTTATGCACAAGAGGCTGCTTGACTCGGGAGCTAGAAAGAAATGGGGGCTATGATTTTAGGTGCACTCAGTAGAGTCTATGAAAGCACAAAGTTTTGGAAATCTAAATGGTAAAGGGAAGTGAAAGCTTTTCTTTCTTTGCCATCTATGATAAGAAGTGTAATCTTGGCAATAATTTATAAGACTGAATTAAATTATGATAATTATATCAGACTTTACGGTGAGTAAGAAAATACATTTTGTCACTGTCAAACTACTTATGCAAAAACTGTACCTTCTATTTTCAGGAGACTTTACAAGGTCCTAGAGGAAATTAAGTTATAGCTCTTTCTCCTTATAGCGTCAGATTACTATTGAAATACATTGGACTACCTTGAAGTTTACAATCAAATTCACAAATTCAACTTTTCTTCTATAGGTCCTATGTAATTGTATACTTCAGCTCATAATTTCTAATTTTAATTTTATGCATTTTAATAGGAATATATCCTTATCATTCAAAACTTGAGGTATAAAACAACATATAATAAACAGTCTCCTTCCAACCTTGTTGTCCAGAACCCAATTTCCTCTGGAAAGACAATGTTATTTATTCATTCATTCAAAATATATACTGAGTGCTTACTATCCATCAGGCACTTTTCCAGGTCCTGAGGATAGAGCATTAAACAAAATAGACAGAAATTCTTGGCCTCACAGAGCTTACATTCTAGTGGGGAAACAAGAATAATAAACAAGATAAATAATTAAGATAAATATGTTAGAGGGAATGGAGAGGAGGCGGAGCAAAAAGGCGGGGTAAGCAGACCCGGGACTCTCTCCCCTCCAAACTACAACAAAGGACTGAAAAAAAAGAAGAAAAAACCTGAATTTCAGCTAAGGAACCTAATGCCAGGACTCAGAGACCTACAGTATCAAAAGACAGAAGACGGAGCGCCTACTGCCTGCCTCGGAGGAGCTGGAACGGGGTAGGAGAGAACATCCCTCCATCCCCTAGAAACCAGGATCGCAGTGTGGGTCCAGGAAGGAGAAGGGGAGGGGCCGCACGACCAGGGGACCGTCTAGGACTCCTGCCACTGGTTCAGTGGAAACCCGCTGACGGGGAGAGCTTCCGTGCGCGGGGACCCCATAAACGCAGGGCCCCGGGAGACCAGAGAACAGAACTGATCGAATCCAGATCGGTGCGCGAGAGAAACCGCCCCCACCCCCGCCCCGGCAAAGTGCACTGGGCACCGACATCTTGCCGGAAGGCGGAGAGATCAGAACACGCGGCTCTCGACCCCCATCTAGTGGCGACAGGCTGTAACTGCAACCAAATTCTACCACCATGTGAAAAAACTGCTCCTCTACCATCCAGCAATTTATAAAAGCCCCAGACCAGAAGGAAAACAATAAAAACATAGAATTAAGTCCTGAGGACTTGGAATTAGGTAAACTAAATGAAAATGAGTTCAGAACAGCTATAATAAAAAAACTCAATGAGGTAGAGAGAAAGATAGACAAGCCAAGTTCTGGAGTTACTTCACAAAAGAGATTGAAATTACAAGGAAGAATCAAACAGAATTACTAGAGATGAAAAACACAATGGACCAGATAAAACAGAATACAGATTCCATGAATGCCCGGGTAGATTCCATAGAAGAGCAAATTAGCATAATCGAAGATAGGCTGAATGGCTCGAGACAGAGGAAGAAAGAGAACTAAGGATTAAAAGGAATGAGGAAAGTATTAGAGAGATAGCAGATTCAAGGAGGAGAAAGAATTTAAGGATCACAAGAATTCCCGAGAACGTAGAAAAGGAAAATGGAGCAGAAAGTGTGCTTAATGGAATTATAGAACAGAACTTCCCAAATCTAGGGATTGAGGGAGAAATGTGTGTAGAGGAAGCTTTCAGATCTCCTAGATTTGTCAATGTAAAAAGACCTACTGCAAGGCATATAGTAGTACAAATGGCAAAAAGGAATGACAAAGAAAGAATACTCAGGGCCGCAAGACAAAAGAGAATTACCTACAAAGGAGCCCCTATCAGACTTTCAGCGGATCTCTCTGCAGAAACCTTACAAGCTAGGAGAGAATGGAGTGACATATTCAAAGCTTTAAAAGATAAAAATCTTCAGCCAAGAATACTCTATCCAGCAAGAATATCCTTCAGATATGAGGGAGAAATTAAATCTTTTCCAGACAAACAAAAGTTAAGGGAATTTGTAACCAAAAGTCCTCCACTACAAGAAATCCTCAAGAAAGCTCTCATACCTGAAAAAAGGGAGAACGGGGTCACAAACCACAGAGTAGGGAGACAGATAAATAGAACCAGAATAGGATAGCAAATATTCAACTATAGCATTAGGGTAAAGGTAAGGAATCTACCAAAGCAAGGAGGATCTTATCACTCTAACTACAAACTCATAACACAAGTTGGAACAAGAAGTGAAAATAATAATTTAGGAGGGGAAGAGCAAAGGGACTAAATTAGTCTAGACCAAGTAAGTAAGAGACCACCAGAGAATAAACTATATTACACATGAGATTCTAAATACAAACTTCAGGGTAGACACTAAACAACAGAACAGAGCCACAAAACATAAATAAGCAAAAATCTAAGAAACCCAGCATAAGAAATTGCAGTATCGAATGGGTAGGATAAAGTACACAGGAAGAGAAAAGCAGGAAAGCCAGATAATGAGCAATAGATTGACAGCTTTAAGTCCACATGCATCAATAATCACTCTCAATGTAAATGGATTAAACTCTCCAATAAAAAGACACAGAGTGGCAAAATGGATTAAAGAACAAGATGCAACAATTAGTTGCCTCCAGGAAACACACCTCAGCCCCAAGGACAAAGACAGGCTCAGAGTGAAGGGGTGGAGGACAATACTTCAAGCTAATAGCAAGGAAAAAAAAGAAGGTGTTGCAATTCTTATATCAGACAAAGTGGATTTCAAAATAAGACAGGTAAAGAGAGACACACAGGGACAATATATAATGATCAAAGGGACACTTCATCAAGAAGAAATAACGCTTATAAATATCTATGCACCCAACATAGGAGCTCCAAGGATCATAAAGCAACTATTAACAGACCTAAAGGAAGATGTTAAAAACAACACAATAATAGTAGGGAACCTCAACACCCCACTCACATCAATGGACAGATCATCCAGACAGAAAATCAACAAAGAAACAGTGGAGCTAAATGAAAAACTAAAACAATTGGACTTAATAGACATATATAGATCACTTCATCCTAAAAAAGCAGAATACACATCCTTCTCAAGTGCACATGGAACATTCTCAAGGATAGACCATGTGTTGTGAAACAAGGCAAGCCTCTACAAATTTTAAAAAAATTAAAATAATAACAAGCATCTTCTCTGATCATAATGCTATAGGGCTAGAAATTAATTACAAGAAAAAGCTGAGAAAGGCACAAAGATGTGGAGACTAAACAATACTGAACAAGCAATGGATCATTGAAGAAATTAAAGAAGAAATCAAAAAATACCTGGAAACTAATGAAAATGATAACATGCCATACCAACTCATATGGGATACAGCAAAAGCTGTATTAAGAGGAAAATTCAACGCAATACAGGCACACCTTAACAAACAAGAAAAATCCCAAATAAGCAATCTTAAACTACACCTAACTGAACTAGAGAAAGAAGAACAAATAAAGCCCAAAGTCAGCAGAAGGAGAGAAATAATAAAAATCAGAGCAGAAAAAAATACTATTGAAATGAAAAAGGTGGTAGAAACAATCTATGAAACAAAGAGCTGGTTCTTTGAGAAGATAAATAAAATTGACAAACCCCTAGCCAGACTTACAAAGAAAAAAAGGGAGAAGGCTCAAATAAACAAAATCAGAAATGAAAGAGGAGAAATAACAACAGACTCTGCAGAAATACAATGGATTATAAGAGAATACTACGAAAAACTATATGCTAACAGAATGGATAACCTAGAGGAAATGGATAAATTCTTGGACTCCTACAATCTCCCAAAGCTCACTCAAGAAGCAGCAGACAATTTGAACAGACCAATCACAAGGAAAGAGATCGAAACAGCAATCAAAAACATCCCAAAGAATAAAACCCCAGGACCAGATGGCTTCCCTGGGGAATTCTACCAAACTTTCAGAGAGGATTTAATACCTATCCTTTGCAAGCTATTCCAAAAAATTAGGGAGGATGGAACACTTCCTAACACATTCTGTGAGGCCAACATCACGCTGATACCAAAGCCAGACAAGGACACCACGAAAAAAGAGAACTACAGGCCAATATCACTGATGAACATAGATGCAAAAATTCTAAACAAAATTTTGGCCACCAGAATTCAGCAATTCATCAAAAGGATCATACATTATGATCAAGTGGGATTCATACCAGGGACACAGGGATGGTTCAACATCCGCAAATCAATCAACGTGATACACCACATCAACAAACTGAGGAATAAAAACCACATGATCATCTCATAGATGCAGAGAAAGCATTTGACAAGATCCAACAGCCATTTATGATAAAAACTCTGAACAAAATGGGCATAGAAGTGAACTACCTCAACATAATAAAGGCCATATATGACAAACCCACAGCCAACATCATACTCAATGGGCAAAAATTGAGTGCCATCCCCCTGAAAACAGGAACGAGGCAAGGATGCCCACTATCACCAGTCTTATTTAACATAGCACTGGAGGTCCTGGCCAGAGCAATCAGGTAAGATAAAGGAATAAAAGGGATCCAAATAGGGAGGGAAGAAGTGAAACTCTCACTGTTTGCAGACGACATGATCTTATATGTAGAAAACCCCAAAGAATCCATTGGAAAACTCTTAGAAGTAATCAACAACTATAGTATAGTTGCAGAGTATAAAATCAATTTGCATAAATCAGTAGCATTTCTATATTCTAACAACGAACTAACAGAAAAAGAACTCAAGAACACAATACCATTCACAATCGCAACAAAAAGAAGAAAATACCTCGGGATGAATTTAACTAAGGAAGTGAAAGACCTATACAATGAAAATTACAAGGCCTTTCTGAGAGAAGTGGATGATAACATAAGGAGATGGAAAGACATTCCATGTACATGGATTGGAAGAATAAACATAGTTAAAATGTCCGTTCTACCTAAAGCAATCTACAGATTCAACGCCCTCCCAATCAGAATCCCAATGACATTCTTTACAGAATTAGAACAAAGAATCCTAAAATTTATATGGGGCAACAAAAGACCCCGAATTGCTAAAGCAATCCTGAGAAAAAAGAACACAACAGGAGGCATCACAATCCCTGACTTCAAAACTTACTACAAAGCTAAAGTAATCAAAACAGCATGGTACTGGTACAAAAACAGGTGCACAGATCAATGGAACAGAATTGAAAGCCCAGAAATAAAACCACACATCTCTGGACAGCTTATCTTCGACAAAGGAGCTGAGTGCAAACAATGGAGAAAAGAAAGTCTTTTCAACAAATGGTGCTGGGAAAACTGGAAAGCCATATGTAAAAGAATGAAAATTGACCATTCTTTTTCACCATTCACCAAAATAAACTCAAAATGGATCAAAGACCTAAAGGTGAGACCTGAAACCATAAGGCCTCTAGAAGAAAACGTAGGCAGTACACTCTTTGACATCAGTATTAAAAGGACATTTTCGGACACCATGTCTTCTCAGAGAAGGGAAACAATAGAAAGAATAAACAAATGGGACTTCATCAGACTAAAGAGCTTCTTCAAGGCAAATGAAAACAGGGTTGAAACACAAAAACAACCCACTAACTGGGAAAAAATATTTGCAAGTCATATATCTGACAAAGGCTTAATATCCATAATATATAAAGAACTCTCACAACTCAACAACAAAAAAATCAAACAACCCAATCAAAAAATGGGCTGGAGACATGAACAGACATTTCTCCAAAGAAGATATACGGATGGCCAATAGGCACATGAAAAGATGCTCATCATCCCTGATCATCAGGGAAATGCAAATCAAAACTACACTAAGAAATCACCTTATACCCATTAGAACGACAAAAATATCTAAATCTAATAGTAACAAATGTTGGAGAGGTTGTGGAGAGAATGGAACCCTCATACACTGCTGGTGGGAATGCAAACTAGTGCAGCCACTATGGAAAACAGTATGGAGATTCCTCAAAAAATTAAAAATAGAACTACCATACAATCCATCCATTCCACTACTGTGTATCTATCCAAAGAGCTTGAAGTCAGCAATTCCAAAAGTCCTATGCACCCCAATGTTCATTGCAGCATTATTTACAATAGCCAAGACATGGAAGCAACCTAAGTGCCCATCAACAGATGAATGGATAAAGAAGTTGTGGTATATATATACAATGGAATACTAGTCAGCTGCAAAACAGAACAAAATCATCCCATTTGCAACAACATGGATGGACCTTGAGGGAATTATGTTAAATGAAATAAGCCAGTTAGAGAAGCATAATCTCTGTATGACTCCACTCATATGAGGAATTTAAAAATGTGGACAAAGAGAACAGATTAGTGGCTACCAGGGGAAAGGTGGGGTGGGGGGTGGGCACAAAGGGTGAAGTGGTGCACCTACAACACGAATGACAAACATTAATGTACAACTGAAATTTCACAAGATTGTAACCTATCATTAACTCAATTAAAAAAATAAAAAGATAAATATGTTAGTGATATATACCATGGAGAAAAATAATACAGGAAGGCAGATAGACTATGCTGGGGGCTGGAGGTGGTGGACTGGGAGAGCATCTTTCACCAAGGAAAGCCTCCCTGAGATGATAACATTTGAGTAAAGACCTGAGGGAGGTGAGGAAGCAAGTCATGTAGATATCTGGGATAAGGAAATAACAGGCAAAAGGAACAGCAAGCATAAAGGCCTTGCTGCAAGAGTGTGCCTGGCATGTGTGCAGAACAGCAGGGAGGCCAGTTTGGCTGGACTGAAAAAGTGAGAGCAAAGTACATGCAGAATATATAAGGACAAAGTCCTCGTAAGGACTTTGACTTTTACTCAGAGTATGATGGGGAGTCACTGGTAGTTTCTGAGCAGAGGAGTTACATGAGTTGACTTCCATTTCAATACAACCATTATAGAATGCTGTATTAAGAATAAACTGCCCAAATATTCATCAACTGAAGAATAGGAAAACAAAATATGGTATATCCATGTGATGAAATATTATTCAACAATAAAGAAATGAAGTACTGATACATGCTACAGTATGGATGAACCTTGACAACATTATCTTAAATGAAAGAAGCCAGTCACAAAGACCACATATTTTTATGATTCCATTTATATGAAATGTCCAGAGTTGGCCAATCTATACAGACAAAAAGTAGATAAGCCCTTGCCTAGGGCTGGGGGATTGGCATAAGGGTTGGGAGGAAGTGTAAAGTGACTGCTAACGTACATGTTTCTATTAGGGGTAACAAAAATGTTACAAAGCTGACTGTGGTGATGGCTATGCAACTCTGTGAGTATACTAAAAGCCATTGGATTGTATACTTTAAACGGGTGAACTGAATGGTATGTGAATTATATCTCAATAAAGCTGTTATTTTAGAAAAAAATAATAAACTGAAGGGTGGAATAGTAGATGCAGGGACACCAGGTGAGAGATTACTATGGCCCTGAGCAGAAAGTTTATGAAAATTAGATATACAAATCCAGAGTTCAGGAGACAGGTCCAGGCTTGATACATAAATTTGGGAGCGATCAGCATATAGATGGTATTTAGAGCCACGAGACTGGATGGAAACCAAGGGAGTGAGTGTAGATTGAAAAGAAGTCCAGGGACTGAGCTCTGAGGGACTCCACTATTTAGAGGACGGAAAGATAAAGAAGGCCAGAGAGAGAGGAAAAAAACCAGGAGAGTATAGTGTCCTGAAAGCCAGGTAAAGAAAGTGCTTCAAGAAGGATTGAGTAGTTAAATGCTGATGACAGGTCACAATGACCCTGAGAGCAGACCATTGGATTTAACAATGTGGTGGTCATTAACAGCCTTGCTGAGAATATTACCCAGAGACAAGTTATTGGAAGTGAATTACTAGGTTCAAAGATGCATGCATTTGTATTTTAATAGCTACTACCAAATTGCCCTCCACAGGAGTTGTACCACCAATTTATGCTCTCACTAGCTCGTATGAAAGGACCTGTTTCTAAATATTCTTATCAACAACATAATGAGTTATCAAGCCTTTTTGATCTTCTGCAATTAAAAAAAACAAGGTATTTCAGAGTAGTTTTAATTTGCATTTCTTTTATTATGAAAGTAATTGTGCTTCTTTTCATGTTTAAGAATGAATTAAATTTATATATATTATTATACATTGACATAGATTCAGCAGTTTGGTACACACATGCCTCAGCCAGAGACCAAAGGCAAATAATCTCTTATGAATATTGGGTCCTATTTTCTATCACTAACTAGTCATTCTAATCGGCCTTTGCACTATATATTGTCACTATATATATTTATATCTTCATATTTACACTATATATTGGAGGAGAAATCTGCCTTCTACCTCCTTACAGCCAAAGAAAAAACTTACAGCTAATAACTATTTCTCACTAAAAAAGTCTAAGAATATTTAAAAGTTGATATAGCATAATTTAAAAAGTACTATATATAGTCAAGCTAAATTGATAAAAAGTCAGAGATAAAAACAATGATTAAAAAAAGAGCTCAGTGATGGAGAACAGATCGGTGGTTGCTAGACGTATGGGTGTGGAGTGGGTAAAATGGGTGAAGAGTGTCAAATGGTACAAACTTTCAGTTATAAAATAAATAAGTCATGAGGATACAATATACAGCATGGTGACTATAGATAATAATACTGTACTATATACTTGAAAGTTGCTAAGGTATAGATCTTAAAAGTTCTTATCACACGAAAAACAAAATTTTTGTAACAATGTATGGTAACTATGTTAATTAGACTTATTATGGTGATAATTTTACAATGCATATGAATATCAAATCATTATGTCGTACACCTGAAACTAATATGTTATATGTAAATTATACT
Organism: Equus asinus; assembly: GCF_041296235.1. Classification (NCBI taxonomy): domain Eukaryota; kingdom Metazoa; phylum Chordata; class Mammalia; order Perissodactyla; family Equidae; genus Equus; species Equus asinus. Next base: position 61,806,948 of record NC_091791.1, read on the forward strand.
TCAATAAAAAATTGCTTCTGCATTTCCTATAAAACTTTCATTAACAATGCTATTATTCTGTCACTCAGTATTCCCTATGTGAGAGCTCAAAAGAGAAATTTGTTTTAGAATTTAATGCCAAGAAAAAAAATCTGTTCTCTCTTGGGTCTAGTGTGCATCCTCCTCTATGATTAGAATTGCATAACTTACAGGGATTCCCTTTTTGTTAGACAACTCAGATTTGATGATTATTCCTGCCAGCTCTATTTAACAGTTTCTTCCTTTTTGTTTCCATGGCTTGAGTTCTTAACTTTCTATTTCTAGATTATCAACCTTATTTTATATATATCATTTATGGTAAATAGTCTCAGGTTATTTCTGGAAAGGGACTAACTGAAAAGTTTTAAAAAGTTTAAGAACTCTCTGGTATAAAAGATGAATGTGCCACTACAAGCAGGTAATTCTCAAAAGGAGACTTCCAAATGACTAATGAATATGTGAAAAAAAATGTTTAATCTCACTAAAACATTTGTAATGTGGATTAAAGTTAAAATTAGAAACTTTCTTTTCCTGTCAAAATAGCAAAAATAAAAAACTATTGTGTTGGTGAATGTATGAAGAAACAGCAGTCTCATATATTGCTTGTGGAACTGCAAACCTTTTGGAAGGCAATTTGGGGATATTTATCAAAAGCCTTAAAAATATCTGTAATAAATAGTCTTCAACATGGAAGCTTTTATTTCCTTTCATCCTTCATTGAGCATGGTGCAAGTCACATCAAGAGGTGAGGTCTAGACATCAGCAAAATGGCAGAGTAGAGAACTCCATACTCCTATCCCTCCACAGAAACATTGAAAAACCAACCAGAAACTGTCAGAACCAACTTTGTCAGAACTCTGGAAGACAGGTAAAGGTTTACAGCAACCAAGTGAATACCAAATCAAGAAAAACACAATTAAAAAATAGCAGGAAAGCTTAGCAGTATTTTTACTTGCCCTTGCCCCACTGCCCCCATCCCCAACTCAGTGGCAGTCTTGAAGATGGCAGCCCACATCTCGAGTGTGGCACACCAGTCCCTGATTCTGGAAGAGCAAAGGAGACCTTATTTGCAAGTTACCATGTTTGTTCTAACCTATCTTGGACTACCTGAAGGACTGACATAAGGCATTTGATTCTATTTCTCCTAACTTAAAACCCATTCAGTGTAGAAAAGCAGTGGGTGGGCACTACTCAAAAACATTTTAAGGTTATCAAAAACCCATAGCTCTGTGGGACAAAAGATTATGGTTAAAACACACAACAACCACTTAAGGCCTAGGGGGAAAAGCCAGAGAGTTTTTTTGGAAGATTAGGGTATTCAAAACTACTTGCATACACTGGGAAATTTAGAAAGCCACATACATGCCCAAGACAGGATATATGCTCAGAAAAGACCTGAGAAGACCCTAAGCTTTCAACACTGACTGATCTATAGTCTCAGTGCAAGCAGAAAGTGAAAGCTAAGGCAGAATTATAAACAGCCTGGTTAAGTGTTAAAAGAATGGCATGGCACAGAGCCATCTGCAAAGACAGAAAAAGAGATTTTGTTTACTAGTTTGTTTACGTTAAGATACTAGCATTCAACAAAGTCTCAGTCAAAACACTGGCTGAGCACAAGCTACAACTTCAACAATCAAGAACAGCCAACCCCGGGGATCAGGAAAATCTGATTTCCAAAGTTCCCACATTATAGTACCCAAATGGTCAGTTTTAAACAAAAAAAATAACATGTACAAAAAAACATAAAAGTATGGCTCTTTCAAAATAAAAAATAAACTGACAGAAGCCGTCCCTGAAGAAGCCCAGACATTGGACGTGCAACAAAAAGATGTTAAATAAACCAATTTAAACATGCTCAAAGAGCTAAAGGAAACCACAAAGTACTAAGAGAAACCAGGAAAATGATGTATTAACAAAATGAGAATATCAGTAAAGAAACAAGAATTATAAAAATTATAAATAGAAAGTCTGGAGTTGAAAAGTACAATAACTGAAATGAAAAAGTCACTAGAGGGTTCAAGATTGATCAACAGAAGGAACAACCAGAAAACCCGAAGATAGGACAACTGAAATTATCCAGTCTGAGGAACAGAAAGGAAAAAAAAATGAAAAAAAGTGAACAGAGGCTAAAATCTGCAGGATGCCGTCAACATACACATACGCATAACCAACATACACATTATGGGAATTCCAACAGAAGAGACAGGGAAAGGGACAGAAAGAATTTTGAATAAATAATGGCCAAAACCTCCTCAAATTTGATGAGGAGTACACATACGAGAAGCTTGACAAACTCCAAGCAAGATAACCTCAGAGAGATCTACATAAAACACATTAGAATCAAATTGTCAGAAGCCAAAGGCAAAAGAAAATCTCAAAAGCAGTGAGAGGAGTGACTTGTCACATAAGATTAACAGATAATTTCAATAATGTCAATAAGATTAACAGATAATTTCCTATCAGAAACCATGGAGGTCAGAAGGCACTGGGGTAACATCTTTAAAGTTCTGAAAGAAAAAAAATGCCAACCACGAATTCTGTATCTGGCAAACTATCTTTCAAGAATGAAGGAGAAATTAAGACAATCCCAGATATACAAAAGCTAAGACAGTCTGTTACTGAGATCTACCCCATAAGAAATGCTAAAGGGAGCCCTTCAAGCTGAAATGAAAGGACACTTGTCAGCAACTGGAAGGTAAATGAAGAATAAAGAACACTGGCAAAAGTAAATATGAAAGCCAGTATTATTGTACTTTTGATTTGTAACTCCTCCTTATCTCTTTTTTTAGAAGGAAAATGCAAAAAAAATTATAAATCTTTGTTAATAGGAACACAATGTATAAAAATATAACCTGTGACAATAATAATATAAAGAGGGAGGAATGGAGACATAGAGGAGCAGGGTATATAGTATTAAATCTAGCTGATAGTATTAAAACCAGATTGTTATAGGTTTAAGCTGTTAATTGTAATCCCCAAGGTAACCACTAAAAAAATAACTTAAAAAATATAAAGAGAAGGAAAGAAGAAGGGAATCTAAGTGGTATATTGTAAAAAAAAATCAAATATAAAAAAGGCAATAATGAAGTAATTCAAGAACAGAAAACATATAGGTCATGTAGATAACAAATAGATATGTGGTAGAAGTAAATCCTTCATTAGTAATCACATTAAATGTAGATGGGTTAAACTTTCCTATTAAAAGGCAAAGCTTGGCAGATCAGATTAAAAAAAAAAGTACAGCATTCATCTAACTGCTGTCAACAAGATATTCCCTTTAGATATATGGACACAAAGAGGTTGAAACTAGGAGGATAGAAAAAGATATTCCATGTAACTAGTAACCAAAATAGAGCTGAGGAGGCTATATTACTGTCAGACAAAATAGACTTTAAATCAAAAAGGATTATAAGAGACAAAGAAGAACATTATTTATAGAAAAAAGTTTCCAGACAGCAATAAAACATAACAATCACAAATAAATACGTACGTAACAACAGAATCCCAAAATATATGAGGCAAAAATTGACACATTTGAAGGGAGAACAAGACAGTTCTTCAAGAATAGAGACTTCGATACCCCACTTTCAATAATGGATAGGTCAACCAGAGAGAAGATCAATAAAGAAACAGAGGACTTACACAACAGTATAAACCAATTAGACCTAACAGACATATACAGAACACTCTACCCAACAACCACAGAATACACATTCTTCTCAAATGCACATGAAACATTCTGCAGGACAACCATATATTAGGTCACAAAAAAAGTCAATAAAGTTTTAAAAACTGAAGTCATACAAACTAGTCATGTGTCACTTAACAATGGGGATACAATCTGAGAAATGTATTGTTAGGCAATTTTGTCATTGTGCAAACATCAGAGTGTACTTACACAAACCTAGATGGTATAGCCTACAACACACCCAGGCTATATGGTATAGCCTATTGCTCCTAGGCTACAAACCTGTACAGCATGTTACTGTACTGAATACTGTAGGCACCTGTAACACAATTATAAATATGTGTGTATCTAAACATATATAAACACAAAAGGTAAAGTAAAAACATGGTCAAAGATAAAAAATGGTACATCTGTATAGGACACTTCACAGGAATGGAGCCTGCAGGACTGGAAGTTGCTCTGGGTGAGTCAGTGAGTTAGTAATGAGTGAATGTGAAGGCCTAGGACATTACTGTACACTACTGCAGACTTTATAAACACTGTACACTTAGGCTACACTAAATTTATTTTAAAAGTTTCTTTCTTCCATAATAAATTAAACCTAGCTTACTGTAACTTTTCCACTTTATAAACTTTTAATTTTTTTTAAGTTTTTGACTTTTGTAATAACATTTAACTTAAAACACCAACAGCTGTACAAAAATATTGTTTCTTTATATCCTTATTCTGTAAGCTTTTTTCTATTAATTTTTTTTTCACTTTTTAAAATTTTTGTTAAAAATTAAGACACTAACACACACATTAGCCTAGGCCTACACAGGGTCAGGATCATAGCTATCACTGTCTTCCACCTCCACATCTTGTCCCACCAGAAGGTCTTCAGTAGCAATAATATGCTTGGAGCTGTCATCTCCTATGATAACAATGACTTCTTCTGGAATATCTCCTGAAAGACCTGCCTGAGGCTCTTCTTGAGGAGTGTCACTCTTTTCAGAAATATGTCCATGGTGGTTTGCTTGGTTTCTTTCTTTCTTTTTTTTTTTATCATAGATTTGCTTGTAAGCAGATAATGCACCATGAACATTCTTCTCTATTAATGAAAACCTTTTGGTGTTGGGGACAATGTTTTCAAACTTTTTAAGGAGCTTGTTGAGGTCTGCAAAAGCTTCTGCTAAGCCCTTCAGTGTGAATTTTCTTAGGGGTTCTTCTTTTTCTTCTCCTGAAGTTTCCTTTTCTCTTGCCTCTTCTTCAGCTATGTGCTTCTATTTTAGTTTAACAACTCCTCATTAGTCAATTCCTCATGAACTACTTCTAGGAGCTCCTCAATGTCATCCTCATCCACACCCAGTGTAAAGTTGTCTGCCATCTCAACCACAGCCTTGTTGAGTTGCGCAACCTCCTCATCCTTGGCAAATCCTTAGAAGTCATGGATGAACCTCTTGAGTGTCTTGTCCAGATGCTGCTCATACACTCCTTGGTGACATCACCCAAAACCCAAGCAAGGTTCCTGATGCAGTCACAGATGTTAGAATCCTTCCAGAATTGCATCAGTGTCTTCTCAGTGTCTTTCTCAGTTGCAGCAATAGCCTGGGAAAAGGTAATCCTCAAGTAGTTGGGCCTTAAAAGCTGCTATAACTTCTGGATCCATTGGTTGGATTAAAGATGTGGTGTTTGAAGGAAGAAGCACTGCTTCGATGTAGGGATGAAGATCACCAATAAAAGGAGGATGTCCAGGACCATTATCAACAATAAGAAAAATCTCGAACGGGATGTTATTCTCCAAACAATACTTCTCCATTTCGCTGGCACAGCAATTCAGGAGGGCATCTTGGAAGAGGAACTGGGTCATCCATGACTTCTTATTGTTCCTGTAGTACACTGGTAGTGTGTGCTTATTGATATGCTTGACAGACCTGGGGCTCTCACTGTGCCAGATCACAAAGGATTTCAATTTGTAGCCTGCAACATTACCCAAAGGAAGACTATTATCCTGTCCTTAAAAGCCTTGAAACCTAGCATTTACTTGGCCTCCTTACAGATGAAAGCCCTTTCAGGCATCAGTTTCCAGAACAAGGAGGTTTCATCTATGTTGAATACTTGCTCTGGCAGGTAATTTTCTTCCACAATCAGCTTATCTAGAGTTTCCAAAAATTCTTCACCTGCCTTTACAACAGTACTTGCAGACTCACCAATCACTTTCACATTATGTAATGAATAACGATTCTTGCATTGTTTAAGCCACCCAGAGCTAGCAGTAAATTCAACACCATAGTCAGGGCCAGCCTTTTCTTTCAACATCACAAATAAACTTTTTGCTTTGGCTGTGATCATCGTGGTGCTGAAATGGATACACTTCTGTGACAGGTCTTCAATCCAGGTCATTGGAAGTTTCTACATGCCTGATCAAGGCCCTTCTCAAAGTTTTATTAATCTTGTTGCCTTTGATGAAGCAGATCCTTTAACAGCTTCCATCACTTTGTTCTTGTTCTTCAAGATTGTAACTGTGGTGGAATGGGACATGCCTGACTGATGACCAATAATCATCACTGATTTTCCACCTTCGTAGTCCTTAATCACTTTTCATTTCATTTCCGGGTCAATCACTCAATGTAGCCCCTTACTGGCAACATTAGCAGTGGATTTTGTATTCTTGGGGGCCATGATGAACAAAACGACATCAAATTAAACCAAGCATAAGAGAAAAATGACACAATCAAGAGACACAGTAAACATGAGATGTATGAGGCTGCTGCCAGCATAACATGGTATACTGTTTTACAGTAAACATTTTTTTATAAGTAGCAAAACTGTACTCTAAAATTACAATTAAAAGTATAATATAGTAAATACATAAACCAATAACATAGTTGCTGATCATTATCAAGTATTATGTACTGTACATAATTGTAAATATTATACTTTTATACGACTGGTAGAGTAGTAGGTTTGTTTACACCAGATCACCACAAACACGTGAGTAATGCATTGGGCTACAATATTACAATGGCTACAATGTCACTAGGCAATAGAAATTTTCCAGCTCCATTATAATCTTATGGGACCACCATTGTATATACACTCTGTCATTGACCAAAACATCTTATGTGGTACATGACTGTATCTTTTCTAATCACAATGGAATTAAACTAGAAATCAATAATTGAAGGAAATTGGAAAACTGGAAGATTCACGAATATGTGGAAATTAAGCAACACAGTTTTAAATAACCTAAATATCAAAGAAGATATCAGAAGGGAGATTAGAAAATACCTGGAGATGAATAAAAACAAAAACACAACATACCAAAACTTATGGGATGCAATGAAAGAAGGGCTCAGAGGGAAATTGATAGCTCTAAACACATAGATTAAAAAAGAGAAAGCTCTCAAATCAATAACCTAACTGTACATTGTAAGGAACTAGAAAAGGAGAACAAACTAAACCAAAAACTAGAAGAAGTAAGGATACAATAAAGATTAGATTAAATATAAATAAAACAGAGAAGAGAAAATCAACAAAACCAAAAAGCTGGTTCTTTGAAAAGATCAACAAAATTGATACATCTTTAGGTAGATGGACCAAGAAAAAAAGAACGAAGACTCAAATTACTAAAATCAGAAAGGAAAGTGGGGACATTACTCCCCATTTTACAGAGACAAAAAGGATAGTAAGAGAATACCATAAACAATTGTACATCAACAAATTGGATAAGCTAGATGAAGTGGACAACTTCCCAGAAACACAATCAAAGCACTATGGTACAATATAAAAAAAGTTTTTTAAAAATTACATATATTTAGACATAATGTGGTGTGTGTGTGTAATATAGAGGCATTACAACATTACAGAAGGATAAATACTAAGGTGGTAAAAGTGGTTATCACCGGATGAGTAGAAATCTGAGTGTTTTTGTTTTGTTTTGTTTTGTTTTGCTGAGGAAGATTAGCCCTGAGCCAACATCTGTGCCAATCTTCCTCCACCTTATATGTGCAGGAAGCATGTCCCCCACATATAAAGCATGTCCACTACAGCATGGACAATCAGTGGTTTAGATCTGTGCCTGGGATCCGAATCCAGGAACCCGGGCTGCTAACGCAGAGCATGCTAAACTTAACCACTATGCCACAGGGCTGGCCCCATAAATCTGAGCGTTTTTATGTGCTTTCTTGCTGATCTCAATTTTCTCAAATTTTTTGTAATGGGCACAAACTGCCTTTGTAATAAGAAAACAACAATTAACAAAAGAAACTTCATCTGGAAAAAAATGGAAAACTGTCTGCTGCTTAGCCCAGGGGAAATTACATTTATGGGGACAAAATGACTTCCTTCTATTAATATCTAAATTGTTTTTGCAAAACAAGTATGAGAACCATTGCTACATACCTTCTGGCTAGCTCCTCAGGCATTCGCTTTGGGACCAAAGCTTTGTCCAACTGAATCTCCAATACAATGTACGTTCCTGCTTCTACATATTGCTGTAAAGACATTTTTCTCTAATTTATTCTTTCCAGAAGAATATATTTATTAAAAAATTTTAGCAACATAAGATAATGCTCACAACATTAATAAGTGAGAAAACTGCATATACAACTACATATATAGTGTGATCTCAACTATTAAAACATTTTTTACATAGTAAAACAACTGGAAAGAAAAATAGCAACAGTGGTTATCTTTTTCAGAAAAGGGATTTTATTCTTCGAAACTTGTACCACAGCTGAAGCGCTGTTTAACTTGTTTAATACTTTTCTTGGACTGTTTTAAGTGAATGCCATTCTTTCTCCCACCGAACCTTTCATGAGTCCTGCAGAAATATTCTCACAACCTTCTGATGTTCCCACTCACAGCTTCCTACCACCATCTACCAACTGCAAACTGAAGGTCATTTCTACCCAGATTTTTGCCAGCATCCTAAATATGTGTCCAAAATTGAACTTTTTTCCTCTGTATCAACCTCTCTTTTGGCTTTTCTCTTAATGATTTTGCCATCCTTCCAGAAAGTGAGGCTTGAAACTTGAGTTATCTTTAATTTTCTTTCTCACCACTCCCAAAACTTCCCAATTCTACGCTTTGCCTCTGCAGGTTTCTGACTTTATGACAAGCCCTTCCCTAAATCAAACTGTCATCAACACTCATCTGTACTATAAGAAAAACCTATAAACTGACATCTGAAGCCCCTACCCCAGAAATCTTTTTCACATCTTTGCAAGAGTTCTACCCTGAAGCACACACGAGGCATGGTTTCTCCTCGACTTAAAAACTTTTATTATGAGTCATTTTATTATGAGTCCCTCATCACCTATAGAATGATGCCCAAGCTTTTTAACAAGGCTTGCAAAGTCTTTCTACAACCGGACTCAGCCTCTCTCTTCTTTCTCAACTCCTTTCAGAACCTCTCCTTTCTTTTCTTTAGAAGCTCTTCTTTTCTTTTCATTTCTCTGTACCATGCACTGAACTAACTGATGCACCCCGAGTTCTGCTACCTTCTCTGTGCCTTGACTCAAGCTGTTCCCTGGCCTCTTTCCATCTTCATCTGGCAGAGTTCTCTTCATCTTTCACTACTCAGCTCAGATGCCCTCTTTCATGAAGCCTCCTGAGACTGCCCCATCCTAGTAGCTATTAATCTGTCTCCTTTGAGCCCCACAGCACTTTTATTTGTACCTCTCCTATAGCACTCATCAACATTCTGTATCACAGTTAGCTGTGTGCCAGTCTGTTTTACACCCAGACTATTGAGTGTCTGGAGGGCAGATGAATAAATGCTGCAGATAATGCATCTTTGCATCCCTCCTAGTGTTTAATAAGGTAGAATTAATAAAAGACATAAATCTTTAATCCTGGAAAGAACCTTAAAGTTAATCTGGTACCCACTCATTTTAGAGAGTCTCAACGAGACAAAGAAATTTACCCAAGGTCATAAACTAGTCATGGCAAGTGTGGAATGGTAACTCAGATAATGAGCATTTTCCTAAGAATTTTCAACTATACCATACTATCTTGCTCAGTAAAGGACTGATGAATTTAAACTTAATTTTCAATTCTTTTTGCATAGTTACCTGTCCTTCTGGATTGTGGCATAGAGAGGGTTCAACTTCCAAAGGAGTATCCGAGCTCTGAGATTTTATACTAGGTGCTTGCTGAAAGAAAATGAGCACACCTCAAAAACTGAATTCTTACATGGTCTTCACAAGGGCAGGAACAATGATCATTATGTTGCATCAAAATGCAAATGAACTTGAGGCAATTCACCAAAGGAGAAATCAGTGCAAGCTTCTGGAATGTAGCAAAACCAGCAAAATCATCACCTTCTCAAAAACCTACCACATCCCCAGGCTTAGGCTTTCCTTCTATGTCCTTTTCTTTGACTGTTTTATCTTCTTTCAGGTTCTTAGAAATAACTGGTTTGGACAATGGGGAATTAACACCTCCTACTTTATTATTCTGAATCAAATGATGGCCAGTATCCCGGAACAAGCTAAATAAACACTTGGTCTGAAAAGAAACAAAAAAATAACAGATGAAACCATCACAGAAAATTAGCTGCCTGCACTATTTACTTAAATTATTAAGAGGAGACCTTTCAACCTGGCTTGATTTTGGTGTCTCAGAACTTGTTACCAGAAAGCTTTTAATTTCTGACACATAGTTCCAAATTAACTTTAAGTGGTAGAATTTATTTCTGTACAAGAAATATTACCTGTCTAATTACTACTTGGCCCATCAATTATAACTGGGAGACTAACACAAGTTTAAAGTTCAAAGTAAAAACTTTGTATGGGAAAATTCAAACTATAGATAAATGACTGGAAAAGATTCTTATAACAATTTTTAATTAAACAACATAGATGAATCTAAATATAATTTATGCTGAGTGAAATCAGCCAGACCAAAAAGAAAAAAAACAAAGGTGAGGAGTGGACAGAGGTGGGATAGAAGGATAACAGGGGACACGAGAAAACTTTGGGGCCAATGGATGTTTTCATTATCTTGATTATGGTGACAGTTTCACAGATATAACCTACGTCAAAAGTTTTAAATTGTACACTGTATGCAGTTTATTATATGTTGGTTATGCTCAATAAAACTGCTAAAAAGAGAGTCTAACAATACTGAAGAAAAAATTGTAAATACCAAATATCACTTGCAATTCTACCACCTTTACCATAATTACTGTATTTCATAGATTTTAAGATACAAACTTTCTCAAATTTTAACATCTGTAGGAAACAAGAACGTTTCATATACACTTATATGAACAATATGTACAATATGTAGTTATTTGTGTCCACCTTCTTTCACTTAGCATGTTTTTTAGGTTCATCCACGTTATAGCATGTATCAGTAGTTCATTCCTTTTTTAAAACAGCTTTATTGAGATACAGTCAGGCTTCACTTAACAATAGGGATACGTTCTGAGAGATGTGTCATAAGGTGATTTTGTCACTGTATGAACATCACAGAGTGTACTTACACACACCTAGACAGTATACCCCACTACACATCTAGGCCATGTGGTACTAATCTTATGGGACCACCATCATATATGTAGTCTGTCATTGACTGAAACGTCATTATGTGGCACATGACTGTATAATTCAAATTCCATATAATTCACTCATTGAAAGTGTACCCAAAATTCAATGATTTGGCATATCACATTATTTGTAACTCATTCCTTTTCACTACTAAATAGTATTTCCTTGTATAGATACACCACATTTTGTTTACTGAGTCACCAGTTGTGGACATTTGGACTGTTGTGAGTTTTTGGCTATTATGAATAATGCTGCTATAAACATTCACATACACGTCTTTGTGTGAATGCAAGTTTTCAATTCTCCTGGGTAGGTTCCTAAGTATGATTTACTGGGGTGTGTGATAAGTTTATGTTTAACAAAGATTTTCTGCATAGTTGTTCTACCAACAACTGAGAGTAGAATATTGAAATTTCTAAGTGTTACTGTCAAATTATCTATTTCTCCTTTCAGTTCTGTTGGATTTTGCTTCATGCATTATGAGATTCTGTTGTTAGGTGTGTATGCATTATAATTTATATAAATATTATTTATAATAATTTATAAACTCTATATTCCTGATTAATTGACACTTTAATCATTATAACATGTCATGCTAAATCTTAGTAATATTTCTTGTCTTGAAGTCTGTTTTGTCTGATATAAGATAGCCACTCAGCTCTGTTTTTCTATTTGCATAGTTTATTTTTTCCATCCGTTTTTTCTCCTTTTTTTGGTGAAGAAGATTTTCTCTGAGCTAACATCTGTTGCCAATCTTCCTCTATTTTGTATGTGGGTCACTGCCACAACACAGTTTGACAAGTGATGTAGGTCCATGCCCAGGATCCAAACTCATTGACCCAGGCCACTGACGTGGAGTGTGCTGGACTTAAGCACTATGCCACAGGGCCAACCCCCTTTTCCATCCTTTTAGTTCAACTTATGTGTGTCTGAATCTAAGGTATATCTGCTTTAGAGAGCATATCACTGAGTCTAGATTTTTTTAATCCAGTCTCATAATCTCTGTCCTTTCATTGGGAATGTTTCGACTACTCACATATAATGTTATTGTTGAAATTAACATTTATGTTTGCCATTTTGCTATTTGTTTTCTATATATCTTCTGTCTTTTTTGTTTCTCTGTTCCCCCTTTAAATGTCTTCTTTTATGTTAAATATTTGTGATATCTCATTTAATTCCTTTGTTTATGTATATGTGTATATATGTGTACATGAAGATGTGTATATATATATGTTTATATACATATAGACACATATATATTTGTGTGTATGTATATGTATACACACAATTTTCTTAGTGGTTGCTTTAGGGATTATAATATGCATCTTAACTAATCACTATCTATTTCACATTGATATTAACAATTCTGGTAAAATGTAGAAACTTCACTGCACTATAGTTCCATTCTATCATTTCCCCTTCATGCTACTACTATCATATAAACTAAATCTATATATGTTATAAATCCAATAATATAATTAATGCTGTGTACAATCATGTCTTTCAAATAATTTAAGAATAAAATGAGAAAAAATATATTTCTAAAATCTTTTATATTGTTACATTCAACCATTTCTAATGTTCTTCATTTCTTCTTGTAGATTCAAGTTAGCAATTGGTGTCATAATCTTTCAAGCTGAAAGAACTTCCTTTAGTATTTCTTGCAAGACAGGTTTGCTAGCAACAAATTCTTTCAATATTTGTTTATTTGGCAATGTCTTTATTTTGCCTTTGTTTTTGGTTGATAATCTTTTCATTCATAACTTTGAATATATTATACGATTGGCTTCTAGATTTCATTATTTCAGATGAAAAATCAGCTGTTAACCATATCAGTGCTCCCCTGTAAATGATGAGCTGTTTTTCTCCTTTTGAATTCATGATTTTCTCTTTGTCTTTCAACAGTTCACTATGATGTGTATATTGTAGATCTCTGTATGTTTACCCTATCTGGCATTCTCTGAACTTCTTGGATACGTAAATTAATGTTTTCATCAAACATGGGATGTTTTCAGACACTATTTCTTCATTTATCTTTTCTGCCCCTTTCTATCTCTTCTCTCTAGGGACTCTCATTACAATTATGTTGGTCGCTCTCCACAAAGATCTCCATTTTAACCAACAGCATCACTGGGCATGGGTGCTTCATCCACTGCTCCAAATCGTGTGAGCCCTCTCTGTGGAAACAAAGTTGCTGGTCCTCACAGCCTAGCCTGCCCTAGTAGAATCACTGCTCTGATGAAGCTAAAGGAATGGAGTGGGGGATGAGGAGTGGTTCAGGAGCAGCCCTAGGCAAAAATGCCTCAAACTCCATAGTTTTTCATGCACTAATACTTCTCATTTTGTTGATGCCTTTGGTCAATTTCCAGAGCACTGAAATGGCTTTTTGTTGATTTGTCCAGCTTTATAGCTGATTAGGGGGAGAAAATTTGACAACCTCATCATTCAGACATAGCCAGAAATATTTCCTCTCCAATATTTCCTATATATTTTAAAAATTATGATTATATATTTTTTTAAAAGTTGAGATCATATTGAATATAATTTTAAATCCTGATTTTTCATTTAACAGACTATCACATGCATCCTCTCATGTTTTTAAATTTTGCATCAGGATAATTTTTAATGTACACACAAAGAAATCGCTCCTATCATATGAGTATAAAAAAAGTAATGGTAAAAATGTCTGTGTGCCAACTATATCCCTAGTGCTTTACATATTTTATCTCATTCAATATGTAAAACAATTCTGGGAAACAAGCATTGTCTCCATTTTACTGACACTAAAGAGAAATTTAGTCACTTGGCCAAAGTCACTCAGTCAGTAAATGGCAGCTCCAGAATTCAAACTAGAGGCTGCCTGACATCAAAGCCCATAACCTTTCAATTACAATATACTGTTTCCCTCAGATTCACCGGAATATTTTCATGCAGTAAAGTCTGGATACTATTCTACTTATTTCCTTAAAATAGATTCCTAGAAGTAGGAGTACTATGGGAAAGGATATAAGTATTTTAAGCTTCTTAATACATACTGACAGAAAATTTTTTTGCAGACACTTGGTACTAATTTATACTTCTACTGGCAGTGAATGAAAGTTGTTTTACCTATCTTTGCCACCAGTGGGTATTATCATATTTTAAAGAATTGTCTGATTTTACAGGTAAAATAAAATATTTTATTGTTATTTAAATTTGAATTTCTTTGACTATAAATAAGGCCAAATGTTTCTTCTTATATTTATTGGCCATTGGCATTTCTTCTTTTCCAAACTGCTACTTCATGTACTTTGCCCATTAAAAAAAAAGATGTATTTTTCCTATTGATTTGATGAAGTGCTTTATATTTTAGGAACGGTAGCCATCTTTCTGATATGTATTCAAATATTTTCCCCACTTTTTCAGTTACATGGTAATTTTGTTTATGATGGTTTCTTTCATATAGAGATGATTTCCATTTTTTGATAAGCTAACATCTGCTGCCAATCCTCCTCTTTTTGCTGAGGAAGACTGGCCCTGAGCTAACATCTATGCCCATCTTCCTCTACTTTATATGTGGGACACCTGCCACAGCATGGCTTGACAAGCGGTGCATAGGTCTGCACCTGGGATCCAAACTGGCAAACCCCAGGCCACCAAAGTGGGACACGCAAACTTAACTGCTGCACCACAGGGCTGGCCCCCTGTAATCTAAATCTTTTATATCTTTTATTTCTTTCAAGACTAGGAAGTCTTCTTTTAACTCATATATTTAATTAATAGCCACTTCTGTTTTTTATGGTCTTCACATTTAACTTATTTTAATAAACTCATTTGAAAATCTATACTATATGTAAGATTTCTGCATTCTTTTTGCCATTTAACTATCTACAGAGCATTAATAATTATCTTTTTTAATGGATGCATATTCCATCAGTATTCTTTACAATAATTTACTAAGTCTGTCTCTATTATTAGACATTAACCTTATTTTTAGTTTTTTGCTATTATAGATCCCAAAAAGTTTTCACAAATATGGCAGTTTTGATGCTATTAAATTGTTTCCTTAAGATAAATCCTTATAAGTGCAATTTCTGATTCAAAGGACACTTATATAGAAAGAGTTTACTACTCAACTGGTTTGCAAATAGATGATGGGTCTTTCATGACTCTATTATTGAAAAATAGCTGTCCTGATGATGACAAAATAGTCATATTTTTTTCTTCTTACTATTATTGTGTTTTATAAAGCTTTACTTTCTCCTAAGAAGCAATATGATAAATTGACTTTTTGCTTGAATATATACATATATGTATATATTCTCTCTATCGATAGATAGATACATTGATGATTTTAACACCTGAAAATTGAAAGAACCATATTGTAGCTCATTAATCGGCATATGGATTTAAGTTTTCACATACTTTTAAAGAAACTTTTTTTAATTTTTATTTTTTATTGCATTAACATTGGATTATAACACTATATAGCTTTCAGATATACATAGTAATATATTTCAATTTCTGTGTAGATTACATCATGTTCATTACCCAAAACTAATTATAATCCATCACCACACATATATGCCTAATCCCTCCTTTTGCCCTCCCCCCAGTTTTTGCGTACTTAAAACAAAAGACTTCTTTCATTATCCTAAAGATATTGTATCCAACTTTATTGAGGTAAAATTGAAATATAAGAAATTACATATTTAAAGTATATAATTTGATCAATTTTGACATATTTATACACATGTGAAACCATCACCACAATCAAGATAAGCAACATTTCCATCATCCCTAATACTTTCCTCACATTCTTTTGTAATCCATCCCTTCTTTTCTCCTGTTCCCAAGCAACCACTCATCTGCTTTCTGTCCCTATAGATTACTTTCCTAGAATTATATTTAAATGGAATCATACAGTATGTACTCTCTTTTGTCTGGCTTCTTTCATGTGGCATTATGCATTTGAGATTCATCCATGTTGCATATATCAATAGTTCATTCCTTTTTATTGCTGAGCATTATTCTATTGTATAGACATACCACACAATTTGTTTTTCTGTTAACCTGTTGGGAATTTGGGTTGTTTCCAGTTTTTGGCTTTTTATTATTCTGAGGTTTTTAAGGCTCAATAGCAGAATGCCTGCAAGGCTCTATATTTAACATCCAAGTGTATCAACTGGTTCCAAATATCAATTGCAAACATGTGTATGCTAAAGATGTAAGTAAACACATATATAAAGGATAAATTAGGATTATGTCTTCTATACAATTTCTTTTTACCTTTTCATAGACTGAACTGTCTATGTAAGGGTAAACATGAAAAGCTCCCCGAATCCTCTTCACACCTGGATACAGCAATGGGACCATATTAACATAAGCCACACCATGAAATGAAAGTTGACTTTCATCATCAGTCTAAGGGAATAAAACCAGAGAGCTGTTAGTGCTATAGAGCAATGTAGCAGTTCAAAGACCAGGTTTTAGGAACTAGCTATACTACTTAACCAGTTGACTGTGGGCCAGTTACAAAGACATTTTGGGTCTCCTTTTCTTTATTTTCAAAATGGGTTTAATCATACCATGATCATTGAGGTAATGCACATAAACAGTGTTAATGAATAGTAAAGGCAGTAGCTGAATCAACACATACTCAAATTAATTGATTATATATATTCAAATAAAAAATCAATTTCATCATGTTGCTTCTTAGGAAAAAGTGAAGTTTTGTAAAAAAACAATAATAATAACAACAACAAAAACTTAAAAGAAATCAGAAGCTGTAACTTTTAGCTTTAGTTCACAGATTTGTATGAATGAGAGGGGCCTTCCAAGTCATCTGGACCAGTGATGACAAACAGGTTTAACTTATGCCTAAATTCTAATCAATTGGTGGAGGTGTTTTAGAGTACTATGTTGAGAAAGAGTCTATGTCTTATCTGGGTTCAGAAGGAAAGAGTGCTTTGATTGACTGGTACTATCTGCCGTGGATGAAGGAGGGTGAATGACAGTCTGTCATCATGTACTTACTATCCCTAATCTCATCTGAACTCCCATTACAAAGAAAAAGACTATGTCAATAAATATATCTTACCATCATTTTATGTGTGTGTGTGTGTGTGTGTGTGAGGAAGATTGTAGCTGAGCTAATATCTGTGCCAATCTTCCTGTATTTTATGTGGGATGCTGCCACAGCATGGCTTCATGAGTAGTGCTACGTCCGTACCCATGATCCAAACCTGTGAACCCCAGGCTGCCGAAGTGGAGCACATGAACTTAACCACTACACCACCAGGCCAGCCCCTTAACATCAGTTTTTTTTTTTTTTAGGAAGTCTAGCCCTGAGCTAACATCCACTGCCAATCCTCCTCTTTTTGCTGAGGAAGACTGGCCCTGAGCTAACAACCATGCCCATCTTCCTCTACTTTATATGTGGGATGGCTACCACAGCATGGCTTGCCAAGCGGTGCCATGTCCACACCTGGGATCTGAACTGGCGAACCCTGGGCCACTGAAGTGGAACATGCACACTTAACCACTGGACCACTGGGCAGGCCCCATTCACATTATTTTTAATAGCTGTATGGTGTCTCATAGAAAACTTTTATAAGAAAAAATAAATTTAGTAAAAGAAAATACATTTAACTCCTACAAAATTAAAAGTAATCTCTTTGATTTTACCTATTATAATAATTAGAAATTAGATTAAAAAGTCCTATGCTCATGTGATAACACTTCTGTTTAGAAACATAAGGAAAGTTAGCCAATGCATATTATATATTGCAAAGGGAGAAGTGGTTACACCATAGTACTATTTTTATTATGCAAAAAAAGCCTATTTTAAAAATCAATAAAACAACTTAGGTACTTGTTAAGTATCTGCTCTATGCCATGAATCATGCTAGGTACTGTGGAGGATACAAAGCAGTCTGCTATAGGGTCCTCACCCTCAGGGAGTTTAAAAAAAAGCAGAGAAGACCAGACACACACAAGTAAAACAATAGAGAACATGTTCTAGGCTCATCAAAGCTGTATGTTTTCAGAAGAGCAGCACATCTATGAACCCTGCTGCTCTAATTAGCAGGCTAAAACATTTCAAGTAGGTAAGTCTAAAAGAAATTCAGAAAGATGTATTAGGTTGAACCATATTACCAATATTTAACTTCTATGACCTATAAAAATGGCTATTTTGTACAGTTTTACCTACAGTAAAACTGTAATGAAGGGTTAAATGGAAATAGGATATCTGGAAATAAAGGCTAAATAATTTTTAGTGAACAATAGGGAGCAAGGGTGACCAGTCATCCTAATTCGCGAGGGACAAGGGAGTTTCCTGGGACATGAGACTTTCAGTGCTAAAACCAGGAAACTATTTAGCAAATCAGGATGAGTTGGTCACCCTAGAGAGCAGCAACATCAGTTTACATTTTCCTTTGGTATCAGAATTAGAAGCAGAATGACAAGTTGGGTCTGATCCAGCATTTCTCACATAAATATTTTTAAGTGAACAAATCTACCTTATCAAATTTGGCAGCCTTCCCTTTGGGTGCAATAATCAGAGGAACTCTCGTGATCTCTACAGGCCAAAATCGGCAATCAGCAATTCGCTTCTGAAAACTACAAATCAAGAGTCAGCCTATTAGCATTATATCCAAAAATGGGGTTAGTATAATCTAAGTTAAAGGGAAGTATTCCTCTCTTTTAAAAAGTAATGGAATACATATATATAAAAATTTGTATTAGGAAGATGGGTTTTTTAAACTTTCTCAAATCTATAAAATTCCCAAAATAAATCTAGTGTACTGCTAACAGAGGCAAATTGTAAAATTTTAAGAGCAATTTGGCAATATGAATCAAAAGCCTTAAAATGTTCATAATCTTTGACCCAGAAATTCCACTTCTAGTGATTTATTCTAAAGAAATAATCAGACTATAAAATAGTATAAAATATATTTATTTCTACTGTGAAAATAGAGTAGGACTTCCATTATCAGCTCCCATATGTAAAGAACTTAGGAGTTGTGACTCCTGTCCTCATAACAAGAAAAAGCTGATGAAACTGAAAATCAATGACTTTCCTTAGATCCATGTAAGAATTAATTTCATAGGGCAAATTGCCACCCTGAAATATGGAGAGACAGGCACATACAGAGAATCACGACTGAGATTAGCTTACAGGCAGCAGAAATCACTGGAGCCAGTAACCGGAAGAAACACTTTAATGGTAATTTTGACAAACTGCTGGAAGCTGAATGTGAACTAGCCAGAGAGTTAAAAGTTCCTGGGGGCCTTGTATTAGGGGTCCTCATACTTTCTTGAGTTTTAAATCAAGGGGCTCTATCAGATTGTCATGGTGAATATAGGAGAAAAATCCACTTAGGCAGGAAGAAGGGAAAAGTAACCATTCTGAAAAATGCCCAGAGTGTTCTCCATAACAAAGGCCCATCCTTTAAGGTAAAGTACTTTACCAGAGCCTTATGTGACCCAGGGAAAGGACAATTAGACAACTCCAGTCTTTTCTAGCGTTCCTGTCTCACATAAGGAGAGGAAGGAAAAAAGGCTAGTAAACACTTCTGAAGGTCACAGCCCCAGGGACTCAAACTCACTAAAATACTGAGATTTAATCACAGGATTATATAATACTTCCCCTCCACAATACCTTACTAACACATCAATAGGGTTCCAGTACAATAAGAGTGGATGGATTACAAGTGAGAGGCTGCAGAATAGAAACCCTATTTCAGAAAGAGTTCCTAGCAAAACCCAAAGACAACTAGGGAGGAGTGAAAAAAGGAAACTGAAGCTTCTAGCATCTATAGCTAGAGCAAACATTAAACTCAGCCCAGCTCCCAACCAGATTAAGATAAAACCTCACACTAAAAAACTGAATTACCTCATTTCTTATTACCCAATACATAATGTCCAGCTTTCAATGATAAATTACTAGGAATGCTAAAAGGCAAGGAAAAAAACAATCTCAAGAGACAAAGCTACATAAGAACTAGACTCAGATATGACACAGATTTTGGAATAAAACCACACATCTACGGACAGCTAATCTTCGACAAAGGTGCCACGAACGTACAAAGGAGAAAAGAGTCTCTTCAATAAATGGTGTTGGGAAAACTGAAAAGCCACACGCAAAAAGAGTGAAAGTAGACCATTATCTCACGCCATACACAAAAATAAACTCAAAATGGATCAATGACTTGAAGATAAGTCCTGAAACCATAAAACTTCTGGAAGATAATATAGGTAGTACACTCTTTGACATCAAGCTTACAAGGATCTTTTCGAATACCATGTCTTCCCAGACAAGGGAACAAAAGAAAAAATAAACAAGTAGGAGTTCATCAGATTAAAGAGCTTCTGCAAGGCAAAAGAAACTAGGATTAAAACAAAAAGACAACCCACCAACTGGGAGAAAATATTTGCAAATCATATATCTGGTAAGGGGTTAATCTCCATAATATATAAGGAACTCACACAACCGAACAACAAAAAAACAAACAGCCCAATCAAAATATGGGCAGAGGATATGAACAGACATTTTTCCAAAGAACATATACAGATGGCCAATAAACACATGAAAAGATGTTCAACATCACTAATCATCAGGGAAATGCAAATCACAACTACACTAAGATACCACCTTACACCTGTTAAAATGGCTATAATCACTAAGACTAAAAATAACAAATGTTGGAGAGGGTGTGGACAAAAGGGAACCCTCATACACTGCTGGTAGGAATGCAAACTGGTGCAGCCACTATGGGAAACAGTATGGAGATGCCTCAAAAAACTAAAAATAGAACTACCATATGACCCAGCTATCCCACTATTGGGTATCTACCCAAACAACTTGAAATCAACAATCCAAAGTAACATATGCACGCCTATGTTCATTGCAGCACTATTCACAATAGCCAAGACATGGAAACAATCCAAGGATCCATTAACTGATGATTGGATAAAGAAGATGTGGTATATATATATATACACAACGGAATACTAATTAGCCATAAAAAGACAAAATCATCCCATTTGCAACAACATGGAAAGATCTGGAGGGAATTATGCTAAGTAAAATAAGTCAGACTGAGAAAGATAAACACCAGATGATTTCATTCATATGTGGAATATAAACAAACACATTGACAAAGAAATCAGTTCAGTGGTTACCAGGGGAAGGGAGGTGAAGGGGAGCACTTAAGTGGTGACAGACAAGAAATAATATACAACTAAAATTTTGCAATGATGTAAACTATTATGAACTCAAATTTAAAAAAAAAACAACTTCGGAGGGAGTATGGGTCCCAATCTATGAATCTATAGCTAACCCAAATATCAATTAAGTATGTGGGTAGAATAAAGATGTTTTCAGAGAAAAAAAGAAAAAAAAAAAGAGGGGCTAAGACAGCCAGCATGTGTCCTTTTTTTAATCCATAAACACTGCCCTCTTCCAACTTTCCGCCAGGAATATGTGAATGTGCAGGCTGGAACTTCAATAGCCATCCTGGCCCATGAGACAACCTTGTGGATGGAAGACACATGTTAAAGAAAGTAGAGCAAAAAGAAAGATTGAGCCTTGATACTTGATAACATTGTGTAGCCACCATACGCACCAGCTCTGGACTTCTTTTATATGAAAGAAAAATAAGAACCCACCTTGGTTAAGCTACCATCACTAGAAGCCTCCGTTACTAGCAGATGCGGTGGAAGAGAGTCTCAGATTACCTTAACTCAAACATGGATAAAATTAACAAAAGTAACATTTCCTCCCACCTACAGTCTTTGTTGGTTAAACACATTCCCTTTCTTTTCCTACCTGACCACTGCAGGAGGATCAAGGTAGCAGCGGCTTTCCAAGTCCCAAATAATTCTTTTCTTTATGCACTCTGCTTGGTTCCTAAATTCTCTGTCCTATAAAATAATAAGATAGAGACTGTTGTTCTCTCAGTGTGCCATGGCTTTATCCTGCTTAACCTGTAGGGCATTTTTAATGGATTTGATCACAATTCTTTTATTACTACTACTATAAGTAGAACTACTATTGTAAATACTACCACCATCTTAAATTTTAGGGTACTTTACTATTAATAAAGTACATAGGATAAATTACTTACATTATCCTTACCATCAATCCAGTACTAACTGCCAAATATTTACTCACATAACCTCAATGAGTGATTTTCAACCCTGGATGCATATTAGAATTATCTGAGTGCTTCAAAAAAGAAGGGCATTAGTGCTATTTTAAAAGTAAATTCTCATGTAATTGATCTGGGTTAGGGCTTGGCCATTGTTATTGTTTTAAAAAATGTTGTTTTAGGGGCTGGCTCCATGGTATAGTGGTTAAGTGTGTGCACCCCTCTTTGGCAGTCCGGGCTTCACAGGTTCTGATCCCTACATGTACACTACGGACATGTACACTGCTCATCAAGCCATGCTGTGGCGGCATCCCACATAAAAAATAGAGGAAGACTAGCACAGACATTAGCTCAGGGACAATCTTCCTCAAGCAAAAAGAAGAAGATTAGCAACGGATGTTAGCTCAGAGCCAATCTTCCTCACCAAACACACACACACACACACACATATAGTTTTTTAAAATATGAAATAAAATCTTTTACCTGAAATAAAATATCTGATCTAAATGAAAATATAAATCTAAGAACAGTATAAATTTTCACTAATCTCAATGATGAGAAAGACACTGCACAATGTTTTTCAAATATTGCTAGCCTTATCTCTATTACTTAAAATCTCTAGAGTCAGATACTGAAAGAATTCAACCATCCTTGTTTTACAAACTATGTGATCAAATGTTTCCACTAATGACTATCAGCTCATTCAAGAAACATTTTCAAATGTGTTTATAGCATTTTCTATACTCTTGACAAATATAAGTTGTAATAAAACATGTTAGAAAGAAAGGAAGAAAGGAGGGAGGGAGGGAGTGAAGGGGAGAGAGAAGGGAAAAGGGAGGAGGGAAAGAAAGAAAGAAGGAAAAGGGGAAGGAGGAGGGAAGGAGCAAAAAAAAAAAGAAGAATTTCAACAACTTAAAAATAGGAGACTGGTTAATTAAATTAAAGTAGGGCCACACAATGTCATATCACACAGCAAGTGCAGGTAAATAAAGAAAAAGAATGAAAATACTCTTTATGTAGTGATGTGGGAAAATCTCTAAGATATAGTATAAAGCAAAAAAATCAAGTTGCAGAACAGTGTGTGTGAGTATGCCACCATTTGTGTAAAACATGATAGGGAAAGAATATGTGTATGTATATATGTGTGTGTGTATATGAAGCAAAAACTGATATTTTTCCCTGCTTCCAATATGATTAAGCACTTTATACACTCAGTTAAAAATATATAAAACTTTATACCCTGAGATAAGGCAAAAATAGCAGTATCTTCCTGACGTGTTCTAATTCTGAAAATAACAAGACTTTGAATATTGCCTATAAATCTGGACTCCCTAAAGAAAAACAATTTTATTCCTGACTTTTACTATGCTATGCATGTGGGCCAGTCTTTCTGAAATCTGACTCCCTTGCATTATTTGCAAGAAAACTTTACTTTTCTAAATGTTTTTGTTTCTGAGTCTCCCTTTGACTATATATATTTGTTTTTATATGCATAAAAAAGTAGCTGGAAGGAAACACAAGAAATTATAACAAAGGTGACTACTTGGATGATAACCTGGGAAGGAATTAGGAGGAAGAGACATGGAGTAGGAGGGAGACTTTAACTGCATATCTCTTAATTTTTTCTTTTGACCTGTGACTGTATTATTACCTTTAAAACAAAATAAAGAGTAAATTTGAATTAAATCAATTATGTTGTTTGCTGGACTTAAGACGTCAGGAAACATTTTAATCAGAATTAGATAACTTTTATTTTGACATGTAATTGTTTTATTTTAATAGGTGATGGATGTATATAAATTACAGTGATCCACAAAATGTTTTGTCATATGTCAGTACACTGAGTTTATCACAAAAACTGCATAATTCTCTCACCTCAGGGTGGTTGAGTTCCCCTTCTTCTTCCTCATAGGGCCCACCGACGATGAATGCATTAGGAATGTTATTAGCTCCTGGAGCTAGAATGTTGGCAATAGGCCATTTTTTGGGCCGGGGAACAGGCTCTCTTTCCCCTCCAAGCTTCAGAGTTCCATTCTTAAACAAAATGGGATAGTCCTTCTACAGAAATAAACACCATACATCAGAAAATTTTGTAAAAGACTTTGAAATGGACAGAAAAGACTACAGAAGCGTCTTTTCAATGAAATGCTGGGTACTGTTGAAGGACAATGGGTCATTTCTTCAGATTCTCCTTTGAACTGGTTTAAACCCTTTTTGTCATTTTATATTTATTTGAGAGTCATGATGTACCTTTTAAAAAACAAACTCAAATCTGACAAAGAGCTAAAAGTATAGGCAAT
Organism: Equus asinus; assembly: GCF_041296235.1. Lineage (NCBI taxonomy): Eukaryota > Metazoa > Chordata > Mammalia > Perissodactyla > Equidae > Equus > Equus asinus. The sequence continues at coordinate 61,831,624 of NC_091791.1, forward strand.
TTCATATCTATAATTTATATAAAATATACTTGCAATAGAAAATTGGTTAAGATATAAATAGGCAATTTATAGAAAAAGAAATTAGAAAATCCAACAATTGAATAAAAACAAGCTAGATATAATTAATAATAAGTGAAATACACATTAAAACAATAAGATACCATTTTAAACCATAGATTGGAAAGTCAAAGTCTGAAAATATCAAGTATTGACAATATTGTGAAGGGAATGGTATTCTTACACTTAGTTGCTGGAAATGTAAACTGGTACAACTATGGAAAGCAATTTTGCAGTCTCTAGTAAAATTTAAAATTGGTATACCCTATAACTCACCTATTCTAGTTCTTTGGGTTAAGTTTAAAACCTTTCATGAAGGAAGGGCGTTTCTGGATTGGCAAAGTAAGGACTTCTAAAAATCTGTTCCTCCATAAAAACAACAAGAATGCTGGCAAAAATTGTCAAAATTAAGCGTTTCAAGACCATTCAATGGGGACAGAACAGTGTTTTCAACAAAGAGTGCTGAGAAAATTAGTTATCCACATGCAAAAGAATGAAGTTGGACACTTATCTGACACCATACACAAAAATTAACTCAAAATGGATCAAAGACCTAAATGTAAAAGCTAAAACCATAAAACTCTTAGAAGAAAATACAGGGGGAAAGCCTCATGACATTGGATTTGGCAGTGATTTCTTGGTTATGACACCAAAGACACACAACACAAAAGTAAAATGGGCAAATTAGACTTGATCATAATTAAAAATTTTGTGCATCAAAAGACACTAACACAGTAAAAAAGGCAAACCATGGAACTGGAGAAAATATTTGCAAATCACATAGCTGATAAGAGATTAATAGCTAGAATATAAAGAGAACTCCTAAAATTCAACAACAAAAAAAAAAACACACCACCTGATGGGAAAATGGGCAAAGGAGTTGAATAGACATTTCCCTAAAGAAGATGTACAAGTGGCCAATAAGCACATGAAAAGATACTCAACATCATTAGTCTTTAAGGAAATGCAAATCAAAAACACAAGGAGATGCCACTTCACATATATTAGGATGGCTATTATCAAAAAACAACAAAAAACAGAAAATAAGTGTTGGCGAGGGTGTGGAGAAATTAGAACCCTGGCGCACTGTGGTGAGAATATAAAGTGGCAAAGAGGAATTGGAGGGTTCTACACCGAAAATGTAAAATGGCAATTTGGAAATCTCTTTCAAGAGGCTCAAAAGACCCATATACAATCATTCTATAGAAATTTGAACTAAGAAAAAACCCTGGAATTAAGATAAAGTTTTATATAATAAAGTACACTATACAAAATCAATGAAATATGTGCATAAAAGTAATCTGTGTAGAAATACATTAAAAAATTGTTAAGTTTAAAATGTTTTACGTTTTCCACCATAAATATGCATTTATTGATATAAATTATATGTAATGTATATTATATATAATATATAAACTATAAATATAAACATCTATATATAAAACAGAAGTAAACCTTTTTTTTTAAACCTAAAATAAATCTCAGCCATTAACAAAGCTTGCTTTGAATGAAATCTTAGCAGGTAAGGAAGAGATGGCCATATGAGTGTCTAAATCCATATAAATATCTGGCTGTGGCGCTTTACCTCTCCAACAGATGGAACTTGCAGACCAACCATGTAGTTCTGCAGGGGCCCTATCGGAATGAAGGATTCAGGCACAGAGTAGGCAGCCTCCAATGTGACTTTCAGTAGACTGCCTCCTGAGATCTGGGCTGGGGTCAATAAGGGTTCCGACACAAATACTTTAACTTCAAGACTGCATTGCTGGAAAAGAACAAAATTATACAGCATTTTGGAAATGCCAGAGGCCTCCCTTTTTTTGCATTATCTCATTTTAATCTCACATGACTGTTCAAGGTAAGAAAGTCAAGTTTAGGGCCAGCCCCATGGCCTAGTGGTTAACTTTGGCATGCTCTGCTTTGGTGGCCCAGGTTTGATTCCCAGGTGTGGACCTACACCACTCGTTGGCAGCCATGCTATGGCAATGACCCACATACAAAATAGAGGAAGACTGGCACAGATGTTAGCTCAGGGCAGATCTTCTTCAGCAAAAAAAAAAAAAAAAAAAAAAAGTCAAGTTTAATTATTTCCATACAGGAGATTCAAATAACTTTCTTTAGGTCCCACATGTTAGAGACAAAGCCAAGAAGAAAACTTTACCCCTAAGCTAGAGCCCTTCCCCTCTAACATACTGAGGTCAAGTATGTTTACAAACACAAACAGGAGAGGAATTGGAGAGTTCTATACTGAAATGTTAATAGTAGTTACAAGTGAGTGAGTGAGATTGGGGTGCCTTTTTTGCTAGCCTATATTTTATTATTATTTTTGTAATTTAAATGTGATTTTTTAAAAAAACTTTTAGGTTTGTTATTAAATATTTGAAAATCATATTCCTCAATATATTTCTATTTTTCAAAGGCGAGAAAATATTTTTGACAGCATGAACAAGCTCTAGAAACAAATTTTTTAGAAGAGCTGCAAAAGCTTTGATGTTAGCAATGTATCCAAGTAGAGTAGTCAAGACAGCTAGTGTTTTTTTAATTAGAGAGAAAAAAAGAATTTGTTCATTTTCATTTTATTTCTTAGGAATCAACATTAATAAGAATAATTAACATTATTGTTAAAGAATTAAGTATCCTACTAATGAGAAATTCCCAAATTATGTCTCCAATAGAAATTTGAAAATGCTTTTTCAAATATATATGCATATACCCATATATAGAGATATAGACAAATCTATAGACATTTTCACACAGGATACACTGAAAAAGTAGGTTTACAATGTGTATTGATTGCTAATTATATGCTAGGCACCTTACTACAGCACCAGGACTATAAAGATGAAGATGACATGGCCCCTTTCATCATGGAATTCATATTATAATTCCACTATTTATGATAAATGCTATAATAGAGACTTGTACAAAATGCCCTAGTCAAGGGGCACCCAAGAGGAAGTGAATAACTAATTACTGGGGTGAGGAGGAATAAGAGATGGTGACATCTGAATTGACTTTTACAAGATAAATAGGAGTTTGCAACCTGGATAAGCAGAGAAAGAAAAGAGAAAATAATTCTAGACAAAAAGAAGAGTTTATGTAAAAGGGGATTGAAATAGCACGGTATATTCAGTTCAGGTATTTTACAACACAATGCACAAGGAGGCAGTCCTGAGAGATGAGCTTGGACAAGGGACAGGCTGCTATCATAAAAGTTGTTGTGTGCCTGCTAAAAGATCTGGACTTTAGGATGTAAGCAGTGGTGAATCTAGGAACCACACAGTACTAAATAAGGGAAGAGAGGTGATCATATTTACTTTTAAGTCACTCTGCAAGCAATGGGAAGGCTGAACTGGAAGGAGGCAAGGGGAGTTACAAAGCTACTTGTAAGGTTCCAGGTGAGATTATAAGGCAATAAAGAATAGGAATGAAGCTAAGAAGAGACAGCCCAAAGGCACTTAGAAGATAGAAAAGGCTGGATTGGGTGAAAGGCAGATTTAGGCATTAGTTGCAGTTAGGGTCTGAGGGAGCAGTCATGGATGTAACGTAGGTTCTATGTATGCCCTATGATCTCACAGAGGTGTGATGCCATTAGTGAAAATAACTAAGATAAAAGGAAGAATAGGTTTGAGGGAGGATGCTGAGTTCAGTTTTGGAATGCTGACATTGACATTTGACATTCCGGAATTCAGGAGAGGAGTTTGGGCAGGAGCTGTTGAATTAGAAGTCTTCAACATACTGGTAACTGTCAAAATCATGGATGATCCCCAAGCCCCTTCCCCCACCATACCTCCCCACCTCCCGTCACCACGAGTATGAACACAGACAAAGAAAGTTAGCCAAGGTTAGAAGCTTCATACTTAAGGGACAGGCAAAGGAAAGAGATCTGGTTCGGGAACCTGAGAAAGTACAGTCAATAAGCAGGAAATAGAACACGAAAGGGAGAAAAGGTTTTGAGAAAGAGAAGCATTGAAGAATGTGACGCCTCTGGTCAATATGTCTCTGAGAGGATAAGGAAAATGTCCGTAAGGTTTCTAACTTATATTACTCCATCAAGACAGGGAATACTGGAAGATGAATTGGAATCTCCTTTCCAAGTACAGGTTTATGTCATTTTAGTCTCTGAGTTTTGAGAATAAACCAGTGTACTTGCTTAAATATAAAATTAGTGAGAACTCTCAAGCAAATGGACATTAATTGTCATATATTTTTTCCTTGAGTATGTAAAATAAGTAAGTACAGGAATATTATGAGCAAAGATCATGAGGACTAATCATGAGGACTGAGGAGGAATATTAAGAGCAAAGATCATGAGATCCATTTGACTAACTTTTCTTCTATAGGTATCTAAGGAAAATCAACAATACATAGGCTGGCAGACTGGACCAAGGAAGGCAGACTGAGCTCAAATATATAGCTCTTTCCAGAGCAAATTACATGGAATGACAGAAAGATATTAAATGATATATTTATATCCAATAAAAAGATAATGCTATAATGGCCCTAGAAAACAAGAAATGCCATCACTGGACTATATATTTTTAGGAATCTTTGAAAGATAGGAAGCAAATGAAATCAGATCTACAAAAAAAAAAAAAAAAACTAGAAGAAACCAACCACATCCTAAAATAATGGATTGTGGCAGCTCCAAGCTCAGGATTAACAAGAAGCAGGAAGGGGCCTCCAGCGATGGTTAACTAGGGAACTGCATTTGGAATAGTTGGGTCAGTTGGGCCTTCCTCTCTCCTTTACTTGTGCAAAACAGAAGGCAGCTGTGGTATCTGCTGAGAGTGAGTGCACTTGCACCAGAGTGGCAAAGCAGTGCCCCAAGAAGCTCCTGATCCCCAGAAGAATTGGGAAACAGCCCAGAAAACAAACAGTGACAGAGCCTACCAATTCATACTTCCCCTCGTCCAACTACCAGAAGCAGGCTACCATGCCTGAAATTGTGTTAGGTACATTCATATACTATTGAATTTAATCCAGCAGGACACAGCTCAAGAGACATTTCCATGGTTAAGCCTTTCCTACATCTACTCCTGGGCAAAGTAACCAATACCTACTATGTGCCCCACCCCACCATTTAATCACACTGGATTTTAATCCATAATATGTAGATTATGGACTCCTAAAGTAGGATTCTGCCTTATTTATCTTTGTTTCCCAGGACCTAGCACTATGTGTGCCTGTGAAAAGAAGGTGCCTGACGAATGGACTCAACTGAATTGAACCTTAATAGCAGACAGACTTGTTAGACTGAATGGCAGGCTGCAGTGTTAAGGGTTAAAACTCTGATTACCTTAACACCTGATCGAAGAGGTTCTAAAGGCGAGCCTGGCACAGGGTGCAATGGGACCACTGTTTCAAATGAACTCTCCCCTGCGAAAAGAAGGCCAAGTCAATCCAAAGGAAGGGTTAAGCAGAGATAAATGTGCTCATCTTTTCATCAAATTCCTCAAATTCATTGAGGCTGAGTTTTGCACTTCTCTGGAGCTAAATTTTATGAGCTTTTCTATTTCTGCTTTTGAGCAAATCACACATCTGACCTTCCAGTAAAGGAAGAAGGTCCACCACGGCTTGCCCAAGAATTAAGGTCTTCTCATCTTTCTGTTTCTTTTCCTTTGGTAAAACTTCAGTCACAGTTACTAAAAAAATCAGAACAAACAAAATGAGAACATGCCTAGCTCATCTATCAGAAAACCAAGGTACAGCAAGCAAAGCATTGTTAAAGAAATTTAAGAGAAATGAATTTGAAACCCAAGAAGGTATCAATTTTGGTGACTCTGATACAAAATACTGGACCACCTCAGTGATTTATTAAAACTTTTGCATGCAAGTTATCAACAATGTATTTTACATCATAATCACGTACACATATTTGTATAAAAGTAACTGATACATATAATTATAACAAAGTTTCATATAGTATTCATCCTTACTAGCTTAAAACCCTTACATATTTTCTACTCTTTTATGTATAAAAAATTACTGGTCATGATCTTCCTCAGTTTTAGGAATGACTAAAGTCACAATCTGCAGTTTGAAAAACACCTTCTAGATCATTGCATATTGCCTAGCATAGGGCTTAGCAGACCTTGGAGTCATTTACAGAGCATGCAAGGTATGTAGCAGGTTTTTCCCTGCAACATTACTCTGCGTATGTGCTTAAAATTTATTATGAAAATTTCAAATACACAAAAAAGTAGAGAGATAGTACGATGAATATCCATATAACCATCACCTAGATTTAACAAAAGTTAACATCATATTTACTTCATCTATTCTTATTTGCTGAAACACTTTCAAGTAAATTATAGACATCATGACATTTTACCCCTAAATACTAAAGGATACAAACCCCAAATATGGCATTTTCCTCCATACTCACAATACTTTTATCACATCTAGCAAGTTGTGATAATAGCATTATAGATAATTCCTTAATTCATCTAATGCCAAGTCTACACTGAACATTTCTCAATTATCCCAAAATTTATTTTGTAGCTGGTCTGTTCAAACTAGGATCCAATCACAGACCACATGCTGCATTCAGTTGTTATGTTTCTTTCCCATTTAGAACAGTCCCTCCTCCCATATGCTTTTTTTTCTATGACACTGATTTGTTAAAATCATCAGGCCAGTTGTTATATAGAATGTCTCATCCTCTGGATTTGTCTTGTTTTTTTTTTCTTATGCTGTTTAATTTGTTTCTCAATCCTTGTTTCCTGTATACTTAGATTCACCTTTACCATTTCTGGCAAAGATAATACAATTTGATAACATACTTACCTACATGGTATGTTATCAAACTCTGTGATCTTTGTAATCATGAAAATGGCATCTCAGCATAATTTTATTTATCTTATTAAAGTGAGGTTGAACATTTTTCCATACATTTAAGGACCAGTTATAGTTTCTTTTCTGTGAAATTTTCATATCTCTTTCCTATGTTTTGTACATTCATCCGTTAGAGTCTTAGTATTTTTCTTATTGATATACAGGAGTTCTTTAAAGGGAAATTTGCCTTTTGTGTAGAAATGAATCGCAAATTATGCCCTAGTTTGTGACTCATCTTCTATAGTTACTTATGTAAAATGTATTAATTTTTTTTATTCTGTGGCTTCTGCATTTGTGAAATACTTAGAAAGTCTTCACTACTCTGATTATTTAATTCCATGAATTCTTATGGTACTTACATGGTTAATTTTGTACACATATTTTATCCATATAGAATTTATTTTGGTATAATTTTGAGATGTTAGTTACATTTTTTTCCAAATAGGTACCTACATGTCCTCACATCATTGATTACATAGTCTATCTTTTCCCTACTGATGTGAAATGTCATCTCAATCACTATGCTAACTTATTAGAAGTACTGGTGACTATATTTGGACCTTCTAGTCTGTCCCAATGATCTGTAAGTCTATGCATGCCCAAGTACCACATTGTTTTATTGTGATTTTATATTACATTTTACTATCATGAAGGACTAATAACCCCTCACTAACCTCCTTTTCAGAAATTCCTGATTATACTTACTTTAAAAAGTTTTTTCTGTAAGAAGTCTAATTTAAAAAAATGTTGGCAGATTTATAGAGTTCACATTAAATTTATAGATAAGCTCAGGGAAAATGACATCTTTATAATGTTGAGCATTCCTTTCTAAGAACATAGTATGCCTTTCCTTTTGTTCAACCTCGTGTCTCTCAACATCATTTTCTTTTGTTTGTTTGAATCAGGATACAAATAACGTCTACACATTGTGCTTAGTTAATGTCTCTTAAATCTCTTTTACTCTGTAGGTTCTCCTTCCATTTCTTTAGATTTTTCCCATTTTTATTTTTCTAAGAAATTGTCCATTTTATCTAAATTATCATAAGAAATGGCAGAAAATCCTTTCTTACGTCTTTTTAAAATTGTGGTAAAACACACATTACATAGAATTTACTATCCTAATTCATGTTTAAGTGTACAGTCCAGTGGTATTAAATACATTCATATTTTCATGCAAACATCACCACCATCTATCTCCATAACACTTTTCATCTTCTAAAATTGAAACTCTCTACACATTAAATAATAACTCTCCATTCTCCCCTTCCCCTGGCAACCACAAGAATACTTTCTGTCCTTATGTAGTTGACTATTCTAGGCACCTCATAAAAGTGGAATCACACGGTGTCTTTTTGTGACTGGCTTATTTCATTTAGCATAATATCCTCAGATTTCATCCATGTTGTAATATATGTCAGAATTTCCTTCCTTTTTAAGGCTAAATAATAATCCAGCCTATGTATATACCACATTTTACTTATCCATTCACCCATTGATGAATACTTGGGTTGCTTCCACATTATAGCTATTGTCGATAATGCTGTGATGAACTTGGGTGTACAAATATCTCTTTGAGACTCTGCCTTCCATACTTTGGGTATATACCCAGAAGTAGAATTGCTGGGTCATATCATAATTCTATTTTTAATTTTTTGAGGAACCACTAGTTTCCCCAGTGACTGTACCGTTCTACATTCTCACCAAAAGTACACAAGGGTTCCAATTTGTCTGCATCTTTGCCAACACTTGTTTTATTTTTACTTTTTGAGGAAGATTGGCCCTGTGCTAATGCCAATCTTCCTTTTTTTCCCCTTCTCAAAGCCCGAGCACATAGTTGTATATCCTAGTTGTAGGTCATTCTAGTTCTAGGTGGGATGCCTCCACAGCATTGCTTGATGAGTGATGCATGGGTCTGTGCCCAGGAACCGAGCCAGCAAACCCCAGGCTGCTGAAATGGAGCCCATGAACTTAACCACTCAGCCACAGGGCTGGTCCCTGTTTTGTTTTTTGGATAGAAGCCATCCTAATAGTATGAAGTGGTATCTCATTGTAGTTTGGATTTGCATTTCCCTAATGATTAATGATGTTGAGCATTTTTTCATGTGCTTATCAGCCATTTGTAGATCTTTGGAGGAATGTCTATTCAAATCCTTTGCCCTTTTTTTTTTGCTGAGGAATATTAGCCCTGAGCCATTCTTCTTTCACTTTATATGTGGGTCACCACCACAGCATGGTTGACAAGTGGCATAGGTCTGCTCCTGGGATCTGAACCCGCAAAGCTGGGCTGCCGAAGCAGAGCATGCCAAACTTAACCATTACACCATGGGGCCAGCCCCGCTTTGCCCATTTTTGAAACAGGTTTTTTTGTTGTTGAGTTTTAGGAGTTTTCTATATATTCTGGATATTAATCCCTTATCAGATATATGATTTGAAAATATTTTCTCCCATCCTGTGGGTTGCCTTTTTACGCTGTGGATAGTGTCTTTTATCATGTTGAGGTAGTTTCCATCTATTCCTAGTTTGTTGAGTGATTTTTTTCATGAAAGAGTATTGAATTTTGTCAAATACGTTTTTTGCATCAAGTGAGATGATCATACGGGGTTTTCTTCTTCATTCTGTTGGTTTGGTGTATGAAACTGACAGAGTCATATGTTGAACCATCCTTGCATTTGAAGAATAAATCCCACTTGGTCATGGTCTATAATTCTTTTTTTTTTAAGATTGGCACCTGAACTAAGATCTGTTGCCAATCTTCTTCTTCTTCTTCTTCTTTTCCCTTCTTCTCCCCAAAGCTCCCCAGTACATAGTTGTATGTTCTAGCTGTAGGTCCTTCTGGTTCTGTTAAGTGGGATGCTGCCTCAGATGAGCAGTAGTAGGTCCATGCCCAGGACCCAAACTGGCAAAACTCTGGGCCACTGAAGCGGAGTGCACAAATGTAACCATTCAGCCATGGGGCTGGCCCCTATAATCCTTTTAATGTGCTGTTCAACTTGGTTTGCTGGTATTTTCTGCAGAATTGGTAGTAATGTCCCCAATTTAATTTCTGACTTTAGTAATTCAAGTGTTCTCTCCTTTTTTTTCTTAGTCCATGTATCTAAAGATTTGTCAATTTTGTTGAACTTTTCAAAGAACCAACTTTGCCTTTTATTGATTGTCCCTATTGTTTTTCTTTTTTTCAATTATTTTAATGAAATCATTACATTATTATTTATCCATTTCTGTAAAGACTTCATCATGCTCACCACCAGTAGTCTAATTTTTATCTTACATAAGTGCCCCTTTATCCCTTTCGCCCACCCCCCAACCCCCTTTCCTCTGGTAACCACTAATCTCTTCTCTTTTTTTATGTATTTGTTTATCTTCCACATATGAGTGAAATCACACAGTATCTGCCTTTCTCTGTCTGGCTTATTTTGCTTAACATCATACCCTCAAGATTCATCCATGTTGTTGCAAAAGGGATGATTCTGTCTTTTTTTTATGGAGGTATAATAGTTTATAACATTGTGAAATTTCAGTTGTACGTTATTATTTGTCAGTCACCATATGTGCTGCTTTACCCCTTAAGCCAACCACCAACCCCCTTCCCCTCTGGTAACCACTAGTCTGTTCTCTTTGTCCATGTGTTTGTTTATATTCCACATATGAGTGAAATCGTGTGGTGTTTGTCTTCCTCTGTCTGGCTTATTTTGCTTAACATAATACCCTCAAGGTCCATCCATGTTGTTGCAAATGGGACAATTTTGTCTTTTTTATGGCTAAGTAGTATTCCATTGTGTATATATCTACCACATCTTCTTTATCCATTTATCAGTTGAAGGGCATTTGGGTTTCTTCCACGTCTTGGCTATTGTGAATAATGCTGAAATCTCTTTGAATTGTTGATTTTTAGTTCTTTGGACAAATACCCAGGAGTGGGATAGCTGGGTCATATGGTATTTCTATTTTTAATTTTTTGAGAAATCTCCATACTGTTTTCCATAGAGGCTGCACCAGTTTCCATTCCCACTAGCAGTGAATGAAGGTTCCCTTTTCTCCTGATCTTCTCCAACATTTGTTACTTTTTGTCTTGGTAATGACAGCCATTCTAATGGGTGTAAATTGATATCTCCTTGTAGTTTTGATTTGCATGTTCTTAATTATTAGTGATGTTGAACATCCTTTCATGGGGCTATTGACCATCTGCATATATTCTTTGGAAAAATGTCTGTTCATATCCTCTGTCCATTTTTCAATCAGGTTGTTTGTTTTTTTGTTCTTGAGTTGTGTGAGTTCTTTATATATTTGGGAGATTAACCCCTTGTAGGAAATATGATTGCAAATACTTTCTCCAAGATGGTGGGTTGTCTTTTTGTTTTGCTCTGCCTTGCAGAAGCTCTTCAGCCTGATGAAGTCCCACTTGTTTATTTTTTCATTTGTTTCCCTTATCCAAGTAGACATGGTATTCGAAAAGTTGCTTCTAAGACTAATGTCAAAGAGTGTACTGCCTATATTTTCTTCTAGAAGTTTTACAGTTTCAGGTCTTAACATTCAAGTCTTTAATCCATTTTTAGTTAATTTTTGTGTATGGTGTCAGATAATGGTCTATTTTCATTCTTTTGCATGTGGCTGTCCAGTTTTCTCAGCACCATTTATTTTATTTTTTTATCAGTTTTTTTTTTTGAGGAAGATTAGCCCTGAGCTAACATCTGCCACAAATCCTCCTCTTTTTTTGCTGAGGAAGATTGGCCCTGAGCTAACATCTGTGACTATCTTCTTCTACTTTATATGTTGGATGCCTGCCACTGCATGGCTTGACAAGCGGTGAATAGGTCCACACCCAGGATTTGAACTGGCGAACCCCGGGTCACCGAACCAGAACATGCAAGCAAACTTAATCACTGAGCCAACAGGCTAGCCCCCTAGCACCATTTATTGAAGAGACTTTCCTTTCTCCATTGTATGTTCTTGCTCCTTTGTCAAAGATTAACTGTCCAAAGATGTTTGGATTTATTTCTGGACTTTCAATTTTGTTCCATTGGTCTATGTGTCTGTTTTTGTACCTGTACCATGCTGTGTTGATTACTATAGCTTTGTAGTATATTTTGAAGTCAAGTATTGTGATGCCTTCAGCTTTGTTCTTTTTTCTCAGGATTGCTTTGGCTATTCGAGGTCTTTTGTTGTCCCATATAAGTTTTAGAATTCTTTGTTCTATTTCCTTGAATAATGTTATTAGGATTCTGATTGGGATTGCACTGAACCTGTAGATTGCTTTAAATAGTATGGACATTTTAACTATGTTTTTTCTTACAATCCATGAGCATGGAATATCTTTCCATTTCTTTATGTCTTCTTCAATTTCTTTCAATAATTTCTTACCATTTTCAGTGTATAGATCTTTCACTTCTTTGGTTAAATTTATTCCCAGATATTTTATTCTTTTTGTTATGATTGTAAATGGGATTATATTCTTGAGTTCTCTTTCTGCTAGTTTGTTGTTAGTGTATAGAAATGCAACTGATTTTTGTAAGTTAATTTTGTACCCTGCAATTTTGCTGTAGTTGTTAATTATTTCTAATAGTTTTCTGATGGATTCTTTAGGTTTTTCTATATATAGAATCATGTGGTCTGCAAACAGTGAGAATTTCATTTTTCCTTTACAATTTGGATTCCTTTTTCTTCTTCTTCTTGCCTAATTTCTCTGGCCAAAACCTCCAGTACTATGTTGAATAAGAGCGGTAGGAGTGGGCACTCATGTCTTGTTCCTTTTCTCAGAGGGATGGCTTTCAGTTTTTCACCGTTGAGTATGATGTTGGTTGTGGGTTTGTCATATATGGCCTTTATTATGTTGAGGTACTTTCCTTCAATACCCATTTCATAAAGAATTTTTATCGTAACTGAATGTTGGATCTTGTCAAATGCTTTCTCTGCATCTATTGAGATGATCACGTGATTTGTATTCTCCATTTTTAAAGTGGGGTATCACGTTGATTGATTTGCAGATGCTGAACCATCCCTGCGTCCCTGGAATAAATCCCACTTGATTATGGTGTATGATGTTTTTGTATTGATATATTCAGTTTGCCAGTATTTGGTTGAGGATTTTTGCATCTATGTTCATTAACAATATTGGCCCGTAATTTTCCTTCTTTGTTTTGTCCTTGTATGGTTTTGGTATCATGGTAATGTTGGCCTCATACAATGACTGAGGAAGCATTCTGTCTTCTTCAATTTTTTGGAATAGTTTAGGAGGATAAGTATTAAATCTTCTTTGAATGTTCAGTAGAATTCTCCTGAGAAGCCATCTGGTCCTGGACTTTCATTTTTTGGGAGGTTTTTGATTATCATTTCAATCTCTTTACTTGTTATTGGTCTATTCATATTCTCTATTTCTTCCTGATTCAGTTTTGGAAGGTTGTATGAGTCTAAATATCCGTTTCTTCTAGGTTATTCAGTTTGTGGACATATAGTTTTTCATATATTCTCTTATAATCCTTTGTATTTCTGCGGTATCCATTGTAATTTCTTCTCTTTCATTTCTAATGTTATTTATTTGAGTCTTCTCTTCTTTTATCTTGGTGAATCTGGCTAAGGCTTGATTAATTTTGTTTATCTTCTCAAAGAACCAGGTCTTTGTTCCATTGATCCTTTCTACTGTTTTTTAAGTCTCTATTTCATTTATTTCTGCTCTAATTTTTATTATTTCCCTCCTTCTACTGACTTTGGGCTTTGTTTGTTCTTCTTTTTCTAGTTCTGTTAGATGCAGTTCAAGATTACTTATTTGAGATTTTTCTTGTTTGTTGAGGTGGGCCTGTACTGCTATGAATTTCCCTTATAACCATTTGCTGCATCCCATAAGAGTTGGTATGTTGTTTTCATTTTCATTTGTCTTCAGGTATTCTTTAATTTATCCTTTGATTTCTTCATTGATCCAACAGTTGTTCAGCAGCATGTTGTTCAGTCTCACATATTTGTGACTTTCCCAGCTTTTTTCTTGTAGGTGATTTCTAGTTTCACAGCATTGTGGTCAGAAAAGATGCTTGATATGATTTCAATCCTCTTAAATTTATTGAGGCTGGCCTTGTTTCACAACATATGGTATATCTTTGAGAATGATCCATGTGCACATGAGAAGAATGTGTATTCTGTTGTTTTGGGATGGAATGCTCTGTCTATATCCATTAAGTCCATCTGATCAAGTGTTTCATTTAAATCCACTATTTCCTTGTTGACTTTCTGTCTGAATGATCTGTCCGTTGATGGCTGTGGGGTGTTGAGGTCCCCTGCTATTATTGTGTTGCTGTTATTTTCTCCTTTAGGTCTGTTAATAGTTGCTTTATATATTGGTGGTCCTGTGTTGGGTGCATATATATTTATAAGTGTTATGTCCTCTTGGTAGATGGTCCTTTTTATAATTACACACTGCCCCTCTTTGTATCTCATTGTCTTTTTCATCATGAAATCTGCTTTGTCTATATAATTATGGCAACAACTGCTTTCCTTTGCTTGCCATTTGCTTAGTGTATTGTCTTCCACCCCTTCACTCTGAGCCTATATTTGTCTTTAGAGCTGAGATGCTAAGATGCTTTTCCTGGAGGCAGTATGTTGTTAGGTCTTGTTTTTCATTTTTTTAATTTTTAAATTTTTTTTTCCTTTTCTCCCCAAAGCCCCCCTTGGTACATAGTTGTATATTCTCCGCTGTGGGTCCTTCCAGTTGTGGCATGTGGGACGCTGCCTCAGCGTGGTTTGATGAGCAGTGCCATGTCCGTGCCCAGGATTCGAACCAATGAAACACTGGGCCGCCTGCAGCAGAGCGCGCAAACTTAACCACTCGGCCACGGGGCCAGCCCCTGGGTCTTGTTTTTTAATTCATCCATCTACTCTGTGTCTTTTGTGTATGTGTGTGTGTGTGTGTGAGGAAGATTGTCCCTGAGCTAACATCTGTGCCAATCTTCCTCTACTTTGTATGTGGGATGCCGCCACAGCATGGCTTAATGAGTGGTGTGTAGGTCCATACCGAGGATCCAAACCCACGAACCCTGGGCCACTGAAGCAGAGTACACAAACGTAACCACTACACCACTGGGCAGGCCTCCACTCTGTATCTTTTTATTGGAGATTTCAATCCATTTACACTTAGAGTGATTATTGATCTATGAGGGCTTAATGCTGCCATTTTATCTCTTGTTTTCCAGTTGTTCTCTGTTCCATTGTTTCTCTTCCTATGTATTTCTGACTGCCATTTCATGTTGGTGGTTTTCTGTGCAGATCTTCTCAGTTTTCTCTTTTTTAATGAATTGTGGCTCTGCTCTTATTTTTTGATTAGTGTTTACTGTGAGGTTTGTATAAAAGATTTCATAAGTGAGATAGTCAATTTTCTGATATCCTCTTATCTCCATTAGCCTAAGCAGGTTCCATTCCTTTCCTCTTCCCCTTCTGAGTTATTGTTGTCACAAATTATTCTGTTTTTGTTTTTGTGTGAGAAAGAGTCATCCTGAGTTAACATCCATTGCCAATCCTCCACTTTTTTTGCTTGAGGAAGATTAGCCCTAAGCTAACATCTGTGCCAAACTTCCTCTATTTTTTGTATGTGGGATGCCTCCACAGCGTGGCTGATGAATGGAGCAGGTCTGCGCCAGGATCCAAACTGGCAACTCCCAGCCACTGAAGCAGAGCTCATGGAAGTTTAACCACTCAGCCAAGGGGCCAGGCCCAAATTATTCTGTTTCATCTTGTGTTTGTGACCAAGTTGAAGTGTTTATGGTTACTTTTGATGCTTTTCTTCCCTTTAAGTTACAATTGAGTATTGGCTTCCCTGTTCTGAAAGAGAACTGCAGTTTTCTGATTTTGTCTATTTATCTCATTGCTCAAAGCTTTGTAGACCTTTGCCTTTTTATTTCAGGTATGAAAGCATCTTTGATCATTTCTTGTAAGGGAGGTCTTGTGGCAATGTACTCCTTCAGCTTTTGTTTATTTGAGAAAGCTTTTATTTCTCCATCATATCTGAAGGATAGTTTTGCTGGATAGAGAATTCTTGGCTGAAAGTTTTGTCTTTCACTACTTTGAATATACCATACCATTCTCTCCTAATCTGTAAGGCTTCTGCTTAGAAATCTGCTGAAAGCATGATAGGGGTTCCTTTGTAGGTTATTTTCTATTTTGCTGCCCTTAATATTTTTCTTCGTCATTGGCTTTTGCCAGTTTTATTATTCCATGCATTGGAGAGGGTCTTTTAGCATTGATGTAACTAGGCCTTCTATTAGCTTCATGTATTTGTAAACCTGGTTCTTTTCCCAGGTTTGAGAAGTTCTCATTTATTATTTCTTTCAACCAGCTCTCTGCTCCTTTCTCCCTCTGGAATACCTATAATCCTTATGTTGCTTTTCCTAATTGAGTCAGATATTTCTTGAAGAATTCCTTCATTTTTAAAAAAATATTAGTTCTCTCTCCTCCTCCACTTGTAGCATTTCTATATTTGTATCCTCTAAATCACTAACTCTTTCCTCCATAACATGAGTTCTATTTTTTAAGGATTCTAGATTATTTTTTATCTCATTAATTGTGTTCTTCATATCCAGAATTTCTGCTTGTTTTTTTTTCCTTTGGTTTTTCTTTTTCTTTTTCTTTTTTTTTGGTGAGGAAGATTGGCCCTAAGCTAACATCTGTTGCCCATCTTCCTCTTTTAAATTTTTTTTCTCCCCAAAGCCCCAGTGCATAGTTGTCTATCTTAGTTGTAAGTCCTTTTAGTTCATCTATGTGGGATGCTGCCACAGCATGCCTTCATGAGCAGTGCATAGGTCTGTGACCAGAACCCAAACCAGAAAACACCAGGCCACCAAAGCAGAGTGTGAAATTTAACCACTATGCCACCAGGCCAGTCCCTGTTTGTTTTTTTTAAAACAGTTTCAGTCTCTTTGTGAAGTATTCCTTCTCACTGATTTTATTCCTGAGCTCATTGAACTGTCTGAGTTTTCTTGTAACTTCTTGAGTTTCATTATGACAGTTATTTTGAATTCTCTGTCATTTAGATTGCAAATTTCTGTGCCTTCTGCG
Organism: Equus asinus; assembly: GCF_041296235.1. NCBI lineage: Eukaryota > Metazoa > Chordata > Mammalia > Perissodactyla > Equidae > Equus > Equus asinus. The sequence continues at coordinate 61,848,550 of NC_091791.1, forward strand.
TTGGTTTCTGGAGAACTGTCATTTTCCTTCTGTTCTGAATTGTTGCTGTAGTTTCTTATGGTGTTTGATAAATTAATCTTTGTCGGATCATTTGTGGTAGTATTAGGTCACAGATTTCACCTGCTACCACTAGAGGGAAGCAGGAGCTGTGTTTCTGATCCCACCCTGCTTGCTGGAAGTTGTGGAGGTATTGTGAGCACTTGCACTGGCCAGGAGAGTGTTCGGACGTGTGTGTAGATCTGCTGCTGCCTCTTCTTGCAGTAACACCAGCCACTGCACTTGGTAGGTGGGGCTTCCTCATAGGATCCGAGGCTGGGCCTCTCCCTGGGGCCACACCAGCATGGCAGGCTCTATCACCACCAGGAAAGTGATCACAAGAGGGCTAACAGCTGCCACCACCTCTTCCTACAGTTGTGCCAAGGGGCATTCTCACTTTTGAGGTGCAGTGGCACTAGGGGTGCTCGCATCAGCCAGGAAATTGTTTTCAAACATGCACAGGGCTGCCAGGGAAGGGCAGGGGAGGGCTCACCTATATCCTCCACGTTCCAGAGGTCAGTCCATCCACCTTCAGATGTGTAGCTGCATGGGTCTCTCATAAAGGGAACAGCTCACCCTGCCATGTTGCTGATGTCACTCCTCTATCATTTTTCTATTATGTATTTAGTTTATCTCTGCTCTAGTATTTATTATTTCCTTCCTTCTGAGAGCTTTGCATTTAGTTTGTTCTTCTTTTTCTAGTTTCTTAAGTTGCAAAATTAGATTATTGATTTGAGATCATCCTAGTTTTTTAGTGTTAGCATTTACAGCTATAAATTTCCCCCTTAGCACCACTTTCACTGCATCTCCCAAGTTTTGGTACGCTGTTTTCACTGTCTAACTTCCCCTGTGATTTCTTCTTTGATCCATTGGTTATTTAAAAGTGTGCTGTTTAATTTCCACAATTTTGTGAATTTTCCAGTTTTCCTTCTGTTATTTATTTCTAATTTCATCCGACTGTATTTGTAGAAGATACTTTGCAAGATATCTATTTTTTTAAATCTATTGAGACTTAATGTGTGGCCTAATATATTGGCCTAACCTGGAAAATATCCCATGTGCACTTGAGAAGAATGTGTATTCTGTTGTTGTTTGGTGAAGTGTTCTGTATATGTCATTTAGATCTAGTTGGTTTATTGTGTTGTTTAAGTCCTCTATTTCTGTTTTTTTTTTTTTTAAGATTGGCACCTTAGCTAACAACTGTTGCCAATGTTTTTTTTCGTTTTTCTGCTTTTTCTCCCCAAATCCCTCCAGTTCATAGATGGATATTTTAGTTGTGAGTCCTTCCAGTTGTGGCATGTGGGACCCCACCTCAGTGTGGCCTGATGAGTGGTGCCATGTCTGTGCCCAGGATCTGAGCCAGTAAAACCATGGGCCACCAAAGCAGAGCATACAAACTTAACCACTCAGCCATGGGGCTGGCCCCAAGTCCTCTATTTCTTTACTCATCCTCTGTCTGGTTGTTCTATCCATTATTGTGAGTAGGGTATTGAAGTCTCCAACTATTATTGTAGAACTATCTATTTCTCCCTTCAATTCTGTCAGTTTTTGCTTTGTATATTTTATTGGACTGCCATTGGGTAAGTAAAAGTTTATAATCATTATACCTTCTTGCTGTATTGAACCTTTATTAATATATAATGTCCTTCTTTGTCTCTTGTAATTTTTTTTGATCTAAAGCCCATTCTGTCTGATATTAGTAGAGCCACTCCTGCTTTCTTTGGTTACAATTTGCATGAAATATTTTTCCATCCTTTCACTTTCAACCTGTTTCTGTCTTTGGATCTAAGGTGAGTCTCATCTAGATAGCATATAGTTGGATCCTCTATCTTTGTCCATTCTGCCAATCTGTCTTTTGATTAAAGAGTTTAATCAATTTAAATTTAAAGCAATTACTGATAATGAGAGACATACTTCCATCACTGTGCTATTTGTTTTCTATATGCCTTATGGCTTTTTTGTTTCTCATTTCTTGTATTACTGTCTTCTTTTGTGTTTAGTTGCTTTTTTGTAGTGACATGCTTAAATTCCTTTTTCATTTTCCTTTGTGTAGATTCTATAACTATTTTCTTTGTGGTTACCATAAGGATTACAATGACCAAGCTAAAGCATAATTTGAATTTATAGCAGCTTAATTTCAAGAATATACAAAAACTCTGCTGCTTTACACCTCCATCCCCAACCCTTTCAGTTACTTATGTCACAAAATTACATCTTTACACATTATGTGCCTCAAAACACAAACTAATAATTCTTTTAAGTGCATTAGTTTCTTAAATTATGTAGAACATAAGATTTGGAAGCACAAACCAAAGTTACAGTAATACTAGCTTTTACACTAATAATAATTTTTTCTTTTAATGTATTAGTCTCTTAAATCATGTAGAAAACAAAAATTGCAGTTATAAATCATCTTAAAATAATACTAGCTTTTATAATTGCCTACATATTTACCTTTACTGAGATTTTGAGAAAGTGAGAGGAGTGACATCAGCAAAATTATTGAATAAGACTTCCCATATGGTGTCCCTGTCTCAACAACAACAATTTAGCATCCATATACACACAAAAGTCCCTCTGTGGGAGCTCTAGGATCCAGCACCATATGCAAAAGGACCCAAGAGGAGTATCACACACCCTGTGTCAAGTGTTAGGCATACAGACTTAGGCCCCAGCTGTGAACCCTGCAGTCACGCATGAGCCAGCTGTAGCCACTCTCAGCTGCAGTCCAAGTGCACCTGGAAAACACTGTCTTAGACAATCATCTACAGATGAGTGATCCTTTGTGGAAGTACAGGACTCCTGCATAGAAGTTCCAGCACATTGTTGGAGCAAAAATACATGAGTTTGGATGCAGTGGAGAGGGAATAGGAACAGTTTGACTTTACTTGCATCCCCCAGGGCAGCACTGCTCAGGGCCAAGAGAGATCTTCTTGGCCTGTGATTTCTCCTGTGGGGAAAAGTGAAAGTGTGTGAATGAGCACCTGTTTCCCCAGCTGTGCAGGATGAGGCCAAACAGGCCAATTTTGAGTACTGACACATGAGCTGCATGCCTAGGGGCAGGAAGAATCAGGGAAAGCAGTAGATAGGATTCTCAGAGAACAATAAAGTTATGTGGATCCTATTAATTGTGTCACAGATTCCATCAAGAAGCCCACACACCATCCACAGAGGATGCCTTGCCTGTGGATCACCCCAACTGGCTCACAGGCACTCCCAGCACTCCACATGCCTCACCCAAACACATTCCCATCCAGTGTCTGGCTTCCTGCACATACCTTCAACAGCACCTGCAAGAGTGAGCTTTGACAGATGGCTGGTGAGTACATGCAAAAAGCTTGCCTGAATCTGTGGGCCAGGGACATACCACAAGCTTGAACTTTAGTGCTACCCTTGAGAAAACAAAAAGGAGGCTATCAGCTCTCAGTCTGGTAGTTTGCAGGATTGAGAGAATGCATACAAGCTTAAGAATTCTGCCACAAGAAAGCAAGAAGTATGGAGTATATGTATCCACAGAAGGTCTGAGAAAGCCTCAGAATCCCTAGCAGGGCAAATGGAAGGTATTATTCTCTGGAAGGCAGTTAGTAAAGACTGGAGGAGGTGACTGCTAGTTCAAATGCAAAGCCTGCAACACAAAATCTCAAGGAACATGAAAAATCAAGGAAAATGACACCACAAAAGGATCACAATAATCTTCCAGTAACTGATCCCAAAGACACGCAGTTCTGTATATTACCCAACAAAGAATTCAAAATACCTATTTTAAGGAAACTCAAAGAGCTACAAGAAAACAGAGAAAGACAATTCAAGGAAATTAGGAAAACAATCCACAAGCAAAATCAGAAATTTAACAAAGAGATAGAGATCATAAAAAAAAAAAAACAAATAGAAATTCTGGAACTGAAGAATACAATGAATAAAATAAAAAAAATGCAATAGGGAGCATTAACAGAGGGATGGATCAAGCAGAAGAAAGAACCTGTGAGTTAGAAGACAGGAAATTGGGGGCATCTCATTAAGATGGCACTATAGGCAGACTCTGAACTCACCTCCTCCCACAAACACAACCAAGTTACAACTATTCTTGGAACAACTATCCTGGAGACAGAACTGAAAACTGGATAAAAAGACCTCCCACAACAAGGGACAGACCTGACTGAGGCAGTAGGCAAAAATTCCTCTTTGGAGAGAAAAAAGCCACCTTTGTGAGCCACAGAGTTTCAGAGACAGGTAGGAGCAGCCCTAAGATACACAGCTATCCCTAGAGGAGCAGGGACCTGAGCAGGGGTGTGTTACAGCTACAAGCATACTTCCGACTCAGCACAACTGAGTCAAGAGTCACAATATCTGGTTTTGTTGGCTATTAACTACAATGGGGAATACCCCTAGAAAAGCTATCAGACATAAGCAGACAAACCCAGCTCTTAAAGGGCCCATGCACAAATTCACTCATCTCAGAAAGCAACCTAAAATCACCAGAAAGAAAGGTGCACAGTCCTTTGGGGAAAGGAGACTCACCTGGTAGGCTCAGGGTGCATCTCGGTGAGAGATGAGACCTCTCCTGAGACTGAGACATTGACAGCAGCCATTGTTGTGACCTAGTACAGGCGTGCTGACACAGACACTGGAAGACACCATTGGACTTCTTCCCATAGCCTGTTAGCCAAGGGCTCTGCCACACCCACTAGAGTGCCAATTTAATCCAGCTCAGCCAGGACAGGCAGCCCACCCTAGGAACTGGTCCCACCCAACAGCAAGCCCTCAGGTTATTTGTCTGCCTGCATAGACTGGATGCCTGGATCCTCTGCAGGCAGGTGAGTGTGTTCACCTCTGTGGGGCAGGGCCTGTATAAGGAGCAGGTGAAGTGTGGAGGTCATTGGTGGAGAGTGTGGGGGCCTGTGTATTGGGGTGACTGGGTGTGCTTCCAGGGGTTGGGAAGTGTACACAGGCCAGGACTGTGTTGATGGTGTGTGTGGACCTATGGGGTGAGGGGCTTATCAGGGGCAGAAGACTTGTGCTTCACAAACAGCCACAAAGGGGATTGGCCTTGCCTTCCAAAGCCTGAAACAATTGGGTGCTCCCATGCCTGGGGCCAGCCCCACTCAGCTGCAATCCTAAGAGAGCTCACAACAGCCTTGCAGGCATGAGGCCTACAGCAAGTGTAAGCCCCTGAGCCCAGCAGCCAGCCACAGGGCGTGGCTACTCACTTAACAGAAAAACTGCAACTGGAGTGTGCTATTAGACATTGTAGCCAACTGCACTGGGGCTCCCCAAACCCAATTTACAAAACAGCCAACTGGGGGTGAAAGCCTCGACTCTCTGGGTACCTGCAGTAAGAGCAACCTGGCCACAGCAAAAGGACACAAGTAGCCCACATGGGGGGGGGGTCACTCCTTAACATTTGGACTGGTGATGAGAGGGAAGCACACTGCTGGGCCTCAAAAGGCATCTCTTACATAAGACCACTTCTCCAAGTTCAGGAGACATAGCTGACTCATCTAATACATAGATAAAAGCATAGAGAAAGAGGCATAATGAGGAGGCAAAGGAATACATCCCAAGCAAGGGAACAGGAGATAACCCCAGAAAAAGAACTACATGAAGCAGAAATAAGCAGTCTACCTGACAAAGAGTTCAAACAAAAAGTCATAAAGATGCATACTGATCTTGGGAGAAGACTGGATGAATACAGTGAGAACATCAACAGAGAACTAGAAAATATAAAAAAGAACCAATTAGAAATGAAGAATACAATGCTGGAAATGAAAAATTCACTAGAGGGGCTCAATAGCAGAGTAGACAAAACAGCAGAATGGGTCAGCAAGCTGGACAAAAGACTAGAGGAAATCACTCAAGCTGAACAGATAAAAGAAAAAAAGAATTTAAAAGAATGAGAACAATCTAAGGGAACTCTGGAAAAACATCAAGCACACTAACATTCACATTATACATGCCCCAGAAGAAGAGAGAGACAAAGGGGCAGAGAATCTACTTGAAGAAATAATAGCTGAAAACTTTCCCAACCTAAGGAAGGAGACAGACATCCAAGTACAGGAAGCACAGAGAGCACAAAACAAGATAAACCCAAAGAGGCCCACACCAACACACATTATAATTAAAATGTTCAAAATTAAAAATAAAGAGAGAATCCTAAAAGCAGCAACAGAAAGGCAACAAGTGACATACAAAGGAAACTCCATAAGGCTACCAGTTGACTTCTCAGCAGAAACCCTACAGGCTAGAATAGAGTAGCATGATATACTTAAAGTGCTGACAGAGCCAGCCCCGTGGCCGAGTGGTTGGATTCATGCACTCTGCTTTGGCAGCCTGGGGTTTCATCAGTTCGGATCCTGGGCATGGACATGGTACCACTTGTGAAGCCATGCTGAGGCAGCATCTCACATGCCACAACTAGAAGGACTCACAACTAAAAATACACAACTATGTACTGGAGGGCTTGGGGGAGAAAAAGAAAAATAAAATCTTTAAAGTGCTGAAAGGAAAAAACGTACAGCCAAGAATACTCTACCTGGCAAGGTTATCATTCAGAATGGAAGGAGAGATAAAGAGTTTCCCAGACAAGCAAAAATTGAAGGAGTTTATCAGCAATACACCAGTTCTACAAGAAATGTTAAAGAGACTTATTTAAGTGGGAAAGAGAAGACCAAAAATAGGAATAAAAAAAATTATCAAAAGAAAAAGGCAATACAATCACTGGTAAAGGCAAAAGTACAGTAAAGGTAGCAGATCAACCACCTATGAAGATAATATGAACGTTAAAAGACAAAAGTACTAAAATTACCCATTTCAATGATAAGAGGGTAATGGATAGACACACACAAAATAAGAGATTAGATATGATTTCAAAAACATAAAATGTGGGAGGAGGGGAGTAAAAGAGTAGTTTTTAGAAAGAGGTTAAACTAAAGAGACTATTAACCCAATGTAGATTGCTATATACGGAGATTATTATATATGAACCTCATAGCAATCAAAAATCTATAATAAATACACAAAAGAAAGGAAATCAATCAAATCGCAAGAGAAGAAAAGAACAGAGAAGAAGTACTAAAACACCCAGAAAAAAAGTAACAAGATGGCAATAAATACATATTTATCAATAGCTATTTTAAATTTCAATGGACTAAAGGCTCCAATCAAGAGGTATAGGGTGGCCGATCAGATACAGAAATCAAGATCCATATATACGCTGCACACAAGAGACACACTTTAGACCTAAAGACATTTACAAACTGAAAATGAAGGGATGGAAAAAGATACAAAATGCAAACGACAAAGAAAAGAAAGCTGGGGTAGCATACTTATATCAGACAAAATATACTTTAAAACAAAAACTGTAACCAGAGACAAAAAAGGGTACTACATAATGATAAAGGGAACAATCCAACAAGAGGATATAACACTTGTAAATATCTATGCACCCAACATAGGAGCACCTAAATATATAAAGCAATTGTTAACAGACATGAAAGGAGAAATAGGCAGTAACAGAATAATAGTAGAGGACTTTAACACTCCACTTACACCAATGGATGGATCATCCAAACAGAAAATCAACAAGGAAACATTGGCCTTAAATGACACATTAGAATAGATGGACTTAGTAGATATATATAGAACATTCCATCCAAAAACCATTGAATACATATTCTTTTCAAATATTCCTTGAACATTCTCCAGGATTGATCACATACTAGGCCAAAAAACAAGTCTCAATAAACTTAAGAAAATGGAAATAATACCAAGCATCTTTTCTGACCACAAAGGTATGAAACTAGAAATTAACTACAGGAAGAAAATCAGAAAAGCCAAAAATATGTGGAGGTTAAACAAAATGCTACTGAACAATGATTGGACCAATAAAGAAAACAAAGGAGAAATAAAAAAATACCTGGAGACAAATGAAAATGAAAATATGACACGTCAAAATTTATGGGATACAGCAAAAGTGGTTCTAAGAGGGAAGTTTATAGCAATTCAGGCCTACCTCAACAAACAAGAAAAATCCCAAATAAAAAAATCCAACAGTGCACCTAAAGGAACTGGAAAAAGAAGAACAAACAAAGCCCCAAATCTGCAGAAGGAAGGAAACAATAAAAATCAGGGCAGAAATAAATGAAATACAGACTTAAAAAAAAAATAGAAAAAAATCAATGAAACCAAGAGCTAGTTCTTTGAAAAGATAAACAAAATTGACAAACCTTTAGCTAGACACACCAAGAAAAAAAGAGAGAAGGCCCAAACAAATAAAATCAGAAATGAAAGAGGAGAAATTACAATGGACACCTGAGAAATACAAAAGATTATAACAGAATACTATGAAAAGCTATACACCAACAAATTGGATAATCTAGAAGAAATGGATAAATTCTTAGAATCATACAAGTTTCCAAAACTGAATCAAGAAGAAATACAGAATTTGAATAGACCAATCACCAGCAAGGAGATTGAACCACTAATCAAAAACCTCCCAGACCAGACAGCTTCCCTGGTGAATTCTACCAAACATTCAAAGAAGCCTTAATACCTATCCTTCTCAAACTCTTCCAAAGATTGAAGAGGATGGGAAGCTTACTAACTCATTCCACGAAGCCAACATTATCCTGATACCAAAACCAGACAAGGACAACACAAAAAAAGAAAATTAAAGGCCAATATCACTGATGAATATCAATGCAAAAATCCTCAACAAAATACTAGCAAATTGAATATAACAATACATTAAAAACATCATACACCAGGATCAAGTGGGATTGATTCCAGGGATGCAGGGATGCTTCAACATCCACAAATGAATCAGCGTGATATATCACACTAAGAAAATTAAGAATAAAAAAAATCACATGATCATCTCAATGAATGCAGAGAAAGCATTTGACAAGATACAGCATCCACTTATGATAAAAACTCTAAATAAAATGGGTATAGAAGGAAAATACCTCAATATAATAAAGGTCATATATGACAAATCCACAGCTAATATCATTCTCAATGGCGAAAAACTGAAAGCCATCCCTCTAAGAACAGGAACCAGACAAGGATGCCCACTGTCACCACTCTTATTTAACATAGTATTGGAAACCCTAACCAGAGCAATCAGACAAGAAAAAGAAATAAAAGGGATCCACATTGGAAAGGAAGAAGTGAAACTGTCACTATTTGCAGACGGTATGATTTTATATATAGATAACGCTAAAGAATCCACTAAAAAACTTTTAGAAATAATAAATGACTACAGTCAATTTGCAGGATATAAAATCAACATACAAAAATAAGTTGTGTTTCTATACACTAACAACAAACTGGGAGGAAAAGAAATTAAGAATACATCCCATTTACAAGTGCAACAAAAAGAATAAAATACCTAGGAATAAACTTAACCAAAGAGGTGAAAGATCTGTACACTGAAAACTATAAAACATTGTTGAAAGAAATTAAAGAAGACACAAAGAAATGGAAAGATATTCCAAGCTCTTGGATTGGAAGAATGAACATATTAAAAATGTCCATAGTTTCTAAAGAAATCTATAGGGTCGATGCAATCCCTATCAAAGTTCCAACAACAATTTTCACAGAAATAGAACAAAGAATCCTAAAATTCATAAGGAACAACCAAAGACCCTGAATAACCAAAGGAATCCTGAGAAAAAAGAACAAAGCTGGAGGTATCACACTCCCTGATTTCAAAATATACTACAAAGCCATAGTAACCAAAACAGCATGGTACTGGCACAAAAACAGACACACAGATCAATGGAACAGAACTGAGAGCCCAGAAATAAACCCACACATTTATGGACAACTAATTTTTGACTAGCGGGCCAAGAACATACAATGGAGAAAGGAGAGTCTCTTCAATAAATGGCATTGGGAAAACTGGACAACCACCTGCAAAAGAATGAAAGCAGACCATTATCTTACACTGTGCACAAAAATCAATTCAAAATGGATTAGACTTGAATGTAAGACCTGAAACCAGGAAACAACTAGAAGAAAACACATGCAGTATGTTCTTCAACATCGGTCTTAGCAGCATTTTTTTCAAATACCATGTCAGGGGCTGGCCCAGTGGCACAGAGGTTAAGGGCGCACGTTCCACTTCTCGGTGGCCTGGGGTTCACCGGTTTGGATCCCAGGTGCAGACATGGCACCACTTGGCAAAAGTGATGCTGTGGTAGGCGTCCCACATATAAAGTAGAGGAAGATGGGCATGGATGTTAGCTTAGGGCCAGTCTTCCTCAGCAAAAAGAGGAGGATTGGCAGCAGTTAGCTCAGGGCTAATCTTCCTCAAAAAAAAAATCAAATACCATGTCAGACCCAGCAAGAGAAACCATAGAGAAAACAAACAAATGGGACTACATCAAACTAAAAAGGTTCTGCACAGCAAAGGAAACCATAAACAAGACAAAATGACAACCTAATAACTGGGAGAAGATATTTGCAAACCATATATAAGATGAGGGGTTAATATCCAAAATATACAAAGAACTCATACATCTCAACAAAAAAAAAAAACCCTAATGACCCAATTTAAAAATGGGCAAAATATCTGAACAGAGATTTCTCCAAAGAAAATATACAGACGGCCAACAGGCACATGAAAAGATGTTCAACATCATTAACTATCAGGGATATGCAAATCAAAACTACAATGAAATATCTCACTCCCATCACAATGGCTATAATTAACAAGGAAACAATAAGTGTTGGAGAGGATGTGGAGAGAAGGGAACCCTCATACATTGCGGGTGGGAGTGCAAACTGGTGCAGTCACTAAGGAACGCAGTATGGAGTTTCCTCAGAAAATCAAGATTAGATCTACATATGATCCAGCTATTCCACTGCTGGGTATATATCCAAAGAACTTGAAAATGCAAAAGCATAAAGATGCATGCACCCCTATGTTCACTGCAGCATTATTCACAATAGCCAAGACTTGGAAGCAACCTAGGTGCCCATCAAGGGACAAATGGATAAAGAAGATGTGGTATATGTACACAAGGGAACATTACTCAGCCATAAGAAATGTTGAAATATAGCCATTTGTGACAACATGGATGGACCTTGAGGGTACTATGCTAAGTGAAATATGCCAGAGAGAGAAAGTCAAATACTGCATGATCTCACTCATAAGTAGAAGATAAAAACAATGACAAACAAACACATAGCAACAGAGATTGGATTACTGGTTACCAGAGGGGAAGCGGGGAGGGAGAAGGGTGAAAGGGGTGGTTAGGCATATATGTGTGGGGGTGGATTGTAATTAGTCTTTTGGTCGTAAACATGATGTAAGCTACATAGAATTCAAAATATATTACTATGTACATCTGAAAGCTATATAATGTTATAAACTAATGTTACTGCAATAAAAAAATTAATTAATTAAAAAAAAGAAGACAGGAACTTTGAAACTATCCAGTTAGAGGAGAACAAAGATAAAAGAATGAAAAAGAGTGAAGAAAGTCTATGTTATCTATATGTTACCATCAAAAGATATACATTTATGAAATATTTGTGTTACAGAAGAAGAAGAGGGGGGAAGGAGGCAGATACCTTATGTAAAGAAATAATGGCTGAGGCTGGCCCCATGGCCTAGTGGTTAAGTTTGGTGCTCTCTGCTTTGGTGGCCTGGGTTTGGTTCCTAGTCTTGGACCTACACCACTCATTGGTGGCCATGCTGTGGCGGTGACCCACATATAAAATAGAGGGAGATTGGCACAGATGTTAGCTCAGGGCAAATCTTCCTCAGGAAAAAAAAAAAAAAGAAAGCAAAAGAAAAAAACATGGCTGAGGATTTCCCAAATTTGGGAAAAGATTTGGATATCCAAGTTGATCAACCTCATATGTGACTAAATAAACTCAACTTAAAAATATTCTCTCCAAAGGTGCAAAAATGTGGAGACTAAGCAACACGCTTCTCAACAAACAATGGATCATTGAAGAAATTAAAGAAGAAATCAAATTTTATCTGGAGACTAATGAAAATGAGAACACGACATACCAAACCATTTGGGATGCAGCAAAAGCAGTCCTAAGAGGGAAATTCATCGCAATACAGGCTCACCTCACTAAACAAGAAAAAGCTCACATAAGCAACCTCAAACGACACCTAACAGAACTAGAAAAAGAAGAACAAACAAAGCCCAGAGTCAGTAGAAGGAAGGAAATAATAAAAATAAGAGCAGAAATAAACGATATTGAAACAAAAAAGACAATAGAAAGGATCAATGAAACAAAGAGTTGGTTCTTCGAAAGAATTAACAAAATTGACAAACCCCTAGCCAGACTCACCAAGAAAAGAAGAGAGAAATCGCAAATTAATAAAATTAGGAATGACAGAGGAGAAATCACAACAGATACCAATGAAATACAAGAGATCATAAGAGAATACTATGAAAAACTATATGCCAACAAATTGAACAACCTGGAAGAAATGGACAAATTCCTAGACTCCTACAATCTCCCCAAACTGAATCAGGAAGAAATGGAGAATCTGAATAGGCCAATCACAAGTAAGGAAATAGAAACGGTAATCAAAAACCTCCCCAAAAATAAGAGTCCAGGACCAGACGGCTTCTCTGGAGAATTCTACCAAACATTCAAAGAAGATTTAATACCTATTCTCCTCAAACTGTTCCAGAAAATTGAGAAAGATGGAGAACTCCCTAACACATTCTATGAAGCCAACATCACTCTGATCCCCAAACCTGACAAGGACAACACAAAGAAGGAGAACTACAGGCCGATATCACTGATGAACATAGATGCAAACATCCTCAACAAAATTTTGGCAAACCGAATACAGCAATACATCAAAAAGATTATACACCATGATCAAGTGGGATTTATACCAGGGACACAGGGATGGTTCAACATCCACAAGTCAATCAACGTGATACACTACATCAACAAAATGAAAAAGAAAAACCACATGATCATCTCAATAGATGCAAAGAAAGCATTCGACAAGATCCAACACCCATTTATGATAAAAACCCTCAATAAAATGGGTATAGAAGGAAAGTACCTCAACATAATAAAGGACATATATGACAGACCCACAGCCAACATCATACTCAATGGACAAAAACTGAAAGCCATCCCTCTGAGGACAGGAACAAGACAAGGGTGCCCACTTTCACCACTCCTATTCAACATAGTACTGGAGGTGCTGGCCAGAGCAATTCAGCAGGAAAAAGAAATAAAAGGAATCCAAATAGGTAACGAAGAAGTAAAACTCTCGTTGTTTGCAGACGAAATGATCTTATATATAGAAAACCCCAAAGAATCCACAGAAAAACTATTAGAAATAATCAACAACTACAGCAAAGTAGCAGGGTATAAAATTAACGTACATAAATCAGTAGCATTTCTATACACTAACAATGAACTAACAGAAAAAGAACTCAAGAACTCAATCCCATTCACAATCGCAACGAAAAGAATAAAATACCTTGGGATAAACTTAACCAAGGAAGTGAAGGATCTATACAATGAAAACTACAAGACTTTCTTGAAAGAAATTGACGACGACATAAAGAGATGGAAAGACATTCCATGCACATGGATTGGAAGAATAAACATAGTTAAAATGTCCATACTACCTAAAGCAATATACAGATTCAATGCTATCCCAATCAGAATCCCAAGAACATTCTTCACAGAAATTGAACAAACAATCCTAAAATTCATATGGGACAACAAAAGACCGTGAATTGCTAAAGCAATCCTGAGCAAGAAAAACAAAGCCGGCGGAATCACAATCCCCAATTTCAAAACATACTACAAAGCTACAGTGATCAAAACAGCATGGTACTGGTTCAAAAACAGGTCCACAGATCAATGGAACAGAATTGAAAGCCCAGAGATAAAACCACACATCTATGGACAGCTAATCTTCGACAAAGGAGCAGAGGGCCTACAATGGAGAAAAGAAAGTCTCTTCAACAAATGGTGCTGGGAAAACTGGACAGCCACATGCAAAAGATTGAAAATTGACCATTCTTTTTCACCACACACCAAAATAAATTCAAAATGGATCAAAGACCTAAAGATTAGGCCTGAAACAATAAGTCTTCTGGAAGAGAATATAGGCAGTACACTCTTTGACATCAGTTTCAAAAGAATCTTTTCGGACACTATAACTCCTCAGTTGAGGGAAACAATAGAAAGAATAAACAAATGAGACTTCATCAGACTAAAGAGCTTCTTCAAGGCAAGGGAAAACAGGATTGAAACAAAAAAACAGCTCACTAATTGGGAAAAAATATTTACAAGCCACTTATCCGACAAAGGGTTAATCTCCATAATATACAAAGAACTCACACTGCTTAACAACAAAAAAACAAACAAGCCGATCAAAAAATGGGCAGAGGACATGAACAGACATTTCTCAAAAGAAGATATGAATATGGCCAATAGACACATGAAAAGATGTTCATCATCGCTAATCATCAGGGAAATGCAAATCAAAACTACACTAAGATATCACCTTACACCCGTTAGATTGGCAAAAACATCCAAAACCAAGAGTGACAAATGTTGGAGAGGTTGTGGAGAAAAAGGAACCCTCATACACTGTTGGTGGGAATGCAAACTGGTACAGCCACTATGGAAAACAGTATGGAGATTTCTCAAAAAGTTAAAAATAGAAATACCCTATGACCCAGCCATCCCATTACTGGGTATCTATCCTAAGAACCTGAAATCAGAAATCTCAAGAGTCCGTTGCACCCCTATGTTCATCGCAGCATTATTTACAATAGCCAAGACGTGGAACCAACCTACATGCCCAGAAACTGATGATTGGATAAAGAAGATGTGGTATATATACACAATGGAATACTACTCAGCCATAAAAAAAGACAAAATTGGCCCATTCACAGCAACGTGGATGGACCTCGAGGGTATTATGTTAAGCGAAATAAGCCAGTCAGAGAAAGACGAACTCTATATGACTCCACTCATAGGTGGAAGTTAGTATATTGATAAGGAGATCTGATCGGTGGTTACCAGGGAAAAGGGGGGGTGGGGGGAGGGCACAAAGGGGGAAGTGGTGTACCCACATGACTAACAAAAATGTACAACTGAAATCTCACAAGGTTGTAATCTATCATAACATTAAAAAAAAAAATATTCTCTCCAAGGCACACCACAATAAAATCTTCAATAATCAAAGACCCCCTGCCCACAAAATCTGAAAAGCAGCAAGAGAAAAGAAGCTTGTAATTTACAAAGGAACCCCTATAAAGCTATGATCAAATTTCTCAGCAGAAACCTTACAGGCCAGGAGACAGTGAGATGACATATTCAAAGTGCTGAAAACCTGCCAACCAAGAAGACTTTATCCAGAAAAGCTGTACTTCAGAATTGAAGGAGAAACAAAGACTTTTCTATGCAAAAAAAAAAAGAAAAGAAAAAAAAAGAAAAGCTGAGGGAGTTAATCACCACCAGACTCACTTAAAAGAAAATGATGAAATGAGTTCTCCAAGCTGAAATGACAGGACTCCAATTATTAACATGAAAACATACAACATACTGGTAAAGGTAAATATATAGTCAAATTCAGAATACTCTAATAGCATACTGTGGTGGTGTGTTAACCATTTAACTCTAGTATAAAAGTTAAAGGACAGAGTATAAAAAGTAACTATAGCTACAATAACTTCATGAGTACACAATATAAAAAGAGATAAATTGTGACATCAAAAACATAAAAGGGGAAAGTAAAAAGGTAGAGTTTTTGTATGTGATCAAAGTCAAGTCGTTTCAGCGTAAAATAGACTGTTAAATATATAAGATATTTTATGTAAGCCTCCAAGTAACCACAAAATAAAAACCTTCAGTAGATTCACAAAAGATAAAGGGAAGGGAATCAAAGCATGCCACTATGGAATATCGTCAATTCACAAAGTAAGGCAGCAAGAGAGGGAGAAAGGAACAGGAACTACAAAAAACCAGAAAGCAATAATAGCATTAGTAAGCCTTTACCTACCAATAATTACTACAAACGTGAAAGGATTAAATATTCCAAAAAAGGTATAGAGTGGCTGGATGGATTTAAAAAGAAAAAGACACAATATGTGCTACCTCCAAGTGAATCACTGCAGCATTAAGGACACACAAAGGGTCAAATCAAAGGGATGGAAAAAGATACGCCATGCAAGTGGAAACTAAAAGAGAGCAGGAGTATCAGAAAAAATAGACTTTAAGCCAAAAATAGTAACAAGAGACAAAAAGGTCATTAAATAATGATAAAAAGGTCAAGTCATCAAAAAGATATAACAATCATAAATATATATGCACCCAACATTGGAGCACCTAAATATATTAAGCAAATGTGATCTAACAGATCTGAAAAGAGAAATAGACAACAATACAATAAACAGTATGGTACTGGCATAAAAATAGATACATGGAGCAATGGAACAGATTGAACAGCCCAGAAATAAATCCTTGCATATATAGTCAGCCAATATTTGACAAGGGAGACAAGAATACTCAATGGGGAAAGGACAGTCTCTTCAATAAATGGTGCTGGGAAAACAGGATAATCACATGCATAAAAATGGAATTGAACCCTTATCTTATACCACTCACAAAAATTAACTCAAAATGGATTAAAGACTTAAAACATAAGATTTGAAATTATAAAACTCCTAGAAGAAAACAGGGGAAAAGCTCCTATACATTAGTTTTACAACATCAAAAACACAACAACAAAAGCAAAAATAAATAAGTGGGACTACATTAAAATAAGAAACTTCTTCACGGCAAAAGAAACAATCAACAAAATGAAAAGGCAACCTAGAAAATGAAAGAAGATGTTTACAAACCATCTATCTGATAAGGGGTTAATATCCCAGATATATAAGGAACTCATACTACTCAATAGGAAAAGACCAAACAATCCAATTTTAAAAAGGCAGAGAGGAACTGAATAGACATTTTCCCAAAGAAGACATACAAGTGGCCAATGGGTACATGAAAAGATGCTCAGCATCATGAATCATCAGAGAAACGCAAACTAAAACCACATGAGATATCACCTCACACCTATCAGAATGGCTAATCATCAAAAAGACAAGACAGAACAAGTCTTAGTGAGGATATGGAGAAAAAGGAACCCTCGTGCACTGTTGGTGGTGGGAATGGTAAATTGGTAAAGCCACTATGGAAAACAGTATGAAGGTTCCTCAAAAAATTAAAAATAAAATTAAAATATGCCCCAGCAATCCCAATTTTGGATATTTATCCAAAGGAAATGAAATCAAGATATCAAAAAGATACCTATATTTCCTTTAAATTCCCTGGTAGCCTCTTCAACCAGAGGCTAAAGGGCTTGCAACAATGGAAGGAGGTGCAATAACAATGGCTGATCACCTCTTTGTCTGCACCTCTGTGATCAGAAGCAGCAATCAGAGCACAGATCCCTGATGTTTGGAGGACAGGGTCCTTTTTGCCCACTCTTACTCCTGCAAGCGGTGTACAAGCTGCCACAGGAACACATACACAGCTCCCTGCCATATGCCTGGAAGGTGGGGGATGTGTAGTTGCTAGTGTGCTAAGATCTGAAATTGACCAAAATTAATCACAATTTGCCATCCACATCCTCCCCTGGAAGTTGCAAGCCATCAACAGACTTGAGAGTCCCAAATAGTTCTATCAGACAGATTCTGTCAGTGTAATTGTTGCCTAGGTAGGGGTGCTTCCTATTCCACTATCTTTCCAGAATCTTCAAGAATATTCTTTTTATAATTTTTTAAACTATTCTCTACGTATAGTAAAGTTCCATTTTCTTCCTAACACTGTCTTCTTTGTTTTGTTTTGCCTCAATCATGCCATAAGTTTGTCTATTTGGTTAGTCTTTTAAAGAAGTGGTTTTTGTTTTGTTGATCCTTTCTAGTGGTTATTTTCCACTTCATTAATTTTTGTCCTGAATTATTTCTTCCTTTTTACATTCTTGGGGGTTCTCTGTTATTTCTCTAGCTTCTTGAGTTGAACATTTAATTCCTTTGCTCTTAATATTTTTATGTTCATCAAGGGAATCAATTTATTAAAGACAGACTTTTTTTAAAATTTTTTTTTTTTTTTTGAGGAAGATTAGCCCTGAGCCAACATCCGCTGCCAATCCTCCTCTTTTTGCTGAGGAAGACTGGCCCTGAGCTAACATCCATGCCCATCTTCCTCTACTTTATATGTAGGACGCCTACCACAGCATGGCTTGCCAAGCGGTGCCATGTCCACACCCAGGATCCAAACCAGAGAACCCTGGGCCACTGAAGTGGAATGTGCACACTTAACCGCTGCGCCACCGGGCCGGCCCCATAAAGACAGATTTTTAAAATATGCCATAATCAAACATTTTTGTAATCATTCGGGCATGTGTTCATTTTTTAATACACTCAGAGTTTCAAAAATGAAGTCATCCAAGTCCTCTTTCACCTTCTGGTAAGACTTATGCACTGTTAACAAACTCCGACTAGCAAAGCAGAAACTTTCTTTTATACAGTTTAACTCAATAAATTGGCTAGATGAAGTTCTCGGCATGAAGTGGTCTCTCTCAAGAAGAATCCAAGGGAAAGATGACAGACTCTATATTGCACAGCATCCATCGTTTCCAGAAATAATGTGTTTCCGTTTTCATAGCTTTCAGTCTAATTTGTGGGCTCTATGCAGAGGAGGGGTGGTTTGAGGCTGACATTAATTTGTGTACTTTCTTTCCCTCTTGAGCAGACAGTGATGCTCTATCATTACAGCAGTGAGCAACCTAGTGGTGTTGGGTTTTGTGACTCTTCTCAGTACCAAAGATGTTTTCTACCCTTTAAAATAAATTTAATGTCTCAAATTAAAATTTTTATTTTGAGATAATTTCAGATTCACATGCACTTGTGAGAATACAGAGAACTATCTTGTATGCCAGTTTTTCCTAATAGTAACACACTGCATAATTACATAGTAAGATATCACAACCAGGATAGACTTTGCTACTGTCAAGATACAGAACATTTTCATCACCACAAGGATGCTGTTACCCTTTCAACCCATTTCACTCTTTTACAGCCATCTCCACTACCCTCCCCGCTCCTTAACACCTGGCAACCACTAATCTGATCTCCATTTCTATTCTTTGTCATTTCAAAAATGTTATATAAATGAATCAGTTTGTAACCTTTTAGGATTGGCATTTTCATTCAGCATAATTCTCTAGAGATGCATTGAGACTGTTGTGTGTACCAGTGGTTTGATCATTTGTATTGCTGAGTAGCATTTAATGGTATGGATGTAGCACTGTTTGTTTAACACATGGAAGAACATCTGTGTTGTTTCCAGTGTTTTGCAGTTTTTTTTGCTTGAAGAAGATTAGCCCTGAGCTAACATCTGTGCCAATCTTCCTCTATCTTGTGTGTTGCCACCACAGCATGGCTTGATGACTGGTGTCAGTCTGTGCCCAGAATCCGAACCCACAAACCCGGGCCACTGAAGCAGAGTGTGCAGAACCTTAACCACTCAGCCAAAGGGCCAGCCCCTGTTGTTTCCAGTTTTTTTTTACTATAATGCTCCTAAAAACAATCATGTACTGATTTTGTGTTGGTAAGTCTTCATTTTTCTGAGATAAATGCCCAGGAGTGCAACTGCTGGATCATATGGTGGTTTGTGTGCTTAGTTTTTAAAGAAATTGCCAAACTGCTTTCTAGAGTGTGATTGAAAATGCCCACCAGAAATTTTGACACTTGACATTCCCACCAGCAATGTATCATCAGTGATCCAGATTCTTTGCAACCTCACCAGCGTTTGGTCTTTTCATTATTTTTTATCTTAGCCATTCTGATAGGTGTGCAGTAATATCTCACTGTGGTTTTCATTTGCATTTCCCCAGTAGCTAATGATATTGAACACTTTTTCATATGCTTATAGGCCATCTGTATATTCTCTTTGGTGAAATGTCTCTTCATGTCTTTTGCCCATTTTCGAAGTGGATTGTTTGGAATTTTTTTATGGTTGAGTTTTGAGAGTTCTTTATATATTTTAGATGCTAGTACTCTGTCAGATTGTGTTTGCAAATATTTTCTCTCACTCTGTAGCTTGTCTTTTCATCCTATTAATGAGGTCTTTTACAGAGCAAGAGTTTAATTTTGATGAAGTCCAATTCATCAGTTTTTTTTCTTTTATGGCTCATGTTTTTGGTGTTAAATTTAAGAACTCTTTGCCTAACCTTAGATCCTACAGATCTTCTATTTTTTTCTTAATGTTTTGTAGCTTTACATTTTATGTTTAAGTCTGTGATCCATTTTGAGTTAATTTTTGTATAAGGCATGAGCCTTAAGTTGAGGTTCACTTTTTTGCCTATGGATGTCCAGTTGCTCTAACATCATTTGTTGAAAAGACTACCTTTCCTCCAATGAATTGATTCTGCACTTTTGTCAAAAATCAGTTAAGCATATTTGGATGGATCTATTTCTGGGTTCTCTATTCCATTCCATTGATCTATGTGTCTATCCTTCTACCAACACCACACAATTTTGATTAATGTAGCCATATGAGTCTTGAAATCATGTATATTGATTCTTCCCATTTTATTCACTTCCAAAATTGTTTTAGCTATTCTAGTTCCTTTGCCTTTCCATGTAAATTTTAGAATAATCTTATCCATATCTACAGAAAGTTTTTCTTGGATTTTTATAGGAATTACATTCAACCTTTATATCAATCTGGGAAGAAGTGACATCTTAATTGCTAAGTCTTACAGTCCATGAACACAGTATGTCTCTCCATTTACAAAGATTTTTTTCTATTTCATTCATCGACAGTATCTAGTTTTCAGCACATAAGCCCTATATGTGTTTTGTTAGATTTACATTAAGCATTTCACTTTAAAAAGCAATAGTATATAGTATTGATTTTTAATATTGGTGTCCATATATTTATCACTAGTATATAGAAATATAATTGATTTTTTAAAAGATTTTATTTTTCCTTTTTCTCCCCAAAGCCCCCCGGAACATAGCTGTATATTTTTATTTGTGGGTCCCTCTAGTTGTGGTATGTGGGACGCCACCTCAGCATGGCCCACTGAGCGGTGCCATGTCCACGCCCAGGATCTGAACCAGCGAAACCCTGGACTGCAGAAGCAGACTGCACGAACTTAACCACTCGGCCACGGGGCTGGCCTCTAGAAATATAATTTTTTATATATTTACCTTGCATCCTGTGATCTTGTTCAACTTACTTTTTCTTTCTAGAAGTTTTGTGTATTCCTTGACATTTTCTACATAGACAAATATGTCATTTGCAAACGGGCAGATTTATCTCTTCCTTTCACATCTATATGAACTTTATTTCCTTTTCCTACCTTATCGCACTGTCTAGAACTTCCAGTTCTATGTTCATAAGAGTGGTGAGAGCAGACCTCCTTGACTTGTTTCCAGTCTTAGGGGGAAAGCATTCCATCTTTCACCATTAAGTATAATGTTAGCCTTTATTAGGTAAGTTCCCTCTATTCATATTTTTCTGAGGGTTTTTATCATGAATTGGTGCTGAATTTTGTGAAACGCTTTTGCTGTTTTGATCAATATGATCATGTGCTTTATCTTTAGACTATCAATATGGTGGAATCCATTGATTAATGCTGAACTAGCCTTGAAACCCCAGAATCAACCCCACTTCATAATGGAGTATAATTCCTTTTATACATTGCTGAATTCTATTTGCTAATATTTTGTTAGAATTTTTATGTCCATATTCATGACTGATATTGGCCTATACTTTCTTTTTTTGTACTGTTTGGTTTTGGTATCAGGGAATAAATGAAGTGTTCATAAAATGAAGTGTTTCCTCTTCTTCTATTTCCTGGAAGATTGTGTAGAATTAGTGCTAGTTATTATTTTAACTTTTGGTAGAATTCTGCAGTGAAAACTATCTGGTCCTGGAGATTCCAAATTATGAATTTGATTTCCTTAATAGTTATAGAGCAACTTTATTTAATATAGGATGAGCTGTGGTTTGTATTTTTGAAGGAATTAGTTGATTTTGTTGTCAAATTTATGTTTGTAGAGTTGTTCATATTTCTTTATTATCCTTTTAATGTCTGCAGCATCGGTGGTGTTATTACATTTCATTCCTAATATCGATAATTTGTGGTGTCTTCTCTCTCTCTTTTGGTTATTCTTTCTAGAGGTTTGTTGATTTTGATGTTTTCAAATAGCCCGCTGTTTTATCGATTTTCCCGATTGTTTTTCTGTTTTGCATTTCATTGGTTTCTTCTTTCATCATTATAATTTTCTTCCCTCTGTTTGGGAAGCTTTGGGTTTCTTTTGCTCATCTTTTTCTAGATTCTTGAAGTGAGAGCTTACTGATTTGAGACTTTTCCTCTTTTCTAATGTATGTATTTAGCGCTATAAATTTTCTCATCAGTGCTTTAGCTATGTCCCACAAATGTGATATACTGTACTTTTTATTCCCATTCAGTTCAATGTATTTTTAATTTCCTTTGAGATTTCCTCTTTGATCCATGGATTATTTAGAAGTGTGTCTTTTAGTTTTCAAGTGTTTGGACAGTTTCCTGTTATCTTTCTAATATTGATTTCGACTTTGATACTATTGTCAGAGAACACATTCTGTATTATTTTAATTCATTTAAATGTGTTGAGGTTAGGTTTATGACCTAGAATATGGTTTTGGTATACAGTCTGTGGGCTTTTGAAAATAATGAGTTTTCTGCTATTGTTGGGCATTCTATAAATATTGATTAGATTTTGTTGATTGATGGTATTGAGTTTTCCTATACCTTTGCTGATTTTCTATCTAGTTATTCTATAAATTGTTGAGAGAGGGGTGTCTACGTATCTAATTACAATTGTGGATTTTTCTAGTCCACTTTTCAGTTTTATCAATTTTGCTTCACATATTTTGAAACTCTGGCGCATCCGTATTTAGGATTGCTGTGCCTTCTTGGTGGATTGTTCTTTCATCATTATATAAGAAACTTCTCTGTCTCTGTTTATTTTCTTTGCTAAGTCTACTTTATCTGATGTTAATATGGTCACTTCTACCTTGTTTTGATCTATGTGTCCACGATATATTTTTTCTTTTAACTTTTTACCTGACTACACGGTTATATTTCGAGTTTCTTGTAGACAGCATATGGTTGGGTCATGTTTTTTAATCCATTCTGCAATTTCTCTGTCTCTTGATATATTTATTGTAACTATTAGTATATTAGGGCTTAAGTCTGCTGGGGTTTTTTTGTTTGTCCTCTCTTTTTCATTTCTCTGTTTTCTTTCTTCTGCCTTCCTGTGGATTACTTGAATGTTTTTTAGAATTCCATTTTGACTTATCTATAATACTTTTGAATGTATGTATCTCTTTGTATAGATTTTTTAGTCATTGCTCTAGGTATTGCATTATATATACATTACTTATTACAGCCTACTGGTGTCATCATTTCGCTAGTTTGAGTGAAGTACAGAAATCTAACCCCTTTATGTCCCTTTGCCCTCTCTGTTTATAATTGCCTGAAATATTTTCTCAATATACATTTAGAACTGCATTAGTGTTATATTTTGTTTCAAATGTCAAACACAATTTAGAAAACTCAAGGAGTAGGAAAGCTTACTTTATCCAAATTTTTGATTGCCATATTCTTTCTTGATATTTCTAGGTTCTTTCTTTTGTCATTTCCTTTCTGTTAGAACTTCCTTCAGCCATTCTTTAAGGGTAGGTCTGCTGGCGATGGATTCTTAGTTTTCTTTCCTCTGAGAATGTCTTGATTTCCTTAATTTCTGGGTATTGGATTCTAGGTGGACAGTTCTTTTATCACTTTGAAAATATTATGCCATTTTCTTTGGGCCTCCATGGTTTCTGATGAGAAATTGGTGTCATTCTAATTGTTTTCCCTTGCTTTCAGATTTTTTTCTGTGTCCTTAGTTTTCAGAAGTTTAATTATGATGTTTCTTAGCATGGATATCTTTGGGTTTATCCTGTTGGGAGTTTGCTCAGCTTCTTGAATCTGTAGGTTTATGTCTCTTGCCAAATTTGGGGAGTTTTTAGGCTTTACTTCTTTGAATATCTTTTCAGCCCCACTGTCTTTCTCCTCTCCTTCTGAGGCTCTGATGACACTGTTAGATCTTTTGTCATAGTCTCACAGGCTTCTGAGGCTCTGTTCTTTTTTTTTAGTCTATTTCCTCTATATTACTTATACTGGGTAATTTCTATTGTTCCATCTTCCAGTTCACTGATTCTTTCCTCTGTCTCCTCCATCCTGCTGTTGAGCCCATTCACTAACCTTTTCTTAGTAGTTGTAGTTTTCAGTTCTAAAATTTATATTAGGTTCTTCTTTATATCCTCAATTTCTTTCTGAGACTTTCTCTTCTAAGTCTTTCCATTTTTTCATTTGTTTGCAATTGCTCATTAAAGCATTTTTATCAGGGCTTCTTCAAGACCTTTTTCTAATAACGCCAACACATCTATTGTCTTGGTGTTGACAAGTACAACTGCCATTTTAAATTCAGTTTGAGATCTTCTTGTTCTTGATATGATGAGGCATTTTCAAGTGAAACCTGGACATTTTGTATGATGTTATGAAACTCTGAATCTTCCTTAAACCTTATTTTAGCTGGCTTTTTTTGACATCACTCCAACAGAGGAAAGGGAAGGGTGATGCCTCATTATTGCCAGGTGAAGGCAGAAGTCTAGGTTCCCCACTCAGCCTCCATTGATACCTGAGGGGGAAAGCTCCTTTTCACTGCTAAGGAGGAATAGGACTTCTGGCTCCTTACTCATTCTCCACTGATATACCACAAATGGGTGTAGACTCATTACCACCAGGTGATGGTGAAAGTCTCTACCCTATACTAGGCCTCCTCTAACACCACCCCAGTGGGAGTGGAGGGGCACTTTGTTACTGCCATATTGGGACAGAAGTCTAGACTCCCCATGTGGTTTCCACTAAAACCACACCGTACGAGAGGGGCTCATTCCCAGAAGGCATAAAAGTCTTGGTTCCCTACTTGGTCTTCTCTGACACCACCTAGCCAGGGTGTTGGGGCAATTAATTTCAGCTTTGTGAGAGTAGAAGTCTAGGTTCCCCACTCCACCTGGGTGTGGGTGGGGCCACAATTTTTTCTGTGGTGTTTGGCTGGAGGAGTAGTTACTGTCTAAAAGTTTTCTGTCTTGCTAGGCTGCCCCTTTCCTGGTCGTTTGGTTAGACTTTTGATGGGCTTTCTTTCTTTCTTCTTTTTTTTTTTTTTGGATCTGCACTCCTTCGTGTTTCCAGGTTGCTAGCTTCTTCAGCATCAAGTCTGGGATATATGAGGCAAAAAGAAAACCCAAGGAACTCACTACTATGTCATTCCTCATGTCTCAAGTTTCCTTATTTTCTCTACCTGTCAGAGTCTTTTATGTTTCTTTCATATGTAATGTCCAGGGTTTGTAGTTGAACTTAGTAAGAGGAATAGAGAAAAGTATATCTACTCCATCTTCTTGGAAGCAGAAGTTCTGTTTTAAATCATTTTTGATTTCCAAAGACTGCACTTAAGATTATAAGTGTATCTCTAAGTACTACTATAACTAAATTCCACAAGTTTTGATATTTGGTGTTTACTGTTGATTCATTCTAAATGTTTTTCAGTCTTTATTATTATTTCTTCTTTGTCTCATGAAATAGTCAAAAGTGTGTCTTAAAATTTTCAAAAGGATTCTTTTTTTGCTCTTGATTTCTAATTTTGTTGACTGTTGTATTTTGGTCATAAAACTTGGTCTGTATGCTATTGATTCTTTGGTATATGACAGGACTTGATTTATGGCCTAGTATGTGGCTAGTTTTTATTACATAAATGTTCTTTGTGTGTTTTAAGAAAAAATATATTAATGATTGGCATAAGCCTATAATTAGTAATTCTTAGGGAAGACTTTTTCCTTTACCTAAGGTCTAGACAGATATGATCAGTGGATTTTTTTTTTCTATCCATTCTTTTTGAGAGTCTTGGCTTGTGGTAAGGGTGGTGGTCTCAGTCTCAACTCCCCATCTACAGCAGCCCAAGGTCTCTGTCCCTTTAAGAGCATTAAAACCCAAGCCCCTAGGTTTTGGACTACTGCCCTGTCCCCTCACACCACCACACACCAATGGCAGCTGTTCAAGAGTTCCAGGTTTCAATCCTTGCTTTGCTTTCTGGACAAAGAGATTGCCCTTTCTTTCTCATGAGTTCAGTGAACACATTTAAAAGAACATTCCAGTTCTGCCTTTCCCATTCAACATGTTAGGGAGGAAGGCAATCAGGACATTCTTCTATTTTGGGGTGACAGAGAAGCACAGAGCAAAGAGGAAAGAAGTAGAAGGGAGTGGTCAGAGAGTGTGGATCAGACAGATGCCTCCACGGGTGACTGATTCTCAGCTAGGCCAGAGCTAGGAATCACTGTTCTGGAGCAGTGTTTCCTAGGAGGCACTTGAGACTTTTGTTCCAAGGTGCAGCTCCCCAGGGCCCTTCCCTGGCAATTGCGAATTTAGTGGTCTGAGGTGGCAACCTGAAGACTATTTTCTCCCAGAGCCTCTGGTAACTCTTAAGGGAAAAAAGGTTTGGAAAGCACTGCTCTAGAATACCGTATAGATTCCCAGGTCCCACCTCTCTGGATTTAGGATCTTGGAATCTATGGTTTTTGGCAAGTACCCTAGGAGGTGTGCCACTAAAAAAAAAATAATACTGTGTAGTTAGAAACTGTAAAAGTGTGGATACAGAAACCATCCATCC
Organism: Equus asinus; assembly: GCF_041296235.1. NCBI lineage: Eukaryota > Metazoa > Chordata > Mammalia > Perissodactyla > Equidae > Equus > Equus asinus. The sequence goes on from NC_091791.1 coordinate 61,875,351, forward strand.
ATTTATCCATCCATTCAATCAACAAACACTTTATGAGCTCTTTTATGTTCCAGATATTTCTGGGCACTAGAAATTTTGAAATAAATAAGATACAGCCCTGATTTCAAAAAGTGCCTTCTTTAGCAAGGGAGGCAAATTAATAATTGCTATACAGTATGGTGAGTATACAGAAGTACAGATAGGGTTGCCAGGTAAAATACAAGATGCCTAATTAAATTTGAATTGCAGATAAACACAATGAATACTTTTTTAGAATAAGTATGTCCCCAATTTTGTGGGGTTTGTTGATGTTTGTTCTAAATCTGGCAACCCTAAATACAAGAATAGCAAGGAAAAGTTTCCAACTCAGTCTAGGAAATAAGGGCTGTGAAGTTCAGTCATATGTCAAAAGGTCTTTGATACAAAAAGACTAAAATCAGTAGGCCATGGTGACTGCTGCCAGAAGCAGGTAGGACTCAAAGTATACTGCGTTATTCCTAGATTCAGAAGGTAAGGTGTGTTCATCTGTCCCAACAACAGCTACTAAATAGCGCAGAATCTCCTCATAACACACTTATAGAATTAACATTTTTAGAACCACAAGGACTTACAGAACACAGGTTTGTGGGCGAGGTCATCTAAAGTGATTCCTCCTTCAGGATTGAACTCAAAACTGCTAGTGAAGTTGTATTTTGCAGTTCCTTCTGGGGAAACAGTAATCTTTGCAGAGTCTCCCAGAACCACCTGATTGAATTCTGCACGAACAAAGGTAACTGGAGTATCTCCTTTAAAACCTTTCTGTTGACAGAAACATACCACTTTACAAATATACTCAAATAGAGGATTTTCCTACCCATCTGGCAACCCATTTTGACTTGGACTAAATAGCATTTTCTATGTTTTCCTAACAAGCTATATCACAAATACAAAAGGGGTACGTAGAAAGTCATTAAACAAACTGAATGCAACATTCTAGTTGAATGCCATTATGTTGGAGTTTTGAAAAATAACATTTATTGTGTTTACCTGATTATAAAATTATATTATGGTACATTTGAAAAAGTGGGAAAAGCACATTCCTAACAAATTACCTGTAATCTCACTGTAATATGCAAGCAGTATTAACACTGTAGAATATATTTTCTAGTGTGTTGCTGTGTATACACACAAGTGTGTGTGTGTGTGTGTGTGTGTGTGTGTGTATATGCACATGCATTTATTTATACTTTTTAATATATACCTTTTAAAATGAAGTAGAGATCATTTATTAAAACCTGTTTTGGAATGGGCTTTTTGGTTTCATAATAGTGAACAAATATTTTGCAATATCATTATTCTCATAATTTTTAATAGTTACATCATATTATAGTTTTATTATTTAAATTCGTCAAATGAAATTAATCACAAGAGAAACTCTAGAAGAATTCAGATGCTTCAGGAGAAAGAAATTGCTATCTACGAAAATGAAAACCACTTCTTGTTTCACCCCTGTTAAATTTAGTATTCAAATTGCCAGGTATTTTATACATACAGTAATGTGACTTGCTGATTACAGACTAACAATAAGGAACACTGGAAAGCAACTATGTAAGCCAGCAGGTTTGGTGGTATCGGATGATGCAAAACTGCTTTCCTCCCACTGGTGCTCCCAACACATCTTAGCTTCACCCGCAGGTAGATGTTTGACAGGGAGACCTGAGCCCAAAGGCAAACGTACTTTAAAGAAGAATGAATAAACTAGGGACTTTTCGGATTTCCAAAAATAACTTTACCAAGTCATATCCATCTGTCACAGTGATCTGCACGGGTTTGCCTGTTGATGACACCTGCTCCATACTGGCACTTGGGCAAAGTCTTCTTTGGTCTCTGTAAACATAAAGAGTGAACCTGTCCCCTTACAAGTACCCACATTACATCATAACCAATACCAGGGGAGAACCTAGGGAAATGCCACAGTCTCACATCGTTTGTGCCCCTTCTAATCTTCGCAGTGATAGCCAGTGCTTTAGGAAGCTGGTCACAAGGATGATTCCACTGGTTAGTGCTAAAAAGATGAGCACTACTGCTAAAAAGATCCTTATACAGGTAACTAATCCATTAAGCACAAATTATCACAAGACAAAGAGGGTAGGAATGCCATCTCCCCGCCTCCCATCCCCTACATCTTTCGTAGTGTTCTTTGGTAGCTTTTTTTGATGTGCAAAGCTCCCCTCAGGGTTATTTAATCTCTCAGTTTTACAAAAATATATTTTGATAACAGGAAAGAAGCAGCCACATGGAAGTTAATCCACTAGAAAAAGTTCTGACATATGTCTTATTTAGTCAAAGATAGTTTCTAATTATTTTGCAACATTAAGGACACAATTTCAAAAATAAATTGGATATCTATTTTTTTAACAAGGTCATGCTTTCTGACTCAATTCAAAGTAGAACTAAATGCAACTATTCTAAGTGTGTCCAGGACTGGTGGTACAAAAACAAAAAAGATATTTTGCTGCCCCCAGACTTTATGGTTATTCTGCCTCTTTCCACCAACTCTCTTATTTTCTCAGTCACGTAAAAGTCTCAGATCACTTGTGTAACACCAAGTCTCCAGGCTCATTTAGGGCCTAAGTGGCCCTGACAACTTTCTTATCAAGTTTACATTTGAAATGACCTTTTGCATCAGTCTCCTTCTTTCCTTTTCAATAATAGGACCACATGAATTAGGCCTTCACTAGCCTGACCGATCCTAGGCAAATGCCTAACTTCTCTGAGCCTCAGTTTTACCTTCTGTATAAAGGATAATACAATTTCTGACCTGTTTCATATTTGTTGTGAATATCCACTAAAATAATAAAACTACTTAACGTATGAAGCACTGTATAAATGGTATTATTAATATGCACTGCTTTTCCTGAATGCTCAATTACCCCCTTAAAGACAAGTAATCTGTCATTCATACTTACAGCCTCTGAATGCCTGGCACCACACCTGTCTTCAAGAGGCACTGACAGCGTATTTGTTGAATAACGAGCGCAAAAACTCTGGCGAGTTACAAGTTATGGTCAGGGCAGTCAGGTGCGAGCTACTGTTGCCCCCAACAGGCACACATTTCTTGTCATCTGTTCAGAAGAAGATGCAGAGGCAGAGTCAAATTAGAAACAGGTTAGATGGAGACGCTGTGACGGGGTGAGATCTGGGGCTAGATGCGCAGTCTGCGCTTACTCCGGAGGATCTTGGCGCAAAGTGGGAAGGAAGTCTTACGTCTGGCTTCGGGCGGGATGCCTGGGGTTGGCGGGAGCGTCCACGCCTAGCGGGGTCGATGGCGACTAGGTCTGTGCCGGAGTGCAGCGGTGCAAGGGATGCGGTTTGTGCCTTTCAGCCTGGCCGTAGCTGAGGGAGCATAGCTTAAAGTGACAGGGGATGGCCGCAGGGCCGTGGTGGAGAGACGAGGAAGAGAAGGTTCTCTAAGGAATGATAACTGTCTTACCTCCGGCAGCCACAGTCGTGTTTTTCGCAACTATAGCAACCAACTATCTCTCGCGAGAACTTAGTTTTTGCAGTCACCACAGGTTTCTCTCCAGAATCGCGATAACATTTTCGGGGAGGGAAACAAGGAGCGGGTCGCAGGGTGAGTTTCTGCGCCTGCGCTGCGGAACGGTGCCCGTTGAGTGTCTGCCTCCGGCCTTGGGGTGTCTTCTGTTTCCGCAGGTGCTAGTTTTCCTTGGCAAAAATTATTTTTAAGGGCAGGATTTTCTACCTTTCGATTTTACTGTCTCGACCCTTTTCTTTAAGTAGCCCTCCACAAATAGGAGAAGAAAAACCAAAAGGAAATTTAAATACAAAATAAAAGCCTTTATTAAACGGTTTTGAAAATAGATCATTTAAATCTTTCTCCGTCAAAGATGCAGATAAGACAGTATTTTATTGACTTTCACACACTGTTGGTGAGAGGGCAAAACAGTGATGCTTCTAGTACTCAATGTTTATAGCATAAACAGACGAAGTATATGATGTTAATGCAAAATTTTAATACATTTGAAATTCAACATTACTTTAGAGTTGGAATAGCAAAATACAATAGCAAAAACCTGGAAACAACCCAAGTGCCCATCCAAGGAAGAGTGGATGAATAAACTGATACATAGTCACAAAACAGCATATTACAAAGCAGTCAAAATGAATGCACTCCAACTACTCACAACATGGATGAATCTTAGCAATATACGTACTTTAAAATGTTGCAATGTGAAGACCCAGCTTGAAGGTGATGTGGATCGAGGCTGCCCTAGGTAGAGAAGCCCAAAGTATCCTGGCCTACATGCTGATCTATATGACCCGATGGATTTTATGGTGTGGATTAGGGCTGCCCCAGGGAGAGAAGCCCAGGGCATCCTCACCTACATGCCGATCTATATGACCAGATTCATATCTAAAGTTATACGACCACACAATAACCAGACCCCATCTGCACTCAAACCATTTAATGACTTTTTACATCATCTTTTCTTTTTCCAGTAAAAATAAGTCAACGTACCCATGCCTTATAAATGTAGCCCTAACGCTCAACACATTGCAGCAGCTCTTCACCGCCCATGGGTCCTGTCCCCATGCCTGCAGCTCTTCACTGCCCATGGGTCCTGTCCCCATGCCTGCAGCTCTTTACTGCCCATGGGTCCTGTCCTCATGCTATTCCATACTATTCTCTGAATAAAAGAGCACTACTGCCAGACCTTGAGAGTCCAAGAAATCTTTCTTTTGACTCCTTGACTCACCAAGCCCGCATCAGAAGGGACTCCCACTGGCCAAATTAGACTATTCGAGCATCAAAATAAACAATGGTAATAATGGATTACAATCCATTGAATAAAATAGGAATACACAAGTTCACATTGATATAAATAAATAGAAAGGAAAGCTGTTTCTAGAATGCCAATCCAATAATGGATAAGAAATGATGGAAATAGAGAATTACCATTTGTCATCCTGCTATAGAGATGGATGATTCAGGCAGGAATCTTCAATGGATGCTAAGGTTGGTTGGTGAAGGTTTGATGAAGAGGAGAATATTGGCATGATTTTGGAATACTAATCAATTACAAAGGGGAAAACAGTGAACTGAGGAAACCAACATGATCAGGTGATCAAAGTTAACATCGCCAGTGTTGGGAGGAGTCTACATTTCATGCCTCCTGATGAGACTCACTGGGAGAAGCAAAGGATCATTTTGTGGTATTCCTGCCATTAGAAGGACCCAGGTTGTATGCCATCCTATAGAAAGGCCTGTACTCTTTAAAACTGTCCAGGACACAAAAGACTGGGAACTGTTCCAGATGAAAGGAGTGTGAAGATACATGACAACTAAATGCAATGTATATTCCTGTATAGCATTTTGGACCAAAGAGGAAAAGAGACATTGTTGGGATAGTGGGTGAAATTTGAATGGGCTCAGTGGATTGGATGGTAGTGTTGCACCAATATTGTTTCCTGATGTGGAAGGTTGTCTGCCATTAGGTAGGAGAGTGTCCCTGTTTGGGGGAAAATACACACTGGAGTGCTTGGGAGTGATGGGACATCATATCCACAGTTTGCTCTTGTCGGGGAAGTGGGAGAATTCCTCCCTGCTTTTCCTTACGGTTCTTATGGCTGGTTAAATAATCAAAGAGGCAGGTTAGCAAGAGAAAATCAAACAGAATTTAATAGCATGTACACATGGGAGAAACCCAGAAGAAACTGAGTAACTCAGCCATCTGGCTGAGTCCACCTGTTTAAGTAACCTCAGTTACAGACAAGGAGGACATTGGGGTTAGTGGTCTGGGACTTCAAAGGGGAGGAAGACAATTTACAGAGAGATGAAATGCAAATGTTTGTTAAACAGGTTTTGCTGGGCCCAAAAACTGGGTTTATTGGTGTCCTTTTTTCACACCTATTTTCCATCATACTATAGCTATCACATGATATGAGCTCCTTCCTGGAACAGGCCTTCTATGTTAAAGTCCTGTAGGCAGTTTTGGGGGGGAAGGTTGGATGCTCTTCCTGAGTCTTTTGAGCCTTTATTGTGGCACATCACCAGAGTGGCACATCTTGGGGTGGCCTGCCCTGAACCCCATCACTCTCAACCTTCATAAGGCCCAGAAAAAGACTAATAACAAGCGATATGTGCACTTGCATGCGGGCGCACACACACACACACACACAGAGTAAGCAATGAAGCAAGAAAATGTTAACTATTTGAGAATCTGGGAGAAGAGGACATGAGAGTTCTTTGCACCATTTTGGCAACTTTTCTACAGACTTGGAATTATTTCAAAACAAATGATTAAACTAAACACACACGCACACACCACTCTCCATGGAAACTCCTTGCTTAGGACGTGGAGTTACCAGAGCCAAATTTAAAAAATAAATTTTATTTCTGCTAATAAACATTAAAATTATAAAAATTAAGAAAAAAGATTTTTAAAAGTTGCAGTGTTATAAGTAATAAAAGGTTTCTCAAAATAAGACTATGGAACTACTGACTTAAGGCATTTCTCTCTGGATTTTTCTCAAGTGAGGACTGTGAGTGAATTTGCACTGAGACAGCCATCCTACCTTGCGCATGACATACTTCTTCTACAAAATAAGCTCAGATTAGGGCCAAGTCTTTCTAGGGAACTGTTTTAGAACACTCATGATCTTGGTCTACTTAGTATTTTTGTTTCAAGGCCTAGGCAAGCAATGATAAGTAACAGGTGTCACTTCCTTAACATAATTAATCCTCATTAGACTATAGGGTACTGGAGGGCAAAACCTCTCGTTATACTCTTTTATTCTCCTAGAGGGCTTAGCCATGACAATCCTGTTTGCATTTCCCATAGTCTTTATGAGGAAAGGCATTCAAATGTTTTTTGACTGATTTAAAGTATCAATTTGCATATGGAAACATAAAAAAGGCCCTCCTTAGTGCTATAGAAAATACAGCAGGACTGAGAATCAGAATCATCTACAGATACAAACCAATTTGGGGGCAAAACAAGCTATAAAATCTAATAAAATTCAAACTCCTTAGTCTGGGTTTCAAAGACCTTCACTAATATCTCAACAAACTCCCATCTCATTACTCCTAAAGATTTGTTTCTAATTAGCTAATCTGTGGTTATTTCCAAAGTCAATTTATTTTTGACAACATCCAATATACTATCAAATATATTGCTCATCCTCAAATTTATCGACAGATTCAGAGCAATCACTATCAACATCCTAGAGGGCTTTTTTGTAGAAATTGACAGCTGATTCCAAAATTCATATGGAAATGGAAGGGACCAAACAGCCCACACAATCTTGAAAAAGAACATAGTTGGAGGACTCAGACTTCCTCTTACAGTCTTACAAAGCTACAGTTATCAAGTAATCAAGTACAGTAATCAAGGCATAAGGATAAACATATAGATAAATGGAATAGAATTGAGAGTTCAGAAATAAATCTTTATATTTATGGTCAATTGATTTTTTATAAGAGTGCCAAGACAACTCAATGGGGAAAGAATAGCCTTTTCAACAAACAATGCTGGGACAACTGGATATCCAAAAGCAAAAGGTGAATACCTACCTCACACCATATATAAAAATTAACCAAAAACGTCAACAAATCTAAATCTAAGAGCTGAAACTATAAAAGTCTTAGAAGAAAACATAGAGGTAAATCATTGTGAGCTTGCATTAGGCAGGTTTCTTAGACATGACACCAAAAGCATATGCAATCAAAGAAGAAAAGAGAAATTGGACTTCATAAAAATTTAAGAAGTTTTGTGCATCAAAGGACACCATCAAGAAAGTAAAAAGATGGGGCTGGCCAGGTGGCACAGCAGTTAAGTTCACACCTTCTGCTTCAGCAGCCTGGGGTTCGCCAGTTTGGATCCCAGATGCGGACCTACGCACCGCTTGTCAAGCCATGCTGTGGCAGGTGTCCCACATACAAAGCAGAGGAAGATGGGCATGGGTGTTAGCTCAGGGCCAGTCTTCCTCAGCAAAAAAGAGGAGGATTGGCGGCAGATGTTAGCTCAGGGCTAATATATTCCTCAAAAAAAAAAAAAAAAAAAGAAAGTAAAAAAGACAACCCACAGAATGGGAGAAAATATTTGTAAAACTGTACTGTGTATGTGTATAATTGTCTGTATATTATGCTGTTTTTACATCTTAAAAAAACCTTCTAGCTGGGAGAGACTGCACTTCCCTGGGTAGCCAATTCTTAGTGATAGCAAAAGGCCCAGCCAGGAGCATGCCTTTGATATACAAACTAAACAATCTAGAGCCATACCTCCTGTATCTGTCCCTGCACCCCAGGGGGCAATATTCTTCTACCTTAATCATCCCAGGGCCAGGGACCAGGTAACTAGAAACCACACATATAGCCCAAAGCCTGCCTAAATTATTCAAACTAGCCAGTCCTAAACTGTTTGCCCTGTCCTGCCTTGCCTTTCCTTTGGAAACTCCAATAAAGCCCATGGCCTAAGCACTCCCCCCAGCCTCCTGACCTCTCTGGTGTCTTTTCCATGTTGCCGTGTGTGTGCAGTGCCTCCTGTCTCTAGGAGGTTTGAGTATAATAAATTGTTTTCCTGAGCCTCTCCTGTGTCTCCTCTTGTAGCCACCCCTGACTGACTACTTAATAAAAGAATACAAAACAAAATCATATCTGATAAGGGTTTACTATCCAAAATACACGGATAACCCTTACAACTCAACAAAAGAAAGACAACCCAATTTAAAAATGGGAAAAGTATTTGAATAGACTTTTTTTAAGTATGCAAATGGACAATAACCACAGCAAATATGCTCATTTGTCATTAGGGAAGTGCAGATCAAAATCACAATGAGATGTCACTTCACATCCACTAGGATGACTACAATCAAAAATATAGACAATGATAGTGTTGGTGAAGATAAGGAGAAACTGGAAGGCTCATTCATTGCTGGTACGATTGTAAAATGGTGCAGGTGCTTTGGAAAACAGTTTGGCAGATCCTCAAAAAGTTAAAGATATATGACCCAGCAATTCCACTCCTAGTTCAATAGCCAAAGGAACTGAAAACATGTGTCCACCCAAAAACTTGTATACGAATGTTCATAGCAGCATTATTCACAATAGCCAGAAGGTGAAAATGATCCAAATGTCCATCAACTGATGAATGGACAAACAAAATGTATATCCATACAATGGATTATTCAGCCACAAAACAGAATGAAGTATTGATTCATGCTTCAATACGGATGAACCTTAAACACAGTATGCTAACTGAAAGAAGCCAGAAACAAAGGGCCACATATTGTATGATTCCATTCATACGAAAAGCCCCAAATAGGCAAATCCATAGAGACAGAAAATATATTAGGGATTGCCAGGGACTAGGCTGGAGCAGGGACAATCAGGAGTGATGGCTAAAGGGTATAAGGTTTCTTTTTGGGCGATAAAAATGTTCAAAAGTTGATTGTGGTGATAGCTACACAAATTTGTGAAAATGCTAAAAGCCACTGAATTGCATACTTTAAAAGGGTGAATGGTATATGAATTATATCTCGATTTTTCAAAAGTTTAAAAATATATTGCTCATATCTTTTCTTTCCCTAATACCCTACCCTCCTTTCTCATCTTTTCCAAATTCCACCACTGTTACTTTTTCAAAACCTAGATCAAAACCAAAATTTTTCAGTGAAACTTTTAAAAAGTAATTACACCTATCTTAGCCCACTGTCCTTCTGCCCGTGTATCTTGCTTTTGCCTCATACTACAATTGTACATGGGTCTATCTTTCTAAGAGTAAGGTTGTGTCTTATATCGCATTGTATGCGACTTGGTACTTATACAAATATTCACTGAATTATAGTTGATATTTAGTATTCTTCCTCTCAATTTTTAGTACAATCATTCATCAAATCTATATTAAATATCTGCTTTGTGCCAGGGAGCTTGGCACAAAGAACGAATAGGGTTCTTACACTCAGCAGAATTTACTGTCTAACACTATTTCTTTGTATCCTAAATATTTGTTTAGAACTCCCACTGGATTACTAATCTCCTTCCTTTCCCTGACTACCTATAGTAATGCTCAACATACTCAGTAAGTAATTGCTCAGTACTGGGGATAAACCAGTGGGTTTTGAAATCACCCTGCTGTACCACTAACTGACCTCCTGCACTATTTCTCCAAAGAGCTAACATTCAGTTCTCCCAGGGAGATGCTTTTAAGCCTCATTCACTCATTAATTGAGCACCTCTTATGTGTCAAGCTTCACTTTCTTGAATCATGATTAAATTGCAATTAATTTTAAAGTCTTTCATAAATATCTTTTTTAAATCAAGGGCCAATAAAAATCTTTAGCGAGTTTTAGTAGACATAAAAGTAGGCTATATATTTTATACATATAAACATCTGATCCCTTTTAAAAAGTTGTTACAAGCAATACTATGTGGAAAATGTGGAAAGTTTAGTGTTTTTGAAGATAAAATACCAATTTATGTAAAATAAGATGTGAAATACTCTTCTAGGTCAAAGAGCTGAATTTTCTTTTTCAAGTAATACAGTTTTGACATTCTACCAACTATACCTGTCCAATGGACCGAGTAAGACTTTGGAAGGCAGAGTTTTCAGCAACCTTTTTTAATTCAATATTATTACACAGAATTAGAGATTGTTGTCGTTTTTATTCAATTTTGTATCCTGATTAGAATAAGAACAGTGAGAATTGTACTTTAAAAACATTGCATTATTACTATATCATTATGATATGGCTTTACAGTAATTGTATAGAGAAAAAATAACATTGGAATTAAGGCAATAACCACATGTGCAAACCAAGCACAATACCCTGACACACTCCTTGGTAAAAAGCTCTTTTGGTTAGGCGATGGTTGATGGTTGATATTGCTGCATGCAGGTCATTGTGTTGAAGGATAAGCTTTGAATAGCTTCATTCATTTAAAAAATCCCCCCTACTGGCCCACAATGGCCAGAAGAAGCCTTCGGTAATCTCCACTCGTGTCACTTGCAATCATTGTGCCCAGGGTCTTCTGATACATCTGACTGAAAATCTGCTTTATTTGTACAAGATCAATCTGCATGCAAGAGATGATATTTTGATGTTAGAAAAAAGCTGTTAAAAGAAAACTGGTATTCATTAGAATTATTCTTAATAGTGAAAAGATCCTAATTATAATCAAAGCAGGGGGGAAAACACCCACATGATTGACATTTTACAGCTAGCTTTCAGACTAGTGCTAGCATCACCCAATGAAGGTCTGATTCACTGTTCTGTAAAAACGTTGGATAAGAATGGTACTAGTTTCATCTATTATTCCAAAAATATTAGTCATTTAAAAACCATTTGATAGGATAGCTATTATGAGAAACAGAGAAAACAACAAGTGTTGGCAAGGATGTGGAGAAGCTGGAACTCTTATGCCTTGCTGATAGGAATGTAAAATGGTGCAGCCACTGTGGAAAATGGTATCATGATTCCTCAAAAAAAAAAAAATAGAATTAATATATGATACAGCAATTCCTCTTCGGGGTTTATGCACAAAAGCGAAAGAAGGGACTCAAATATTTGTACACCCATGCACATAGCAGCAATGTTCTCAACAGCCAAAAGGTGGAAGAAAACCAAGTGTCCACTCATGGCAGAATGAATAAACAAAATGTGATATATACATAAAATGGAATATTATTCAGTCTTAAAAAGGGAGAAAATTCTGACACATGCTACAACATGGATGAAACTTCAAGATGTTATGCTAAGTAAAAGAAGTCACAAAAGGACAAACACTATATGATTCCACTTATATGAGGTGCCCAGAGTAGCCAAATTCACAGGTACAGAAAGTAGAATGGTAGTTGCCAGGTACTGGCAGGGGAGAGAGGAAAACGGTGAGTTATTGTTTAATGAGTATGGATTTTGAGTTTTGCAAGGTGAAAATGTTCTGGTGGTGGATGGCTGCACAACTATGTGAATGTACTTAATGCCACTGAAGTGTAATCTTAAAAATGGTTAAAACGGTAAGTTTTACGTTATGTATATTTTATTACAATTAAAAAAAATCCTGCTTAGAAAATTTAGGTCTAAGAACAAACATACAAAAAGTTTTTTTAAAACATCATTTTCTGGTTTCCTTTTTAAAAATGATTTGCCTTCTTTAGTATAAGGTAGTAATGTATGTTTTCTTTCAATTAAAAAACAGTCCAATAAATACACACAATCAAAGAAAGGAAAACATTTGAGGCTATATTTAGGTACTGAGATAAAGATGAATTTCCTTTAAAAAACTGTTCTATAATTAACAAGGTAGGCTAACTTTCAAGAATTTTTATATCCAATAGGATTAATCTAGCCAGCCCTGGTGGTCTAGTGGTTAGGATTTGCCACACTCACCAATGCTGCCGGGGTTCATTTCCCAGATGGGGAACCACACTACCCATCTGTCAGTTGTCATACTGTGGCAGCTGCATGTTGCTGTGATGCTGAAAACTATGCCACCGGTATTTCAAATACCAGTGGAGGTTTACAGGTTTCACAGGTTTCAACAGAGCTTCCAGACTAAGACAGACTAGGAAGAAGGACCTGGTCACCCACTTCTAAAAAACTGGTCATGAAAACCCTATCAATACCAAAGGAACTTCTGTGTGATACAGCACCAGAAGGTAAGAGGATGGGACAAAAAGACTGGGTAGAGTTCCACTCTGCTATACACAGGGTCACTAGGAGTCAGAATCGACTCAACAGCACTAACAATAAAAAGGATTAATCTGCATAGGTCTTTCATACAATTTTTTACATAAGCAAAATGAAAACCAAAAGTTAAATATCTTCCAGCTTGCCATAAACTAGTATTCTCCACAGACCTTCTCAAGTAGGAAAATCTCTTGGCACCGGCTTCATTGAGGTACAGTGGTCTGTTTCACTACAGCAAGCCTCTCTCATGACATGAGAAAAGTGAACTATACAACCTCTACCAGCAGCGACAAAGAGAGCTCTTTCTTTTGTTTTTTTTTTAATTAAAGATTGGCACCTCAGCTAACAACTGTTGCCAATCTTTCTGTTTCTTTCCTGGTTTATCTCCCCGAATCCCCCCAGTACATAGTTGTATATCTTGGTTGCAGGTCCTTCTAGTTGTGGCATGTGGGACGCTGCCTCAACGTGGCCTGATGAGTGGTGCCATGTCTGCGCCCAGGATCCGAACTGGCGAAACCCTGGGCCATCGCAGTGGAGCGCGTGAACTTAACCACTCGGCCACGGGGACAGCCCCCGAGAGCTCTTTCTTAACATCATTCCTGAGGGACTGACAACCAACTGAGGAACTTTCAAGAAATCAACATTCAGCGGGGAGGGGAAAAAAAAATAAATCAACACTCAAAATCAAGTAAGGTCGGACAACAAGATAAAGCCTCACCTCACTTCGAGTGACCACAATCCTGACCAGGGTGGAGTCATCTGTGCCAGCACCTTTCATAGAGTAGTAGAGCCTCTCAGCAAAGAAGGCAGGGCGGTTAAGGGCACACTGCACTGCAAGTTAGAGATGCTTCAGACATGGAATCATGACTTGACAAATGTCCTCGCTCCAGCTTCATTTAGCACGTCTACCCTCTCTTTGATCATTTTCTATGTAATCATCTCAGAAACACATGAGGTGAGTTGAAAGGTATTCTCCCCCTTGATTTTTCTCAGCATCCATCTTTCTTTGTAGCTGCATCAGACAGGCTACTTTCGATTCTAGATGCTCTCTGGCTGAAAAAAACCATTTTCTCTCCACAGATGCAGTAGCTTAGATTCTTTACATTTTACCCCTTTCAGTGGGAAGATCCGTAGCAACTGTGCCCTCATAAAGTCTTACTTAAAAGGAATAATGACTAAAATCTGAATTCTAGAGGTCAAATATCTCATTTGGCTGAGAGAAGGATATGAGATACACTCCAATATAAAAAAGAAAACACAGATCTGAGCAAAGATTTGAGAATAAGAAATCTGTCACATTTTCTATTAAAAAAAATTACTTAGCTAAGTCTCTTCCTGTAGATGGTAGAGATATACCAACTTTACATTATTACTTTAGCTACAATTACTATAGTAATATTTGTAAGACATTCAATTGCTAATACCAATGCGTTACTAATACTCTCTTTAGTGCTACACTCTCCATGAGAAAGAAATTTCTATTTCACTAGACATCTGAACGTCAGGACACCAGAAATTGAGTTTTTAATTTCAAAAGGGAAGAGTCTCAGTGGGCTGAGTAGTTGAGAGGTATTTTTTGGGGGGCTCAAAATGATACTTTGTGTGGTGGTACTTGTAGTTCCTCAATGCTTTCCCATTCACCTTAATGGAAATGCTACAACTTATCTCTTACATAGTCCTCAAAGTCCAAATAATTCCCAAACAACCCGAACTGATCACACCCCCAGCCATTCATAGGGAATTGCACGTAAAAACATAGGTTTAGCTCTGCCTCTGCCTAAGCAGATTCCAGGGAGGCTGTATCAATTATCGTTACTTAATGGGAACAACTATCTAAATTCTCACTCATTTATAAACAAAACAAAGCAAAATACAAAAGTATCTTACAGATGGTCTTCAAACCACTTTCAACATTTCCAGAAAACTCACGGCCAACACTGCTTAACAAATCTCGATTAGCCATCTGCAAACAAAAAGTACAGTGGTTAAAATATTTTCATACCTTAAAAAAGAAGCCAAATCTTGAAAAGAAAAGCTCATACCCTGGAATAAGCCTCCATGGTAGCTTTCAGCTGAGGAAAGCTTCTTGTGGCAAGAATCATGTTAAAGCAAGACTCATCTGTCCCTAGTCTCCCCTCACCAGCTTGATAAAGACGCTGAGCATCTTCCTGAGCCAACTGGTGGTTAACATTCTGGTTCTCGTCACGATTTCCCTGCAAAAGAGAAAGGCAGAAATTGGAAGGAAGAGATACAAGTTCAATAAAAAATTTTTTTCCAATCTAGTCACTTTTGGATTTTAAGGGACAATTTGTTAAAGATTAATGCATAAAGTTTATCATGCATATCTTTCATTTCCAAAGAAACTGTACTAGTGTAACTAGTACTTTATTACACTACCAATGTTGGATTTTATAATATATGATCATGGTTTAGTGAGGTTATGTTAAAATGACAGGTTTTCAGGGCTTTGAGAGATAAATTAAACCATACAAGGTTTCCATAAGAAATTATACATAAGCACATATAGAAAAATATCTCTATTAAGAGATATAAACTACCACTCAAATAAGAAATTATAATTCTCCTTAGCCGGAATTTAAGATTAATATGCATTGTACAGAGTTCCACTTTGTATTCATTCATGCATCCAAAAGGTATGGAGCACTTGCTTTGTGCCAGGCTGTATTAGTCAGGGTTCTCCAGAGAAACAAAACCAACAGAATGTACTAGGTGGTGGGGACACAAGAAAGACAAGGTCCCTACCTTCAAGGGATTGAAGTCAAGGAAGGGAACATATAATATGGAGGCTTCAAGAACTTCCTTTCCCTCATCCAAGTGTAATCTTAATATATAAGTATTTATTATAAATGAATACATAAATATGCCACATGAGCTCTTTAGAAGAAGCTATAAATAACTCAAGTTCTGCTCATCTGTGCCAATTTGTATACCAAACCCTTCCCTAGGAGGAGAGAGAAGGAAGGAGAGAGGGAGAGAGAAAGCTCTGGGCCTGAGCAAGACTGAAGCTTAGAGGGGCAGTTATTTTCTCCCCAAAATAGAAACACAAACACAAATGAAGCAAAGGCCGCCTTCTAGAGTCTCAGTGTCTGGCGAACAAAATGGAGAGGTGTTTCCTGAAGGTGAGAAACTGTCTTCTGAAGGGCACTGGGCACAGGGAATATATAGAAGCATATTCTAAATGGGTGACTGAATATAGCATAGAAAAAGGTGCGTAGGAAAAACTTCCCAGATTATTGTCTTTGGAGCCAAACACACAATACAGCCCCATTTTCCTAGGAAGCCATTCCTCTGCTCACAACTCCCCGGAAGAGGACCCTTTACTCTGTAAAATGGCTGGGCCTTGAACCCTGCATACAGAGATACTCAGCACCTCATATAAAGTCTTAATAATAACTTTTTAGCATTAAATCTCTGTGCCTGCCTGTTTTCTTCTTCTTCTTCTTTTTAAATGCTAACCTACTCTCCTGCTTTGTAACTCTGTTGTAGGTAAATTTAATTTCCTCCCACCTATTACTTTCTTTTCTCATTTACACATCCACTCACTTTGGCAAACTATCTTTTCTGCAACTACCTCCCTTTGCTATGAAGAGCCTCTCCTCTACTTTTAGAACCCTCAAGACTGTCCAACCTTGTGCACTAACAGAATAGCCGATAACTCCAGATACTGAAGCAGTGTGCTAGTCTTTGGCATCATCTTTTTCAAATAAATATACCCTCATCATCCCATTCTACGTGTGTTTATAATATCATTCCAAATACCCTATTTGGAGAATTTTCTGTCACTTCTCCAGCACATCTGGCGGGAATCAGAATGAGGAAAGTGCTAATCACAATATTACTGTGAACCCTGAAATGTTTTTCTGCATTTCTGGCTCTCTTCACACAGTTCTCACCTCCCATAGCATTTCAACGGCAGTCCTGCATATCTTCATTGACGGTCCAACTTAACTGGCAGTACAATGCTAAGCTTAAGTGTAGATTCATCCCCATTCTAAGACAGACCCTCCAGCTTATTTCTGATTCTATATAACCTTAAAGAGGTTAATTTCTGATTCCTGACAAACGCCAGATCTGCAGAAATAAACCTCAAAAATGACTACAAAGAAATTTACACACTGGATTCTGTGTTAACCCTCTTAAAGAAGGCAAGATTCCAAGATAGCTAAATATTACAAAGAATAAAGAATGGTAACTGGCAATGGGCAGTAAAGAACGTTCCCTCCAACAACACACATTGATGCTATACTCACCTGGCACATGGATACAAGTAAACGCTCAAAATGGCCTGATGTATCTGACCTAATGTCCTTTTCAATGTCTCTTCCAAATTCTGATTGATAACATCTGACAATTTCTCGAATTTCCTGATTTGTTCTTGTGCATAAAATTTCAATCAATACACGTTCCTGAGTTCCTGCTCCCTGTGTGAAATGAGGAAAGGGAGAATTATACAAAGGAAAATGGAATCTCTGAATGTATATAAATCTTACAGTTCCATCAAATATTTCTTTGGCCTCCAGACCTGAAAAGCTCTATATATTCAAATGTTATGAAATAATGTATTGATTTAGCTGTCACTGTAAATTCAGAACTGCCATAATTTATGGGGTTTTACATTTGAAATAGGATGAATATTCAAAATAAATGACATATAGTACCTTCATTGCATTCCGTAAACTCCAGGCATCATAATACGTAGCAGGCATGAACAGAGCAAGGATCAGTTCTTCCATATTTCCACTTAGCTCTGATTTGAGATCTTTGATTAAATCCTGTTTGATTACAAATACAAACTAGGTATATGTGCTCTCCAAATTTTGTTGCTTAATTTTTTTAACAGAAAAATGGAATTGAATTGCTTTAGGAAAACCTAAATTTCAAATCTGAATATTATAGACTAAGAAATAACAAAATATACATTTAAAGTTTGTTACACTCAAGCAGATGAATTTTATTCATTCTATCAATAAACAGTTAACAATAATTCTTACTATAGCTGTACCACTGTCCCAGGTACAAAGACAAAAGATACATGAAACAAAGAATAATTCAAATTAACAAAATGATAAGCAGATATTTACTTAGTATAAGAAATTGTTCTTGTTCTATGAGGAAGCAGAAAGCATCATCATCAGGTTCTTATTTATAAAAATAAGACAAACATCTAAAAAGAGATAATATAAGGCAGCCTGCACTCCAGCACCAGACAAGTAAGTAATACAGAAATAAATAACAGAAAGTTGAAACAGGAAAAGTTAAAGTGGGCTAGAGAGCTCAAAGAAAGCTTTCAGTTCCTATCTTTTAGAGTATGTAAAAATTAGCAGGTAAAGAGGGAAAAAGAGAAAGGTATTTTAGGCAAGAAGAAGGAACACAAAAAAGGAACAGAAAAGTGGTTCCCAGCCTTTGCTATGCATTCAAATCATCTGTGGAATTTTTCTTAAGAAAAAAAAATATCGGGCCAGCCCCGTGGCTGAGTGGTTAAGTTCATGCACTCTGCTGCAGGCGGCCCAGTGTTTCATCGGTTCGAATCCTGGGCAGAGACATGGCACTGCTCATCAAGCCACGCTGAGGTGGCGTCCCACATGCCACAACTAGAAGCACCCACAACTAAGAATATACAACTATGTATCAGGGGGCTTTGGGAGAAAAAGGGAAAAAATAAAATCTTAAGAAGAAAAAAAGAAAAGAAAAAAAATATCATGTCAAGGACAAATACTAAGATTCTGCACGTGATTTTAAGTTCTAAAGGAGATTATGATGTTCAGCTATGGTTGAGAATCACTAGTATAGAGACAAGAATGAGCAAATCTTGTTCAATGGTACAGTAAGATAACCAATTTTGTTAGGTGGGAATGTTTTCACAGATTAGTAAAACTAAGTTGTAACTATATGCTTGGACTGTTACCCTGAATACCAAGCTAAAGAATGTAGATTTGATTTTACATGCTAGGAGGAGTTACTGGAAACTTTTATGCATGAAAATGACATCGATGTAGCAACAGTAGGCAGTATGGACCATGATGACAAAGAGGGTACACATGAGAACATTTAGGCTACTGAAATATTTAGGTAAGAAGTAATAAAGGCTTGAACTTGAGTGGTGGCAATGGAAATGGAAAGAAAAAAAGGAGATAGAAGACACATTTTTAAAGAGCCCTTTTACAGATTAGATCAACAAGACATAGTCAATAATCAATTGCTAGGACAAAGCAGTGCGTGGTATACAGTAAGCACTGAGTAAATACTAACTGACTGACTGATAAAGAAGAATGTGGAATCAAAGAAGACTCCACCCTAGGCTAGAAGAATAGTATTTTTATTAATTATTAGGAAGTCAAGAGAAAACGTGGCTCAGGGTAAGGAAAATAGGCTGTGAATTTAGTTTTAATTCTAAAGCAATATATGAGAAAACGCAGGACAGTATAGCACAGACTATACATGAACTAAAGAAATTCATAATATGGTAAATATTTTGGGGAGAGAGTGAGTCATGGGAAATCTAGAGTTTGTGTTGCTTAATCAGCCTTAAGGTTAAAGAAGTGGATCCACGCTAGGCGGAGAGGGAAAAGCAGAGTAGAATAGGCAAGCTGGGACCAACTGATGGATCTCTACTCCCACTCTGAGAAAAGTAAACTGGATCCAGACGATGTTAGGAAATTTTGGGGATTCCTATCTAAATGGCAAACCAATGCTATTCAGCTTTTCCCTTTATATCTGAGAAGTACTTTTTAGCCATGGAATCTTGCTGGATTTAGTCCTGATCATCCATTCAACAAACATTACGTGGCTATTGTTATTGTTCCTATACTTGGTGCTATAAATACAAAGATGAATATGACATGGTTTGCATGAGAGGAGCTCAGTTTCCGGAGGCGGCCAGTGAGATTAGTTATAGCGGAGGTTTTACAAAGTGCTACGGGACCACAGTGGAAACAGCAGCTAAATTCTGCCCAGAGCAATGAGAGAAACTTCACAGAGCAGCTATTTAAGCCAAAACCTGGAGAAGTTGCATCCCACGCAGAAAAAGAGGGAAAAGTGTTCTACGCTAAGAGAACAACATAAACCAAGCACAGAAGTATAAAAGATCATGGTGTGTGCAGGGAATGGCAAGAAGTTGCATACAATTCTAATATAGGATATGTTTAGAGGCAGGGAGAGTAGTGGGAGATGATGCCAAGGACCAAGAATAAGCAGGGGCTATATAATAAGTCCTTGAATCCCACTGTAAGAAGAAGATTGAGAACCGAGGTACTGATCATGATTGTGGTCATAATCTATTTTCTACTGAACATCTATCACATACCAGATATAGTATAAGGTATGACTATGAGATCAAAGACTACTCTAGAATTAGAAAGGCTCTTATGAGAAATAAATAGTGAATACACCTCCCTTGGAGTCTCTCAAGTCTAGTTGTCTCTACTTTGTACCACCAGTACTAATAAAAAGATAGTATCCAACCTGACAAGAATGCAGGGACTACAGGCCACTGTTCATGCTGACCCCAGCAAAGAAAAAGAAAACAAACAAACATACCTTGCCATACATGGTCTTAAAAGCTGCTTTAATTTTTTGCCTTTGATCGTTGGAACGGTTGGCTACAATGTCCACAATTGCCTGCTCGTCTGTCCCTGAAAGAACCATACATGTTTAAGTAAGGATGAGGTCTGTGCTGGGTTCGTCTTGAGGACATCTCTTGGATGCTTACAAGGTACCTGGTGCCAGATTAAACTGAGGTACGTGCATACAGGCTCTCAAATAAACTTGGTTTACAATATAAAGCTTATTTTTTTAATTTTAGATTCAATCACTTGAACTTATTATAAATAAGACAAAAATTTGTTTCCCTTACCAAAACCCTTCATTGCTTTACGAAGAATTTCTGCATCTCTCATGGCATCGAAGTTGGCAGCTGGTCGGATTGTTCCTTGAGAGCCCTGAGTCATCGCAGCAGCCTGAGGACAAGAGGCATAAAATCCAAGTCAGTTCTTGTGGTAATCTTTTCACAATATATACATGTGTCAAATCATCATGTTGAATACTTAAAACTAATACAATGTTATACATCAATTATATCTCAATAAAACTGGAGAAAAAAAGAAATAATATGAAAAAGATGTTCAACTTCTTTAATAAAAGAAATACAAATTTAAAAAAAATCCAAATCAGGATTCCCTGCTGACAAGAAGACAACTTAAGATTTCCCCAGTTATCACTCTTAGGCAAGGAAGCCAGTGTTTGGGTTTTAGGACAAGAATATGAACATTTTATTATCAGGGTTCATTCTGGAACAGGCAGAAAAGACCTATCTCCCTCCTGTTGATAGACAACCAAACACCAACCTTTCAGGAGATAAGACAGTCAAGCTTGTGAAATTAGTCACAATCTTCCTATGCCTTGGGCTCCTTCTTGGTAAAATAGGAGAAAAAAAAAGATTGATCCCTGGATAGTGGAGATGAGTCAGTGTTTGATTTAAAGACTATCATAATGGCTTTAGTGAAGTAGAATATGAGTTGCCCAATGAAGTTCCGAACAAGCAATACAATTTTGGTAATAACTCTTCATTTCCTCTATGGGCCCTGGTTATTAAACATGAAATAAAACAGTTTAAAATAAGAAAAGCACAAAATGAAAATGATGATTAGAGATTCCAGGAGGTACAATATCCATTGATTTTGTAAGAAAATAAACCAGAAAGCAAAAGCCTGGCAGACACCATCTTAAACAAGTGATCAGAACCAATTATCACTAGAAATGGAATAAGTCAACAATAAGTCCCTCCTGTTAAGATGCACTGGGGACACTACATTAATTCTGTGGTATTCCTGCCAAATGTCATAACCCACATTCATGAGAAAATATAAGACCCAAATTCATGAGAAAATATAAGACCCAAACTAAGGAATATTCTACAAAATAACTGGTGGTACTCTTCAAAAGTGTCAAGGTCATGAATGACAAAGACTGAAGAATTATTTCATATTAAAGAAAATTTAAGAGACATGACAATAAATGTAATGTTTCATCCTGGATTTGATCCTGAACCAGAGAAAGACAATACTGGGACAACTGGTGAAGTCTGAATAAGGTCTACAGGTTGGGTAATAGTATTTCAATGTTATTTCCTGATTTTGATCATTGTATTGTGTTTATATAAGAAGTTAACATTTGGAGAATCCGAGTAAAGGGTACAGGAATTCTATGTACAATTTTTCCAACGTTTTTCTAAGTCTGAAATTATTTCAAAATTAAAAGTTAAAAAAATTTAAAATTACAAAGCTACGAAACAATTTAATAATTTTCCTAAAATATTCAAATCAGGGCGTAAGAGGGATGAAATGAAGCAAGATGATATCTCACTACATTTTTCAAAAATTTAATTTTAGTAATATGTTTTATTTAACCCAGTATCTCTATAATATCATTTAAACATGCAATCAAAATCATTTCAAAATATAAAATGATTCAGGGGCCAGCCTGGTGGCATAGCAGTTAAGTTCACACATGCTCTGCTTCAGCAGCCCGGGGTTTGCCAGTTTGGATCTCGGGCGTGGACCGACACACACATATAAAATAGATAAAGATAGGCATAGATATTAGCTAAGGGCCAATCTTCCTCAGCAAAAAGAGGAGGATTGGCAGTGGATGTTAGCTCAGGGCTAATCTTCCTCAAGGGAAAAAAAAGATGCAACTGCTTTTCAGGCAACTGAAACTGTCCTAGAGTTACACACATTGAATATAGCAATATGCCAGCACCTGTGAGGTCGAAGTAAATGGGGAAAAGGGGGCAGGACCACCTTCCAGCAAACAGTTTTATGATCAACAATTCCTCCCACTCATCTATACTCTTATGCTAACATTTTCTTCTACCAATAAGCCTTTCTTTTTCATTTTTTACCATTTCTCTTTATTTTTTTTTTTTTTTGAGGAAGATTAGCCCTGAGCTAACTACTGCCAATCCTCCTCTTTTTGCTGAGGAAGACTGGCCCTGAGCTAACATCCATGCCCATCTTCCTCTACTTTATATGTGGGATGGCTAGCACAGCATGGCTTGCCAAGCGGTGCCATGTCCGCACCCGGGATCCAAACTGGTGAACCCTGGGCCACTGAAAAGTGGAACATGTGAACTTAACCGCTATGCCACCCGGCCGGCCCCCAGTAAGCCTTAACAACTATCCTTTGCTAGTTTCTAAGCTAGAAATGTAAGCAGAGAACTAACAAGAAATATTTGTATACGGTTTTAAGGAAAAACTAAAATTATTCTACTTGTAGCAAACATTCAAGAATAAAAATATTTTCAACATACTGTCTTTACATGAGCCTTACTGTACTGAGAAACTAAGAAAGTTTCCTTTGATATAACCACTGTCACTAAAATCTAAGCAGGGCATAAACCTTTGTTTATAATACACTGAACTAGATAGTAAGAGAAACTAACCCTCATCATGTACTGTTTGATGATTCTCATTTTCTGTCATCCTTTTCTTTCCTAAAAAACAAACCTATTCCACTTTTCTTTTTTATCTTTTTCTTTTCTTCTTCTCCCGAAAGCCCCCCAGTACACAGTTGTAGATTCTAGTTGTGAGAGCCTCTAGTTGTGGCATGTGGGATGCCCCTCACCCTGGCTTGATGAGCGGTGCCAGGTCTGCACCCAGGATCTGAATTGGCGAAACCCCAGGCTGCCAAAGCAGAGCGGGCAAACTTAACCACTCAGCCATGCAGCAGGCCCCCCATTTTTCATCTGTAGGGGAAAATCGTTTTGTTTTGTTCTTTGTTAAAAGTCTGAGTTTGAAGTGAATCTTCATCCAGAATACTATCATCCTCCAGGCATTATACTGAATTCAAAGAAATCAGGGTCCACATTCTTGAGGTCAAAACTCTAACTAGGGGAGATTTCTCAGCACAGTAAAGCCCACACTACCTGCCACCAAAAGTTCCATCCTTTGACACCCACTTGATTCCAACTTTCCTCTTGAAAAATTGCCATAGAACTAGAATTGGCTCAACCAGGAGAGGTCACCTGGCCCACTTGCCCAACCAAGACACAAATTTTCTTTACATCTTCCTTGACACATACATGCACAACCAGCCTCTACCAGAGGGTTTCCAGTGACAGGGAGCTTACTCCTCACAAGGGAGCCTATTCCTCCACTTCCATCTAAAACCCCTTTCAAAATCTAACACTCTGTTAACTTCCCCCTACTGGTTTTAGTTCTATCTTAAGGTGGTAATTGTTACACAAAAGAAGTTGCACTGTATGTGTGTTTTACTTTTAGTGTTTTATGTTTAAAAATCTTTTATATTCAGCCATAAAATGATGTCTCAAATTATATGCATGCTTAAACTAAAATCAAAATTCTCTTAACAAATGATTAAAATAGCCACAGATTTATAACATAATTAAAAATCAACTTCAACAATAAAAAAGAGGATTGAAAGCAATTTACTATGTGCTTTGGAGGAATATTGTTTACTGTATCTGCAAAGAAGCATTGTATAACAGAGACACAGGTCCGGGGGTCAGAAGACGTAGGATCTAGTTTCAGCTTTGTCTTTCACTAGTTGTGGGACCCTGAACAAGTTTCTTAATCTCTCTGGAGCTCAAATTAATCAAATTAGGGAAATAAGCCAAAAAATGGCTAAGGTGTTTCTCTTCCAAGACTGTAATCCCTCTCCCATCCAAGCCTAAAAGAAACTTGAAAATGCTAGATCTTTATGAATAGACAGTATGGAAATAAATGAGAAAATCAAGATAAAGATAAGCATGAAAGTATACTGCTTATGTTCCTAGTAACTTGCACAGAATATAACAGAATTAACAAGGCAATTAAAGAATAAAACTTAATATTAAAATAAGGAGCCATACAGAGATGGGGCAAAGATTTGATAAATGGGAGATTTTCTAGGGCCATTGAGAAATTAATTTGATGGACATTAATTGGCTACCACGTTTAAAGCTGTGCCAAGCACTACACAGACATAAAGATAAAACAGACACAGTTGAGCCCTCAAGGAAGTGGTGAAAGACAAATACAGGAGAAATCAGAAACAAATGAAAACACATAGAGGGGACCTAGTGATTAGTGAACATTAGAAAACCTTACTCACTTCACTGCTATAATCCAAAAAAACAGGAGAGAAAACAGGATAAGAAGGAAAGGATTCTGTATTGATCTGAAAGAAGAGTGGAAAGTTATAAAGGTAAAAATAGAAAATGAAACTTCACTTCATAAAACACTGATGGAAATACCAATCACTCAGTCACCCAAGCTCATAGTTATAACTGGCAACAAAGGAAGAGGAAAAAGAACTAAAACCAATGCCAAGAACCCAAGTGAATCTCTATGAAAAAGTTATGAGATCATCATCCTTGAGAAGGGACCTATGTTTCTCTGATAAAAGTCATCAGGACACTACTTAAAGCAGATGGACCAAAGATAGCATGGAGTCTATCAGAAGCAAAGATTAAATTCTTAAGTGACTATTATAGACCATCTCCTCTGCTTCATGGAAACCTCTAACGGCAGCAAAGGAGTGGTGCCCTTCTTGGCATTATCCAGTTACCCAGACTAAATTTAAAAGGTAGGAGCAAAAATACCTGACTAGGGTAAGGAGCTTGACCTCCAGGATACTGAGAAGGTATCTGTCCTCCAGGAAAGCCACCTACGTGTTAAAAAAAATACAAACAGGTCTTATATGATTTAATTTTTCAAAACAGCATTGATTATTATGAATATGGAAACATATGAGAATATTCACACTATATTATCACTAGGGTAATTTTTCAATATAATTTACTGGATCTAAAACCAACTTTGGTCTTAAGAATCTTTTAAATATCCATGTCCTACATAATTTCCTAATGAATAATACCTCTTTTTAATTTAAACACTTGTACCAGATTAAATTCTGATTCCATCTGGAAAGGATATCAGGACACAGTTCTGGGGGTTGTTTTATTTCTGGTACAGAAATGAACAGAGAAGCTCCTGAAGGTTTTGCTTTATGGCTTTGGGACAGATTTTTCCTTTTTTCATTGAAAAAGCGGGTCCTTATTTCCAACTTACTGATTAAACTTTTCCATAAAATTAATACATTTCATGAAACCATTCACGTATTTAAAATTACTTATAGAAGTACTTAGTATAAACGTTTACGGAAGACTATCCCAAACATAAACTAAGTTGTCTTAATGACAAGTGAAAAATTCAAAATAATTTGCGATTGCTTTTCTCTGGACAGCTGGTACCTACCAGGTAGGGGGACCTGTGCTGGGCCACCACCATAAGACTGTGAGGACGGCTGTGGATAGCCAGAAAAGCCTGCTCCACCTGGTGGAGCTCCAAACCCTTGGCCTGGAGGAACTAGAGAAAAGAATAAACAAACTATAGTGACAGTTCTCATGACTGAAGAGAAAACTTTAGAAAATTATCTACTATTAACAGTGTAAAAAAATATGCTATTAATGCTATAATAGCTGTCCCTTTTCATCTAAATTCAACTTCTCACCAATTCCTTCCCCATTAAAAAAGAAATTGAAATTTTTTTACTTCATTCATCTGCCTTACTAACATACAATACAAAAGTGGTAATTTTTTTTTTTTAACCTTCGGAGAAAGCTGTCCTAAAGGTCACAATCATGCTAATTGAAATGTGTCTTAGTCAGTTCTTAAGATTACAAATAATCAAGCAAAGTTTTATATATTGGTTCTTTATTACCATAAGATTTATTCCAATTCCCTTCACAACAGAATTTTTGAGACTGCTCCCACCTTTCACGCCCCCTGAGAACCTTTATGCTTCTATCTCGCCAGCTAGTCCTTACTATCTAAGGGAGAGAATAGGCTAAGAGCAACTCTGACCTCACACAAAACAAGCAGGAATGATGAGAATAAAGCTGAGAAGGAAAAAGTGCTACAACAATTCTAAACCACGACTGACCACAACCCATAACTCACCTGCGGGATAGGATGGAGCTCCCCCTGGCTGTGGAGCACCAGGATAGCCTCCAGGGGCTGGATAACCTCCAGGGGCAGGGTAGCCTCCAGATCCTGGGTAGCCACCACTTGGTGCTGGTGGGTAGGCACCTCCTCCCACTGGAGGAAAGCCACTAGAATAAGGATACTGACCCGGAGGGGGAAAAGATGACTCCTGACCTGCAGGCTGAAAAACCAGAAAAATTTTCAAATGATCATAGAGGAATATGAGCCGTCTAAAAAAAGGAACAGAGGCAACGGTTAAGGTCTAACTTGTTCTTTTACATATTAAAAGTCTCATTAGAAGTCTTGGTATCTTATACCAGTTTACAAGTATACAGTACTAGCTTGTCAGGACACAAGTTTGTCAGAACTCAGTTAAATTTAATTCTACCTGTGTCAGGCAAGAGGGGTCTGTTTCTCTACTCAGGAGTAAGACCCAGGCTCTTTCCAAACCTCAAGGCTTCAGGAACAACTCACAAAGCTCATTAGTTCCTTCACTTTCCTAGCACCTGGAAACATGAGAAAGACCCGCCTCCCTACCCTAAAGAGAGGAATTCATGGCTCTCTTGCAACACACCTGGATCTTTGCATAGTTGGGAAAAAAAAAGGTGACCTGTGTCACACATGGGGTGTGATATTTTGGACCTCAGTTCAGAACTATGTCTGAGTGTGGCAGAAACTGTCGCTTGTTCACTGAACTTTCTTCCCTGGCCACAAAGCTAGAGTACATTTCCCAGATCCCCTTGCAGTTAGGTAGGACCACATGACTGAATACTGGTGAATGAATGTGGACAGAAGAAACGTAAATCACTTCCAGCCTGGCCCTTAAACACCTCCTGCCCAGTCCTCTACCCTCTCTCTTCCTTCATCTGCCAGTCAGAAGCACAGGATCCAGTGGACGACTCCAAGGCACTAGAGGATGGTAGAGCCAAGACACAGAAGGAGCCTGGAACCTGACTACATGGAACAAAGCCACTTCGCCGACTGCCCACTCCCCCACCCCTGCCCCTGCCACTGACTTCCAGGAGACTAAAGTAAGCAAGAAATGAGTTTTTATTGTGTTAAGTCATTGGGATGTTGGAGTTGTATTTCAGCAATTAGCTTACACTGACTGAAATGATTGCCAGAATCCAGTTAGTACATAGGGACCTGGGAACATATTCATAACTCTCATCTCTCCTATGATAAATTCAGGAGAGCTACATATTCACTTCACATAGGATACACACATTACCATTAATCTACATAGGCCCCTCTTTCTATTCTCACTGAGTTAGAAAGATGCCCTACATACTTATGAATATAAAATTGAAATGCATAATTCTCACTTATGCTTCAGCTGTGAGTTTAGTCCTCAGATAGACATCAACAAGGCAGAACTTGGTAGCACATTTATAAAATGCACTCCAAATACTAAAAATACTCAAACTACAAATCCGCTACAACTTGTTATCTCTGAATCAAGTCCTTCTTAATTATTTTAAACGTGCTAACACAAAGATTAAAAAACAGTGACTCATGAGATGGATTTAGCTCACATATATGTTTTATTGGCTCATACAGCATTTAACATTTTATTTATTTTTAGTTTTTTGCTGAGGAAGATTCACCCTGAGCTAACTTCTGTACCAATCTTCTTCTATTTTTTAGTATGTGGGCCACCAGCACAGCATGGCCACTAACAGAGCGGTGTAGGTCTGTGCTGAGGAACTGAACCCAGGACACCAAAGCAGTGCACCCTGAACTTAACCACTAGGCCACTGGAGCTGGCCTGCATTTAACATTTCAAAAATTAATTTCCCAATTTAAAAAATTGGGGCAATATCACATAAAATCCACAGTTCTGGCTTTACCTGAAGAAATGGAATATCTAGCAACATTGGTTGGCCTCCTGGCACGGCCACATCAGGCTACAGCTGAGTAGCTGCTGGCTTTCCATGGGTAAGGCAAATGCCCTCTAGTTCCCCACAACAACTGCCTTCAGTTACTTATTCTACTCAGGATCTCTGGGCATTTAAGTTTATGACCCCTGCTGTATCATATCTGTAAGATCTGTCATGGGCTAGTCCTACACAACACCTATTCCAAGGATATGAGCTATTTTAGTATTATAAGTGGCAATACTTACAGGATATCCTGGGAAAGGTGGGTAGCCTGTAGGGGGATACCCTGGGTATGACATTCTGTAACAAAAATAAAAAATGTCTTCTGTAATTTCTTATAAGGGTTAAAGCCTCTGAAGATATATATTATCATGGAGTTCTATACAAAATACACCTTTCAAGAGTGACAGGCATTCAAATATAGATATTAGGGGTATAAGCAAAGCTTATACTATGTTTCTTCATTTCACTATTCTTACCAATGGAGTCAGTATAGCGCGGTAATTCATTCTCCTCATACCACACAATTTTTGTCATATCTGAATACTACTGGTACTATTATTTATGGAATATTTTTCTTCAAGTCAATTAATTTTTCACTTAAATCTATTTTAAAAGTTTGCTATATATCACTTCCATAAATGGAAAACCTGCAATAGTTTCTTCCACAAAGACAAGGTAACATTAAAATGAATCTATAAATATTAAAATAAATGCTTCCTAGGTGCCATAGAAATCTCCTTACATGGTGATACAACCATATCATGGGTAACAATGATATAATGGTTAAGAGTTAACAATCTGTAGTCATATATACCTGGATTAAACCCTGGCTTTCTTTCTTTGTATAAACTTTTGATTATGGAGAATTTCAAACTTATTCAAAAGTAAAGATAACAGTATAAGAAACTCCATGGACTCATCACCCAGCCGCAGTAGTTACCAATTCATGGCCAGTCTTGTTTTTTCAATACTCTCACTCACTCCCCATCACTTCACTGGTTATTCTGAAGCAAACACTAGACAATCTATCATTTTAACCTATATATGCTTAAGTACATATCACTAAAAACATAACTTTTTTTTAATTAACAGGGCTGTTTTAAAAATATAATCATAATATCATCAATGTGTCAGTGTTAAAATTTCCAATTATCTTTTAAATATTTGTTTTTTATATTTGTTTAATTTATTATAGAAAATTTCAAACATTTAAAAGTAGAGAGAACAGTATTAGCTTGAACTACACAGCATTACTGAGATTCAACTGTTTTTAACATACAAAAAAAATTCTTGTTTCAACCTAATATAATGAATGTCCATGTAACCTTCATGTTCGGTTTCAACAATTATCAAATCATGATTAATCCTATTTCATTTGTACCCCAACAACTACCCTTTCCTAGATAATCTTAAAGCAAATCCCCAGACATCATACCCTTTTACTCATAAGAACTTCAATACAGTATATGTAAAAAGACAAGGACTCTTTTAAACCATAGCCATTTACCAAATCGTACCTTAAAAATTTAACAATTTCCTAGTATCATCAAATATACAGTCAATGTTCAAATTTCCCCAACTGTCTCAAAATATTTTTTATAGTTTGTTTGTTCAAATCAGTATACAAATAAGGTCCACATATTCTAATCAATTGACGTGTCTCTTGGAGGTCTCTTTTAATTGATAAGCCTCCCTTCTCCTTTTTCCTTACAGCTTGTTGAAGAAACTAGGCAGTTTGTTCTGAAATCTCTCACATCTAGATTTTGCTGATTGAATCTCCATAATATTCTTTAACAGTTATTTCCTATAAATTAGTAGTCAGATCTAGAAGCTTGGTCATATTCAGGTTAATTTTTCTGGCAAGAATACTCAACAGGTGTTTTCTGTACTTCCATCAGGAAACACATAATGACCAGCTGTCACTCTTTTTTGTGGCTGATGATTGATGCCTAGATCTAATTCTATCATTCTTCATTATCTGGAATACTTCTTGAGAAATTTCCCCTTATCAACTATACGGTTTTCCTGAAATAGTCTATATAGGAAAGACATGATATTTGTTTTTTTCTTTTCCTTTCCAGTTTTCAAAATGAGTTGGTTCCATAGCATACAAGATGACTAATTTTTTTATCAATTTTAATTCAAAGATGTAAACATATTTGATATATTTCAATCCACTTATTATTCTTATTATTGCTCAATTTCTCCCATCTTTGGCCAAGAGAAGGCTCTTTACATTGCCTAATGAGTTGTTTTGACACAACCTCAGATCTCTTGGATAGTTTCCCTGCCATTTTATAGGACAAGATATTCCAGGCTTATCCTGTACTTTTCTTGCCCCAGACCTGGAATCAGTCTACTCTCTGAAGAAGGAGCCTTCTTCACTTTTCTTGGGAAATGATAAATGTTTTAAAAATTACAACTTGGGTAATAGGGGTGCTCACTGCTACTAGTTGATCATTGCTTCTAGGCCTTTTCAGTGTGAAACAGGGCTAGTAATACTTTTTTTTTTCTCCAAAGAAAACATTCATACTGATATTTCCAATTCAAAATTAGGATTACAAGTTTTTTTTATTTAACTGATTTGATTTTACATTTATGTATATTTTCCCTTACACTGAACTTCTTACTTCCTAATGCCTTAACACAACCACCTGCTTTATTCTACTATGAGTTTCAGAATAGTAATACTCTAGTAGGCTGAATAATGGCCTCCCAATAGATATCCTAATCCCTGGAACCTGTGAATATTACCTTATCTTGCAAAAATAATGTGCTTAAGTTAAGGATCTGGAACTGGGGAGATTATCTTATCCAGGTGAGTCCTAAATGCAGTCACATTATGTATCCTTATAAAGGGGAGGCAGAGGGGGATTTAGTAAAGAGAAGAAAGTAATGTGGCCATGGAGACAGATATTGGAGAATGCTGGGAGCCACCAGAAACTGGAAGAGGCAAGGGACAGCTGCTCCCCCAGAGCCTCCTGGGAGAGTACAACCCTGGCAAAACCTTGATTTTAGCCCAGTGATGCTGATTTTGGATTTATGGCCTCCAGAACTCTGGAAGAATAAACCTGTGTTGTTTTAAGCCTTCAAGTTTGTGATAATTTGTTACAGCAGCCATAGGAAATTAGTACAAATACCCATATTGTTACTAACAACACATTTACTAAAAAACAATTAAAAATCCTTTTTTGCAATTTGTTTTTGGTCCCTGGGTGTCTTAGTCCATATGGGCTGCTATAACAGTATTTCATAAACTGGGTGGCTTATAAACAACAAATTCATTGCTCATAGTTCTGGAGGCTAGGATGTCCAAGACCAGGTACTAGCATGGTCAAATTTTCTGGTGAGGGCCCTCTTCCTGGTTCATAGCTGGTGCCTTCTCCCTGCGTCCTCACACAGCAGAAGGGGAAGGAATCCCTCTGGAGCCTCTTTTATAAGGCACTAATCCCATTCATGAGGGCTCTGCCTTCATGACCTTAGCACTTCCCAAAGGCCCCACCTCCTAATAATATCATCTTTGGGGGTTAGGATTTCACACATGAATTTGGGGGGGGACACAAACATTCAGATTATTATACTGGAATATATCCCACTATGAATGTGTGGTCAAATTACTGTGTTTTAAAGACATTACTTTTAAAAACAGTGCTGCTATGAATAGCCTTGTACAGATACCACTCTACATATATTACCAATATTTGCTAATGCATTCCCAATTTTAACAGTCTTAGACTAATTTTTAAATTTGTGTATGTTCTCTGATTGACAGGAAAAGAAAGTATGGTAGTATAGTACAGTTTACCTGGGATTAAAGAGGCACTCACACATTGATTATCTATTCTGTGATAATGCATAGTGATGAAGATTTGATAGTATTCTGATCAGCAAACATAACACTGGAAATATCTTTTGGGAACCACAGTCTGCACCAGATTTTGCAAACAATCACCTGGACATCTGGTGATGTTAAGATATTATTATATTTTTAGGTGTAATAATGGTATTGTGATTTTCATAAAGAATCATGATCTTTTAGAGCTACACACTGAATATTTACAGATAAAATGATATGATGGCTGGGAATCACTTCAAAATAACATGAAGGGGTTGTGTGGGAGTATAGTTGAAACTAGATCAGTCATGAGTTGATACTCGTTTACCCTGGGTGATGAGTACATAGGGATTCATCACACTCTTCTGTCCACTTTTGCATGTTTAAACTTAAAAAGTTTTTTTTTTTTTTTAAAAAGACTGCTCATATAAAACAAATGGAGCTAGGGTGAACCAAAAAACCACAAACAAATCTACCTGTAGATATATGCCTTTTGCATTTGAAGAAAACACTACTAACCTAAAGCAAATGCAAATAAACAAGAGACAAAAACACTCAAAAGAATACTCTTCTATAGCTTTATCAAATCTAAAAAACTATTAGTGATCAAATGTAATATACCTGGCTAATATATCTATATAAAGTCAACAATCTTTTGTTTAGCATCTGCCATAAAACACTGTACTGAGTCCGGAAAGTAAAGAAACCACCAAAAGTTTAAACCAGGTTTTAAGGTGCTGGACACATTGACAAGGAAGTAGAAGAAGAATGTCAGGTGTAAGCAAAAGGTGGGACAGAACTGTAAGATGGTCATCAAAACAGAAAAAGAAGGGGCAGGGTATGCTACCACAATTTCAGTTACTATTACTCCAGTATAGTTAAGTAACCCAGTATTTTTCTTTTCTTCCTTTGAAATGCCTCTCCTTCCTGTCATTTCAATTCTCATGGCCATACCCCTTAGATCAGGTTGTCATTACTTGATGCCTATTTTACTAAAATTACTTCTCTATTCATATCCTTGCTTATGCTCTCACACTTTCAGTTTTCCTGGACACCATCATTAGATAAACTTTCCTAAAATGCTGCTCTTTCAACACATTACTCTTTAGGTCAAAACTCCTCAGTGACTACTGCTGGAATATCACATGAAAATTCATCAGCCCGACATTCAGGTTTCCTTAGTACTGGCTCCAATTTATCTATTCAATTTATCTCTTACCAATACCTAACCTCCAATGCAAAATCTCTCTCTCTGAACCATTCCCAACATGCCTTTGCTTCTGCCACTGCTATCATTAACTGACTTGGTCCTCAAGCCTGAGCTCACTCACCCCTCCCAACCTATTCAGCTCAAATCTTCTCTCTCCCTCTTTTGAACAATGTACTAGACAAAAGAGTACCTCTGAAACTTTAATATGCATGTTAATCACCTGGGGATCTTGTTAAAATGCAGACTCATTCAGTAGTTCTGAGATGGGGCCTGAGATTCTGCATTTCTAACTAAGCTTACAGGAGACGCTAATAACGCTGGTCCGTGAATCATATTTTAGTATCAAAATATTTTGGCATCTACCATATAATTTGCTAAATTTTTCACTAAATGTTTTGGCTCATCTCCCCAAAACAGCTGTAAATGATTTGTATATCTTTTATATCAAGACCTCAAACAAATCCAATTCAACATTTATGAAAACCCATTATGTATTAGGCACTGTCCTAGGTACAGGGGGAAAAGCATCCTGCCTTTTGAGTACGTATAGGAAAATGAGATAATAAAGTTAAGTTCTTTTAGTGTCCCTATGACATAATCAAAGGATAGAAGCTAAAAACTTGCTAAACTGAAAATGAATGGGCATATATTGAGTCAAAGTTATAAGTTTATAAGAAAGATAATAATAAGAAAACTGATCCAGTCAGTTCTAAAATAATCATTTGGGATCCAAAGTCAGGGATGTAAAAACAGAAACAGGCTCTATCGCTTTCGCTTTCTTCTTTTCTAAACCTGGTTGGTGTAAGGAGTAAAGGAAGGACAAGAGTACCTAAGAACAGTCAGATGGTCCAACAGCAAAAGAGGCTGGGGTCAAAAGAAAGGGAAAAAAATCTGAAAATAATTCATGAGAGAAATTAAGAATAATTTTAAAGGCAACAAGTAATTACAGTACCAAAGGTTACATAAGCAATTTAAATTTCTAAATCTCAGGAATTGTTTCAGTGACAAAGTCCTATTTCTACATTCTTTAGCTACTATATTAAATCTTACCTTTAAGGGCCTAGAAGAATTATGTCAACAAGAGTTTCAAAACAGAATGAAAATGAAGTAAATATTCTCTGTATATGAGAAAACTTAAAGCAATTTTAAGAAAGTGAATGTGAGTGCATTTTGAAGAATGTAATTATATAAAGGACTGGAACACAATTCCATTTTCAGGGATGTACCTTACAGAAATACTTGCACAAATGCAAAATTATGTCTGTACAAGGCTATTCATTGCAGCACTATTTGTAAGAGAAAAAGGTTAAAAACAACCTAAAAGTCCATCAATAAGGGACAGGTGAAATAGATTATGGATAGCCATACAATGAAATGTTATGCAGCTATTAAAAATGAGCAGCTTGGGGGTGGCCCTGTGGCCCAGTGGTTAAGTTCCTGTGCTCTGCTTTGGTGGCCCAGGGTTTCGCTGGTTTGGATCCTGGGCGCAGAGATAGCAACACTCATCAGGCTATGCTGAGGTGGTGTCCCATATGCCACAACTAGAAGGACCCACAACTAAAGTATACAGTTATGTACTGGGGGGATTTGGGGAGAGAAGAAGAAAAGAAAAGATTGGCAACAGTTGTTAGCTCAGGTGCCAGCTCTTCTTTTACGCATATGTGAAACCATCTCTAAATCACTAAGAGTAAAAAAAAGTAAGGTGAAAAACTGCATAGATCATTTGCAACCATACATGTAAAAAATACATTTATTTCCTTGTATATGTAGAGAATATCCCTGAAAATATACTCAAGGAAGTATGAAACAGTGGCTCCCTCCAGGGAGGAGAGCTGGGGCATAATGAGGAGGAGACATACTTTTCAATGAACCTTTTGGAATTGTGCACGTATCATCAATTCAAAAGGTAGATTAAAAAAGTTTTTGTAGGGGCCAGCCTAGTGGTGTAGTGGTTAAGTTCTCAGGCTCCACTTCAGCAGTGGAGCAGTTCACGGTTGGTATCCTGGGTGCAGACCTACACACCGCTCATCAAGCCATGCTGTGGCCGCATCCCACATACAAAACAGAGGAAGACTGGCAACAGATGTTGGCTCAGGGCCAGTCTTCCTCACGCCAAAAAAAAAAGTTTTTGTCAAAAGCAAAACACACCTCAGGGCGACTCAACAAATTACTCACTTTATCCACGGAACAACAGACTATACTGGTGAACCAGAGCTTTTATTTTCTTTTAAAAGATTTAAAAGACTGCTTTTAAAAGATTTTTTAAACATTAAAAAAAATCATCCTTGGTTTTCCAAACCATCTCCACCCAGTGAGTCAGTTACTACAAGGGTGAGTCTCACTAGGGGAGTATCAAGATGGCAAGAAGCCCAGTAACACAAGAAGCCAACTGTTGCAAATTTATGAAACAAATATGGAACAGGAAAAGTGACTGAAGACGGCCAAAGCAGGTACTACAATTTTCTAAAACCTGTCTCTTGGTTAGGAAGGACCACTTAAATCAGTCAGCAGGGTCCTTGGATAAAGAACAAGAGGCACAGATAGCCTCTGCTTGGACAGAGTAGGCAGCCACCACGGTGAGAACTGAAAAGAGGCCTAAATTTCCAGTGGCCAAAATTCTCTACTTTCCTACCTATCTGGTGCTTAAAACTCCTTCTCTGAGTGGTAACTCATTATCTAATTAGGAC
The DNA here is from genome assembly GCF_041296235.1 of Equus asinus. Classification (NCBI taxonomy): domain Eukaryota; kingdom Metazoa; phylum Chordata; class Mammalia; order Perissodactyla; family Equidae; genus Equus; species Equus asinus. The sequence continues at coordinate 61,911,635 of NC_091791.1, forward strand.
AGATTATCAGATCAGCTCCATAACAGCTGGAAGAAATTACGGAGTTAGGGGGACAGCCCTAAGGCCCAGCAGTTAAGTTCCCCCCCGGAACTTCACTCAGGGTTTCGCAGGTTTAGATCCTAGGCATGGACCTCGCACCACTCATCAGGCCACGCTGAGGCAGGGTCCCACATGCCACAATTAGAAGGACCCACAACTAAAATATACAGCCATGTACTGGGAGGCTTTGGGAAGAAGAAAACATTTTTTTAAAAAACATTGTGCAACTTCTCATTTCTGTCAGCTTACGGTGGACATCAATCATCTCCCTCTGTACAAGAAGTATTCCCACAGGATGGGCTGATACCCGCACGTTTGCTGCTGTTCAGAGAATAGGAATCAAATCCGGAATCCTATTTCCTAGTTTCTAAGAGTTATAAACCTGAGCCAGTGTGCAATTTTAGGCTTACGCATTCTCTCCAACAGTTCACTAAGCACAGAATAAATTTCCCAATTTCCCCTAAATTTGCTATGTCACCGGAAAGTCTAGTCATCATCCAGACGTAGCTTTCGGCGCTGCTCGCTGGGTTCCCTACTCAGTCCTCCTTGAGGTCGCTTCAGCAGAGCCATTCTCCGGCCTCTCCCTCCACCTGTAGCCCAACTGCCTCCGCGCGGGGCGTCACTGCTCCCTCAGATCTCCGGACAGCCCAAGGGCATAGAGGACCAGCAAACATATTTTCTATGATCCCGGCCGGCCGGCTGGCCGCTGCACCTACCCCATCCCAACGTGCCTCCGTCCTAACGCCCCCGCCGGGCTGCCCGGGTCCCAAGACGCGCACAGCGAGTCGCCCACCACCCGGAGGCCCAGAGGCCCCTCCACCGCACCCTAACGCGAGGACACACGCGAGGCCCCGCCATCTCCTGAACGTCCGGCCTCAGAGCGCACCGGGGCGACATGACCCAGGGAGACGAGGGGCGGGAAGGGTAGGGGGCTCCGCTCCTCACCTCACCCCGGGGAGCAGCGGTCACAGCCCAACCAGGTTTCCGGCAAGATGGAGCCGGGGGCGGGCTCAGAGAGGGCGGGGCGCCGGGGGCCACCGCCCAAGCCCGTTAGGTTGCCTTCGTAGCCGGGAACGTCCCTGGACAGAAGGGGGCGGGGCCCGGCAGGCCCAGGCGGCCAGCAGGACCCGAGCTAGGCTTTCCCTTCGTCCCCGCCCGCAGCTCCACCTGCCGCAAAAGACTCTCCCTTCGGTGGACCAGCCAGTTTTACCACATTTTTCGGTCTCAAGGACCATGCTCCAATCCCGTTTGGCCTCTCTCACGTCACTTGGGAAGTTGCGGCGGTTCTAAGGAATTCCAGAGCCCCTTCAGTGGTGGGCGGCAGAGAAAGGCTGAGACTGGGAGGCCAGGTGCAGCCTCTCCGCCTCTAATATGCCGTCCTCCCTGGTATCTTATAAGGACAAGGACAGTGTCTTTTATTAGCCCCCTATGAAATGAACTAATATTTAGTCGGAACTTGAAATATACTAACCAAAACCACTCCACAGGGAGTTAGGTGATTCTAGGCTCTCCTCATACTAGCATTAAACAATTGAAGCAATTTCAAGGGCCCAGACCAATATCTTAAACTCATTAAGAAATTTGTATTCCCGAGCAAAAACCTGTTAGCTACCGTTTACAGTGGTCCCGAGCCCGGCAGCAGCAACACCACCTGGAAACTTTTCAGAAATGCAAATACTTGGGCTCCACCTTAGACCTACTGAATCAAGCTCTAGGGGTGGAGCTCAGCAATCTGCGGTGGTTCTGAGGCACACTAAAGTTTGAGAACCATTAATCTATTACTCTGCATGCTTTTCCACCCAAAAGCTTCCTCATGGGGGTGGGATAGGGTGAATTAAATTTTAAATGGGAAGAGTAAGATATACATGGCCCCAAAACAGGAGTGAAGTGGAAGGTACTTGAGGAAGGTCACTAACAAATTTAAACAAAACTGCACAACACTCTGGGTACCCAGTATTCATTTCCCAGCTCCTGCCAGTCTGTCCACCTGGCAAATAAGGGGCCTTTCAGTACATTCTTCCCTAGAGACCTCCAGAATTTAAGCATTCCCTAAGAAGCCTGTCCCCTCTTCACACTACTCCCTTGGTGATTTCATCCCCACCTCTCTCCCTCTCTAGTTATGGCCTTAACTATCACCATAAGCGGCTATTTTCCACACCTCCTATTTCCAGCCCACTTTCCTGAGCTTTGGCCCAAATATCCAAGTCTGTTGTTCAAACACTACCACTAGATTTCCCCCTTCATTCTTTCAACTTGCCCTTCTTTCCTGACATACAAGGCCCTCCAGGATCAGAGGCCCTTTCCTCATGCTTCCTCTGCCTAGAAAGTACTTCCCACCTTTGAACAATTATTCATCTATTAAGACTCAACTCATTACTGGAGGAGAAGAAGTTGGGAAAGGGTGAGCAAAAGGGGTAAAGGGGCACATATATATGGTGATGAATAAAAACTAGACTACTGGTGGTAAGCATGATGCAATCTATACAGAAACTGATATATAATAATGTACACCTGAAATTACACAGTGTTATAAACCAATAAGACCTCAATAAAATAACTAAAATAAAAAAGACTCAATTCAAAGATTGCCCATCTCCTTCCTGGTTCAAGAAACTTTTCCTGACCTCCTCCTTTCCCTTACCTTCCCTTGGATAGACTTACTCTCTTTTTGCGCCCAACTAAACATTTTATATATGTCCACTGTAGCACATTTAACAGTGGAGTCATAACACATGAGCATTTAAATTCCCTGCATTCAACCACATAAACTTAGCAAAAACAAAACACCTATGAAGGTCATCATATGTTCATGTAAAGTAGGAGTCATTATGCTTTTCCCAATGTGAATATCCCATTGTGTCAGAGTCTAGTATTTAAATATACTTTTTGTACAGTTATAGCAGTAATTTTGTGCCCCAGGGGACATTTGGCAATGTCTGGAGACATTTTTGGTTGTCACAACACGGGGGGAGAGTGTTACAAGAATCTAATGGGTAGAGGCCAGGGATGCTACTAAATGTTCTACAGTGCACTGGACAGCTCCCTATAACAAAGAATTACTCACTCCAAAACGTCAATAGTGCTAAGGTTAAGAAACCCTGAGTTAGAGTGATCTTTCTAAAGAATAAATAAAGGTCACGTCATTCCCTTGATTAAACTCCTCCAATAGCTTCCCACTGGAACCAGAATAAAGTCCAAACTCCTGGTCATAGTCTATTAGGCCCTGCCTACCTCTCTGATCTCATCCCTCCTCACCTTCCTTCTCAATCACTACTCTGGTCAAAGTGGCTTTCTGTGCAAACATACCAAGCTTGTGACCAAATACACCAGATTCTCAGGTCTTTGCACTTGTTGTTCCTTCTACTATGTTCTTCACTGTATGTATCATCTCAAATGTCATCCATCTCCTCAGAGGTAGGTATTCCCTGAACATTGTAGCATTAGTAGCTGCCACTGCCACCACCACCACTACCAGTTATACACACTCATTCCCCTACTTAATTTTCTTTATAACACTTAAAAGCATCTGAGATTCTGTGTTTACTGTTTGTCTCCCTCACTAGAATGTGAGCTCCTTGAGAACAAGCATATCCCTAGAGTCTAGTAATAAATACTCAACAAATATCTGATTGACTACAACACAGCCCCCAAAACCCAAGCCAACTATTTCATCTGGTGATCAACTAAATAAACAAAGATTTGTTTTGAATACTGGAGGAAAAACAAACTCTAATAGACCTGTTGAGAGGAGGATATGTTGGAATCTAATGTAGTGCTATCCTAAGAGATTTTCAATGTAGTTTTGAAAATACAATTTTTTTCACTTCATTTGCTTACTTTAAAAATATAACTCCATTACATTGCTCTTGCTTACGTCAGTCTTCTATTAAACTGTAAATACTTTAAGGGCAGAAGCCATCTTAGAATCCTCAGCATTTAGCATGAAGCTAGGCATTTAGACTTTCAGGTACTACCATTACTCTTCTACTAAGGTGGAAATTTTTGTGTCACCTGTTACTGTGTGGTTTCTGTCTCTTGATAAGAGTCTGATAGATATGTCACCCTTAATCCATCACAATCAGTAACCAAACTCGAGAGATTTTACTTTCATGTTCTACCTATAAAATGTCACTACCTACTTATTTACTTTGTTATAGCTAGAAATTACCTCCTTTCCATGCCCACTACTATCACCTTAGCTGACATCCGATTATCATGCCTGAACCATGACAATAGCGTCCCAACTATTTTTCCATCATCAAACCATCTTACACAGTACTGCCAGTTCCATCTGTTTATGTTGCTAAGTAAAATTCAAAGTGGTATGTATTCAATAACAGCTACCATTTATTAAGTACATACTATGTGCTAGGCAGTATGTTAAGCAATTAATATTCTCATTTTATATGTTCTCTAAGATTGAAAAAATTTTTTTGGCAATAGCTTTATTGATATAATCCACTCATACAAAGTGTACAATTCAATGGTTTCTAATACATTCACAGAGTTGTACCATCACCACAATCAATTTTAGAACATCACCCCAAAAATAAAGCCCATACCATTAAGCCATCACCCCCCAAAACCTTCACCCTCCTCATCATTATGCTGCTACTAATCTACTTTCTGTCGCCATAGATTTGCTTATTCTGGACATTTCATGTAAGTGCACTTATACAATATGTGGTCTTTTGTGACTGGCTTCTTTCACTTAACATGAACATAGGTGAACATGTTTTCAAGGTTCACCCATGTTGTAGCATGAATCACTACTTCGTTCCTTTTTATGACCAAATATTTCATTACAGTGGATATACCACATTTTGTCTATCCATCAAGTTGATGGACATTGGTTTTTGTTTTTTTTTTTTTTACCTTTTGGCTATTAGAAATAATTCTGCTATAAATATGTGTGTACATATTCTCATTTCTCATGGGTACATACTGAGGACTAGAATCTCTGGATCAAATGGGTAACTCAATGTTTAACTTCTTGAGGAAATGCTAGACTGTTTTCCAAAATAGTTGTACCACTCTATGTCCCCACTAGCAGTGTATGGAGGGTTGCAATTTCTCTACATCCTCATTAACATCTGTTATTATCTTTTTGACTATTGTCATGCTAGTGGGTGAAATGCTATTTCACTATAGTTTTGATTTGTATTTCCTGATGACTAATGATGTTGAGCATCTTTTCATGTGCTTATTGATCAATTGTATATCTTCTTTGGAGAAACATCTATTCAATCCTTTGCCCATTTTTTAAATTGGGTTATTGTTCCTTTTTTTTATTGAGTTGTAACAGTTCTTTACATATATTCTGGATACAAGTCCCTTATCAGATATATGATTTATGAATATTTTCTCCCATTCTTTTCACTTTCTTGATGATGTCCTTTGAAGCACAAAGCTTTTAAATTTTTTTTAAAAGATTTTATTTTTCCTTTTTCTTCCCAAAGCCCCCGGTACATAATTGTGTATTTTTAGTTGTGAGTCCTTCTAGTTGTGGCACGTGGGACGCTGCCTCAGCATGGCTTGATGAGTGGTGCCATGTCCGCACCTAGGATCCGAACCTGCAAAACCCTGGGCCACAGAAGCAGAGCGTGCGAACTTAACCACTCAGCCACGAGGCTAGCCCCCAATTTTTTAATTTTGATAAAGTCTAATTTACCTGTTTTTATTTTGGTTGCTTATGCTTTTGGTATCATATCTAAGAAACCATTGCCAATCCAACTTCATTAAGATTTACCCTTATGTTTTCCTCTAAGAGTGTATAGTTTTAGCTTGTTAGGTATTTGATACATTTTGAGTTAATTTTTGTGTATTGTATGAGGTGAGAGTCCACCTTTATTCATTTGCATGTGGATATCCAGTTGTCCCAGCAGCATCTGTTGAAAAGTCTGTTCTTTTCCCATTGAAATGTTTTGGCACACTTGTCGAAGATCAAATGACCATAAATGTAAGGATTTATTTCTTGATTCTCAATTCTATTTCATTGATCTATATGTCTATCCTATGCCAGTACCACATTGTCTTGATTACTGTTGCTTTGTAGTAAATTTTGAAATTGGGATGTGTCAGTCCTCCCACTTTGCAAACATTCTCATTTAATGCTTAATGTATCTCTGGGTACTAGGCATTATTCACATTTTACAGATGAGGAAACTTGGAGAAGTTTAGCTTTCCTATGGGCACAAAAATATTTGGTGGTTGTCCTAGGATTCATATTCAGAACTATATAAATCTAAAGGTAACCAGTAGGCTATGCTTCTTCTATAATCTGGTCCCAATCTACGTTTCAGACTTAATTTATACTAATCCCCCAATGTACTCTAAAATATTTCCATGCTTTTCTGCCTCTGAACTTCTGCTCCTGTTGTTCTTTCCATCTGAAATGCTCTGCCCTCCATCTGTTGCATAAAATTCTAACTCACAAAACCTTCACCATCACTTAGCAAAGTGATCTCTCTTTTCACGCTATTCCCTTAGTACTACAAGCCTCTCTCATGGTTCTTATTCCACATTACATCTTGTAATAAAGGTAACTATGTATACATATTATTTCTCCTCCTAGGTTAAGAATAAGGACCATATCTTATTCACCTTTGTATCTCCTCAAAGCCCTAATACAGTACCTTTGACATAGTAGGTACTAACTGTCTTGAATGAATAAATGAATTCTAACATTATCCCTATCAGAGTGGGCAATAAGAATGTATATATGTATTAGGGTTGGAGGTGGAGGCTTGAGGTCATGGAAGGTTGCAGGAAAGAATACCTAGGGAATATCCTAATCCTGAGACTATGACAAAAGAAGGATGACGTGAAATAGGGTATGGTAAAGTGGAGGCCCAAACAGAGAGCTGATGTTTATCACTCCTTTGGCAAGAGAGAAACTTTCAATCTTCAGGTGTTGTGTGTAGACAACTAATACATGCCAGTGAATAGGAAATAAGATAAAACAAGTGACTTAAGCAGCCCCAAATTGAGCTTACTGCAGTATAGATCAGGTGATAACAAGTAACTCCAGTATAGTAAAGTCAAGTCTGATATACCCTGGGATATCTAAAATACAACACCAGGACAAAAAGCTGCTCTAGGGTCAGAAGTCCCCAGGAGAAAATAGGAAATTGAGACATTTATTTCAAAAAAGCCAGGAAATAGAACAGTGTGCCAATCCTCACAACCTCCTCCCTGTTCCCAACCATTTCTCTGACTTGCCCATTCTCACACCACTTCAAGTCATTAACACTTCTCCATTTTTTAGCCCAAACTGCTGGATAAGAAGAAAGTCTTTTTCAGAAGAATAAGGTGCTATTCTTCTCCTTGGTGCCATCTGGTTCAAGTCAAAAGGTATAACTTTCTCATAAAGGCAACAGTTAGAACTCTATGCTTTGGAAAGACTGACATCAGGGCCTCTTGCCATGCAATAAATCTAGAATCCTGTCTCTAGAAGGCACTTGTGGCTAACTTTTTAGAAATGAGTCACATAATACAGGAGCTCCCATTCAGCTTAGAATCTTTACCTGGACAAGTGAAAAGGTTTAGAAAATAGTGGGTTTCAAAGTTGGCAACAACCTGGCATCAGCAGGGTAATTTCATCACAATCTCTCCATTTTCTAGACATCCAGTCAGGATCTGGTTAAGCTATTTAAACCCCACCATCTACTTTCTCTTCCAATTGCCTTTTATCCAGCTGGCAGGAGCTTCCAAGAAACATGATATAGTAGGCACTGCAGTATACGGGCTGCTTGTTGGGATTGGAATAGACCTGTTCAGGTTTGAGAGATGCAAAAGGGTTAGCTCCATAGGCAGTGATGTGTGTATCCAGGTCCACTAGAATCTGCAAAGAGGCTGCCAACTCCTGATGGCTATAAGAGACAGATAAGAAAAATTGGCCTGCTGATTATGAGAGAGAGAGAGGAGAGAAACTGGTCAGAACTTGACATTTCTAAACTCAGCGATCCCAAAAACTACCTCAGGCTAGACTAGGCAAGAGCTAACCCTCCCTTCCAAATGTCTCACTAATTATCCAATTAACTAGCACAGTACTTTGTTCCAAGGGGATGAGAAAGTCAACTAGGAGAAGGAAGAAAATCCTCACCAGAAGGCAGATGAGCAAAGGGGAGAGAAATAAGCTCATCTATATAAAGATAGGTGTGAGTGAATCAGGGAGGTATCACAAATAGGAAGAGGTCAAAACCTGTAAACAGTAATCAACGTAGGGATCTCATAATCACGAAGTAGCAGGAGGGTGGGCAGCCAAGCCTCCATCAAGTCTGGGGAAGCATGGAAACCTATGGAACAAAAATGGCAATGGGAATAGAGAGAGGAAAGGCTTAGGTAGACCCTAAGCAAGATACTTCTTTGTGTCCACCCCACTCCTCACCTTGTTTACCACCATCACCCACCCCAGGTTCTTCAATGGAAAATTCTGAACATAGGTGTAGCACATATGGCTAATGACCAACCAAGGTCATCATTATATTGTTTTACATGACCAAATGAATGAGGTTCCAAAGATAGAAGACGCAAGAGTCAGGACAGAAAATTCCCAGAGAAGCCACCCAGTGTTCCCTTGAACCAATGCCTCTTACCTGGATGGAATGCCACCACCAAATCTGGACGGGCTATCTGCCCAGTCTCTACCTGCTCCTCCCAGAAGTCATGATAGAGGCCCTTATGGCCACTAAGCTGAACTGTGCCAGGTTCCAAGGGTGAAGTTGAGGTGCTCTGTAAAAAGCCAGCAGCTATGTCTACACCCACCATGATTACATGGAGGCCAAGGTGTCCAGGAAACATGTAGCTAAGCTCATCATAGTCCCCAGGGCGAGTGAGGAATGTCTCCACATGGGAAGCACCAACCACATGCACTGTGCTTCCCCCAATCTTCCTAACATCTATCCCCAAGGCCCGAAGCCCAAGGCCCAGTGTCAAGGGCCGTGACAGGGCATCTGTCAGCAGCCGCTTCAAAGAGCTCTGCAGGACATCTGGGTCTGGCCTTGGCCGTCCTACACTGGCCCAGAGGGTGGTCATGGCATGACCACGTAGCACAGCATCCAGTGTAGCATCTAGTTGTAAATGCCGCATAGAAAACCAGGTGTCCCAGCCCTGTACAACTTCAGCCAGCCATGGCCAAGGTCCTGAGGGTAGGACAAAATCACCTGCAGGAAAGAAAGAATAAGTAGTGACCTAATCCTTCCCTGGCTTCAATATTCCCTCCATGTCCACTCTCCCAATGTGTGACCAGGAGTGCCCCACTCCCCTGCCCTACCCAGTTCCTCATAACAACATGCTTTCCTATCTTTCCCCTAGTATGACTAACTATGACCATTATGACAAAGTTCCCCAAAACCACCACTCCACCTGTGACCAAAAGCCATTCCATGAGACGATCCACAGCTACAAGACGCAGCTCTTGACAAACCCTCCTGTGTGCTGGCTGGTCTGACCTCTGGCACTCTGGACCACAGTAATAGACATTTCTGCACCTGAGAGAATGAGTCCCAGAAATAATGTTCCTATACCTCAAAGGTGATTGGGAGAGTCTTTGGGAGGGAATTAATATTCCTGCACCTAGGAAGAAAGATCACTGAGTAAGGAAGGTAGGGAGAGGAGTAATAGCTGATGCACCAAATTTGGGGACTATTATTGGGTAGGTGACGCAATAGAGACTGGGAATGTAATTATCCTCTTGGGTCAGAGTGACAACTCAGTCTCTTTCTGGAACAACTCACTTTTTACATCCCTGACGGAAAAAACAACAACAACAAAATCAGGAGTTTGTAGCTGCCCTCTTATCACAGGTATGGCTCAACCCCAACCTCCCTAGAATAGATATGGTTTTACCCGTTGAGTACTCAAGAGGAGGGAGGTAGAGAAGATTGTACTGTGGTCTCTGTCTGACCTTTCCATAACATGAAAAATGAGGAGCCCAACCCTTTTCTAATCTCTCTGTGGCCTGAATCACACAAAATGAGGAGTTGGCCTTAAGTTATTCTGAAAACTCTAAGAACTTTCCTCCAGCAATGAGGTCTTAGAACAGGATCATTTCTGGATATCTCCCCTATTAGCCCCCAACTAGTCACCTCTTGCATTGCCGGAGGACCTTGGAGTCTGAGAGGCCACTAGGGAGTGCTCTACAGTAAGCACAGAATCGGAATGTGTCCTCCATCTTCTGGAACATTTCTTGAGGGCATCGAAATCCAAAGCCTGACACAGGAGTACCCCCATCTACCACCAACCTGCAAAAGACAGCATGGAGAAGGAGTGATAATAGGAAAAAGAATATCTCCAAAATCTCTCATGAACCCTACCTTGCCTCCTATATATTTCTACCTACTCCCATGTAACCTACTCCCATCATTTCTCACTTAAGCAAATTATATTTCTTCTATAGTAATAAAACTAGCAAAAGTTAGGATGAGAAAATCCCTCACTCCAAGAACCCCTCATTTGTATATTCTCCAAGTTACTCCCTCTCTACCTTCTGAAATCACTTCTACCGGAGATAATATATCACTCTCTCATAGAGCTAGTCACTCACTTGTATTCTTCATAGCTTTTCATGTTCAGCTTTTGAAGGATCAGCTGCGATAGGCCAGGAACATTATTCTCCAAGGAGAAGAAGCCAAGTGCATCAATGCTAGGGCCAGGTTTTGAGAGGGTCACAGGCACAGAGGTCACAACTGTGGGTGGGGTCACAACCATGGGAGTCACTGATGAGGGAGGTTTCTTGTGCCTTTGTCGCCGGGACCGTGGAGCCATGGCCTGTCCACTGATATCTGGGGACTATATGTAGAACAGATATGGAATGGAATTTCACAAGCTGGATATGTGTTTTCATATGTTTGACCTTTTACTTCTCATTCCAGTCTCTCAAATCCCAGTATCAGTAAGATTTATTTAGTATCTACTGACTAGAATTGATCACCACAGGCAGTTGTGAAAAATAGTGAGGAATAATTATATATAATTATACATATATGTGTTACATATGAAGTTCCATATATAAATATATAAGTAAATAAATGCATATAAAAAGGTCTGTAGGGACCATATAAAAACAATAACAGTGATTAACTCTGAGGAGAGGAAGAGGCACTGGGATGAGAACTGGGTTGATTAAAGTGGACTTTAGATTTATCTGTAATGTCTGACTTTTTTATACAAAGAATAGATTCACATATTATTAGTGTATTTGAAAAATCAACTTGAAAGAGAAGAAAAAGCAACAGAAGTTTTGGCTGTCCAAAACTACCATCTAGTTGGAGAATTAGTCAATCTAATCTAATTGGGGAAGTAAAACATTCATTTTAAAAGACCTATCGTCACATTTATAAGCAATAAACCAAGAAGTAGAAATTAAATGCAAGACAAAATGAGCACCACAATGCTGAGTTGCATAGTCAAAGCAAGTTATGCAAATTATGAGGAAAATTTCCTAAAGTAGTGAGTTTTGAAGTAGAACTAAGCCCACACCCACCCACTACCTAGCAGGAACTCTATGATGTCCTCCTTCCCTGGCTTGACTTCTCCCATTCTTTCCACAAGGACTGAGTAAACAAAAGGGACGATATTGGAAACAATAAAAACATACATTCATTCAACAAATATTTATTGATAAACAGATAAAATCATTTGCAAAATACTACAATGGAAACAAATATGAAAAATATACTTAACATCTAAATGTCTTATAGAGGAATTAAAATTACAAATATAAAAATTATAAAAATTATAAATTATAATAGAAGGTAGTATATAAATCCTATAAGAAAAGTGAAACTGAAACACTAATGAAAGATCAGAAGAAGAGAGTCTCTTTAGTTGGTGAGCTACAGGAAGACTTTATCAAGCAGGAAGCAGTAGGAATAGACCATGAAAGATGCTAATACTTTTGAATACATAAAGATAAGGAAAAAGGAATTCTAAGCACAGAGAAGAGCATGAGAATAGAAATGTAGTTGGGGGGCCAGCCCGGTGGCGCAGCAGTTAAGTTCCCATGTTCCGCTTCTCGGCAGCCCAGGGTTCACCGGTTCAGATCCCTGGTGTAGACATGGCATCGCTTGGCAAAAAGCCATGCTGTGGTAGGCGTCTCATGTATAAAGTAGAGGAAGATAAGCATGGATGTTAGCTCAGGGCCGGTCTTCCTCAGCAAAAAGAGGAAGATTGGCAGTGGTTAGCTCAGAGCTGATCTTCCTCAAAAAAAAAAGAAAAAAAGAAATGTAGTTGGGAACATTCTGGGAATTAATGAAATAGAATGGTTTGGGTATGATTATTAAGTCTAAAGACCTAAATGTAAGAGCTAAAACTATAAAGTCTTAGAGGAACACATAGGGGAAAAGCTGCCAATTGGATTTGGCAATTTCTTGGATATGACACCAAAAGCACAGGCAACAAAAGAGAAAATAGATAAATTGGATTACATCAAAATCAAAAAATTTTGTGCCCTAAAGGACAGCGTGAAATGGCAACCCACAGAATGGGAGAAAATACTTGCAAATCATATCTGTTAAGAGATTAATAACATCGAATATGTGAAGTACTCCTACAACTCAACAACAAACCACCCAATTAAAAAATGAGCAAAGAACTTAAATATTTCTCCAAAGAATATAGACAAATTGTCAATAAGCACATGAAAAGATGCTCAACATCACTAAGCATTAGGAAAATGCACATCAAAGCCATGAGATACCACTTCACATCCATTAGGATGGCCATAATTAAAAAAACAGAAAATAACAAGTGTTGACAAGATTGTGGAAAAACTGGAACCTTCAGGTACTGATGTAGGAATGTAAAATGGTGCAGCTGCTATGGAAAACAGTATACTGGTTCCACAAAAAGCTAAATGTAGAATTACCATAAGACCTAGCAATTTCACTCTTAGGTATAGACTCAAAATAACTGAAAACAGGTACCCAAACAAATGCTTAAAACAAATGTTCATTAGCAGTACTATTCACAAGAGCCAAAAGGTAGAAACAACCCAAAGGTCCATCAACAGATGAAGTAATAAACAAATAAAAAAAATATATATATAATGTAATTATTCAGCCATAAAAAGAAATAAAGTACTGAGATATACTACAACGTGGATGAACCTCAAAAACATTATGCTAAGTGAAAGAAGCCAGACACAAAAGGTCACATTATATGATTCCATTTAAATGAAATATTGAGAATAGGTAAATCCAGAGACAGAAAACAGATTCATGGGGCTGGGTGGAAGGGGGAATGGAGAATAACTGCTTAATGGTTATGGGATTTTCTTCTGGGGTGATGAGAATGTTTTGAAACTAGATAGACGTGGTGGCTGCACAACAATGTGAATGTAACAAATATCATTTAATTGCCTACTTAAAAGGATTAATTTTATGTTAATTTTCCTTCAGTTGAAACAAAGGAAAGAAAGAAGGTACCAATAGAGACTGAAAAGCTAAAAAATTAACCCCCAGCTTAACTGCCTCCAGGGATAGGTAAATGACAGAGGATAAAAATGCTGACAGTGGTTGGTTTTACTGTGAATGAAGTTAACTATTAAAAAGTTCAAATCAGGGATCATGTTTTGTTACAAAAATAGTCTGATATTTAATCCTTCTGGACCAGATCTGTTAGGAAAAAACCTGCAAGAATCATCCAGCTAATATCTATTATTTTATACCATGGCTCTTGCAAATCCCTGTGCTCAGGTTAATGGAGGAACTAATTTATATTTTCCTTTATACTTTCTTTCTCCTTATCCTTTCATTCTACCCCTTTAATCTCTCCCCTTGTCCCACAGATGAATGGATGGTTTCGGAGCCCGCAGAACAGAGATAGCTAAGCTCATCTGCATACCATATCTTTTATGTTCCCACCAATAAAGAAGAAATTAGACCTAAAGTCAGTAGATTATTTTAGGATTTAAGGGTCATGTCTCTTTATTAAAGGGTGCCTTCACACCTTAGGACTCCTTTTCCTAAAACTGACCTGACACCATACATTCTCATCACATTTCCAGAATCACTGCGATTCTAGAAGCAGCATTTATCTGCTCTGTCTACCCAGCTCCCTCAGGCAAGATAAGACCTTCTTAAACTGAAAGAATGGACTCATCTTTTCTTTTTAGGTATGGAGGAAAAGTATCCGGATTCAAGACAACTCAAGAGTCTTGACCAGATGTAACAATAAATATCTTCCTGATGTTTAACCAAAAGCCTTTATGCTGTAATGGAAGCCAATTAAGACCAGAAAGGTACTGCCTCACTTAGCTGCCTTTCCAAAGAGAGGTCTTCCTCCAAGGGAAGATTAACTCTTGGCTCTCTGGGGGCTGGTTCAACTCGCTAAAATTCAACAGATCACACAGCTTGGAGACGAGTAGTGCTGGTAAAATCTCTGATGTCATAGTTTCTTGTGTCTACAGCAAGCTCACAATACAAATGAACTAAATTTCTGACAGTAAGGTAAGAAGGTGGGAATGAGGAGCCAGGTCTTTGCATTTGCATCTACATATATCATCAGGCTCATGTCTGACTTTGTATACCCCAGGCCCAGAGGCAGGTTCCCTGGTCCTAACTTTCCTGCAGTGAGCCCCAAGATCCTCTAAATTCAAGGCAGGGGTGGGGCATGGGAAACTGAAGAGATACAAAGGCAAAAAACTGACGGGACAAGGGAGAAGTTGGAAAGAATTAGAAAACTTTCAGAATTTTCCAGAGTTCAGAGTCTACCCCACCTCGAAAGGGAATCGCTTTAACTTTTTTCTAACCATTCCCAGTGACTAAGACAGAGAACACCAACACCAAGGACTGGAGAGGAGAGGAGACATGAACTGGATGCCTAGAAAAATTCTTATCCTTCATCTCCAAATTCCCTAAAATATTAGCCTAGTCCCAGACCTGGGTCTCTCATATTTCTTCCTCCTTACCACCAAAAGCCTCAAGTTTCACCTAAACCACAGTCATCTTCTCACCATCTCCAGATCAGGAAGGTCCATCTAATTTTCTCTAACTCACCAGCAAACACAAAACATCTTTGGGGAGGTGGGGAAGAGAAGGTGAAGCGAAGTTAGTCATTGGGGATTCTCAAAAGGGGTTGGGAAAGAGAAAAAGGAGAAATATATTAGGAACATTGCTATTACGAGCACATTCAGCTGCTTAATCAGTGATTAACACTCCCTAGGGTGATAAATGCTTTACTCAACTATAAACTAAGCAAGCAGACGAATGATGGAAAAGTAACTTACCCTGCTAAGCCCTCGGCTTCCTTCCTGCTCGTTCTTCCAAGTGAAGTGAATGCTTGACCTTCTCAGGTCTAGGTTGTGGCTGACTTGCAGCTGTCCTTTCATATCACTTTCCTTTGTAAACTGCTGAAATGCTGAGTCTCTGTCATTAGGTGTGCCCTGCCAACCAGACAGACGACGCTGAATTCTCCCTAACGAGGCAAGTAGGGACCTGGCCCCCTGCCTGTGGACTTGTCTCTTTCTGACCTTCCTTCTCCGCCAGGAAGGCTCAGAACTCTCTCAACACTCCTGAACGCACCCAAGACCAGGCAGGCTGAGGAAAAATGAAGCCTACTGTTTCCTGAACCCCTCTCATTAAGGCAGTATTTCTATTTTCAGGTCAGAGCATCAGGAAAAAACCCTTGGGATTAGTTTAGAAGTCAGTATTTGGTCAGTATTTGGTTGGGAAGAGTAGGCACTAGCTCAGAGGAACAGGAACCCCTGGAGTTCTGGATGTCAATCTAGACCCAGGATGAGTTCCCCCAAGCTCAAAGTCCTTTTTAGCACAACAAACACTGCTCAAACACAACTCAACAATGACCAATCTAGGCTTAAGCACAAATATAATAACCAGGAAAGGAAAATAGAAATGGTTACTTAATGGTATAGAAGGAAATCAATTTTAGGGGAAACATCCAGAATTAATTTGTAAATTTCACTTTCCCTGAAAGGAGAGCAAGATACTTTCTGAGTCATTATAATCAGGGGCACTCCACTTGTTTGTGTATTTCAAAAGAGGAATAAATATTTCTGGAATATTAAAGTAAGCAAGACCAAAATATTAAGGACTAAAAATGCATACTATTTCTAGGAACAGAAAATAGAAAAGAATCAACCCAAACACCTTCTCATTTCTTCCTGTAATAGATGTGATCCATCCACATTCCAGGCTCCTTTTCACTTAGAACTGTCAAGCTCCAGAACCTATCAGAAGTTGTTAGGGTAGTGGTTCCATATGGCTGCAAGACCTGACTTTTTGCTTACATCGGGCCCCAGCTATGTCACTTACCTGCTTCTGTGAACATCATCAAACTGGGGAACAGAACCACTTGCAAAGAGGTCCTGGAATGTGACAAATCAAATCTACATATGAACAGATGCAGAGAATGGATTTCAAAGGAACCCAAATTGTAGAAAGCACAAGCTACAAGCAGGGAAGGTGAAAGGAAAGTGTTAAGGATGCAACAAAACATTAGATAACATTATGTAGAATAGCTGTGGACAAAGGAAAATCACTTGCAACAGACAAAATTCCTGAATAAAATAGGGGTGATTCATTTAAGCAAAGGCTTCACGCCAATTTCAAATTTAACTGGCAGAACATGTAAAGGTTATGATTTCTGTTAATAATGGCTGAACTGCAGAAGGTATAAGAAGTCAGAGATTATCTTTTCTAACTGAAGAGTGTCACCTTTGAATATAAGAGGAGATAATACATAGAAAAAATTTGATACTGAATATTAATTTACATTTTCCCATCACTACTACTTGTCTGGTAGACATTTAAATTTACAATTTAGAAAGATCTGAACTTCTCACAATTTGCATTCATCATGAGTTACACTGAAAAAAAACCTTAAAAAATACTTTTATAGTTGATTGCGAAACCAGTTATGAAGAAAGCCTACAAAGAGGTTTCTATTCAACAAGGAGGAAGCGGTCTATGAGGCACTGCTACCACCCTTCACATGTGCCACTTTTTCTGAGTTCCGTTCCTTTCTTTTACTTCTTTTTAAACTTTACCATCAACTCATAATTCTTCTAGTTTGCCAATGATGCTTTAAGTTTGCCCATGATTCCCACAAACATTATACAACTCCAGTGAAGGATCTAAGAGGTAAAGAAGTTCCTGGTACCTGATATACTAAACTCTTAATTTAGAGATGCATAGTTTTCATAAAACAATAACATTAAGAAGAATCTTTTTTGTGTATGTGTGAGGAAGACTGGCCCTGAGTTAACATCCATTGCCAATCTTTCTCTTTTTGCTTGAGGAAGATTGTTGCTGAGCTAACATCTTGTTGCTGAGTAACAAAATTCTAGCCAAAACATTTTCTTTCAATTAAAACTTAAGTGAAACAGTGATTTTAATTATTCAATTTAGGAGGACTATAATAGGCATCCAAAGTTCTCTCATGCTCAGTTACCAATGCTCATCTAAAAGAAGTGCGACGAAAGTTAGAAAAAAAGGTGCAAAATTTAGAAGAATTTAATTCATCGAGCCAGTCCTGATGGCCTAGTGGTTAAAGCTGCTCACTCTCACTGCTTCAGCAGCCCAGGTTTGGTTCCCAGGTGTGGAACCACGCCACTCATCTATCAGTAGCCATGGTGTGGCGGCAGCTCACAAAGAAGAACTAGCAGGACTTACAACCAGAATATGCAACTACGTACTGGGGCTTTGGGAGGAAAAAAAATAAAAGAATTTAATTCATCAAATTACCATGAACTATCCATGAGGTAATCTTCTCTGAAGGATGTATCCCAGTTCCATCAACAGGATTTTCTGATTTGCATAAGAAGGTCCAGTTAGACTACATCTTCCAAATAAAACCCAAGACAGAGATAGGAGCAGCGGCCCATGCATGGAATTTATTGTGTGCTACTGTTTATAAAATATTTGAATAGTCCTGCACATGCATAATATTTCCAACTTAGACAGGAGACCATACAGGGTGCACTTTCTGGCAAACAAAACAATAGATGGTTCCGCTGCCTGGAGCTCTGAGTTGTATTCCAGGGCATGAGGGAAGCAGGCCACCAAAGTAAAGGGAAATACCAAACTACAGTGGTAATCAATACACATCAATAATTGTGAAAAATTAGCACATGATTCCATTTAGTTTAACCAAGCAGTTCTGTAACTATCAAAAGAAAATGTTCAACATGCAGTCTTGACTTTTATGCTTCCACTAACATTTGAATGATTGAACAGAACCATTGGTTCTATGCTGCATTGCTTAACCAAAAACACTTCCAGAACATTTTAAAATTTCCTTTGCATCGAAACATAAAAATGATAGAAAGCCAGCAGTAAATCACCCTGGTGGCTACTGAAGCAACTTGAGTACTCACAATAAACTAAAATTTCTCATAACATCTAGGTAACCTATACATGTCGTACCTGTACATCATAGGTCTATATATTAAATATTTTCAAAATGAAAACATGCATACACAAAATACGTCAAGTTTTACAGACATGATTTGAATTAAAATTTACTTTGACAATGTACAAACTTCTTTTAAAGTACCTTAAATGATTAATTCTGTAATTCTTTATAATTTTGAAATTTAGAGGTTTTCTTCTTAAATCTCTGGGGTGTAAATCTCAAAAGATGTGGGCAAAAAAAGATTCTAAATTGGTTTTTGGATTTGTGTTCAAGTAAGAGAGTCTGCCTAGAAATAGGTTATGCATTCATAATTCAAAAATACCAAGACTATATTACAGAATTAGCCACATTTAAGAACTATAAACCTGACATCAGCATTTTGTATAAATGCCAACTGGGTTTCTCAGCATTTTGCCCATAACTCAAAATACAGCTTAGTAACCTCAGAAATGTATTTTAAGACCATGCTAATTCATCCTTTAAAGACATTTCATGGGGGGAAAAAGTCCACATGAGCTACTACGATTGCATTTGAAGTCAGGGTTGAAAAACAAAATCTAATTCTACCGAGGGGAAAAAGAAATCTCATTTGTAAACTTAAATGTGTGAACCACAAGCATAAATGGAGGTGTAGTTGCCCTCCACTGGAAATTGCCCCAAGCCCCTTGCTCACTGCTCTCCACATTGGCAGCGATGACCCAGTCTTATCAGATAGCACAACATGTCCCAGGGCCCTCAAGCCTCCATCTAGGAAGGGGCCGGGGTCTCAAAAGCACAATGGTTTCTCCGGAGGGACTGTGACATTTACAGTCAGCTTGGCCAACCCCTCCAGCTCCTCGGGTGATCTGTCCATTTGGGGCCCGAGATGTGAGAGTCCCTGGGAAGCCGTGGGTCACTGGGCACTATGGTTGCCAGTCCCGTGGTTCTCAGTGGCATGTGCGGTGTTCAGAGAATTGAAACCATCTTGCTGTACAGCATCTTTCCGGGGTGGCATTCTCTCATTGATCCTATCCAAACCCTTTGCCTCTTCAAAACTGCAGATTCTATGTGGTGGAGAGAATCCTCGTATTGCTTAACAAAATGCAAATTTGATAAGTCAGTAATTGAAAAACATTTCTGAGATTTCAAAAACATAATTAATGATTTTTAAGAAGAATGAAATTAGCTGTATGTAGCAACATTTAAATCTTACTTTACTGAATCCTATCCCCATTCCAGACTTCCCCTTTAAAATGTGAAGTGTTTAAACCTAAATATAAACATGATAACTTCAAAGACGATAAGGTTAACATAACCTTTTAAAAAAAAAACAAACACAAAAATAACCTTCCCTTGCCCCCACAATCAACCTCCAAGCAATGGTCTCAGGGTCTCAGTCTAACTTCTACTACATCAATTATCTCCTACCTCGGACTCTAAGATCACCAATGACTATCATAGTAAGGCGGCAACAAGAGTAGGGGCAAGTGAGGAGGCTAAATAAGGTTAATCCTCGACATACAAATCTGTTCCAAGAGCTTGGGAGGAGAAAGACATAAAGTTAAGTTAAAATTTAGCAGATGAGAACTTTCTTGGAGGTCAAGGTATCATCATGCCATCACCACCAATATGAACTGAAAAAGGTGGGAAATGCCTCCAGAGTTAGATGTGTGTTTGGCTGACAGCAAAAAGTATTTATAGTTTCATATTTTAGGAGTTGTCTTCCTTAATTCACTGGCTATTCACTGCATGTTCTCTGGAAACCAAAATCAAAATAAATGGCAATTCTCCTCTAATTGTTATGGTTTCTCATTCACTTCATCCGGAATGATGCATCCTCCATTATTAAAATATGCATAGAAACAATTTCCACACTACTGGTTATAATCTGCTTGCTTTAATATATGCAATCCTTGGGACTCAGAGTCTGTGCATGTGAACCAAATAAATGGCTGGGGCAGCAAAGCATTCAGTGATGTGTAATATATCAAGCCAACACATTATATACATAAATATAATATTATCAGCAAACACTATCCCAAATTGCAGCAAAAAAAAAAATCATAGTGACAGCTCCTGCACTCTTAAGTGAATTACAGAAAATGAATAAAAACAAATTCAAACCTATATTTAGAGAGGGTTTCACTTAGGAAAAAATTATCTGCATAGCATAGAATCATGCAAAATATGGAATAGATCTTTATTTGCAACTTTAAATGCTAAATCATAGCACAACATCATGCTGTACTCTAAACAATTTTAAAGAATTCAGGAACATTAACTGCTGATTGCATACTATACTAGAAAAAGGAAAAAACCAGATTGTCACTATGGAAATCAGCCCTTGTGATTTAAAAAAAAAAAAAAAAAAAGGAGGAATGTGACTGTTAAACTTGATGAGTCAGTGAGTCTAATTCATGGCCTGTGCAAGCTAGGAATAAGACAAACCCACAGGACATTCTCTGATGCCCACCCACACACCACAGATCTCTGCCCAGTGCAAGGACTCTGATCGTACCTTTTTCAGCCTCAATAGCCTCAACTGTGGCTGTACAGAAGTGAGCAGAGGCATGCAAAATGAATGAGAGAGATGAGAAGGGTCATATTGTACAGCAGAAAAGGCAATGATCACTTAAAATATCACAATACCCCATACTACATCATCATTTACAATTTAACATAAATATTACCCATATTAGAGAGTCCCATCCAATTCCCCAAATCCTGACACAGCACAGTTTACACACAGCACTATGACAACATCGCTCAGAGCACAGAACACTCAGACCTATTGTAAACACAAACACCTCAGCACCCATGCAAATGCACTCCAATATTAATTACCCATCTTGAATTCAGTATTTTGATGGCCTTAGAATTTTCCAACAGGCTTATTATATCACAATCACAAGGAAGTTCTCTAAGGTGAAATTATGATGGTAGATTTGTGGCAGAAGAGCAAACAGGAGACTGTTTTCCTTCATGTCTAATTGAAATAATACTCATCATCAGTTGATTCCCTGAGATACAAACTAGAAGGGGTCAACAGTGCTTTTCCTGTCACTTCTAATTCATAGGGCAAAACATAAGCTGCAAAAGTTGGTATGGCTACAGTGAAATTTAAGGGCAGTAAACATGGTAAGTTACTCTAAGTAGAAAAGTTCTATAGTTCTCTTCTTTGTGGGTAACCTAAAAGGACTCCTCTTGTCTACTAGGTACTTCCTTTCTATTCCAACATTGACGTTCCAAATATCTAAAGATATTAACATCTATAGCCCTAAAAAAAAATCCACTTATGTTGTTTATCATGAACTCAAATCTGCCTCAGGTAGTAACAGCCCGCATTCTCAAGCGAAGATAGAAAGGCTACTGAGCATCTTTTCAAGCCCATCCACTAACTAGAAAGGAATGAAGAGAGAGAATTAACTTCTTACAGGCAATAAATCCTAATTATTTCATGATATGGACATACATACAGGTCATATAAATGAGAAATGCATTCTTGGTATAGTTTGTCTCTGGTCCAGTTAGAGAATCCCAACATGTTTAGTCATACATTTTATAGTCAAAGATTCTTTGGCTCATCTCTGGGCTCAAAGTGTATAAGGCACTGACATTCAGGACCAAGACCAAAGATTGCAGAGGACAATATTGCCTGATAATAATGCCAATTCTCCACTTTATCTAAAGTGCACACACTCAGAATTATTTATACCAATAATGCCCCATCCCTTCTATTTCACTTCTTCTACAATAAGGCCAAATAGAATAATCATTCCTGAAATGACTTTTTAACAGCACAAATGATTTAGAAATGATAAATTTTATCCAAAGCAGTTGTTAATGTGGAAGGACTCTGATGAATCAAGGAATTAAAGTAGACTAAATTAGACAAGTTTGTTGACCTTAACCAGACAGTAAAGTGAATTGGGGACCCAAAAGAAGTAGGATGAACACTGAATGAAGGAAAAATTAATTTTCCTTAACTGTTAAATTATACCACAAATCAAAGCATACTTATTGTATACCCACTGTACATATCATCATTTAACAAAATCCAGCCCTGTACACTTGGAAAACACTCTTGGAATTTGCCCAGACAGAAAACTATGGGATAAATGACTCACCTCTACTTGATTAGCCCCGGAATTCCTATTCTTCAAAATGTGAACTATTTTCTTTATAATTTAGAAATGGAATGAGGAAAAAATAAAATGCCTATCAGAATACGTTTTAAAGAGCTTGTGGTAACAGAAGTGATTTTATATGAAATATTTCATAACTTGTATCATATAGGGTAATAAATTAAAAATAAAACTGGTATCACTATAAGAATTTGTATCTATTTGAGTGTATCAACAGTTTAAAAGTCTATTAATGGAACTGGCCCGGTGGCGCAGCGGTTAAGTGCGCACATTCTGCTTCAGCAGCCTGGGGTTCGCTGGTTCTGATCCCGGGTATGGACATGGCACGGCTTGGCAAGCCATGCTGTGGTAGGTATCCCATATATAAAGTGGAGGAAGATGGGCACAGATGTGAGCTCAGGGCCAGTCTTCCTCAGCAAAAAGAGGAGGATTGGCAGCAGATGTTAGCTCAGGGCTAATTTTCCTCAGGAAAAAAAAATGTCTATTAATAAGTTTTTCAAATTATGAAATGTGACAATATACTTTTGAAATCATTCTATGGGCTTTTAGTTCTACGTGTAAAAGCATTTTCTAGGTCAATTATATTCTCTGCTCTTTCCTGAGACCTCTAAAGGCTTTTATCCTTTTCAGAATAAAAACTAGATATCACACTCAAAACTGCATACCATGTCAGGCTTGAATGCTTAGAATTGAAAGGTCATTTCAGGCTTAAACATTAAGCTGGAAAGAAAGAGATCTGATAATTGCAAATTCTATCTGAAAGGCACTATTTTTCCTCTATTTGTTTTCAGTTTTATTATGTATCTTGGCATGGCCTTAATAAGTTTGAGTATAATGCTGTCTCAAACTGTGTTCCTCAATACTACACAGGATAACAGATCAAGAGGAATGTGACATTACTAAAATAGAAATGGCCACATATTTTCCCATATAGGTCTGGTGAAGGTAGCATTATAGGACTAGCTCCCAATCAAATTTCCATGAAGAAAACAAACTCACATAAAATATAATATCAAATCCTACTCAAAGAGAGTTGTGCAGTTTGTAAAAACACTTGAGAAATATCATAAATTAACTTTAAAATTACTGAGAGGACAATTTTTATTTTCTGACAATAGGACTGAGGTTTTAGAATTTAAAAACTTTCTTTTGGCAATACTCAACTCTCAGTTATTCACATCGGGGAACATGTCTCCTAAAATTTTAAATGTTAGATAAGTTTTTAAAAATCACGCAGATACAGCTTTTGTATGAGTTATTTGTTTCAAAATGGGATTGTCTTATGCTAGGGAAATCACTTCAACCAAATGCTCAAACCATATTATCAAGACCCATCACTGGTAGAGCTAGGGAGCTACCTAGTTTCCCAGATTAGACCCCTTAAGCTCAGCACCATCCAATAACTCACTCTATGATGGAAATAGACAGTCCCATCAGTAAAGCTGTCTTTCAAACCTTTCCTGTGGTTGGGGGTGATTTCAAAGTTGGAAGACTGAGCTTCAGGCTGCATGCAAATTAAGAATAAATAGAAGAGCCAAGCTGTCAACAAAGCATGTAACTAGCGGGTGCTAATTGTGAAATCTGAAAGAAAGATCTGCTGTGGATATAATGTAAAAGTAATAATACATCCAAGGATAACTGAGAGACGACTGTAGTGTAGATTTATTTAAGTATGAGATCCTTGTGGTTTTCTTTATTTTCTTCTGAACAAAGAGCAGGAAATGGATAACATTTTTCAAGCTATTAAAATTCATTCTTTCCTATTAACATTTTTCCTAATTTTATTGAATGTTTAAAATCTTAATTTGTTTTCATGAAATTCTTTTTAGTTCACTTTTCTAATGTTTACAATATAACAAGAAAAATGGAGGGTAGGAAACATAAAGAGAATCAAAGCAGTTTGTTTTTTGTAAAATCAAAAAAAGAAACCTCATTCAGAATGAAAATGTGAAGCTATAATTTCAAAACATAGTTGTACTTTCACACATACCAGTGGTGGTAGCAGACAACACAATAACATATAAAATAGAACACGTATAGGCTACAAGTAGAAATTATTTGTCTACAGGAAAAATTCCTTTTTCAAATTTATTTAAGCATTTATTAAGAGACTGAGTGAAATGAAATTGTGAAAAGTTGATCTAATTGAAGTTTATTCAAAAATTTAAATTAAAATTTCCTAATTTTTTTTGTTTTAAAAAATTCTCTAATTATAACACCAAAAAGAAATTGTTAATCATGACTAAGGAAAACATCAGATCTGTTGCTGCCTGTTTTAATAAAGCAATGACCCTTGGAGGGCTGTCAAAAGTGACTACAAGAAAACATATAAATTAAGGCTTTCCATATCACATTTTTTGCTTTCCAATCACAAGGGAAAGAAATCTAGAGTTTGGGTTACTGTGTATAATCTATAACATTCACATCACTCTCTTCTATTTAATCTGTAATGGGCTTTCAAAAAGTTAACCCAGTATTTACACAGATATTTACGCCAAAAAAGGTTAGGTTTTTTAAAATGTAAAATATTCAATGAGCCAGATTACAGGAATGCTTTACGTATAATTCTTTTTATTTTCATGCAAAATAAAGGCACACTTAATAACACCCTTTCAATTTTGACTTACAGGATTTAAATTCAACCCCTTATAACAATGACTTAATATCTAATGTTACATTCATGTTCAGAATGCACAAAGTGCAGCAACAAATGCAGCAAACCTCAAAACAAGGTGCTACGAAGTTGCTTCTACATCAAAAGACAGACAAGTGTCTGATAGAGTAATTTAATTTAACATACTTTTACAGACATACAGCTAACCTAAAGAAAGACAGACAGTTTAGGAAAGCAGCTACATCTGCAGAGGAAGGAAACAGCATGTTACAGACAGTCAATTATACATAGAACATTTGACAAACACCACAGAAAACAAACTTTGGCATCATTTACCACGGTACAAAACCTTGCACAAATCTTTTGGCAAGTGAAGTGAATAAGTAATGTTCTGGGGCCCAAGCAGATTGCTAACTCTAAAATTAAGTATCTGAAAATATAAGCATAGTCTAATACAATTACATAAGTTAAAAAAATAAAAAATAGGAAACTTGGAATTACATTTCCATTTTAGTAATATGGATATATATCCTTGATTCACGTTCTGAAACTTTAAAAGAAAAGGGGTTTTAAAAGAAAAAGGTGCTTTAGACAAATGAATAAATATTTCAGACATTATAATGTGAGCCTCTCCCATATCATTTCATGAAAAGCTGAGAGACCGACCATTATTTTCAATTGAAAGGAATACCCACTCTATCAATTTTCTGCCATGGTCAGATTATTAATCAGACACTACCTATCAGATAGAATTCTGCCTGTGTCAGCTGCTGAGACAGGAACTAAAAAGCAGAAGGAATTCTCTGCATGCACTGTGTGTATTGTTAGCAAAAGAGTGAGGTGTGCCCCAGTCCATCTGAGGCACAGCAAGTTGCATAACATCATTACCACTTTGCAGGGTCTGCCGTCCTCCAGCCAACACTCCACTAGGCAACATCCCTGTGGGAGTCAGGCCCTTGAGTGTCAGCACACTTTCACTCTCCTCCCTATAGCAGAGAGATATAATAAACATCAGAGACTTCCACCAAGTACTTAGTTTAAAAAAGGAGATGGCGCCCAGATATAGGCCATGCATATAATTTATGACATTCATTGTTATTACTATATTCTCAATGCCAAGATACACATTTTTCTGTATTCTAAATGTTTCAGACATGAAGTTGTGCCTTACAACTGAGGTATAAATTGTTTTTCCTGAAAAGTTTTATTGAATATGTGATGAGATTCATCATCAACGGGCATCATACAATTGAGAAAATATGGTATTTCACATGCTTTTAAGTTCAAATGTCTGATATAATCAGTTTTGCGAACAAATTTTTAAGGACTGACCCTTTCATGTGTACCCTTAAACTTGGTCTTCCTGAATTAACCCCTGGAAGACAATTTCTGGCTCCAGCAAAAGGGACTTCCTACAGGGATAAGCAAGTTCATCAGGAATATTCTAAAAAGTAACCCTTCCTTCTTATCCTGCTCTAATTTTCAAGGTGCAGACCAGTACTTTCATCACAGAAGGACAAGAAATACAAAAGGTGAACAATATTAATCACAAGGGTCAAAAATCCTAGTTTCAAAGGGATTTGCGTTCCCTTCTTCAATAGGTAAATGTACAACCAACTTCTTTACAGGAAGAATACTACTACATTGCTTTTAGATGTCAAACAGGCCACTATTTCTCACAAAATACAACAAAAGTAATTTCTGTAAAACAAATAATCAGGAAAATACATCATTACCTGAGAACAGAGAAGACCCTTGCCATCTTGCCAATTGCTCGAATTTTGTTTCTTATGATTTCTTTCCGGGCTGCAGCTGAACCTACTTTCAATGCAATAAATAGAAAGAAAGACTCAAGTTTAGGGTATCCACACATGCACCATTCTATTAGCCTGTTCCACGCTCATCAGAATCAACACCAAGCCCCCTGCCACCAGCTCACATGGAGGAGACTAGATGAACTCATGCCAAAAAGCTTTTCACTCCTTCAATGTTTAGCTCAGCACTGGGCTAATACTAGGGTCTCATACAGATACAAATGAAAAGTAATCCACAAACTTTATGACTCTTACAGTACTGACTAATCAGTAAAATAGCTATGGGAAGGAAACTAGAGCCCAACCTGTATCATAAACCAGAGGACAAAAAAAAATGGTAACAATCCTACGGTCTTTGTTTAATTCTCATGAGAGCCTTGGCATGCAGATTGACAAGAACTGGTAATAGCCTATA
The DNA here is from genome assembly GCF_041296235.1 of Equus asinus. Classification (NCBI taxonomy): domain Eukaryota; kingdom Metazoa; phylum Chordata; class Mammalia; order Perissodactyla; family Equidae; genus Equus; species Equus asinus. Next base: position 61,939,016 of record NC_091791.1, read on the forward strand.
GTCTTCTGTTTAACTATCATAAAAGCCTTTGACATGCAGGCTGGAAATATCCCATCATACCAAGACAAAATGAGCTTCCTTGTTCTAAGTTGGTCTAAAAACAATGGTACAAAGCGACTACTGTTCAGGCAACCCCAAACTAAGGACAATACCAGCATTTCAACAACAATGTACATCTCAACCTCATGAACCAGGTGTCCTCTAAGGTCATGCAAAACCCTTACATCCCTAGGTGAGTATGACACAAGGAGAGTGAGCAATGAGAAAAGACTCCCTAAAAAAACATGACTAAAAGATAACTAATGCTTCATCTCTGAAGGGTTAGCTGTGCTGCCTATCACTGATACAGAAGAGAATATACCAAAATAACTAAATCTTTGGGTGAAGAAAGCCTCAAAGGTTTTATCTTCCTTCCCTTGGCCTCCAGAAAGAACAACAACCTCAGTCCTGTTATCTCATATATAGCAACTAGAATCACTCTGGACCCAAGAGTGTGGTTCCTTAGAACTGTGCTTCAACATGATGAAAACACACATATGGAAGCACCATGGTTGAGGAGAAGGTTAAGGAAAAGCTAAAGACACTAGACCAAAAGGGGTCTTAGGTATACAGAGGTCTGAACAACTCTAAGTCTTCTGGTCTAGAGCTTCTCATTTAAAATTCAAGCAGCTCACAAACACATATAATTAAAAACTAAGATTATGACTGGATCTTACTGCAAAGAAACAGAAAAAGAAATCCAATCTCAAAATGAAAACAAAAGACATATTTTAGAGAAAATAGGCTCCATGACCATATTTATGATACTCTAAAGGGTAATATTTTGAGCACTGAAGCTACAGTTTTTACAAGTCCAAAACTGCGTAGGTATCATGGCACTACACAGGTATTTTTAAAATGCCAAAAAAATTATAAGTCTCAGAATCATAGAATATTAGAATTTGAAGAGACATTAGAGATCTTGCAAAATTTAATCTTCTAATTTTATAGACAAAGAAACTAAGTTTACTAAGTGTCTTGTTCAAGGACATAAGGTAAGTCTAATTCTTTTCAAACAAACTAATATAGACATTTCATTTTAAAATTGACAGAATTTTTAAAACAGCTAGACTGGGGGAAAGGTATGGGGATGGGAGAGGATGGCTGTAATGAGGTACATTCATATTTTCAGCCTTAATTTATATATCTATAAAACTGAATGATATGTAAACTATGCTGATTTCAAATTTTAAAATTCACTGGAATATAAAAACACTGTACAAATCAGGATTTTAAATCAGTCTACAAACACATCATGCATAATATTAAAGTAAATGTCCACAGTAAAATTACTTTGGGGAATAAGACAGACAATCAAACACCCCTAATCATGCAGGGAAAAGTACAAAACATTACAAATAAGCAAAAGAATGAAATTTAAAAACAAGAGGAATGAAAAAGAGGGAAAAATATTTCCATGCACAGAAAGACAGATATCTTGGAATATGACTTCTAAAAACATCAAATTCTAACTTAGATAAAACTTAAACTAAATTTGCACAAGGCCCAAGAGGACTCTGCATAAATAGTTACTCAATGAATGTGCTAACTTACATGAACATGAGGATAACTTATGAAGTCATATTTCAAAACAATGTTACTCTGTCTGGTCTGTACCTTTTTTACTGCCATATATGAGCCGTTCTTCAGATGGAGAGTCCAGAAAAAAGGAAGTGAATGATGGAGAAAAGGTGGTTGAGACAAATAAAAAGATAGAGATTTAACTTGGCAGTGGTACTGAAGAATGAATGTAGAGAAAGGGAGAAAAATGAAGGCCTTCATATTTGAAATTTGAAAAATGCAGTACTGTAGCAACTGGCAAGTGAAAGAGGGATGCCACTGGGTAAAGCTCTAAAGGGAAGATTTCTTAAAAGATACATGTTCAGAAGAAATTATGGACAGAATGACTACAGTATTTGATGAAAGTAGACAAATTAGGGACAGGAAAAAAAACACGTGAAAACACATAAAAGACTGTGCTAACAACAATTGCACATTTATATTGATACCCCTAAGGAAATGTGTCACCCATGGAACTATGTTAAGTGAAAGGTAATAACACAAATGAGATACAAACTCATGTGGTTCTTCAAGGACACCAACATCTGCAAAATCTGTAGTATATACAGAGAAATGTAGATAACTTTATAAACTACCTCAGTGAAAAATCTTACCCACCCCAATAAAGGAAAGGCTAAGCCTCCCACACTTCATAATAACAAGTGCGTACAATTTCTTGAATCTCAATTATAGAACTTTTGCACATACTCAGGATCAACAATATGTGCTGTCTGTTCCCAATCCAATCTGGAAGTTTGAGGGACATCTTTTTGCAGAAATAGTAACAGATTGTTTCAAAGCAAGTAATAGCTCTAAGAGTAGGCAGCAGAGATGTTTCATTTGAGCTTTCCATATCTTCCATTCGAATGGTGAAACACATGATTCAATTGTAGGAAATGTAAAATTTTAATTTAGTAAAACTGTAACACATACGGATTATGTATTTCCTTTACCAAACTCAAAACAAAAGATAAACATCTGAAAGAAACAGTATGCATTCTAAATATCACAGAAATCAGAGTTCGAAAATTCTCTTTAAAAAAAATCTCTTTAATGATTAAACAATGCCTCTTTACAAATGCTATGTGCATTTATACATGCCATATGTGTATGCAAATCTCTGCCTTTAAAAATAACCCCTCACATACATTAAACAATACAGAATACCAAAGACCATTGCCTTGAATATGCAAAAACTACTCTTTCCTACCTGCGACTGGGAAATCTATAATGCTGCCCGCTCTCTTTCCCCACAGAAATCCCCACAGAAAAGCTAAATCCTTATCTGCCTTGACAGTAATCCCCACCCCACCAAGTTTTCTTTCTAAATCAGATTTCTCCCCAGGCCCACTGCTGAGTGGGAAAAGGGGAAGGAGAGAACAGAAGGCGTGCTATCATGGTGAAAGGAAAGGAGAAAAGATGGACGGAGTTAAAGAGAAGAAATATGGGAATGTGAATAAGGAAGGGAAATGAACCTAGTTCCAGCAGCTCTTTTCCCTACCCTATGCTAGATCTCCTCCCCTTTCCTCCATTCCTCAATGTTCTTTCTCCCCAACATCACTCTCATTTCTCCGTGAAAACTCCCAGACCCATATTCTTAAAATTTTCTTGGAATCCCTGCTCCTAATACTTGATAGTGAAAGGGTGAAGAAATGAGGAGTAATTGCACCTGCCATGTTGGCAATGAACAGAGATCTATTTCTAGTATTTAAAGCTGGAACTCAGTATATTTTCCCATAGAAACATTGTCATAAGCGGTGCTTATCAATTTTTTAAATTACTGAAGAGTGGGAAAGAATTTTCATCCTCTCTATTCCCTCAATTTATGGATGAGAAGATCCTGAGAAGTTAGGTGACTTTTCCAAGATTACACAACTAGTATAACTGTAGTGCCAAGACACCTAAACCATTGATCCTTTTCACTAAACTATACTGCCTCTTTAATGATCAAATTTGGTTCATTCCTGGAGTACCAGAATGATACAATTGGATAAATAAGCATAATTTACCATTAATAGGGAAAATGTTGATGAGGTACATAAATCTCATTTGAAGAAACATAATAAAACTTTCTATCTATTCCTGGTTGAATCCCAAAAAATGATTGTCTATCTTCACATAAGTTTCTAAACCAAGTACTATATTAAACTTAACAGGGAAACTTTTTTCCTTCTTATCATAGGAAGAGGACTAAAGCATCATCTATCATTACTCCTATTTAATACACTCAGCGATATTGATACAATTTTTTTTTCTTTCCTTTTTGGGGTGAAGAAGATTAGCCCTGAGCTAACATCTGCGCCAATCTTCCTCCACTTTGATACAAATTTTTGAAGAATAAAAAGAAATAAAAGGTTAAAAAGTTGAAAAGAAATAACAGTATCAGCCTTATGCAAATGACATATTTTTAAAAGTTAAGGAAAACAAAATTAAAATTACCATAAGAAATAATTCTGCTAATCAAAGTTATTGAACATAAAATAAACCCACAAAGATATAATTCCTTTATACACAGAAAATATGTTAAGAGAGATACCAGTTGTAACAGTAATAAGAATACAAAATACTGAAGTACTAACTTAACTTGCTAATAATACATATTTTCAAATAAAAACTATGTAATTTTAAGTGGAATAATCATATATTAAATATATTAAGTGGAGTAATTATAGTACATGAACTAATTATATAAAGTAAGAGATCTTGATCTAAATTTAGGAAACTATTTTTTTAAAAATTTCCTAGATTCAGAGAAAATTTAATATACTATCAATTAAAACTCCTACTAGATATTTCATAGCATTTGACAAGTTAACAAAAAACTTCATCTGAAAAAATTAGTGGACTATGTACCAAAAATTATTTTAGTCATTATATTAATACCTATAACGTAATGAAGTAGGTACTATTACCTTCATTTTGAAAATAAGAAAACAGGCTCAGAAAGGTTAAGTAATTCGCCTGAGGCCATATAGCCATTTGTGAGTAACTAGAATCTGAACCCAGACCTAGTCTTACAAAGTGGTAGCAGAACAAGGAAAAGAAATACTTAATTAAAACTATTTAAAAATTTTATGGAAAAGACAGATGTGATAAAATGTTAGAACTAAAAACTTCTACAGAAAAATCAAAAGGAGAGATAATTAAAATAAGGAAGAATATTACTCATTAAAGCTTATTATCCAAACCAAAAAAGAAGTGATATAAATGATTTATTTCAGTGAACCAAATTACAAGTCAGAGTAAAAGCACATCTCTGCCTGTCACCAACATACGGCAATAGAAGACACTTTGTACTTTCAACAAATGGGCTACAACAGTGTTTAAGAATCAATCCTATTTGTAAGTAGAGAAATTTCTAAATAGTTTTTATTCAGATTTTACTTAATAAGTGGTCGATTGAGATGGACAGTTTACATAGCTGGAAAAGCAGACAGTAATTTTTCTTCCTCTGCATCATTAGAAGTTAAAGAAATGTAAATTAAACCAACTTACTACTATATAGCCACCAAGCAAAATAAGTAAAAATGACCAAAACCCAATGAGATGGGCCTGTAGAGAAATAGGTCTATGAATCCATTGCTGGAAGTACTTCATATTGGTGCAATTCTTCTGCAAATCAATTTGGCAGTTTATAGCTAAAATAGTGAAGCTAAAACTCTTTATATTCTTTAACTCTATAATTCTTGTCAAGAAATTTATTCTAAGAAGGAAAATAAAAACTATTGTACAAATGTTTCTTGCATGCTAGTCATAATAAGGATAATTTAAAGCAACCAAAAGGTCAAACAATATGAGCTTAACTATGAAAATTTTGGTATATAAATATACCTAGAAATATGTAGCTATTAAGTTTTACCAATATGTAGACCACATTGAATATATGGAAACATTTATATACTGGTTTCACTTATGAAAAGCATGCTACAACAAAGATGTGAGAGGACTATGGAAGGAAATAAAGAGTTTTCAGCTTACAAGTTGTTTACATTTTTGTTCACTCAGTTAATTTAAGGAAATATTTGAAAAGTTTTAAATAAAAATTTCAAAACGAAAATAAAAGGAATTTTGTTTCTATGATATTAATGTATACTATAAATGCACATTAGATACATAGGCTGATTGCCTTACACAAGAACTAACAACCATGTATAGCCTTGCTTCTATGGAAAAAATGCTTTCTGAATCTAAAAACTAAAATAACAAGTGGTGCCTTAGAACAGAACTACTTATAAGTTGGGAACAGTCTACTTTGGTTTTTGGAAGAAAGAAGTCATAATGACATTGGGGGTTCAGGTATGTTTCTGATGGACTAGGAATATTCCACCAATGAAACAAAAAAGCATTTTTATCCTCCCTTTTCTAAGTGTCAATATTCATGAAGAACCACATCCCTTTAGTACTTTTCAATTTTCTTTTCTTCTGTTCTTTCTTCCAAATATCCCCTTTCCCAAAATTCATCTTCTTCCCCACACCAACAGAAAAAAAAAATCACTAAAATTATTTTAAAATTTTAAAATAAACAATACCTGAAAAAGTGACTTGTCACTTATCAAATAGCATAGCCATTTGAGAACAATGACTACATTTTGCTAAAGAGTGTATATTAAAGTTGGGCAGTTAAAAGAAACCATTTCACAATAAAAAATAGTAAAATGAATAATCATACCATCAAATTGGTCTTCACCTTCAGTCATTAGTTCATCATCAGAGCAAATACTCAGAACATTTACCAACATTTCTGTCACTATTCAAAAAAAAAAAGTATGTTAGCTGACCATATTCAACTGTCTATATGTATACACAACAATTATTTATATAAATGGTCAAATGATTTTTAACCCAAGAAGACTAACACATTCTGATAACAGGAATGATGGAATTAAAAGAGATAAAAGCTTTCCAAAGGAAAGAAACTCAATAGATAAGAGGTCTGAGAGAGATTCTTTATAGAATAAGTTTTCAGGTCTCTCAAAAAAAACATAAAGTTCCACAGAGATAGGCATAGAGATGTAGAACATCTAAATGTATACATTTCAAATCTTCATTTATGGATACAGCATTAAGGAGTAAGAAAAAAAATCACGGCACAGTTCCACTGTTTCAAAGAAGTCCCAGGACTCAATCTTTTAAAAACTGGCTCCAGGGGCCAGCCCTGTGGCCGAGCGGTTAAGTTTGTGCACTCCAATTCGGCAGCCCAGAGTTTCACTGGTTCGAATCCTGGGCACAGACATGGATCAGGCCATGCTGAGGCAGTGTTCTACATGTCACAACTAGAAGGACCCACAACTAAAACATGCAACTATGTAGTGGGAGGATTTGGGGAGAAAAAACAGAAAAGAAAAAACTCAAACAACTGGCTCCAGCAACTCCCCTGAAACTTAATTCTTAAGATTAGTAATGACTATCTAACATCCTGAAGCCATGGTTCTTTCTTAGGCTTAATTCTCCTTTACCATCTCTATATTTTTTCCCTTGGTTTCCAGGAGTCCACTCTTCTAGTTTTCCTACCTTGTAGACCATTTTTCCCAAAATTTGGATATTCTCAAAATTCTCTCTGCAGTCCTGTTCTTTTTTATATGCTCAATCTCTTGGTGATTCCATCCATTACTATATAGTTTCAAGTATCAACTTTTTGAAGATGATTCCAAAGTCTATATCACCAGTATATCTGACCTCTCAATCAGGCTCTGGATTTCCTTGCTGGTTGTATTGCCAACTGTCTTAAACTATTTATATATTGTCTGTTTTCCCTACTAGAATGAAAGCATGAGTACAGGGCATTGTTTTGTTTACCACTGTATCCCCGTAGCCTACTACAGTGCTTGGCATATGACAGTCATCCAATAAATACCTTAGAAATGAGTAAATTAAAAAAAAAGATATAAGCAAATTTCAATTAATAAAAATAGCTATTGAATATTAGCCCCTGGATGTCCTGACAGCACTTAGAAATGAATACATCAAAACAAAATTCAATACTGTCCCTATTATTCCTCCTATAAATATATGAATAGTACATCACATGCCAGGCACTGTGCTGAAGCTCTGGGATTCAAATACAAAAGGTCTAGTCTCTATCCTCCAAAAGCTTACTAACTACTGAAGGATAGATAAATACATATATCACAAAAGAGTGACGAGCATATGCTATAAGTATGCAGAGGTATACAAAAGACCTGCTGAGGAAAGGAAGGCTTTGGTAGAGGAATCATGAAGTAGGAGTTTGCCAGTTGGAGAGGGCAGACAAAGTACTCTAAACAGAACTTAGAAAAAGTATGAAGTAGCCATACAGATCAATGGAACAGAAGTGAGAGTTCAGAAATAAAACCTCACATTTAAGGTCAACTGCTTTTCGACAAGGGTGCCAAAACAATTCAGTGGAGAAAGAAGAGTCTTTCCAACAAAATGGTGCTGGGACAACCAGATATCTACATGCAAAAGAATGAAGTTGGACCCCCCCACTTCACATCATAAATAAAAATTAACTCAAAATGGATCAAAGACCTAAATCTAAGAGCTAAAACTATAAACTCTTAGAAGAAAACATAGGGGTAATTCTTCATGCGTAACTTGGATTAGGCAATGGTTTCTTAAAACGTGACACCAAAAGCATGAGCAACAAAAAGAAAAAATAAATACGATTTCACCAAAATTAAAAACTCTTGTGCTTCAAAGGACACCATCAAGAAAGTGAAAAGACAACCCACAGAACAGGAGAAAATATTTGCAAATCATATATCTGATAAGGGACTTGCATCTAGAATATAAAAAGAACTCTTACAACTCAGTAACAAAAAGAAAACCCATTTAAAAATGAAAAAAGGATTTAAATAAATACTTCTTAAAAGGAGATATGCAAATAGGCAATAAGCACATGAAAATATACTCAATATCATTATTCAATAGGAAAATGTAAAACAAACCCACAATGAGAAACTACTTGATATCCAATACCTAAAATAGAAAATGATACATAGTAAGGGTCAGCAAGGATATGGAAAAATTAAACGATTACACACTGCTGTGGGATTGTGAAACGGTATAGCTGCTTTGGAAAACGGTTTGGCAGATCCTCAAAAGGCCAAACACAGAGTTACCATATGAACCAGCAATTCTACTCTCAGTTCTATACCTAAGAAAAATGAAAACATAGGTCCACATAAAAACTTGAACATGAACGTTCATCACAGCATTATTAATAATGCTCAAAAAGTAGAAACAACCAAATGCCCATCAACTGATGAATGGATACACAAAATGTGGTACATCCGTATAATAGAATATTATTTGCTCATAGAAAGAAATGAAGTAGTACTGATTCATGCTACAACATGGAAGAACCTTGAAAACATTATAGAAAGAAGCCAGTTCCAAAAGACCACATATTGTACGATTCCATTTATATGAAATGTTCAGAACAGGCAAATCTATGGAGACAGAAAGTAGATTAGTGCTTTCCTAGGGTTGGCAAAGAGAGGTGGGGGAAAATGGAGAGTGACTGATAATGGACACACTAGTTTCTTTGAGAGGATGATGACAATGTTTCAAAATTGATTGTGGTCATAGTTGCAAAATTCTGGGAATATACTAAAAAAAAACCACTGAATTATACAACTTAAATAGGTTAATTGTAAGGGATGTGAATTATATCTCAATAAAGTTGTTATGAAAAAATAAAAAATATAAGGCATGAAACTTAAAGGGCAGAGCACTTTCAGGAAATTGGCTGTGCTGTGTTTTAGCTGGAACATAGAGAATGTGAAAGAGAAAGGCAAGAAATTAGGCTGAAGAGACAGTAGGGAAGGTCCAAAGACCTTGTGTGACAGGTGAAGATTTATCTTAGAACCTACCAGAAGCCATTTATGGATACTAAATAGTAGCTTTTAAGCACATAGTACTTTTCATCCAGAAACTTAAGAAGGAAGGAAAGGCAAGACAGTCACAGTATGGTAATAGCCAAAGAAAGGTATCAGATTGGGAAAATGTTATTTATTTTTTATTTAAAGATTAGACAGATTGGAACAATTTATGAAAGAGCTTAGTAGAGAGAGTTTAAAGATACAGAGGACCTAACTGATGAAGCAAGTTTCCTGAAAAAGCAGAAGCACAACAGAATCTAGGAGCAACTTAGAAGGGGTAGCTCTGGACGGAGGGATCACCTCTCCAATAAGACAAGAATTCAAGATGAGTGCAGTTTATAAAGCAGGGGAACAGTAAGTAGACAAAGCTCTCATTAGCGGTATGTTTTTTCTCTGAGAGTGAGCAAAACGGCTGGAAAAAGAAAGTTTAAGGAAAAAAAGAAGAAAATTTAGACTATATCCTAAGGGAAATGCAAGAGGAAGCAGACTAGTGACATAAAGGATGTCTGGGTACTATCGAGAGCCCAGCTAATGCTAGAAATCAAAGAGTGGTACCAATTCGGAAGGCTGTATAAATATCTCCAGCAGCGCTCTACACCCTGGCTGTAAGAATGGAAAAAATGGATGGCTGGACTTTACTGGGGCCAAGATTTTTAGAAGAAACAAAGTAGAAAAGCAAGAGAGAAAGGAGTTTGAGGGTGTGTTGAAAAGGAAGAGAGGCAAGGAGTGATCTGACTAAGAAAATTACACGGTCAAAGCTAGCAATCTTAATAAAGATGAAGAGCAGCTGTAATTGCTGTGAAGGTTTGCTAGAATAACAGGGGTTTTCATCAGAGAGTTTTTTTCTTTTCCTCCCCAAAGCCCCCCAGTACATAGCTGTATATTCTTAGTTGTGAGTCCCCCCAGTTGTGGCATGTGGGACGCTGCATCAGCATGGCCTGATGAGCAGTGCCATGCCCGCACCCAGGATTCCAACCGACAAAACACTGGGCCGCCTGCAGCGGAACACGCGAACTTAACCACTCGGCCATGGGGCCAGTCCCTCATCAGAGAGTTTTAACAGAACTATCACTACCAGACTCAAAACATCCAAGTCACCTTTAATCATTCCCGCCCCTTAAACATTCTTGTTAACAAGAATCTCACCGATTCTACTTCAACAGTTCTTGGGTTCTCCCGTGCTCTCCATTCCTAATGCTACCGGGCTTCATTATGTTTCCCCTTGACTCGATGTAGCTTCATAACAGGTCTCCCAAACCCTAGTCTGCCTTCCAGGCTCTTTCACCAGAGTAATTTTCTAAATGACTCTCATGGTCATATTCTGTTTTAGGTGCTTCCCAGCATTTATCAAGTTCCAAATCCTCTTGTGTGGTGATCAAGATCCTCATGATTTAGCCCTGACTTTTCATTCTTTTTCTACTACTGTCCTTCATGCATCTTACTCACTAATCAGACTGAAGCCCTCAACATTTCTCAGTGACCAGTGCTTTCTTTGCTTTCAGACTCAGTCTTTGGAAGTTCTCTTACCTAAAATTCTCTTGCCCATATCTACAAGCACAATTCCACCATTCTTCAAGCCCCAGTTCAAATGTTATTTTAATCCCTCTGACAAACATGTCCTCTCTCCTCTTAATTGCTATAAAACTATGCTTGTCTTGGAGAGCTTACCATATTACATTTTATCATTATTTATGTATTTTAAGTCCCTTATTAATCTACAAAGGCGCATATCTTACTTGTATTTTTGTATCCTTAATATCTTGAGTAAAATACACTTTCAAAAAAAATCTAGTAAATGAATAAATCTTACATGTCTGACCTTCCATGGCAGATCACACCACAGTGGACCCTCTAGAACAGAAGTTCTTAAATTGGGGCCAATAAACGTGAGGGGGGTTACTAATTCACGTCAGATCTATGAGCATCCTGAAAATGTTATGTGTATGTACAGATATACATATATTTGTACACGAATTTTTCTGGGGTAAAAGTCTGTAACCTTCATCAGATTCTCAAAAGTGTTTTGTATTAGAAAATTAGTAAACATTTTTGTGCAGTTTAATAATTTAAAAAAAGTCTTTACTTTTTAGAGATTCATTCTAAAATATTTATAGATACAAAAAAAAATAGGGGCCAGCCCGGTGGTGCAGCAGTTAAGTGCGCACGTTCTGCTTCGGCAGCCCAGGGTTCGCCAGTTCAGATCCCAGGTGTGGACATGGCACTGCTTGGCAAGCCATGCTGTGGTAGGTGTCCCACATATAAAGCAGAGGAAGATGGGCATGATGTGAGCTCAGGGCCAGTCTTCCTCAGCAAAAAGAGGAGGATAGGCAGCAGTTAGCTCAGGGCTAATCTTCCTCAAAAAAACAAACAAACAAAAATAATAGCTGAGATTTGATTCAAAATAATTGAGATGTGAGGTGGGGAGTAGTGGTTGGGGACATAAATGACACACTATTGGCCATGATTTGATAATTGTCAAAGCTGAGTAACTGGTACACAGGAATTCATCATATTATTCACTCTACCTTTGTATATGTTACAAATTTTCCAATGTTAGATTTTTTTTAAAAAATGAAAAAAAGCCCCAAAAAGGTTAAAAAGGTTAAAAAGTTTTCATCCAAATTTAGGATTAAACCGGCTTCTGAGGAAGCCTCTGGCTTAGGTTAGCTGCTTTCCAGGGACTAGATCAGGGTAAAACTGGCTTTTTCTAAGTGGAACAAATGAGATGTCATATGCCGCTTTTCACACCAAAAGAAAATTTTCATTAGAATCAAGAAGTAGTTAGGCTATCTAACCAGCTAACATGTATTAAAATGGAAAAATATGCAGAGTTTGAGAAAATTTTCTTACTGTGCTCAACATTGGTTGGAATTCTATTTGCATATAATGGTCAAATCTGAGGTTCATCTTTTTAGGAAGATGTGAATAATTTAGAGAAGATCCACAGAAAAACAACAAAAATGGTCAAAAGATTTGAACAGTTCTTCATCTTATAATAGATAAGATGATTTAAAGTAGCAAAAGAACAAAAGATCACTCAGGGGCAGACTTCAAATGCAAGAACACTGATAGAAACCTACTGTTCCTCATCTTCACTTATAAGAGATCCACAGAAACTAGATTAAATTTTCTCACCTCTCAAAAGGAGTTAGACTGCATAACTGTTTGCTCACTATGAGTTCTAAAATACTATGTCATAGTTTTTGATAGGCACATTAGGTGAGAAAACCTATTATCTCTATTTCTTTCCTTGTTTAAACACTCACAGAAAAAACCTTTAGATTAGATATAGGGAAATATTTCTTATTGTGGAGGCATCAGAGAATCAAATTAGAATCTATGAAACGTCTATTTTCCTCCTATCCTATCCTCCCTGCTCTCTCCACCCTCCTCTCCACTCATATTACATTAAAATAGTTGAGCTGCAGTCTAGCCTGGAGGCAGGAGAATGAGCAAGATGAATTCTTAAATTCCCGTTTAGCCTGATGATGCTATGATTGAACTATTTCTCATATACCAAAGATAGAAGGTTATAAGTGTAATGCATCCCTTGCACCTAAGCCCTTTACTGGCCCCCTTCTCAAATGCTAAAGTGTGTAATTCTATCTCCATAATAACTTAATGTTGACCTATTGAGTAACTTACAAAGACCTAAGGCAATCTGCAAAAATCTCTTTAACATACGCAGTTTAAGTAGTAACTCTAAATTTTAGAACCAAAAATTGCCTTGGCAGAAGTAACGTCTTAAACAGAAAGGAACATTTTGTAACACGGAAGAGGTGAGAAAAAATAGAGAGGAATATAGAACAAAATGTTTTACAATCATGTCTGTACTCTCACACTGTCATTTTCCACATATGGAAACTGAGGCATTGCCTTATGGAAAAATTAACACGAAAATGGAAAAGACGACTGTGATAAAGTAAGGAAATCCTAAGAATTCTATAGAACCAAAACAAAACACAGAAAGAAAATTTCTTAAATAGCATTTATGTTCTCTTAAAAAGCCTATAAGGTATATACTAATGGGTATCCTTATAAATTATCAGAAAAGCATTACCACTAAAATTGTATACATATTTTTTATATAGGTTAGAACCTGAATTTCTCTATCATTTTTCTCAGAGTGCAGGACTGCTATAAAATGACTAACATTGCCCAAAATAACGGCTGTTAAATTCTCCCATGAATTGCAGAGACATCCCCAAAAGTGGTGATAAAATAGGCAAAAGTATCCATTCCAAAGCAAAGCTATCCCTCCATTCCTTCATAAAAGATTTAAGCTAAGGAAAAAAAGAAAGAAAACCCAACAGCTGAAGACAACATCAGGCTATTTATAAGTCTTCTCCCAGGCCCCGAGACACCCTCACATGGGGGCTGTAAACAGCTCACTAAAATATCTTTGAGGCTCTCATATTCACACCCACTGACACAAGCAGAGCTGTACCCACAGTGAAACTAGACTTCAGCTTCCTTTAGCAAGTATGTGCCTGCAATAGTAAACTGGAGTAAATGTAACAGTAATAAAACAATTATTTTTTTAAAATAAAAATCATACCTTTTTCTCCAACAAATGGTAAAGACCATGTGAAGACATCCATAAAATTGGGCAACCAGTAAGGATGTGGAGAACAGTTAAACTGTCGAATATTCATCACATTATTTTCATACTTTAATACAGCAGCTGCAAGATAAGTTTGAATGTCAATGTAACAACTTGTTTTTTAGCTCCAAAGTCTAAAACACATAAAAGCAGAAAAATATCTTTTTAAGGGGGTGGGAAATCAAGGGGTGAGTGGAATGAGTGCTAACAGAGGGAGGTAGGAACTAATTTTTAGTAATAACTCACTTTTTGTTTTTAACCCACTTCTATGTACACCATAGTCAATCTTCACTTATTATTAACGAAATTTCCAGATTCTTTCTAGAATGTTTGTTGTACTTTATAATCCAATGATAAACATGCACTTTTACTAAATCCAAAATTGTGAAAACTCAATTTTTAGAGGAAACACAGAATGGCAAAGAGCAATTTTCTAGGTTTAAAAGTTTATACAAGTTGGAGGAATTTAAGAGAGTCTTTTCAGTTGCAGGCAACCTGAAAAGGATAGCTGAATGGTAATAAAGCAAAAAGAAAACAAACAAAAAAAACCAACAAAAACCAGAACAAAACCAATTTGGAACATTTTATTTATAAGTGTATAAATGTATTTATTTCATTTAATATGAGAAATCAAGTGAAACTACCACAAAGAAATATTTTACTTCATTTAGGAAAAAATTCTATTAAAATACTAAAAGAGAAAATATTATAACCAAATAACCCAAAGGTAACATACTCATGTCAATTGCAGGTATCTTTCTAATGCTTCACTATGTTGATATAAATAATACCTTAAATTAACTAATACAGATTTCAGTCACTGATTATATTATTTTATGGAACACTGGGTTATACGGGCTAGATTTCTAATCTAAGCTACAGCATGTACTAGTTGTGCAATGCTTGGTAAATTATTTAACTAGCCTGCTTCTCATTTATAAAATAGGATTAAAACATCTACCTTGCCTACCTCAGAAGTTTGTTTTAAGATCAGAGAACGCATTTCACATGAAAGTAGATAAAAGTATAAAATGCTTTGTAGATATTATAATAACTATGTAGTTACTTTTTTTCTTTCCAATTAATGAAAAGCATTCAATTGCAGATGTTAAATTCCAAGATTTGGAATTCTGGCTAATACAGAGTCACAAGTATTGTTTGTTTCCTTTACGAAATTCCCATGAAATAAAAGTATTATAAATTTAGCCTGAGAAATTAAGGGCTGATACTAAGCTTTCAGCTTTAAAAAAGAAAAAAAGGGAGAGAATCTAGAAAATTGCCTTATGGATGGAATGAAACATTACAAACATACCTATACCATGTAAGCACTCAAATCATTAACACTATGTACAGACTCAGAACTATCAAGAGACATTTGATTTTGACAAGACAGATTCAATGGTTTGAATTTATTTTCTGAGCACCAAGAAAAGTGATCCCTTAACCTCCTGAGTCAAACTAACAAAGGACAAACAGTAAGACAGTAATCAATTGAGCACTGAACACTAGCTCCTTAAATATCGACAAGGGGGAGGTCACAGTTGAGGAATTAGAACACTGGTAGAAAGTTAAACGTAGCACTCCATTCTGTTCTTGAGAATGGAGTCAAAACTTAGATATGCTTCTCCTCAAAAATGGAAGCCACACTTTATTAGGCATCTTTATAGAAGTTTCAGAATTTATAAATCAAAAGATAATTTAAAAGAATATTTTAGCCCTGGCATAATCCTTAGAGTCTGCAGTGATACTAGCTTCTAAAGATTAGCAACTCAATTAACGTCAATGGTATAGTTGTTTTGGTAATTAATACAGTATTAAGTTCTTGTAGCATATTCCATATCAAAGCTATTATACTGCATGGTACTGTTTGATCTCAGGCAAATGTTTTAATCTTTTAACCGTCACCTCTAATTATTCAAAAAACTCTTATTCTGCTCCTCTGTTGAACTCACACCACAAATTATTGAATTATCTCTCTAAAGGTACTTTTAAAAGTCTTTAACCTTCTGTTCTTTCCTCTTGGCACATCCACACCAATCTGACCCTGGAAACTACGGCATAGTCAACTGAATTCCAGACACGTCAAGACAGAATAGGAGCTGGCTTCTTAATTTCCTCTCCTTAAAATGTGAACTACGTAAATATATCCAAGCTCATCTTCAATGTCCTTGGCACACACACAACCAGATTAAGCTTCTTTGGTAACATCTGTCAATCAGCTATGTTCAAAGTTAAATGAAACCCAATTATTATAGACAGATCAAATTTGGAGGGAAGAAGGGGGAATGGAAACCACTGGAACAGAAGGTTAAGAAAAAATGAAGAAAGAGCAGTAAAAAGAAAGGAAAGGGAAGAATGGATCCCTGAAAGGAGGTCAGTGAATTAATCAAAGAAGGTTCAACTATAAATCTTCATGGGGCAGTGATAAGACTGTGGAGGTAAAAGTAGGGAATAAGAAAGGGAAAGAGAACCTAGGTCAGTGAACATAAAACAAGAAACACGATAAACTAAACAACTATACACTGCAAATACACGAAACGGTCAAAGCAGCAGCAGCAGCTTTATGCAAACAAGAAAACATTGTCCTGATTATAAGGGAAAAGATTTAAGAAAGGGGAGTTTGAGAAAATCATGTTTAGTTTTGCTTGATGTATTTAACTCAGAGCATTTTTATAAGACAGCTTTTGTGAGTGACAAGTTGTGGAATGGTTACATATGACTTAAGTTTCACATTTTGGATTTTTATTTCTTGTTCTCTCCCCTCCCTTATATCTTATACTTTTTTATAATGAGATTTGGATAGTCACAGTTTCAAATAATGCCCCTTTTCTATTATATTTTCAAAAAAGTAAGTCAATTAAAATGCTAAGTTGTTTAACAGTTTTTTTATCAACAACATCTTACCTTTATTATTGTAGACATCTAAGTAATTAGGTGCCGAAAAAATTGTTATTAATGAAGGGAACCCTGTAGTTTGACTTTTTCTGTACATTCTATAGCTGCAAAACAAATAGCTTAATATGCATCGTAAAGCATCAATCATGGTTACTAAGTTTGATTTGTACATAAGGTGTTAATTTGGGTCAGGGAAACAGAATTCTTACCCTGCATCTTGAGCTTCATGAGCTCTAATAATCGATAACAAATTATTGTTTTGCAAAAATTCACACACTGCTGGATAGCTGTGGGGGAAAAAGAGTAGATTAGGTAAAAAAACGGTTTTCTATATGAAGTTTATGCTATTTTAACAACTAAAATGTGATTAATCTTGGATATTTTTCCTTACTTATAAAAATAAGAACATCCTCGAACTGTATTGTGACTAAAATGTTCCTGTGATTTTTCATTTCCAAAATCTTCAGAAGGATCGGACCATAGCAAGTCACACATTGGTCCAAATGCAGGTGGCTCTTTGAATCTATCTAACTGTGAAAGAAAGAAAAGGAAAGAAACAAAGAAGAGAAATAACTTGTCAAAAAGCAAGAATAGAATGGACATAGGAAAGTGGTACCAACTTTAAATACTGTTCATACTACATTGTTCTGAATGGTTAGAAGATATCTCCCTAAAATATCAGTGCATAAATTTTTGCCATTACCTAATCTTGGCAGTGAAGAAGTCTGAAGCTTCTACTCCCTACCCTACAAAGTACTATAAATAGGAATCAACCCTTGAAACTAAAATATATACTCACTCTCCTAATATCATCCAGTGTGTGTATTTCTGGTGAAAGTCCACCATGAACACAAAGAAATTGTTGGTTTAAAAGTGCAGCAAGAGGCAGGCTATCAAAAGCTTCCATACAAGCTTCATAGACTCTTTCTGAATATTTAATTTTACCTAGAAAAAGAAAAATTAAATTATTAAAAATTATATTACTAGTTGATCATTTTGAAAACATACATATAAAATTGACTATTAAAACCAAGGCAAGAAAACTACAGACAGGGAAAACAGCCAAGTGGTAGCCAGGGGTTGAGAATGGGTGAAGGGATAACTATAAAAAGGCAGCAAGAGGAAATTCATGGGATGATGAAACTTTTCTGTATCATGACTGTGGTGGTGGACAGCTCTAAGCATTTGTCAAACTCAGAACTAAACACCACAAAGAGTGAATTTTACTGTATACAATTTTTTTTTTCAAAAGGCAAGCATCTTTGCCCTATAAGAATTAACAAAGATGAGCAACATTGTTGGGTTTTATGAAGACAAAATATTTGCTCTCTCTAAATTTATTTTGGGTATGCAGCAGATAGTCATAAAATACCACTAAAAATAAGTAAGTCAAATATCTAAAAACAGCTCAACTCTTCACCTTTATCAGCCAAGTAAACAAAATTAGAACTATATTTAAAACTAAAATAGTTTTAATATTCTAAAAGTCATTAACAACTTCATTGTTACATGCAAGACCACCACATCACCACAACAAAACTCAAGGTCCATCCAATTAAAAAAAAGAAAAGAAAATATCTTATTCATATGTCGGAAGAGTAGAGTTCCTCTCATCTACAAAGCACATTTAAAATGGACAGTGAAGCCGGAAGGTAATACAACACAAGAAAGACAAAACTTCACCAAATGAAACTCATTTACTTTTAAGGATATATCAGATACATTGCTTTACTCTTTATATCTTTAAATTTCTGGATATTTTATGTTTTTGGGATTTTGGTGGGTGGTTTGTTAACTATCTGGAAAAAAAAAAAGAGCTCAGCTCCTATTTCCCTTTTTAATATTGTAGCATTCAAATATGAGAAAATCTATACCCAGCAACCAGAGCTTCTAAATTGGTAGTGTACTAACAGACCTGTTTTCCAGCACTGTGGTTTAATAAAAATTTTACTTTGATTGCTTTTAGGTCAAGCATGCACTTTTCAGGTTTCATCTTATATTCATTTAGGTTACCCACCTTATCCTTGAAGTTACGAGTTTGCCACCTCTTTCATTACCCATCACTATATTTTTTCTCCTTTTACTGGAAGTCTTTATTATTATGATCTTTATTGGGTCATGTTTTGAGTCTCGATAATTCTGAAATTATTTCCATTTTTAGAACTTAGCAGTAAGACTTAATATAGTCATGAATATTAACAAGCACAGAGCTATAGGGTGTGAAAAAAGGCCAAACACTGCTCTCTATCATATGGTTGCTTACAGCTATTAAGATTACCATTGCTATAATAGTTTAAGAGAGAAAAGGCATAAACATTGTAGGTTAAGACTTTCAGTTCTTTAACGGTGTGTTTGCAATGATCTGCAATGATGATAGGATGAATAATTTGTTAAGAATCTTCATGGGAATGCCTCAATATTGCGGGACAAAAATCTCCAATGTAATAGCAACAACAACTGTTTTTGCTTTTGGTATTTATTCTTCCTGTTAGAAAAAAAAAACTTTAACATAAAAACTATATACATGGGGCCCTGCCCGGTGGTGTAGTGGCTCGGTTTGGTACCCTCCGTTTTGGCAGCCCAGGTTCATGGGTTCAGATCCTGGGAGCAGACCTACACCACTCATCAAGCCATGCTGTGGTGGCACAGATACAAAATAGAGGAAGTGGTCACAGATGTTAGCTTCAGGCCACTCTTCCTCAAGCAAAAAGAGGAAGATTGGCAAGAGGTGTTAGCTCAGGACCAATCTTCCTTACCAAAGCAAAACAAAACAAAAGACTATATACAAAACTCAAAGCTGTTCCTAAATAATACGTAAAAATCAAACTTAATAGGAAACAGTGAAATGAAAACGTCTGAATAAAATGTCATTAAACATTAGAGAGCTCTGAACAATCTTCCTCAGAGCTCTGTATGTTTGGACACAAAATCTGTTCTTACGTGTTGCACTGTAAAGTCTTCAAACTCTACTACCCACATCACTCCAAAAGATCACTGAGGAAGTAAAAATATTTCTCATAGCAGTACTCACATTCCTGCTTAAAGGTAAAATATTCAGTAAGGTGTCTGCATTCATGGTTGCCTCTCAGAAGAAATAATGTGCTTGGGTATAGAATCTTCAGGACCCATAAATATAAGACACACTGCAAAAGAAAATGTTTCCAGTGAATTTATTTTATATTTTTGTTTAACTAAGTTGTTTGATCTTTGCTCTTTTTCCTCTAACTTTATTATCCTTATAATCTCTATTACTCTTTACTATCTTTTTCTCTTCATCCCTTACTAAAATATAAGCTCCATGAAATCAGGCACTTTGTCATCTTATTCACTTCTGATTCTCCACTCCTAGAAAATTACCCAGCAAATAGTACAAGAGCAACAAATATTTATGGAATGGATGAGTCAAATAATCTGTTTAATTACTTTAGATTTGCAGATTGTTTACTGTAAAAACAATTAGCAGATTGGTCTCCTCCTTAGCTATATCAATAAATAAAATAACAATGTCAAAAATAAAGGCAGCTAACATTTACTGAGTACTTATAATGTGTCAAGCACTATATAATTAATCCCCTCTCATTTATTCCTCAAACAACCCTATGAAATATGCAATAAAATCTCTATTTTACAAATGAGGAAACTGAAGCAAAGACCTTAAGTAACTTGTCCCAAATTACAAAACTTGTAAGTAATGGAGACAGGATTCTGATCCTCTAATCTTAAGCATTACCCCACACTGCCTCATGAAGGGAACAGTCATGTTTTATGTTTATTTTGTTGGTTATAACTGCTGCCTTACATAACTTAAGTGCTTATTATTCAAACTGATTCAAAGAAAGTGCAATTTTTTTAAAAAGAATATTAAAACAAACAGTATAGCAGAAGCTTTTCTCTAAATAGACTTAGAAGGAAAAGACTCACATTTTACTTATTTGCTTAAGAAGAAAGGAAGGACTACTTCATATGGAAATACAAAAAGTAAAAACAAACTTTTTAACAAGTTAAGGTATATTGAAATGTGTAACTATTCACAGCTTCACTTTATTTACAAGAAAAAATTAAACTTATTCTACCTATTAAACTCTACCTGTCCTTTTTGCTTATTTTGATTCTTTGTTATTTTCCTTTTATAAGAATAAAAGGTATGAAGAAAGTCAGCCACAAAACACGCCAATACAAGGACATACAAACCAATATGCTCAATTACCAGCCAAGCCTCCTAAAATTATTTATTTTTTGTTTTTGTCAAAGTCCCCAAACTTTTTGTGAAGAAGTGCCATTTTCTGGTTTTCTCAAAGTCTTGAGGAAGGCTGAGAGGGCTGATGATGAAACTATGAATGGAAGGAAGAACAACTCAGGATAAGAAAATTCCTTAGGGAATTTGGGTGGACAGAGCCCTGAACTTGCTTCCCCACTAGGAATCCTAGCATACGTCAGAAAGGAGGTTGAAAACACTAGAGAAGGGGATATAAACAATAACCAGCATGAACATTTACCAGCTAAGGCTTCAATACTGCGAGAGGGTGGTTCAAGAGCATAGGCTTGGAGTCAGAGTGCATGGCTGCACCACTTACTAACAATGTGACCTCAGGCAAGTCACTTAACCTCTCCAGGCCTCAGGTTCCTCATCTATAAAATGGATAAAATAACAGCACTTACCTCACAACATTGTTGTGAGGATTAAACTAATCAAGGTGTGTTAAGTGCTTAGAACAGGCTTGGAACATATTAAATGCTCAACACAAGTATCTATTGGTAGAGCTTTTACCCCGAAATTTTACCTAGGAATATGTGCTACAGAAATAATTGGGCAAGTATGCAAAGATGTACAAGCAACATGGCTCATTGAAGCATCATTTGTAATGGCAAAAAACTGGGAACACTTAAGTGTCTAACAATAAGGAACTGATTAAATTAATTGTGCTTTGTTTATTCAATGGAATACAATGCAGCTATTAAAAATAATGCTGTAAATTTATATTTACTGACCTGGAAAGACATCACAGTATAGAGATGTATGAAAAAAGCAAGTTAAAGAACAATATTATAAGATGGTCCCATTTTCATTTTAAAAAGGAAGAGAGAGAAATGAATATATTAGAAAATACAAATTTTTCTCTATTTATCTTATTTTATTTATATAATTAGAAAAAGTAAAAGGAGTAAAAAGAACCATCTACTGTTAGGTGATGATCTACAGGTCATTTTAATGCCTCTCAAGTTTTTTAAAACAAATGAATACTTTCAGAATACACAAAGATTCCATATGATATACTTAGGTCTTAATAGCCACAGGAGGGATAGAGGCACTAGGGTTTAAGCAATAAAAGCATTATAATATGCTTTATTTAATTAGAGAAAATTCAATTAATCTTTTGACATATGGTTAATGGTTTCAGGGGCAAGAGAAAGAAACAGCACTAGCTCCTTGGAGCCACTAGATAACAGAGCAATGAAGACCCCTCAGTTTGCTCATAATTTTCACTGGGAAAAACGGCAGTTATAATTATATAAACAGAGTAATACAAGAAAATTAATAGAATAGCGTGAAAGACAGAAGAAGAATAAATAATAGCTTTACCTAAAAACTTCAGAATATGATAAGTATTAAAAAGAATCCAATATACAGACTTTAAGGAACTTATTTTACTAGAAATTAATGGAAATCATATGATAACACTTAAAAGCAAATCAAGTGACAGTATATGATTATTACCTCTATACTAAAATAACCTCTGTCCACATAATCACCAAGAAAAAGGTATCGTGTATTAGCAGGTGATCCGCCTACTTCAAAAAGTTTCATCAGATCAAAAAACTGGCCATGGATGTCACCACACACTGAAACAAGAAAATTATTAGATATGAAAAAAAACCCTCTAAAATAATAAATTTTACTTAAATTCTACTTTCTTTTACATAAGAGAGAGTATAAATTCTATCAAGAAATGTCTGAGAAGGAAGTCATCTATGAAGAGTCATGATAGGGATGCTGTGTACCCAAGTGTTCATGTGCTCAAGATTTAGAACAAGATATAACAAAAATAATGAAATCTGTAGTCAGTGACAAAATTTTCATCTAAATTTATGAAGCTCCTCTTTAGGAAGCCAAGCATGTTTGTCTCAGGATGACAAAATTATAATGGTGGTGGTAAAATCTCCATTCTAACTCAATACTTTCTGTTGACTTCTAAATGATCATCTTTGGTACATGATGTGACATTGAGGTATTTGCCCCTAATGATCAAAAGCAAAGTAAATAAGTATTTGTTGAACCAAATTGAATTGTGGCCAACACAACTCATGAAAGCTTCACAAAAGCATATTATACTAATTTCTACACTCAAATTATTCACGATCAAATTTATTCACTGAAAACAGGCAAAAACTAAAAAAAATTACAGAAAACAATTTGGAAATTCAAGACAACGTCCATGTAATACTAATTTAGTATACAATACGAAGAGAAAACAGCTTTATATCCAGGCAATTAAATAATGGTGTAATAAAGAACTAATATCCAAAACATACATAAGTGTACCTGTAATTGGAGCTTCTACTTCTATCATAGTTTTCTCTCTCCGAAGGATGGCAGCACCCTCATTGATAATTCTAAGCGCAATTTCTTCATCTACTCGACCTTCTTTTACTAAGTGGTTCTTCAGAACATCAACCCTGGGTATCCCATCCATATCAAATACTTCTTCAGATGTCAAGCGATGTGTTGGGGGGAAAGGTACTGCTGCATTTTTTTAATTAATAAAAAAAATCACTATTAATACATTAACATAAAAACTAATCAGTGGACCTACGTAAATAAGAGTAAAAACTGAACAGCTGGAGTTTTTGTTTCTTCATTTATTAGATAAGGAGTTAATTTCTAAAAAGCTTTTTTTAAAAAAAAGAGTAATCAAATTATACTTTTTGTTAATCTATATATAACATCTCTTTTGATGAGAATTATTAGGGAATGAATTGTCTCACAAAATTAAAAGTTCCTTCAAAATAACTAAAGCATTTTTCTTTAAGCCAAAACATTTTTTGGCAGAACTCTTAAAACATTATACTCTTCACCTTAAATGAAGTATAACAAATATAACTTAATACCATATAAGCCTGAATAAAAAGAAATCTCAAATATAAGGTGATCCACATGTTCCTAAAAAGAATATAAAAACAATGTTTTCTGGCCAACTGGAACAAAAACTTTTAGGGATACAGATAAAACACACAAATGCTTACTTATGAAATTTAAATTAATTGAGATGCACATATAGATTTAAAATAACATTAACAAATCATGACAATTTTGAATACTGCTTTTACTCCAACTTTCTTGTTTCACAAAACACTTTCATTCAAAATCATTATGCATATCTTCAACATCAGTGTATTCCTTATCAATAAAGCTACTTTTTGAGTCATCTAACACTTTTCAAAAGCAAATCATCTTCACCTCCATAAGTTGTTTGAGACACAGCACTTTTCGAATAGATGTAAAATGCTATCACTATAAATGCATCCTAAGCTACAGTTCCCATTTTTCTAACTACCGAAATAGTTGGCCTTTATACTCCTGAATTTATGATTTCCACAGGTAATCACCAACTGTACTGTTTTAAACTGGTATTTGTTAAACGTTATGGGAAACAAGAAGGTCTATTTTCAATGGTATCTAGCACAATTTTGAGGTCATACACCTAGGAAAAATGACTATACACCTGTTAAATTTATTTGATTCCTTTTTTACTGAATCCAACAAGCGACCTCTTTATGGATTCAAAATCTGCTTGGATTGAAGTAGTTTTAGGCTCTTTACCAAACAGTACTTTGTTTTTCAAAATAAGATGGCAAGAGAGAAATTTACAGTAAGTCTACATACAGACTCAAATGTAAGGCAGCTCCCTCTTTCCTGAAATAAAACTTTTTTAGAAAAAACTCACTTTATATTCAAGTATACAGTATACAGTATTTTTTTGATGTTTCAGGGTCATCACTTTATCAACTATTATAAAGAAGACTGGAAATGTATAGGACCAATTGTTTCTTCACATTTCAACTTAAAGTAATTCAAAACAAGGGGCTGGATTAGAATTGTATTACCTAAGAAAGAATAATAAATAACCACGTCCTTGTAGCAGGAAAAAACATTTAGTAAGAACACAATCCTTTAGAAGTGAGATAAGAACTAAAGCAGAGGGGTGGCAACCATTTCTAAAAGACTTTGAAATCACCAATCCTTCTTGCTTTCTTCTTTTTTTTTTTGATACATAGTAAAACAAAACCTGAACTTGCTTATTTTCCCTTCACTAGATCACATTTATGTCCATTACGTTTTCCTACATCTAGAATAAGGCATTAAAATACATTTTGTTCTCCCAAATATAGTACATCTAGATTCCAATAAAATAAAAACCTCTGTTAAAGTACATTTTTCTCCAAAGATTAAACAAACCATTACATATGTTATAACCAAGTATGCCTCCATCTACCATAGATAAAAGTAGATGAAAACTAGAGATTGGTGTCATTCTAACATGACACTGAAAGTGGAAAATAGGAAGTTTCAAAAGAATACGTTTCAATATATCAGTAAATAAGAAAATAAGAGGAAAATGGCATGTGTTCTTTGCCAGCTAGAGAAAGGAGCCGCAGCAAGTGATCTGACCAGGCAAAAGAAAACTGACCAAATAGCATTTGGCCTAACAGGGGGTTGCTTATTGACCCTGTTGGTCAATAGAGGGTTCAATTTTTTTCACCAAAAATTAATATTCTCAAGTCAAGAAATAATGTACAACTGAAATCTCACATTGATGTAAACTATTATGAACTCAATAAAAAAATTAATATTCTCAGCTACTACTTTGTGTTGCAACTCCTAAGGCATTTTAAAGTGCTTCCATCTATTTTCAGGCTTTTAAAAGGTTTTCTTTTTTATTTCTAATTCATCTTCAGCCAATTATTCCTGCTCGTCTAGGATTTTCTTCCTATATATTTTTTCTTATTATTTTCAGACTATTTCTCCTACTCTTCCATATCTGTAATAGGGAAAAACCAGAACATAAAGTATGTAAAATGTAATGTAAATGGCAAATAACTGAAATGGCTAAAATGGAGGATTAACTGGAACAACCTAAAGAGCTACAAAATCACCTCAAATCACCAAGTTTCCAACACTAGAAAACCTGATTTGGTAGTATTCATTTTGACCAAACTGTTTTGTTGAAAAACTTCCTTTAACCCAAATTTTGGCATGAGGAGCATATGCGTACAGTAATCAGTAACATTCACAAGGTATTTTCATTCAGATTTAATACAGAGTGGCTAAAAAAACAAGGCCCCCGAAAAGCTCTCATTCGGGAAGTTGGAAAAATAAACTAGGGACCCAAATTGATCACAAGGATGGCAGGAGGGGCAGAGATCTTACTTTTTCTACTACTGGGTAAGGAATTCTGGGAACTAACTAATCCTGTTGTGCAACTCTAAGCAAAGGCTGCAACTATTAGCCCTGTGAAGACTCCAACACCAACTGAGGTGCAGCCTGTGCCCACTGAACAACTTTACTACAAAGTTATCATTCAGATGCCTGTGCTTCTCATTGTTGCCCTATTGGCAACTGTCCAAAATAAAGTCTCTCCTGTCATCTATACTTTTTTCTCTTTCTTTTACTCTCTAGAGGCTTTCTTTTCCATCCTCTGTCTGTTCTCCCTACCAATCTTTTTCATTGAGGCCTCCAGAGCTCCCATTATTAGAAAAAAAAAAAGAAATCCACCCCTCTGCCCCCACACACGCACACTTTAGCTCTTCACAGAATGTTGTCTTCATCTCTCTAGCTTAATTAGACCGTAGTTGCCCTGAAGGATAACACTTCTCAAATACTTTTTTCCAAGTGGACACTGCTAGTTTTCCCACACTCCACTGCTCCCAGCAGAGAAGGCTTCAGTCTTCTTTTAGCTCCCGATTACCACTTCCAACGTAATCATTCCAATGAGGAAAAAATGCCTCCTTGAGGTCCCTTCCATCCACTAAACATCTAGTCATGTCTCACATGAAACTCAGGTTCCTGGCTCACACACCTTCTCCAATTCTTAGATGGATGAGCTTCTAAACTTGGGTGCTAAGTATAAAATCATCAAAATGGCCCAGTGCTACTACAAATTCATAGTCTCCAACTTAATCGGTCATTGGTACTTCCCAGCAATCCTACTGAACATTCTAGTCTGTGCCCTCTCCCAGTCTCCTCAGCGGAGATTTCAAATGGTCACCTCTTCCTTGAACCCATTACTCACTTTATCCCTTACTCAGTAATCAACTTTGGATCTAACTTCAGGGAAAACTGAGGCCTTCAGACCAAACTTCATTTTCTCTCTATCCATACCTATGCCAGTATGGATCTTTACATTTCTTCCTTTCTCAGGGAAGACGTATTCCTTCCATCCAAAACTGTGCTCTACCTGTGCTGAATCCCTCTCCCCCAGCCTCTTAACTTCAATCACCCTCCCCACCCCACCATGGCCCTATTCTGTTTCTTCTGCCTCTGATTCTCCACTGGATCTTTCCTTTGAGCAGATAAACATACATAAGTCTCTATGATCTTAAAAAGAACCCAAACAAGTAACTCTCTTTTACTCCTTATCCTTGTTTCTGCCATATATATCCCTTATTTTGACAAGTAAGCTTCTTGAAAGAGTAATCTATAATGGATAACTTCATTTTCTCATTTTTTGTCTATTTTCCTCAATCCCTTTATCTGGCTTCTGTTCTATTCCTCCACAGTGTAACTCTCTCTTGGGTTCTTGAAATCACTCACCTGGTTTTTCTCTTACTTCTCTGGTCATATCTGATTGGCCTATTTCCATGGACTTCTAGTCCTTTTCCTGACCCTTAAATGTCAGTATGTGTCCTAGGATTCTGTTATTGGCCTCTATCACACCACTCTGAATTAGTCATCTCATTCATAAACACAGCTTCAACTAAAATCTACATTTTGAGGACTCCCAAATATGCAGATCGCTCAGTCCAGACTCCACCCCTAAATTCCAGATCCTTATTAAAATATCAAGTATCTCCACTCGGATGGTCCTTAGATATCTCAAACTTAGTATGTCCAAAATTTAATGTATGCTCTTCCCCTCTAAACCATTACCAATAGTTATCCATCTGGGAGTTATCTCAGAAGTCTCTTTCTTCCTCACCCTACACGGCCAATAGGTCCTAAATAATTCTCTGAACTGTTTGTCTGAATAAAGATTTTTTTTTCTAAAATTATTACGATCTTTTCAATTTTTACCATGCTCCACAATACTCAAAACACTCTAAAATTCAAATCTCAAAACTCTTTTTCAAGACTGACTTCATTTTTATATAAAATCCAAATTCTTTATCTTAACATGGCATACAAGACCCCTTGTGATCTGACCCTTGCCTACATTTCCAACCCTCAACTTTTGCCACTACCCCACATTCCAGACACATCCTACACTCCAAACACTTTTTCATTTTTTAATTACATCACTTTTTAAAATCTCTGTACTTTGCATGCCCTATCATTTGGGGGTACACTATTTCCATCTTTTGCCTACTTCTCCTTGTCCTTAAGCCTCATTTCAGTGTTCCAATTCTTGAAAACTTTTCCTGATGTTCACAGACTAGGTAAACAGTGCCTCCTCCTTTGTGATCCCATAGCATTGCATACGATGCACACCTATACCATGGCACTTAGCAACTGCAATGTAAATATCCATCTCCCCCACAAGCTTATGAGCTCCTTGAAGGGAGGGGGCTATGTCTTTCATCTCTACGTACCTAGTGATTAGAACTCAGGTACTAATGAATGTTTACTGAATGATATATTATAGTTTCTAAAATACTTGTACATATTGACACTAATTTACACAGCAATGACAATATATTTAGACAATATATTTCTGGAAAAATTCTCATCCTTCAAGGCCCACCTCAAAACATAATCCTCTCAATGATGCTTTCTCTCCAAGTCAGATAGTCAATTCCTTCTTTATAGCTCCAAAAGCACTTTGTACCTAATTCAATATATTATTTACTTGCAATAATGTCTCCCCCATTCGAGTGCCAGCACTCCAAGAGAATTTGTCTTACTTAATGTATGTAATTCAATTCTGTATCCCGAATGCCTCGTATAACACCTGGTACAAAGTAGGTACTCAATAAATGTTGCACAAATAAATGGCCCAATCCTCTGCCTATTTGAATCCTA
Organism: Equus asinus; assembly: GCF_041296235.1. Taxonomy (NCBI): domain Eukaryota; kingdom Metazoa; phylum Chordata; class Mammalia; order Perissodactyla; family Equidae; genus Equus; species Equus asinus. Next base: position 61,968,210 of record NC_091791.1, read on the forward strand.
CCCACCCTTCAAAGCCTCTTTCCTCCTATACAAACCCTTGCTAGACCATTTCAGTCCGGAGTCATTACGACCTCCTACGAACTCGAACAACTCACCGGCTCTGCCACTTATCTGGCAATTATTAATCACATCCATCCTTATGACATATATAATAACTTTGAATGAGTACTTATCTCCCCAAGGACCAAGACTGTATTTCATCTTTTATAAAGTCTGTTGTCTCCCTACAGTTTTTAGCATACAGCAGGTACTTAATAAACATTTGCTATTTTATTACTTTCATGTTCCAAAATAAATTTTACATACCATAAAAAATGCCCAAGTAGCGTCAGCTTATTTCATCTCTGTGTAAACATTTTTATAATGAAATGAAGTCATATAATTGGCACTAAAACACACCTCACTTAATAAACCAAGGTTCTTTTCACCAAACTTTTCCTTACAACTCTTACCAATTCATTCAATAGCTCTGGAACCTGAAGCTTTTGCCTCATAACTGAGGAGGTGTATTTCCTCCTTGGCATTTTCCTTCTAAGATGACTTGTTACCAATGTTCTCTCTTCTCTCTCTCACTCACACACACACACACACACTATATTCTGTTCCTTTGCTTTCTCTAGGACACATGGTACTGAAGATTTATTTTACTTTGCTTAATACTTTAATAGGGGTGCAACGAAAAAGAAAAATCATTTTCAATAGTTATCTTTTTAAATAGCTAGGTCCACAAAACAGGTTTTATAAACAAAAATTAAAATTCAAGTTGCTTTAAAACATGAAATAGAACTAGTAAGAAACACTGAAGTAGCAATGCGACCCCAAGACCTATGTGGGTCATCTAAAAATCTGTAATGAAATAAGCAATCCTAATAAAGCTAAGGTACTGGAAAACACTTTAGCCAAATGACCTCGGATTTATAAGCAGAGCAGCTGGCAACAGAACCTAAGTGAATCATAAGGCTGCCCATCAGAAACATATCAGCTTAAAAACCTAAAACACACATACACTTCAGCATTTTGGTTCAATCTGAAAGTCTGATAATTTAAGACATAGGGTTACTATAACCTAGGAAATAAAGAAAATATATTGAAGGCAAAAGAGAGTGAGTCACATTGTGGGTACTAAAATGAACATACACACAACATCGACAATGCCCTTTAAGTGATACAGGTGAATTTTTATACCAAGACTAACAGATTTAATAATCCCAGGGTACAATCTAATTTTACAAATCTGGGACCTCACCTATACAGCAAAAAGTACATTTTTAAAATATCTGGAAAGAAAAGAAATACCTGGACAATTCAGGTCAAGTAATTTTCAGGGGCGGTGGAGATCAATACACATAAATTCAGGGTTTTATGCTTAAATTACCCACACCAATTTTGCTTATGTGGCAGTAAGACACTCAAGCAAATACAGTTAGCTGTTTTCCCTAGTTTGTTTCTATTTTCTTATTTCCAACTTCTTATCTTAATTAAGAAATAGAAAAATGCTTAACAGAAAATAGTTAAAAGGGCATACTATCTCACCTACACCACCTGGGCTACATCAACTTTCAAACAAGAGAATTTGACCCAAGCCAGCAGCTGGAGAAGAGTCAGAACAGAATTTGCTTTAACTAATGATGGAACCTAATCACCCATAATCAACGATATGGAATTATCACTAATAATTTCAATGAAGAGCTACCATCACATTTATACATGAATCACCTACTATTCCAAGATCTCAAACTTCACATGAAGCGAATTTCAGGCATCTGATATTAAACACAGAAAGATCTATACACCCTTCAAAACCTAAGTCACCATAAAATATAGGCCACTGACTATAGGAGTGTAAGAGTATAAAATTTAGAGACAATAAGGAAAAGTTTCAGGCAGTAAAAGACCACTTGTATTCAATGTCAACAATGGTCTCCATAATATTACTACTATAAAATCGTACAGATGCAAAACTAGTACATACTGGACTTAAAAGAAATCTGGATTTTAACAATTTAAACTTAAGTTGAACTAGCACTGTGGTCATATATCTTCAGGCAATGGTGTTTTCTGTCATCAAATGTAACATTACAGTACGATTACTGAATGAAGAAGCCAAGAAAGAGGCCTGAAGATGAAATCTAAAAGTGGATTTCCAGATGAAAGGGGAACTTTCCAGTAACTTTCTAGGAAGCCAGAGATGAGACTCCACTAGCAGCGCAAACTAGTCTCTTGCACACCATCTCTAAACATGTAATCCATATCAGGCATTCTAAATGTGTAACAAATTCCATAAAGAAATGAAATTTCTTGTCTTGATGAAGAATATATTATTTGACATGAGATCTTATATCCGTAAGCTCTATTTAACCATAATTTTCTATACTAACAAGCTCCTTTCCTATTTACCTAAATCAAATCACTTTTATTCTACCAATAAGCTGCAAACATGCCTATGTCTTGGATTCACAACTCACCCCTAAGGAATATGCCTTATGCTTGGAATCTTATTTTTAATGTATTAAATCAGTACAGGGAAAACATTACCATATATATGACAAGAAACAAGAAGATTCACAAGTGTAAGGATAGCATAGACCCATTGTTCAGGAATGTGTTTGGTGTCCCATCTAATAGTAGGGTGGAAAGTGCCCAAGGAAATGAACATACAACACAGATATATAGTCAGAAGATGAAGAAGCAGCCTGTGTCTCCCGTTCCCACCTCCACAAAACTCCAGGATTTCATGATAGGATGAACGCCTGAACTACTAATTTTTTTCTCTTTTTAAAAAGACTTCTCAGGGCAAGAATTCCATAGCTCTTTATTCAGCTCATTCCAACACCTAGCCCAACCAGACAGACTACTAACTTTTAAAGATTATCTACAGAAGCCTGGATACAAATTAGTGTTATTAAAGGAGGCTCAAAGTGAAAAATTAAAACTGAAAAACACAAAGGGAAAAGTTTTTCTTGTTTTTAAATATTTTAATAGAAACATATCTGGTCAGATTTCAAAAACTGGGCTAACCGTGTTTAAACATTGTGCCAGCAGATTTGAGAAGGTGAATGAAAAAAAATAAAACAAATAAAAGTTCTATCTTTCCAAAATAAACGTAATACAATAAAGAAAGCTTTATTCTAAAATGAGTTCAATTTATTAACCAAGCTACATAGCAAAGAAAAATCATTCCGAATTCTGTTTTTCACCTCCACAGCAGTGTTTGAAGTTGATGGGCCCTCCCACAGAGCATGGAAATCTTAGGCAACTCTCAATTTCTCTTTTAAATTAATCTGTTGACCTACTGTCGGTAAACATCCATAAATTCTGCCCCAGCTGAGAAATATTTAACTTTTTATTCAAGGAGGAGTGTGTGGGTGTGTATTTGCAAGGGAACGGTAACTCCTTTTGGCCTTTGACCAAACAGTGTTGACAGTTTTGTAAGTAAATGCTTCCTCCTATCCACGAGGCTTTTTTTTTCTTCTTTTATACTGCTTTTCTCCATCTATTCTGGAATTAAAGCCGGGGCCCCCAAATCCTGCCTCGTCCCTTCACCCTTGTCCAATCCCATATGGTTCCCCCAATTTCCGCGGGGGGTGACACCTGAGGGCCGGGCGCGAACTCCTGGGGCTGGCGCTAACTAGGCGCGAATAGGGCGAACGGCTGTCACTGGGGAGCAGGCGTGGGCCAAAGCCGAGGTGATTTCTGACTGCTCAACGCCCGGCCTCGCGTGGCTGAAGGTCTCCGAGCCCCTCGGTCCGCTCCGGCGAGCCAGGCGTGCAGCTGTCACGGAGCAGGAAGCTAATCGCGGCCTCTGGGCCGCTTCGACAGGCCGAGGAGGAAAAGAAAGTGGCTCACTGCGGCCAATAGCCTCACCCCTTCGGCTAGGAGACCACAAGAACAAAACCCCCGCCCCGGCCTGAAGGCAAGCGAGAGACCGCGGAGCCGCTGCCACCGACTCGGCCCAGCCCAGCAGGGGCCCGCCCAGGGGCCACTCCCCAAGGGAGGCAGCCAGTCACTCGCCCGCCCTTCCGGGCCCGCTCCGGAGGGGACGGTCTCCCGCCCGCCCTCACACACAGCTCCTCAGGCCAGGCCCCCAGGGCTTCGTCCACCTCTCACCTTTGACGACGCGGTCAGCCCCGGGAGGGGGCGGCGGGGGCGGGGGTGGGGGCGGTGCAGCCCGGGCCGGCTCCGGGGCGGCCATGCTGGGCCCGGGGCTCGGCTAGGCGCTGGGCCGGGCGGGGTTGGGGGCGGGGGCGGCGGCTACCAGAGCCAAGCGGCGGCGCCGCCGGGGAACATGGCGGACCCTCTTTCCCTACAGAGGGGCTAAGACCGGCATGCACCGCGCGTGCGGGGGCGGGGGCGGAGCAGGCTCTAGGGACTTGGGCAAAATTACTAACGCTGGGAGAGAAACAGGACGAGGCCAAGGGATCAGGTTGAAATTCTGAGCAGGCAGAAAAAAAGAGTGAGGAGAGAGGGCTGTCTGTGAAGGAGTGCTAAACACGACACCGGCTCTCCTGGAGCTCTCAGTAAGATGGGGAGACGTGATCAAACCTCAGAATCTCCTACTAATAGAGAAACAAGTGTATAACAATTTGGCTACCAGACCTGGGTAATTTGGTTGGTAAGGGACAGGAGAATAGAGAAGGCATTGTAGGTTCTAGAGCAGAAGTGATCATTCGAAATGGAGTTTGAGAATCTGGCCCTTGTTTTAAGAGCGTGGAATTGTCAAGAGTCTGAAGGCACAGTATAAGAATGCAGAAAGAGCAGACTAGCTCCAAGGGTTAAGAATCAAAACAGGTAAGGAGAAAGGATGACACCAAGAGATGTTCAAAGAGTCTACAGAATTCACCTGAAAAGGACACGGCCTCCCTCTTGATTCACTCAGAAAATAGAGATTTGGAAGGCAGAGGAGTAAATGGGGAATTGGAAATTAGTTCCTCATAAATATTTCTGTGCACATACAGAATCTGGGCCCAGGTGACTTATAGAACCTTTATAGGGATGGACATTCATGGGGAAGGGGGTAGTGGGAGAAGAACTGACTGATTAATCAATAATTATTAGAAGAGAGAGTGTGTATGACACCAGATGTACTGAGTCAGGGACCACCAGTGTAACCACTAAGATCTCTTTATCGTGATAGCATAGGATCCAAGTGGGATGGAGTGAGAAATTCCTCCCCATCCTCCTGCTCAATACTACACGTGCTCAGAATCTGTTCATAAAGGATGGTGATAATTAGGTTAAGCTGTGGTCCAAAGGTCTCAAAGAGTACCTTTCTACCCTTTCTTTTTGTCAATCTCAATGATTCTGAGACCTGGGGTAAGAGAGGAGGGAAATGCCCAATGGGTATTCTTTGCAAACGGAGCCCACAAAATATCTTTTAGAGGGAGGAGAATTTGGGAGTGAGGCAGGGGTGAAAATGTATCTTTCTGGCATAGAAGTGCAATAATTCCACAGGGGAAGGGAAGGGGAGGGCCAGCTATGGGAAGAGAACAAGGAAAGGATAGGAGGCCCATCACAAACTTGTAGAGGGAGGGCACCAAGAGTACATAGAACAGAACTAAGTTTGTAAGAGGAGTGTGAATGCCCAGAAAATCTCCCTAAGGGAGGATGGAGAAAGTGTGTAATGTATTGAGTGCCTCTTGGCAGGAAAGGGGTAGGAAATATACTAGCAACAGTAACAACAAGGAAAGTCACTCCATTTTAGGGCCCATTGACTCCTACCTTACTGAGTATATATCCTTCTAATCCTTTTTGGCTCTTCACTTTCACTCAGTCTCTCTCTCTCTCTCTCTTTCTCTCTCTCGACTATAAATATATATATACATATATATATACACACACACATACATATATATGTTTGTGCCGTGGCTCTGGCTTTGGGAGCCCCAGGCCACTGCGAATTAGTATTTCTTGCTTATTAAGGTCTCCCCACCCCAATACAAAAGAGCAAGAGCATACAAAAGGAATTAAATAGACAAATGACAAGGAATTAAACAGAACTATCTTACAGATTTATTCATGAAAAATACTTTACAAAAACAGTATGTTTGACCCTAAAACAGTTCAGCTGACTTTGAGGGTTTATAATGGCGACTGAGCAAGTAGCAGTAATGGCTCTGCTGCTAAGAACAGGAGGGTGTGTTAGTGTGCCTGACTCCATCTGTTCAGAGGGGCAAATGTTATGTTGGCACCTCTGCATTCTACACCTAAGGTTTGGGGACACAGGGAAGACTGACAGTCCATAATACCTGGGCAGGTAGGCTGCCCTGAATGATGTGGTCAGGACCATGACCACGGGACTACATGTCCCTCAAAGGATGGGGTATGGGGAAGACAGAAGGTCAGATAACAGGGATAGATGGATAAAACAAAGACTAGAAGTAGGTAATATAGCAGGGAAAATTAGATAAGGGATCAGGTGCAGGTGAAGGCCTAAAGTATCCAGGAATAAAATGGTAACCCTAAGATCCTAAGGAATGGCTAGTATCCAGAGGAATATGAATTCATCTTTAAAGTGGATCAAATAAGCCCTAAACAGCAGCTGCTTCCTTTTGCTAGGTGAATGGAAATTGGAATTTCAAATATTCCCTCTCAAAGAGCCAAGTCCTGTTAGATGTTCCTGGCACCCCTAGGAGAAACTGCCAACTCTATGTTGAGATGAGACTAGCACAATCCTGGTAGAGATGCAGGGTACCAACTCTGCCACATCGGTTTAACAGAGAAAGCTGTGGCTCCAGGAAAGGACAGGGGTGACCGTTACCACCTGCTGTGCTGCAGGGCTCTAGCCCTGATCTGCTCTCTTTCAGGGGCATCTGCTAGAACAAACGGAAACTCTTCTCCCTCTGTCCTCCTGTGCCCAGACTGCGGGACATAACTGCTTTGCCTCCAGTCATCATCTGGGGGCATATCTACTCTTCGAGGACCAGGGGCTCGAGACCCTGGAACAGGACCCAAATTCCAAGCAGACCTTAGGGGTACATGAAGACTGCTTGATGGTGGAGACATGGAGTGAACAATGGGAGGGTGGGAGGGTGAATGGAAAAGATCCTCCCAGGACTGAGCATGAGGAACCTGAAGGCCGTGGCGTCTTTCTGGTAGTGTGGCAGTGTGCATTAGCTGAGGCTTGCATCCTGGAGTAGTCAGGAATCTGGCCCCAATGTGCTGGTGGGTCTCTGACCATGGTCCCCAGGAGGCATCTGTTCTGGAATGATGGGGGAGACTGCGGTAGTTCAAAGTCCTTCCTGTGTACTTGACCCCTTGGGAAGTTTCACCCCTGTCACACATAGCCAGAAACTGCTGGACACTCCTCGAAGTTCCTGGGAAGAGAAAAGAAACCCAAAGATTGAGCATTTTCAGTAAATCATTCTCCTCCCAGAAGACCATTCCTGGCTGTTCTTCCCAACTCCCCACCCCTCCAACAGCATACACACACAAGGAAGGAAAGAGCCTAGCTTTGCTTTTAATTTCATTTTTTAAAATTCTTAATATACATCAAAATCAAGTCTCTTACTTCCAACCTGGGCAAATGAAACAGTCTCCTGGATGTTGCCATACTTCTACCTTACTCCACCATAATCCTTCCTCCAACACATATACACATGCTCATGAATGGCTCCTTAATATTGCAAATGTATACTCTCATTGTGACAACTCTACTCCTAGAACCACCACTCCAAAACATAACTCAGCTTTTCTTAACATAGTACCTTCACTCCAGTTAAGCTGTCTCTGCTTATATTCTTGCTTATTCTCTGAGATTCTATACATTAATTCCCCTTGAAAGAAACAAAATAACTAATTTTTCAAAAGTCACTTCTAAAAAATACTTTCCATTGTTTATTTTATAACCCATTAACATCTGCATTATACTCTTGTATATATGTATATATATTTACTATTTAAACTCAGCTCTTTAGAGCAGGGAGCCGCCTTCTTTCTCCTCTGTATTCACTGCAGCATTTGGTGCAGAACAGGCTGTAATAAATGCTGCTGACTGATCAGATGCCCCTAACGACTGTCAAAGGAGGCTGGCTACCTGGCTGCTCCACTGTGTAATAGGAAGTCCATCTATCCAGAAGGCCTGTTTATCCAAAGCTCCCTAAAATCTGGACACAAATATCAACAATACTACATTATCTTCTGTTCTAGAACCACAATCCCCTCCCCCCAACCCCAGGGCATTTATATCCGTAAGCCAAGGCTTCTCAACCTTGGCACTTCTGATATTTTGGGCTGATAATTCTTTGTTTGCAGGGGCAGGTGTGGGGAAATTGCCCTGTGCACTGTAGGATGTTTAGTAACATCCCTGGCCTTTACCTACTAAATGTCAGTAGCACCTCCCCTTTCCCATTGAGAATTACTGCCTTAAACCATAGATTCAGCCTATGAGGAGGAAAAGGAGCAAATCTTGCTGTGGAGAGTCAAAGAAAGCCAGAGGATGCTGCCCACCTTCCCCAAGATTGTCTGGGTTTGTACACATAGCATGGGTATTCCATGTACAGGGTCTTTCCAAGTCTTCCATTCACTCCTTGTTGGGGAGAATCCTAAAGACTGGGCATTAACTCCCCTTGGTCACTTAAAAGCTTATCCTGTCATGACTGAAGCAGTTCATTTTCACGGGTAGTTAGATTCTGGGAGCTTTGGTCTAGACCCTTAGTGTTAGAACCTAGATCCTTAGTTAGGTTAGTGTAAGAACCATGTTGCCCAAGAAATGATGCAATCACAATTCATCTAGATCAATGCTTGACCTTAAAGCAGTAATTCATATCCCTTTACAATCCCACCTTGGGACACCCTCCCCCCCAAAAAGTGTACTGATTTGATCCTTCTAGGTCCCTGGAAAGGTACCACATTCTGGCACATGATATTAGATTTGGGGACAGTTACCTGGGGGTCTATAAGGCTCCCCTGCCACGCTGGGCATCAAGACATCTGGGGACAGGAACTGTGGTTTGGGTGGGTAGAGTTGGGGATCAAGGAGAAACACAGGAGGGTCATGGATGACAGGGAGGGAAGAGGAGCTGGAACAACGGTGCCCGGTTTCCAAAGGCTTTTTCCTCAAGTTTGATGAATCCTTATAATGAGACAAGACAAAAAAAACCATAGAGATGAGGATTAACACACAGCAGGATATGGTTGGGTAAACACAGTGAGGCAAGCAGAGGGAGATGGAAGGAACTAGAATACAAACATGCCTTGTTCTGGAGAGGGACCCAGTTTACTCAGTCACTCTCCCCATCAGCCTCTCTAGGAAACATCCTGACCACTATGAACTGGAGACACCAAACTGCAGATCCTCTTCCCTTAACCTGTCTTCCTCATAGCCCTCACCTTCCCAACCCTATCATTTAGGTCTTTAGCAAACTCTGTAACTCTAACAGTAGAATTAGAAAGATTGAGATCAAAATTAAAAAATAGAAGAAATGAGAGAGAAAAATTCAAAAAATCTGAGAGATTGAGAAAGAAAATTCTATGTACTCTCTAAATATTGGGAACTAAACTATATCTCCTTAAATGTACAGTCGAGAAGAACTCTACTAGGCCATCTTCTCTCCTGTCACTGCTACATTCCAGTCTCCTCTCTTGCCTGTCAAGGTTGTACCCCTAATCCCTATGTCCTGCTCTATACACCATTAGTCATTCACTTTTGTGGCAAATCTCAGAAATAACCCCTTCAACATCTAAAACGTTAATATGTCCAAAATCTAACCAACGTCTTTCCAAACTCCTCCTCCTGGTACCACATATTCCTAAGTCACTTAGACTCAAATGTTGACATTGCCCTTAATTTTGTACTTCTCATCCACAATTCCGTTAGTTGCCTTTGCCAAATACAGTCATTTCTACCTATAGGCTTCATATTTAAACTCAACTGGACCACTGCAACAGCTTCCAATCTGATCTTCCTACCTCTAGCCCACTCCTCCTTACTGTGGCCTGCGAGTTCCTATGTGATATGGCAATACCAATCTTTCTCACTTTATCTCCTACCATTCCTGTGTCTTTTAACACTCTTCTTAAAGTTCCTCAAACACCCCAAGCTCATTCCACCTCAAGGCCTTTACAGTTACTGTTTCTGTTACCCGGAATGTGCTTCCCATGGCTCATACCTTCATATCAGTGAGGTCTCTGATCAAATGTTACTTCCTTAGAGCTGATTTTCCTCACTACTCTATCAAAAATAGCCCTGAGAATAACTACTATTACCTCATAACTCCTTATCCTCTTGCTTTGTTTTATTCTTCTTTATCACACATTGTCTGGGGTTTGTTTACTTATTTATTGTCTTTCTCTCCTAGTAGAATACATTTCTTTTCACTCCAGTAACCCCAGCACCTTAAACAGCATCTGGAACATTATAGGCACTAAATAAATAATATATTAAATAAAATAATCTATATGCCAGAATATCTTATTTCCTTTACTAAATTGTAAGCTATTCAAGGGCAGAATTTGTGCTGTTTCATCAGTGTTAGCTCATAGCTCCTCCTACACCCTGGCACATAGTAAGCATTTACCATACAGCCTAAGGACCAGGTGCCAGTCCTCTGAGCAGTGACACAGCCAACTAGTCTTTTTTTTCCGGACAGAAGAAAGTGACACCACACTTCCCTGGTTTCCCTTCTATCTCTCTGGTCTCTTCTACTAAGTCTCCTTTTAGAGTTCTTCAGAAGAACCATCTTAAACTGATACTCTTCAGGGAGATGTTCTGACTCCTCGCCTCTTTTTGCAGTACTCTTTTCTTCTTTTTAATGGTTTTTCAATTCTCAAATCTCAGTTTCAAGCTTATGTCTCACATCCAAAGGCCTACCAGATATCTTCACTCAAGCTTAATATATCCAAAATTGCACACTTCTCTTCCTTCAAATATATCATATTGAACCCTAATTCCTGGGTATCATCCTTGATTCTACTCTCCTCAAATCCATGTAGGCAGGCACCAAACCTCATTGACTTTTACTTCCTAATTGGTTCTCCAATATGTCTACTTCTCCCTATATTCCCAAACTATTTACTGTGGTTCATGATATGACCCTTGTTTATATTCTTTCCAGTCTCACTTGTTAACACTCTCCATCCTGCCCTCACCAGACTCTAATCCTGCCATACCAAATGAGCTTCTTTTAATTTAGTTAATATCTACTTCAGGTCTATTTACCTGCTGTATTCTTTTCACTTCCTCCAGGAAGCCTTCATTAATCCCCTCAAGCCTGGTTTAGATGTCCCTTCTATTTCCCATAGCATTAAATTCTAACATATTATATTGTAATTGTTTGTTTATTTATCTGTCTCACCAGGTAGGCTGTAAAGTCCATGAGAGCAGGGACTATATCTGACTCACTCACCACTGTATCACCAGCACCTGGCACAATACCTAGAACATAAGCTCAATAAGCATTCGTTTAAAAGAAGCAATCAATGAATAAATGAATGAAACAGAGTTCAGGAGAAAGAAAGCCAATTCTCCTAGGAAAATAACAATTTGCCATTAAATGTGTATGAGAACAAATGCTGAGCAGAAAACACCACTTTTTCCAAAAGGAATGGCAACCTGCTCAAAGGTGTTTAGGAACTTACAAACAATAAATTGGAAAAAAATGACAGCCTCTTGGAAGGGAAACTGGATCTGAAGGACTGGTAGAACAGGTTTAGTTTTCATTGTATATCCTTTTATACCTTTTTACTTTTGTACCATGTATTTAAAACCTGTTTTTAAATTTTTATTAACTGACCTGATGAACAAGCTTCAGTGCACTGGTACTTTGCATCTGACCTCTATTGAAAACTCAACTTACCTTGGGCAAGTGTGTGAAATTCTCAAAAGGAAAGATTTATAAACCCAGCCACTGAAACTATTTGAGTTTGTTGACCTCTGCTGACTTGAGTGTCCCAGTCCCTTTCGCCTATAGGTTACTGCATTAATTCCATATGAAAAGCCTCAAGGAGGAGGATTTTAAATCATTTTCCTTTACTTGCTAATGCACATGCTTCATTTTAGCTTGAAAGTACACTCGACCCCACTCAATCATCTACTGGGGTGGGGAGGAAAAGGCAAAACAATACTCTATTCCATCTCTTCTTCCTTTGATTAGTGCAATGGGTTCTGACCCAATCAGCAGCCACTGCTTCTCGGAGACTCTTTTCAAGACTACTAGGACTCTTCTCACCCTGGGGAACCCAACCATATACCTTCCAGAACTGCTACAAGGAAAGGACATTCCTCTGGGCTCAATCTTAATGTGTGTCAATAAAACAAAGGCTAGGTACCCTCATTTTTGCTGATTGCACATGGCTTTCCCCCAAATTACAATCTCAGTTTCTCCTGCCCCTTCACCTGCACTATATTTTTACCCAGCAAGAAAAGAGGGTACTCTGAATAGACAGACCCTGATCCTACTTACAAAACTGTGGGAAGAAACTGGAGCCTCTTCCCTCTCTGAGACAACAGTGCCACTGAGACTGCATGAGATGCGGCGAAAGTTCTCTGCACCATACTGATCATCCTTCCCACACCCTCTGCTGCGGCCTCGGCAATGTGCAGCCTTCAAACACACAAGACACACAGGCAGACACATAATACCAGACTTGTGGTTTTCCCACAGACCCTGTCCCCAAGGATATGGGAGAGAACAGGATAAACTCACTAGCAGAGACCTGAATCAGATATATTTGAAAAGTACTGGCCATGTGGCAATTTCCTCTCACTCAAAAGAAGCCCACTCATAAACCTGTTCTCTTCTAATAGCCCAATATTACCATACCCCTGCCTTACTACCAGCCCTACTATTTATATCTCTCCACGTTTCCTTCCCCAATACACCATTCCCAGGCCCATCACTTTAGCATCTGAGGCTACTACCTGAGAAGCAGGCACTGTGCTGGCTCCATGGAGACTGTGCTCCATTTCTGCTGTTGGGGTCTTTGAGAGACCAAGGCCAGGGGCTGAGTGCAACCTCCTCCCCATACCATCTGCAGAGCCTAAGAAGAAAAACATAAATACAAGTTGAAGCCATCTCTTCTTCTGGATCCTAAACCCTGAGCCTGGCAACACAAAACTCAGGAGTTCTTATTTCATTAAATAACAAAAATGCATCCCTTAACCCAATGAAGGAAGTGTTCCTGGAATGTAGAAACATGAGTTTCAGAATATAGATAGTTTCCTACAGGCCACATGGGTCTCAGATACAGGCCTTGAAGAACCTTGTAGAGAGTGGGCTCTGTGAACAGATAGCTGAATGTTCCCATCTTGCTTCATTTCATTTTTGTAAATACAATCAGCTTTGCTTGTCAGACTTGGGCCCAAGACTTATAATATACAGAGGAAATTGTCTGACATGGTGATTCTCTAAAGTATCTGTGATGATAAAGGGAGCTATTATCTCCAGTCTAGTTAAGAATTGAAATGACCATAGTAATCATCTATAAAACCTCCTCATTTTACATAACAGGAAAATGAGTTCCAGGGTCTGACAGGTAGATAGTAAGTAGTTTGACCAATATCAAAATTCAAGTCTCTTGATTTTCACACCTTCCTATTACTATGAGCAGGAGCTCTTCAACAACATTACTTATATGTGATGCTCTTTTATTTCCTGCATTAGCTTCTCTCAATCACTTAAATTCTAAACAATCATTCAATGCTTATCTCTTCTTCCAAATCTTGCTAGACTGTTAATACAAGAGCTGCTCCAAACTGGATATGTGATTCCCAAGGCGCTTGCCCCAACACAACTAATTAAGCCTTCCATTCTGAAAATGCACGTGCCTTTGACATTTGATATATATGTCTATCACCAATTCATCTTGATTTGATATTTTGATTCTAATATACGTATCTGACTAAAGCATGATATTGCTGATACTAAGCTAGGAGACCAGTTATTTTTGGTTTTTTTTTTTTTTGATTCACACTTAAGCTAACAAGTGTTGCCAATCTTCTTCTTTTTTTTTTTCTGCTTTTTCTCCCCAAATCCCCCCAGTATACATTGTCTATTTTTCAGTTGTGGGTCCTTCTAGTTGCGGCATGTGGGACACCACCTCAACATGACCTAGATGAGCGGCGCCATGTCCGCACCCAGGATCCAAACTGGCGAAACCCTGGGCCACTGCAGCAGAGTGCACAAAGTTAACCACTCGGCCATGGGGCCGGCCCAGCAAATCTTCTTTTTTTGTTTTTTCTGCTTTGACCAGTTATTTTTAATGTTTCCTGGTGCTTAAATGTAGTGGTTCCAATACCACTCAGATTCTTTTAAAAACACAGCTTCCTGTACCTCTCCACAGATGTACTGAATCAGAATGTTTGTGGTTAGAGGCTGGAATATTTATTTTTAAGAGGCTTCCCCAAAAAGTGTGGGAGAATATCCTCAAACATTGTTGGAGGAAATGTGAAATGTTATAGTCTTTCTAAAAAGCAATCTAGAAATAGCCATTAAAATTAAAAATATACTTACCCTCTTACCCAACAATTCTACTCCTGGGAATAAGAAGCAAAAATACCAGTATATTGTGGCATTGTTTGTAGTCACCAAGAACTAGAAATAATGTAATATCCATCTATAGCAAAATGGCAAAAAACATTATGGTATCCTCAATATCAAATATTGCCCAGCTACTAAAAAGAATGAATTGAGTAAAACTAGATGACCTGGGGGGATTTTCATGAAGTACTGTTGATTTAAAAAGAAAAAAAAAATCTGTAATATTATCCCCAAACAAAAAAACACAGTATATGTAGGTCTATATAGTATTATATGAACAGAAAAATACAGAAATATGTGTTTAGATTGTTACCTGGAAAGCGGGGGATAAAAAGTAGAGACTGATAGAAGGGGAGAAGAGATAAACAGGAAAACTGTCTATAATAAAACCCAGCATGTGTGCTATATGATCCTATTTACATAAAATTATTTCTCTATTTTTTTAAAAGCCACTCCTCAGGTGACTATGATGGGGAGCCAGATTTAAGAATCATAGCTGTAATGGTTAAAATTTGGTGCTCCCCTAATCAAGTGTGATTGCTAGACAAAGATGTGGCCATTGGAACCTCGTGAAGGGAGTAGACTATGATTCCTTTAAAGATAGTTAAGCAGAGTTGGAGGTGACCATCCATAAGTAGTACTGTTGAGGGGATTACTGGATTTGATAGAAGGTAGGGTTAACATGTCTACTCACTGATCAATAGTAACAAGAAGAAAAACTACCAGACATTATGTACTTCCTGATATGATGTAAGAAGTACAAAGCACTACCTATGAAATATTCTTATTAAAAAAATTGAGGGGCCAGCCCAGTAGCATAGCAGTTAAGTTCACAGGTTCTGCTTCAGCAGCCCAGGATTTGCAGGTTCGGATCCCTGTGTGGACCTGGCATCACTGGTCAAGCCACAGTGTGGTGGCATCCCACATACAAAATAGAGGAAGACTGGCACAGATGTTAGCTCAGGGCCAATCTTCCTAATGGAAAAAAAAATTGAACCTGATTTTAATCAAGCCTCTAGTCCTAAGTACCAGGTTACAGGAAAAACGGGCTAGAAGAACATGTTTAAAAAAAGGAAAAATTCTACTAGAATATAATCAGCAAAATCTAGAATGTGGAAGACAAATGACCAAATTTCTCAATAAATAATTGGCAAGGGGAAAAAAGAGACAAGAATCTTACAGGCTAAAAAAAAGCCTTGAGACATATCCACAAAATGCAATGTGTGGATTTGGATCCTGATTTGAAATAAACCAACTGTGAAAAGACATCAGTGGAACAATTGAGAAAATCTGAATACTGACTAGTTAGTGTATTAAGAAATTGTTGGGGCTGCCCCATGGCTGAGCGGTTAAGTTCACGTGCTCTGCTTCGGTGGCCCAGGGTTCCCACGGTTCAGATCCTGGGTGCAGACATGGCACCGCTCATCAGTCCATCTTGAGGCGGCATCCCATATGCCACAAATAGAAGGACCCACAACTGAAATATACAACTATGTACTGGGGGGATTTGGGGAGAAAAAGGAAAAAAAAAGGAAACTGTTAATTTTTTAGGTGTAATAATATTATAGTTTTGCCTTTTAAAAAAGAGTCCTTATTTGAGATACATTCCAAACTATTTATGAATGAAATGATATAACAATATATGATATATTGTCTGGGATTTGCTTTAAAATAATTCAGTGGGGAAGGGAAGTGCACTACAGCTAAATCAAAATTGGCCACATGTTGATAACTAGCCAAGATAATCACTATGGAAACCAGAGGTAAGTACAGGGGGGCTATTACAACATTTACTCTTACTCTTTACTTTTGAATATACTTGAAATTTTCCATAACAAAGTTATTTTGTATTTTTAAGCTGATGTCTACCCAGCTTCAAAATATTACAAAATTTAGAATATAAGTCAAAGGCAGTGTTTATATAACTCTTTAGAAATTATAATCATGTCAAAATTAATCTGGTCACAAAACACCATCTACTATATGAATCTATTGATATGAAATGTTCAAAATAAGCAAATCTATAGACAGAAAATAGATTAGAGGTTGCCTGGGGCTAGTGGATAGAGGGGAGGGGGAAATAACAAGTGACTACTAATGGGTAACAGGGTTTCTTTTTGGGGTGAAGACACTTTAAAACTGATTGTGGTGCTAGATGGACAACTCTGTCAATATACTAAAAAAATCATTGAATAGTACACTTTATTTTATTTTTACTTTTTAAAGATTTTATTTTTCCTTTTTCTCCCCCAAGCCCCCTGGTATATAGTTGTACATTTTAGTTGTGGGTCCTTCTGGTTGTGGCATGTGGGATGCCGCCTCAGCAGGGCTTCATGAGCAGTGCCATGTCCGCATCTGGGATCCCAACCGGCGAAACCCTGGGCCGTCAAAGCAGAGCACATGAACTTAACGACTGGGCCACGGGGCAGCCCCAGAGTTGTACACTTTAAATAGGTGAACTGTATGGTATGTAGATTATATATCAATAAAGCTTTTTTTAAAAAAAAGATTTTATTTTTTCCTTTTTCTCCTGAAAGCCCCCCAGTACATAGTTGTATATATTTCAGTTGTGGGTCCTTCTAGTTGTGGCATGTGGGAGGTCGCCTCAGCATGGCCTGATGAGCCATGCCATGTCGGCACCCAGGATTCGAACCAGTGAAACCCTGGGCCACTGAAGCAGAGCGTGCGAACTTAACCACTCTGCCACAGGGCCAGCCCCAAGCTTTTTTTTTTTTTAAAGTAAAAAGTCAGATAGAGAAAGACAAATACTGTATGATCTCACTTATAAGTGGAATCTAAAAAAAGCCAAACTCAGAAATAGAGAATAAAACAGTAGTTACCAGGGGCTGGGGGCTGGGGGAAATGGGGAGATATTGGTCAAAGGGTAGAAACTTCCAGTTATAAGATGAATAAGTTCTGGGAATCTAACGTACAGTATAATGACTATAGTTAATATTGTATTATATACATCAAAGTTGCTAAGAGAGTAGATCTTAAATGTTCTCACCACAAAAAAATTGTAATTATCTGTGGTGTTGGTCATGTTAACTAACCTTATTGTAATAATCACTTCACAATAGAGTATACAGGTATCAAACCATCACATTGTACACCTTAAACTTACACAATGTTATTTGTAAATTATATCAATAAAGCTGCAGGAAAAACTAATTTGGTGCTTAATGCATGGCTTACAATAAGATAAAGGACTCCCCCCAAAGATATATCCTGTCATATATGGATGCTACTTGGCATTCTCCTTCATCATCTACTTCCTGATTTATTTCACCTGATCACTTCTTATTCTATCTCATGTCACTTCTTAAAGACTCAATTTAAAACAGAGACTCTAACCAAAATGTGTTTGGTTTGACAAGTATTTTAAGAACTGACTTATTAAATGGGTTTTTAAAATTAGTTCTTGTTCACTATCAAGTACAAAATTAATGGTTGGTAGGTACTCTTTCATATTGTTTCCAGAAGTATAATCTTCCTAAAGGCTAATTTGCAAGTATGTATTAAAAGATTTTTAAAAGTTTATAACCTTCAACTAGTTAATACCCTTCTAAAAGTTTATTCTAAGGAGCTTATCAGAAATGTAGCCAAACACTTAAGAATATAGATATTCATCACAGTGCTATATTATCAAAAAATTGAAAGTAACCTAAGTTTCCAACCACAGTGGAATGGTTGAATATATTATGGAACATTCATATGTAGCACATTATAGTCATTGAAAGTAATTTTTTTCAAAGGGAAAATGCTCATGGATATAATGTAAGAAAATCACAGGACTAAACTATATACATATATTGTAATGATCCTACTTTCTGTAAAATCAAAATGAAATAAATATATATGTGCATAAAAACGAAGCCACAAGAAAACTCATGAAATTATTAAGAGTGGGATTATCAATGATTTTTGTTACTTGATATATTTTCAAAACTGTCTACAATGAAAAATGTTGCTATTTTGGGTGATATAAGGGGTTTTTTGGGGGGTAATATAATATTTGACATTCACTTAGTTCAATTTTAATTGCAATATATTCTTTTATATGTGTTTATTATTATTCTTAAAACACTTGACATTTGTGTCTTCTTTCTCCCTTATATTAAACAGAAAGCTAATTGAGGATGACTCCAGTTCTTCCTCACTTTTTAGAATATTCCCACACTGCCCTGTCCCATGTACCTAAGGATCACTTATAAATGTTATTGCAAAGTCTACCCTAAGATGCAGATTTTTTAAAAAACTTAATATCAAATCTTATATTTATGTGATATCCCCCCTACCCCGCCAGCTCTGGGAACATAGTAGGTACTCAATTAACACTTGTTGTTTGGCTGTAATTAAACACTGGTTGGCAGTATGCAAGGAACCTGTACCATTTTATGGAAACTGTCATACCTGAGCTAAAGATAACGTTCTCCGAGTTCAATTTCACAGAATCATACGTATCATTTTAAGAGCTGGAAGGTATCTTTAAAAGAATTATTCAATCAATTCTTTCATTTTACAGGTAAAAACTTGGCCCTGGGATTTTAGTGACTTGTCCAAATTTATACTGAGAGTCAATGATGGAGCCAGGACAATATTCCAGGCTTTGGAGTTCTTAAGTGCATCAATCTAAGTTATAAATATTCTTCATATCTTCAATTTCCAGAACTAAGTCTGTGATGTGCATTTAAGGTGTTGACATCACTCTTCACATCATATAATCTCATGGAGAGTCAGTGAACAGGTACCCTATAGGCATATCACCTTGAAAATTCTAAACCTGGCAGTTCCTGAAGGGATCAAGGAAAACTATTGATATTGCTGGTTCAGTAATGATCTGGAAATACCACATTGGAGACTTGGCTCAATGTAGACATCCTTGTTGCAAGTTAGATCTGAAAGCTAGATCTTGGGATTAGTTCAGCTTTTAAGCCACAGAAGGATGACTTTTCCTCTCAGCCTCCCCCACCTTATCCTGAGTCACTCTCAAAGACCTATGAACCATTCCTTAATACTGCATACTACAGAATCTCTGGGCATATACTCATTGGTCTCTTTCTTTAGAAGGAGGGAACCAGACTGTGAGCGATGATTCTGTCCCCATTCTTCACTCCAGCTAGAAAAGTATCTAGCCCTTGTCCTGAATTCTTTATGAATAAAGTCAGTTCTACTACCACCTCTTAAGCTAGGGATATTATTTGAACAGACCACCACCCCCCCTTCTGATCTTTTCCTCCTGTTTTTAGCTTTCATATGTCACCCGCTCCCCCTGCCCCTGTTGCATTCTTACCTGTTAGACTAAGTGGATGCCAGGTCACATCTTGCTGCCCCCATCCAGAACAGCCAGCTTGAGAAGCCTGAAGACTGGCCTGGTAGAGAGACTCCAATTCTGAGGTCTCCTGCTCTGTGTCTTGGTTCCAATGTGGATGCAAATGGATGTGGTTTATTTCTGGATAGGCTACACAGATATGGGAATCGTAGGGGGAGGACTTCATTCCTGGCACAGGGACCCCATGTTTAAGCTGAGAATCACAGAGCCTTGTGACATTCACCCAGGAATCCAAAGGCAAGGAAGTCCCCAAGTCAATGCCACTGTCCAGCTCCTTAGGCCTAGCATTGCTCACTTGAGACGGCTTTCCTTGGTACATACCTGGCTCTGCCAACCTGAGCTGTCCTCCCCTAGAAGTTTCACCATTAGGTAGCCCAGAGTTCATGCCAAGAGAAGGATGATCAACAGGCTTTTCCCAGGAAGGCAGTCTGCCCCTACCGTCCACAGAGGATTGCTGTTTTGCCCAAGGCCAATGGCCTTTCCCTTGACCCTGTAGGAAAGGAGGCTTAGAGTCAGAAGAAGAGTTCTTCCTTAGACTATTTGGCAAACTTCTATCCTGGGAACCTGTACCATCCTTTGTGGAGGCACCCTGCATTCTCTGAAACTGCTCTGCCAGAGAGCGGACAAGCCCCTTTGTGCTGGGAAACTCTGGCCTATAGGGCTCCTCATTGCCTCCATCCACTTTTGAAGTCAAAGTTTTCAGGCTTTTGGTTTGGAAGCATTGGTTATTTTTCTGTACAGTATCAGGAGAGTGAAGCACAGATGAGTAAGCAGCAGGCATTATGGGGTGGCAGCCTCTGTACAGGGGAAGTTTGGGCTGAACTGATGAACTTGAAGGACTACAGCCTAGGCTGTGTGCATCTCCTCTCTCAGAGGTGGTTGTTCCAGTTGGATGTGACCAAGGCATCACCTGGGATGAGTCAGCAGGATCCCTCTTGTCTTGGAATAGCTGTTCTTGATCAATGCCTCTTCCTTCTTGTGGGGGGTACCTGATGCAACTGCTGTTGTCACCCCTGCAGCCTTGCAGCTTACCCTCTGGTACAACCAGTGGTTCCCAACGATGATGAGAATTCTTCTCAGTCCTCCCTGGTGTTTTAGGTAAGCCCGACCTATGGAATGCAGAGGGGTCAGTGCTATCCACCTCAGCTGAAGTCAGAAGGTTTGAGGCAGACTTATTGGGGGAATTGTGCTGTGGAGCAGACAGGGCAGATGACTCTGGGAATAGTGATGAGCGCAACTCATGGCAGGAAGCAGGTGAGCGGACGAAAGAACTGGTCCCAAACTCTGTAGTCGTGCAGGGTTCCAGGTGGGCCTCCCGGTTTAACAATACTTGGAGCGGGATAGGCTGTTCACTGAAAGAAATGGAGAGAGCCAGTCATAAGCTGCCTTGATTCCACTTGCAAAAAGAACTGTTCACTCAGTTCTCATTTCTAGCTATCCACAGAGGGAATGGTGAAAATAAATGAAAAGAAAAGCATAAGTAGAGCCAATAATTCAGAGGTTTACAAGAGAAGGCATATGGTCAGCTCACACCCAAACAACAGGTAGTATTAATCCTCTTTATTGAATGCCCTCACCACAGTTGCACACAATATTATTACATGAAGCCCTCACCAATATTCCTCACTACCTGTGAAGTCCTGTTCCCATCTTATTCTACTCACAAATTAGAAAACAAAAATTGCTAGTCCCACATGCAGATGACATGGAAGGTAAGCAAAGCCTAGAAATCACTCATACCTGGGGTCCTGAGAGGCAGACCAGCCAAAAGTACCAAAAGGCCACATTTACAGGACAGGGTGATTTTGGCTCATAGATTATATAGAAATCAACCATTTCAAGTGTGTTTTCATAATCTGGATTTGGTTGTATTACATACTGAGATGTTTCCCCAAAGTAATGTACTGTAACTCTCTTGAGATTTGGGAGTGGAAGTAGGGATTAACTGCATTTAGCTGGTTTCTCACTAATTGTTTTGTACTTCTGAACTAAAAAACTCAGTATTAGAAGCACTTAAAAAAAAACTTCAATCACTCACATACATCAAATGGCATAAGTTTTCTGGAGAGTTTAGTTGCCTAAATTCAAAACACATCTCTGATGGGATTCTTGGATCAGCATTCAATAGTGGAATATAAAACAGGAGAAAAGAAGAAAAAGGAAGATCCTAGCTACAAGCACTAAATCTGAATGATAATATACCATAAACTTTTACGGGTATAGTCACCCAGTCACCCTTACCACATTATGAAGAATATGATATTATACTTATATGGGAAACTAATGGGAGTCAAACAGATGTGGGTTTGGATTCCATGCTTCTACCACTTACCAGCTGAGTAATCCTGGGTACTTTATTTATATTATCCTCTCTGAGCCTGAGTTTCCTTATTTATAAAACATTGCTAAATAATAGTCCCTATCTCCTAAGGTTATTGTGAGAATTAAATAAAATAAAACATAAAGTGTCTAGCTTAGTGCCAAGGCATAAATAAATGTTAAAAACCTCTTAGCTGCTTTTATAATATTTATTTTATGAAAGCTGCTCAGGCTTGTTAACAGCCAAAAATAATTTTTACTTAAATCTATCTATTCTAAGTAACAGCCAAATTCAAGGGCTAAAATGGGGGAACTACACCAATGGCCACAGGGACTTTTTTCCTAGTCCTTACTATAGGGAAGCAAAACAAAGGGAAGCATTGTGTCTCTTCTTTCTGGTTCAAGAGAACAAGGAAGACTGCTTTCTCTGCTTCCACGAGTGATAGGAAGCACTGAAATACCAAAATAAATCATATAGTTTCTCCTGCAATATGAAATGTAGCTCAGATTGCCATGTCTAAGAATATAATACATACAAACTTAATAATCATGTTATTACATAATCCAGGCACAAACTCACCCACAGGAAATATGGACAAGTGGTCTACTTATTATGCTATACTTTCTGCATCTTTCTAGGAACTCTTAAGAAAAGGACCAGCAGGGGCCAGCCCAGTGGCGCAGCAGTTAAGTGTGCACGTTCTGCTTCAGCGGCCCAGGGTTCGCCGGTTTGGATCCCAACTGCAGACATGGCACCACTTGGCATGCCATGCTATGGTAGGCATCCCACATATAAAGTAGAGGAAGATGGGCACGGATGTTAGCTCAGGGCCAGTCTTCCTCAGCGAAAAGAAGAGGATTGGCAGCAGTTAGCTTAAGGCTAATCTTACTCAAAATAAAAAAAAAGAAAAGGACCAGCAGTGAGAAGAGTTTTTCACTGTATGTCTGACCTGAGAGAAGAAATCTTTTCAGAGGACTCTTCTATCTCCCCTGTAGCGCCAAGACAATGAGAGCTCTGGCTGTGGAGCACCCATGGTCACTTCCTCCCCTGGCATCCATAAACTACAGTGGTTCCCAGGCACTACCTTGTTGTCTGAGGGAGGGCCTCCCCCTGTGTGAGGAGGCAGGCTGAGGGCTGCGACGGCTGCTGCGATGCTTGCTGCTGCTGCATGCGATCCTGCAGGCTCCGCGCTTTTCGAATACTGATTTGCAACTTCTTATCGACTAGGGCTCTGCTGTGCGTGCTAGAGCTGGCACCATGCAGGGCAAGTCTTAGTTTAGCTAAAATGCAAAAGAAAATACAGCAGAAACAGAACACAAAATACAAACAAAAATAAAAAGAATAAAATTGAACCAAAAATGAGCAAAGATATGCAGTAAAACTCAAAATATGCAGCAGGAATGCAAGGCGTGGACCATGCTTATGCTGTCCAGGGTACAGAACAGGCTCTGGCTATAAAGAACATTCATAGAAGCCATGGAGGCCAAAGAGGTTAATTCAAATTTAAAAAAACAAATGAAAAGAAAACAACTAAACTAAAATGAGTCTGGAAGAAACTGGTGATTCCGTCTTAGAGGTTGCCACTCTCATTGTCCTTTGCAACTGACCTGTCCGACTCTAGTCTCCACTCTCTGCTCCCAACTCCCTCTTCCTGACAGCCAACAGCAGAAATAAGATCCAAACCTGTATCTGTCTTTATAGAACACAGCCTCTTATGGGTCACATTTAAGAACCAGATACAAATTCTAAGCCTTAGTCCCTTGCTGTAACCTTAGGGTGCCCCATACCAGGAAAGCAGGGGAGAAACAAAGAATCAAATATGCAGTGCAGAGTCACGGGCCTGGGAAGTCACAGCCAACTTATTCATTTCTTCCTACCATAAGCTCCACCTCACTAGTCAGTAACTAAAGAGTAGACTAACCTCACACCTGAGGTCTAACTTTATCTTGGGATGAGAAGGCAGGCACAGCTGGATAGTTCATCTGTGGACTCCTGCTGAGGTTATTCCAGTACATATCCATAGGCCACAGTGACAGTGCTTGGCACACTTAGAAATCTCAAGGGCAAATATAGCTAAAGGGCCTCAGTTTGGGAGAGTGAGAGTGAGGAGACATAAAAGCTGTTTTTATCCCATCTGAGTGATGACACTAATAATACCTACTGTGAAGTTAGTTAAAAGTGCCATAGCCATAGCAGTTAGAGTTACTTACAGATAGCTTCATTACAGACAGCCAAAGCTGCAGCATAGTCTCCCTTCTGTTCCAGATGCAGCGACTCTTCAAACACTGAATCTGCCTCTTGCAGGGACCTCTCAAAGCCGTTACTCCTCCCTGAAAGGGCCAGCACTTTTCATTTTCATTACAATTCATTACAATTCTTTCTATGTACTGTTGTTTCCCTTCAGTACACATAGATTCTTGCTGCTGAGCCTTTGGTCTACCCTTATTCCAACTGTCCAATGCTATTAAGAATTCTCTGAAATACACAAGACACCCATTTTTGCCTTAACTGAGATCTTACCAAGGTCATGAAAGAGAAGCATGTCATTGTCCTACAGATTCCAACTTCAAGACCTCGTAGGGGGTCCTTCAAAGAAAGAACAAACTATTGTCTACACCATAAAGGCGGGTTCCTATGCCTGGAACTGACCTGCTTTCCCACAATAAGACACATCTTGCCAACCAGTGTCAGAATGTCTGCTGAGACCTCCACTGCTGTGTTAAGGCAAAAGTGGCTTTACTACTCTGTGGAAAGCCATCTGTAACACTTCTTTCCTACATCAATTCACAGTCCACTCTGCACTACCCTCAACTGAAAAATCAGTACACTTGTTGGGCACAGGTGATCTACAGTTCCTAACCTCAATATATCCACCAGGCCAGTTGAACCGTCTTTGTTGTTGGTTTACACACACATACCTTTCATCAACACTGCTAAGTATTTACTTTTATCATGCCCTTGCTCACCAAATCTACTGCAAAAAAAGTCAACTTCCCATACAGTGAGCATGAGATATTCCTCCTCTGAATATCTGTAAGTGGAGATATTCACACCTCTGAAAGTGAATGTGTGCCAAAGCAGGAGCAGGAGAGTCCAAGTGAAAAAATGAGAAAGTACCATAAGAGCAACTTTTGCAAAAGAATCCTCAAGTTTATGTACCCCCACCCCCCCCGCCTTTTACTCACTCCTAACCGTAAATTGGTAGTAAGCTGTAATGTAAGTTGACCTACAGTTGGGCTTAACAGTGAGTTTTCACAAGCTCACAAGAAAAACAAATCAAAATGTCAGAGTCATTTCTCTGACAATGTCTCCATCCTCCACTTACCTCCAGGTAACAGAGCCAAGTAACGGTTCTTCCACATCCCTAACATTCACTCCCTAACTCACCATGGCTTTTGGAGAGCAATGGGAAGGCAGTGGAAGCAGCAAGTTGGTTCTGAAGAACTAGGCATTCAGGTTCTAGCCCACCTCCAGAGATTTGGTCCCCCACTCTCCAGGCCTGAAGTTTTCTCATATTGAAATCAATTTAATCTATCAACTTAATCTATAAACAACCTTTATAATTTGAGGTAGTGGCTAGAGCCATTAAAACAAAGTTCCCTACAGAGATATGGGTGAACTACAATTGATCAATCACTATGCTAGATTTTAATTCTTACCCTCTAGAATTTTAGCACTCTATTCCTTGCTCCTCCAGGAGATGCTGAACCAAAGTATGGAGAATTGACAATGAAATATAGCCAGAAGGATTCCCTTTCAACTTTAATGTACTACCCAACTGACAGAGGGGGAAATAAAGGCGAGGGAGGGAGATGACAAGATCCCTCTTTCAGAAGCAATATAAACTTGAGATACCAATGTGATATAGCTTGAGGACAAAAAGTAAGAAAAGACTATCCAAATATAGGGACAGCGAATGAATTAGGAATTTAAAACTAATTTGGAAACAAATATAACGCCTTGGGAAATATAAGGCAACAATTGCCTTGAATTAAAAGACAATAGGATTAGAAGAGAAAAGTGGCCCCCAAATAGGGCCCCAAATTAACCCAGGAAGCTTCTCTAAGTGTTGATAAAAAGAGGGAATTGATCAGTAGAAAGTCATCACCCAAAATAGTATTGACTCCTATTATTTACACTTCTTTAGCACAATTTGTGATAACTGGGGGTTCTGAATAATAGAGTAATAAATTCATTTTATAGAAAGAAAAATGGAGATACAGTTTTCAGAGCCTATTTAAGGTTAAATACCTCAGCCTTTTGAACTCACATTTTGAAGGCTAGTCTCTTATGATACAAAGTGACGTCCTAAAGCAATTGAAGAAAAAAATGTGACTAATCCTCAGATGCCCCACATTAAAGTCAAGTCCATGAAAATCGTATGAGATTGGGAAATGAGTCATCAGAGGAGCAAAAGGCAATCAGGCTCTGTGTTTCTTAGAACCTGTTTGGCAGATCCACTTTCCTGAAGTTACAGGTGGGAAATCTCAAGGGTATGTTTCTGCCCAGCAAGTAGGATTCCCCTCACTGTCAGAGTGGCTTGTTCACTGCCCTTTCTTCTGTTTCTGAATTGTGACTAGTTTTATTTACACCTTCTATAGATGTTCATGAGAAATATTTTTTGTGAACAATATACTATTTCTAGGCTATAGGCTTTTAATAGATGGGCCCCAAATCAGTGACTGTCTGCAGTCAACAGGCTTGTCACCTTCTACTTTAGCTCTCACTAAAATGGCTGAATTATAATAAAATATAACTTTGCTAAAAAGACGGGGAATTTACAAGCTTTAACACTTTTTTTCTTCCCCCTCTCTCTCTGTCCCCATCACCTACAACCTAATCTCCCAACAATTACCCTGACTCTGCAGTTCATCCAAGTCCATGAAGCGGCTGGGATGAGGGTTAAACCCTTTAGCTGCCTCTAATTCCTTCTCCTGTTTCCTTCGAAGTTCCTGTTCCTGGGCCCTCCTGGCCACCTCTTCCTGCAATTCATCCAGTTCGCTTTTGGAAGATATCTCCCCACCTGGAATAGAAGCAAGGGAGAAGAGAAGTTGCCAGCATTCCACAACCAAAATTAAGCACCTGCTGCATTTATGGCCACTGCACTGCTTTTCCTTTGGAACTCTTGGCTTCAATTTGGAGTTCATATTTTGGATAGCATTTTCCATATCAGATTCAGCATGAGACCTGGACTGTGAATGATAATAATAATAATGAATATTTATTGAACGCTTAATAACATGACAACTAACATTTGTTGAGCATTTACTATGAGACGGGCATAGTTTTAACTCTTTTACATATATTATTTTATTTAATTCTCACAACCTGTGAGGTAGATATTATTACTGCCCACATTTCAGGAATGAGGAAACTGAGTCACAAAGAGGATAAATAACTTGC
The DNA here is from genome assembly GCF_041296235.1 of Equus asinus. NCBI lineage: Eukaryota > Metazoa > Chordata > Mammalia > Perissodactyla > Equidae > Equus > Equus asinus. Next base: position 61,995,739 of record NC_091791.1, read on the forward strand.
CCAAGATAACGCAGATGGTAATAGTGGAGCAGAATTAAAGTCAAATAGGTTAAATTCACAACCCATGCTCTTAATCATCAGGGAGCATTCTCTGCCACATGCTGCCACTGACTTACTGGGAAGCTTCAAGCAAGTCAATTTCTCACTCATAATTTCTACCATCTCTTTAATGAGTTTGTAAAATACCTATAGTAGTAAAAACTTAATTTTATCAGTGTTCACAGATGGAACCAAATAGATCTAAAAGGATGTCCATGATATATTAAGCAAAAAATAGTGACAGAATAATATGTATAGTATGACTTCATTTTATTTTTATTTACTTATTTATTTATTTATTTATTTATTTATTTTTCTTGTTCTCCCCAAAGCCCCTCAGTACATAGTTGTATATTCTTCGTTGTGGGTCCTTTTAGTTGTGGCATGTGGGATGCTGCCTCAGCATGGTCTGATGAGCAGTGCCATGTCGGCGCCCAGGATTCGAACCAACGAAACACTGGGCCGCCTGCAGCAGAGCACGCAAACTTAAACACTCGGCCACAGGGCCAGCCCCTTCATTTTATTTTTTAAAAAATGGTAGTAATAAACTTATCTATATAATTGTATAAGCATAGAAAAAGATGTAGAAAGATATATACCATAATGGTAACATTGGTTCGTTCAATTTGAAGAGGCAAAGGGCAGGTTACTGAATTGTTGGACTTATTTTACTTCTGTAATTTTTTAAAAGAGTGATCAAAGTCACCACATAAAAATATTTGTTTTGTGCCAGACTAAAATAACTGGATCAAATTGTGGGGCATAGGTAGGGTTCACTTTATAAAGAGGATGTTGGGGTGGTATGATGTGTGAGGAATTTGTTATAACTCCTTGCTAAATATCTTTTACCAGTTGAGGAATCTACCCAGCTGGTCTGGAATTAGGGCTATTAGAGAAATCATCAGATTCTGTTTTTAATGTGTTGAAAAGGTATTAGCTATCTCAAGAAAAGAGAAGGGTGAATAGGCTCATGCATGATCACAGTTTCTCAAAACAATGTTAGTCAATATGAAATAAATTAAAATGTGGGAAATAAACTAAATGCATAATTTCATTAGGAAGCATGAATTTCTTCCACAAGTTTCTAACTATAACCTACTCCAGCCCAGGATTTCAGAGATACCTGCTTCTACAGGTATTGTTCTGCTCTGCTAGATGTCAACAACCTATAGCATGCAAGCCTAAAAGAGTTCATGACGTTTTACTACTGCTGCATACCTCCCTTCCAGCCACCTCTAAGAACTTTCAATAGTTATCTTGAGAATTTTTGGTCATACCAATAATGTTCCTCGTCTCATCTCTACAGGCCTGCACACAGTATTCTGTCCTCATTCCCTAGTAAGCTGGCCACAGATCTACACCGAGAATCTTATCAAATCAGACCATAGTTAGATTTCTGCCCACACACACTATTCCAATTGATCTAACAGAGCAGAAAAGAAGATGAAACGTATCTTTCAGAGAAGCTTGACCTCTAAGTTAGAAAAGTAGCTCCCAGAACTCCTCAGCAGGCTAAACGATATTGTATACTCACCACCTTCCCTCAGTCATTGCAAAAAGTCTCCATGTTGGGCACACTACCTAGCTAGCACCTCAATTTTCAGTTCTAAATAAAAGATTTATTTTGAACCATTTGGACTGCATCTTCACTTAAGTGGAACATGCACTGTAAGTATATATGTGTGTTGTGAGAGGAACGTAAAAGGTAGCTAAACCTTACGACTACCTCAAATATCTACCCTTGGTGTTTCACACCTGAAATTCCAGTATCCCTTTATCTTCAGACTTTGACTTGTTAAAATGCTAGTTCCTCTTAGAGAAAGCATTCTTTAAACTGTTTTCCATCACTCACATTTAGTGTGAAGGAGTCAGATCATTCCTTGAGAGTTTGCTTTGAGAAGGAGGGAGTATGAGACACAAGGCACTCTGAAGAATGGAAAACAAAACAGGGATACTGGACAGGATGTAGAGGCAAGGGTAGGCTTGACCTGCTTATTTCCCAGTTTTGCCCATAGCCTACATATTCCACCTTGTCTCTCAATTCGTAGTACTAAACAATAAGAAATCCATTCCCAGAGCTTCCGGGTTGGTGAACACATGGAGAGATTCAGGGACAGTGGCACACTTGGAAAGGGCATGGAAGCTCTGTGTCCTTTCCTCACACCTTGCCCTATGCATCTCTTCCATCTGGCCGTTCCTGAGTTAATGTCTGATTTATTGAGAAATTAAGCATTGGAGGAGAGTGACGTCAGCATCGTGGCGGAGTGAGCCTCTCCCTTGGCCTCTCCCCTTGAAGATACAACCAAAAGGACATTCATACACCAACAGAGGACATATACATATCACAAAAGACGTGTGAGAGACCCAGGCAGCCATACACCTCAAGGTGGTCATGGGGCTGGGTCCTCCAGAGGAAGTGGAAACTGATCTGCAGGAGCTCCATGGAGAGAGACAGGCTGTGGCAGCAGGAAGTACACAGGTGAAAAGGGCAGCATGGAAAGTGTGCAGTCCCAGAATCATCTGAAGCACAGTGCAGAGGGTGTGGCAGCAGTGTAGGGGAAAGTGCACAGAAGAGGGAGGTGCCCCATCCCTGCCCAACACTCCAGCCCCAGGATCACCCACAGCACAGCCCAGAGAGCTTGGTGGCAGCAGCAGGGAAAGTGTGCAGGTGAGGAGAGGCACCCTGTCCCCACCCAGCACCCCAGCTCCACTATCACCTGGTGCACAGAGTAGTGAGCAAGGGAGCAGCAGCTAAGAAAAAGGAAAGTGCACAGTCCTACAATCGCCCAGAGCTCCAAACAGAGAGACAAGCAGGGGCTGGGGGAAGCACTGGGGAGTATCCCTCCCCCTGTCCAGTGCTCCAGATCTGCTATTGATCAGGTGCTCAGAGAGAAAAGCAGTCAGTGGCCAGAGCTGAGGAGCCCCTGCTTGTGCCGGACCCAGAATACACAGCACCTGATCCCCACCCAGTGGTGATACGTGGCAGCTACGATCAGATAAGAGCACCATGAGGAAGCAAAAATCCACTCCATCAAGCAGTATGAGTAGATATACTAAATCTCCAGACCAGAAGGAAAGTGACAAGTACCCAGAAACCAACCCTGAAGGCAGAGAAATCCACAACCTAAATGACAAAGAATTCAAAACAGCTATCGTTAAAAAACCTCAATGAGTTACAAGAAAACACAGAAAGACAAATTAACAAATTCAGGAGCTTCTTCACAAAGAAGATTGAAACCGCAAAGAAGAACCAATCAGAATTGTTGGAGATGAAAACCATAATGGATGAAATAAAGAAAAATCTGGATTCCCTAAACAACAGAGCTCACAATATGGAGGAGAGAATCAGCCAGTTAGAGGATAGTGCTATAGAAATGCTTCAGAGGGAGGAGAAGAGAGAACTAAGACTAAAAAGAAATGAGGAAGCTCTCAGAGAAATATCTGACTCAATCAGGAAATGGAACATAAGTATTATAGGTATTCTAGAGGGGGAAGAGAAAGAGAATGGAGCAGAGAGCTTGTTCAAAGAAATAATAGCTGAGAACTTCCCAAACCTGGGGAGGGAGCTGGAAATCCATGTGAAAGAGGCCTCCAGATCTCCTAACATTGTCAATGTAAAAAAGACCCACTCCAAGGCCTATAGTAGTGAAGCTGGCAAGAGTCAAGGACAAAGAAAATATACTAAGGGCAGCAAAGCAGAAGAAAATAACTTACAAAGGAACCCCTATCAGGCTTTTGGTAGATTTCTCAGCAGAAACCTTACAGGCTAGGAGTGGAATGATATCTTCAAAATGCTGAAAGACAAAAACTTTCAGCCAAGAATACTCTATCCAGCAAAAATCTCCTTCCGATATGACAGGGAAATAAAAACTTTCCCAAATAAACAAAAGCTAAGGAAGTTCATCGCCACAAGACCCCCCCTACAAGAAATCCTCAAGAAGGCCCTCACACATAAAAAAAAAGAAAGAAAGAAAGGGGCTACAAAGCCCTGAGCAAGGAGATGAATGGGTAGGCAATAATCAGAAAGTGACAGCTCTCTATCAGATCAGCTTAGTAAACACTTAATTTTAACATCAAGGATAAAGAAAAAGAAAACACCAAAACAAAAATGATCTCATCATTTTAACCACAAACTCACAACACACAAGATGGAAAAAGGTAGGAGAAAAATAACTTAGAAGGGAAGAGGAAAGGGATGGAATCAGTATAGCCTAAGGAAATAAGAGGCTATCAGAAAAATGGACTATCTCAACTGTGAGATTTTTTATACAAACCTAAGGATAACCACTAAACAAATAATTAGAATAGAGATATTTATGATAAACAAGAAGAAAATGAAGAAAACCAACAGAGAAAACTACCTAATCAAATTGGTAGTCTGAAATACACAGGACAAGAAACAAAGGAAATGCAGAAGAACAAGGAAACATGTGATAAGATGACAACATTAAGCCCTCATATATCAATAATCACTCTAAATGTAAATGGAATGAATTCTCCAATCAAAAGACAGAGTGGCAGGATGGATTAAAGAACAAGATTCAACAATATGCTGCCTCCAGGAAACACATCTCAGCTCTAGAAACAAATACAGGCTCAGAGTGAAGGGATGGAAGACAATACTGCAAACTAAGGGCAATCAAAAGAAAGCAGGTGTTGCCATACTTATATCAGACAAAGTAGACTTCAGGATAAACTGGTAAAGAGAGACACAGAGGGGCAGTATATAATGATAAAACGGACTTTCCACCAAGAAGACATAACACTTATAAACATGACTTCACCCAACACAGGATCACCAAAGTACATAAAGCAACTATTAACAAACCTAAAAGCAGATATCAACAACAACACAGTAATAGTAGGGGACCTCAACACCCCACTTACATCAATGGATAGATCATCCAGACAAAAAGTCAACAGGGAGAAAGTGGACTTAAATGAAAACCTAGACCAGATGAACTTAACAGATATATAGAGAGCACTCCATCCAAAAACAGCAGAATAGACATTCTTCTCAAGTGCACATGGAACATTCTCAAGGACAGCCCATATATTGGGAAACAAGGCAAACCCCAATAAATTTAGGAAGATTGAAATCACATCTACTATCTTTTCTGACCATAATGCGGTGAAATTAGAAACCAACTACAAGAAAAAATCTGGAAAAGGAACAAAAATGTAGAGACTATACAACATGCTACTCAACAACCAATGGGTCGTCAAAGAAATAAAGGGAGAAGCCAAAAAATATTTGGAGACACATGAGAATGAAAACACATCATTCCAATTCTTATGCGATGCAGCAAAAGCAGTCCTAAGATGGAAATTTATAGCAATACAAGCCCATGTTAACAAACAAGAAAAAGCTCAAATAGTCTTAAACTACACCTAACAGAATTAGAAAAAGAACAAACAAAGCCCAAACTCAGCAGAAGGAGGAAAATAATAAAAATTAGAGCAAAAATAAATGAAATTGAAACAAAAAAGACTGTAAAAAGGGTCAATGAAACAAGAAGCTGGTTCTTTGAGAGGATATACAAAATTGACAAACCCTTAGCCAGACTGACTAAGAGAAAAAGAGAGAAGGCTCAAATAAATAAAATTAGAAAGAGGAGAAATTACAACAGATACCAGAGAAGCACAAAAGATTATAAGAGAATATTATGAAAAACAATATTCCAACAAAATGGACAACCTAGAAGAAGTGGGTAAATTCTTAGACTCTTACAATCTCCCAAAACTGAATCAAGAAGAAATAGAGAATCTGAGTAGACCAATCACAAATAAAGAGATTGAAACAGTAGCCAAAAACCTCCCCCAAATTAAAAGTCCAGGATCAGATGGCTTCTCGAGAATTCTACCAAACTTCTCAAACTATTCCAAAAAATTGAGGGAGACGGAAATATTCCTAACACATTCTACGAGGCCAACATCACCCTGATCCCAAAGCCAGACAAGGACAACACAAAGAAGGAAAATTACGGGCAAATAACACTGATGAACATAGATGCAAAAATCTTCAACAAAATATTGGCAAACCAAATACAGCAATACATTAAAAAGAGCATACACCATGATCAAGTGGGATTCATACTGAGGACACAGGGATGGTTCAACATCCTCAAATCAATCAATGTGATACACCATATTAACAAAAGGAGGAATAAAAACCACATGATCATCTCCATAGATGCAGAGAAAGCATTTGACAGGGTACAACATCTGTTCATGATAAAAACTTTCAATAAAACAGGTATAGAAGGAAAATACCTCAACATAATAAAGGCCATATATGACAAACCCAAGGCCAACATCATACTCAATGGGGGAAAACTGAAAGCCATCCCGCTGAGAAGAGGAACAAGACAAGGGTGCCCACACTCACCACTCTTAATTAACATAGTACTAGAAGTTTTGGCCAGAGTAATCAGGCAGGAAAAAGAAATAAAAGGAATCCAAATAGGCAATGAAGAAGTGAAACTCTTGCTGTTTGCAGACAACATGATTTTATATATAGAAAACCCTAAAGAATCCATTGGAAAACTATTAGAAATAATTAAAAACTACAGCAAAGTTGCAGGATACAAAGTCAATGTACAAAAATCAGTGGCATTTCTATACTCTAATAATGAACTAACAGAACAAGAACTCAAGAATACAACCCTAATTACAATCACAACAAAAAGAATAAAATATCCAGGGATAAATTTAATCAAAGAGGTGAAAGACCTATAGAAAGAAAACTATAAGAAATTACTGAAAGAAATTGAGAATGACATAAAGAAACGGAAAGACATTCCACGTACATGGATTGGAAAAATAAACACACTTAAAATGTGCATACTACCTAAAGCAATCTACAGATTCAATGCAATCCCAATCAGAATTCCAACGATATTCTTCACAGAAATAAAACAAAGAATCTTAAAATTCACATTGGGCAACCAAAGACCCCAAATAGGCAAAGCAATCCTGAGAAACAAGAACAAAGCTGGTGGCATCACAATCCCTGACTTCAAAACATATTAGAAAGCTGTAGTAATCAAAACAGCATGGTACTGGTACAAAACCAGGTATACAGATCAATGAAACAGAATTGAAAGCCCAGAAACAAAACCACACATCTATGGACAGCTAATCTTTGACAAAGGAGCCAAGAACATACAATGGAGAAAGGAAAGCCTCTTCAATAAATGGTGTTGGGAAAACTGGATAGCCACACGCAAAAGAATGAAAGTAAACCATTATCTTCCTCCATACACACAAATAGACTTAAAATGGATCAAACATTTGAAGGTAAGACCTGAAACCATAAAACTTCTGGAAGAAAATATAGGCAGTATACTCTTTGACATCAGTCTTAAAAGGATCTTTACAAATACGATGTCAACTCAGATAAGGGAAACAAAAGAAAAAATAAACAAGTGGGACTTCATCAGACTAAAGAGCTCTGGAAGGCAAAGGAAACCAAGATCAAAATGAAAAAACAACTCACGAACTGGGAGAAAATATTTGCAAGTCATATATCCAATAAGGGGTTAATCTCCATAATATATAAAGAACTCACACAACTGAACTACAAAAAAATAAACAACCCAATCAAAAAGTGGGCAGAGGATATGAACAGACATTTTTCCAAAGAAGACATACAGATGGCCAACAGGCATGTGAAAAGATGCTCAATATCACTAATAATCATGGAGATGCCAATCAAAACTACATTAGATATCATCTTACACCTGTTAGAATGGCTATAATCACCAAGACAAAAAATAATAAATGGTGGAGAGGTTGTGGAGAAAAGGGAACCCCCATGCACTCTGGTCGGAATGCAAACTGGTACAGCCACTTTGGAAAACAGTATGGAGATTTCTCAAAAAATTAAAAATAGAATTACCATATGACCCAGCTATCCCACTACTGGGTATTTATCCAAAGAACTTGAAATCAACAATACAAAGAGACTTATGCACCCCTATGTTCATTGCAGCATTACTCACAACAGCCAAGACATGGAAGCAACCCAAGTAACCAGCGACTGATGATTAGATAAAGAAGATGTGGTGTGTATATATACAATGGAATACTACTCAGCCATAAAAGAAAGACATAATTGTCCCACTCACAGTCACATGGATGGACCTTGAGGGCATCATGTTAAGCAAAATAAGCCAGATAGAGAAAGGCAAACACTGTATGATTTCACTCATATGTGGAATATAAGCAAACTTATGGACAAAGAGAACAACTTAGTGATTACCAGGGGGAAGGAGAGGGGAGAGAGTGGGCACAAGGGGTGCAGGGGCACATTTATATGGTGTTTGACAAATCTTAATGTACAACTGAAATTTCACAATGTTAAAAAACTATTTAGACCATAATAAAAAAAAACAAAAAAGAAAGAAATCCATTCCCAAGAAGCTGCCTCTATATCAAGGAAAGCCCTAGGACTTATTCTTCTATGGAATTCAGGTGCTGCTGACACTGTTCACTATATTTCTGTTCCTTCTTGCTCCCACAAGGGCTCTCTCCAAGGTAGAAAAAAACAATCAGGCAAGCTGTGATGGAGAACAAAAAATAAATAAATCCAAAAATGGAGCAGCCCACATGCCTGTACATTTACATTCTGATGGAATATTCAAAGTGCAACTGTCCTCTAATTTCAAATGTGCTCAGCTAAGGCTGTTTCCCAAATAGCATTGGCAGCCAAATTCAATACTCCAAATCCAGGGTCCTTTTGCTTACCTGCAATGGGCTGATTCTTTGTCCAACCACTCCTGGATGCTGTGGAGTCCGTCTCCAGGATGCTACTGCTGTGAGACTTTGGGATGTGATGCCAGGAAGGTGCCAATCCAGCTGATCTCTTAGCACTTGGATCCCTTCAAAAGAGAACCAGAGTCCAGTAAAAGAAACAGAAGGGTGATAAACTAGCAACATTCCTGGGACTAAATTCCCTCAAAAAAACAACAAAACATCAAACTAATATAATTAAAGTATCCACTATACTACCTCTGAAAAATTGAAATATCCATTCAGTCCCTCATCTTATCTCACCTCATTCACATTTTGTGCATCTAGCACAGTTTCTGGCACAAAGTTTACTTAATGAATTAATAAACAAATGCTCTCATATGGATTGCCTTCCTTCCTTACACCTTTGTAGCATCTTCTCATGTATAAAACTGAATAGGGTCCTGTGGCCAGGGAAGAACAATGGGAAAGTATGAGGATGTGGTTGCCACCCTTGAAGGTGTAATCACTCCTTCCAAAGCAGCTGTACAGTTAGGAAACTTGCCTCTGTGGCAACTCAGTAAAAACAATGTATGAAGATATGAAATTTATAGCAAAATGGGCCCTATGGACAGGGTACAATGAGCTTTATTAAACTGTGATCATTATCTTATGGAATTATGAATATCATTGGCTTCATTAAACACAGAATCCCCAGTGACCCTGAAAAAAAAGAACCTATCATAAAATGAAAGGCAAGAATAAATAGCAATTGAGTTTTCTCTCTGATCATAGGACTATATAAGTTTTGCTGCACTGATTCATTCTTTCATTAAAAGTAATTTACTAAACAATTATTTTACATATAATATTTAATTAAAAGTTATCTCCTTTCTCAAATGCCTTTGCTCTTTCTCCCAGCAGAGGGTGCTGTTGCCACAGAAATTTGATAGAGCACAATACTTTGCTTGCCCACACAATGGTAATAAAGTCCATCTCTCCACTTGTCTGAGTTGAAAAGCCTCCTGGTGGCTCACATTGCTGCAAGGGACAATGCCGCTATTCAAAGGCCAAACAATACCTGCAGACACTGGAGCTCTCAGGAAGGGCTGCATCCAGGCTGACAGGGCTGCTGCTGTTCCTCTCACTGCTCTCATAGCCTGATTCCATTCGCTGAATTAGGCGAGGGTGCTGCTCTAAAAGGTGAGAGCCTGGCCGTGCTGGGCCCCAGGGCTTGTGCTGGGGGCTTGGTCCACCAGGTTTAACCTCGTAAGCAGGTGGCTTGCTTCGTTCATCTTGTGTAAATTCTTTAGCTATCCCGATCAAAGGACAAGTATGGAAAAGGAGGTAGATTTAGCATCTGCCTCAAATCAAGACATAATTAACCCCTCCCTCCAGCTACTCATTCACTGAACTCATATCCCCAAAAGGGTAAAAAGGCACTTTGCCAGGTCTACCAGAAAACCCAGCTTTTTAAATTACACAAATCAACTTTATTTAAAAGCCCAATTCTTCCCTAATTATCTTCTCACCTGAATCCTCAGAAAAGGGGCTAAGCTGGGTATAGCCACAGTGCTTTCTTTTGTCCTTACTAAAGATACTGTCAATATTTAGAGACTCTCGTTTGGGTCTCCATGTTGAACGATACTTGCTAGAAGAACTGGATTTTGACTCACTGCTGGTACTCTCTACTTCCCAGTCATGAGAGTGTAGAGGCAGGTTCCTAGGAGGTTTTTTGTCAGTCTGGTCTCCTCCCCTCCCCCCATAGGGAGATCCTAGATTGGTATGAGAAGCCAGGGATGGTCTGTTATGGATCATATTGCTGACTGTTTCTTTAAAATCCCTCAGTCTGTTCGTGCTGCTGGATGGTTTAGAGGCATTCCTAGGAGCTTGCTTCTCTTTCAATGTTTCTCCTAAAAACACAAAGAATGAAACAAATATAAATATTTAAAATAATTATGGATACCCAGACCCTAAAGTTGAAGAAACAAGGAAAGCCCTTTGAGCAGAAAGGAGAAACCAGTCTGGTGTGTGACAAAAGTTTGATAGAGTGAATGAAGAAAGAGAAGCAATGCAGAGTGGCTTGCCTTCACTGTGGTACCCTGAGGCCTGTGGCTCATCGCCTTTCTTCCTAACCCTGCCAGAGCTCCTCTTGCGCTCGATCAATGACCCTTTCTTGGATGTGAGTTTCTGATTACATTCAGTATCAGTCAGGTGCCCTGGAAGAACAAGGAAATGGGGTAAGCTGGTATCTGAGACTAATCTCCACCTCTTGGGAACCTTGCCTCCCTTTGGGATTCACGGAGGTACCACAAATTTAGTGTATTCATGTATCAGAAGCTGTGGGGGCCAAGGCTATCTGCTTTAAGTGTAGCAGCAATCTCTCAATAGATAAATGCAGAGAAACTCAAGTATTTATTGGGAACTTTCCAATTTAAAGTGTTTCCTGAGCAATTAGCAGTCTCAATCTGCTCATAATCTTTCCCAGTGACCCAGAAGGAACATCACTTGGTAATCTTAAAAGGCAAAAGTTTTAAAGATTGTATAAAAATGTCACGTACCAATACATTTTCACTCTCATAAATAGAAGACAGAGCTTTCCTTTCACTTCTTTAGCAATACATACCAATAAAGCCTAATTTTTATTACATCTGGTATTATCCCAAGTGCCCTAGCCTTTGCCCACAGTTCTAAACCTACCTTAAATATGAATCACTTAAAAAGACATTTGAAATTTGAATAATTTTCATTCCTGGCCCCAACCCATGCTTTCCCAAATTCGGCTCCACCCAGAGATTACACTTCACTGTTCCTCAATACTAATCACTGGGAAATCCAGGAGATCTGGGCTCTTTCATGTAACTTGCCCTGCTTTATGCCCACAGTATGTAAATATATGAGTATGTTTTGATAAAAGCAAAGGTCAGATTTCAAAGGATACAATCATCTAAGCTGTAGAAGTCAGAGGCAAATTAAATTAGAAGGCAGGCTTAGAGAAAATCTAGATTCTCAAATGCACTGAGAGCTAAGAGAATTTTGTTTTCATATGTTAGTATGTGAAAATCCTTGTACATATTCAGGTATCAGCAGTGTAGTGATATGGCTACATATTTTCAATCAATTACCCATGCAATCTTTTATTACTTTTATCTGATCCTGTGCTACCTCTGAGCCCATAAGAAAGACAGGAGGAAATCACTTGAAGCAACTAAATCTACAAATGTTAAAGCAATGGGGGTATGCTACCCTACTCTCAGCTGTTCACAAACCCTTAACATAAACCTGACTCTCCCAGAAAATATCCCTTATTTATCCTGTGACTTGGCTTCTCCCTGGTTTGCAGTTTGAGAAATATGGTCAAAAAAAAATCACACTTTGCAGTAGTCATCTATGCAATAGTCACCAAAAGAAATCCAACATGAATCTGACCAAATCTCTCAATCCAACTACCAATTTACAAGAAATACAGAGCACAGAAAAAAAAAAAGCTGAAGTGTGCCATAGGAATACAATTACCAAAATTTAGAATCAGGGGAATCTACAAGACAAACTACCTAGTTCTTCAGCAATAAATTGCAAGGAAAAATACAGAGGGAAAAGCTACAGATTAAAAGAAACATAAAAGACTTATCAACTCATTGCAATGTGTAGACCTCATTTGGATTCTGAGTCAAACCATTAAAAACTTATGACACTTGTAAGATAATTGTGTATTTGAATACTCACTGGTTATTTAGTGGTTTTAAGGAATTATTGTTAATATTTTTAAATATGATAATGGTATATTAAAAAATGATTTCTATGGGGCCGGCTCTGTGGCCGAGTGGTTAAGTTCATGCGCTCGCTGCGGCGGCCCAGGGTTCGGATCCTGGGCGCGGACATGGCACCACTCATCAGGCCACGTTGAGGCGGCGTCCCACATCCCACAACTAGAAGGACCTGCAAGTAAGAGATATACAACTGTGTATGGGGGGGTTTGGGGAGATAAAGCAGAAAAAAAAAAAAAAGATTGGCAACAGCTGTTAGCCCAGGTGTCAATCCTTAAAAAAAAAAAATGATTTCTTATGTTTTTGAGATACACACTAAAATATTTATGGAAAAAGTGATATAACATCTGAGATTTGTTTCAAAACAATCTAGGAGTGGGGAAGTGGGTTAAGGTACAGATAAAAGTAGTTTGGCCATGAATTATAATTATGAAATTAGGTGATGGGTACCTGGAGGGGCAGTATACTACTCTGTATAATTGTGAATATGTTTGAAACTCTCTATTTAAAAAAAAAGGCCACACACAGAGTATAAACCACCAATCTGAAGCCATGTGCTCACTAATTCCTAAGTCTCTAAGAGTATGGGCACTGTTCTATGCCTTAAGTGACGAACTTTTCATCTCAGCAGTCAGTCACCTGCTGTTCTTCCTCCTATGCCCTATATTGATTTCTTCCATGATACAGGTGCAGTCTTCTATAGATTAACAGAACAATTCAAGAACATTCTCTGCTTGGAACCACAATAGCAAACAGGCTAGCTTTCCTTCTTTTGCTTTTTGTAAGGCGATCAGCAAGTATCCCCTGCCCATAAATATACTCCTTCTCCCAAAGTCCTTCACTTGGTACAAAGCCTGGCGTGAGAATATGATGAGGTGCAAGACCGCAAGGGTTTAATGGAGCACTATGAGAAGGACAGGGATCATGAGCATAGCAGGAGAAAAGTAGATTTCAGAATAAACAATCACATCAATAATCACATCACAATGGTTCTTACTGATATGCTGCTGTTGACAGGAATATGTGGAATGGAACATTATCATTTATTCAGAATTGCATTGCTTCTTTTCATCCCATTCAATTACCCAAGTTCTGTGCCTTTCCCCCTTTGCATGACAAATATTTCTGACTTGCCCCAGTTTCTTTTTCTTGAGAGACCCTCTATGTAGGAACTGAATCAGGCTAGCTGGGTCCACTGTATAAGTCCCTACCTGTGTCCCGACTGCTCTGAGACGTGGAATCATTCTCCACATTATAGATGACTGTCCCCTGAGAATCAGAAGAGAAGTGACTGACCACAGACTCATGGTGGGAGTTTTTGTAGGGATAGCTCTCCGTTGAGGAATCTGTTCGAGTATCACTTGAGATGGAGGGCTCCCTCCCTGAGGGAAGGAGGAGACATATATGCAAAAGTGAGGTAAGAGAGAAGGACAGTGACAGAGAGGGGGAAAAGAGTTGGATGGTAACAAAGGTCCATAAGGCAAGAACTTCCTAGATGGAAGGGTGAGAAGGATATACTAGAGCCATTCTTCCCAACACCCAGCTTCCAGATAACCCAGACACACAAACAATTCTTCCCAACACCCAGCTTCCAGATAACCCAGACACACAAACAATTCTTCCCATTCCTGCCCCTAGCTTACTGAAGCCCTCACTTTGCCTGCCACTGTGAAAAACTGTGGTGTTTTTAGAAAACCTATGGGGGGGGGGAAGCGGAAGAAAGGAAAAAGTTGTGAAAAGTAAGATCTACTTAGATGGAGAGTCCCAGGCCGACCTGGCATACATAACCAGTTGTTCCCCTGTCCCATAATTTTTCTCCTATACTGCCAGAAATGTCACTTTAAAGATTTTAATTGACATTATAAGCATTTTTAATCTCTCTGAGAAATTATGGAGCTGTTATTTATACTTTAGTGTGAATTAGTTCAATCAGACTACTCTCTTCTGAACACCTAGCTGAAATATGCACAACAATGGAAATGAGTGTTTGACTGAAGGGAGAAGCAGGCCAGGTCTGGGTGAGGTACAAGGATGGGAAGAACACCAGGTACCAAGCAGGAGGGAGGCACAAAAGGGAGCGAAAAAGATTCTAAAGACAAGTGTCTTGTCTTCAAAATTATACTCAGGGCCAGTTCTAGCAGAGGAAAAGAACAATTCTTTTTCCTCCTTTTCAGGAATCAAGCCAAAACCTTTAGGGTTATATTTCTAATATATTATGAGCCTCTGTGGGCTAGCAAATTGTTTCTACAGGAAAGCATAACAAGTTCCAAACAATTGAATTAGAAGTGAACAACTGATTCATATTGTTATTGCACTTGGCATTTTAAAACCAAAAAAAATCTCTTATCTCAAACAAAATGGCTAGCTTTGTACTAACATATATCATTTTTCTTGGTCTTAACAACTCACTTAAGTCACTGTTAAGAATCAGTCATCTCTACCAGTATTAGAAGTTAAATACTGAGATTTCCCTCACAAACTTACTATCTCAGTCTAAATCAACATAATTTCCTTCTCACTTTTGAACTGGGGCCAGGTGATTTAGGCAACACATTCTTGAAGGCTGAAGGAAACAAAGCCTGGCACAACTTGGGTTTCAGCATAAGTTGGCACTTCTTTCCTATCTTTAATGGAGCCTCTTTCTCCAAGCTAGGTTATATACTAGGCTCATGATTAAGTATGAGTCCCAAATGTCCAGTGATCACATTGGAGGGGAGAAGGGGAAGGCAAAGAGCGGGGCTGCTCACCTGAATCTTCACTATCGTAGCACATCCTGCTGTACGACTGGAACTCAACCTGGGGAGGCAGGTCCTGGGTAGACACTGGGGTACCCTGAGGGTCTGCATAAAGCAGTAGCAAAGGCTGATAATGACCCTTGATGCATTTGGTCACCACATCCTTCCATTTGGGTCCAATCTGAATCAGAAAAAAACAGAACAACATGATAATTATACTTCATATCCACAATTCAAAACATACCTCCATGTTCTGTTTTTCTAAAGAAAATAAAAGAGATGAAAAGACAAGAATGGGGTAAAGAGGGGTCAGCCCCATGGTCAGGTGGTTAAGTTCGTACGCTCCACCTCGGCGGCCCGGAGTTTCGCCGCTTCAGATCCCGGTTGCAGACATGGCACCACTCCTCAGGCCATGCTGAGGCAACGTCCCACATAGCACAACCAGAGGCACTCACAACTAGAATATACAACTATGTACTGGGGAGCTTTGGGAGAAGAAAAAAAAAGAACTGGGTAAAGAGACAATGAAAGAGATCTTAGAACTAAACTTAATAAATTTTTTGTTAAATCCTTTTAGAAAGCATTAAAACCCTGTAATTAAAACCCTGTAAAAAGTAATAAAAATTACTTTTATTAAAACCCTGTAAGAGATAGGAATGCTGAATAAAATTACTATTATTACATCAATTCAATTGTAAAACATAAATAAAAGTTTTCAAAGGTGAATAGGTTATGTGAGGGAGCTTCAGCTGTCTTGGTGATCAATTTCTTTTTACAAACACCAAATTAAGGCCCTTGCTTGAAGTTTGCATTTCTATAATTTTCTCCTAAATATTAAAATCACTTTTATAAAGCTAAAGAGCAGACAGAAACTCTTTCACAGACTGCCTTAGAATCAATGACATTCCTTTTCAGAGTTTACACATGGCAGGACATAAAATGTCAAAATGCTTAGAATTGACAGCTGAACTTCCTGGCCTTAGGTTTGTGTTGGATTCTGTGTTGTCATGGCAGTGAAAAAGAGTGACAGAATAGCCATGGGAACAACAATTCAATCAAATCCCCAAACTCATCCTCTCTTAAGCTTGAACCAGGTCACATTCTTAGTCGGAGTCAGACAATTAGCAAAACACTCATTTCATAATAGATGTTCAGTAAATTTGTAACTGAGTTTTCACTATTTTAACTAAAACATATGCTTTTTACATACAAATCTTATTTAATATCTCATAAGGCAGGTATTATTTTTCAATAAAAAACCTGAAGCTCAAAGAATTTATATAAGTTGCCCAAAATTATAAGAGCAAAAAAAAGAGATGAAGATGAAGAGAGTCAGGGAATTTGACAGAGACTTTCCTATTTGTGGAACACACGGTTTTAAGGCCCATGGATTGGTGTAGCATATAGTCAGCAGTCTCCTAGCTGCTAACTTTACCACAAGAGGCTTCCTAACTCACGCAGATCACTTAAACTACTTCAGCAAAGACTCTGTGGTTTAGATAATACCAAGTTTCCAGCTTTAAACATCACCATAGCCCTATTTTCTCTATATTATCCCAAAACACGTTAAGCTGTAATAGAGCACCTTAGGGAGCTAACAATCAGAGAATACTTTATAGCCACCCTGAGACAAAGTATTACCCACTGATAATTCCAAGATTTGGAATTCTGAACTTTGTGCTAACCTTATAACCTACTTCAAGGCATTAGACTGTTCTCACTCAAATCAACCAATTAACACATTAAAAAAATACTTCGTCAACTATAAATACAGAACTGTGATGCACTTCAGAGAAAATAATAGAAGATATATTGAGGCTGTCCTCAAGGAACGTGCTGTCTATTGGGGAAGACAAGACTGATACTCTCATAAATTCAACAAATAAGCAGGCAGACATCAAAATTATAAAAATGAAACACTGAAGACAAATAATTATCCTCAGTTTTTTGTTTTAGTCACCGAACACTTCAACAAGGGCTTGAATATTCCTACCTCCTTGACATGAGCATCATCAAAATACATCCATTTGCGGATCTTTGTTTGGAAAAAGAATGTAGAATAATGTTTGCCATAGTAACAGATCATTCCTACTAAGTACAGTTCAGACTGTTTGGCCCGGTCATCTGTCACTCTGAAAAACAGCTGTTGGGAAAGAAGAGAAAAGGAACAGTCACATACTCAACCCTCTCACATCTTCTCTCAGCAGACTCCATCATTTCTTAATTAAGGTACTGACTTGCTTCTCCACCCTTCAGTCTACAATTTTTTTGCTAGTCCATATTAATCATCAGAAATGAACCTAAAAAGGCAAAATGTAGGGAAAAGCAAGACAGATAGGGCCAGTAAACTGGTAAGGTGGTGATATTTCTTCATACCTTTCAATAATATTTTCTGGCTGGGTCCTATCATAGGAGGAGGCAGGAAAGTTGAAAAAATAAAACAAAACAACTCTCAAGTCTCAAAAGTTATTTATCACCTAGCACCACAAATAGAAATTTCCTGCTGATACCGTAAGTAGTGGGTAAGAAAGCCCTTAGGAGGAGCAATGCTGCCATGCTGATTACCAGCATTTCAATTCCTAGATGTCCAGGACTGTCCTAGGTGCTAAGAGACATACAAAAAGAATTTGAAGAAAAAGATTCTTGCCTTGAGGAACTTATCTGATTGAGAAAACAATCATAAAAATAAAACTAGAACAGTACAGAATATGTAGGCTACAGAAATCTATAAAAAAGAGATTCTATTGTGCATAGCCTACTCATGTCAGAGATTACTTGGGAAGGAGACCTAAAACAAGATCTCAGATAGTTCATTTATTTTCATTAGTGGCTTAATGACATTAAAAAACAACAGGAGATCTTCTTAGTCACAAAACTATCCCAGAGAATAACCAGTAGAAAGAAAACCACAGAGTTTCTGGTTCTTCTCTTGAACTGAAGGAAAACCCTGGCTGTACCTACACCAGGGCACAGACCTGATAAAGTCAAGACCCCATCACATCTGAAGTCTGTTTCCCTATTTCCCTAAACAGATACATGGAAAATCACTAAATTCTCTTCCAAGTGATTTTATTACTTTCTCAACAGACACTGGTTCTTCACTGTGAATTTCGTATTCTAGGGCTAAGGTCACCAACTTTTACCTCCTTCACCTCCCATAGCAGCTGTAGTCAACATTGCTCACTTCTTTGACCTTACTACCTCCCATGGTTGAATACACCTCCCTACTCTAGACTGATATAAACCAGCAATGAGTAGAGCACACAACTCTATAAACTGTTTGATTTTTATCAGTAGCTAAGCTCTGCCCATCATGTTTTTCAAGGCCAAGGTCATCCCTTTTCTTCTAAAGTCTTTGCCACCTACCCAAAGAAGGTATGTGAGCATATACATGCATGCATCTGTATGTGGACACATATACACTAGTATAATTTGTCCAAAGCTCTATAATGTTTGTCATCTAGGATATACCTTTGTGTTCAGTGTTCACTGCTCTTGAGCAATACTAAGACACAAGAACTCTAAGTCAGAGATAAAGGTAACTAACACTCACATCACCCAGTTTAAGGCAAGTGCCCAGGCTGTGGATGACATCCTCTGCCAAGTCTGAGTGGTCTGAGTCCCACACCAGTCCAATCGTGATAATCTGTGGAGCGTTCATCAACACACGGCGAATCCGAATCCTCTCTCCACAGTTGCTCTGAAATACATATATAAGGGTAGTTTGACATGTTTCCCACTGGCTCTGCCTCAATTCTACTAATTCTAGGGTTCCCCTCACCACTCCAATCCCCACCCCTGACTTGACTCACCGGACAGTTCCGCAGATCCCCCATGGTGCTGGCATTCTGCAGCAGCTCACCAAACATGCTTGGTGAGGGTTTTTCTCGTCTTTCCAGCATACAAATAGCCTGATTGCTTCAAGATGGGGAATGGAAGTGGGATGATGGTGGGAATTGTATAGAGTTATATATCTAAATCAAATAAATCATTCATGCTCACTCCTAACTCACATGTTTGACTTCCTCTGCCCACTATACCAAAGCCCCTTGTTCTAACAAGCCTCAGTGTCCCACAAACACACTGGGTACCTCTGCCTGTCCCCAAGTCCAAAGCTCATAGAATCTCCATTCCTCCTCCCACTTTGCTGGCCAGAACTGAGCCAAAGAAAAGGTGAGGGACGGAAGGAGAAAGAAGGAGAATACAGGTTATGTTAAAACTACTGTTCTGGGTTCCTACCATATAGCATAGACTCAGCAATAAAGATATAAGCTATTTGGATGCCTTCAGTTAAAACCCAAACTAAAGGAGTGCCTAAGAGTACCATCAGGGAACCCTGTAAGACTCACCAAAGGGAAGTGGTGGAGATGTAATGCACCATCTGGATGAAAGGCAGTGGATCAGAAGTGGCGCCACAGCTAGTACATACACACTAGGCCCAGGGAGAAAAAAGCAAAACCAAGCAGCCACAGTCATTAACTGTTTTCGTACCCAAATCTAAGAAGTGATGGAGATAGAGATAAGGTTCACCTGCTCAAACAAAGTCATTGCAAATTTCTGGTGGGAGATGCAGTGTTGGGCAGTACATATATCCTCTTTGGTTTCATCAGCAATGTGGAAGTGAATTCTCATCAGGAGATTTTCCTAATAGGCAAAGAACAAAAGCAGTAAATCACAATACAAATGTATTGTACAAATTGGTTGGCAGTTTACTCAGAGAAACAGCAATTCTCCTAGAATGTAGGAATACCCTGACTTTTTTTAACTTTTTAATTTGAAATGATTATAAATTCATAGGAAGTCTCAAAAAAATTATACAGGAGGTCCATGTACCTTTCACTCAGTTTCCCCCAATGATAACATCTTGCATAAGTATAGTAGAATATCCAAACCAGGAAATGGACATCAATACAATACAGAGTTTTCAGATTTCACCAATTTTACACACACTCATTTGTGTGTATAGCTCCATGCAATTTTACCCATATAGCGAGTCATGGAATCACTACCAAGATATAAAATTATTCCATCACCACAAGGCTCCCTCATGCTAGCCCTTTATAGCCTTACCCACCCAAACCCAACCCTAACCCCTAGCAACCACTAATCTGTTCTCTGATTTCCATAATTTTATTTCAAGAATGTTATATAAATGGGATAGTATATAGTATATAATCTTTTGATATTATATTTTTCACTCAGTATATCCCTTTGGATCCATTCAAGTTATTGTGTAAATCAACAGTTCATTCCTTTTTGTTGCTGCACAGTATTCATGGTATGTAAGTACCACAGTTTGTTTCATCATCTACCCATCAAAGGCATTTGGGTTGTTTCCAATTTTTGGCTACTACAAATAAAGCTTCTACGAGCATTCATGTATAAGTTTTTGTACGAACATAAGTTTTCATTTCTCTGGGATACATGTCCAGGAATGCAACTGCTTAATTGTATGGTAGTTTGCAAGTATAGTTTTTTAAGAAATTGCCAAACTGTTTTCCAGAGTGGCTATACCATTTTGCATTCCCACCAGCAATATATCAATGATCCAGTTTCTCAGGAGTACCTCTGATTTTGGTGTACACTTTACCCTGTAATGGGACGTATATGACTCTCAGATGTTTTTAATGATGCACAGAGAGTCTTTTGAAGATTGATGGATAGAACCAAGTTCAGAAGAGTTAGGGTCTTCTACTAAAAGTCCCAGGGAACAATGTAGCCATCTAAATAGTACATCACACTTGTGCTAGGGATTCAGCTATTCTCTGTTTAATTATCCTTAGTAATGCAAGAGTTCTCAAAGTGCAGTCCCCAGACCTGCAGCATCAGTATTAGCATCACCTGGGAACTTGTTAGAGCTAGATATTCTTGGACTTCACTCTAGACCTATTTAATCAGAAACCCAAGGGGATGGGGCCCAGCAATTTATATTTCAATGAGTCCTGTCTCCTCTGAAGGTGAGAGCCACTGTTTTATGCAATGGCAAGCACAAAATTACCCTAAGCTTGAAGAAAAAAGAATAAACCCACTAGGCAATTCATACTGCATTAGAAGAGACACCCTAGAGCTCTGAGAAACCAGGGAAATTCCTAATTGTAACTGTAGAGACAAGGGGCACAGTAAATACCACAGGAAAGTAGCCAGTCCCTGATGGAGACTATCAGCAGTTCCACTCCACATCAAAGAGTGCCAGAGGCCAGCACTTACAAAGCACTCCGCAGCATCATCCATAATTCCCAGCTGGAAACGCTGTTCATCCTGGAATGTCTTTGCCAGAGCACTGCGAACAGTGTCAGATGGAAGCACTTTTTCACTACTACACTGAAACTGGTTAAAGATTCCCTGTAGGGAAGAGGTTAGACAAGGGAATGAGCACAGTGCTGTTATGAAGCTTCCACACATCCCCATCTGTCATGCTAGCATCTCCATGCTTATAGCTATGGAACCAAATGTACTTCCCGTGAGTTGATATGCTTGCAATTAGTAATAAAAAAGGAAAAAATCAAGAGTCAGAGTAAAGGGCATGTTCTGTGCTAATAAGAATCCTTGCTCTTCCACCCGAATGTGACACCATCAAGAACACATTAGGAGAGACAATTAACCTCACGTGTTAATGTAATGCAGTTACCTCATTTCTTCTGATACAGATAGAGGTAGGTGGTCTGTAGTCAACAAGCATAAATTATATGTAAATGGATGAAAATTATTCTCTGGGGGCTCATCCTATGAAACTTGGCCCCTTCTTTTAAACTGTTCAGCTAGTTTAAAATTGCCCCAAAGTACAAAGAATAATATAACAAACACCTACATGTCTAACACCCAGAAATAAACCTTCTATCATGCTTACTTCTAATGCACACATAAAGCTAAAGTCTTGCTTAAGACTGCCCACTCTTCACCAGCCACTCACTCTTATGAGTTTGTTGCATAATCTTCTGTTTTTAATACTTTTACATATGTATGTATGTATATATCCCTAAATAATACATAATACACTTTTGTGTGTGTGTTTTTTGTTTATGTAAAAAGTATCACACTGACTTTTAATTTTTTTTAAATTCAGCATTGTTTTTGAGATCTACCCATAATGATATATATAGAGAGAGAGAGAGACCTGGTTCATTCCTTTTCCCTACTGTATAGTATTTTATCAGGTGATTATACCACATCTATTTATCCATTTCTTTATTGACAGACATTTTGGCAGTCTCCAATTTTTTGCTATTGTAAAGAGGCTATGCCAACTTATACTTCCACCAGTGCATGAAAATAAATAAATTTCCCGAAATCCTTATCATGGGGATAAGGCAGGCTGGTTAATTTTAGTCTTTATAACTACATTTAGTTTTTACCGGTCTTGTCCTGTGGCAAGTATCTTTTTCCAGTCTTCTGGTGTCTTTTACGTGCAGCAGTTTTTTATTTTGGAGTAATTAAACATATCTATCTTCTCCATCTTTACTTACATCTAAAACAATGATGAATGTGATGTCCAGAGAATGGAAACAAGGAGTAGCAACAAGTGGCACCTGACTTGATGAGTCCTTCTCAAGTGGTATCGGACCTTCCCCACAGAGGTCAGAATGTACTCTTTGACATCATGTGGCCCAGATCCTCACTAAACCACTCAGATAAACAACTCACTCAACAATGAGTTACATGCCATTGTCAACATGCCAAAGAATGTCACTCGCTTGAAATTCTTGTTAGTAATTTCTTCATATGTAAAAATCCCAGGGTTATTTTTCAGACTTACAAATAAGACCAGAAATGAACTTTTTAACTTCCTAACTTTTTAAACTTACCTATGTGATCTAAGAACAGGAGGCCCCATCAACCTAGTCATAGATCAAGAATGGTCATCTTACTTGACCTACCAACAGCTCAGTAACTCATTCTCTTCAGGTTTTTATCCAAATATTACCTTCTCAATATAGTATTTCCTGATTATTTTATTTAAAATTGCAAGTTCCACCACCTCTTCTCCAAACCTTCCAGCCTTATCTGTTTTATTTTTCCCTGTGTCACTTACCACCATCTATCATACCAGATATTTTACTTATTCATTGTCTGACTACACTCTCTAGAATATAAGCATGAGGACAGAACTTTTTGTCTTTTACTTCTCTGCTTTACTCCCAACACCTAGAATGGTGCTGGCATATAGAGGGCAGCCAATAACTAGTTTTAAAGGAACGAATCGTGTGATATGGGCAGATCTTACTAAGGGAAGATATTATTAAGTCCCCTACCCTTTTTTAAGCAGATAAAGAATTACCTAGAAACAATGAAAATTTTTCTTAAGGTAATATAACTGGTTAGAGCAAAATTGTACTAAATCTCATTCTACTAATTTAAAGTCAGAACTGCTTTCCTCATTCTACTCTCATTAGCATCATTTTTCTTCATACATATTAAACATCTATCCCCACAGCAGCTCAAGAAAAACTTACTACGTAACTTGCTATTATTTCCCTAAAAATGATTCTCTATGATGTGGAGGAGGCAGTACCAGCAATACATATTTAGTATTATTTAATAAGCTAGGAGATGGGGGGAATCTATTATAATTACTCCATGTTATTTTGAGCTAACCTAGCAATTCTTCACAAGCCTATTATAAGATCAGATAAAGGCAGGGCACGACCTTCCATAATTTGTTGCTGAGAGTGGAAGAATGTCTATCAATGACCTCTTCAACTAGATCAAAAGGAAAGGCCTAGGGGACTGGCCCTGTGGCACAGTGGTTAAGTTTGGCATGTTCTGGTTTGGTGGCCCAGGTTTGTGAGTTCAGTTTCCAGGTGGGTACCTACACCACTTGTCAGCCATGCTATGGCAGCCACACACATATAAAGTGGAAGTAAACCGGCTCAGATGTTAGCTCAGGGCTAATCTTCCTTAAGCAAAAAAAAAAAAAAAAAAGAAAAGAAAAGGAAAGGCCTAGGTCCGTAGTTAAACACTCCCAGAGGGCAAATGGATACCTGCCAAGTGACCTATGGGATTCTGAAACTTGGAATGTGGAGAAACAAAAGACAATGAAGGTGAGAAAAGCAGCAGTGACTGCTTCTGCAAATAATGGTAGTCTGACCACTTGATGATTTGCTGAAAGAAAGTCACCTCACTATCATATCCCAAACTGCTGCTCTTCTCAATTGTTAATGGTAAGACATTACTGCTGACAAAGGCTCTACATCTCTAGAGCAATGGATGGAGGAGGTTTGGTCCTTTGTCCAGAGTCCAAAACTGGTTCCCCAAAACAAACCAACAGGAAATTAGTTCCAGGATTATACTGTACAAATATGATATTTGCAAACTACAGCCCCTTTAGTCTTTCTCAACTGGTTTTCCTCAAAAATTAAGCCTTAATACTCTAAGGCATCAACATTCCTAATGAATTAACTTCTGTTCCATGCATAGCACTAGTTGTTACCATCCTTGAGACAGAATTAAGAAAATAGTCACTCAAATCACTTTCTGTGTTCTGCAATTCAGATGACCCCATTTGAGAAAGGACAGGGCTCCACTGAGAGATGGCATAGAGTAATAGTTAGCGTGGACTCTGGAACCACACTATCTGGGTTCAAAATCCCAGCCCTGTTACCTATGATCTACATAATTTTGGTCAAGTTACTTTACTTCTCTAGGCTTCAGTTTCCTCTTTTAAAAGAGGATTAAGAATAGTATTTACCTCTTAGGGTTATTTAAGAATTAACCAAGTTATGTCTATCTCTATCCAACTGTCTATCTATATATCTTAGACTAATGCCTGGCAGCATGATAAGTGCTATCTAAGTGTTAGCTATTGTTATTATTCTATTTGGGAGCATTTTAGGTTTCTAAGGAGCCTATCTGCCACTGACCTAAGCTGAAGAAGGGCCTTGAGTCAGAAATGTTTCTACCTTGAGCTATCTTCCCAGTCTCTCAGATCTGGGTAGGAAGGACAAAACTCTTCTCTATTCTGTTGCTCCTATTCAAGAGAGGCAGATTTCTCCTGACCTAAATAACAAAGGTTTAGCACAGAAAGGGAAAGACCTAGTCAGAGCTCTGCTTGCATCCACAGTGGATATGCAACAACAGATCTGGCACTTGCGTTCAGTAGCACCAACCTCCCCATGATATACTCTTTTCTCACCTCTTAATTACAGGCAGCTTTCTCCAGGCATACTGACTATCTGAATGCATTCAGAATGGCCTCTGCCTGCATCTTCTTTATTTTCTTATTTTAATTATTGTTATTGGTCTTGCTCTGCTATTGTCAGGAAGAAGCAAGTGTATCAGGGATGAAGCAGGCTGAGCTAGCCCAGCATGCATCTGTGGAGCCGCAGCTCTGGAAGAAGCTGTAGCACAAAGCCCCTCTGTTAGGGCAGCACACTAACCTCTGTGTATCCCTCTCACATGAGCACAGGGCTGGAACGGGCCTCCTCCTGTTCCCTTTTTCACCCTCCTCCCACCTTTCCCAGAGGGAGATCCTGTTCACAGCAAAGAAAGCCAAGAACATTTAGTTCAGCAATAAGAACAGGTGGTAGCACCAATAAGGAACAAAAACTGGTATTCTTCCAATTGCTGAGTTCTATGGCAGAGAGGGAGAAAGGGCAGGAAGAACCGAAACCTAGGAATCACTTTTCCCTGTGGGGTCTCTGATGGTTTCATTTCAATAAACAGAGAAAACCCACCTTTGAGGGTTCTCTCTGCTCTTCTTCACAGGGTGAAACCAAAGGTATTCCTTTTCATTTTCAGGAAAAGGCAAGTGACTTTTTGTCTGTTTGCTGTTTTCTTGGATGTAGTGCAAAAGCAACACGACTTTAATAACTAAAAGCAGGTGCTTCCCCACCCATTTCTCTTGGATCAAGTAGCAAATAATTCTACCCCGATGAACACATAATTATTTGGATTAGTAAAACACCATGTAAATAAGAAGTGCCATAAAGACAGAAAGTCTTTGTGCTTTGGCATTTACAAATGCAGCTGTTGCTTAAGTTTTTTCCCTCTAAAACATAGCTCTTGTCTTTAGGCAGGGAACAGCTGTTTGTTTATCTTTCAGGATTTCCTAATTGTGCATCTAAAAGAAGTCATGAGTAGAGAAGATAGGGGTCAAGGAGAAGGGCTGTCACTAAATTTCATGTTTTATGGGCCTTAAGTCTTTGGAAAGTGCCCCAGTCATGAGTCCAACTCATCCCTGAGATGTCTCCAGCAACACCTCTGCAAAGGCCTGACACACTTTATGCACTGCTACTAATTCAATTCTTAGCGGTTTCTCCTCTTGATCTGGGCTTCCCAAATCGCTCATCATTTTAACTCTCATAATCACTCTTTTTCTCCACACCTCCTGGAAACCATAAACCTAAATAAACTGTAAACCTAAATGTGGCCAATTGAGCCTGTTTGTAAACACAACTCTCTCAAAGGAAGATAAAGGAGCTAGTCCTTGAAGGTCGCTGACCATTGGAAAAGAGAACTTTCACACTAGTTTTCTGTGTTCAAAAGAATGCTGAATGTTCTCTTTCAAGACGGGAAAGAGTATCTAAATGTTTACCATTTGGGCAGCCCAAACAATAACATTGGATTTTTAACATTTTATTGCAGAAAATTTCAAATGTACAGGAGTAGACAAAATACCACATAAACTCCCAAGTACCTATAATCCAACTTCAACAATTATCAGTCTGTGATCAATCTCATTTCCTATGTACCACCCACCCACTTACCCCACTCTCAGATCATTTTGAAGCAAATGACAGATGTTATTCATCTGTAAATATTTCAGGATATGGCTCTAAAAAAATTCTTTTTGTTTAGAGCATAACCATAATATCATTACCACACCCAGAAAAAGATAACAATAATTCCTTAATAACATCAAATATCCAGTCAGTTTAATAGAAACTCTTGCTCCAACATTGGGGAAGGCAGAGAATAGCTGGCTAGTTTCTCCCTAGTTTCAGACATAACCTTCTGGACTTCCTGATTAGAAAATTATCCACATATCCTATATCAGTCTTTTAAAATTAAATTCAGTTATCAATATCATATCTCCCCATCTGTTTAGGGCTTTATTTGCACTCAGTTCATAATCCAATACTTTGGACTTGCAGTGGTGAAGTTAAAGACTATCATAAGCTATCTAAGACAGTCATTCCTGCTACCTTTATAAAACAGACAGACATCCACATACACACAAACAGAGACACAGATAAAGAGAAACATCAAGACTTCAAGACACTGGACAGGGACACAGAGGCAGACACAAGCCAAATTCACCAGAGAATGATACTACTTTTAGTGGGAAACCATAAACTAATGTTTAAATTTTACAAAATATAATAGTCAATTTGCTACTTTTTGCCAAGATAAAAAATGTAGCAGGGGGCTGGCCCCGTGGCCCAGTGGTTAAGTTCACGCATTCCACTTCAGCGGTCAAGGGTTTCACCAGTTTGGATCCTGGGCATGGACATGGCACTGCTCATCAAGCCATGCTGAGGTGGCATCCCACATAGCAAAACCAGAAGGACCTACAGCTAGAATATACAACTATGTACCTGGGGCCTTTGGGGAGAAGAAGAAAAGAAAAAAGGAAAAAGTAAGGTTGGCAACAGATGTTAGTTCAGGTGCCAATCGTTAAAAAAAAATGTAGGACCTTATATATTACCACCAGTATTCAAATCAAATTTTGAGAATCAATACTATAACCACTTACCCCACAGGGGAAATGAAAAGGGGGACCCTTCTGGACATGCACAAAGATTTTGAGATTGTATAAATTTCAGGTTCTGCCATAAACTCTGGAAAGGAAAGAATCATGATGATCTACTATATTTTCCTTGCCGTCATACCCTTCTATTTGAATATCATGTAAAATTTTAAAAAGGACAAAAGACTCAATTTTATACTATTCAAGTTATGTCAATAGTTAAATTAGTTGAGAATATTTAGGTACAGCCTAATAGGACTTCAAGAGTAAGAAAGGTTAACCAAAAGACCACACAAATATGTTCATGTCCCATAGGTAAGCAAAACAAGGAAGTTCAACTCAAGTAGATGATATGTGCATTAGACATAAGGACACACCTTCCTTACATGAGGGCTGTTTATTACTAGCTTAAATTTCCAGGAAATAAACTAGAAATCTAATTTCCTGATTTAAATAGTCAGTCCAGGATAATTGATTTACTCGTTTCTTATACTGGCCATGACTACAAGACAATGAAGATCCTTCCATTCCTATAATCTACAAAAAAAAGGACAGGATTGATAATGAATGATGAGTAATTTCCTGTATGTTTTACTCCCTAAACTTAAGCTACAGTACCCAATACAGGAACAGCTAACTGGTACACAGTCAAAAAATAGTGAGGGGCTGACCCGGTGCTGTACTGGCTAAGTTCACACATTCTGCTTTGGCAGCCCAGGGTTCACGGGTTCGGATCCAAGGCACAGACCTCCATATTGCTCATAAAGCCATGCTGTGGCAGTGTCTCACTTACAAAACAAAGGAAGATTGGCACAGATGTCAGCTCAGCCACAATCTTCCTCAACCAAAAAAATATATATATATTGAGGTATCTGTTCCTTGAACTCTCAAATTTCCCCTTAATTAACAAGTGGGCTACCAGCAGAACACAGACTTTCCTGCTCCTTTAGAACAGTCTTACTGCTCTAACAATACAGACTTACATTTCAGCACACCTTACATACAAAACCCTGTTTCCTCCCACCCACCCCCACCACCACCATTCCCAGCTTTTAAGCCTTATACTAGCATTCTTAAAAGAAAAATTACTAACTGAGAAGATTTGTTGAATTTAATCAATCAATGCAGCATTCTTCTTTGCCTATAACAAAAAACACTCTGTCCTACATCTTGGCACTCCAAAGCCTCTAGTACAATCCCTGGAAGGAGAACAAAATCTTTGTGGCATACTAAGTACAGTGGACGGATTTCCTCCCCTGGACAGAGATAAATAAGCCAACTCCACAGTAAAGTTATACTCTGGGGGCTCGGGGTGTAAGAGCAAATTCAAGATGAATAATAAATAAGAGTTCTGGACTATAAGCACGACAATAGTTTAGGTTTGGAAAATATTTTAGTAACACCACATAGGAATAAATTTCGGGTTTTAGAAGGAACGGGGAAATTAGCACACAAATCTCTTCTGTTTGCTAAGTCAGAGTTGAAAGGCATTGTGGTTCAAAGTAAGCAGAAAGATACACTGACACAAATTCTTTTTAATGAAAGCCATCATTAATAATTTGCATGCAAGATTTTGAGGCTGAAATTACTTTAGGGACTTTGTATCAAGTAACAGAAAAAAACCCAGTACGTTTTGCAGGACCAAAAGAAATGGATTATCATAAATATTGTGTACAAACCACCAAAAAGCAATTATAAGGACTGGATAAAACATATACTATGGTACCTGGTGAAGATCACGAGGCACAGGAATACTGATAGCTGTTCACAGAGCAGAAGAAAAAAGCAAAAATATTAAACAAAGACATGAACCAAAAAGTGTTCGTGTAAGGCCAATAGTAAATGCATTTTAAGGGTTGGTGCAAGGTAAAGTAAAAAACTGAAGAGCAGGGATACATATCTTTCAGCTAGACTTAGAAGGGCAAACCCTTCATCCAAACATCAGCTTAAGGGAAAGTTGGCTAGTTTCTGATTCATTTAGCAAGATGTTTGTGTTTCCTTTTGTCCTTAATAGTGGGTTCTAGAACTAAACAATTATGCTCCAACATAAAGAATTCTGACTTTATAGAATTGGCAAGCTTTTATAGAGTACTTCAAATTCAGGAATTGTGGAGTTTCCTGTTTTGAAAAAAAACCTATGAAATAATTTTACATATCAAACTCAGCATTAAAGAATACAAACAGACACGAAGTATGAGCAAAAATGAGTTATTAGCTTCACTTAACATTCCTCTAATTTTTAAATAGGAGGCAGCAAAAAAAAAAGAGAGAAAATATATATAATTACACTCACAGAAAAACAAATATATAGAATTACATCCACACTGGGACGCCACAAACTTAACGTGTAACTTAACTGCAGGATAGCAGATGACTGTTCTGCTGACAGAATCCCAGGCTTGCACTCTTCCTTCAGCAGATCTTTCCCACCATAAACTCACACCGCCCCCCGCAAATACACACTCACGTCTCACTCTTCCCTTACTAAATAAAGCAGAAAGGCCTAGATTAGTACACCTACTTAAAAAACGTGTGAAACCAAAAGTCACAATATGAAAATATTAAACAGGACTAGAGTGAGAGAGAGCATAAAAGACAAAAAGAAAAAGAGAAGGAAAAGGCAAGTATCCAAAACTCCATAACTAAAATCCAGGAACTACTAAAAGGATACATGAACTCAGAAAAGTTAAGTATTTATACTGTGGTCCAGGTACTATGAGGAACACCAAGAAGGAAAAAAGGTTGAGCCACCTTCCTAAAAATTCACCCAGCCATGATAAACACTTCTAAGTTGAACAATCATGGATCCAGATAAAGTATTTTTAAAACTTCATTTTAAAAAATCAGATTTATCAGAAGATAAATTTCTTAAGTGGAGTTTTGAAAGGTGGATGTGGTTTGGTTTAAAAGGGATGTGTTACTGTTTTGTTTATTGTTGTTATTGTTTTGGGTGCCAAAGAATCCAGGCAAAGTGAATGACATCTGCAATGTCTAAGAGGCCAGCATAGCAAGTGCACCATCTGCTATCACAGCTGAAATGGAGAGTGCCTGGGGAAGGAAAGGAAGGGAAAAGAAAGTGTGAAATTAGTTTTTTAAATGTCTATAATCATGCATTTTTTAATGATTTAAGAGACAATTGGGAGCCACTTAAAGGTTATAAGAAGAGAGTAACTTCAAAATAGCATTCCAGGGTATTCTTAGGTTAGAACAAATAAAATAGGAAGATACTAGAGATAGAGAGGCAATTTACAGGTCTGCAAAAAAAAAAAAATACTCTTTTTGCTAAAACAGTGAGCAAAAACACTTATTACTAGAACTATCATAGACCAGAGTGGAGGCATAAAGAGAAATGACAATCTCTGTGGTGGAATTCAGGCAGTTTTTCAGTTTTACTCTTTACACTTCAGTGTAGTTTCCAGAATGATTGCAGTATTTTTCCATATTGATAATAAAAGTCATCCTTCAAAAAAAGAACAAACATGATGTGTACATACACCCAAAGAATAATAAATAAATGCCATGTGCCCACGACACAATTTAAGAAATGGAAAAATTATTTTTTTTAATTACAGGGTTTTTAAAAAATTATTTACTTATTTTTTTTATATGTGTGTATATGAGGAAGATTGGTCCTGAGCTAACATCTGTTGCCAATCTTCCCCTTTTTGCTTGAGGAAGATTGTCACTGAGCTAACATCCAAGCCAATCTTCCTCTATTTTATGTGGGGTGCTGCCACAGCATGGCTTGACGAGCGGTGCTAGGTCTGTGCCTGGGATCCAAATCGGCGAACCGTGGGCCACTGAAGTAGAGGATGCAGACTTAACCACTATGCCACTGGGCCAGCCCCAAGAAATGGAAAAATTAATAATGAGTTTGAGACTCTTCAATTGATTATATCTTCCCCTCTTCACCCTTCAGAGGCAACCACTATCCTGAATTTTGTGAAAATCATTCCCTTTTCCTCAACAGTTTTATCACATGTATGTATCCCTGAAAAATGTTGTTTAGTTTTGCCTGTTTCTGATTTGTATATAAATGAAATCACAGTTTATGTAATCTTCTGTGACTTGCTTTTTTCATTCAATGTAATATTTTTGTCATTAATCCAAGCTGATATATGTAGCTGCAGCCTATTCATTTTCACTACTATATAGTATTTTACTCTGGGAATAAACCATAGTTTTTTGAATCCATGCTGCTATAGTTGGAATGGGTTGTTTCCATTTTCCCATAATCACAAAAAATGCTACTTTAAAGATTCTCAAATATATCTTCTGGTATGTATGCACAAGGAAGTTTTCTACAGTGTATATCTAGGAGTAGAATTACTGAGTGACAAGGTATATGCTAGTTCAATTTTACTTGACAAACGTAATGACAAACTGTTTTTCTAAGTAGTGGCATCAGTTTATATTCCAACTAGCATCTAAGTTCGTTCTCATTATTCTACCTTTTAGGTAACAATTTTACGCAATTTTTTTAATCTTTTTTTTTTTTTAAAGATTGGCACCTGAGCTAACAACTGTTGCCAATCTTCTTTTTTTTTCCCTGATTTTTCTTCCTAAATCCCCCCAGTACATAGTTGTATATTTTAGCTGTGGGTCCTTCTAGCTGTGGTATGTGGGACACCATCTCAACATGGCTTAATGAGCAGTGCCATGTCCATGCCCAGGATCCGAACCGGTGAAACCCTGGGCCACCAAAGCAGAGCGTGCAAACTTAACCACTCAGCCATGAGGCCAGCCCCCAATTTTACCCAATTTTTAAATTTCTACTAATTTGAAGGGTATGGTTTAATTTACATTTCTTAGATTGCTAAAGAGGGTAAGCATCGCTCACATGTTTAAAGGTCATTTGGGTTTCTTTTTCTGAGAAATGTCTGTTTATGTCTTCTTCCCATTTTCCTGTTGACTCCTTTATCTTTTACTTTTTCTTTATAGGAGTTCTTCTCTGGAGTTCTATGCTGATTACCAATCCTTTTTTGGTTATATATATTGTAGGTATTTTCTTCCAGTTTGTAGCCTTGTGTCTTTACTCTTTTTTATTTTTTTCTGGTGAGGAAGATTCGCCCTGAGCTAACAATTATGCCAATCCTCCTCCATTTTTTTATATATGGGACACCTCCACAGCACAGCTGGTGAGTAGAGCAGGTCTGCACCCAGGATGTGAACCGACAAACCTGAGCTGCCAAGGTGAGGCACGCAGAACTTTAACCACTTGGCCACGGGGCTGGGTCCTTTACTCTCTTTATGGAGTCTTCTGATGAAAAGTAGTTCTTGAGTTTTCTATAGTAAAACATATCAATTTTTTAACTTTGTATGTTTCATGTCTTATTTAATGAATCTTCTCTATCCCTGATGTCATGATATTCTCTCATATTTTCTTCTAATACTGTAAACATTTTATCTTTCACAATTTAGTTCCTAATCCATGTGAAATTCTTACTTTTGGTATAATATGAGGTAGAGATCTAATTTCCTTTTTTTTCTATATGGATAACCAATCATCTAAGCACCACTTACTCCTTTGATTCACAGGGCAAAAGGCAAGTTTCCACATGTCTGTTTCTGAACTCTTGATTTTATTCCATTGAGTAGTCATACTGTGTTGATACCACATTGTCTTTTTTGTTTTTCTTAAAGATTGGCACCTAGGCTAACAACTATTGCCAATCTTCCTTTTTATTAAGGAGTGGCACGTGGGCTAACAACTGTTGCCAATCTTTTTTTTTTTTTCCTGCTTTATTTCCCAAACCGCCCGCCCCCCAATACATAGTTGTATATCTTAGTTGCAGGTCCTTCTAGTTGTGGGATGTGGGACGCCGCCTCAACGTGGCCTGACGAGCGGTGCCATGTCCGCGCCCAGGATCCAAACCCTGGGCCGCCGCAGGGGAGCGTGTGAACTTAACCACTCGGCCACGGAGCCGACCCCTCACTTTGTCTTAATTACTACAGTTTTATAATAAGTCTTGATATCTGATAAAGTATGGTAACCACTAGTACTGTTTCCCAAATATTTCTGGTTCTTCCCTCTCCCAAGGATTATGACAGGATCACACTTTCTGGCCCCCTTGTGATTAGCACCATATGATTAGCTCTGGTCAATGAGTTGTGAACAGAAGTGACCTGCTGAACATTTAATTGTTTGTGCAAAACCCTCCAGAGCTCTTTTTCTCTCTGGCTTAGTAATATTCAACTTGCTTGTAGCTTTGGCACCTAAGTTCCTGAGTGACTATAAGTAGGGTTTTCCTACTAACCTACAGTGGACAAGTAATGTGCATGAGAATAAATCTTTTATATATTTATCACTGAGATTTTAGTTTGTTACCACAACATAACTTAGCCTACTCTAACACAAAAGGCAAGTTGCTCATTTTGTTATTCTTCTTCAAGAATGTTCTGTCTGTTCTTCACTGTTTGTAATATAAAGTTCAGAATTGAATTTTCTCAACTTTCAGGAAAAATCTGCTGGTCAGAGTATACATTAATACTGCCACATTGGAAAACATGTGGATATACTGGAAAACAGTTGGCATTACCTAAAAAAGTTGAAGATATAAATATCCTACAATCCAGTACATCCATTCCTGGGCATGTATGCAAAAGAAATGTATACACATATGTAGATATGTACAACAATGTTCTTGGCAATATTGTTCATAAAAAATAAAAAACTGGATGGAGCCGGCCCCGTGGCCAAATGGTTAAGTTTGCACGTTCCACTTCGGCGGCCCAGCGTTTCACTGGTTTGGATCCTAGGCACAGACCTAGCATTGCTCATCAGGCCATGCTGAGGCGGCATCCCACATAGCACAGCCAGAGTGACCTACAACTAGAATATACAATTATGTAGTGGGGAGCTTTGGGGAGAAGAAGAAGAAAAAAAAAAAACAAAGATTGGCAACAGATGTTAGCTCAGGTGCCAATCTTAAAAAACAATGAAAAAATAAAAAAATAATTAAATTAAATAAAAAATTGGAAATAATCCAAATGATTACCAGCAGCAGAATGGATAAAGAGTCCTTTATTTACACAATGAAATACCATAAAATAATGAAAATGAACAAACTCAACCCACACACAACATGATGATCTTATAAACATATTGCTGAGCTAAAGACACACATACACACAAGTTTATGCAGAGTGATTCCATTTACAACAAAGTTTCAAAAACAGGTCATTTTTAAATTAGATTGTTTAAATATGGATACATAGGTAGTAAAACTATCAGCTAAAATAAGGAAGTGATTGCCACAAACATTAGGAAAGTGGTAACCCCTGGGAGAAGGCAGGAGATGTCACTGAGAAAGGCGGGAAGGAGAATGTCTATGGTACTGGCAGCGTTCTATTTTCACCTCAAGAGCTGCTACAAGGATGTTCAC
The DNA here is from genome assembly GCF_041296235.1 of Equus asinus. NCBI lineage: Eukaryota > Metazoa > Chordata > Mammalia > Perissodactyla > Equidae > Equus > Equus asinus. The sequence continues at coordinate 62,031,083 of NC_091791.1, forward strand.
TTTATGATTACTTATTATACGGAATCTCTGTGGGGGTTTTACACAAATGTCTTACATCTTTTTTGTAAGATTTATTTATATCTACTTTATATACTTTGTTGCTATTATAAAAAGCTCTTTTTAAATTGTACTTTCTGTTAGCTGCTAAATGCAATTGAACGTTATATCTTGATCTTATTGGCAACAACCTGCTAAATTCTCTTACTGATTTTGAAATTATCAGTAGATTATTTGTTTTTGTTTTTGTTTTTGAGGAAGATTAGCCCTGAGCTAACATCTGCTGGCAGTCCTCCTCCTTTTGCTGAGGAAGACTGGCCCTGAGCTAACATCCGTGCCCATCTTCCTCCCATCTTCCTCTATTTTATATGTGGGACACCTACCAGAGCATGGCTTGCCAAGCGGTGCCATGTCCACACCCGGGATCCGAATCAGAGAACTGGGCCGCCAAAGTGGAATGTGTGCACTTAATCGCTGCACCACCAGGCCAGCCCCTCTTTGGGATTTATCCAAATAGCCAATCACATCACCCGCAAATAATGACAACTTTGTTGCTTCCTTTCTAATCTTTATCTTTCCTTTGTTTTTCTTATCTTATTATACTGACTAGAACCTAGCTCAATGATGAATTGTATTATTTTCATATTTATAAAAATATTTTTAAAATAGGGAACAAAAGAGATATCCTATGGGAAGGTCCAGGTGCTGCTGGTCCATCCCAGGTTTACTCTTCCATACACTCATCATCCCTGTGTTCTCTCAGAAAATAAAGCCCTCCAGTCTGGATGAAAGGAATATCTCTTAGAAACTATGGCCATTCTAGAAATTTAAATTTCTCAGCTATTAGAACCAAGTTCAGCTCATCCATACTGTCAAATTAATCCATCTGCATTATAAGTCTATTTATAATTTTTAAATTAAGCACACCATAATTAGAAGACTGCTAACAGTGCCACCTAAAACATGAACTTTGTGTAACCTAGAGCCTAATTATTTATATTTATATAGTGCTGAGGGATTGAAAAGCACTTGAGGAAAAAATCAAATTTTTAATATACTCTCAATGTAATAAAAGAGTCATTGAAGGAAAAGAAATCTAATGAATAGATCAAGCGGTGATGTGATGAGTAAAGATATCAGAATTCCAACACAACTTCAGAGTTATGAAGACCCAGAATACAGCCTTTGATCCCCTAAGCCCATTTACCTATCTATCATAAGCAATTGCTTCTCTGAAAGAGTCCCAAGATACATCCTCAGTACCTACAGGTTAAAAAACGACTTATTTTCTGTACTTGGGTGTCTCAGAGGATGTCCCATAAAGTCTGGTGGTTGGTTTTCTTCATCTCTCTGGCTTATACAACGATACTGATTTACATTAAAATAACAATTTGTCCCTTTGGAAAATGAAACAGAAAAAGATTGTGACAGCTAGTTCTCCAGAGTCCCACCTGGGTTGATAAAGAGTATGGCACAATCCTGACTAATAAAAGGCATGTCAGGGGGTCATATAAGTTCTATCATCCCTCCCTGGTACAGCTAAGAATTTCCAGTTTCAGGAGATTCTTCTACCAGAAATTTCTGTAGGATTCCAATCTCTCTAGCAAGTATCTTGCCTTAGTTTTTTGGTTTTAATGCCACGAACCAGACTTCCCTCAAACTTGATGACCAAAGGACTATTATATTTCTTGTTTATCTAAAATTAGATACTTAATAGCAATGTACCTTTCAGAATCAAGCCAAATACTCTTTTGGATGGACTTCTGTATGAATGGGCATAGTCAGAAATGTTACATCTTGTAAAAGATCTGGTTTTAATAAACTTTCATATTTAAACTCTCCAATTAATCAACAATTTATATTCTATATTTTGCTAAAAGTTATAATGGTTCCAAAGAAAGAGTGGAGAAAAAAGATGTTTGTGACCCAAGTGGCAAAAAGTTCAGAAGACTCAGTTATCTCTTTCTAAAGATATCTGCCTAGGGGCCGGCCCAGTGGCGCAGCGGTTAAGTGTGCACATTCCACTTCGGTGGCTCAGGGTTCACCAGTTCGGATCCCGGGTGTGGACATGGCACTGCTTGGCCAGCCATGCTGTGGTAGGTGTCCCACATATAAAGTAGAGGAAGATGGGCATGCGTGTTAGCTCAGGACCAGTCTTCTTCAGCAAAAAAAAGAGAGAGAGAGAGAGGAGGATTGGCAGCAGATTTAGCTCAGGGCTGATCTTCCTCAAAAAAAATAAAATTAAATTAAAAAATAAATATATCTGCCCAGGGGCCAGCGCAGTGGCATAGTAGTTAAGTTCCGAAGCTCTGCTTCAGCAGCCCTGGGTTCACAGGTTTGGATCCTGGGCACAGACCTAGTGCCACTCATCAAGCCATGCTGAGGCGGTGTCCCACATAAAGTAGAGGAGGACTGGTCCAGATGTTAGCTCAGGGCCAATCTTCCTCACAAAAAAATAAATAAAATAAAAAGATATCTGCCAATCATGGACTTAAAATTCCAAAGTGATGCCCGTCAAAAAATCGTTTTGAATCAGTTGTTGCAAATAACCAACATAACTAGAAAATTCTCCTCGAATTTTTGGTCACAATTCTTACTCTAATATGTAAAAGCAACTAAACATATAACGATCACATCCAAGCACGTCTGTGACAAACCAAGAATTCAGACTTCATGAGACTGATAAACGACTCTGGAAGCTTACTCAGAACTCAAGCAGACTCATCCAACCACATATAATCCATTGTATATCCGGACCAAGAACACATGGAGAAGCTACATGTTGGAAAAGCAAATAAAGTAATGCAAGACCCTATATACATCCTAGTTCTTCCTCTTTAGCAGTATATCTAAAATCTCTGAGTCAGAAATCTCTCACTTTAGGCCGTTTTCTGTGTCTCTACATGAATCTTCAGTTTCATTTTATTAAAAAATGAAAAACATGGAGTCAGATTATGAGGTAGAGAACTGCTATAAATAATCTGTTAAATGTAATCATGGGAAACATTAGGGAATAGGAAAATTTTAGTACTGGCTTTTCTCAGGAAGAGTTTGTTGCTAAATTTAACTTTAATAGATAATAGTTAATTCCATTAAAAATAGTTGGTTGTTTATTCTTTCAAAATGAAAATTTAGAATTAGTTTTTCAGGTAAATACTCAAAATCTAAGCATATTTGAATCATATCCTATCACATGAAATAGAGCTGTGTATGGGCAAAAAGGTTGAGAAAAACATTCTGCCCAAGCCAAGTAGTAATTCTCTAAAGCAAGCAAAACTAATCATACTCATCCTTTGCACTAAAACACAGGCAGATGACTCAGTAATAAACTCCTTAGCACCACTCTGATTAACCAAACCACCTCAATATTGATCATTTGGCAACCTAATGGTAATGAGAAGAAACAAATTTGAAGTACTTACCTTGAGAGCACAAAAGATACAGGAATCTCCCATGCATTTGTGAGTTGTAAGCTGCCTAAAGCTACGTCGGAAGATGTCCAAGTGCCATAAAACCTGGTGAAAAAGGGAAAATACTTCCTTACTCTATAAAAAGCCACCATTTAATTCTAAATTCAAGAGTTCAAGCAAACACAGATGATGACTGCAGAAGATATCTTTATTCCCAAGAGAAAAGTTCATTCTAGTATATTAAAACAAATGTCAAAAAAGTAAGGTATCTAACAAGAGGGAGAGATGATCATATTCTGAAAAAGACATTGATCTGAACATGAATGAAGGTCACAAGAGAAAATATGGTACGACATACATCCAATGTGATCCTGAAGAGGAAATTTATGGGTTAAAAGCTGCAGAGTAAGGGTTTATTTTAATGGTCCACATAAGAAAAGCAAGAATATTTTAAAACTTATTCAGAAGCTTTAATTGCAGTGTGGAATTTTATCTTTGCCAGATTTCTCAATTTTTGGACCTCTCTGAGAGTGGTATGATGTCCTTAAGTTAACAGAATTTAAAAAATGGTGATATCAACAGTGATAAATCATGCTCATAGCATGTAATCCTGATATGATGTAATGAAAATGGAACTTTACTTTTATGGTCGTCTTCTCAAAAACCCATAACCCCAGTCTAATCATGAGAAAAACATCAGAAAAAGTCCAATAGTGGGACATTCTACAAAATACTTGACTAGTACTCTTCAAAATTGTCAAGATCACCAAAAACCAGGAAATTTTGAGAAACTGTCACAGCCAAGAGGAGCCTAAGCAGACAAGACAAGTAAATGTAAATGTGATATCCTGGAATAGAAAAAGACACTAGGTAAAAACTAAGGGAATCTGAATAGACTATGGGCTTTAGTTAAAAAAGAAATGGCATAATATATAGCATAATGCCTTACAAAGGTCCTGTTGCCTGGAAAACATTTAAATGCCATCATATAGGAAAAGGCACTACACTCTGGAGCCCCAGATTCACAGCACACCTCTGGAGCTTCTTCTTACTTAGGTATCTCAAGGTATATATTCCAAAAGTTCTTTGAAACACACTATGCTCCCAAACAAGTCACACCTTTTTATAATAAATGTAATGGGTTTAACACATCTGTGGTAAACACAGCTTTCATATCAAAAGTTAGAATATTAGCTCATAGAAACAATTATTTTCAACTTGTAACATGATTATAATAGGTACTCCAAAACCATCAATGACTCAATGTTTAAATATGGATAAAGAAACATATATATGTATGTATGTATAGTATGTCTTCCATATGGCACTGGAAATTAGAACAGAAAGTCATAAATATCATTGTTTCAACTGACAGTATAATAAAACATATAGAAAGAAACAGAATTATAAAAACAGGACTATGGTGAGGCAGAAGGTAAACACACACACCTACATCAATACCCTATCTTGCCTGCTTCTAAATTATAAAAGTATTATTTGTCTACACAAAGTCACTCAAAAACCTAATATGCATCATCTGGGGAAAAAAAAACCTAACTAAGCCCATCCAACTGCATGAAATTTGTACTAGTAACTAGGGAAAGTACTTAAACTCTTCTTATAGGCTTGACAGCATAGGATTTTTTTTAATGTTTTCAAATAGAAATTTTGAAAAGTGAGAGAGAGTATGAAACTTCTACTACATAAATAATCTTGACAAGATTCTTGCATTATGAACGAAGAAACTGAAACACTATTACCTGCACAAGATCACAAGGCTAGTCTACAGAAGGGCTAGAAATAGAACCAGGTCTCCTCAGCCCTAAGTCCGGTGCTTTTACACTAAATACATTTCTTATTTCTTCTTCTCTCACGGCAACTTATTTTCTCATTACATGTGAGGGTAAACTAGTATTTCACCCAAGCATAATTATCTTGGATGGCAAATTTCATTTACTTTTACTCTGAAAAGCAGAAAAGAGGAGAAAGTAATTACTTGAAAGTTAGGCCAAGAGGGATGAACCTAACACTCTTACAAGCCTCACTAGGCAGAACGGGCAGACAGAAAGGAAGCTTTGGGATTCTGAGACCACTAAGATGGTAAGCAACACCAAAAGGGAAAAATCTGGAGTAGATAATCACCTTAGGGGACTTTACTTTCCACTTGCTCTGTTCAAGCATGTCTGACCAGACACCAATCATGAGCCACTGGAGGAGAGCTTAGAGGAAGGAGATGAAGTAGACAGTCAAAAAGTGAACTCCATTCAGTGTGTGTGCTAAGAGCCTGAATATTATGAGACAAGAATGATAAACCTGAAGGTCTTTGACTCGTTGAAAGAATTTTGCTTTTTATACTAGAGAAAAACAATCAGGGTGATAAGACATTGGTCTCAAAAAGAAAAAAAGGAAACAATAGAGACTGTTCAGGAAAAAAGTAAATAAAAAAGTAGTAAGATCATCTAGTCCATGCACCTCCCTTTAGGCAGGTAAGTAGTAGTAGTTACAGTTATTACTTCCACTATCATAATTAATCCCTTTTGTTATAAATGAGGTAATTGACACTCAAAGAGATAAAGTGACTTGCCTAAGATCACACGGATAAACTTAAAAAAGGATCTCAAGCTGCCAACCTCAAACAGACTGCCAAGTATTATATTTAAAAGAGTTACCAGGGGTTGGCCTGGTGGCATAGTGATTAAGTTTGCACGCTCTGCTTTGGTAGTCCAGGGTTTGCTGGTTCAGATCCCAGGGGGCAGACCTGCACACTACTCATCAAGCCATGCTGTGGCAGCATCCCACATACAAAATAGAGGAAGATTGGCACAGATGTTAGCTCAGTGACAATCTTCCTCAAGCAAAAAGAGGAAGATTGGCAACAGATGTTAGCTCAGGGCCAATCTTCCTGACCAAAAAAAAAAAGAAAGAAAAAAAAAGTTATCAGAAATACAGCATCAGCAACTAAAAGTCAAAGTCCAGCAAAAGGAAAGAAATTACCCTTACCTGCAAGGCACTGTTGAGGAAGCAGCTGTTTTGCCCTGGCTCATTGCTGAGGCCTTTGCTAGGGGCTATGGAGGTTGAGCTTCGAGGTGCAAACATCCCTTGGACACTACCACGGCCTCCTGAAAAATAATTTCTCTTCCAAGACATTATTGTTCACATTTAGTCTGAAAACACAGAGAAGGTTTTGTATCTTTTGGGGAGGGAGTTTCTGTCTGGTGAAGTCCTTAATAGAAAGATAATCCAGAATTTAATTAATTTATGTTGAAAGATTTTGAGTTTATAACCTTCCAAACATCATATATGTAGCTCAAGGAACTCAGGTATCTTCTTAGATCCACATGACAGAGCCGTCTCCTACTTGTTCCAAATAATGTCCACAATTTAACATAGCACAGGACTAATACAAACAGAAAAATCCTTAAGTTATTGCTTCCTTCTATTTTTCTTGAACTGCCTCCATAAAATCCTGGTGAACTGGCTGTAATCCTCAACTCCAGCAGTATCCAGATCAGGGTAGGACGTGTTCGTTAGGCTTGTTTACAATGCTTCTTGTGGATTGAAGATTCTTCCAACTGGAAGGAGAGGCAGACAGATAAGCAAGAATCCAACGCAACCTTCTTGCCTTCTATTTCCTTGTCCCATCATCCTCTGAAGTAAAAACTCAGGTTCTAAGCAACTAACATGGATCCCACAAAACTAAGAAGCTTGTTTGAATTATACGGTACTTCTGTTGTTGTTGCAGCTGCTATTTTTTTAATACGTCTCAAACATCTTCTATCATTCCATCCAGAACTTCAGAAACTCTCTTCTCTTTTCCCCTGTGACTAGAATAGCCAGCTGTGCCAGAGAGCTTTAACAAAAAGAAAAAAAAAATCAAAAGCTTGCGTCACTTAATGACTCTACTGGCTTTGTGCTGTTCTGCCAAGATCAACGTTGCCTCACCTCTTACTATAAACTTGAAACCTTGGCAAACAATGCCTCCCCCCCCCAAAAAAACCCAAAACTACCTTAACAACAACAAAAAGGAGAAACAATCAAACGAAAGAGGGGGAAGAAAAAGGTGTGTGAAGCTTAACTTTCGTGGGAAACTTCTCTGAAATTTTCTAGAAGGAGAAGAAAGTTGATCTGGACAAAAATAAAAACCAAATACACTTTCTAAAATCAGGCTAACAAAAAAATTACCAAATAAGCAACATACCAAGCTAGGAATTGAAACAGTTTCTTTTGGATGTTGTAAGTAAAGAAATTTTTAAAGGTGTTTCACATGTGCATGGCTTTCAAAGCTTATTTAAAGGGAAGAAGGCCAAGTCATCAGTCTGGACTCAGTTATGAGTAAACATGGCCCAACCCAGAGATACATTCACGGTGAGTAAACCATACGTCTTTAACATTCAGTCCAAAAGAACTAAATCTTCTCCTGCCCTGTTTGTTTGTATATTATATTTATACAGAGGATCACAGAGATAATTTAGGTTACAAATCACTTAATCCTCAGATTATATCTGAGGCACTCACAATCAGAGGCCATCAATTGACCAACATTAGTTTTCAACTAATTAAAATGCCAGTGAGGTGACAGAGAAATACCAAAGCAAGCATCTTCCTTGGAAGGAAACGCTTCTAATCTCCAACTTTAAGTTTTCTTATAAGGCTGCCATGTCCACACCAGGAAAAAATTAAGAATATTAAGTGTTAAATTGGTTTCTAACAGTTCCCCAAGCTTCTCCCTTCCTTCCCACCATCATATAGACCACCTAAAAAAGCGAAAATGTTATAACATCTTAATCGTTCTCCAGGAGATCACTTAGCATTATCCACAGTGTGTCCAGTGGAAAAACTGAGGTACAGAAACATTACATGGTTGCACAAGACCATTTTCCTCCTCTAAAGGGAGATGCTCTTTCCCTTCTCTAAATTCTTTCCCTTTTCTAAATTCCCAGACTACATGTCACAGTTAAAATATTTGATTATACACGGTAGTATCATGTTACTCTACTTATTTTATATGATAGTCATATATTCTGAATATGACTGTAGGAAATGAAATACTAACTAGTGCCAGACATGTGCTAAACACTATTTATTTGCAGTCTTTATTTGATCTTCACAACAGCCCTATCCTGTACGTATTCATAGTTCCATTCACAGAAGAGTAAAGGGAGGCTTAAAGACACTAACTTGCCCAAATCAAAGCTAATAAGTGGCAGAGCTAGAACTGTTTGACTATTATACTTTGACTTAATTATGAATTGTATTATACTATTCCAAAAGCTCCTATCACAGTCCTAAGCTTAAGGAGGCACTCAATAAATACTGCCTGATGATTAGCATGACATCAGCAAGGATCCCATGTCTCCCACACAGACTACAAGACCCTCAACTCTCTACACACACCCTCATACACACCCCACTCAAGCCCATGAAGCAACTTCCAACAAGCTATACAGCATTCCTTCAGCTCAACTGCTGCAAAGTAATGACAAGTACCAAGCCTCCACTTTGCTCACAGCCAAAAGGACTTGGCAGGCAGCAGGGTTTCCAGTATACACAATAGAAGCTTACTGAAACTCAGTCTGCCCTATGATACACACCCCTGAGTTCAGGGAGCAAAGGGAAAAAAGGCAGCGGCAGAAAAAAAAGATTCTCAGGCTCTGAATGGCAGCATCACGTAGAGTAAGGCAATAAGCTCTCACACTTGCTCTAGGTGTGTCAGAAACTAGAGGTGAGAGCCAAAAAGAGCAAAGCCAAGAGAGGCAGTAACAAATGGTCCAAAGAAATATTGATGATAAAATAGACCTTAAGTTGCAGGTCTAGCACCAAAACAACATAATCCTTCTCCAATGCCATCTACTAAAGATATATGAGAAAGTCAATTAAGAGTTCTACCCACAGGCTCTAACAACCTATTTTAAAGAAGAAAATAACTTCTTAAGCAATACTTAAGTATTTAGGGGCAAAAGAGCATAAAATTAGCAACTTACTCTGAAATGATTCAGAAGAAAAAAATCATATATGTATGTATGTATCTGTGTGTGTGTATATATATATATATGGAAAGAGGGAAAGAGTGAAAATGGTAAATTATAGCAAAATGTTAAAAATAGGTAAATCTAGATGAAGGGTATATGGAAATTCTTTGTACTAGTTCTTGCAACTTCTCTGTAAGTTTTAAATTATTTTTTTAAGTTGAAAGAAACTGATATCTGCAAAATAAAAAAAGAATTTAAAATTATGTAAAAATTACCTTGTACTGTATGTAGTATTTGTGATTCAATGCAAAATCATGACTAAAAGCATTGAGCTAGATACTAACCATGCTACATCATACTGGCAATCCCAAACCAAAAAAAAAAAAAGGGAGAGAAAGACAAACACAAAAAAGTAGTGATATGAGGACAAAATAAAATGGAATAAAGCTTGAATACTATTTCTATGAAAAGCAGAGCTCAAAATACAGTATAATGTCAAATTTGTAAGGAGCAAGTAATGTAGAGTAATTGTGATATCATAAAGACTGGGACTAGACTTGGAGTTAGAAGACATGGGTTCAATTCCCACATTTTTACTACTTTGTATAATCCCAAACTACTTAGGTATCTCGAACTTTGTTGTCTGGGTCTGTAAAATGGTGACACAATACCTATTTCAGACAATGGCTGAGATTTAATGAGACAGTCATGTGAAAGAACCAGCAAGTTTTTAATACAAGGAATGAATAATGAGTTCACTGAAGGAGTGAACTGCCATACCTAAAAGAAAAAAAGTAAACTCTGGTTTGGGGACCTCAGGATACTAGAAAGTTGTAAGCCACCAGGAATAAATCTAGTTGTATAAAAAGAACAACAGGCCTCACACAGGATAAGTGATATGTCAGTATAATTTAGCTATGTGCCTGGAGAAACATTTAAATTTTACAATTATTTTAAAAATACAAAGTTTAACTTAGAAAGGAAAACAACTGAACCTATTCACAAGGAATACACTAACATTTTAGAAGGTCTGCAAAGAATGACCACGTTCAACTGATCAATGATTCAAATGGAAAAACCATGAAGAGCATCTCAGTTTCTAATGAAGGAACAGTAGCCCCTAGTGATTAAAATAAAAAGTAACCCAAACATTAGGAAGTCAAACTGTACTACATTGAGATATCCAAACAGTTCAGCCAGGAAAGTTGATCACGTTTCTAGTTTCTGTTCTTCTATATCGCAGTTTACTTGTAATTTAGTTAAGAAACTATATTTCAACAAATAAATCAATATGCAATTACCTCAATTCCTTGGTACACTCCACATGTCAATAATTCCCAGCCATATCTGTAGTATCTTGTTGGTTATTATGAGGATTAAAGTTAGTTAATACATGCAAAGTGCTAATATCAACATCTGGCATAAAGCAATTGCTATATAAATGACTGTTGTTGTTGTTATTACCTTTCAAACATTCCTTCCTCATTAGCTCTTTCCACTTTAAAAATAACCACACACAGATATCCTATACTCTTTAAAGAAAAAAAACAGCAACAACAAAGACTACCTATTAATTCTATGCCTACAGTCCTAAATTTTTTTTTCCCTGAGGAAAATTAGCCCTGAGCTAACATCTATTGCCAATCTTCCTCTTTTTTCGCTTGAGGAAGATTAGCCCTGAGCTAACATCTGTGCCAGTCTTCCTCTACTTTGTATGTAGGTCACCGCCACAGCATGGCTGACAAGTGGTATAGGTCCATGCCCAGGATCCAAACCTGCAAATCCAGGCTGCCAAAGTGGAGTGCACTGAACCTAACCACTATGCCACAGGGCCAGCCCCTGTCCTAAATTTTTTTCAACCTTTTACTACTAAATATCTCCACAATTAATATTTTACAACTGCTGCCTCTCCTTGTTCACCACCAGTCTTTTCAGAACTTGGTACTGCTCCTTCACTCCACCGCCACAATTTTACTTCATGGAACATTCGTTTTCTAAAGCAATCTCCTAATTTAAAAACCTACTGACTTTTCCATGGGCCTCATTTTTCTTAACTTTCTTGTAGTACCTAATACTGGCTGCCTTAATGCTACACAGTCTTGGATTCATTGGGTAAATTAATAAGAAAATGACAGAAGGAATAAAATGAAAGAATGACAAATGAATATTATTGGTTCTCCTACTGTTCAGACAGTTCATTTTCTCTCTCCTTTGTTGGTTTCTTAAAAGTGGGCATACACTAAAGTTTAAATCAGACCTTCTTGCTCCTCTCTATAGTACTTTCCAGGGTGTTCCCATGCTCTTCTCTGTCTTCTTCAACTATCACTTCTGGTTTGATAAATCACAAATCTCATGAACTCTAAAACCAAATTACCAATGACGTGCACACTGTCCCACTTTCAGAACAAGTTCAACATGTCCAGATCACCTTCCCCGCAAAAACAGTTCCTCCTCTGATTCCCTCCCCGCCCCACCTTTTTTTTTGACTAATGGCATTTCCAATTACCCAGGTTCAAAATCTCTGTAGTTTTTGTCTCCTTTCAATCCCTCCTCCTCCTTCCCTATTCACATCACAAAGGTTTGTCAATTCTCCCTTCAAAATCTCTTATATTGATCCTTCTTTTTCACTTCCATTGTCATCACCTTACTTTACACCACAATTACCTCCCATTTAAACTATTACAATAGATAAGTCTTTCTGGTCTCCTGTCTCTTGCCATTCCAATTCATTTATATAATTAGCTTTTTTATTAATATTTCTCTTTAACATGTCTCAATACTTATTTCTGCTCATTTTATACAAAGAGGCAGAAATCTTGAATTGTCCCTTACCAGCAGAGCAATGTCAGTTGCCAGCCAAAGGAAGTTTTTGATAGAACCACTCCCACCATTTTCAGGTCCCAAGAAAGGCAAAGATGACTACTCTTACCACTCCTATTCAACATCATACTAGAGGTCCTAGCCTGTGCAATAAGGAAAGAAAAAGAAATGAAAAATATACAGATTGGAAGAGAAGAAATAAAACTTTCATTCACAGACAACACGATGTTCTACATTTAAAAAATCCCAAGGAATCTACCAAAAAAACCTCTAAGAACTAATAAGTGAGGTTGGTAGGGCCCCAAAATACAGAGTGAATATTAAAAAAAAAATCAATTGTGTTTTTATATACTAGCAATGAACAATCAGAAATTAAAATTCTTTTAAAGTACCACTTACAATAATACCACAAAATATGAAACACTTAGGTATAAACGTAACAAAATATATGTAAGATCTATATGCTGAAAACTATAAAACACTGGTGAAAGAAATCAAAGGTGACCTAAATAAGCGGACAGGTATGCCATGTTCATAAACTGGAAGTCTCAATTTTGTTAAGATGTCAATTCACTCCAAATTGATAGATTCAATGCAATTTCAAATCAAAATCCCAGAAGGACTTCTTTTTATAGAAATTGACTAGCTGATTCTAAAAGTTATATGGAAAGGCAAAGGAATTACAGTAACCAAAATAATTTTGAAACAGAAAAACAAAATTGGAAGACTCAGAAGTCAACACCATATGGTATTGGTGAAAGGACAGACTCATAGATCAGTGGAACAGAACAGAGAGCCTGGAAACAGGCCTACACATATGTGGTCAATTGATTTTTAATAGAAGTGCAAAGGCAACTCAATGAAGAAAGAACAGTCTTTTCAACAAATGATGTTGGAACAACTGATCACTCACGTGGAAAAAACTGAACCTTGATGCATACTTTATACCTTATACAAAAATGACTCAAAATGGGTCATAGTCCTAAATGAAAACTATAAAAATTCAAGAAGACAGAACAAAACTTTGTGACCCTTGATTAAGCAAAGACCCTTAGATACAACAACAAAAGCACAATTCATAAAAGAAAAAAAATTATAGAACTGGACTTCATCATAATCAAGAATTTCTATTCTTTGAAAGACACTGTTAAGAGAATGAAAAGACAAGCCAAAGATTGGAAGAAAATATTTTCAAATCATATAAATGACTTGTATCCAAAATATATAGAGAATCTTCTAAAATCAATAATAAAAAAATTTCCCAATTTTCTTAAATGGGCAAAAGATTTAAACAGACAGTTCACTAAAGAAGATATACAGATGGCAAATAAACATACAGAAAGATTTTAAATTTTATTAGTCATTAGGGAAATGGAAATTAAAACCATACTACATGCCTATTACAATAGCTAAACACAAAACCAAACAAACAAAATATTTAAAACCTGACAATAACAACTGCTAATGAGGAAGAATCAGAGCAGCTGGAACTCTCCTAAATTGCTGATGGAAATACAAAACGCAGTAGGCAGTTACATGTGACGTTAAATACACTTTTTACCATATGACCTAGCAATCCCATTCCTAGGTATTTTACCCAAAAGAAATGAAAGCTTATGCTCACATAAAAACCTGTACACAAGTGTTTAAGTGGCTTTACACATAATCACCAAAAACTGGAAACAACCCAAATGTTCTTCTAGTGGTAAATTGTACATCCATATAACAGACTCAACAATAAAAAGAAAGGAATACTGACATACACAAAAATATGGATGATTCTCAAATACATCATGCTAAGTGACATAAGCAGACTCAAAAGGTTATGTAATAATATATGATTTCACTTACATAACATTTTGGAAAATTCAAAGTCAAATAGATGAGTGGTTGCCAACAGTTGGGGATGAGGGTAGGGAAGTACTAGGATGATGAAGCTGTTCTATATCTTGATTGTGGCGGTAGTTACACTACCTCTATGCATTTAGCAAAATTCGAGAGCTATATCAAAAAAGATTTTGGTATTTTTATGCAAATTTTGGTAATTTTATGTAAATTACCAAAGATTTTAAAAATCATTTTTAAAAGCATGTTCTAAAATATCAATCTAAAAAAACAAAGAATTTTCCCAGGTCTTTCCTGGAGAATAATGTCCAAACTTCTTAGCATAATTCTTAATAACATAATCTGACCTTAATTTACCTTTTATATTTATCTCCTTCTATTTCCCTACGTTAACCTTGTTCCCAAACAAAGGTTTTCCCATTTCTGTGATCTTATTAATTCCATTTTACCTACATAGGATACTCAATATCCTTCTTCCCCTCTATATGTAACCCAGCCTCTTTGTAAAACATTCCTTGCCCACCCCAAGCCTGAAGGAATCTTCCCCATTTCTGAGCTCTTATATAAATTTTCTATAATTTTAAGGGCAATTAATGTTTCTAATAGGCCAATATTTCTGAAGTCCTCCTTCCTTCATCTTCCTTTCCATCCCTAGAGGATAAGGGACTTTACCCTACTCTATTCAGGATGGGGAATGGATGGAGGTCAGAAGCCACTTATGTTATATCCAAACATCTGTTATTGTGGGACACGTTATCATGGGATTTTTTACTATAGTTTCTTTTGTCAGATAATCCACCTTTCTATTTATAAATTGTAATTCTAACTAAAAAGTATGATTCTAAATTTGTATTTTTTAACGTTCTATACAATTGCTACATCTTATAAAAGCAAGATATTTTTATATTAATGTGACTCAGTTGAAACTTTAAGCTTTTCTCACTGTCAATATAGGCACTGATGAGTGTTTATATAATGAGTATCAATATAAACACTGATGAGATCCTAGCGAGGTAGTTCTGCACAAATGCATCCTTATATACTTAATTTTACAAAAAGGAAAAAAACACCTGGTGAGCATGCATTATTTGTTCAGTGGCAATCTGTTTCAAACAAGTGGTCCACATACAGTTTTCAATATAGAATCTTGGAGCAAGCCTGGTGGGCACAGCAGTTAAGTTTGCATGCTCTGCTTTGGCAGCTCAGGGTTCACAGGGTGGATCCTGAGCACAGAATTATGCACCGCTTATCAAGTCATGCTGTGGCAGGTATCCCACATATAAAATAGAGGAAGCTGGGCACAGATGTTAGTTCAGGGCCAATCTTCCTCAGCAAAAAGAGGAGGACTGGTGGCAGATGTTAGCTCAGGGCTAATCTTCTCAAAAAAATACAGAATCTTGCTTAATTTTAATGACAGTCAGTTAGATGATGACTAAAAACAACCACCACTTGATAAAGGCAACTAAGTCCTGTATGCAAATTTATTCAAATTTAAATTAAAACTGCTTCATACCCTAGTACTACTCCTATCTGATTGATTTTGCCCCTCTGGCAGCAGCAAAGGGCTCACAACATCATGCAGAGAATAGTCCTAGATTACAATAAACTCACAAGCAGCAGGCTACTTGGCAGCTGTTTATTCCCAAACTCTTTGTAGAAAATGTACCATCATCTTTACTAACATTTACTAGTTTCTGGCCAAGTTCTAAAATTATGCAGTAATCAGTCAAAGGTGGAAGGAAGAGACAGAGCAGATAAGAATCTTATTACTGTGTTGCTCTCAACTCTGAAAAAGACAAAGCCACATAGATTTTACTAATGCTGAATAGATTCTGAGGAGCGCCAAATAAGCTTGTTCATAAATTCCTTTTTTCTCCAGCTTTATTGAGGTATAATTGACAAATAAAATTGTAATATATTTAAAGTGTACGTGATGATTTGATATACGCATATGTTGTGAAAGGAGTCCCATAATCAAGTTAATTAACCCATATTAGAAAGGTAATAGAAAAAATCAATAGACTTAAGAGCTGGTTTTTTTAAAAGACAAACAAAATTAACAAATCACTATCTAGACTAACTAAGAAAAAAAGGAGAGAAGACTCAAATAAAATCAGAAATGAAAGAGGAGACATTACAACTGATAACACAGAAATGCTAAGGATCATAAAAAAAACTATGAACGATTATATGCCAACAAATTAGATAATCTAGAAAAAATGGTAAGTTCCTAGAAATATATAACCTACCAAGACTGAATCATGAAGAAATAAAAAATCTAAACATAAATTCTTTGTTTTAAAAAAATAAACAGTGAATATTTCCTACAGTTTGGAGGCTGGAAAGTTCAAGATCAAGGGGGAAGCAGATTTGGCTTCTGCTGAGGGCTCTCTTCTTGGCTTGTAGACAGCCGCCTTCTCACTGTGTCCTCACATGGCCTCTCCTCGGTGCATGCACACAGAGAGATCTCTCTCTCACTCTTCTTTGCTTTTTTTTGATTTTTAATCTTTTTTTTATTGAGATCATAATGGTTTATAACATTGTGAAATTGCACATGTACATTATTATTGATCTATTTCCATATAGACTGCATTGTGCTCACCAACAACTGTCTAATTTTTATCTGTTGCCATATATATGTGCCCATTTACCCCTTTTGCCCACTTCCCAACCCCCTTCCCCTCTGGTAACCACTAATCTGTTCTCTTTGTCCATGTGTTTATCTTCCACATATGAGTGAAATCATGCAGTGTTTGTCTTTCTCTGTTTGGCTTACTTTGCTTAGCATAATACCCTCAAGGTCCATCCATGTTGCTGCAAATGGGATGATTTTGTCTTTTTTTATGACCGAGTAGTATTCCATTGCATACACACATAGACACACACACACACACACACACACACACACACACCACATTTTCTTTATCCATTCATCAGTCAATGGGCACTTGGGTTGCTTCCACATCTTGGCTATTGTGAATAATGCTGAAATGAACGTAGGGGTGCATAAGTCTCTTTGAATTGTTGGTTTCAAGTTCTTTGGATAAATACCCAGTAGTGGGATAGCTGGGTCATATGGTATTCCTATTTTTAATTTTTTGAGAAATCTCCATACTGTTTTCCATAGTGGCTGCACCAGTTTGCATTCCCACCAGCAGTGGATGAAGGTTCCCTTTTCTCCACATCCTCTCCAACATTTATTATTTTTTGTCTCGGTAATTATAGCCATTCTAACAGGTATAAGGTGATATCTCATTGTAGTTTTGATCTTCATTTCCCTAATGATTAGTGATGTTGAACATCTTTTCATGGGCTTATTGAAAATCTGTATATCTTCTTTGGAAAACTGTTCATATCCTCTGCCCATTTTTTGATTGAGTTGTCTGTTTTTTTGTTGTTGAGTCGTGTGAGTTCTTTACATATTTTGGAGATTAATCCCTTCGGATATATGATTCGCAAATATTTTCTCCCAGTTAGTGGGTTGTCATTTCATTTTGCTCCTGGTTTCCTTTGCCCTGCAGACGATCTTTAGTCTGATGTAGTCCCGTTTGTTTATTTTTTCTATTGTTTCCCTTGTCCATGTAGACACAGTATTTGAAAAGATGCTGCTAAGACCAATGTCAGAGAGTGTACTGTCTATACTTTCTTCTAGGAGTTTTATGATTTCAGAGTCTCACCTTCAAGTGTTTAATTCATTTTGAGTTAATTTTTGTGTATGGCATAAGATAATAGTTTACTTTCATTGTTTTGCAGGTGGCTGTCCAGTTTTCCCAACACTATTTATTGAAGAGACTCTCCTTTCTCCATTGTATGTTCTTGGCTCCTTTGTCAAAGATTAGCTGTCCCTAGGGGCCGGCTCCGTGGCCGAGTGGTTAAGTTCGCGTGCTCCGCTGCGGCGGCCCAGGGCTCAGATCCTGGGCGCGGACATGGCACCGCTCATCAGGCCACGTTGAAGCGGCGTCCCACATCCCACAACTAGAAGGACCTGCAACTAAGATATGCAACTGTGTACAGGGGGGATTTGGGGAGATAAAGCAGAAAAAAAAAAAAAAAGATTAGCTGTCCTTAGATGTGTGGTTTTATTTCTGGGCTTTTAATTCTGTTCCATTGATCTCTGTGTCTGTTTTTGTACCACTACCATACTGTTTTGATTACTACAGCTTTGTAGTATATTTTGAAAGCAGGGCTTGTGATGCCTCCAGCTTTGTTCTTTTTTCTTAGGATTGCTTTCACTATTTGGAGTGTTCTATTGTTCCATATAAATTTAGGATTCTTTGTTTTATTTCCATGAAGAATGTCATTGTGATTCTGATTCAGATTGCACTGAATCTGTAGATTGCTTTAGGTAATGTGGACATTTTAACTATGTTTATTCTTCCAATCTGTGAGCATGGAATATCTTTCCATTTCTTTATGTCATCGTTGATTTCTTTCAATAATGTCTTCTAGTTTTCAGTGTATGGGTGTTTCACCTCTTTAGTTAAATTTATTCCTAGATATTTAATTCTTTTTGTTGCGATTGTAAATGGGACTCTATTCTTGAGTTCTCTTTCTGTTAGTTCATTGTTGTATGGATGTCCTCTGTTAGTTAATAAATGTCTTTTTCATTGTATCTTAGGGGGAGAGACTGAGGCAACAGCTCACTCCACCATGATGCTGACATCATTCTAAACATAAATTCTTATATTTATTTAATCTTTAGGGCCGGCCCGGTGGCACAGCGGTTAAGTTTGCATGTTCGGCTTTGGCGGCCCAAGGTTCACTGGTTCGGATCCCGGGTGCAGACCTATGCACTGCTTGTCAAGCCATGCTGTGGCAGGCGTCCCACGTATAAAGTAGAGGAAGATGGGTATGGATGTTAGCTCAGGGCCAGTCTTCCTTGGCAAAAAAGAGGAGGATTGGTGGCAGATGTTAGCTCAGGGCTAATCTTCCTCAAAAAATAAAAAAATAAAAATAAAATTTTTTTAAGTAAAAATTTTTTTAAAAATCTTTAATCTTCTTTATACTTATTTAATTATCTTTACTACCTAGTGCCTGGGATTAACTAAGTCAAAACAGTCTGCATTACTTTGTTGTCTCTAACATCAGGTTAACTTCTAGGAAGCCAGAAGCCAAAACTGGGAAAGAAGTCTATCATCTTATGATCTATTACCTATTTCCTTGGGTAGCAGGGTTACTTAGTTGTATGTTCCACATTGTTTCCAATCACAACACACTAACATCTTGTGGGCAGGCTAAAAACCTTTCCACATGTGAGATGATGGAAAACACTGGGTTCCAACCTTTTTGAAGACCCCTACATCTAGAGGCAGATTTAAGAAGAAACTAATGAAGATTAAGCTTCAGGGCCCCTCTCTTGAACAGACTCTCAAGGCTCAATATCTAATTTTTACCTTAAAGAAAATGTTTTCCTGGGGCTGGACCCACAACCTAGTGGTTAAGTTTGGTACACTATGCTTCAGTGACCCGGGTTTAGTTCTCAGGCACAGACCTACACCTCTTGTCAGTAGCCTTGCTGTAGTGGTGACCCACATACAAAATACAGGAAGACTGGCACAGATGTTAGCTCAGGCACAACGTTCCTCAAGCAAAAAAAAGAAAAAAAGGAAGACTAGCAACAGATGTTAGCTCAGGACAAATCTTCCTCAGCAAAAAAAAGAAAAGAAAAGAAAAGAAAAAAGTTTTCCTTAAAGAGCGCCCCCTGAATTATACAAGCTCCAGACCCCCATAGAATCTGAATCATATTACAGAAACTGGACTTTTATAGGATATACTACTTGAGAAACTACATAATTCAAAAAGCTACTTTAAATTCAGTAATACTAATAAATTTGTATTTTATTAATCAAAGCAGTATCTAATACGTTATTCATTATATAATTTTGCTACCCCTAAACAGATCTAAATTACACCCTTTGGTGCACATTTGGATTTTGCATTCTTGGGCCTACTGTAATAATTCTACCAGGGATCCACAGTTGACAGAGTAGAAATGACAGGGCTAAATTTAAAAGATCATAGCTCAAGACTTACAGCATTAGGGGTACAGCTCTAGAAGCTGACAACTTTTAGAAAAAACATTTTATGTCTCTGTATTAATGAAATACAGTCTTACTTCACAACAAATATACACAGTACAGCATAATATGCTGCCATTTTTCTCAGGCCGAAGTAATAACCTAGGCTACAGCTGCAACCACCCTAATTATCCCTTACTGGAGTAGTCATTCTGTTTCTGAAAAAAAATGTAGTAGTCATTCAATTGTTTGCTAAAATGAAACTGGCTTATGCATAAAGAGAGAGAAGGCCTGGAAGGGCACTGGGCTAGGAAGAGCCTGTCACCCTAACAGACAGGGGGGTAAATGAGGTTCAGAGAGCTACAGGTTATTAACATTGGAAGACTTCATTATGAATGGAACATGAATGGGACTGAGACCAATGAAGATTAACTAGAAAAGATTTGTTCCTGCAGACCCTGAGCGCCCTTTGATGACACCAGGTGTAAGGTGCAGGAAGCTTAGAGGGGAATAGATCTCTTAAGGGAATTCATTTCATAATAATTAAATAAAGTTCAGTGAGGTCTTTAAGTAAACACTACTAATTCCACCTGTAGAGAACTCCATGACATTTATGCAAATAACAGTATCAAACTATCTTCACCGAGGTATTTATTAACTACAAAGGAAAGACTGTAACTTTACTGTATAGAAACCTGGCAGAAACCACCTTAACCAAGTGATCAAGGTCGACATCACCAGCAATAATACATATTGACATCATGAATCCCATGGTAATAATGCACTGAGAAGGACACAACATTATCTATGTGGTATTCTTGGCTAAACCATATAATCTCAGCCCAATCATGAGAAAATATCAGACAAATCCAAATTGAAGGCCATCTGACAAAACAACTGATCAATACTGTCCAAAAATGTCAAGATTACAAAAGATTTCAAAGAAAGACTGAGAAAATTTTACAGTACACAGGAAACTAAGGAAGAAAAACACCTAAAATACAATGTGAGATCCTTGACAGGATCCTGGAACAAAAACAATGGTGGACAAACTGGTGAAGTTTGAAAAAAGGCTTTAGTTAGTAGTGTTGTACCAATGTTAACTTCCTGGTTCTGATCATTGTACTATGGTTATATAAGATGATAACGTTAGAGGAAGCCATGTAAGGGATATATGAAAACTCTGTACCATTTTTGCAACATTTCTATAAATCCAAAATTGGTTCAAAATAAAAAACTTTTTATTTTATTAAGTAACTTTTTTTTTGGTGAGGAAGGTTGGCCCTGAGCTAACATCTGTGTCCATCTTCCTCTATTTTGTATGTGGGACGCCACCACAGCATGGGCTTGACAAGTGGCATGCAGGTCCATGCCCGGGATCTGAATCCACAAACCCCAGGCCACCAAAGTGGAGTGTGTGAACTTAACTATTATGCTACCAGGCTGGCCCCAAAAAACTTTTTAAATTTTGCAAATAATTCATAGAAGGAGATGGAACCTTGGGCCCATCCAGGAATAAAGGCATTTGGGGGATTAATATCTGTACATATAAAGGTAGGTGGACTAAGACAGATTTACAGGAAAAGAAGACACATTGAAATAGTTTGTGATCCTGGTAAATTAGAGTCCAATGAAGTCTTCATGTGAAGTCTCTGGGCTTACTATGTTTAACATCACAGTATAGCAGCATAACTTAATGGGTTAAGTTTTATTAGTTCAGGAACCTGTTTCTCAGAGCTTGATTTAATTAGAATGAACTATTAGAAAGTTTTTAAATCTACAAGATCAAGGAAAAGTAAATGTAAAAAATAAGAGTCTTGTTAGGGTGATGGAAATATGGATTTTTTCCCCTTTTTTCTATTTTCTAAATTTCTTATAATTCAGAGGTAAATTATCCATAATTCATCATTTCCTTACTTAAAGAAAAACTAAAATCAGTATTTAAACTCATTTTCCCTAAAAATAGAATGAAAGGACTCTGGACCAGAGGTAATCAATCATTGAGACACCTAATATTCTAACAGTATGAAGGTTGTTTAATAACTGTACTATTTCCTATTTAGAAACAGGATAACAAATTTGCATATCTATTGCCTTTCACTCTATTCTCATTGCTGCTGCTGCTAAGGCTCAGATACTCACCTCTGGACTACTGCACCACAGTACTGACTCATTGCCAGGCCTCCATTTCTACATGACTACCAGAGGACTCCTAAACCACCAGGTTACTCCTCCTTTCAAAAATCTTTAGTGCCTCCCAGAGAAGGGTGTTCTTTTGGCTAGAGAAAAATGCTATTTTTCTAATTCTCAAGGGGGAAAATTAATGGATGGATTTTTCACAAGTTTCTCTCTTGTAATTTTTTCTTGTCCACTTATTCTACTGATAACACAGAAAACATGAACAAATAGCAAACTTAAAGAAAAAAACATGGGGCCAGCCCCGTGGCTAAGTGGTTAAGTTCGTGGGCTCTGCTTTGACAGGCCAGGGTTTCGCCAGTTCGAATCCTGGGTGCGGACATGGAACCGCTCATCAAGCCATGCTGAGGGGGCATCCCACATGCCACAACTAGAAGGACCCACAACTAAAAACACACAACTATGTAGCAGGGGGCTTTGGGAGGAAAAAAGGGAAAATAAAATCTTTAAGGAAAAAAAAGAGGGGCCGGCCCAGTGGCACAGCAGTTAAGTATGCACGTTCCACTTCTCAGCAGCCTGGGGTTCACTGGTTCAGATCCCCAGTGTGGACATGGCACTGCTTGGCACACCATGCTGTGGTAGGCATCCCACATACAAAATAGAGGAAGATGGGCATGAATGTTAGCTCAGGGCCAGTCTTCCTCAGCAAAAAGAGGAGGATTTGGTAGTAGTTAGCTCAGGGCTAATCTTCCTCAAAAAAAAAAAGAAAGAAAGAAAAAAACCCAAAGCAATCAATCAGACCTATTTTTTTTCTTTTCAAGATTTTATTTTTCCTTCTTCTCCCCAAAGCCCCCCAGTACATAGTTGTATATTTTTACTTGTGGGTCCTTCTAGTTGTGGGACGCCGGACACCACCTCAGCATGGCTTGATGAGCGGTGCTTGGTCCACACCCAGGATCCAAACTGGTGAAACCCTGGGCTGCCAAAGCCAAGAGCTGCAAACTTAACCACTCAGCCATGGGGCTGGCCCCATTCAGACCTATTTTGATAGCATTTTTCTTACTGACTCATATTCATGATTGCGATTTTCATATTGCATATTTTTATATTTACATATTCTGCCAGTAAAATTAATTACTAATTTATAAGATTGAATTAAATGTCTGGCACCTGCACAAAGTTTGAGAATCATTAGACCTAACCACCATTTCTAGCTACATCTTCTACTCACTCATTCTTTGATCAGACATTTCACTGAATACCTATTATGTGCTCCTCACATCCTCCACTCAAGGTAAACTGGACTCTTTTCTGTATAATGAATATGCTCTGTACTCCCTCAGTGCCTTGCCTCTAATATTTCCTCCACCTGGAGTGCCTTTTCTCTCCATTTCTTCTTGTTAAAACTCAACTATCCTTCAAGGAACAGCTGCATCAAAGCCTCTCCCTCTCTCACCTTTCCATTGTCTTCATTTATTTCATTCTCCTCTGTGCTCTCAGTGCAGGTGGGGCTTGGATTACAGTATTCCCATCCTCCTCCATGTTACAGTTATCTGTGTACATGGACTACATTATATATTCCTTAAGGACATCTTTTTATTCCACAAAGAGGTTGAATATAATAGACATTGAACCATTGAAAGTTTAATTGAAAGAGAAAACCTTTTGTTTGACGGGATAAGTACCTAGAACAACCAAATCTAACATCATGATAAATTCTGACTCTCTTTAACTGAAAGAGCCCCCAAAATGTCCATATCTAGCTTGAGATACTGCAGACAACTTTTTCTAATGGAGACTATGTCAATTGACTCAATATTTGCTTCTGATTCAGGCTTGAAAATAAAGAGAGATAAACATCTACAACCATAAAAAGGCTAAGCTATTTGTTGACTTATGGGCTGGTTATCTCCAACTCCCCAGTGAATACAGTTACTCAACTCAAACAATTTCCTGAGGGTTGGACTTTGGCAGCTTCAAATTATTACATCATGTACAACAAGAGTTGTAAGCTAATAAAGGACAGAAAGGCTCAATTTTTCTTTCATAAGAACTTAGAAGAGAAACTGTCATTTACAACAAATTTGTCCAAAACCAGTTGGAAAGAAAATAAAAAGACAAGAAGACATGTTTCACTTTGTTATAACTACAAACTTTAAGAACTAAAAAATGAAAATTGCAGGCTACTTAGCCCCTCCTTATAAAGATCCAGAGGTGTATAGATAATTTACTGACTTCTAAGGGAGGCAGCATGATAGTGGAAAGAACATAGTGGTTCAAAGTGCAGCCTCTGCAGGGCAAACCACATCGCATAACTTCAGGAAACACCACACTCATAGTAGAGATCCAAGAGGTACCATTCCCAGAGAACACAACGTGAATTATACAACTTAGGGACCCAGAGTTAGCAAAGTAGAACAGATATGAACGGCACCACCTAACAATTGTGTCATCTTGACCAAGTTATTGAATCAGTTATTGAAGTCTCAGGTACCTCATCAGTAAAATGAGGTTAATAAATAACATCTATCTCATAGGACTGTTATGAGGATTAAATGAAATAATGCATAGATGTATAATTAGCCCAGTCCCTGGTATTTAGTAAGTGAGGCATAAATATTTTAATTATGATGATGATGAAGAAGAAGAAAATGAAACTACATTCCAATCCTGCTCCACCACTTTCAGGTCATTTACTCCTGTAATAAATGCAATTTGTTGAGAATATTCAACAAAATTATGTATGCAAAATACTTAGGGATAGGTACAAAATAGCAGTTCCATAGTAGCTATGATTATGATGACTGACCATCCCCTATACCCATCCTCCTCTCTCCCTCTTTCTCCCTTTCTCTTACATAAGCAAACACACACACACACACACACACACACACACACACAGTAAAAATTCTATGAGATTAAACTAAAATTGATAGTACAAACCCAAAGCCATATCAAAATGAGGGAAAATGTATTCTAAAAATAATACATTCTCAATACAATTCACCTAGACTACTGTAATAACTTCCAAACTATTATTCCTCTTCTAATTCTATCTATAAAATATTGCCAAAAACGAACTCTGATCACTACTAGCTCAGAAAACTTCAGTGACAAAATACAGTTAAAACTCCGTGGCTTTAAATGGCCTTCCACAATCAACTCATGCACATTTCCAACTCCATCCACCCCTACTCCCCTTAAAACACAAGAAAAGATTTGTTCTGTGTATACGCCCAGCATTTTGCTCAATAAGGAATATTACCCTCTTCCTCACTCCCATCTTCCCAGTCCTACCCAATACTAGTAACGCTTTCCACTCAGCAAACCTGTTTGAAGAAGCCATTCTGCTGGCAACTTACAGTAATAGAGACTAATGATAGTCACACCCTATTATCAGGAAGGAGTAATCATTTATATTAATTCTTTTCCCAAAGGACTGTCTAAATACTGCTCCCCATCAACTGGGGCTTAATCTCTTCCACCAGGAACTTCATTAATCAGTACTTAACCAGTACATTAGTACTTTA
The DNA here is from genome assembly GCF_041296235.1 of Equus asinus. NCBI lineage: Eukaryota > Metazoa > Chordata > Mammalia > Perissodactyla > Equidae > Equus > Equus asinus. The sequence continues at coordinate 62,056,807 of NC_091791.1, forward strand.
TTAGAATACAATGTAGAAAGTTACACTGCCTTAAACTCAACAAATGCTTAATACTTGTTAAATAAAAGAAAAAACGAAGAGTTAAGTTTTGTGAAACACATTTTTCAGTTTAGAGATAACTCAGTTATAAGCATGACCAGTCATCTCTCTCTCTCTCTTTTCCCTGAATCGATTGCCTCAATCATATCACACCTATATCATACCTTGTGTTTCTAAAAGGTCTATGGAAGAAAGATACAGTCCTCCCTCAGTATCGGGGTAGAGGGTGGAGGGGATGTCAGGAGAAGACTGGTTCCAGGACCCACCACAGGTACCAAAACATGCAGATGCTCAAGTTCTTACAGTTGGCCCTCTGCATCCGCAGATAAGAAGGGCCAACTGCACTCTATGACCAGTAGGACAAACACAGCATTCTTTCTCAGACATCCCACTAATTAACACCAAACCAGTAACAGCGGTAGTAAGGGAAAGAGAATCAATAGCAATTACTTTAGGCCCCAGGATAGCAAAATGAAAACTATGAGTTCCATAAAGTTGCCCTATACAGTATTCTCCTCTAGTTCAATAACTTAGAACCAGAGATCTTTTTCCCTAATTTTTTAAACCACTAAGGCTTTTTAAATGTAAATGCTTGATTGCAACTATGTACTATTTATGAATCGTTATAAATACACCACTACCCAAATTATTTCAGCACAAACAATAATGAAAGCATGATGGCTGTATCAACAAGAGGAAAATAGGAAGGGAAGAGACTAACTGCACTGGCCTGACTCATTTCTGCTGGGAGAACACTGGTACTGAATGGCACAAGCAACTCCAGTGTGAGAGACCAAGCACATGACTGGGAAGGTGACAGAGGATACCAAGGAAAGAAGGGCATCTCTAAAGAACCCCTCCTCTGTGGGGGCAGGAGGTGGAAGGATGGGCAGGGATCCACTGAAATCTACTCTAAAAGCCTTCACAGTACTCAAACAAAAACGTGCTAGGAGACTCCAGGTTTTGAGCCAGGTCAAATCCCAGTTCTACCACTTACAACTGAAACCTTCAGCAAGTTACTTAGCCTCTCTGGCTCTTTCAGCTGTAAAATTATAATAATAGTAGCCACCACATAGTAACACCAACTCTGTGCTAAGCACCAGATACATGGTATGTCCTTTAATTCTCACAATTAATCTACCAAGTAGGGATTATTTTCCTTATTTTGCAGAAAATAAAAATCCATGATCTTTCTACCTATGTATGACAACTTCCCCGAGGGATAATACTATCTACCTGGCACGGTTGTGCTGGGAATTAGAAGTAAATGCAAAGCACTTAGCATAGAAACTAGCATCCGCCACACAGTAGGAGCTCAAGAAATCATTACTGTACAACTGCAACTACCACTTGACTAAGTGACTCAAATGAACAGTAATAAAATCCCACCAACAAGTTTTCCCTCACATCGTCTACCATAAAAATGGTAGTCCATATCCATCAGTGTCAAACACACACACAGTTTCTTTATTCAGGATCAAAACAAACAATCCAAGGAACTAGAAAACCCATTAAGAAAGTGATATTTGACCCAATCTGAATACCCAATATTAAATAATTTACTGTCAAAAGGATTACAGATCTCACACTTCAAGGGAGCAGGTGCTAATAAACAAATCTATCTAACTTCCCAAAAATAATTCCCAGAAGGATCTGTTATCCTGAAGTACTTAGCAAACCATTTCCCAGAATTGACAACAAATAGCCAAAATTTTAGTTAATTTTGCCAACAACAGTCTGTGAGAGGAAAAAAGAATCATTTTAATTCTGGAAGTAAAAGCTACTTTCCAGCTTAGCCAAAAAATAAGATATTTTCATTATTACTTTTATCAGTATGTTAATACTGAAAATAAGTACAAAGAAATTACAAATAACCTCTATTTGAAGGAAATTTAAAATACCAAACCCACAACACTTACCTTTAATTCTAACGAGCTCAAGAAAATCTAGGAGAATAGTTCTTTAAACAATAATAAAAAATCAGATTTCCAAAGCCTTAATAATCGAAACAGAGAGAAGAGCAGAAACAACAGGTCAGCATGAAAGAAGCCTCCTAAATGTTAAGACAGTCCTAAACCCTCAATTTCAAAGTTTAAACTATTGCTGTTAAAAGCAACACTTCACAAAGACTGACTAGTCCCCTACATCCCCGCATCGACTCAGTTTTACCACAAGCACAACACTTACCAGACAGCATACTCAACCTCCAGCAATCACAAGGGCATCTGTGGGGCAAGTGATACAAGAATGGGAGGGACAGGGGAAGAGCCAGAGTTGTGGGGAGGGCAAGGCATGGAGGGAGGAGACAACTGCAACTAGCAACAATGGGAGACTGAATCTAACCACAAAGGCTTCCCACAGAACAGGATAGCAGGGAAAGGGCAATTCTTCTTACCATCTACTAGGAACTGGGCACTGACAATTCACTATAAAGCTAAAAAGATGGAGGGAGTCTCCATGTAAATGCAAAAAAGTAAACTTAAGAAACTAATCAAAAGTAACTTGAAAGGACATATCACAAACTTCATAGAGGCTTAAGAAAAACAATTAGGAGGCTATTTCCTCCAGGGGCATTCCTGATGACAAAGGTCAGCAGTGTAACAATAACGTTTGCAGGGTGGCAGCTGCTCCCAGAGGGCCAGTCCTAAGAAACAGTCGTTCCCGCTACAGTCAAAAGGAGCACTAGAAGACACTTTCCTAGTGCTTTGGAGAAAAACCAAAACAACGTCATTGAATCCTTAATTCAGAATTCCAAGACTGTCTGGACTTAAATTAAATCATTTTAATAGGCAAAACTCCTCCAATTGTCCTAAACAAGACACACTTTTAAAGAAAATTATTGTGTAAACTGAGCTGTTGGATTCAAGAATCAATTTTAAAATGCATGGGATCTCAAAGGTTACCAACCCCAAAGGCAAGGACAGTGAAAGATCTCCACCCTTCTTTCAGGAAGAAACCAAGTTATATCACCAAGAACAAACAGCAGGCAGGGTCCTGCCCCCAAACATGCGATCAGTCAGCCCAGAACTTACATCTGTAAGCAGGGCAAAAAGGCCCCAGAGGACCAACACACACCCATCTATGTATTATTCCCAGTTATAAAACAACTTTATTAAAAGGAGTTGTTTTATAAGCAGACTGATGAAAAAACTCATCAGCAGGATCCTTGCCAAATATGAAGATCTGTTGTGTTTCTATAGGTTGAAAGAAAATAAATGAGTTGATTTTTTAAAAAGACTTAGTTAAGATTTATTGGTAAAATTAAACAGATGCAGGCATTGCCTAAAACTAATTATGTTCTTACACTTTAACAATATGCTAAACTAAAGTGGTTCTTTGGCAACAAGGGAAGTGCCAAAATTAAAAAAAAAATATATATATATATATATATATTATTGCTTTTCTTTTGCTAACCATTAGCATTCTAACTCAGGTCTTTTAGTGCTGGGTGGGGGTGGGGATGTTAGTGCTATTTCAGTGTGAAACACTGGATTTCTACTGATCAGTGCTAAAAGCAAAGAAACAATGAGTAAATATCTAGATCAAGCTCTCCAATCAAGTTGTTAAGAGATGGTTATATATTCACTGTAGACCTACTCAAATAAAACTAGAGTACTGGGGCAGAGTTACACAGCTTCAACCCTGGTTCAGTGCAACTAGAAACAGGATTTTTCATATCCCAGGCAGGCAAGGGAGGTGATCCACAGGGAAAACTCACCCTAATATATTATAATCTCTTTTGAAAGCCCCTCAGAAAATATTTCACATAAAACTCTTCTACATACTCAAATTCCACTTTGTATAAGTTATTTGGGGACATTTCTTATTTACTTTTTAAGACTGTACAGGAGATTCTGTATATATAGATTGAGAACCCTATGTCAAACACTGGTGGCCTCTCCACTCAAAATAAATTGAGTAATTATAGGTTTGTGTTAGGTAAGTGCCAAATTGCCTATAGGAGAGTTTTTGTGGGCATGATTGCAAGGCCAAGAGGGAGAGTGACATATATGATGAAATATATATCTACATATTTATAGATGTACATATTTAGATGTCCAGTTTAAATGTCCTGGGATCCTAAAGTTGGATGACCGGTTACAACAGTACTTTGTAAAACCAGGCCTCAACAAAACTTGTCATGTTTTTCAAGTACTTTGCTGGGAATGTTATAGCATAATAGCCCACCTTTGACCATAACAGACAAAGACCTCTGAAAAAATATTATTAGCAGGGAGAAACTACCTCTAAGACTTGAAAAAAACAATCAAGAGAAACCCAGGGGAGGGGAGAACATAGACTGAAAAGTCCTACTTGGTCAGATCCCACAACCTTTCATTATTAGTCTCCACTAGCAAGTGGGGTAGGGTACAGCAGAATGCTCGATTTAATGAAAGAACATTTTGCTTCTCTTAAAACCACAAAAGAGAAATTCTCTAATTTCTTAGAGAATTTTCCTAAGAAAAACCAAGGTGACTCCCTCCTGGAGTAACCCCAAAGCAAAATCATTTTTGCTGGTTTTTATTTCTGAGATGCTAATGTAATACTGATGTTGGCAGTAAAGGCAGGATCTGAGTGGCTCCAGAGTAGGAGGCAGATAGGAAAAAAAAAAAGCCTCTTAATTCTAGCACCCGAGAGAATAATTAGGAAATCTGGGGACTTTTAAATAAACTATAGAGGATTGAGGTGAGGGAGGGATAGGGTAGAAACTGCCTTATATCAAGTGGAAGCCCATAGAACAGTAGCATTTGATCCCTGGGCTATATGCTCAGAGGAAGGAAAAAAAAAAGCTTAATTCAGAGCTGTTAAACTGTAGTTTTGGAAAACGAAACTAAGATATGGACTTGATCTTAGTAAACAAGGAAATCAAGAGAAAATATTCTAGCCTTTGACTCTAGATTGTAAGGAAGAATATACTGGAAAGTCAATGGAAAACAATAAAACTATATAGCTAATTTGTATCTAGTTCTGATTCCGAGATTTATTCACACTGTTGGTAAATAGTGTGTGTACCTTAAATAGCTGGTTGTTTCACTCAAGTGCATATTACTAAGACATATATTGCAGGAAAGGAAGAAAAAAGAAGGAAAAAAACTACGATCCTAAGGACACATTTTGGAGAAATTGGCTGTTAACCACAGACCTAAGCAGCAAAACCATCCAAGAAAACTTCCGTTGTTTTTCTCACACAAATGGACTCTGAAATAGAGGAAAGGCAGTCAGGAGCCACTTATTTTGGTTTCCAATGTTATAATATCATTATTACTTAAATTTATACATTCAATTACATCTTGTATCATCCTAAAAATTATTTGAAATAGCATTATGTCATTATGAACATTAGCCAACATATCTCTAGATCAAGGGTTTAAAATTTCTTCAAATAGACTGAAAGCTCCTAGAGAGCAGTAAGAATATGAAATATTTCCAAAGTGCTCCACAGGACCACCTAAATGCTAATTTCACAGAAAGTGGTCAAAAATATGAATCTCTCATTCTCTTTTAAACCGTAAGCCTGAAAGTTTAAGGCAGAATCAAAAAAGAAGAAAGACATGCCTATTAAAAAAAAAAAGAAGAAAGAAGAAAATGATGAGGAGGGGAGGAGCTGACCAAATATCGAGTGGCAGTAAAAATTATGTTGGCAGCCTATTCCTATTCTGTAGACTCCAGGACAAACAATTTCAGACAAACCTTGTCAAGGTGATCTCATGAGACCACACAGAGTTTGAATTTACTACTTCCTGTAAATAGAGGAAGCCATTGAGCCCCAGTTATGCTGGTTTTTTTTTTTTTTTTGAGGAAGATTAGCTCTGAGCTAACTACTGCCAATCTTCCTCTTTTTGCTGAGGAAGACTGGCCCTGAGCTAACATCCATGCCCATCTTCCTCTACTTTATATGTGGGACGCCTACCACAGCATGGTATGCCAAGTGGTGCCATATCCACACCCAGGATCGAAACCAGCGAACCCTGGGCCACCAAAGCAGAATGTGAGCACTTAACCGCTGCGCCACCGGGCCTGCCCCTATCCTACTTCTATATCTGACACCATCCCTCCAATTTTCTCATACCATGTATGACCCCTACTGTATTATTTTTCTCATTTTCACCTGCTCTATCCTTATAACTTTATCCTAAACCTCTTCAAACTCTTAGAGCCCACCACTACTTCTAGAGCTCTTTCTACTAGTACTTTAACTCCAAATCTATAAAGATTTGGGACAGGCATAAGTGAGAGGATAAGGGACAAATGATGACAGTGCCAAAAGTCCAGGATGGCCACAAACTAAAATCAGGAATAAACTGAAGAGCAATTTGCTCCCAGTTCTGATAACCACCTCCCTTTGTCACTGAATTGATTATGTGTGCTAAAATACAAGATTCTAAAGGCAAAAACTCCTTAAAAGATTTCATAAGAACCAAAGTGAGTCTACAATTGTGGTAAGCTGTCAGCAAAGTAATTCATATTTTTGGCAATATTGTTTCCTGAATCATTTTTGGTCTTCTCTAACTATAGTGAAAGCTTCTGTAGTGAAAGCCTTTGTTGCAGTAAAGTGTAGTTTGCCCCGACACACTTCAGCAAACTACAACCGCTTTTGGGTAGAGCTACTAATAATGTATGAAGATAGACGTGCAATATTTTTCCCCACGTTTAACCGAACCCTAAAAATCACACAGTTGTGCCAAGGACAATTCAATGGGGGAAAGAATAGTCTTTTTATCCAATGGTGTTGAGACAACTGGCTATCTGTATGTAAGAGAATGAAGCTAGACTCCTATCTCACACCTTCCGTAAAAATTAACTCAAAATAGATCAAACATCTAAATGAATGACCAAAACTATAAAACTTTTAGGAGAAAATATAAGCATATATCTTCAAGATCCTTGATTAGGCAAAAGTCTTCTTAGATAAGACAAGGCAGCAAAAAGGAAAAATAGCTAAATTTGATGTCATCAAAATTAAAACTTCTATGCTTCAATGGACACCATCAAGAAAGTAATAAGACCACCCAAAGAACGAGAGAAAGTATTTTCATATTACATATCTGATAAGGCTTTTGTATCTAGAATATATAAAGAATTCTTACAACTGAATAATAAAAACAACTCATTTTAAATTGGGTATTTTAGGGGGCTGGCCCTGTGGCCTAGTGGTTAAGTTTGGTGCATTCCACTTTGGCAGCCCAGGTTCTGTTCCTCAGCATAGAGCTACACCACTCGTCAGTGGCCATGCTAGGGCAGTGACCCACATACAAAATGGAGGAAGACTGGCACAGATGTTAGCTCAGGGCAAATCTTCCTCAGCAAAAAAATAAAAATGGCTATTTTTTAAAACCCCAATTTAAAAAGTATCTGAATAGACATTTCCCCAAAGAAGATATGCAAATGGATAATAAGCCCATGAAAAGCTGCTCAACAATAGAGTATAGAAAGAGGGAGGAGTAACTTTGCAGAGGAGAAACCTGACAAACAGTGCTTCGGCATATGGACATAAAAAATCATGTCAATAATATGTACCCATGATATGATATATAGAATGGCACTGTATCTCTGTGATCTTTCTCCCCAAAACCCATAACCCCAGTCAACTCATGAGAAAAGAATCAGATAAATTCCAATAGAAGGGCATCCTACAAAATATTTGACCAGTACTCCTCAAAACTGTCAAGGTCATCAAAAACAAAGTTTGCAGGGGCTGGCCCCATGGCATAGTGGTTGAGTTTGGCCTACTCTGCTTCAGTGGTCCAGGTTTGCGGGTTCAGATCCCAGGCATGGACCCACACTACTCATCATGCCATGCTGTGGCAGCGACCCATATACAAAATAAAGGAAAGATTGCCACAAGTGTTAGCTCAGGGCTAATCTTCCTCAAGCAAAAAAGAAAGAGGAAGATTGGCAATGGATGTTAGCTCAGGGCGAATCTTCCTCAGGGGAAAAAAAAAACAGAGTGCAAAACCACTGTAGCCAAGAGGAGCCTAAGGAGACATGACAAGAAATGTAATGTGGAATTTTAGATGGGAACTTAGAACAGAAAAAAGACATTAGATAAAAACTGAAGAAATATGAATAAAATATGGGCTCTAGTTAATAATAACATATCAATATTGCTTCATTAATTGAAATAAATCTACCATACTAATGTAAGATGTTAATAATAGGGGAAATTGTGTGCATCTTGGGGCAGAGGGGACCATATGGGAACTCTCTCTACTATTTGCTCAATTTTTCTGTAAATCTAAAACTGTTCTAAAAAATAAAGTCTATTAGTAATAATAATCAAACAAACACAGGTTAGGTAAATTAAAACAATGAAATGAAAAACAAAACCACAATGAGATACCTCTTTTCCTCCAATATGATGGCTATAATCAAAAAGACAGATAATAACAAGTGTTAACAAGATGTGGAAAAATCTTAACCCTCCTACACTGCTGGTGGAAATGTAAAATGTTGCAACCACTTTAGAAAACGGTCTGGCAGATCCTCAAAAGATTAAACACAGAGTTACTATATGACCTAGCAATTCTATTCCTAGGTATATATACCCAAGAAAAACTACAACATATGGTCACTCAAAAACTTGTACATGAATGTTCATAGCAGCATTATTCATAACAGCCAAAAAGTGGAAACAACTCAAATGTACATCAACTGATGAATGGATAAATAAAATGTAGTATACTCATATAATGGAATATTATTCAGCCATTGTAAGAATGAAGTACTAATACATGTACAAATCTAGAAAACATTAAGTCAGTCACAAAAGGCCACCTACTATATGATTCCAAATATATGAAATGTCCAAAAATGGCAAATTATAGAGACAGAAAGCAGATTAGTGGTTGCCTAGGGCTGAGAGAAGGTGTAAAGGAAATGGAAAGTGACTGTTAACAAGTATAGCATTTCTTTTCGGGGTGATAAAAATGTTCTAAAATTGATTGTGATAATGTTTGTTCAACTCTGTGAATATATTAAAAACTATTGAATTGTACACTTTTATTAAATGGGTGAATTGCATGGTATGTAAATTATATCTCAATAAAGCTGTTACTTAAAAAAATCACAGTTTCCTTTTCATTTTTTTTCTTTTTTTTGCTGAGGAAGATTTGCCCCAAGCTAACATCTGTTCCCAATCTTCCTCTTTTTGCTTGAGCTAACATCTACGCCAATCTTGCGCTATTTGGTATGTGGGTCACCACCACAGCATGGCTGCCAATGAGTGGTGTAGGTCCGCACCTGGGAACAAAATCCAGGCAACCAAAGTAGAGCAAGCCAAGCTTAACCATCAGGCCCCGGGGTTGGCCCCCACAGTTCCTTTTTTGCAAAACAAGGACACTCTGTTTCATGTCTGTGGTTTAAATTAGGTCTCCATAAACAACAGCAGCTGCCACCTGGTAAAACTAGATGGCTTCAAGTGCTTGGCAAACAACTTCTGTGTGTATGAGATGTTGAAGAGTTGTTTTCAAAGAATATATAGGCAAAGAAAATCAGGCTGTCAGTGCATTCTTACTCTCTGACACTGTCATTTAATTCAGGACAGAATGCGATTACCGTTTCCCTAATCAAGAAGACAACAGTGTTGGGCCGGCCCAGTGGCGCAGCAGTTAAGTGCACACGTTCTGCTTCTCGGTGGCCCAGGGTTCACTGGTTCGGATCCCGGGTGCAGACACAGCACCACTTGGCAAAAGCCATGCTGCGGTAGGCGTCCCGTGTATAAAGTAGAGGAAGATGGGCATGGATGTTAGCTCAGGGCTAGTCTTCCTCAGCAAAAAGAGGAGGATTGGCAGTAGTTAGCTCAGGGCTAATCTTCCTCAAAAAAAAAAAAAGAAAAGAAAAAGAAGACAACAGTGTTACTATTAATTACATATATGTCCAAAGTGGATGGAGACAGATAATCCACGTTGAAAAAAATAAGGCTGAAAATGCCACCAAAATAGCACAGCAGCAAAAGTCACAGTACGTGTTTGGTGTCTGGGTGGAAAGACAGAACAGATAAACAGGGCAGACTGAAATAGTAGTTGCTGGGCACACTCTTTGCTAACGAATTACAAACATTCCCCCCACGTGCCTATAGAAATCCTTCCTGTTGCTTTTTGGGCATGTTTCCCTAGAGTACTCACTCAGAAGCTGACTTAAAACCATTTGTTTGACAATCTGACTGTACCCAGGGTGCACAGAAAACAGAGAGTTAATGAACCTTTGATGAGTGAAAAGGGGTCTGAAGGAAAGGAAAAAAATGGGCAGGTATTTACCTTTATTAAAAAGATTTAAGCACCACTCCTGAGTTGGTGATCTGAACTGGGAATAAGGGAAAAGAGAGACATGACAGCATAGCATTAACGGTTTGGGAAAGGAAATTGGCCCTTTGTGCCAATTTAATTTCTTTTCTTAAACAAGCAAACAATTTAGGGGCCAGCCCTGTGGACAAGTGGTTAAAGTTGCACATGCTCCACTTTGGCAACCCAGGCTTTGCAGGGTTCAGATTCCAGGTGCAGATCTACTCCACTCATCAACCATGCTGTGGAGGCACCCCACGGACAAAGTAGGGGAACACTGGCATAGATATCAGCTCAGGGCTAATCTTCCTCAAGCAAAAAAAAAAAAAAAAAGAGGAGGATTGGCAACGGATGTTGGGTCAGGGCAAATCTTCCTCACAAAAAAAATTAAATCCTCATAAAGAAAGGAAAAAATGTAAATGTGCAGTTCACAGAAAGAAAAAATAGATGACCAATAAAGATAGAAAAAATGTCCTATTTCATTCATATTAAAGAAATGCAAAAGAAAAATCCATACCATTTTTCATATCTCAGACTGCCAAATATTTAAAAATTGGATAAAACCAGTATAGGTGAGGGTGTGGAGAAGGGTAAATTCTCATTTACTCTTGGTAGGAATAAAATAAATTTGGCAGCATTTTTCAATTTTAAATGTCTTATACCTTTTATTTCAACAATTCAACTTCCAGAAATTTATCCTATAGTTTGCACAGATAAATGTACAAGGATATTTATAGCTGTACTGTTTGTAATAAATAAAAACTAAGTGTCTGTCAATAATGGACTGGTTAAATTATGGTAGGTCTCATTTGGGAATATTTACAGATGAATAATATATATAGGATTTACTTCAAAATAATTATGGGTTGACTAGAGGGGAGTATAGATGAAACACGATTGATCACGTATTTAATAATTCATGAAGCTGGTGATGGGTACATGTGGGTTCATTACACTCTTCTCCTTACTTTTGTATAAGTCTTTTTTTTTTTAGGAAGATTAGCCCTGAGCTAACATCTGTTGCCAATCCTCCTCTTTTTGCTAAGGAAGACTGGCCCTGAGCTAACATCCGTGCCCATCTTCCTCTACTTTATATGTGGGACACTTGCCACAGCACGAGCTTGCCAAGCAGTGCCATGTCTGCACCCGGGATCCGAACCGGTGAACCCCGGGCTGCAGGAGCAGAACATGTGAACTTAACCACTGCACCACCAGCCGGCCCCACTTTTGTATAATTTGACATTTCCCATAATAAAAAGATACAAACGTATGAAACAACTTCACTGAAGGGGGTAGTGGATAAAGGTACTGACCTAAGTAACTTTCGAGATGACTGGAATCTGTTAAGACTAAAGACACAAGAAACTTTATATTAGCACCCTACTCCAGCTAGTGAAGCTATTTCCCACAGGTGTACAGCTTAACAATTCTGAAACCACTATACATGTATACTGGAATTGAACAATTAAGTAAATGAATGGCAGATGGTGGAAGGTTTCTGACTTTCGGAATGGGAGGTTACAGATAAGCCAGGGAAAAAGCTAAAATGATCAATGTGGTAATGGATTAGAGTTGGAATATGAACTTGTGTTCAGCTTAATGAAGATACAGATGTTACATCTAGAAATATTTATAGATATGTGTATATGTATACACATGTATATTTACTTGCTCTGTCAGCTGAAAAGTACTTAGAATCAATGACACCCCCGTTGCAACAAGCACACCTAGAGCAGAGATCCTAATTTCTTTTTTTTTAGGAAGATTAGCCCTGAGCGAACTACTGCCAGTCCTCCTCTTTTTGCTGAGGAAGACTGGCCCTGAGCTCACATCCATGCCCATCTTCCTCTACTTTACACATGGGACGCCTACCACAGCATCACTTTTGCCAAGGGGTGCCATGTCCGCACCAGCGATCCGAACCGGGGAACCCTGGGCCGCTGAGAAGCAGAACGTGCACACTGAACCACTGCGCCACCGGGCTTCCCTGAGATCCTACTTTCTAATATCACTCTTCAATAAAAGGAAGGAAGGTTCCTTGGAGAAATGGCTGATTCTAGGACTGGGACAGAAAATATACAAGATGAGCCTGGAGAATCTTGTAATGTCAGAAAGTAAGGAAATACTCAAAACAAAACAAAACAAAAATCCTGAATTAATGGAGGCATGTCAAAGGACACAGGAGACAACCAAAGGAGCTCCCAATGGCTAAATCTGAAACAATTTGAGCAAAAAAATAATGTTTGATTATAACCTAAAGTATAAAATAAATATCTATGAGTCCATACTGATATAAAGAAAAGACTAAATAAATAAATGGGGAAGAACAAATCTCCCTTGCAAAAGAATTCCAAATAATTTATACAGATACTCCACCTGCAAAGATGAGGAGCATAAATCCCACTACTTAAGGGAGGACCGCGCATAGAGACTTCCCTCCAGAGAGTACAGTATGGAAATGGGGAAGGGGAAGAGTAACTTCAGTGGAGAAACCTGACAACCTCAGCCAGGTGATCAAGGTCATTATCAACAAGGAGAAATCATGTTGATAATATGTATCCTTGACATGATGTGATGAGAATGACACTGTATCTCTGTGATCTTCCACCCAAAAACCCATAACCCCAGTCTAATCATAAGAAAAACCAACAGATAAATTCCAATGGAGGGGCAACCTACAAAATACTTGACCAATACTCCTCAAAACTGTCAAAGTCATCAAAACTGAGAAACTGTCACAGCCCAGAGGAGCCAAAGGAGACATTATGAGCAAATGTAATGTAGTATCCCAGATGGAATCCTGGAACAAAGAAAGGACATTAGGTAAAACCTGAGGAAATCTGAACTTCAGTTAATAATCATGCATCAACATTGGTTCACTAATAGCAATAAATGTACCCTAATTTAAGATGCTTAATAGTAAGGGAAACTAAGTGAGGAAGTATATGGGAACTCTCTGTGCCATCATCTCAATTTTTCTGTAAGTCTAAAACTGTTTTTAAAAATAAAACCTACTTTAAAGTTTACAGAAAAGATAGGAACTTAATAAAAATCAGTAGTACAAAATCACATACAAGTGGGAAAATTACATAACAAAGGAAAAACAAATCACATCAAATAACTTCTGGTGTATCTACTACTCCAAAAAGGATATATTCCAGTGAAATATGGTTTCATAGGAACTAGCCCAAATCATGATAAAAATATCCAGAATATTTTTTTTAAATCTTAACACAAAGAAAATGGTTTAGGGAATACTACTACATTTTTATTAAGTACTCACTATTTCCTTTGCACAGACAAGACAAACAAGATGGCATTAGAACCTATTCACCCTTAGAATCAGAAGAAGGAACTATAAAGATTCTCTAAGGTTCCAAGAGGTTAGGCCTGAGAACGTTTATGTGATCATATAATAACGCAGTCCCTACCATCTGTGTGTAAGTGGAAATTTGGTATATTTTAAATGCATTAGAAAAGGTTGCTATTTAAAGGATTGTTAAATTATTTTAAAAAGCAAAACATCCTTTTTATTTCTTTTGTAAATTTTATGTCCACATAAAATAAAAATATTTAAAGAAGAGCACATGAGGATGGATGGAACAAGACGGAATGAAGCAAGACCATTGATTCTATTTGATCTTAAAACAAGTCTGATAAGACAGTTCTACACTGTACTTCCCACCTATTCATGAGTTATATCTTAAATATCTTAATGTATTAAATACTTACTGAGCATCTACTGTAAGCCAGACAGCCACAGTGCTAATATTTGAGGTGCAAAGATGACTAAAATCAGGGGACATTCAAAGTGTTCACCATCTAATGAGGGAGAAAGAAAAACTATAACAGAAATATGAACAAAGTCTCTTGGGAAGTTTTTAAAGGCTTTCTAGAAAAAGTCATATCTGAATTAGGTTTCAACACTATTGTATAGTAAAGAATTTGACTTGTCTTTGTCCCTGGTTCCTGGGAGGAAAGCCTCTAAACTTTTGGAATTTCCCAAGTGATATGTGTAGTACGCACAATTCCAGTTTTATTATAGCAAAAATTTATAAATCTGAACCAGCAAAAGGAGAAATGCATAGGGCAAAGTCTGGAGGGCCCTAAAAGCAAAGCTTCTGTGTCCTTAGGATGTGTCACCCTCCCAGCACATCAATGTGTATCACCAACAAGGGAAGCTCACTGACTGCCAATGTTCAGAGTTTTTACTGGGGCTTCATTATGTAGACACAAATGATTGGATCATTGCTATGTGACTGAACTCCGTCTCCAGCCTCCCTCTACCTCCCAGAGGTCAGGCTGATATCACGTGGCTCAAAGCCCCAACCCTCTAATCACATGGTTGGTCTTTCCAGCATGACCAGCCCCTATCTTGAAATTATCCAGGAGTACACTATGAGTCACCTGGTTAGCATAAACTCAGTGTGGCTGGAAGGACTCACAATGAATAACAAAGACACTCATGTCACTTGGGAAAAGACTGCAGAGGTAGATTTTACACAAAATTTTGGAAACAAAAGCAGATGAATATGTGGTAGTTGATTAACATACCAGAGAAAGAACTGGAAGGTAAATGGTGGCAACCAGAAGCATTCATACTCCCACTACAGAACCCAGGAAAGGCTCAGGAATTGGAAACCATTGCAGGTGGAATTTTAAGATGGGACTTAAAAATGGAACAGCAATTAAAAAATGAGTTTAAGAAGCAGTTAGATGCTTCAGATTCTCTCTTTCAACCCAATACAGCCAGGCAAATGCCCTCCCCACTACAGCTGAAGAATGTAGGCTACTTTCTGAAGAGTAAGAGCCAGAGACGGTATAATTCTGGGACACCAGGCACAACTAAATTGGGTGAGATGCCTTATTTAAAATAGAAAACTTTTACTTTAATAAAAAGTTAAAACTTGAAAAAGAATGGGGAGATTAAGTAAAAGTCTATATACTAAATGGGGAGATCCCCAGTCCCCCTTCTCCCTCTCAGCACCAAACCACTGGCAGTCAGACTCTATACTCTCCAGGCAGGAGATTGGAGGATTTCCATCTGGGAAAATTGACCAGTCCAAAAGAATACCTATAGATACTGACAGCTGATGGTACCTCAAACAGAAAAAAAGAGAGAGAGAGAGAGAAAGCTGGAAGGAAACAGACAATCCAGAGAATCCAAGAAAACGAAAATATAAAACGTATTTCTCAGACAGGTAAGATTTTGCATCTATAAAACAAGAAATTAAAAATTCAATAGAAGGTTTGAAAGACAAATTTAAGGAAGTCCTGGGGCCGGCCTGTGGCTGAGTGGTTAAGTTCTCGCGCTCCGCTTTGGCATCCCAGGGTTTTGCTGGTTCAGATCCTGGGCGCAGACACGGCACCACTCGTCAGGCCACACTGAGGCAGCGTCCTGCATGCCACAACTAGAAGGACTCACAACTAAAATATACAGCTATGTTCTGGGCGGACTTGGGGAGAAAAAGCAGAAAAAAAAAAATGTAAGGAAATCCCCCGAAAAGCAAAATTAAAAGACAGAAATAGCAGAGAAAAGATAAGAGATTTAAAAATCAGAGAATCTGTCCAGGCTTTCCAGAAAAAGAGAAGAGGAAAGAATCTGAGAAAAAATACAAAAAGTATCCCAGATTTTAAGATCATAAGTTTTCAAGTTTAAAGGAACCACAAAGTCCCCAGCACAACAAATTTAAAAAACCCACACTAAGCACAGATAACTGCAGAACACTAAGGATAAAGAGAAAATTCTGTAAGTTTCTAGAAAGAGGAAAAAAAAGAAGTAACTATACAAAGGAATGGAAATCAGAAACAGCGTCAGATCGCACTATATATAGTACATATATATATATTATATATAATACAGTAAATGTAGTTAATACCACTGAACTATACACTTAAAAATGGCTAAAATGGTACGCTTTATGTTACGTATATTTAACAAAAAAAAATATTTTTAAAAAAGAATGATGGATCACTTCACTGGTCAGATCCCAACTCCTAGACAAGAATCAGGCCATATGAAAACACTATATTTTCTGTAGAATGCTGAAGTAAATGTATGCATTGCAAATGTCACTCAGTCTCTGTTTTACTAGAAATTACATATCTTTATTTATTTATTAATAAACTACCATTTGTTCTTATAAAAATAAAATACAAAGAATCACATCAGACTTTTCATCAGCAACACAGGAAGAAAGAAAATAACAATATCTTCAAAATTAGAAGAGAAAAGGATTTCAACAAAAAATTCTATTCCCAAATACAGTATTATTTAATTTTGAGGGTAAAATGAAAACATTTTAATATATGCAAGGTTTCAAAAATTTTATCCCCTGTAAACGTTAACTCTCAGAAAGCTTCTAGAGGATATGTACTTCATGAAAATGAGGGAGTAAACCAAGAAAGAAGATGACATGTAATTCAGGAAACAGAGTTCCCAGGATGACAGAGAGAGACAATCCCAGGTTGACAGATATAGAGCAGGCCTAGGTAACAATCAAGCCATACCAGAGCAGAATGTAGAAGGACATACAAGGTAGGTCTCTAAAGGGTGAAAAAAAAAAAAGACTGATAAATTATCTGCTGGATTTGAAGAATGGAGCAGAGTTTTATGGGCCTGGCTAAGAGTCTGGGAATGATTTAATGATCAGAACTTTAAAAGCTGAGCAAATGAAAAAAGCAAGGCAATTATTATGCCTAAGGAAAATAAAAAGTTGTATAAGAAAAGAATTATAATCACTGTACATTATGCAGCTCAGGTTCAATATTTGTATAATATAAAATGATTTAACCCCCCAAATTACATAACTATATTGAGACTATAAGGGACAAGATGTATATGCATTTAAAAGAGCCAAAAACTCATCATCTATGGCATTTTATGTATGTTTAATTATTTGTTTTTTGAAGAAGATTAGCCCTGAGCTAACATCTGCCACCAATCCTCCTCTTTTTGCTGAGAAAGACTGGCCCTGAGCTAACATCCGTGCCCATCTTCCTCTACTTTATATGTGGGACACCTACCACAACATGGCGTGCCAAGCGGTCCCATGTCCATACCTGGGATCTGAACCGGCGAACCCCGGGCCACCAAGAAGCAGAACGTGCAAACTTAACTGCTGCGCCACTGGGCTGGCCCTGATTTTATTTTTTAATAGCTTCAGATTTGCGTGGCTTTCTCTCTGAGGTTGGCACAAACAAATCAGCTGCATAATGTTAGTAATCCCCTTGGGCACTGCTAGGCAACAGCTGAGCAAAGCACTTTGAGGAAATGGTAAGAAAAAGAACAATTTGAACCAATAACTATGGAATTTGTCCTGACTAGGGACACTTATGTCTTTCAGCACTCTGAGTAAGAAATTTACTTAGAAAGTTCCTAACTAGTTTCCTGGAAAATATCTGTGATCCAGAGACAAAGCAATCTACTTCTAATACTTGGGAACTACAGTATGAACAAGATTAGTGCCATAGGCTCAAACAGTTGGTTCACTTTGATCAATGCCAACACAAACAGATTTTGTTCATTCTATCAGTTCCAGATGAAAAACGGCACAGGTGAAGTCAGGATAAAGGGAAAACTTTTGATTTGTTTAGGGAATAGAAAGTAATTTAGACCGGCTGAAAGAATAAAATAGTGGGAATCTAACTAGAAATAAAGCCAGAATCACTGGTCAGTCTTTGATAATCAATGGAAGATCAACAGGAAAGTGAAAAAGAGCAAAGTGTACCATTTTACTCAGTTTTCAAAAGTCGCTGGTCTTTAGTGGAGCTCAAGGAGAGTATTATCAGAGCCAATCCACAGGCAGGACTATGGTGGGACACATAAGGCTCCCAGGTGCAAAACTTAAAGAGGCACGCACTCTCAGGATTGTGCATACACAGCATCACTTGATTGACCCTGAGAGTGAGTGCCTCCTTAAATTCTGGATTTGCACAACCCTTAGTATCCTTATTTGCAGGCTAAGCACTTGATTTTCCTCATCTATAATAGCCAAAAAGTGGAAACAATCCAAATGCCTATCAATGCACGAATGGATACATAAAATGTGTTATATTCATACAGTGGAATATGGAATATTTTTTGGCCGTAAAAAGGAATGAAATATTGACACATACCACAACATGGTTGAACCTTGAAAATATTATGCCAGGTGAAAGAAACCAGTCACAAAAGACCACATATTGATATTTTATGATTCCATTTATATGAAATGTCCAGAATAGAGAAATCTAAAGAGAGAGAAGTACATTAGTGGTTGCCAAGAGCTAGAGTTTGGAGTGGAAATAGTGGGTGACTGCTAATGGATATACAATTTCTTTTCGGGGTGACAAAAATGTAATAAGATTGATTGTAGTGACAATTGTAACAACTCTGTAAATACACTAAAAACTTTTGAATTGTACATTTTAAATGGGTAAAGTGTATGGTATATGAATTATATCTCAATAAAACTGTTATTTTAAAAACAGGTGCTTAGTAACTATCCATTGAAAGGAGGAATAAAAAGGATAAAAGTCATTGTGGAATAAGGACTGCAAACTGAATGTAGAAAGGGAGTTATTATTTCTTTTCATGGATTTTTAGAGGAGGCATAGGAAAAGACAACTCTAAATCAGATTTCTTTACTTTGCCCAATTAAAATCATGGCCAGAGTTTGGTTCATACAGATTTCCTACTCAAAATAACCTGCTATGTGGCAATTTGTGGTTTAAACATTGGTCTTGATTGATAAAGCATGAATAATATAAATGGTATT
The DNA here is from genome assembly GCF_041296235.1 of Equus asinus. Lineage (NCBI taxonomy): Eukaryota > Metazoa > Chordata > Mammalia > Perissodactyla > Equidae > Equus > Equus asinus. The sequence continues at coordinate 62,075,885 of NC_091791.1, forward strand.
CTCAATATCAGTAAATATGCTAAAGCTCTGAGGTGTCTAAAATTTACCTTTGTAATTACAAAGTTTCTTATTTCAATTCTGTGAAATAACTAGAAGTTTCCTTTGAGCTGGAGGCTCCAGGAAGAATGAAAACCCAAGACTAAAATGATATTCCCTCCCTCTGAGGTTCCCCAACACTGAAGGAACACATGATGGAATTCTCAGTTGTTCACAAGCACCTTTCTTGTCTTCAATGACCATGAGTAAAGATAAATAAGAGGCTGAAAGAAATGGCAAAAGAGGATCAAGAAACTTACTTTCTTTTGCCACTATAAAGCTTTCACTGGGGGTCAACATCCAGGACAGGATGTACCAACAAAGGAAATGGATCTGCACAGAGAAGCAAGAGCTGAGCCCAGGTCAGAAATAAGACAATGGTACACAAACAAGGAGAAAGTTCTGTTGTTGTTGCTGTTTTTTAAAGATCTTATTTTTCCTTTTTCTCCCCAAAGCCCCCCGGTATATAGTTGTGTATTTGTAGCTGTGGGTCCTTCTAGTTGTGGCATGTGGGATGCCACCTCAGCATGGCTTGATGAGCAGTGCCATGTCCATCCCCAGGATTCGAACTGGCAAAACCCTGAGCTGCTGAAGCAGAGCGTGTGAACTTAACCACTCAGCCACAGGGCCAGCCCCAAGAAAGTTCTGTTTTATAGTGAATGAATTTTGCTACAAGCCTGACTATGAAGCTACTATGTTATCTAAAAGATATTTATTCAGAAATTTCTTCTTAGGAGCAAACAAAAATTTTTTCTTCTGGGAATTGCAAACAAGTCATTGACTTCCTGCCAGCTTTATACTAAAAACCTACTTTCATGTCTTAGGAAACAATGAACCTACACACAGGTCAAAATAAGACCAAGAAAAATATATTTTGCAAGAGTCCAATATAGTCTTATCCTCAGCTTTTGTTTTCATGCAAAAACTCAAATGCTATTTGAAAAATGTATTTTGTAGAACATGTTTCCTACTTTCAGCATAGTACAGAAAGGTATTGTTAACAGAAAGCGCTAAAATACTGAAGCATGGATTTCAGAAAAGTTCATTAGTTGCAATACCAGCAACGACAGGGCTATATTTCCTTTTTGCAAAAAGCTAAGTAATTAATGTAATAGCTTTTTCTTAAAAGCCACTGGTCTATAATGAACATTTATATAGCCAAACTGAAAGAAATAAGAAACACTCCAGAAGAGTAATAGAAGATTAAAAACATTTTTTTTTCCTGAGAAAGATTGGCCCTGAGCTAACATCCATGCCCATCTTCCTCTACTTTATATGTGGGACACCTGCCACAGCATGGCTTGATAAGCAGTGTGCAGGTCGGCACCGGGGATCCGAACTAGCAAATCCTGGGCCACTGAAGCAGAGTGCACAAACTTAACCACTATGTCACTAGGCCAGACCCTAAAAACATTTTTGTACATACTACAATTATATAAATATTCATGTATGTGTCTGATATAAACCATCAATAAAGAAAGAGAGAAAGAAAGAATTCACAAATTTATTATACACCACTGTCCCCAAAACAAAACTAAATAGAATTTGGATAAGCCTTTTCCATAGATGTATTCTGTGGGGGAAAATGACTGAAAAGTGAAGCTCAAAGTGAATTCCACTTTCCCACCAATTCTCACTAAACATAAAAAAAGTGTGCTTTTTTTTTTTGAGGAAGATTAGCCCTGAGCTAACATCTGCTGCTAATCCTCCTCTTTTTGCTGAGGAAGACTGGCCCTGAGCTAACATCCGTGCCCATCTTCCTCTACTTTATATGTGGGATGCCTATCACAGCATGGCTTGCCAAGCGGTGCCGTGTCCGCACCCGGGATCCGAACTGGCGAACCCCAGGCCACTGAAGCAGAACATGCGAACTTAACTGCTGCACCACCGGGCCAGCACCCATATTTTTAATATTTACAGACCAACTTAAAAACTTTAGTGGAGACATGATCAAGTTGGTGAGTGGCTCGGCATTAACCTGGACATTGGAATTCATTTTCAGTATTGTTTCTTCTAGAAGCAATATTGTTTCTCTAGCAGCTAAATGTTCCTTTCAGTATTTCATATTATTTTCCCAACTCCATACCCAACCTTGGCTACTCTTCCCAATGCTCAACAATTTCTTTTATGCCTGGAAAATCTCTTTACTTAACACACACAGTTCCCAGAATGTTTTCCTCGTCAGCCTGTGCCTTCCCTTTCCTTTTAGTTGATGCCTTTCACTTGCAGACCCATCCAAACCTAAACAGGACAGGGAATGTATCAGCAGCTATCAGCAATGGAAAGGATCTGGAATGGGGTGGGGAGGTACATGTGTGACCAGCACGTCATGGATTTTTCCCACCTTCTATACTTGGCCATTATAACATAGCCTTTAAGGCAGACATTCTATCTTGGTATCTCTGCCTATTCCTCAGTGCTGTCCAATAGAACTTTTCGGACTGATGGAAATGTTTGATATCTGTCCAATATAGTAGCCACATGTGACTACTGTATACTTTAAATGAGGATAGTACAACTGAGGAACTGAATTTTTACCTTTACATAACTTTAATTTTAATAGCCACATATGGCTAGTGGCCTCTGTATTTAACACCACAGCTAGTCTTGATTCCTGCAGCAACTAAAGCTGTTGTTCTTGATGCCAAACCCCAGAAGACACAAAGAAATGGAAAGATATTCTGTGCTCTTGGATTGGAAGAATTAACACAGTTAAAATGTCCATACTTGACGTCAAACCCCTTGGCTGGTGACCAGATACCCAACTAGGATCTTGCCAGCCCTTTCTCCTGGGAGATGTTCCTTGTATCCCCCAGCTTGTTGAGAGGGTCTTACAGTGAATAAACGAGTCATTTGGAAGCACAAGGTGATTATTTGTCTAATTTTCTGTGACTCCTATCATCTCAACTCCTGCTGCTTTGTTCCAACTGCTAAGTTGAACTTTTTGAGCTTGAAGTTACCACATTCCTTTAGATACAGCACATTAGATCACTGCTTCTCGGACTTTAAGGTGTATATGAATCATCTGGGTATCTTGTTAAAATGAAGATTCTAATTCTGCATTTCTAACATGTTTCAGGTGGTCCTAATCCTAGATTCTTGGTTCTCCTAACCCCTAATCTTACCGGATCCACATTACTGATGGCTCAGCAGCAAACATATGAATTCAGACTCCCTAACTTATAGTATCAAATATTTATTCATCAAATATTTGCACCATGTAATGGAGCTCTAAGGCAATATGAATTCTGAGCAATCGATTATGTTATTCGGTATGATATATCATAGTTTGAAAATTAATAATAGCTACTATATTTGAATATCCTATTAGACAGAGGAAGATATGACTTAATGAGCTAAAGATCACAATGCTAGTAACTGACAACTAAAACGGGAACTAGGTTTGTTTGATTCCAATGCCCATGTTCTTTGTACTATGCCAACCTCCTTCTCAATGCTAAATTCAGGAATGTCCACATGTCAGGGTTTCCCTTCATAAGAGAGCTGTGGAGGGTATATTGCTCCTAAAGAACTTTTTTTTTCCCCCAAGCATAAGAATAATCAGAAAAAACAGTTTATTCTATATGTATCATTAAATACTAGATATAGTTATTATCTATATATTCTGTTGTGGATTTGCAATCTGATCAATTTTATTCAGCTATCTTCTCCCCAACTTTAAATTCAACTCCTTTAACTCAGATGGCACATCACTATAAATAAGATTAAATGAGTTTCTGAATTTTATAACCAAATCACATTTGTATCCCTCATTTTAATTCACAGTTTTAGCCACCAGACTTGTTTAAAGAATTCTAACCCTCTTAGAATTTTCCTAGTGTCAAGATAACTTCAGGGGCTGGCCCCGTGGCTGAGTGGTTAAGTTCTCGCGCTCTGCTGCAAGCGGCCCAGTGTTTCGTTGGTTCGAATCCTGGGCGTGGACGTGGCACTGTTCATCAAACCACGCTGAGGCAGCATCCCACATGCCACAACTAGATGGACCCACGATGAAGAATATACAACTATGTACCAGGGGGCTCTGGGGAGAAAAAGGAAAAAAATTTAAAAAAAAAAAGATAACTTCAAAGCATTGTAATAGCCCATTCTAGTGTTTTACTCACTGATGATCAAGAGGCTTCCCATAAAAACAAATGGCAAACTAAAAAAAATTGCAAACTTTAAGATAAAGGATTAACATTTTTACTATAAAGAGCTTTAAAACATGTCAAATAAGAAAAAATTGTATATGCCAAAATGAAAATTGGCAAAAATATGAACAGCCAGAAACATGACTATCTAGAAAATCCAAAAGAATCAAATGAAATATTTAATAAAAGTATTTAGTAAGATAATCCAATTCAAGATCAACATAGAAGAATCAATAGCTTTCCTACATGTCAGCAATAACCAATTTTTTAAATGTCATGAAGTAAAAGATCCCAATTACCATAGCAACTTTAAATAACTATAAAATACCTAGAAATTAGACATACACAAGACCAATATGAAGAGAACTATAAATGTTTCTAAAAGATTTTTTCAAACCTGAATAAAGAAACTATCCTATTTCTAAATGAGAAATCTCACTCAACAATATAAAGATATAAATTCTCTCACAAAGTAATCTTTCTATTTGTTGCAATCGATCCCAATTACAATTCTAAAAGAATTTTTGTTTGTAATAAAACCCAAAAGAAAAAAAAATCCGTTCTTATACATATTCTAAGACTGAGAGGGGACCTGACCTTTAAACATACCATAAATTAGCAATAATCAAAACTGAGTGGTATTGGCCCAGAAATAAACAGACAGATCAACTGAAAAGAACAGAGTCAGGAACAAACACACATTCATATGTATATATGGCAATTTAGAGCATGATAAAGATAAGATTTCACATTAGTGAAGAAAAAATAGGATATTCAATAAAAAGGGTTGAATCAATTATATATTTTTGGAGGAAAAATTACCTCATAAAACTTACAAAAATAAATTCCAGATTGGTTAAAGAGCTAAATATTTTTTAGCTAGTAAAGTGTTATAGTAAAATATTTTTATAATTTTGGGACGGGGAGAGACTTCTTAAGCAAGTCTCAAAGTCCAGAAGCCATGAAGAAAAAGATAGATATGACTAGATGAAATATAAAAATTTTAGTACACCAACAGACAGTATAGATAATGCAACAGACTGAAGAAAATATGTGCAATATATTTTAAAAACACAGATTTGTACTGTATCTACATACATATAAAGAGTTCTTGTTAATCAACAGGTGAAAGAAAACAACCCAGGGGCCGGCCCCATGGCTGAGTGGTTAAGTTCACACGCTCTGCTTTGGCAGCCCAGGGTTTCACTGGTTCAGACCCCGGGCATGGACATGGCACCACTCATCAGGCCATGCTGAGGCGGCATCCCACATGCCACAAGTAGAAGGACCCACAACTAAGAATATACAACTATGTACCTGAGGGCTTTGGGGAGAAAAAAATAATAATAATAAAATCTTTAGGGCGGGCCCCGTGGCCGAGTGGTTAAGTTCATGCGCTCCACTCGGTGTCCCAGGGTTTCGTCAGTTCGGATCCTGGGTGCAGACATGGCACCGCTCATCAAGCCATACTGAGGCAGCGTCCCACATGACACAACTAGAAGGACCCACAACTAAAACTATACAACTATGTACCGGGGGGCTTTGGGGAGAAAAAGGAAAAATAAAATCTTTAAAAAAAAATCTTTAAAAAATAAAACAACCCAGTTAAAAAATAGGCAAAGAACAGAATAAGCAATTTCCCAGAAATATAAACAGCCAATAAAGAAATAAAAGATGTTCAAACTCACAAGTAATCTGGCAACTGCAAATTAAAACAAAATTTTTTGCCCATTATATTAGTAAAAATGTACAAGATTGATAATATCAAGTGTTGGCAAGTATGTAAGGATATAGGCACTTTCATAAGTGCTGGTGCAATGCAGAATGATACACAGACGATCTGAAGGGCAGATTGGCAGTATCTTTCAAAGCTGAAAATATGCATACCCTTTAAGCAACAATTCTAGGCACCTATTCTAGCGGTATTCTAGAATATTTGCACAAGAGACAAGAATAAGTGATGCTCATTTGAGTGTTGTTAGTAATTTGCAAAAACTGAGACAACTTAGATGTTAATCAATAAAGGAACTGTTAAATAAATTACAGTAATTCAAACTGAAATACAATCAGCTGTTAAAAAGTATGTACTGACAGGATGAGATCTCAAAGGCACATTGCTAAGTTTTAAAAAAAGAGGTAGAGAAAAAATATATTATCATTCCACTGATTTTAAAACGTTACACATAGATATATAGATTATAAATAGAAACTGCATATATTGCATAGAAAAAAGACTAGAAGAAAACCCATCAAACAGGGGAGGGGCCAGCCCTGTGGCAGAGTGGTTAAGTTCACTCGCTCTGCTTCAGCGGTCCAGGGTTTCGCCAGTTCGGATCCTGGGCGCGGACATGGCACCGCTCATTAAGCCATGCTGAGGCAGGGTCCCATATAGCACAACTAGAAGGACCCACAACTAAAAATATACAACTACTTACCAGGGGGCTTTGGGAGAAAAAGGGAAAAAAAAAACAAAACAGAAGGGAATCTTTGCTTCTTAGCCTCTAAATACAGTATTATTTTTTTAAAAGACTGTTTTTTTCTCTTTCTTTAAATTAAGCATACAATTTAAATGTTTATAAAATTTTTAAGTGTTTTAAAAAAAGACAACCATACTGGGGCTGGCCCCGTGGCCCAGTGGTTAAGTTCGCGCGCTCCCCTGTAGACAGCCCAGTGTTTCGTTGGTTTGAGTCCTGGGCGCAGACGTGGCACTGCTCGTCAGGCCATGCTGAGGCAGCGTCCCACATGCCACAACTAGAAGGACCCACAACGAAGAATACACAACTATGTACTGGGGGGCTTTGGGGAGAAAAAGGAAAAAAATAAAATCTTTAAATAAAAAAAAAAGAAAGAAAAATACTAAATATGGGAAAATATTCAACTTCACAGGAAATCAAAGAAATGGAAATTTAAAATGAGATCTAACTTTTCACCTATCATGTAGAATAAATTGTTTTTGGTTTGTTCAATGTCTATTTACTATTGCTACTGTAAGCGCTGGGAAACTAATACTTTCTCCCACTCATCCCTGGAGAAGTGTAAATGGATAGAACCTTTCCAGAGGGTATCTGTATCAAAGAAAAGTTCTTCAGGCTCTCCTGTGGAGGGTGAGAGTTAAGGAATACTTTTAGGCCATTATCTTCTTTACACATCCTCAACTACTTTTTCAGTTTTCAACCCTTTTGGTGGAGAAGTTTCATTCTCTGCTCTCAAGGTTCTTCCTCTCCTCTCATTCTCTTGCTCTAGACCTTTCCTGAAAAAATATCTCAATGCCTCAAAAATAATGCACACAAAAAACACGGGCACCCAACCCACTTAGTTAAAAGGTGTTAGAAAATACAAGAATCTCATTCACAACCATGTGCTATTCCTGCTAAAATCTATACAGATGAGGGACTGCTGCAGAAAGTCAACTCAATGAAAAAAACTACATCATTGACTTACCTTCAAATCTGCATGTATTTCTTAAGAATATTACGTATTACAACAGAGTTGTAGCCATCCACTTTTTTTAAGACACAAAAACATTTATTAAAATGGGCCAGCAATGCAGCCGGACACAGAAAAATGAAACAGTAATATAATAAACCGAATATAGGACGATTTTGAATAAATTATCCAAATGTACTTATCCTAAGTAGGAAGTATAAGAAGGAAGGGAAACAAGTAATCAGTTTGTACTGTCTTCTATCAGTAGTCTCCTAACACTGGTTTCCTAAAGTTAGCTGAGAGCATCTATAACTCTACATATAGCAATTATTAAACATAATTTGGCAATGTGGTACAGTGGAAGGAACACTTAATTGGAAATCAGGACACCTGGTATATTGCATCTGTGTGACTTTGGGCAAGTCATTTAAAAGTTCTCTAGGCTCTGGTTTCCTCAGTATAAAAGGAATGTATTAAACTGGTTGACCTCTAAGCATTCAACTAAGCATCAACACTTCACCGAGGGTATTTACAATTCTCACTTAGATTTTTTTTTTTTGAAGATTTTAATTTTCCTTTGTCTCCCCAAAGCCCCCTGGTACATAGTTGTGTATTTTTAGTTGTGGGTCCTTCTAGTTGTGGCATGTGGGATGCCTCCTCAGAATGGCTTGATGAGCGGTGCCATGTCCGTGCCCAGGATCCGAACCGGCGAAACCCTGGGCCGCCAAAGGGGAGCATGCAAAGTTAACCACTCAGGCATGGGGCAGACCCCTCACTTAGATTTTTAAAGAAATCATGAACTAAGATAAAATTTGAATTTCAACCAGAAAATCAGATTTTGGATTTTGGAATATAGAGTTTAAAAAATCCAAAAGCAAACATGTAAATACATGGGACACGTATATATTTTTTTCTCAATACAAAAACTACAGTACAAAAGCCTGACTCAATCCCTTAAAGTCCATTGTAATAACATTTGCCCTATATACGAATATAGATAACTATTTCTACTATTAAAATGATCACTTTCTGGAAGCTTACAGATGTTAACAATTGTTTGTTACAATTATTTTCCCAAGCATAGCTCCCTATAAAATTATATACATGAATATGGTAATTTACTCGGTTCTCTATATAACAGTACAAACCACACACTTACCATCATGCTAATATTCAAATTAGTTCCCTATACATAGTGTAAATATTTGAGGAGGAAAAAATCTACAAATAAAAATACAGTTTGAATTCTGGTCTTCTGGCCAATTGCACCTTCAATCTCTGATCCCCTTACCCCCATCCCAGGACTCCACCCCTGCGAAAGAAAGGAAACCTGCTTAGGTTTTTCCAATCACATGTATTTCCAACTACAATCCCTAATCTACCATTTACTAGCTCTGGGATCTTTGGCAACTTCCTTCAGTTTTTAAGCTTCAGTCATCCATTTCTTATCTTTAAATTTGAAGTACTAGTACCAGCTGAAGAGCAGAATGTTGGGAAGATAAAGTGAGATAATATGTGCCTGTCACATTAATAATCACCCAATGAATGTTACCTATTATGCTTATTACTAATATTGAGCTAAGAATGTCCAGTGATATTCATTTTAAAAGAGTACTAAAGGAGGCCGGCCCAGTGGCCAAGTGATTAAAGTTCCACGTGCTCCGCTTTGGCGGCCAGGTTTGTGGGTTCTGATCCCAGGCATGGACTTACTCCACTCATCAGCCATGCTGATGAGGCATCCCATATACAAAATAGAGGAAGACTGGTACACATGGTAGCTCAGGGCTAATCTTCCTCAAGCAAAAAAAGAGGAGGATTGGCAATGGATGTGAGCTCGGAGTGAATCTTCCTCATAAAAAAAAAGTACAAAAAAAAGACTATTAAATTATGAACTGACCCGTGAATTTTCTCCTCAGGCTTCCATTCTAACTTTTATATCTTCTGAGAAATTTAATACATGTTTTATTGATCCAGCATACAGTTTAGAACTTGCTAAATATTTTGTAATTTTTTAAATTACTTCCTTTGGGAGAAAAAAATTTATTTCCTTTTTAGTCTTGTCAACTACTATGTAAACTCCTCAGGGCCAGAACCTTGTTTCATAAGCCTGTGTTTATATATTGTGCTTATTATATTGTAATTATTTGTTTCTCTATCACTCTCCCTTCCTAGGCTCTGAGCAATTCCAAAGTAGAGAGCAAGACTTACTTGTATTTGTATCCTGAAGGCTTAGCAATCAGACACAAAGTAGGTCTCAATAAATGTTTGTTGAATGGATAAATAAATTAATCTTTTTTCCCCGCTGCAACGCCTTACACAGTACTCTACACATAATAAGAACTCAGTAAAGCTCATTAATAAATTCATGCAGAAATCTTTGGACCCAACCACATAAGGCTTTATCTTGCCTCAGAAAAGCACTTATACTTTAAAGTTTAGCTACTGACATTACGAATTAACAGTTTTAGTCTAACACATATCAAATAAAGAGGTTCAATGACTAACTACATCAAGGCTGGCTCTAGAAGGATTTAAAATCCATTATTCTAATTAAGGAATTTGTGACGCTTAACATGGAAAAATCCAGTTACATAATCAAAAGAGAGGTTATCCCTTGCAAATTTATAGCTACAAAAGATAGTGAGAAAAATTATCAGAAAGCTTGTATCTATAGATTGAAACGGATAAATTATTTTTTATGACTGAATGGAAGCCACTGTTTTCACTAGATAAAGAGTTAACCAGCAAAGTGGTCCAAATCTGTCTCTAGAAAACAATCCTTGAGATTCCGAGACTAAATGTTTTGCCCTCTCCGCAATTTTAACTCCCGGGAGACTCCTTCTATTTCCAGATTGACAGACATTCAAAATCTGTTCTGTCTCCTAAAATAAAAGGTCATCCACTTCTTAAAAAGCAAATAGCTAAACAGGCACACTTTGGGAACACTAGGTTTTATATTCAAGTAACTAAAACTATCCCTAGTGTTCAGCCTGCTGCTGCTGCAAAGAAACACTTTTCTTAGTGTTTAAGTTACATCGTGGAAGGTTTAAGTGTTGTACTGCACATCCTTTCACTGTATCATCTAAACTGATTTTTACACTGCACATATAATTTCATAAGTACATCGTAAAGGAATTCTACACTTGAATGAATCTGGGAAGAAATATGATGTTAGCACACACCCCCTTCTTCCAACTCAATATGCTCCAGAGGAAGCACCTCCTAGGCTTTTTTCTCAAGAATTTCTCTCTCCCGCCCCCACCCCACACTTCTAGAGCAGCAATCATTCATTACCCCACTCACAGTCTCTCCACTGAAAGAACCTTCCCAACTAATACTAGACCACCAGGACCCTCCTTTCACAACTCAGATTTCATATGGGATTTCTTTGGTAGGGACGCGGGGCGGTGAAGGTCTGGGACGCCACCATTCCCCCACGCCATTTAGGACTCGGGTCCTGGCGCGCAATCCCCGACCAGCCTCAGGCGCATCCCGGGGAGCTGTGAAGATCTGACACTGCACCCCGTTCCCCCCACCCTCCCGCCCCTGCCATCCCGACCAGTGCAAAGCAAACTGGGCCCAACCTCTGTGTTCCCATTCAACATACCCTCCTCCTCGCTGTACCCCATTTCTTCCCACGTATTCCTCGATGTAGCCCGGTCCCTTTATCCAACTCTGAGTCCCCTGTAATCCTCTTGCTCCCAACACACACACCCTTCTACGCTCCAGCCCCTACCCCTTGAACCCTACTACACCCCAGTCCCTCCCCCTGGACCTCCCAGCAGCTCCAGTCTCCCCGCGTGCCCTAGTGCAAACTGGCGCCCTGTCCCTATACCCACAGGACCCAGGTCCTTCCCCACACGTCACACTTGGACCCCTTCCTCCCGCGACCCGACCTTCCCCACCCCCTCCCTAGGCACTACCCCCTGTACCCTGATACCTCCGGCCCCGCCCCCTTGAGGGTGTCGCACTCACAGCTCCTGCTGCCGCATCCTTAACCGCCGCGGCTGCTATAGCTACAGGGAGCCAAGGCAACCAGCTCTCGCGACACTTTCCTCAGCTACGGCGAGAACAGGCAAGAAAAGCCTCTCGCAAGAAAGTAAATGAGTCAGGCTTGAGACTGCTAAGTATGTCTCGCGATAGTACATACTGTGTAAGATGGCGACTGCACAGCGTTTCAGGGGTGGCTTGGAGAGGTTTGGAAGGGGACGAGGGCGGGGAAGAATCTTGAGCTGCCCGGAAAGCCGGAAAACTATCGTAGGCAGGACAATCTGGGATAGAGGAAGTTAGTATGGCGAAGCCTACACTGGAATTAATATTACGGATGTGGTCTTCTTTTCCCAAGTGCTTCAAAGGCAGTGTCGCCTTTAACTGAAGTTCCGTTTTCTCGGCGTTTTCCTTCTGGATGCAGAGTAGTTAGAGATAGAGCGAGCAAGCCAGAAACTGATTTTCCCATATCATTACCTTCCTTCAGGAAGTTTTCATCCGTCCTTCCCCTACCCTGGTTTGCAAATGGTATTTGGCTTCACAGAAATGTTTACGTTTACCCACAGGTGCCCCACCCCCATCAGTTCGCCGGACCAAAATAGGGGAAAAAAGTAAAAAGAAAAATTATATTTAAGCACTGGTGTTTGGCCTTGAATGCGGAAGAGGACGGCATTGGTGTGTGATTTGAACTTTGTACTTGTTGCTTGCCGCCCTATGGACACATCTTTAGTGACTTTCTCCACACTTAGTTGTATGGCTTTCTCTCGCTGCTCTCAGACAACTGTAAATGCAGACTGATTGAGTAGCATGTGGGATAGAAGGGGAATTTAAAGAACAGAGGGGAACAAATAAGGGAATAGAAATAATAAATGGAGAATCCATTTTCTTTTCTCCGAAGCCTCTAAATAGTTCTCATAATCTATCCCAGTGCTGTCCAGTAAAAATGCATGTCAAGCCACATTATGCAATTTAAAATTTCCAGTAGCCACATTCTTAAAAAGTAAAAAATATGAAATTAATTTTGGTAATTTGTTTAACCCTAAGTATTCAAAATATCATTTCAACATGTAATCAATATTTTAAAATTATTAATGAGATATTTTACGTTCTTTTTTTCATACTAAGTCTTCAAAATCCAGTGTTTATATTTACAGAGCATCTCAGTTCAGACTAGGCACATTTCAAGAGCTCAATAGCCACATGTGGCTAGTGGCTACAGTTGGACAGTGAAGTTCTAGACCCTAGACTAGGGAATACACTATCTGGGTGACTTTAGGGGCATAGTATTATGGGCATGTGGTTTATGTAAAAGAAACCCTTGAAGTTGCTAACTCAAATGGCTGCAGAGCTTAGGCATGTAACAATAAAAGGTGACCTAGTGTAAAACAATAAGCAGTAGTGGGAACTAGGACGCATGGGTGGAGTACAAGCTCCCATCTACAAGGGAGCTCTCCTGAGCTCCGAAGTTTTAAAACACAGCGATCGCAAACAGAAGATGTCTATGAGCAGTATAGACAACTAGCTCTGCTGCCAATATGTGGCCTCTGTGAACCACGGTATTCAAATATATGAAACATTTTTGAAGGAAGGATGTTTTAACAGAAGAATAGTGTTCAGACAAAGGGACAGCAAAGCTTGAGGATTTGACTGGATTTCTGGCTGGGTCCTGTACAAGTGTGCACCATTGCAACTTCTGATAATTGACTTTCAAGTAGACTTTTCTAGTAGGATGATTTCAAACCAACCTGGGCTCCTTGTAAATTAATAAGCTTCTATCATGATTTTTTGTTGTATTTAAGATTTCAGACAGTTTGAGCTTGGAAAAATTAAGTTTCTAGGTTTTCAGAGCTATTGACTAGCAGACCCTGGACTTTTTTTTACCCCAACTTTAAGGGTAGGTTTTTAGTTGGGAAGGCTCATGGACTTTTAAACAGGAGAATCTGATGAAAGTTATGAACCCTTATCCAGATCCTGTCTGTGTTCTACCTGTATTCCCTCAGCCTAACCCAAAGTTCACTACAGCTTTGGTAGACAGATCCTGTACAAGCCCATAGCTTCCTGCTTCAAACATCTGAGTTATCTCTTTTCCTACAAGTGCCAGCAGAGTTAACATTTCCAGCAGCAATCTGCAACCAATGAGAGATGGCATTTGGTGGCTAAGTACTCCAGTTCCTCACTCCCTCAGTGGGGCAATTCTGAGGTATGTTCTACTTTAGTGTTTCTCAAAATTTACTAACACATAAGAATCACCTGGAGAGATTAATAAAGCACATTATTGAGTTTGCACTTTTAACCAAGCTCCCAGGAGATAATGATGCTGCCAGTCCATGGACCACTCATTGAATAGCATTTTTCTCAGAATCCCCAATGATATTCAGCCCCAGTTGCCCAAAGCGCCTTTACTGGCTTTTTCTCACTCACTGCTTGGATTCTGGGATCACTTCCCAAATTAACTACTTGCATCCATATCTTTGTTTCAAGGTCTGTTTGGGGGGAAATCCAAACTATGAGAAGACTCTTCTTAGAAAAATGCACAGAGAGGGGCTGGCCCCGTGGCCGAGTGGTTAAGTTCGCGCACTCCGCTGCAGGCGGCCCAGTGTTTCGTTGGTTCAAATCCTGGGCGCGGACATGGCACTGCTCATCAGACCACGCTGAGGCAGCGTCCCACATACCACAACTAGAAGGACCCACAACGAAGAATATACAACTATGTACCGGGGCTTAGGGGAGAAAGAGGAAAAAATAAAATCTTTGAAAAAAAAAATGCACAGAGAAATAGAGTTTTGCGTACAAGTTTAGAGGAAGTATGAATCTCCTGAAATTTATTTAGGTTGTTAACAGAAAGTGACCAGGGGAAATGTCATGTGACTCAAGGTCTGTGAAAATTGATTCAGTCTATGCAGAGTCTAGCACTTAATATAATCATTAACGGGTCATGGAGTTGACTAAATTTAGCCAGCTCTCCTCAGAAATTATTTTCCTACATCCTATTACATTATCTCTTTATTCTTCCTGGTCTGCATCACTCTTACTTTGTGGAACATAGTAGTAAGTCTGGGACTTTAAAGAAACCCATGCTTGAAATCAATAAAAAGAATATTGCTACTCATTCCTATTGGACTCTCATGGTTTCTTTCCAATCACAGTGCTTTCTGGACGCAACTGCAGTGCCCCTGTGACTCTTAGATCTTTCTTGCTGTGTTCACACATAGCCAGGCATACTATAACTGCAGCCAGTTTCTCCCACTTCCTTCCGGATTCCAACATAGCTCCCTATTCTCTTTCATCCTTTTGGGAATCTGTAACCTTTGACACATACATTCCCAAGCCCAGTCTGGTGTCATCTGGAAACTTTATGGCATGCTCTAGTTCTGTGATAATTGGGTAATCCTGATTATCCCAATTTCTAATCAGTTACATAAACAGACCTAATACCAGGATCACCAACACCCATTTCCTAATCAAAGCACACAATAGCTTCTTAGCTTTGCCCACATGTGGGCCAGCACATGTATTTGTACGTGATTATCTGTCTTATGTACTACTGAATAAATATGTCTTTGTATACACCTATGAATGTGGTTTCATGGGTGTGGGTGTGGGTGTGTAAGCAACCAGAGCTCGGGTCTGGTCTTGAAGTCTGAATAATGAATGTTAAGTATTTTACTTTAATTAGTCTCTGTGCATTGTTAGCCTCAGTTTTTGTCTGCCCTCAAATATCAGAGGAAGAATGAGTTCATTTCCTTGAAGTTTATTGACTGTTACCAGTGGCAAAGCAAATTCCATAAAAGAGCACGTTCTATACAGAGCAAGTGAAAGGGGAGCTCTGAGGAAGGACGCTTGGAGTGAGGACTTGGAGTGAAGGATGGAAAGACAAATCTCTCCCTCCTTTTTCCCTCCATTCCCACAGGATACTGGATTTACAGTGAGGGTATCCTGATCGGCATTCCCTCTCCAAATTGGAACCAGAGAGGGGAAACTTCATGCAAAGTAGAGGAGGAAACACCTCACAGCTCCTCTGTTTCTCCATCCAAGGGGATGCCAATATCCACGTTGTAGTCTACAGGCTCCCCGGAGCTCAGCCAGGGGATAGGGGTTCGATTGAAAGAAGGCCTGTTGGAGAGGTTCTGGTTATAGAGGACCAGGGGTTCACTCAGCAGGGGCCCCAGGTCAAACTTGGGCATCTGGAAAGTCATGCGTTTGGAGGCCTTCTCATATCCACCATAAGGCATTGCTGTCCTGAAAAGGGGACACATTTTAAAAACATTTTTAAATTAATAACTAGAAAAAAAGGAACAGAGTTTTATCAGTGAGATGTCACCCTGATTTGAGGATGGGGAAGTCTGTGAATTCTAGTTCCAGATACAACTAGAGAACTTCTGCACTCCTTATTCTTCTTCTCACTTAGCACTCCAAGGTTTGCTTGTTTCCCCAAAGCTAACAATGAAAAAGGAGTCCAGTGGTATTAGATAGAGAGTCTCATGGATAGTTGTGACCCAGACAAGCGTTTCAGAGAAAGTGACTCCAAACACTATAGACCCAAAGGTCTGAGGCCACCTTAAATTACAATGTAGAGACTCCCCTCAAAACCCTTACCCCACCTCCAGTGGATAGTGCATGGCCTGGATGAGAAGAATTAATATTTCCTGGAAAATCCAGGCTCTTTAGGACCAAATGCAAAAGCACTTCTCCAGCACTTCCCTATCCTGCTTTCACACAGATCTCCTATCCACAGTCTAGAGAAGCCCAATTCCAAAAGAATAGATATTTAAGCCTTACTAAAGTAGGGTATTAAGAAATAGAATCATACTAATGGAATCCTAAACTTGAATGAAGAGAGTCTCAAGAGGCTTCAAATGTGTAATATTATTCTCATTTTACAGTCAAGGCAACCAAGGCTTAGAAGTAGTGTGACTTTTCTATGCCCACACAGCTAATAAATGGCCTATGAACTAAAATTCAAATCCTGCCTCCCAGCAAATTTTTTCTTCATCTTACCATACTGTTTCTCTGAACTACAATGAAAAGAGAAAAGGCCTTCAGTTAGGGCCCCCATATTCCTCCCATGCCTCCTCAGCCTCCTTCTGAAACATTTGAACCAAAGTCTCCATCCCAACTAAGGACATGTTGCCACACAGTAGAATGCATCTGGTTCCTTCCCCACCAAGCCTACCTGTTGAAGGACTTATATTGGGGGAGTTCAGCTTTGGCCCCGTAGGCCAGCAGGTCAATGCCCAGTTCCACTTTTTGCTGGGGATCAACCCCCATGGCTCTCTCCCATGGGGAAATATAGGTCTTGAACACAGTGATATGTTTTCCTTCTCCACCTGCCTGGTCTCCTGGTAGCCATGGGAGAGAAAAGTAACACAAATAATAGCAGTTAGTAGCCAGTGGAAATTAGTTTCACACATCTGCTGTAGGGAAGTTGCTGGGGCCAGGGAGCAAAGGTATAACATCCTGGTAATTGTATAAGGTTTGTAGAATAATAACAGGCTGGGGTCAGATCTGTAACTAACACTGAAAAGCCAGAAAGGTGACTGAGAGACAAGGCTTCTGGATGGAACAGACACATCTGTATCCCCCTGGACCCAGAGAGTACATCGAGACATCTCAGAAGCCTCCTCTGTGCCCTACACCTAGTCTAGGCCTCACTTCTGGAGATATTTCTTCTTAGGGACCAGACACATTACTCTTGGGTGAGGATACTTGCCTGTTCCTGTCTCGCCAACCCCTGCTGTGCCAGCAACTCCTCCTCTGCCAGTCTGGCCCCCAGGACCTCCTGTACCTCCAGATTGAGACTCAGGGCCCTGATGGTGCTGCTGGTCAGAGCCATACTGTCCAGCAGAGCCACTTCCTCCTGCCTGGCCTCTGCCACTGCCCTTGCTGTAGGAGAATCCCTGACCAGCTGTGCCCAGCTGTCCCCCCACTGTGGGAAGGAACTTCTGGAAGTGATCCTGAAAAGAAAGGACAAAGTGAGGGGAAGATTAGTAAAGGGTATGGGGAATATACAAAGACACAGGTGTGCATTGAAAGGAGGAGGTGATCAAAGACAGTGGACAACCCGAACACACTGAATCCTCTGAGATTCCTCCCTCCAGTAGGTGGATAGTACATACCCTGAATGAGAGGAATTAAACTCTCCTTAAGGGGTAGGACCCCGTTGGCTCAGTTCCTCCAATGACACCTTAGGAGAGAGGCAACCCATTCTCCATACTCCCCTTTCCCATCCTTACCAGGGCAAAGAGGACCAAGACTTCTGCTCAACTAAAATTTCAGAGGGTGGAGTTGGCTTAGAGAACCCAGACTTGATTTGAAGAACTAGAGAGATCTCCGCCCCTCCCCCTCCTCATCTTGTGTAATAGACAGAAGTCTCTTTTCTCTTTCTCTTCCTCTCCCTCTCTCCTCTTGGTGCCTGTTGGACCAGGACTTCCCGACAGTGAAACTGCAGTGGATGGGGGAAGGGTGGCCAAAAGGATAACACTGGATTCATCCCCAAAGCCTAAAAATAACATCGCCAACTCCTTCAGGAGGCTCTCCTGGCCACCCCACCATGCACACCCCCATGCTCCACCCAGTGTAACCAGACCCAGGCAGGGAGGAGGACTTTTGGCCTCCTAAAGTTAGAGATGACTGGCTCAGCATTTTTACTGTGCTCCTACACACAGGCCAATGACAGACACTCCTGCCCCTGGCCCCATATAGACATCTATTTCCACTCTCCCCTGGCTGCCCAGGGAAGGTGGAGGGGAAAGAAAGGAAATGGAGAAGATCCTCACCTACTCCGCTATAACATCTTGTGCCTGGCCCCTCTCCAATCCCTACTTCTCTTTGGAGAAGGATCCTGACTAGGGGAAGTAGGATCTTAAAGAATGGTTTCAGTCCCCATATCTGGGGTCCTTAGACTGAACCTTTAGATAAAAGAATGGCTCAAGAAGGAGATGGCTATAAAAATTCACTTAACTCTTTCTAGAGTTGCCAGATTTAGCAAAGAAAATTACAGGACACCAGTTCAATTTGCATCCCAGATAACCAACAGTACTTCTTTAGTATAAATATTCCCCAACATTGCATGGAACATATTTATATATAAGAGAGTATTCATCATGTATCTGAAGTTCAAATTTAACTGGGTGTCCTGTATTTTTCAAATTTAATTTAATTTTTATGTCCCGGATATTGCATGGGACATACTTTACTAAAAAAGGATTCATGTTTATCTCAACTTTACAATACAGGACTGGGCTTCCTGAGTTTTATCTGGCAACGTTATCTTTAACACAACCATACTGGGAAGGA
This sequence comes from Equus asinus, assembly GCF_041296235.1. Classification (NCBI taxonomy): domain Eukaryota; kingdom Metazoa; phylum Chordata; class Mammalia; order Perissodactyla; family Equidae; genus Equus; species Equus asinus. The sequence continues at coordinate 62,094,778 of NC_091791.1, forward strand.
ATTTTCTCCCGAGGTTGTGGTACTCCCCATCCCCCTTCACTAGCTCTCAAATAGCCACTTAGTTTCAAAGGTGAGCTGTTACTTGCCCTTGTGCTATTGGGGCTCAATATATCTGGGGGTTTAATGAGCTTATAAATTGGCAAGGAGAGGAGCTTGGTGATGTTTTGGAGATTCAGGGCCTACCAAGAAGCTGTCCGGAAAGGCACTAGTCTTCAGAATAGTAAAGTTCCGAACTCACCATTGAGCTGTCAGAGAAGACATCAGGGTGGTTTTCATAGATAAATTTCTCCACTCGCATCTGCCGCAATTTGAACATCTTGGAGCCCCGGTTAGTAAGCAGCGACAGCTCCTCCAACATCACATCCCTTGGGACACTGATCTTCTTGCCCAGGTTCAGGCCTGAGCTCTCCTGTCCACCTTTTTGTGAAGTAGGGAGGAAAAGACAAGGGAAAGAGGAAAGTAGGGTTTTTGGGCTTAGAATGCGGACACCATCTACAACTAAGTGTTTGTGTCTCAGCAGAGATCACTGAGGGAAGCAGATGCTGTCTGTGATATCTGATCAAATTCTGTCTAGTTTGTGAGAGATTTTGATTTCCTGCACTTGGAGTTGGAGAGAATGCATGGGAACTGGGGTGCAGAGTAGGAATACTGGGGATACTAGAGTGGAGATGGTGAATGGGGTAAAAAAGGGGCAAGGGGCACAGGGCAAAATGAGTAAAGGAACGTCATAGATGGAGACCACTGGGGAAACTGTAGTATGGGGGAAAGCCCAAAGGCCAACACTGTGTGGAATTGGCCACCTCTAAATATAGACTCCTGTCTTAACTTCTTTTCCTTCTCTTCCCCTCAGGGAATTCTGGCTGCGAACAGCCTCTAGGTATTGAGAGAGCTCTTCACAGGCATGTACTCCTACCACCCCCGGGAAAAATGCCTGAGCAGTTTTCCATTTTAAGTGCTTACACAGGCTCCCAAGCTCTGGGGAAAGAAGTAAGGAAATTAATCATTTATCGAGACCTTATTCTGTGCCAGTCTCTATCATATAGATTTTCTTCCTCAAACATCCCTCACTGACCTGTGGGGCCTCTCGTCCTGGACCTGCACTGGCAAGATGGCATGGGTGTTATTGTCTCAGATTACAAGGTGAAAAGGGTAGAAGGGTAAGTAGTCAGTGTTGAATCCTTTCTCCCTCTGTCTCTCTCCTCCCCACCCTGGAAATCCTCTTGTCTCTTTATGTCTCTTCACCCTAAGACATATAGAACCTTATGATATTTCTGGGACTCTTGGGCCAGAGATACTCTTAATACGTCCCACACTAGGTAGGTGCAAACATGTCATACCTCCCGTGAGTTCCATGATCAGTTTGCTGGATTTCCTCTTCTTGTTGGGGGCCGGGGTTCCTGAGAGTGGCATTGTGGAGGCAGATTCAGCCTGGATAGGGTGGGAAAGGGGAGTTGGAGGATGGACAGGGACTGGGAAAGCTGAGTGTCTACAGTAAGGCAGTACTTCTTAACCTGGAGTTAAGGGCTTCAGGGAGCAAAATTTCATTAGATTTCCAAAGAAATATATATTCTCCTAAAAGGTGAACACTTACTGCTTCAGGACTTCTCTTCTTGGGAGGCAGGGCAGAAAGCATAGATGCACCCCCTACCCCTATCTTCTACCAGCCTCTTTTCACCTATTTTACATAGAGCTGCTACAGGGATGAGGAACACAGTGTGTGTTGGGGGGAAGAGTATCAAACAAACAAACAACACAGGCAGGGCAATGCACCCAGGTTTCACCGGCTTGGCATGACTTGAAGTTTTACTTGCATGAGGATCTCAGATTGGGGCTGTCATTCCAAGCTCTGGTCTCTCCTCAGTCTTCCCTAAGCCCAGAGTGGGGTGGGAGGTGGGGAAGAAAAATGTTCTGCCAGGGTTGAGGAGATGCAGCCAAAAACATTCCCCATAGGAAGGAGAGGTTGTTGCTCCTCCACTGGGCCAGCTGGAACATAGCCTGGGAGGTCACAGCAGTGTTTTCCGCTCCCTTTCAGTCACTCCCGCCCCAGACCCCCGAACTGGAGTGGAGAGGCGGTCAGGGGACATTTGAACCTTGATGCATGTCAATTCAGCAATATCATAGCAGTGGGGAATTGAGAGAAGACAGGAACATAATAATCTCACAGTGGAGGGGGACAAGCTGGGAAAAGATACAAACTCCAGCTCCTCCTTATCAGAAGCTAGTACTCAGCAAAATGCTGTCTTCTGCTGAGTCCTATCTCAACAACACATCTGCAGTTCTACTGCCTTAATGGGGTCTGCTGAGGCCAGAATCCAGGGACTGCTAAATAGACTCTCCCTGGACCTCTCTCAGCCCCAACCAGGTTCTTTTTTCCAACTAACCTCTCAGACCCCCTTTCCATTCCTCCAGTGCCTCCCCCAACATCTCCATCCCTGCCCCCTCCATCCCCGGCCCTTCTCCTTCCAACTCTCTGTGGCTCCCCTAAACTGGACAGCTGGGAGCTGAGCATAGATGGGGGGGGCAACTCCCCCAGGATCAAGGGTCACTATTGCAGACACAGACACAGCTGTCAGCAGAGTGGGCTCCAGCAGCTCTGGCCAAAGAGCTAGCGACTTACCGGCTGCTCAGGCGGTAGTCAGCCCTCCCTGGGGTCCAGCAGCTTTGGAGGACTGAGCTGCTATGACCGGAGAGCCCGAGCTGGGCAGGTGTGGGGGAAGCACTGGCAGTGGGGGAGGGAGGGTGGTTATTAATAGAATGATGAGTGCAAGCAGCTCAAATGGCACAGGGGGTACTGAGACCCTGAAACCAAGATCCTGCCCTTGCCCAGAGGCAGGAAGGGGAGAAAAGGCCTTTGGGATTCTCCCACTAAGCTGTCTGAACTAGGGATCAGTCTGCCCAGGGACTCCCCTTCCTTGGCTCCTAGAGTCTGAGATCCAAAGAAGCATTCAGGGAGAAATTGAAAACTGAGGAGAGAGGAAGCAGGCAGCAAGTAGTGGAGAGGAATTCAGAGTGGGAGAGTGAGAACCTAGAGAACAGGTCTGGAGAGCCACTCAGAGCCAATCCTGGCCAGAGCTGGAGGGACACGCAGGTGCATTTTGGATGTGAGAGGACTTAAGGCTCTCTGTTTGGGGAAGGGAAGTCTGTTCACAATGGAGCTGCTCTTTGAAAGTTCCTGGATGGGTTGGTTTTTCCTCTGGGAGGATCAGTTCCTGGCAGAATAAGGGACAAAATGAACCAAATCCAGTGCTTCCTAGGCTGTCAGTGATGATGTGGGGAAGACTTGACCAATTTTTGCCTCTTCACTCCCATTTGCTGTTGAGGTGCTCAGTTCAGCCTGCTCTGCTGGATAGATGTCAATGTCTTCCTGAAAAGTACATGTAGGCTTCTGCCATGCCAGGGCCTTACTCTCTGAGGTTTCTACTTGGGATTTTCTTCAGAGGGAGCATATACCCCATGGGATCTGGACTGTCCCATTCACACTGTTTCAGAGGAGTCTCTGGGAAGGGGCACAAGCTTGAGAACCCCCATGAAGGAAACCTGTCATTTGCCTATTCCCTTCCTCAGTAGCTGCATGAACATCTTAGATCCTCCTTCACCTTCTGCTCAGGTTCTTTAACCAGTTGCTCCTACAACTCTGCTATAGCCACCACCACACTGTTGTGGCTGCCTTAGGAAGTGGCTTTTGTAGCTCCCAGAATAGCCTTCTGTCCCTCTGTGAGCATTCTACTCTTTCTGACCATGCCCTTTTCCCATCTTTTTTTTCTGAAAGATTGGCACCGAGTTAACATCTGTTGCCATCTTCTTTTTTTAAAAAAATTTATTTACTTTTTCCTTCTCCTCCCCAAAGCTCCTCAGTACACAGTTGTATATTCTAGCTATAGGTCCTTCTGGTTGTGCTACGTGGGATGCTGCCTCAGCGTGGCTTGATGAGTAGTGCCATGTCTGCACCCAGGATCCTAACTGGTGAAACCCTGGGCCACTGAAGGAGAGTGCGTGAACTTAACCAGTTGGTCACGGGGCTGGCCCTGCCTCTTTTCCCATCTTGAACTTTTCAGGTTCAGTCTAGGAGCTGAAAAGTCACCCTACCCACCTCTAGTTGGCCTCTGCCTAGACTTGTTTAATCTCCACATCCCTCATCTTTTGTCCTCCCTCTCCATTCCCTCCTAACCCAAAGAAGCAATTAGAAGAAAAAAACATAAATAACAAAAGGTGATTTCATCATCACTACCATCCTCTTCTCAAAAACAAAGACAAAACGAAATTTTGGTCTCCTATGATGGAGTACCTAGAACTACCAAGTGGATGAACACAGAATATTTAGCCTATGCTCTCTGAGCCCTTCCTTTGGAATTCTGAGAGACTGTGTACTTAGGAGCATGAGTCACGGGCCTGGTTATTGACACAAATATGCCCCCTGCTGGTAAAATTGGGGCAACAGAACTTTCCTTCTCAGAAGTCTAATTCTAGCCCGCCTTCCAGTGCCTTTTCTTCTCTCCATCCATCCTGATGCACTTTCTCTCCTTCTTCCTTCTTCCCTCTCCCATCTCACCTTTACCTCCAGCCATTGATTTCCTTTCATTTAATTCCTAGCGACCATTTAACATGGTTGCTTTCTTCCTCCAGGGAGCTAGAAAATACTGATGGCAAAAGGCTCAGAGGGCCTTTCTGACTTCTCTTTGTTCTATAAGCTGAGGACTTGCCTGGGAAATATGGAGCAGGTGATGAGAAAGGGGAGAATCTGAACGGAGAATGTGGGAAGAGGGAACCAAAGGGAGTGGTGGAGGTGGTTAAATTGGAGCTGGACAGAATTGGTAGAGAAAAGACCAGGTGGTAAAGGGCAAAAGGATGAAAAATAAGAGGTCAGGAATGGAGAGGGAGATCAGGAATCAGGAGATCAGAGAAATGGGTTAGAGAAGATCAAGATTTGGGTATAAAACTAAAAGAGATGACAGCAACAGAAGGTATGGGTCATAAGTTTATTCTTGTGCACAAACCAAAGTACTGTGACTCACACCCAATATGCCAAAGGAAATTATCAATTTCCAGATCAAGCAGCAAATGTGACTGGTAGAAGTCATGGTGAGAGGGGAGTCCATGCCCCTCCAGGATCAGAGATCAGGACCTGAAGCTGGAAAGGAACAAAAGCTAGAGTTTGAGGTATGGGGTAGGACTGAAAAGAGATTTTGGCTCTGGGTGTTTCCTTGCCCTTTCCCAGGTAGTCAGGACAAGCTGCAGAAGACAATGGGACAGGCTCAAAGGAGGCAGCGCAGATACAAAATGTTCTTTCAACACTCAGCACACACTCTCACATCCCTCCACCATCATCCCCCTTCACTCTAACAAATACATGCTTCTCCCTCAACTTTTTCCCCAATCCCCCTTTTGTACATGGTTAGTTTCTTGTTACCCAACTTTACTCTCTGCCAACACTGCACTCTCCCTCACTATGCTCCTCTCTGGGGCTCAGTGAATTTCATTCGTTTCTGTTCTGCTCCTAGTTTCTATCTCACTTTCCACACCATGGCTCTTTTCTCCCTCCTTTGTGTCTTAAGTTCATAAGGCAATGAAGTCAATGATTTATCCATTCTCAGAGGAAGTTTTCTTTCTTTTTTTTCACTTCCTGGATGCTTTGTTGCTCAGCATGGGCCTCTCAAGTTGCTAACTTTCTGAAATCCTGAGGAATAGAATTCTCAGTTCTATTCCTGGTCTAGCTGATATAACTCAGCCTAAACAAACTGCCCTAGCCCTTCAAGTCTTCTCATACTTTATGAGTTTCACAAAATGCTGTACACTTACTACAGATGCTGGTCTTTAACTCTAGTGCATCTCTTTCTTCCACTAGACTCCATGTGGGGATATCTGTCCTTTCTTTCATCAGCAAAAGGGTAAAACCCCAACTGGGTCTTTATTTAGACCTCTCTTCTTACTCATGCCTCAAACAGAAGAGCAAATCTGTGTGTACACACACACACTTGCACATACACACATGCACACATACATGCCTAGGTATATGCCAGCCAAGCTTGGGAAAGAAGAGTGAGGAATAGCAAATGACTAAGTGCAAGAAGAGGTCAATTCAGTCCCTTTGTTGCCTGCCTGGTGGAGAGCTTCTTGCTTGAAGTCTCAGTGGTATCTGCTCTGTGTGCTTCTCATTGAATGTTAAAATGAGGCCCATGGAGAAAAGCTCAAAGTAGAGAAATAGAGACAAGTGGAGGAGTATGGGTGAGAGACCTAGAGATAAAGACAGAGAGCCAGGCAGGGAACACAGAGACAAAGAGAAGCACAGACAGCAACGCAGGGATAGTATGTTGGAAAGCAGCAGGGAGGTTGGGAGTGAGGAGGAAGCTGATGGATGGGGCACCAACTCCAAAACTATGGAAAAGGGAATTTAACCTCCAGATACCTGAAAGAGGGAGTGGGATGGGTAGGAGAATCAACTTTAGGAACTGGATGTTCCACCTCTCCTTGGTCCTGGGAGCTGTGCCCTGCTCAGTGGTGGCCTGCCCCAGGCCTCCACACATGAGCCTGCAATCCGGTTCTGGTGGCTGAGAACCGAGGCCTGGCTACCTGGAAGCCACAGGAGCTGGAGGAGGCCCCAAGACCCCTGGGAGACTCTGGAGGAGGGGCTGGGCTAAGCACAGGGGTTGAGGCCAGCTCTGCCCTCCAGATAGGCTCATCCAATGTAGTGGCTGCTCGGGGAGCAAGCACAGTGGGGGCCAGGAGCTCTGCAGTGGGCTGGGGCGCTGGAGTGGAAAATCGGCGGATCTCCTGGACTCTGGCAGTTTTAGGGGGCCCTGAGGAGGTGGGGCCAGGAGTCTGGGGAATCTCATCAAAACAGAACATGGCAGTTTTAAGTTGATAGGGCTGGTGCCGCATGAAATCCAAAGCCTTGATACCCTGCTTGGGGGTTGCCCGGGGCCCCTGGGATTGGGCCTTATTAGGGAGTGTTCGGGCAGCTTGGGGGAAAAAGGGTGAGAGCAGTGGGTTATAAGCAATAGGAGGTGGGGCACGGATGTTGGGTGAATATTTCCAGGAAGGGGGCAGTGAGGGAGTAGGAGAAGGGCTTCTGGGCCGAGGGCCAGGGCCAGGGCCAAGGCCAGGACTAGGTGTAGCTTCCACCACATACCTGTCCGCTCGGCTCTGCCGCTTAGCAAACAGCTCCCCACCCCTGCCCTGAAGCCTTGGTGGTTCAGGGATTCCAGGCGAAGGGGCCGCCCCATTCACCAGCCCATCAAGGTACCCTCGAGATGGGGGCTTAGGAGCCACTGGGGGTGGAGTCTTGAGCGTCATAGGGGGTGGGGTCTTGGGAGGCATTGGAGGCGGGGTTTTAGGTGTCACAAGAGGCGGCGTCTTGTAACTCCTGCCCCCTGGTGGCTGCATGAAGTTGCAGGCTTCAGCACCGAGGCTCAGAGCATCCTCCTCTGGACCAGATTCAGCACCCCCAGCTCGGGGTTTTTCATCCAGATTCTGCACCAACGATAGTAGCTCGGGGTTGGGCGAGTTCTTTGTCTCCTCATTTCCTGGCCGGAACATCTGCTTCCGGGTCCCCCGACGCCGGGCCTCCTGGAGGATGCCGGTGCGGACAGCTGGCACAGAGATGCGCTGCTCCCGAGCACTGGGGGGCTCAGGGGCCGCGGAGCCTGGGGCGGGCGCCTCTGGGCGCGCAGCGGATCGCAGAGGCGCCGATAGGAAAATAGAAGCGGTGGAGGTCTTGGCAGCTCCGCTAGGGGAAGCGAGGGACTCCGGGGCTTCGCCTGGCGTAACAGGACGGTTAGGGGCTGGGATGTACAGGGAGCTGGTGGCCGTCACGGGGCCCGAGGGGCGTGGGGTACTAAGGGAAGCGGAGGCTGGCACATGGCTGGGAACCCCTAAGGTGAAGCTGGGCAGAGGGGTGGGCCCCTGCGGAGAGGACAAGAAAGGCGGTGGAGCGAGGCTGAGGCCTCCCAGGCTTTCATTTGCCCTCTTAGGGGCTAAGGGCCGGAAAATAACTGAGGTGGTACCTGGCCGCTGTCCTTGTAAGCCCGGAGTAAAGGGCCTGGCTGACCGGTTGAAGATGCTTGGAGCTGGGGTAGAGGCTCCACTGCCTGGGAGGAAGGGTCTAGGGCTGGCTGCAGGGGCTGGCGAAAGGCTGGATGGGAGCACAGCCGCCTCCGGCGGAGCACTTTGGGCCCGAGGTGGTGACTGCAGGCCTTGCCCGTTGAGCATGGCTGCTGGACCATCCCGGGCTATCTCCTGGGTGCTGGAGGCTGTGCGCTGGCGCTGCTGTTCAAAGAGCTGGACCCCTCTCCCAGAGGCCTCACTCAACTGCCCTCCCAGCCCTGGGCCCTGACCCTCTGCTGCGCCTGAGCCTGGCCTGGCCAGCTCCATGTCCAGATAGGGGCTGTCCCAATCCGACTGGTTGGTGAGGCTTCGAGCATCGGAGAAGACCTCCTCGTCCAGCTCAGACTCACTAGTTGGAGGGATGCCATCCTCCTCCTCCTCAGCGCCTGTCCTAGCTGCAGCCCCAAAGCTCACTAGGGTGTATTTCTTGGCTCTCTGCCGACGTTTCTTAAACATAAGCACCCCCTTGGAGTGGGGGTTGGGGGCTGCGGTTAGCAGGGATGCAATCGTCCGGCATTTGGTCTTGGCCTCCTTCACACTCTTCTCTTGGAGGCTCTCTGCCCGTTGCAGTTCTGAGGAGGCCAGGAGGAAAAATGGTCAGTGAGCCTCTTCTAGTATTATTCAACCCCAGCCAGCTCCCTCAGGCCTCCCACCCCTGGTTTTTTCATTGACCTTACCCACACGGTCTCCTGCCTGTGGCAAAGTCCTCTAACTTAGGGGCAGAGTGGAAGGTGAAAGGTGAAACCAAGGACAGTTGAAGAGAAAACAGAGTGTAGTTGGCTGCCCTGACGCCACGCTGACTACAGCTCTCCTCCTATCCTCTCTTCCCTCTACTCTGCTCCTATTTCCCAGAGACGTGCTCTTACCCACACCAAATAATTCCTCCCCTGCCTCCCTCCATTCTTGGCTGGCAATGTGGGGTTGGGGTTGAGGTGGTGGGTCACTTCTCGTGGCAGGCAGGGACATGAAGCAGGTCCCAGGGAGAGAAGAGATGAGAAGGGACAATTTTCTCCCACCACAGAGACCATGTTAGGGGGCTTCTCAGAAAGTTTGGGGCTTATTCCCTCTTCTCACCCCTTATCCTTTATGATAAGGATACAAAGGATCCATAGCAGTGAGGGTCTTCATTCACTATTCCACCCCCATTATGCGGTCCACATCATATATGTTCATAGAAATAACTCCCGTCACACATCATTTCAACAAGAATATGGGTTGTGGGCATATTTTTTCTATTTACTTTTCTCTCTCATTCCTATATAACCTAGCTTATATACACCCTAGTTCACATACATGCATGTAAATACACATGTGCCTACATAAAAACACACATAGAGTCAAATACATTCACACATATGCATACTCTTATGCACATATGGCCTACACATATGGCCCTTCTTCCCAGGGTTCCCCCTGCAAAGACCCTGTTGTTAATAGTTTGAACAAAAATTTAGTGCCAATACTGGACTTCCAACCACCAGGGCACTCCTCTGTGCCTCACACCCCTGCTACTCACAGCCAGGGAGAGCTTCAGATCGGAGATGCAGGAAAAGCCAGAGTGCTGCTCTCTAAGGCAACCCTCAGTATCATTAGGATACCTCAAGATCACCAGCTAAATATATTCTCCTTTTCCCCAAGCTGGGGGTGGGACTATAGAGGGCTTTGTGAGAGTCAGAGATGTCCCCTCTTTTCCAAACCTTCTAGGTAGAGAGCTTGGGCAGCCATTACCAGGCAGGCACACAAGGAATATGTACTAAGGGGAGCCAGGGCAGGGCTTCCCATGCCATGCAGGGCCTGGGAGGTGGGACCAGGAAATGGGAGAGGCAGCTCTGCTGCTAGGGCCCTGCCATGGACACAAATACTCTCTGATCAATGATCCCCATGATCCCCTTCTGAAAAATTATTGAAATTCCATCTACTTTCCACTCAAGATACCAAACTCCTTTCTAATTAAGGCTCTCATTCCACCCATCCCAACATTTATACAGACTAATACTGTGGACCAGAGATAGGGACTGGAGTCAGAGTTCCATTCAGATTTTTGGATCTTGGGAGCGTTTTCACCCCACTGAAGTTCACTTTCCTCATCTGTAAATGAGGATGATAATGGCTACCTCATAAGGTTGCTATGAAGATTAAGTGAGATAATGTAGGTAAATTTAGCATTTAACAGCAGCCCTAAGGCTCACTGTGAGTAACAATTACTATCAAAGCTTTCTTTAGACTGGCTCACATGTACACAGACACTTTCTTGTTCACACATATCTTCTCCCACGGACTCCCACGTACATCCCTGCATGTATTTATGGATTGTTCACATTTCTGTCTCTCACATACACTCTTCCCATGAGTTTTCTACAGCTCATGTAGTCACAAACCCCTTTGACATGTGGCCATAGCATCAGCCTATTCTGAGAAAAAGGCAGTGAAACTCTCTTGAGAAAAGAAGAGGAAGGCAAAAAGGAGGAGGGGATGACAGAGTAAGAATTTTCCCAAAGACCTCCCTTCCTAAACTGTTGATGTATTCCCCTCCATTCTAGATCCCAGAACTCTGCTGACTATGGGAGGTCTGTACCTGCATAGAACTGGTCCTGGAGCTCAGGAAACCGGCCTGGGACTTTGTCGCAGCTGGCTTGGCTGAGGGACTCTTGGCTGATGGGCTCAAAGGTCTCCATGCCGAGAAAGGCAGTGTAGGCTGGAGCAGGACCAGCTTGAGCCACCCCCCATGCCTTTTAAAGCCCCTTTGTCTTATCCCCAGAGCTGGCAGCTGAATGAGCTCACTGTGCTATTTTTGGGGCCTGACCCCCTGCCTTCTCTTGGCTGCCCTACAAGCCCTGGTGTGATGGACATGGGCACCTGCCTACCCTCCCCCCACCCCAACCCACTGGACAATGAGGTCTGCTTGGCTAAAAATATCCCTGAGCCACTAACTACAGTCTCACCCCGCATGATGGGAAGGGAGAGAATGCTAAAATGAGAACTGGGGATAAGCATGGGATCCTGGACATGCATCTGGAATTTGTGGGATATTGGACACTCTCAGCGATGTCAGACCCTAAACTGTTACGTCCTTAGCCTCTATTCCAGACTTAGAGACACAAAATTCTATGGATCAGGAATCAGAATGGTGGAAGGGAGGAATAAGAGATGAGAACTAAAGGGATAATCCTGAGATTTCCAAGGAGACATGAAAGGTATCTCGGGGAGGGGCATGGAAGGCATAGGACAGGGAGAAAGTTCGCTCTTAGCCATTGTTCTGTAGCTCACATCAAAAATAGCAAAGAGCCTGAGATAAGTGGAACTGGCCTTTTCTGCCCAGGCCTACATTCTTGCCTGAGATAAGGAGCCAAAGATCCCTCCCTCTACCATTTCCTAGGGATCTCATGACTATCCCATAGCCTCCCAGTCCCCAGGAATCCTAACGGAACTTACAATGTCAAAGGTATCTCTGATGCCATGCCTGCAATTAACACTGAAGAGCCCCTGTAAGCACTGCCCTGCTTCCAAATACTTCCCTGCCCCATGTCTGCACTCCGCCCTCACTTCGTCTGACATCCACAAAATCATAGCAACAACAATAAGCAAACCCTTCATCGATTCATATCCCTTTCCAAATTCCCTACTTACCCTGTTCCTGGGTTGGGTTGAACCACCTGTACCTTTTTGCCACACTGGTTCAAACAGCAAAAATAATGGGGACCATGAGAATAATTATTTTCCCCTCCTACTCATCACTCTTCTCCACTTGTCACCAAGACTATATCCAAGGGAAGCATAAGGTATGGTTATGGAGGGGTATATTTAGGGCTCAGATTGAAGGATCCTGGCTAGGGAAAAAGGGTTCAGGCACTCACTGGCTTCTTTGGCCTTCTGGGTGTAGGTGGTAGTAAGATCTTCTGCCACTGGGTGGGGAACAGGCCCCACCATAGGGATGAGATGAGGGCCAGGCCGGAGGGAGCCATGGGGCAACAGCAGGGCCTCTGCTGGGGGTGGCTGAAGGGTTGCCCCGTCCTCCCAAGATGGGGAGCTCACACGGCTGTCAACCTGGCTGGGAGGGCCAGGGACAGCCGGCACTGGCTCTGCAGGGCTGTCAGACAGGTAGACCTCATCAGGTGGGGCTCCTGGAGGCGTAGGCTTCATGGGGCCTCGGCGGCGGGGTCGGCGGGGCTTCTCCTGGGTGGCAGGGCCATCAGCATCACTGTCTGTCTCTCCATAGTAAGCTTCACTGTCAGGAGGTGAGAGGAGCCTCCCAGGCTGAAGAGGCTGGGGAACTGGAGCACCGGGGGGCTCAGGACTCAGCGGAGATAAGGGCGACAGCACCTGAAGCTCACCAGGTGATGGAGATCGCACAGGCCCTTCATCCTCTACCCTGGATAGGAAAGATGACAGAACTTGAGAGATGGGGTGGATGACTGACACCTAGAGAGATCTGGAGGGGATAGGAGGAGGAGGTAAGGGAAGAGAGGGAACTGGCACATAGGTGGAATGGATGGGCTGGGAAGAGCAGATATCTGAAGACAAACTGGGAGGCAAATGTGCTTGGAGGGCTGTGAGTGCAAATGGGTTTAGAGGGAGATGTGATGATAAGGAGACAGGCAAGAGGTGAAGTAGGCCCACATACTCAAATGTCCACTCGATACCCACATCCCTTAATTGCAGATACATTCAAGCCCTTTGGGATGCCTATAATAACATCTACACTCCAGAACAAACATACAAGCAGAAATGGGTACTTGTTAGTTACTGAAGCTAGGCCAGTGAGACATAGAGTTGAGACAGGCAATGGGAGCCCTAGACTAGGGGAACAGGAGTAGGGTGGGATGGGAGGGCTCCATACCGTCGCACAGTGAGGACAAGCTGATTCCCTGATGCATCAATGAGGCTCATGGCACTGGCATGAGAGAGGCTGGTACAGGAGACACCATTGATGGCCAAAAGCTGGTCCCTCTCTCGGAGTCCTGCTCTGCCAGCCTGGCTCCGTCTTCGGATCTGAGAAGATGACAGAGGAGAGATTATAGGTGAGGGAGGGCTCTAAGGGGGAATAGATAGAAGGGAGTTAGGACAGGAAGGACCCATGTGTGGAGGGGATTTTACTTTGCAGAGTAAGAAAGGGTAGGGAGGGGCTGCAGTTAAGGGGGCCTATCTAGAGGGAAGAAGGTGCAACTGGAGGAAGTAATACATCACATGAGGGGAGGTAGGGTAATCACCGAATGAAAGAGGTTTGAGGAAAACTGCAGGGGGGAGGTGCTAGAAATGTGCTTATAGCCCCTCAAGATTTTCCTCTAAGGGCAATATCTATACTAGCCAAGAGTTCTCTTCTAGGCCTTGGAATTCCAGGCATCATTATCTACACAGTCAAGATTTTAGAACAGTATTCCAGATTGGAGGGAGTCCAGCAGATTCTGGGAGATTGTGATTGTGTGTGTATATGTGTTCCATGTATGCACATACATATGTTAAAGTAATAATAACAGTGGTGGCTATCATTTATTGAGTTCCTACTAAATTTTAGGCATGGTGCTAAGCACTCTACATGTATTACTGCATTTAATCCTTAGAATGGGTCTATGAAGTAGGTACTATTATTACCCACATTTTACAATTGAGAAAATTAAGCCTATATGGTGAAACCAAAAGGGTAACAACTTCATTTGACAGGCTGGATCTTGCCATAACCCTCTTAGCACCTAAAAAAGTCTTGCCTAGTGAGAGGAAGGATCTGGCATAAGGAAAGGAGCACTGAAGCCATGGGCAGGGCAGGACTGAGCTGAGCTGGGCTGCATGAGACAGCCTCAGTTCATCACATATCAGTTTAGTTAGAAAGAAATTAGAACCTTCCCTACATTCCTGGAGTTTGGAGTAAAGGACTCAGGAGAGCAAAGACTGGATGGCCAGAACTGGGCCTCTGCTACTATGGTGCTGCAGGGAACCGAGGCAGAGTCTTACTTTTTCTTTGCTCCCAGAAAGCAGGAATTTTTTAATAGCCCCTCACAAGAAGCCAGTGCTCAGACACTACTCCCTCCACCAGACTTGAGCATGCTTCCCTGCCCACCTACCCACCCCGACTCCTCTTCTTCATAGCCTCCCGCTTCTCCCACATAGGCCACCACATTCCACTTCCCAGGTTCCCTTGAGTTCCCCTTTCCCTCAACCTCAATATATGGGCTCTCCCTTACCTTGGACACCTGTAATGGTTTCCTCTGCTCGGCCCCCCCCTGAAGTCGGAAGCCCCAGGGGGCTCCCCCTGACAGAGTGACCAGCACCTCCTCCTCAGCACCCATCGCTCAGCTTGGCCTATGGCCCTTGGAGTTTGGACAGTGTCCCAGGGAGAGAAGTCGAGGTGCTGGTACCTCGTCCGGCCTGTCTGTCTGGTTGTCCTGCTCCTGCTGCCCCAGGCCTTCCCCGCCACACCACACACCACAGGCAGGCAGCTTGGCCCTGGGATCAGTACAGTCCAGCACATGTGTCCTGTCAATCGAAGTTGTGCTCAAAATAGTTTCCGGCTGTACTCCCTTCCCTCCCCCAGCCGTATTACTCCCAGAACTAATTATAGTAAAAACTTTTGCCCTCCCCTGTTCCCCATTCTCCTGCACGGGTCCTTTATTCAGGACTCAGAGTACTAGCTCTCTGGGCTCTATAACTGATGTACACCCTTTCAGGGACTGTGCCTTCCCTGATAGGATCGTTTTCCAGGTGATTCTAATGAGCACTCTGCATTAATTGAAAGCCACTGGCATAGCATAACAGCTGACACATAGCACTCAATAAATGTTTGAATAGCAAATAAATGGATATTTAGATACTGTCTTCTCTGATGAGGTAAAGTAACTATCTGAAGTCACATAGCTAATAAATGATGGAACAAGAATCTGACTGTAAATCCGAAGTATTTTTTTTGACTATATCATACACCAAGGCAAACAGCATTTAGCACTTAGCAGAGCAGCTATTCCTGGAAACTCTTGATAATTACAGTTGCAGCACCATAATGTTATGTTTTATAATAGAAAGAGATCTCTTAACATAGGGCACATTCATGTATTGGAAACCAAAAATAAGTAGATATTTTATTAACACGGCTTGGCATGTTTATGCACACCTATCTGTATCCACTTTTCCATCACCCTATGTATTGTAAGAAGTAATTTAATTCAGCAAACATTTATTGAGCACCTGGTACATCAGTCACTGCTCTATGGTGTTAACAGGCTGTGCACACAGTCCTTGCCTTCAAGGACTCACAGTCTAGGAGGGAGACAGGCATATAAACAAACTTCAATATTGACTTAGAAATACAACAGTAGAACTATGAACAAGATGCATATGTTGCCCAGAGGAAGGATTAATTCTATACGCAGGGAGTTGGGAAATGGGCAGGAAAGGCTTTATGGCAGAGCTCTGCATCTAAACCAAGGTGCTGTATAAAAATGGTTAAGTAATAACAGCTGACCTGCACTGAGTGCTTACTTCGGTGCCAGGCAATCTATGTGACTTGTCTAATTTCATGCTCTCAACAAGCTATTATAAGGGCATTTAGCATTCTCTCCATTTTACAGGTGAAAGAAACTGAGGCAAAGATTAAGTTGCCCAAGCTAGCGAACTGCAGAGCCAGAACTCAAACATACGAAGCCTGAAAGCAGAGTTACTGCCCTTCACCGTTATACGTTCTTCAAATCTCATGACCAGCAAAGGTCACGGGTGAGAACAACTTCGAATATGGAAATCAATGGGGTCAGGGGTCAGCAGGAAGTGACTACAGGACTCTAGATCAGAGGTCACTAATGTCATAGGCGGATTGAGTGGGCATTACTAAAGATAGTTTGACCCAGCCTTCTCAATCCCATCTCAGTGGGTGGGATCATAAAGTGACCAGAACATCTGAGGGGAGAAAGCGCCCCCCTATAAATGCCTAACAATCTGCGGAGCCTCCCAGGAAGAAGTCGAGATGGGAAGAGAGAAGTAGCGCATGCGCAGCATCCGGGTTCCTGAACGCGTGCTTACTGCAGACGTGGCAGAAGGAGTAGCTCCGCCCCGGAGCGAGAGGGTGGAACTTCCGGGGGCGACGCGCCGGCCTTCTCGGAACCGGAAGTGGAGCCTGGGATCCTTGACGTTAGAAACGAAGTCGAACCTGGATCTGGAGCCGGGTGAGGACAGCTATCGGGAGGTTGGGTGGGTAGGAAAGAAGAGGAGAGGTCCGGGTATCACTGCCCAGATCGGGATTCAGCCTGAGAAGGAAGGGAGGAGCCCGCGGGCGGGGCCCGGGGAGAGACCCTCGCCTCACGCATCCACAATTCAGGATTAGTCCTAGACCCTCCCTTCTCGCCTCCCGGCCCAGGTTCCGGCTCCCGCTTCCTGCCCAGAGCCTGTTGAAGGGTGCAGGACGCTCGATCTCCACGTTTAATGGAGTAGCCCTCTCTCTCATCGTGGCCTGAGAAGCTAGCTTGGCTTCTCTGTCTTGATGCCCGGCGCTCCCAGCCTCCACAGCTCGACTACTTTCAGAGTTCTATGGGAAGCTTGCCCCGCCCCCTAGGTTGTCACCCTCGACTTTCTACCCTGAATGGAGTCGAGACTTGAGCCTGATTCCAAACTCTTGGGTGTGTTTGAGGGGGTTATTTCGTGGAGAAGAAACTCCTTTCTTCCCACTCCCACCCCCACACTGACTTTAGGAAGATAAAGGGGAGAGGGACATCTGTCAAGCTTAGTGTTGTGACCTGTGCATGGTTTAGGATTTGGAAGAACAGCTCCTGAGATGGCTTTGGGTTTAAGGAGTTCTAGTCCAGGGGCAGCTCAGCTTTTCTTTTCTATAGTCAGGATAGCCCTTCTTAACAAAGGGGAAAGTCCCTTGTTCCACTGCAGCAGCTGTGAGCTCTGTTGCTTCCTGGGTCCCTGCTGTCTAAAGGATGGTTGGAATGATAAGGCTTTTTAGAGTAGATGTGATCAGATAGTCCTATTCTTGGAAGCACTCTTGAAAGGCCCTCTAATTCATTCTTCTGTTGCTGGGCAAGATTGTAATAATTTTGGTAGTGGTCCAGATTCATGATAAGCATATAAGGAGAGCAGAAACAAGAGAGTCGGAGAAGTACACTGGGATTTGGAGTACTCACAGTCCCTCTGCTTGAATGACAAGGTGAATGATCTTTTTCCATGAAATCTAACTTTTCCACTGATCTCTGAACTGTTTCCCTAGGTTATTATGAGAAGTTTTTGTGTCTGGCCTGCACTCAGTTCTAATCTAGTACCTTGCTAGAGTTTTCAGGTGTCCTTTACAATTAATGATTTTAATACTTCAGTTCTAACGTCCATACACTCTTTTGGTGGGAAGACTGGTGATGGAGTAGCATTTTGGGGATAATTACGGTTTAGCCAAAGAATGTCATTTCTCTAATCAGTTACTCTAAAATTTGTCTTTTGAGGGGAAAGGAATTTATCTGATCTTTTTTAGTATAGCCTGAGTGGTTAAAAATGACTAACACACTAGAGGGTATTTGGTGTTTGCTGAATGAATGGATGCTAGAGTGAGTGAATGGAGAGTGAGAACAGTGTTTCATTTACCTGTGATATCACCATAGTTTATCGCGGCAAGATTCCTTGTGTGACTAGTTACTAGAAATCATACCACTAGGGAATGGAGGCAGCTATTCCATTCCAGTGGGCCTATCTGACGTTGAAATTTATACCCTCTTGGCAGTGACAAAGCGTGGGGTTCAGAGTAACAAAATCCTTACTTTGAGGAAGTAATCTGGCTACTGGCTGGAGCAGAAAATTACAAAGATCCGATAGTAGTGTGGGAATGATTAGGTTCATCATACCCGATAAGGCCAGTCCTTTTTTATCTTTGCTTCCTACCCTGAATAGTTGCTCTCTCTTCAGAAAGCTGATTTTGCCTAATTTCTCTCTTCTCTTCTAATAGGTGAGACCAAGTGGGGATGCTCTCATAATGAACGTCAACCAGTCAGCTCCACCTGTGCCGCCATTTGGGCAGCCCCAGCCTGTCTACCCAGGGTATCATCAATCCAGCTATGGTGGGCAACCAGGGTCCACAGCTCCTCCTACCCACTATGGAGCCTACAATGGCCCAGTACCAGGCTATCAGGAAACACTTGCCCCGGGTATGTTTCCAAGTTTCGTTTGAGCTAAGAAGGGGAATCAGTAGTCTTCAGGTTGGGTTGTATTGCCCTGCCTAAACTGCCTAAAGAGTTGAAGTCACTGGGATTGAGGAACATGAATCTGGCTCTTGGTCACCGAGAGGCCTGTGGGCAGTCTTCCCTTCCCTGTTTTTGTATAGGGTGACTGTGTTTCTGCCTTAAGACATCTAGTGGGAGCACATCTTCCAGGCTCAATGGCAGTTCACTTCCTATGGGTGTTACCTGTGCAGCCTCTCCTGCATTGTTCATAGCTAGATGAAAGGGTTGTAGTCACAGCTCCTCCAGGGCCTGTGACCAGGATTGAATATTTCCTGGTGACCTAAAGTCTCCCTGAAATCACTTGTTCCTCGTGTATATTGATAATATCTCTCATTGGATTAATGATTCTATTTATAAGTGACTCTGGGACAAAAGGAGCTAGTTCATAAATGAAAAGTGTGGTGTTTGTGTTCCTGATTTTTGGTGCCTGTCATATCTTTCTGCTGATATTCCTTTTCTTTTTTTTTTTTTTTTAAAGATTTTATTTTTTTCCTTTTTCTCCCCAAAGCCCCCTGGTACATAGTTGTATATTCTTCATTGTGGGTCCGTCTAGTTGTGGCGTGTGTGACGCTGCCTCAGCGTGGTTTGATGAGCAGTGCCATGTCCGCGCCCAGGATTCGAACCAACAAAACACTGGGCCGCCTGCAGCGGAGCATGGGAACTTTACCACTCGGCCACGGGGCCTGCCCCTTCATTCCTTTTCTTTTGCTTGAATTTCCTCTGCTGTTTAGATGGTCTTTAATTTCAGGGCAACTAGAGAAAACTAATCTGGTGATGACTTAGGATCAGTGTTTGGCTTTTATGTTACTTTTTTAAGAAGAGGAGCTGGTACACTACAGATTATCCATAAGCCCCTTTTAGAAAACGCTTAACAGTAGATCTTTGGTTAGGCTAGCTGAGGACTTAAGATATGGCAAACACTTAATGCTTTTTTTTTTTTTTTTGAGGAAGATTACCCCTGAGCTAACTACTGCCAATCCTCCTCTTTTTGCTGAGGAAGATTGGCCTTGAGCTGACATCCATGCCCATCTTCCTCTGCTTTATGCATGGGACGCCTACCACAGCATGGCTTTTGCCAAGCAGTGCCATGTCAGCACCCGGGATCCAAACTGGTGAACCCCGGGCCGCCGAGAAGCGGAATGTGCGAACTTGACTGCTGTGCCACTGGGCCGGCCCCACTTAATGCTTTTTAAGAGAGTAAATTGCATAAAGGGATATGGAGGGAAAAAAAGTTACCATAGGTAAGATTTGGGAAGTAAAAGAAGTATTACTATTTTAATTATAGCAAAGTGGTGAGATTAGGTCTCAGGTCTTTGGAAGAGCCTTACTCTAGGTTGGGACTTTGGCTGGACAGAGTCCACCTCTGATCTGTCGAGTCCTGGCTTATCAAGATGGAGTTTGGCATTGTCTCAAGAGGAAGCTTTGTTATTAAGAGGAAAACATATGTGGTTCTGTGATGGCTAGAGAGCAGATTCAGATTAATCGTGTTCCTATAGGTAGGTTCTATAGTGTCTAATCTCTACTGAGGACAGAGGAAAAGAAAAGCAATTGTTTGAGCAGGGATCAAAACAATTGTTTCAAAGGGATGTGCCAAGTAACTAATCACTTTCTTCCTGCATTTCATGTGAGAAGGATGGTTGGGGATAGTATGCAGGAAGGATGATTGGGGGTAGTAGAAGTAGCTTTGATGGCAGCTTTGATGAGTGGAAAGAATGGAGTACAGCTTTTGTGAAGACATAGGTGGCAGCGCTAATGAGAGAGCAGGCCAACTGTCCTGACTGACCTATTGGGCAGAAAGGGAGTCTCCAATCTATGAGAACACTTTCCTGAGTCATGTGCTATTAGGAGTGTCAACATTTAGAAGAGGATGAAAAAGAAGATGGTTAGGATAAGTAGACTATATGAAGAAGAAGTTAGCAGAATAGTCTTTCCAAGAGGTGCCTTTCTTTACAATCTAGTTGAGTATATTATTTGGTCGTCTTCTGTGCCACCTTTCTCTTATATGCTCTAAATTTCTGGAGTAGGATCTTTTCCTTAAAAAAGTTGACTTTTTGTCTAGGGTAAGAACATTAGACTGTCCTGGATTGAGTGAGAGTGTATGGTGATCATAGGAGGGCCCTACATTCTTGTGTCTCTAGCTATAGCTTCACCTATAGTATACCTGTCTAGGAGAGTGGAGGCTATCTGGCTGGGCATTGTGTTTGGAATCTGCTGTAGCTGGAGTTGCTTGTTGATGGTGGTGTTTTCATTGCAAAACTGTAGTATTGGGGGCAAGACCTGGTGGCCTAGTGGTTAAGTTTGGTGTGTTCTGCTTTGATGGCCTGGGTTCAGTTCCCAAGCACGGACCTACGTCACTCATCCATCAGTGGCCATGCTATGGTGGTGACTCATATACAAAAAGGAAGATTGGCAACAGATGTTAACTCAGGGCAAATGTTCCTCAGCAAAAAACCCCCTCAAAAAACACAAAGCTGTAGTATTGGGCCAGTGAAGGTCTGAGCTTATTGATCCTTGCTTTGTATTCCTTGCTTAGGGTAGAGGAGCGAGTTATTTCTCACTCACTTAGTTTCTGTCCTTTACCCTTAGGTGTGTCAAGAGCCCCACCTTCTTCGGGAGCACCTCCAGCAACGACAGCACAGACCCCTCGTGGCCAGGCTGCATATGGCCAGTTTGGCCAAGGAGATGTACAGAATGGGCCAAGCTCCACTGTTCAGATGCAGAGGTATGTATTTGTGTCAACCTAAAATTGGTCTGATGAAATGAAGGATTAGGAATGTGTGAGGGCCTATTTCCTTTTCCTTTTTCTTTTTCTTTTTTTGCCTTTCCCTTAGATCTCTTTTTCTCTTCCCTCCGACTTTTTGTATTTTGTTTTTATTTTTCCAGGTTATAGGTGCTGCTGGTGTCCACTCTGGATTATTGACCCATCTTAGTACTTGGTTCTTTTGTGTATTCTTTCTCTTTCCATGAACTTGAATTTTTTCCTTGACTACACATATGTCTTCAATAATTGCTGTGGTCCTACTGAGCCTACCCTAAGGGAGAAACAGAAAGAAGGGACCTCAGGATTATTTATTTCTTCTCTGACTTCCCCTTATCTTCTAAATCAGGCACTTAGTAGGACTTACTGGTTAAGTTTGAGTGTGACCATGAAAAAGTTATGAAAAGAAAGATACTCAAGGGAAAACGACATGAATGATGAAATGTTGGGTGGTGCATGATTCAGTAAATCCCTGTCTTCCCATGGAAGTCCATTAAAGGAGGGCAGTCATCTCTGTTGGAGTATTGTTTGTTTTTTGGTAAACAAAGAATAAAGTATAACTATGGGTAGAATGTGTGGTAGTGGAAAAGTCATTTTCTGACAGTTTTATTGTGTGTCCAGGATATGCATTTTTACCATTGAATGTAAGCGTGAGAAAGAGTCTGGGAAGCTCTTCTTAACCCTGTCTGTTAGAAAACTCAGAAGCAGTATAGGGTAGTCATTCAGTCATTCATCCACTCGGAAATATTTATTTCGTACTGTTATGTGTCTGACGTCGTTCTAGAGGTTGGAGATGAAGCAGTAAACAAAACAGACCAAGTCTCTGCCCTCATGGAGTTTAAAATCTAGTGGAGTACACAGAAGATAACAAGTAGACAAATATAAATAAGAAATAAGAGAGTAAACATATGGAGAATGACTGGTGAGGAGGTTGGGAGCTGTTTTAAATACATTGGTCAAGGAAAGCCTCTCTGAAGTGATATTTGAAACCTCAGTGAAATGATGAAGGGAGCTATCCAAAGATCTGGGTGAAGAGTGTCTTAGCTGAATGAATCAAAGAAAAGTGTTAAACTGCAGAACTAACAGAAGCTGAGCAAAGTTAATAAAGACCAGATATTTAGTAGAGACAAAATAAGAAGGGAGGATAAATCAGAATTTCAATGTAACAGAGACTGTTGTGAAGAATTTGATTTATTCTTGAAATCCCAGAAGGAGCTTATGTA
The DNA here is from genome assembly GCF_041296235.1 of Equus asinus. Classification (NCBI taxonomy): domain Eukaryota; kingdom Metazoa; phylum Chordata; class Mammalia; order Perissodactyla; family Equidae; genus Equus; species Equus asinus. The sequence goes on from NC_091791.1 coordinate 62,117,043, forward strand.
TAATAATCTATGTTATAGATTTTGCAGTAATATCACTGTAAACACCAGTGCAGTTGCTAGTTGGTGTACAATGATACTGGAGTGATTTTGTATTTATATTTTAGTGTGCCATCTGATACCATGCGAGTGTCCCCATAGCTATCCAAACAGGGAGGCTTTGCTAGATAGACCCAGCTAGAAGGCTACCTAGTTTATGTCCTGTTTCTCTAGTCCTTTTCTGGTCGAGTTATCACCTTCTTTCTGAGTAGTACAGAATGCCATACTCAGCTGACCTGCTTCTCTGGTCTTACAGATCTTTCTAACACCTCTCCCAGGATAAACTAATAAATACTTTGGTTTAAAAGTTAATCAAACTGCATTTGTTTGATCCTATATTTATTAAGCATCTGTTGTGTTAATGCTCCTGTGCACTTTCCCTTTCAACTCCTTCAGGGCTTCTGATCACAAAACTGAGGTGGTTTGTCAACAAAAGGTCGAGGAGATGATAATCTAACTAGTAGAGTAAATAGTCTTTGATCTGAGGGTGCTCAGCATATGTTTGTGGAGGGAACCTAATGGAAAACAAGATTTGCCATGAATAATCACAGTGTAGATCATCAGGAATGTAATTTATCCACAAATATACAAAAATATGAAGCCATAAAAGAGCTCAAGATGAGAGTAAGATGCTGTAAAACAACATAGTTTCTTGTATGATGTGGAGCTTCTGCCAACTTTGAAGAGTATCCCAGCCTAGTGGTCACCTCTCCTCCCTTCTTTTCACAGGCTCTCTGGGTCTCAGCCATTTGGGTCAGCCCCATTGGCCCCTGTGGTCAGCCAGCCAACTGTCCTTCAGCCCTATGGCCCTCTCCCGACAAGTTCACAGGTGACTGCCCAGCTGGCTGGAATGCAGATCAGTGGTGCTATGGCCCCAGCCCCTCCTACTTTGGGGCTAGGCTATGGTGAGTAGCTGTGACCACAGGAATGTTATTGTCCCCTTCTTTTTAGAAGCATCAGGCTCTGAGGGTATACCTGAATCTCTTATTTCTTGTGCCTCTGAGCCCAGCAGATGGGACATTCATTCCTGCTCCTGTTATGTGGAAAGGGAAGTGATTTACTGAACAAGGAGACAGAATGACTGGGGTTCTGACTCTAGCTCTTCTACTTCCCAGGCCCACCAACATCGCTGGCCTCAGCCTCAGGAAGTTTCCCTAACTCTGGTCTGTATGGCTCCTATTCTCAGGGCCAGGCTCCGCCCCTTAGCCAGACCCAGGGTCATCCTGGGGCCCAGCCTCCCCAGCGATCTGCCCTACCACAGGCCTCCAGCTTCACACCCCCAGCTTCAGGGGGTCCTCGGATGCCTTCAATGAGTGGTCCACTCCTGCCTGGACAGGGTTTTGGGGGACCCCCAGTGAGCCAGCCCAATCATGTGTCCTCACCTCCTCCTCAAGTTCTGCCCCCTGGCACCCAGATGACTGGGCCCCCGGGACCACCACCACCTATGCACTCCTCCCAGCAGCCAGGCTATCAGCTACAACAAAATGGTGAGTTTTTCCCAAGGTCTATTTAGGAGCCAAAGGCTTCACTTTTAAGATGTTTTTTGTTTTTGCTTGCTTTTAGTATTGCTTGCTAAGTGGTGAACTAAATGGATAGCTTCAGGGAATTAGTCCTAGGATGTGGGGTTTATAGGACAGTCTTTTTTATTGTAATTCATATAGTGTGGTCTATCTCTGAATGGTCATCACTGTACCTCGTAATTCTACGTTTATAGGAGTTTAGGCATTTCTCTGAGGCCTTAAGAAGAGATGGGAGGAGATTCTGAGTTCATCAACCTTATGCCCTTGTCTCTCAGGTTCCTTTGGACCAGGTCGGGGCCCTCAGCCCAATTATGGAAGTCCCTACCCAGGAGCACCCACTTTTGGCAGTCAGCCTGGGCCTCCTCAACCACTGCCTCCTAAGCGTCTGGACCCTGATGCCATCCCGAGCCCTGTAAGTAGATACTTTATGTGGTCCTGGGGAAGGAGTTTGTAACTGCCAAGTAAGTGAATCAACCTAGATGGATGGTTTGCCTAGCGTTTTCTGATTATTTTCCCTTTTCATTCATCATCTTGTAGGTCTAGAACCTAGATGTAATTTTTGACTCTTTGAACTGGAACTTGAGGCCTCAGAAGTTTTTTGGGGGCACTTTTACTCCATAGCTGGCCAGGAAAGGAAGGGAAGGAAGCCAAGAGTGATGAGCACTCTCACTAGAGCTTTGGGTTGAATGCTGCATTCTGTCACTATTGGACATAGCATAGTAACCTCTGCCCTTCTGTGGAGTACTCGTTAAGTCCAAGTCTTGTCCGCTTAGATCTAGTAGGATAGCAGTCTTCTTAATGGATAGAGCTGGTGAGAATTCTCTGGTGTTAGGTGTTAAGAGAAGGAAAGCCCCACTGGTTTCTCTCTGCCCCTAATTGGACAGTGTTTTAGGAGGAAGCCTCCAGTACTTTTGTTTGCTAGGCTCCTGCTGTGTTGATGGGGCAGAGTGATCTATAGTTTACCAAGGCAATAAGGGCAAGCTGCTTCTCCCAGGAAGAAAGTGAACCTCACCATTGGAGCCATCAGAATCCTCAGGCTTTCCTTATCATACTTGGAATAGAGGGTGGGACTGTACTCCCAAGTGGGGACCACTTTAGGGTTCTTTCTGCAACATTTACTATGTCAGTTACCTCACCATGCTTAGCCATTGCCATATTCCATTCTGTTCTCTTCCCTCTTCCTTTGAGGAACTACCATGGTGAGGGACCCTGTTGGTTAAAGGGGACCTGAAAGGATTAAACAACCCCTCCTTCCTTTCCCCTTCTTCAGTGAGAAGGAGAATCTGATTGGATGTGAGAGGAAGCTTCTTTCAGTATAAGAATAGTCCTTAGATATGGGAGGTTTGGCCTTTTGGAGGGAACATCCCTCGTCTTCTTTCTTAAGATTTCTCCCACTCAGCCCCTCCCTGTATAACCCTTGCTTGCCTCTTGTTTGCACCTTTCCTTATCTTTCTACATCATAGTCTGAGCCATTAAAGCCTCTGTGTTGGGCCAGAAAGACTTGGAGTTTCTGATCTAGAGGGGGCCCGATTTCAGCAGCTTGAGCTGGGCTCCAGCTGTTCATGTCTAACTCATCAGGGTTGAGAGAAGTAACATCTGCTTCTTGTTCTTTTGTCTCCCTCCCTGTATTCCCCTGCTGCCTTTATTATTAAAACACTAAAAGCAACTCACTGAGCTGCCTCCTCAGCAGAAAACCAGGCACAGAATAGACCCTGATGCCATTCCTAGTCCAGTAAGTGCAGAGGGTGGGGGTGTGTGCGTGTGCGTGTCATCCTGTATTAGTGCCATCCATGCATGCCTGTGACCTCATCTTCGCCTCATCCACCATGTCCATCCCTCTCTGTCCTCTTCCCTTAGTCCTTATAGACCCTCACTTTTACAAACTAGAAGGATGTGCATGCCTCAAATTGCCATGTAATGGAGAAGTAGCAAGCTATTAGCAGTGCCCTAAGTATGGGATGGTAGAAAGTCACGCTCTAAGGGCGGGGTCAGGTGGCACGTTATGCTTTGGTTTTAGGCTTTCTGGCTCCTCTAGGAGCCTGCATGTGACATATGGTGGAACAGGATAAAGCTGAGCAGTAGATCTTTCTCTTTTGGGTTTGATTTGTCTACAGCTTGTTGTGGAGAAACATTTGGGTAGGTGGCCACTAATGTACAAGTTTGGGATATTAGCATTTCTTACAAGGAAAGGGACTGCTGGTTTGGGAAAGTGTGGGCCACTTTCTCATCTAGAGAGTCTTTTTGACTCTGATATATTTCTAAGCTTCAACTCTTTCTGCTATGAGATACAGAGTCTTAGTCTCCCTTTACTTTTTCTGGTTTTACCAAACCCATCCTGAAGTAACTGACCACAGGTTATCAGCCTGCACAAAGATCTGGTTACCAGTTTTGCAAAACATTTTTTTCCTTCACTGGGTCTGTCAAAATGTGGGGGACTGAGGTTTGGGCTATAAGCCTTGGGTACTTATCCTCTTCTCCCATATTTACACACTGATGCTTAACCTGAAAATAAGGCAGCATCGGCTTCCTCACCTTACCTGATCATTTCTGGTTGTTTAATCCTCTCCTCACCCTGTCCCTTTTACTTTCATTGACTGTAGAGTCATTCCAGGTAGATTCATTTTTACATGGTTACTGTTGTCTGTTTTCCTGCTCTGACTCAAAATGTGTCCTGGGGAGAGAAGGGGAGGGGAATGCTTGCTGGGGAGGGAAGTGGAATCTGATCATGTTTGAAGGTTTGTGATTAGAGCTGGAGCTTTCCTGGAGTTGGGGGAATAACAGGGTGATCACCATTGATTGGGGTTCAGGGTGATTCATAAAGAAGCCCATTCTCAGTGTTGCCCGTCCAACATTTTGCTGCTGACTATAGAGCAAAAGATTGGTATTGTGGCATTTTATATTATCTCCAGAAAGAAAGCAGTTCTGGTGCATGAGATGTTCCTTGGCAATTTATTAGTTTCTGTGCTTCAGCTCCAGCCATTCTTTCTCTTGGCTCTCTGGGACCTGGTATTTCCTTTTCTTCTGTCACTTTACTCATGTCACTTCTTCCCTACAGATTCAGGTTATTGAGGATGACAGGAATAACCGGGGTTCAGAGCCATTTGTTACTGGAGTACGGGGCCAGGTGCCACCCTTAGTCACCACCAACTTCCTGGTGAAAGACCAAGGTGAGAAGGGCGTTAACTCCTCCCTACAGGGCTTTTTCTCCAAGATTATCAGCTTATGGATGGGGCTCGTCAATCTTTAATCAGAGACCAGTCCCTCATTATTCTCTAGGGGAAAAAAGCCACAATCTGCTCTAGTATTTGTGGGGGTAATGGGGTGGATCGACAATGGAGAGCTGGTGTCTGGAGGGATTCTATGATCTGACTCAGGTTTTCTTCCTCTGTCTTCAGGGAATGCAAGTCCCCGATACATCCGATGCACATCTTATAATATCCCTTGCACATCTGACATGGCTAAGCAGGCTCAGGTGCCTCTGGCAGCTGTCATCAAGCCACTAGCAAGGCTACCCCCAGAGGAGGTAAGTCAGGGAAGGCACTAGAGTATAATGAAAGGGAGGAAGGGTGGGGGAATAAGATGTCTTCCTAGATGTGATTCTGGCAATCACAAAGGAAGAATCTTGGTTGGGTGTGGGGAGAGAGTATCTTCAGTAACTTTCTATCCAAGGGCCCATGCCTGAAGCGGGTGGTAGGGATGAGAGCAAAAGCCCAGGAAATTGCTGGATGGGAGCAGGGTCCATAGGAAAAACAAACAATATGAAAAGAGGCAGGGCCAACTTGTAGGGGAAGAGACAGCTGGCTACAGGTGTCTCACATAGCATGGTCACCTCCAGATGATTGGAAGCACATCATTCTATTTTTTCTTTTATGCTATCCTATCATCTCAGGTAGGTTAGGAATGTCAGGAGAACATGTAAGAAAAAAGGTAGATTAGGATCCAGTAGTCCTTCTCTTACCTAGTTTGGGCCCTGATCTGTCACCCTAATACCTGAAATCAGCATGAAAAGAGAAAGAGCTTGGCAGCTGCTCTGCCAGGCCTTGGTAGGATACCCTCATGTTCATGCCTAGCTTATCAAAGTTAGGGTGGATAGCTCTCTAACTGGAAGCTCAAGGCTCACTTTACATCTTGCTTTTTTCTCTCTGTCTTGCTCTGTGTTTATCTCTTTCTCTCTTCCTGGATCTCAGTGGGGATGGTTGGACACCTGGCTGCTGGTCTCTTATCTGTAGGATGACATCTGCCTGGGGCATCAGTAGGTGTCACAGAAACCCAGGGATGGGGGAGGACAAGTGTCATAGATACTTGGTTGGGGAATGAAGCAGGAGTCAAGATCCCTAGGGCAAGAGTGAAGGGAATTGAAGATAGGGCCAGAAAGGAGAATCCTAGGTAATCTTTGGCTTTCTCCTCATATGCCCATGGCAGCCCCTGGCTTGTTAGAGCCAGTTTTACAGTCCCTCTTCTCTTTCAAGAAGGAGTGAAATTCTGGAGATGAGGAACAAGGAGCAGGAACTATAGAATTTAAACTCTTAGGGACATTCCTGTGACCAGTACCCTCATCATTTGTCCTCATCCTCCTTCACTGTACTCCATCCCACACAGAATATCTGAGCCATGCTCTTCTCCATTCAGGTTGTTCCTCCTCATCTACTGCCACGTGTCTCAACCCACCATAACTTCCCTCTGTGTCTGAGCCCCTGCCCTTTGCTCCTTAGGCTTCACCGTATGTCGTCGATCATGGAGAATCTGGCCCTTTGCGCTGCAATCGCTGCAAAGCATACATGTGCCCCTTCATGCAGTTCATTGAGGGAGGGAGGCGTTTCCAGTGCTGTTTTTGCAGCTGTATCAATGATGGTATGTTCACAGAGGCTGGGACTGGGGGAAAGATCTGGATTGCGTCTTCATTTTTCTCTTTCTAGTTAGATAGACGAGGGTCCATTGTTCAGGAACTGGGGAAGTAGGGCACATATGGGGATATGGGGCAGTAGAGCGAGCTCAGCCAGGGCCAGATTTACTAAGATTGAGAGTGGACCTTTGAGTAACACTCTGTCATACTCCCACAGTTCCCCCCCAGTATTTTCAACATCTGGATCATACCGGCAAACGTGTGGATGCTTATGACCGTCCTGAGCTATCCCTGGGCTCTTATGAATTCTTGGCCACTGTAGATTACTGCAAGGTAAGGGAAGGTAGCATGGGGAGGAGCAGTGGGTGGAGGATAATGAGACAACTAAGAATTGCTGTGATCATTTCCCTGAACCCTTTGTTGTCCCCTTTGATGCTGACTTCTCACTAGTCAAGTGGACTGCTTACCAATACCTCGCTCCCCCCAACATTTCCTTCCTTTGCAGAATAATAAATTTCCCAGCCCTCCTGCCTTCATCTTCATGATTGACGTCTCCTACAATGCCATCAGGAGTGGTCTTGTTAGGCTCCTCTGTGAGGAGCTCAAGTCACTGTTAGACTGTCTACCTAGGTGAGAGTTATGGAGCCCAGGTGCTTCCTTTGGATAATGATGGGGGTGGGTGGCCTGGGTTGACTCAGCAGATGGCGCCTCATGTCATGAAGTTGGGTGGTGGAGAAGGTGGCAAGTTTGGGTAACAATGTCACCTTCTACAGGGAGGGCAGGGCAGAAGAGTCAGCAATCCGCGTTGGCTTTGTCACCTATAATAAAGTGCTCCACTTCTACAATGTGAAGAGTTCATTGGCCCAGCCACAGATGATGGTTGTATCTGATGTGGCTGACATGTTTGTGCCACTGCTGGATGGCTTCCTGGTCAATGTCAATGAGTCACGGGCAGTCATCACCAGGTAAGAGCCAGATTGTGGGGTAAAGCGAGGCTGGGGTGGGTACAACCACAGAAAGCCAGAGAGTTGAGCAAAGAGGTCAGCAAATGGACAGGGGCTGTGCTTCAGGTGTTTTCAGAGTCTGGGGGTGAGATGACTCTTGAGAGACTCTTGAGGACGGAGGAATCTGGAATCTGGACAGCAGTTTTGATTGCCTCACATCACCTATCTCTTCAGCTTATTGGATCAGATTCCGGAAATGTTTGCAGACACAAGGGAGACGGAGACAGTATTTGCCCCAGTTATCCAGGCTGGAATGGAGGCTCTGAAGGTAGGGCTAGACTCCCTGGCAACCTCCTCTGCCCCACTTTCCCCTGACCATCTTACCCCCTGGGATACAACCCCCATTTCTTCAGCCATTGATGACTGTCCAGTGAGTCAGGCCATCTGACATAGTTGGCAGTGAATAAATGACAAGGGAAGGGATGAATGAATAAAGGAAAGAATGAACAAGTAGTCCTCTCTTCTTTTCTAGGCTGCTGAGTGTGCAGGGAAGCTGTTTCTGTTCCACACCTCCCTGCCCATTGCAGAGGCCCCAGGGAAACTGAAGAACAGAGATGACAGGAAGTTGATCAACACAGACAAGGAGAAGGTGTGGGATTGGGAGATGGGGAGGATTTTCCATTATAGAGGAAGGTGGTGACTCTTCACAATGCAATACTCTCAAGTTTCTTGAGAGGGACTGGAACTAGACATTCTGCCCTTTCCCATGTCACATCGTGACTGCCAACCTTCTCCACCGCTCCCACACCTCTCTATCCCATCTTATCCCAAAGCCCTTGGTACCCCTTTTTTTAGAGAACGTTGTACTACTATTGCAAACTCCTATGAGGTAGATCTGAAATCTTACATTTATTTGAATGTTCTGTATTACATATACAGTTCTCAAATAGGGTGGAGCTGAGATATTTGAACATTTTCTTCTATTCCTCCCTAGACTCTGTTCCAGCCTCAGACAGGTGCCTATCAGACCCTGGCCAAAGAGTGTGTGGCCCAAGGCTGCTGTGTAGACCTCTTCCTCTTCCCTAACCAGTATGTGGATGTGGCCACACTCTGTGTTGTTCCCCAACTCACTGGTGGCTCTGTCTACAAATATGCTTGCTTTCAGGTACAGCATGGGACTCTGGGTGGCAGGTAGAAGCAGGACTGGGAATGTCTGTCTAGATGTGGAGTGGCTCTTTAGCTGCTGACTCATTAATAGGAATGGAAGAGAAACTGCATAGTGTAAAGAGTAGAGCCACAAGGGGCCGGCCCTACGGCCGAGTGGTTAAGTTCGTGCACTCTGCTTCAGCAGCCCAGGGTTTCGCTGGTTTGGATCCTGGCCAAGGACACGGCACCGCTCATCAAGCCATGCTGAGGCGGCATCCCACATGCCACAACTGGAAGGACCCACAGCTAAAAAAATATACAACTATGTACCAGGGGACTTTGAGGAGAAAAAGGAAAAATAAAATCTTTAGGAAAAAAAAAAAGAGCCGCAAGTGTTGATATTCTGGCTCTACCACTTAACTCTCTGGATGACCTCGGATAAATTACTTAATTATTCTCTCCTTTGTTTCTTCATCTATAAAATGGGATTTTAATACTTATTAATTAGGATTTATCAACAGGATTAAGTATAGTACTTAATGTGGCACCTGACATGTAATAAGTGCTTCAAAGTTATCATTATCATTATTATCATCTTCACTGTTATTGTTATTATGATTCAGCAGGCTTGCAGAGTAGAGGGGGTGCAGGGAGATTGTCTGCAGGATGTTATGTAGTTGGTGATGTGACTCTGGGCCTGGGGTGCTACAGGTAGAGAATGACCAAGAACGGTTCCTGAGTGACCTGCGTCGGGATGTCCAGAAGGTCGTTGGCTTTGATGCTGTGATGCGAGTCCGGACAAGCACTGGTCAGTCCTGGTTGGAGAAGAGCACGTAGGGGGCCAAATCTGGGAGTGAAGCAAGTGGCACCTGTCATACCTTTGGCTCTGTCCCTGTGGCCTCAGGTATCCGTGCTGTAGATTTCTTTGGGGCTTTCTACATGAGCAACACAACAGATGTGGAGCTGGCTGGGCTGGATGGAGACAAGACGGTGACCGTGGAGTTCAAGCATGATGATCGGCTCAATGAAGAGAGTGGAGCCCTCCTGCAGGTGGCAGGCGGAAGGCAGGGGCTGGGGAGGAAGTGTCAGGTGTCATTTCACTGTATATAATAAGGCTGCAAGGAAGAGGGAGAGGGGCGAGCAGAGAGGACTAGAAGAGGCTGGGGAAGGGATGGCTCATGTCTTTCCTCTAGTTTAATAATATAGCAAAGGGGCAGTTTTCAGAGGGCTTTGCTGAGGGAGGGGTGTGAGTTCCCCCTTTCTCCCTTCCCCTAGTGTGCCCTGCTCTACACCAGCTGTGCAGGGCAGCGACGGCTCCGCATCCACAACCTGGCCCTGAACTGCTGCACCCAGCTGGCTGATTTGTATCGAAACTGTGAGACTGACACGCTCATCAACTACATGGCCAAGTTTGGTGAGGGTAGAGGCAGGGTAGGGTGGGCTTAGGGATGAGAGAAAGGTCCAGGATAGTCAATGATTCAACATTCCTGGGTAGGTGTGGTGGGAAGGCACATGTGATGGAGTGGCTGACTGGTGACTGTGCTATCTCCCTTTCCCATCCAGCATACCGAGGAGTCCTGAACAGCCCTGTGAAGACTGTTCGTGATGCTCTTATCACCCAGTGTGCCCAGATCCTGGCCTGTTACAGAAAGAACTGTGCCAGCCCCTCCTCTGCAGGACAGGTAGGGCAAGCATGTCAGTGGAGGAGTTCTTGGGACAAATTTTTGCATTTGGGAGGGACTTCTCATGATCATTATCTTTACTTTGATAACCCCCTCAGTTGATCCTTCCTGAGTGCATGAAGCTACTCCCCGTTTACCTAAACTGTGTGTTGAAGAGTGATGTCCTGCAGCCTGGAGCTGAAGTCACTACTGATGACCGTGCCTATGTCCGACAGCTGGTTACCTCCATGGATGTGGCTGAGACCAATGTCTTCTTTTATCCTCGGCTTCTACCATTGGTGCGACTGAGGGCTGAAGTCTGAGACATTGCACTGAGAAAGAGGCATCATAGAAGGAGGAAGGGAAGGGTTAACGTTATCTGTGTCTGACACTAATGAATTTATTCTTTTACTTACATTATCTGATGTAATTTTCACACTGAGAGTTACTGAGGGACTTAGCTCTCTCAAATTTTGTGTGTGTATATGAGCCAAACATGTCTTATGGTTCTTGGCAACCTTTCACCCCTTCCTTTTGTCTAGACAAAGTCTCCCATTGAGAGTACTACTGAACCACCAGCAGTTCGAGCATCTGAAGAACGTCTAAGTGATGGGGATATATATTTGCTGGAGAATGGGCTCAACCTCTTCCTCTGGGTGGGAGCAAGTGTCCAACAAGGTGTGGTCCAGAGCCTCTTCAGCGTCTCCTCCTTCAGTCAGATCACCAGTGGCTTGGTGAGAGCAGGGAGTCAAGGAGAAATGGGTGTGGAAATGCACTTTGTGATATGATTAGGAGCCAATAAAATTCATGTGCTAGTCCCCTTAAATATCAGGGGACAATTGGAGGGGAGGAAGGGTGTTGTCATTCTTTCCAGGCTTCCTTGTTTTAGATGATGCATACATTTCTGCTGCCCCATCTTGACTGGACTCAGTGTACCTTACCATAAGGATAAATGAATTTTGTGTTCCAGAGTATTCTGCCAGTTCTGGATAATCCGCTATCTAAGAAGGTGCGAGGCCTCGTTGATAGCTTAAGGGCACAGAGATCGCGGTACATGAAGGTAACACTGATCCTGAACCTTAGATTTCTTACCTTGTCAAGTCCTCACCTGGAAAGGGGGTGGGTAGTGAGTAAGTGACTGAATAATGGGATTTCAGGGCATGTTTAATTCCTTTTGGCTCTGCCTCATGACCCTGTGTTCTGGCCATAGCTTATCGTGGTGAAACAGGAGGACAAGCTGGAGATGCTGTTCAAGCACTTCCTGGTGGAAGACAAGAGCCTGAGTGGGGGAGCATCCTATGTGGACTTTCTCTGTCATATGCACAAGGAGATTCGGCAGCTACTGAGCTAGAGAAAGTGGGTAAATGTCATAGGGTCCCAGGCCAGCTTCCAGAAAGTACCCAGGACAGCAGAGAAATCGGGACAGTCCCATATCTAATAAGTCATGTAATCTGACCTCAGTCTCTTTGTGGGGAGGGGAAAGTGTAAGGAGACACCTTCTTTCTGGGCTCAAGTTATCCTACACTCTGTCACGTCCTGCTGATGGAAGGTGTCCCTATCCCCTCACTTTATCCTCCTTTTCCTGCTAATCCTGCATAATGAATGTAGTTTCTCAGTTCACTGTATATGATTTGGTGTTGGGGGGTTTGGAGGCACCCAGACCCTTGCAATATTACATATTCCTTTGGACTAGCCTCCAAGAAGAAAGGGGCAGGCAAGAAGGAGTGGAGATCCCAGCGTTACTGTGAGGGGAGTGGCTAATTTAGCTCAGTGTCCTCAACAACTTCCTATATTAGGGATAAAACATAGAGGTGCACAAGAGCTGGGGTATAGACCATAGATGGTGGAGAGAAAAGTGGTTGGTCCTTCTTGGGCCTGGAAGTCAGCAAGCCAAGTCAAAGTTACTGAGAGTGGTTGATTAGTTTTCTCTCTCTGCTTCCACTGCTCTTTCTCTTGCAATGATTGGTGATCACTCCATGGACAGAGGCACAATGTCAGAGATGAATAAGCCTGGGAACTGAGTTGCAAAGTATATTAATACCTGGGAGAGGTATCAGCCTTCTTTCCAGCTGGAGAGGCCCCAACACTGGATGGTTCTTTAGGGAGCCTGGTCATCAACTTGCAATACCTCACAGAGCCAGCCCACATCCCACTCTGAGCTCCCACTGGAAACACTGCTTCCTCAAGATGAGGGTTGTTGTGGAGAGAGGCAAAGGCGGCTGGAGCTCTGCCCTCTCCTGCTGGGACACCACTCAGGCCTTGGTATTGACAGAGTGGCTGACAGTTATCTTCCAACCCGAAGTGGCTGGGGCAGGACAAGGGCTAGGCTTGACGGTGGCCAGGCTTGCCTGCTCCCAGCCTGGGATGCCCCTGCTCTGGACCTCTCATTTCTCTTCATTGGTTTATTTTTCAATGCATCTTTAATTTGTAAAGAAATAAAATAAATTAAGATGTAACCAGTAGTCTCATGTTTACCCGCGACTATCACTTTCCCTCCAGTCCTTCCTGCCAGGATTAGCAGCTCCTGGGGAGTGGCTGGCAGAGCGGAGCTGCGCATGCGCAATCTGCTCCCGTGGCGTAGGACCTCGTCCCCGGGCGACTCACTGCGAGGCGGAGTCCAGTGCTAGCTGAGGGGCGCCGGCTGCCAGAGTGGATATGGGGCCCAGCCGCACCGGGGCTGTACTTGCCGCCCTGGGAGTGCTTAGTGTCTGTGCGGTCAGCGGCTCGGGGCCCGAGGCGGAGAGGGAGACCGGTGGGGACGCGGGGTGGGCGGAGCCGTGGGATGGCGCGGTTTTCCGGCCGCCCTCAGCGCTGGGCGCGGTGGGGGTGGCGCGCAAGCCCGGGACCCCGCGGCTGGGGAGGGAGGAGGCCGTGGACTTGCCGGTGCTGCTGTGGTGGAGCCCAGGGCTGTTTCCCCACTTCCCAGGAGACTCGGAGCGCATCGATTGCGCGCGCGGCGCGTGCCTGGCGTCCCGAGACCGAGGGATGCGGGGAGACCCGCGGACGCGCGCACTGCTGTTCTACGGCACCGACTTCCGCGCGTCTGAGGCGCCACTACCGCGCATGGGGCACCAGAGCTGGGCGCTCCTGCATGAGGAGTCGCCCCTAAACAACTTCTTGCTGAGCCATGGTCCGGGCATCCGCCTCTTTAATCTTACCGCCACTTTCAGCCGCCACTCAGACTACCCGCTGCCACTGCAGTGGCTGCCCGGCACTGTCTATCTGCGCAGCGCCGCGCCGCCGCTCCAGGAGCGCGCAGAGTGGCGCCGTCGCGGCTATGCGCCGCTGCTTTATTTGCAGTCCCACTGCGACGTGCCTGCGGACCGGGACCGCTACGTGCGAGAGCTCATGCGCTACATCCGGGTGGGTGAGGGCGTGGCGGGGGTGGGGGGCGAGGGGGGCGGAGGCCAGGACCGGTGGTGTCCGGGCCGACATGCCGTACCCTCCTGAGTACTGTCCTCTACCCCACTTAGGTGGACTCGTACGGGAAATGCCTGCAAAATCGGGAGCTGCCCACTCCGCGGTTACAGGACACAGCCACAGCCACCACCGAGGATCCAGAGCTCTTGGCCTTCTTGTCCCGCTATAAGTTCCATTTGGCCCTCGAAAATGCCATCTGTAACGACTACATGACAGAAAAACTGTGGCGCCCCATGCACCTCGGTGCTGTGCCTGTGTACCGCGGCTCTCCCTCTGTGAGGGACTGGATGCCCAACAATCACTCCATCATCCTCATTGACGACTTTGAATCACCTCAGAAGCTGGCAGAGTTTATTGACTTTCTGGATAAGAATGATGAGGAATATATGAAATATCTGGCATACAAGGAACCTGGGGGCATCACCAACCAATTCCTTCTGGATAGTCTGAAGCATCGGGAGTGGGGAGTGAATGATCCTTTATTGCCTAACTACCTCAATGGCTTCGAGTGTTTCGTCTGTGACCACGAACTGGCTCGACTGGAGGCCGAGAAAGCCCATGCTGCCTCTCCTGGAGACATTCCTCTCCCTGAGCCTCACATTGCCCAGCTCTCACACCTGGACTGCCCAATGCCCACACCTGGCTTTGGCAGTGTGGAAGAGATTCCTGAGAATGACAGGTAATGGTAGCTGGGGTTACCTGCGGCCATCAAATCAAATGATGTACTTACTTGCTTACTGTGTGCAATGAACTAGCACTAGGTGCTGAGGGAATGTTGTTATAAGGAAGTTATGACATGGGATCACTTTGCCTTTAAGGTGTCAAGAATCTAGTTGGGTAGGTAAGACAAAAAGAGAAAGCTCAGTAAAAGATGTAAAATATAATTGAGGGCAACAACATATGAAAATCAGCTTTTGTGGACAGTATGTGCAATAGTGATTCAAAAACCCTTCAATCAGAGCAGAGGACCTGTTCAGGGAAGTGATGCGGGAGAGACAAAGTTGGGCAGACAAACTGGGGCCAGGCTATATATAGCTTGAATACCAGGCTGGGGAGTTGGACTGTCCTGAAAATCAACTCAGCTATTTATTGAGCACCTTCTACTTGGTAGGGATGAGGATGAAAAATACAAAGATGAGTGTTTTTAGGGAGGTTTGTCTGCAATAGTCAGGGTTTACATCTGGTAACCTGGCGTAATTTTATATAGCACCTCCTTTCACTCTTAAAATTACCATGAATTGGATGATAAATTATATGTTCACCCTAGACAGAATAGAAGGAATGCTTTCAAAAGATAATTAACAATGGTGAGCAGTGTGGATTGGAAGGGAAGTGAGGAGGCTATTGCAGGAGGTGGCAGAAGGTGGTGGCATTGAGAAACAAGGTCAGCAGGGGAGGTAGGGTAGGAAAATGTTGAAGCCACTTTCATCAAACCACACCTGTTTGGGGGAGAGGCCATAAAAGATTATTAAGTTTAAGAAAGAGATGCTGCTAGAATGGGCTGCAGAGACTGACTTGGACAGTGGATGGCAGCAGAGGGCTGTTGATATATGCTGCTGGCACACTGGCCCTGGGAGTGGAGTCCTCCATCAAGTAATTTGTATCTAGTTTGTGCTGAACATAATATGATTTACTAGAGGAAAAGTGTAAAACATTAAAAAAAAAATAACATTCAGGCTATGTCTTATCTAGCCACTGGAAGCCACTGCACCTTCATTTTGATTATTAAAAATAAAGGTGCAACTTAAAAGGTAACCATCTAAATATGCTCCCTTGTTTCCATAGTGTGGCCCCTTGCCTTGCCTGCCTTTGACCTCCCTCCACACTTGGGAGCCAACAGCAGGCAAGTCAGGAAGTTTAACTCATTGGGTGGGTTGTGTGATATATTCGTGTTTGTGGCTTATTGCATGTCACCTGGACTAGTACTGGATTTACTTCACGTTTCCTTTGCTTTGAAGCAGAAGCCTGTCCTAGCCAGGGACCACTGTATCTGCTTAAGATTCTTTAGCCCCATTCAGAGAAAGGCAGGACTCAGCTGTGCTGAGGTTCCATAATCCAACACCCATTTTGATGTTTCAGCTGGAAGGAGATGTGGCTGCAAGATTATTGGCAAGGTCTGGACCAGGGGGAAGCTCTTACTGCCATGATCCGCAACAATGAGACACAGCAGAGGAAATTTTGGGATTACCTACATGAAATCTTCATGAAAAGGAACCAAAATCTCTAATTACCCTTGTGAGAGCTTTTAACTTGGTAGAGCTTAGGAGATGGAAGTCCTTAATCTACCATGGGACATGAGAGGCATCCGCTGCACAAACTCTCATTCAACACTGTCTTATCATGAATTCAAAGAATTCCAGTTATATCCACTGATATTTTATCCTAATGATGTATAGCTAGGGTCTCAGCCTTTGGTAATAGGGCCACTCAAGAAGAGATGGAGGCATCCAGTTCATGGTATAGTGGGAAACAGAAGCCTGAAACACCCATTTGATTCAAGGTGCTGATCCAATAGAATTTTTAAAGAACTGATTGTTTCGCTAGCAATTTCATCCTCTCAGTTGTGATTGGAACAATACCTTACTACTTGGCTAAGAATGAGGTAAGATGAGCCAGGTTTAGGGTCTTAAAATTTCGGTGCTATTCCTCAAACCCTTCATTATTCAATACTTTTCCTAATCTATTTTCCTCATCCCTTGCTTTATAAACTTTTACACTGGTGGCGAAGCAAAACTCCTGGTGGGTTGTATTCTGGTTCTCTGGAGTTGTACTTTTTACATCATTTACTTTGCATTTCATGTCAAACTTTTTCCTTTAAATGGCTTTTTCTTTCCTGGTTTTCCACAATTTCTGATGGAGATGCAACAGCCTTGCCACCATTCCCACATTCATTCTCTCCTGCATTAAACTGGTTATAGATTTGACAGCTTTTCTTACTGAGTGTTTGCTTCTTATCTAGGGCGTATCTGGAATGCCTTCTCTCCTCGTGAACGGCAAGATTCAGAAGCTAATGTATGCCATGTCAGTTTAATGAATTGTCTTGCTCAGATGGAGACTAAGGCTGGAAATGATGGCAGAAAAAGATATATATATATACATAAAATATTTAAATGATTTTGAAATGTTAAAATAGGCCAATGTAAATCAAAGTGCAAATTTTTATAGGTCTTTGTTCTTTTGTCTACCTAGTGAACTATTCCCTCTATTTTATTATTTTTATATACTACAAGTCTCATTTTCCCCCAAAGAGTCATGAAAATTATGGTCAAAAAAACAGCCCAGCAATATAGCTCTAAAAATCATCTCATATTCTCTAGCACTTTTCACTCTAAGTGGGATGAATATTCCAACTTCATTCATTCTATTACTAGTTGATATCCTTCTATACAACTTTATGGTACTTACTGAGTCTGCATTTTGATGGAGCCCACCCAAGGCCCTAAGCTCAAGGTGATGAAAGGCGAGGCAAGAGATTTAAGCTACCACAAGTGGCTAGCTAAATAAAAAGCTTTTAGTCAGATTTGGGGATGTAGCTAAATGCTTCTATTGCTATGGTTTGAACATACAGCTTAATGGGCAGGGAGCTTTTCCTGGGGCAGAGGGACAAGACCTTAGACATTGGACCTTAGAGCTACCCTGGTTGTAATGCTGTATTATGAATTATCACTAGAGAAGTCCCATAGCTTATCAATATATCTAGTTTAGTGTGTGTGTGTATGTATATGTATACACACAGACATTAACTTACAACCAGATATATAAATGTATATATATTAGATGCTTCAAGAGGGTCTCATACTTATTGTGACATCTAAAGATGTGGAAAAGCTATAATTTAGGCTGGATTTCACTGCCATGGCAGTTCTTTTTTCATCTTATTCTTTAATAAAAAGTGCTCTTCAAAACAGCATGGAAAGTTTGCTTACCCTGTTTGGACTTTTGCAGAAAAGAACAAGAGGGAAAGACAGACCTTCAAAAATACTTACGTTAAAATTTGATTTAGTAGGGATCCACAAAAGAAGTCAAATTCGGGACTCTGATTTCTAAGCTTGCAATCTATTTCAATGCAGGTGCTGCTTTATAGCGCAAAATATGTATTTCCCAAGTGCAAACTAAGGTTAGGACTCAAGTTTAATCATGTGCAATACAAGGGGTAAGTAATGGTTATGCAAGGTGTAGACTCACCCTTATCTCTCTAATTACACCAGTTCACATTGCCATTCGTTTAGCACTTTTATGTACAAAGTGGGCCAGTTGATTATGAATGATTGTGGCTGAAGACTCATGCCTGCTTTGTAGTCAGTGCTTCCTAGACTTTCTCCTTTATTGCTATCACCATAAAAGTATTCACAAAAGAGCAGGGTAAACCAGGTGCTACATTTCCACAAGGGAAAGCAGAATCAGGAATAGCCACATGGTATTTAACTACTGGGCTTCATTTCTTCTCTGGAGAAAGCAAGCATTGTGAATTTTCTCTGGTTTGGTGGGGCCCAGCCTGCTCTGTATACAGCAGCAGGCTTGGGGTTACTGGTGGTAGAAGTGTCTGACAGGAATCAGTTTTATTTGTTTTGCTGGAGTCGGGGGTGGAGCATGGGGCTGATTCCTTTATTACTCCAGGTGTTGCTATTTTCTATTATCTCAGGTTTCACTTTGTGTAATAAATGGCTTCTTTTAAACAGTGTCTTCTGCTTGGTTATACTTCTGGGTTGAGCATGATAAAGCTGGAGACTTGTAAAAATATTTCAAACATTTGTTCATTTAACAAGTATTTATTGGCACTACTCTAGGCACTGGGGATTCAGCACTGAACAATATAGACAAGGTCCCTACACTCGTGGTGCTTATATTTTAAATGGGTGTGAGGGGCCGGCCCAGTGGCACAGCGGTTAAGTTTGCACATTCTGCTTCAGCGGCCTGGGGTTCACCAGTTCGGATCCCAGGTGCGAACATGGCACTGCTTGGCAAGTCATGCTGTGGTAGGCGTCCCACATATAAAGTAGAGGAAGATTGGCATGGATGTTAGCTCAGGGCCAGTCTTCCTTAGCAAAAAGAGGAGGATTTGTCAGATATTAGCTCAGGGCTAATCTTCCTCAGAAAAAAAATTAAAAAAATTTTTAACAATGGGTGTTGAGGGTAGGGCTGTAAACAGATAAATGAACAAGACAATTCAGACTATGATAGGTGCTATGAAGAAAATAAAACAGGTCGACACTGGTGGGGATGGAAGTCAGGGAATGCTTCTCAGACTCAACAGAAGAAAAAGAACCAGTGATGCGGAGATCACTGGGAAGATTCCAAACGTGATAAATGATTTTGTGTGTGTGTGTCTGTGTGTGAAGATTGGCCCTGAGCTAACATCTGTGCCAATCTTCCTCTATTTTGTATGTGGAACACTACCACAGAATGGCCTGAAGAGCCGTGTGTAGGTCCGCACCCAGGATGAACCTGAAAATCCTAGGTCCCCCAAAGCAGAGAAGGCGAACTTAACCAGTAGCCACTTGGCCAGCACCCTGATTTTAGCACACTAAATTTACACAACCAAATAAATATTGCACCTCCAAAGTCGTCATCTTATGAACTGCAGGCTTGTTCAGGTTACACTTCCATTACCAGAAACATTCTTGCTTATTTGTAAATGCCTTAGAGAATCCATGGCACATCTTTGGACTGAGGGGTTTTTTTTTTGAGGAAGATTAGCTCTGAGCTAACATCTGCTGCCAAGCCTCCTCTTTTTGCTGAGGAAGACTGGCCCTGAGCTAACATCCGTGCCCATCTTCCTCTACTTTGTATGTGGGACGCCTACCACAGCATCAAAATCAACAATTCTTGAAGGTTCATTAAAATAAAGCAAAAATCTTTCCCAACATAACATCTCAAAGTCGCCTATTTTGATTCGCTCCCATTGTCTCTGCCCTTGCCTATGTCAATCACCCTCTAGTCCCGCCTGCTGCCACGAGAAACTAGTGTCTACGTATCCGGGCCCTTTCCTGCGTGTTCTCGGCCTGGCATTGCTCCGAGAGTTCAGGGCCCAGACCCTACAAAAGAGCGGGCTAAGTCAGGGTACGGGCTCCAAACAGTCTCCTTCTGACCTGCACGACAGTCTGGATCCACCAGTGTCCCAACCCAGCATCCGAGAGACCCGGCAAAGAAAAGAAGGAGGGGCATGGGGCTGCCTGGGCGGAGCTTGCTCTAGGCCGCGCGCCGAGCGTCTCCGAGCTCGTAGGGGTCACGCAGGCTCACGCACTGCGCCGCGGAGCCCGCCGGGAGCTCGGTGTGCAATGGCGACGCCCAGCCTTAGGGGTCGCCTAGCGCGGCTTGGAAACGCACGGAAACCTATACTGAAGCCCAACAAGCCCCTCATCCTCACTAACCGTGTCGGGGAACGGCGTCGGGAGAGGGGCGGTGAGCAGTTAGAGCCGTGGAGGCCCCAGAGCGGAAGCCGGAGGGGTGCAGGGGGCGGCTGGGGGGAGGACCGGAAGGTAAGGGGGTCTCCTTGTGACTGAGGGTCTCCCGGTTCTGCCCCTTCAGAGGCGACCTGTATCACGGAGATGTCGGTAATGATGGCTTGCTGGAAGCGGAATGAATTCCGCGACGAAGCTTGCAGAAAAGAGATCCAGGCCTTCTTCGATTGTGCTTCGAAGGCTGAGGTGACAAGCTTCCTCGGATGCTCCTGGGAGGAGAATGGGGGGGATATAGTAATGGTTCTCCTTGCCTCTTGCTGGGTGATAAAAAAAAGTCCCTCTCATTCTAGAAGGGTGAGGAAAGTTTTGGGAGCTATTTCACCTACGCCGAAGTGGGAAAGGTTACGGTTTTGAAGACAATGTCATCTTGAGCGAATTGTTTCTTTGTACTGAGCTTTAGCTTTATCAGATGTAAAATGAAGTTAGTATTAAACACCCACCTCACAGAATTTTGCGAGTGTCAAATGAAGGAAGTAATGGGAGAACCACTTTGTAAAATTAAAGTTGCTTTTCAAACTGACATTATTGTCTAAAATAGAATTGAAGATAGTGAAGGACAGGTTGTTTGGTTTTCAGCCTAGACTGAGTTGCCAGCTGGCATGGTAGTTTCAGATCATACAGTCATTTGTAGGTCCCAAGCCCCTTTTGTTGAAAGGAGACACAAATCTCTTCAGGCTGGTTAATATTTTAGTGTGCTTTGGGACTTGGAGAGAACTATTGGCTTACGTCAGGGCAAACTGTAAAGCTGTCATTTTTGTTTTGTTCTGTGTTTTCAGGCAGCCCGAAAGATGAGATCAATCCAGGAGAACCTGGGAGAGTCCGGGAGTTTACCCCCTAAGAAAATTAATAATTTGTTACAGAGGTTTCCTAACAAACCTCATGTCAGCTGAAAATGGAGAAGCCTTTTCAATGACGGGACTGTAGCTTCTGAGAATTATGCAGAGGCATTTTAGAAACATTTGCACTGTTATACTCTCTTTGCAGAGTAAAAGGAGACAAAACCACTTTTTTTTGTCCTTTGGAACCATTGTCTCTGTGGAAGTTATGCTTTATCTTGAAATAAAATCCTCTGAAGAGAACTTGGCCTTTTGTTGTGGATTAGGTACTCCCTTCATACTTGAACCCTGTATCCTCCCCTAGAAGTTCTTTGCTCCCTGATTTGCCCCAGGAGCGGGACAAAGATCTGTCTTATCCTGCATTTGAAGTCGTTTTCACCATTTGGTGCCCTTGCCTTTGGATGCACTAAGGATGTTGAAATCTGTCTATATACTGGTTGTTGCCATCATCTGTAAGTATTTAGTGACTACCTATTTTGTGCGTAGCGCCTGCAGTGTGCTGCCAGAATAATCAGAAGTTCACAAACTCGTGACCGAAAGATACTACAGATGTATTTTATTTGGCTCACACAGTTAAAACTTTTTTTAAATTAACTGACCACATTCAAAAATAGGGAAAATGTCATAAAGAATCCACTTTTTAGCTTTTAGAAAGAAAACAGGAGATTTGGCAACCCTAGTTTCTTATTCCCACATAGCAATGATCAAGTAGAGCTGATTATCATTTGTCTCCATTCTCCAGGGAGCTGGCCACAGGACTCTCCCAAATGGTGAAAGAGACTTAATTGGCAATTATCTTCTTTGTGTATCACCTGCCCACTTCTCTTATTAAGTCTCATTAAGTTGTCTACCTGGTTGCTGAAGGCATTTACAGATGGTCTGACTTACGATGGTTTGACTTACGATTTTTTGACTTTATGATGGTGAGAAAGCCATATGCATTCAGTAGAAACCATACTTTGAATTTCGATCTTTTCCTGGGCTAGCAATATGCAGTACAATACTCTCCTGTGATGCTGGGTAGCTGCAGTGAGCCACAGCTGCCAGTCAGCCACACATGAAGAGGCTAAACATCTGATACAACCATTTTGTACCCATATAACCATTCTGTTTTTCACTTTCAGTACAAAATTCAATAAATTGTGTGAGATAGTCAACACTTTATTATAAAATAGGCTTTGTGTTAGATGATTTTGCCCAATTGTAGGTTAATGTAAGTGTTCTGAGCACGTTTAAGGTAGGCTAGGCTAAGCTATGATTGTTTAGTAGCTTAGGTGTATTAATTGCATTTTAAAATTTTTTTTTTAAGATTTTATTTTTCCTTTTTCTCCCCAAAGCCCCCTGGTATATAGTTGTATATTTTTAGTTGTGGGTCCTTCTAGTTGTGGCATGTGGGATGGCGCCTCAGCATGGCTTGATGAGCGGTGCCATGTCTGTGCCCAGGATCCAAACTGGTGAAACCCTGGACCACCAAAGCGGAGTGCACGAACTTAACCACTCGGCCACGGGGCCGGACCCCTAAATGCATTTTAGACTTAACGATGTTTTCAACTTAATGATGGGTTTATCAGAATGTAACCCCATTGTAAGTCAAGGAAGATATGTGCTTTTCTGACCCCCTGATATTAGAAACAATTGTATAGCATTTATGTATACTTTCCCCTTTCAGGCATAACTGAGTTAACTTTTTTTCTATGTACTTCACAGTATTAAATGGACGAAGGGATCAGTGGGGTTTAAAGCTCCAGTGGGATAATTATTAAGATAAAGATGAGTCTTGATTCCCTGACCCGCCACAGCTGCCTCTTTTAGTAGTCCTCATACACCATAGGTACAGCAATTGGGCAATTGCTTGGTTCTGCAAGCTGAGGCTTTTAGCTATAGGAAGAAGCTTAGTACTTAGGCACTTTGAACTAGACTTAGGACTTCCTAACCTCTGGTCAAGACACTCCCAGTAAGAGGTCTGTGAACATGGATGGGAAAAACTTTTATCTTTAACCACAACCAGAGTTTAGCATTTCAGTTAGGACTGTGGGAAACAAACCACAGTACCATTAGCAATACCTATATGAAATCAGTATTTTCATATCGTGTTACAGTTTGTTACAGATATCTCAATATTATTTATATTCATCACTAGCTTCAAAATTATGGTAATTACACTTAGTGCTAGATCTTATTTAATGTGTAGATAAAAACTTACTACCATGTTACAAATTTTTTTTAACTTTTTTTTTTTGAGGAAGATTAGCCCTGAGCTAACATCTGCCATCAATGCTCCTCTTTTTGCTGAGGAAGACTGGCCCTGAGCTAACATCCATGACCAAGTTCCTCCACTTTATTTGTTGCATGCCTGCCACAGCATGGCTTGAGAAGCAGTGCATAGGACTGCACCTGGGATCCGAACCAGTGAACCCGGGGCGCTGAAACGGAATGTGTGAACTTAAGTGCTGCACCACTGGGCCAGCTCCTACAAAATTTTTCATTAATATTTTGATAATTGTATTTCAACATAATTCGTTACTTTTGTAATTCTAATATTTTGTGCATTTACAATCTGAGAAGGGAGCGGGGGTCTAGGGACTTCACCAGGCTAGGAAAGGGTCTGTGGCACAAAAAAAAGGCTAAGAACCCCTAGACTCAAAGGCCCCACTGTCAAACAGTACAATCACTTCCTGAAATAAAGTGCCTTCTTTTCCTAGTGCTTCCCCAATTAGACCCTATAAAATAGTCTTATGGAATGCAGGCTTCTGGACTACAATTCCCACAATGTGTTGCGGCTCGGGGCCTATCCGGAGTTGGGACAGTAACTCCACCCAGTGATTTCTGTGTTGTCTGTTGACAGCCTACGATTCCCGTCATGCGTGGCGGCTGTTTATTCCTTAGGGACATTATGGACTCCGAGTTATCGCTGGGATCTGTAGTTATTTCGTATACCTTTGAGGGTTGGCTTCCTCTAATGATATCTGAGGGTGCGCTCGAGGAAAAAAAGCAGGAAATGCAGCAATTAAATAAACAGATCCCCTACATCCGCCCGTACCCGGTCCGGTTGCCGAGCACGCGAGGGCGGAAGTGGTGGTGGCCGGCGCGGCCGGAAGTTCAGATCAGCTGATGGGGGAGGCGGCGCCGCAGCCCAGGAGAGGCCCCGGCTGCCGAGCGCTTCGTCCGGGCCCTGAGTCTCCGAGACTGGCCACGATCCCTGTTTGCACCTCGCAGGTGGGCGAGGCACTGTACCTTATCTCTCTCAGGCCTGAAATCCTCGCCCGGGACGGCCGCCCTGAGCGCCCCGGCCACTCCCAGCCCCGGCTCGCCCCTCAGGCCCCGGGCCTCCCCTCAGCCCCCGGCCGGCGGCCCAGGCCCCGGATCCGCGGGGGGGGACCCGGCCCAGGGGGGTGCGGGCCCCATGGAGCTGATGTTCGCGGAGTGGGAGGATGGAGAGCGCTTCTCATTCGAGGATTCGGACCGCTTTGAGGAGGATTCGCTCTGTTCCTTCATCTCCGAGGCCGAGAGCCTCTGCCAGAACTGGCGGGGATGGCGCAAACAGTCAGCGGGGCCCAATTCCCCCACTGGCGGCGGCGGTGGAGGTGGCGGTGGCGGTACCAGAATGCGAGGTGAGGGTGAGCGCGGGGGAAGGGAGCGGGCAGGCCCTGCTCCAGTCTTGCTCGAGAGCTGTCCCTGCTCAGGAGCTGTCCCGGACCACGAGCTGTCCCAAGCTTAGAACAGACTTCAGGACTCGCTTTTCCGGTCTTCCTGGGGTTGGCTTTTCCACACCAGCGTGTGTGTGTGTGTGTGTGTGTGTGTGTTGGGGTGATGGCTGGGAAATCCTGGGTTGGATAAGATTAGCGACAGAAAGTAGATCTCTTGTCGTTCATTGGCCTTAGAAATGGGGTAAGGGAGAAGAATCTCCTCTCACACTTGGGAATACTTACCGAGTTTAGCCTGAGGCAAGCCAGAAAGTAGACATAAGAGGATGTGAGTAGAGAGTAGACTATGAAAAAGTGACCACTTTAGGTGTGTCACCCCATTGCAAAGTGCATTGGGAGCTCCTTGATTCAGGGTGATGATCTCTGATCCCAGTTGCACTACGAAGGGACTCCACTTAGAGGAAAGTGGTGGTGAACTGGCCTGTGAGAGGAGATGTCACATAGGTTTAGATCAGAGACTTGGTTCCTGGCCATATGGAACATCTGTCAGAAGCCAAGGCTGGGACCGCTGGATTAGAGCCTCAGCTTTACATCATCTGGGGCCTGGGAAAGAGTGTGGGTAATTGTCTCTGGAGTCTCCTTATGAAACACTCTTCCTGCTTTTCACCGTGAGTTTCTTTCATTTGTGAGTCTTTCAGGGAATTAACTGATTAGTGCTGTGAAGGATTTTGCTTTTATTAAAGGAGATAGAAAGGAGAATGGTAAGAGAAGCCCCTCAGGCTCGGGACTCACCACATCCTTTCCCTGCCATTCTCATGGCGGAGTTTTTGTCCTGGGCCTCAAGAGAAACTTTTTTCAGCAGTTAAAGGGTTTAATTTGTGAGTCTACTCTGGCTATTCCAAGAGTCCTGTTTTCCAAACTGCCCTCCAGAGATTCCTAGCATCCCTTTGGTTCAGGGAGAAATTTACACGTGTCACTTTTTAGGAGTTGTATTCGACTTCAGCTGGAGAGATAGTATATGCTCTGTGTTCACACATGCACACACACTCACATGCACACACACTCACATGCAGATCATAGGCATTTTCACTCTGGGTCATCTCTGGCCTTTCCCTTCTTTCATTTTGGCATGTGTGGGTAGCCTTGGGGCTTAGAGCTCCTTCATTTTGAGAGAAGTAACTGAAGATGGTGAGGATGGTAGTGAAGAGTTTCAATATATTGCTATCTACCTGAATAGGTTAAAATCTAGGAAAGCATGTCATTTCCCCATTCCTTCCTGGGCTACCTTCAGTTGCTCACTTGTAAGATAAGGAGATTAAAATTTTTTAAAAAAGGTTCCTTTCAGCTCCATGATTTTCTGATCTGTCTTCTAATCTGACTAGCAGTTTGGTAAGATATGCAGTCTGTTGTGTTTCACTGCTTTTTTATTAAAACAGTGTGGGAAATTTTGAGTGGTAACTTCATCCTTCTCCAGGTGATCCAGGAGCAGCAGCTATGTTCCCTTGGGATAACCTATTCCCTGCCCCCCCACCGCCACCCCACCCCAGGCTTCCATTGTGGGAAGCCAGGGTTCAGGTGTGCCAAAAGAAATGCAGACTCTTTTGCTTCTGGAGGTCCCTCTCTCAACTCTTCTGGGCTCTGGCCTATCTTCCCACTTTAGATGGAGGCCTGGAGTCATCTAGAGAAAAAGCGACAGTAAAAAAAGCAGTTAGAGAAGAGAATGCCAGAGGAGAGATATTAACAATGTAATATGAATCTAATGTGCTAGGTATATGGGAAATTAGATGCCAATCCATGTGGGAGGGGTTACTTGCTAGGATCCTGGAACACACCTGTTTGGTCAGGAGTTTCTGGAATATTTCTGATATCCTCTGTTTCAGACCTTAGGTAGCAGACTGTGGGCTAGGGATTGTTTAGCTCCTCTCCCCCAGATGGAGTCTTAAGGATTAGTATATCCAGACAGGAGGGTCCCCTTGGTATTTCATCCAAATCTCCCCTCTCTCTCTTTCTTTCTTTTTTTTTTTTTTTGAGGAAGATTAGCTCTGAGCTAACATCTGCCGCCAATCCTCCTCTTTTTGCTGAGGAAGACTGGCCCTGAGCTAACATCCATGCCCATCTCCCTCTACTTTATATGTGGGAGGCCTACCACAGCATTGCCTGCTAAGCGGTCCCATGTCCACACCCAGGATCCGAACTGGCGAACCCTGGGCCGCCAAAGTGGAATGTGCGCTCTTAACCCCTGTGCCACCAGGCTGGCCCTGGCCCCTCCCCTCTCTTTCTTAGTGAAGGTGGGACCCTAGATGTGGCATAGGCCTTGGTGCTAAGTAATCATGGCCCTTTTCATTTCCCCTTCTCTTTCTCTTCACCTCAACCTTTGTTTCCAAAGATGGACTGGTGATCCCATTGGTGGAGCTGTCAGCAAAACAGGTGGCATTTCATATCCCATTTGAAGTGGTGGAGAAAGTTTACCCACCAGTGCCTGAGCAGCTACAGCTCCGAATTGCTTTTTGGAGCTTCCCTGAAAATGAAGAGGATATTCGGTGAGGCTAAAGGACTGATGGCTGGGAGTGGGGTCCTGATGTTCCACACCATATGCTGGGCTTCCTGTAGAACAAAGGAGATACTGTATTTGGGGCTGTGGTAAGCAGAAGACAAGGGGAGGAGGGAGAGCCTGGATGGAGTGACACTGGAGAGAGAGTGCCCAGGGCATTGTGGTCTCTGACAGGGTCTGTAGGTTATTTGCTGAGTTGTGGCTGTATTGTCTTCTTCACTCCCAGGCTGTATTCCTGCCTGGCCAACGGCAGTGCAGATGAGTTCCAGCGAGGGGATCAGCTGTTCCGTATGAGGGCTGTGAAGGACCCACTGCAGATAGGTAAGAGTCTCACCATGCCCTGTGGTACCTCCTGCTCTTCTTATCTCCTGGGTTATGAATTAAGGACCTACTGCAAGAAGCTGGAGCAGGTTGTCTGAATAACTGCAGGGCCAGGGTCAAGGGCAGAGACCTATGTCTTGGCAGCTCTCCCTGACCATACCCATGTTTCTCCCCAGGGTTCCACCTGAGTGCTACAGTGGTGCCACCTCAGATGGTCCCCCCTAAAGGGGCCTACAATGTGGCTGTGATGTTTGACCGCTGCCGGGTCACTTCCTGCAGCTGCACCTGTGGGGCTGGGGCCAAATGGTGCACCCACGTCGTGGCACTCTGTCTCTTCCGCATCCACAACGTGAGGCCCTCCCAATTTATCCCGGCCCTATCCTACGCTCCATCCCCCCCTTCTCTGCTGCATGCCTGGCCACAATGTGAGCCCCCTCGCCTCCCCTAATCTGCCTCTCTGTCCCCAGCTCCAGCATCAGTGAGCCTTTTCTCAGGTTGTTCCATTTCTCTCTGACCCCTTCAGGCTTCTGCAGTCTGCCTGCGGGCCCCAGTCTCAGAATCCCTGTCTCGGCTGCAGAGGGACCAGTTGCAGAAGTTTGCTCAGTACCTCATCAGTGAGCTCCCTCAGCAGGTGAGTTAGGTTGGCACACCCTCCTCCAACTAGCTCCAGGGCAGCATATCAGCCTTCCTGTTAGGCCCAGGCCTCTGGGTCACCTATGCCTTTGTCCCTTTCCTCCTCAGATCCTCCCTACAGCCCAGCGTCTCCTGGATGAACTCCTCTCCTCCCAGTCAACAGCCATTAATACAGTGTGTGGAGCCCCAGGTGAGTGTGGTGAGAAAGAAGGGCAGTAGGAAGAAAGCAAGCTGGTAGTGCAGAGTGCCACTTACTAAAGGCTTGCTGTTGTCAGGCAAATCCAGGCCCCTATCTCTAGGTGACTGACTGCCTATCGTTCCCAGACCCCACAGCAGGGCCGTCAGCCTCCGACCAGAGTACTTGGTATTTGGATGAATCGACACTCACTGACAACATCAAGAAGACACTGCACAAGTTCTGTGGCCCCTCTCCTGTGGTCTTTAGGTAAGTTGGATCTTTTCATGCCTGTTTCTGTGGTGGAAGGGGAGCATCTCTCAGGCTGTTGATAGATACTTTGTTAATACCTGCATCTTCCACCTTTTATTCACTGCACTGGTACGGTGCCTGGCACACAGAAGATGTCACTAATGAAATCAGTGCACAATTATAATTTTATGTAGTCACAGAGTGGTCTGCTAGGTAGAACAGGAGCTATTTTTCTTCATTTGAGATTGGGAAATTGAGGCAGAGGGAGATTAAGAATTTTTGGCATGGACGTTCTTTTTTCCCTGTACTCTCTATTTTGGGTCAGAGCGCCTTATGTGTCAAAGCCCTGTTGCACTTTCACTTGCTTTATTCAGCCCCATCTTAGGGCCATCATTTTCCACTTTGCTACTTTCACAGTGATGTGAACTCCATGTATTTGTCTTCCACGGAGCCTCCGGCTGCTGCTGAGTGGGCATGTCTGCTGCGCCCTCTGAGGGGCCGTGAGCCAGAGGGCGTCTGGAACCTGCTTAGCATCGTGCGGGAGATGTTCAAACGGAGGGACAGCAATGCTGCTCCCTTGTTGGAGATCCTCACTGACCAGTGCCTCACCTATGAACAGGTAATCCCCCAGAGTTGGGTAGCCCCATGGTGGTTCATTCTCTCCCTCACTTAACCTTATTCCCCTCTTGGTGACAGGGACACTGGGGAGGGCTACTCTATCTCCAAGCTATTAGGTTCATCTCAGAGCCCTCTTTGTTTCCAGATAACAGGTTGGTGGTACAGCGTGCGCACCTCAGCCTCACACAGCAGCGCCAGTGGGCACACAGGCCGTAGCAATGGGCAGTCAGAGGTGGCAGCCCATGCATGTGCCAGCATGTGTGACGAGATGGTCACACTGTGGAGGCTGGCTGTGCTGGACCCTGCACTCAGCCCCCAGCGGTGAGTCTCCCCCTAAGCTCACCACAGCTTGGAGACTGGGCCAGCCTAGGACAGACTGAGCCCTCTTCTCCTTGTATACATAAAGACGTACATTCTTCTAGTCCTAGGGCAATGGGAGGTGCTGAGCATTAGGGTTACCAGTGATTTATGAGTGCTTTTCTTTCTTTCTTCCTTCTCTCCCTTAAATAGCACCCGCTTTCTAAAACTCACAAGTGTTGGAGTGATGTCTGTGGGGCTTAAAAAGTGCTTCCCTAGGTCCTTCCCTGTGCCCCCCTTCCAGGATATATGCCTACTCCATCCCCTCCCATCCCTTCTTGGTGCAGAGTATAGCCCTCCGCAGCCTCCTCCCCTTTGTTCCCACAGCCGCCGGGAACTGTGCGTGCAACTACGCCAGTGGCAACTAAAGGTGATTGAGAATGTGAAGCGGGGACAGCACAAGAAGACCCTGGAGCGGCTCTTCCCTGGCTTCCGGCCTGCAGTGGAGGCCTGCTACTTCAACTGGGAAGAGGCTTACCCACTTCCCGGCGTCACCTACAGCGGCACTGACCGGAAGCTGGCATTGTGCTGGGCCCGAGCCCTGCCTCCTCGGTCAAGTGCCTCCCGATCTGGGGGCCTGGAGGAATCTCGGGAGCGGCCTCGCCCTCTTCCTGCTGAGCCAGCAGTGCGGCCCAAGGAGCCTGGGGCAAAGCGCAAGGGATTGGGTGAGGGGGTCCCCTCATCGCAGCGGGGTCCCCGCCGCCTCTCAGCTGAGGGGGGAGATAAGGCTCTGCATAAGACGGGTCCAGGTGGGGGCAAAGCCAAGGCACTGGGTGGGGCTGGCAGTGGGGGCAAGGGCTCCACAGGCGGTGGGAGCAAGCGACGGCTGAGCAGTGAAGACAGTTCCCTGGAGCCGGATCTGGCCGAGTTGAGCCTGGATGATAGCAGCCTCGCCCTGGGTGCAGAGGCCAGCACCTTTGGCGGATTCCCTGAGAGCCCGCCACCCTGCCCTCCCCCTGGTGGCTCCCGAGGCCCTTCCACCTTCCTTCCTGAACCCCCAGATACTTATGAAGAAGATGGTGGCGTGTACTTCTCAGAAGGGCCTGAGCCTCCCACAGCCTCTGCTGGCCCCCCTGGCCTATTGCCTGGGGAGGTCTGTACCCGGGATGACCTCCCTTCCACAGATGAGAGTGGCAATGGGCTCCCCAAAACCAAAGAGACAGCCCCTGCTGTTGGAGAGGAGGATGATGACTACCAGGCATATTATCTGAATGCCCAGGATGGGGCTGGGGGCGAGGAAGAGAAGGCCGAGGGCGGGGCTGGGGAGGAGCACGACCTGTTTGCTGGGCTGAAGCCACTGGAGCAGGAGAGCCGCATGGAGGTGAGGGGACTATGAGGGTGCTCCTTAGCCACAGCTGGGAGAGGGGCCATCTGGCTCTAGTTGGGAGTGTCAGGACCATAGCATGACTATTCGAGTCCTATAGCAGGCTCCTAACTGGCTTCCCTGCTTGCAGTCCATTCTCTTCACTGCTTCCATATTGATTTTCCTGCAATATCTGATTGTGTCACTCTGCTGCTTAAAACTCTTCAGTGGTTTCCCATTGCCCTTAGGATAAAAATGAAGATCCTTGGCATGACCTATGAGGCTCCGTTTGGTCTGATCTTTGCTTTTCCAGCCTCATCTAGCTACTCTGTCCCTTATACTGCAGTCAGTTGCACCATTCCTGTGGCTTGCCATGTTCTCTCTTGCATCCATACTTTTGCACAAATTGGCCTTTTTGCCTGGAATGTTCTTCCCTTCCCTTACCTGGTTAGCTCCTATTCCTTCTTTAGGTCTCAGAGATCTTAGTGATCACTTCCTCTAGGAAGTCTTCCCTGAGACTGCCTCTCTGCCCCAAGTCCCAATAAGGTATCCCACTCACCTCCCCTCTTGACCTTTCCCAGTAGCGGCTGGCTTCACACTGGTTTGTATGTTTGTGTGTTTGTTTCTCTAACCAGACTGTGAGTTCCTGTGGTACACCCAGGACCAGCATAGAGCCCACATATATAGCAGGTGCTCTGGGGATGTTTGCTGTATGAGTGAGTATGGTGTCCTGCCCCCGGAAGTTGGGGCTTCAATATGTCTGGTGCCCATGTCCTCTCTCCAGGTATTATTTGCCTGTGCTGAGGCCTTGCATGCACATGGCTACAGCAGTGAGGCCTCCCGTCTCACTGTGGAGCTTGCCCAGGATTTGCTAGCCAACCCACCTGACCTCAAGGTAGAGCCGCCCCCTGCCAAGGTGAGAGAGACCGCCCACCTTTTCCCTCCCCACTTATCCCTAACCCTCTCCCATGCCCCACCCCAAGTGAGAGCTTCCTTCTCCCTCAACCAAGGTGAGTCAGACTCATCTGCCTGCCTCCTTGTGCTTCCCTCTTTAGGGCAAGAAGAACAAGGTATCTACAAGCCGTCAGACCTGGGTGGCTACCAACACCCTGACCAAGGCAGCCTTCCTGTTGACAGTGCTAAGTGAGCGCCCAGAGCATCACAACCTGGCCTTCCGAGTTGGCATGTTTGCCTTGGAGCTCCAGAGGCCCCCAGCTTCTACCAAGGCCTTGGAGGTCAGAGATTCTGTCTGAGCCTTGTACTGAAGTCTCCATTGATCTCCAGTGAGCTGTTAGAGGTCTGTGGTCCTTCCTGTGCCCTTAGGTGAAGCTGGCATACCAGGAGTCTGAGGTGGCCGCTTTGCTCAAGAAGATTCCTTTGGGTCCAAGTGAGATGAGTACCATGCGGTGCCGGGCAGAGGAACTTCGGGAGGGGACACTCTGTGACTATCGGCCTGTTTTGCCTCTCATGTTGGCCAGTTTCATCTTTGATGTTCTCTGTGCTCCAGGTATGGTGCCTGATTCTACAGCAAATCAGGAACTAGGGTAGGGGTAGCTTTCTTGAAGAAAAAACCAAGAGCCCCAAGGCTCTGAATCGCCTTTAGGACTCATGAGGCAGCTTCATGGGAGGGTCTGGAATGATGAGGGTCTTGTGTTCCCTCCCTTTCATTCTTTTCATGCTACTTGTATCTGCCTGACTTACCTCAACTTTTATCCAGTGGTTTCCCCCACGGGTTCCCGGCCCCCAAGTCGCAACTGGAACAATGAGATGCCTGGGGATGAGGAGCTGGGATTTGAAGCAGCAGTTGCTGCCTTGGGTGAGTCTGTCAGTGTCTTGAGCATGTCTGTGAGCTAAGCCTGGCTCGGGCCTTGAAGGACATGAGGCATGGGCTTTGTTCCGAAGGGGCTCTATGGTAATGGGAAAGCCAGGATGACATGTATGAACCAAGTAATGCCTATGAAGCAGTCAAGAATTTAGGGCAGAAATGTGTGCTATGGGTGTTGGGTGTTAGAAGGACAGCAAAACAGAAATCTAGGGAAAGGCCCCAGGAAGGAGGTAGAATATGGAATGTGGGTTAAAAGATCAGTTAAGTTCTAGGTAGGGGGACAAAAACACTATGAGTAAAGTTTACACAGGGGCAATCACATCTTAATGAGAGTCCATCTTCTCTGAAGTGATGGGTATGCTGGGAAGGTAGAGTGGGCTAGGTTATGAAGGTCTTAAAAAGCAGACCGGAGCTCAGGCTGGATATAATAGGCAATGGGGACCTTCCCTAGGGGATGTGAGTTGGACCAGGAGAACTCCTTGCCTCACATGCTGGTGGCTGGGGAGCCCTGGCCTGTTTATCTTTGCTGTCTTGGGAGTTATGGCCATTCTGAGTCCCCATGGGCTCCTCCTTCTCACAGGCATGAAGACAACAGTGAGTGAGGCAGAGCACCCCCTCTTATGTGAAGGCACACGTCGGGAGAAGGGTGACCTGGCATTGGCACTAATGATCACTTACAAGGATGACCAGGCCAAACTCAAAAAGGTAAGAGATTGAGATACAGGGATTTTGACGGGCAAAGAGAGCAGATTTTACCACCTTTCTTGGGAGTACAATGAGAAAAGGTCTCTTCTGCCCATAAAGAAATAAGTGGAGAATCTTGGGTACACCTCATAAAGCACAAGAGAGACCAATGACTCTTATAGGAGTGCTTGGGCAAGGGGTGAAGGAGAAGCAAAGGGCATAAAGTAATTTGTTCATTCATTCATTTATTTCAATATTTATTGAATATCAATATACTCAGCCCTGTGATAAGTGTTATAGAAGACACCAGGATATGTAACCCAGCCTCTCTTTCAGGAGGTTCTCCTATAGTTATAACTGGGGAAGGCTTCCTGAGGAGATAGTTTTAAGCTGTTTCAAGGAGAAAGAAAGGTAATAGAAGTCAGGAGATAAAGGGCATCCTGTCACCGCTTCTCTGTCCTCCAGATCTTAGACAAACTCTTGGACCGAGAGAGCCAGACGCATAAGCCACAGACACTGAGTTCGTTCTACTCATCTAGCCGCCCAGCCACAGCCAGCCAGAGGTCTCCTTCAAAGCATGGGGCCCCATCTGCCCCAGGGGCCCTGCAGCCACTGACCTCAGGCTCTGCAGGGCCTGCTCAGCCAGGCAGTGTGGCAGGGGCTGGGCCAGGCCCCGCTGAGGGCTTCACAGAGAAGAATGTGCCTGGTGAGGTGGGGGCACTGGGCAGGGGGGATGAATGGTATGGAGTCATGTTGGGATCCCCTTTCCTGGGCTCATCCCAGTGTCCTATTTTCCCCACCTAGAGAGTTCCCCACATTCCCCCTGTGAGGGTCTCCCATCTGAGGCAGCTTTGACCCCAAGGCCAGAAGGGAAGGTTCCTAGCCGCTTGGCTCTTGGCAGTCGTGGAGGCTACAATGGACGGGGCTGGGGCTCCCCAGGGCGGCCTAAGAAGAAGCACACAGGTATGCCAGCCTGTGGGATGACATGGAGGGAAGGATATTCCTGACGGTCGCAGTCTGCCTTCTGAGACTGACTTGTCTTGTGGGGTTAGGCATGGCCAGCATTGACAGCAGTGCCCCTGAAACAACATCAGATAGCTCTCCCACCTTAAGCCGGAGGCCACTTCGAGGGGGCTGGGCCCCTACCTCCTGGGGTCGAGGACAGGACAGTGACAGCATTAGCAGCTCTTCCTCGGACTCCCTTGGCTCCTCATCCTCCAGTGGAAGTCGCCGGGCCAGTGCCAGTGGAGGGGCTCGGGCGAAGACAGTTGAAGTTGGCAGGTCAGTGGGAAGAAATACCCATCTCCTCTGGTCTGGCTCACCCTCAGAGCCACATCCCTAGTGTAATCCAACTATTGTCCCCCGCAACATCCTCACTTTTATACCCTAGTCTTACCCAACCTACCTGGACACCCATTTCAGAGAAACCCCAATCCCCGTCCCTACCCCATTGCCCCTTCAGGTACAAGGGCCGCCGTCCCGAGAGTCATGCCCCCCATGTACCCAATCAGCCGTCAGAGGCAGCTGCACACTTCTACTTCGAGCTGGCGAAGACAGTGCTGATCAAGGCAGGAGGCAACAGCAGCACTTCCATTTTCACACATCCATCTTCCTCAGGGGGCCACCAGGGTCCTCACCGCAACCTGCACCTTTGCGCCTTCGAGATTGGGCTTTATGCCCTTGGCCTGCACAACTTTGTTTCTCCTAACTGGCTCTCACGTACCTATTCTTCCCACGTTTCCTGGATTACAGGTAAATCCAATGTCTTGACTTAGGTATGGGAGGGGGGTTAATTGATAAGAGAAAAGAGCATTATCCTTGTGGATTATTAATCTGATAGGAGGGATACCATTCCCACTCCCCAGAGGTGCTATGCTAACCCCACTCTGCATTTCTCTCCTTCCCCTGAAGGCCAGGCAATGGAGATTGGCAGTGCAGCCCTGACTATACTGGTAGAGTGCTGGGATGGGCACCTGACGCCCCCTGAGGTTGCATCCCTGGCTGACAGGGCATCACGGGCACGAGATTCCAATATGGTGAGGGCAGCAGCAGAGCTAGCCCTAAGCTGCCTCCCTCATGCCCATGCGTTGAACCCCAATGAGATCCAGCGGGCCCTGGTGCAGTGCAAGGAGCAGGTATTTCTACAGGCAGTCCGGGGACCTGCTTTGGGGCATCTGGGCAGGGAGGATGGGCATGGGAAAAGCTGATGACCCAGCTCTTGATTCCCATATCCTGGAGTTCACAAACTATTCAGTTTTTCCTCTTACAGTGACACTTGACGTATTAATATGCTTTCACATCTGTTACTTCCTTTGCTTTACAACTCTGAGTTTAGGATTATTCTTATTTTACAGATAAGGAAATGGAGGTCTGTAGTTCAGGGACCAAGATGATCACCAGGATGGAATACTTAGGGGAGATAATGGGACTTGGTTGGATTGGGGGGAGTGGCTAACTTAGTTTGTAACTGGGACTATAACCTGGGTCTTGACTTCTACTGGTCAGCAAGTAGTTATTTGTTCAGTATCTGTGTGAAGCATTCACTGCTCTGACACTGACTTTGAGCATTGGCCCTGACCTCTGATGCCTCCCAGAGAACCAGCCAATTCTAAGGGAGGCATTGGAATGTCATCTAAAACCATCCCTGAGTAAAGCCCTTCCCGGCTAACCCTCTATGCCCCTCCCTTCCAGGATAACCTGATGTTGGAGAAGGCCTGCATGGCAGTGGAAGAGGCGGCTAAGGGTGGGGGTGTATACCCCGAAGTGTTGTTTGAGGTTGCTCACCAGTGGTTCTGGCTATATGAGCAAACAGCAGGTGGCTCATCCACAGCCCGTGAAGGGGCTACAAGCTGTAGTGCCAGTGGGATCAGGGCAGGTGGGGAGGCTGGGCGGGGGCTGCCTGAGGGCAGGGGGGGCCCAGGGACTGAGCCGGTTACAGTGGCTGCAGCAGCAGTGACAGCAGCAGCCACAGTGGTGCCAGTCATCTCGGTGGGGTCCAGTTTATATCCGGGTCCAGGACTGGGGCATGGTCATTCCCCTGGCCTGCACCCCTACACGGCTCTACAGCCCCACCTGCCCTGCAGCCCTCAATACCTCACCCACCCAGCTCACCCTGCCCACCCCATGCCTCATATGCCCCGGCCTGCCGTCTTCCCTGTGCCCAGCTCTGCATACCCACAGGTGAGACCAATGTTCTACTGGGGGGTTGGGCACGTGGGAGAACATTGGGAGTTCATGGGGTTGGAGTAGGATACTCTGGGAGGATAATAGGGCTGTTCCAAGAGTCCTGGTGAGGTGGTGGGAGTCTGGGGGATGCAGCCTAACTAAGAAAGTAGGGATACCCAGTTGTGAGACGAAGAGGGAAGAGCTACATCCTAATGTAATTTATCTTGTCGTCTTCTCCTTGCCTCTAGGGTGTGCATCCTGCATTCCTGGGGGCTCAGTACCCTTACTCAGTGACTCCTCCCTCACTTGCTGCCACTGCTGTGTCTTTCCCCGTCCCTTCCATGGCACCCATCACAGTACATCCCTACCACACAGAGCCAGGGCTCCCACTGCCCACCAGTGTGGCCTGTGAGTTGTGGGGACAGGGAACAGGTGAATGGAGGGGAGGTACACTGGGCAGGGGAGGTAGGGACGAAATTCTCTCTGCCCCTCTTTGGTCTCCGAGGTCCTTAAATGGCTTTCATCCCATTCTCAGTGAGCAGTGTCCATCCAGCGTCCACATTTCCAGCCATCCAGGGTGCCTCGCTGCCTGCCCTGACCACACAGCCCAGCCCGCTGGTGAGCGGGGGTTTTCCACCACCCGAGGAAGAGACGCACAGTCAGCCTGTCAACCCACACAGCCTACACCACCTGCATGCTGCCTACCGTGTTGGTGAGAGGAAGTCCCTTTCTGTGCCCCCACCTACAGTTGTGCCAGAGGCTCTTCAGTAACCTCTCCCCCCATACCTCTTAGTTTATTATGGGGTCAGGTGCCAGGTTGGGGTAGAGTGTCGAGGATGCAGCCCCACCATGTGCCTATCTTTTTCTCCCAGGGATGCTGGCACTGGAGATGCTGGGTCGCCGGGCACACAATGATCACCCCAACAACTTCTCCCGCTCCCCCCCCTACACTGATGATGTCAAATGGTTGCTGGGGCTGGCAGCAAAGCTGGGTAACACCTCCCCTCCCCAGGACCATTGTCCGCCCCCACCCACTTCCCCCACCTTCCTATCCCAGACCTCCTTCCTAGCTCTTGCTCAGAGTTGAGGCCTTGGTCGGGTATGTGTGCGTGCGCGGGGGGTGGGGGGTTACCTCAGCTCCTGGGGTGGAGGGAGGCTCTCTGCCAGGCCAGAGCTGAGAGATAAAAGTTGGGTCCCTAGGGCAGAGGTGGCCACCCCCGTCTCATGCCCCTCCCCCTGCCCCCCAGGAGTGAACTACGTGCACCAGTTCTGTGTGGGGGCAGCCAAGGGGGTGCTGAGCCCGTTTGTGCTGCAGGAGATCGTCATGGAGACGCTGCAGCGGCTGAGCCCTGCTCATGCCCACAACCACCTGCGTGCCCCGGCCTTCCACCAACTGGTGCAGCGCTGCCAACAGGCATACATGCAGGTGACAACCCAGGAAGTATGGAGCAGGGTGGAGCACCTCCTTGGCAGGCATGGAACAGCTCACCCAGCATGCAAGGGAGGAGGGGCCTAGTTCTGTGCTTAGTGGCTCATCCTCTGTACATCCTCCTCCAGTACATCCACCACCGCTTGATTCACCTGACCCCTGCCGACTACGACGACTTTGTGAATGCGATCCGCAGTGCCCGCAGCGCCTTCTGCCTGACACCCATGGGCATGATGCAGTTCAACGACATCCTGCAGAACCTCAAGCGCAGCAAACAGACCAAGGAGCTGTGGCAGCGGGTCTCACTCGAGATGACCACCTTCTCCCCCTGAGTCTAGCCCCGCTAGGGCCTTATACAGGGACACAGGCCTGTGGCTATGGGGGTCCCTCACAAAGGGGGAGTGAATCTTGGCTGGACAGATCATCCTCACTCAGTTCCCTGGTAACCCAGGCTGGCAGCTGCTCTTGGGCTGTAGCTTGGGGCCAAGATGTCTCAGACCCTAGAAGCCTAGGGTTGGGGGAGACAGCCCTGTCTGGGAGGGGGCGTTGGGTGGCCTCTGGTATTTATTTGGCATTTATAAATATATAAACTCCTTTTTTACTCTAGTCTGCCTGGGCCTTTCCCTTCTTTCCCTCCATGTGCAGATGAACCTTGAAATGAGGCAGGGGAAAAGTCTGATATTTATTCTAGGTTTCTCCCACTCCAGTGAGGCAGATAAAACAGAAAAATAAGGATGTTTATTAAGGACATTTCTAGCCCACAGCTAGGGCTCATACTCAGCTCTATGAGCCACTGTCCGACCTCATCCCCATTCAATGTGAATGACATAGGGAGGCCAGGCCACAGGTAGATCCCATTGATCCCACAGTAAGGGGTCCCTCCCATAGTCAGGTATAAATACATACACTGCTGGGGATGAAGAGGGAAATCATTGGATTAAGACGTTCCTCTACACCCTGCCTGGACCCTCTCATTCCTTCCCACCTTCTAAGACCATGGGTTGAAGGTGCCTAGTACCATGATGTGGGGTATCAAGGGAAGCCCCTTTATTAGACCCCATAGCTATGGGAAAGGGATGCCCTTCCCTTCTTAGCCATCCCAGGCCTGGGGGCCACTGAGGTAGAAGGGGGAGGGGCCAGGCCACTCTCATACCCCTTGTGGGCCCTGCTCTGGGCTTGTGACTCAGGGAAGCAGGGGCTTTTTGCTGGTACAGGATGCTGGAACATCAGCCCAGACTGGAATGCTGCAGTTCTTCCCGAAGCCATGAGGGCATTGGCTGTCCAAGCCGGCTCAGCAGCTTCGACAGTTCCAAGTTGTGGTTCCGGAAAAAATCCACAAGGAAAAGGCGGGACTGATAGGAGAAAAATGAAGGCAGAAATGGTTAAGAGTGGGACACAAAATCAGATCTCAGAGGTGGGAGAGGAATATTCTGCCCCGGGCTTTACTTACCTCAGTGTCCATATCTGGGTACCTCCGGCCTTTGCTCTTGCCTAGACAGCGAGTCTTACCGCCTTCAAGTCCCTGGCACCAGAATCCCTTATCTTCATCAAACCTGCTCGACAGGAAGAGGCCATTAGGTGGCAGGGAGAAAAGAAATCCAAGCCCCATAAAGGTACACTACCTTTCCCAGCCCCCGGGGACACGTCTCTCCTTGTGAGACAGGCAAATCCATGTCTCTTCCAAACAGACATGGTCAACCTGCTTCCCCATTTCCCCCATAGTCCTCCTCCCCTGGGTCATGCTCTCCCACCTGAGGGTCCGTGTGTAGTTCAGAAAGGGTGTGATACCCAGGAACTTCTGGATATTCTCCATTGAGGCAGCTGGGTTGGTACGCAGCTCTTGCCCATCCACAATCAGCAACTAAAGGAAGAGGGATGTGGTTCCTACTGTATTCCTTAGGAGCCTCTGGGCTGAAGGGAAGAGGTGGGGAAGGGAGACCCCAGTGAGGGCTATTGGGGAATTGTACCTGTCCAGAGGGGTAGTAAGTCAGCCAGCGTTGTAGATGGGTGGAATAGTAGCCAGGGACAAGACAGCGGTTCTGCAGGGAGCGAAGTGCCAGAGGGGCCTGGGAAGAGGCTGAAATCACCTGGTAGAAGGTATAGTTCAGAGCAACTGGGTCTCCATGTGCTCGCTGGTGCTGGAGGACAAGGAATAGGAAGGGAAGGGATTGGTGGTGTGACAAAATTATTCTGCCCTTACTCCTGTCTGGTGAACAGACAGCACAGGCACCCCTCCCCAAGGCACTAGTTTCCCTACCCTCATTCCCTTAAGCCTTAATGTGCCCCTAGCTTCAGGCTCACCTGGTACCAGGAGTAGGCCCTGTCAGCAGGGTTGGTGAGCACAGTGATGATTTTAGCTCGTGGCAGGAGGGCAGCCCCCCGCCGTGGTACAACCTCTGAATCAAAGTAGGTAGCACTTTTTTCAAAGAGGAAATCAGTGCTGGCATTGGAAGGGACAGGAAAGAAGTCCATGTACCTAGGAAGTAGCACAGAGGAGAGGCAGAGAATTTGCAGAGTAAAGGGGCCAGACATCTGTGCTGGTAGAAGGTGGAATGGGATATTCTCGGGGAAGGGAGAGCTCTGAGAAGCATTCCAAGGGTGCCCAGTCTCACCAGTCAATGCCCTTGTGGTAATTAGGGCCGTTGAAGAACTGAATCTCCTCAAAGGTGCTGGGACTGGGGAAGCTGCTGGTCACAGCTGGGTGCAGGCTCAGGAAGAAGTGAATAGCTGTGGTCCCTAAATGGGAAAGAAAGTACAGGCCATTGTAGGAGAGCAGCAGCTCAACAACATGGCTTGAAGGAGGTGAGAAAATAACCACTCTGGGTAGTAAAATCCCCTTTGGCCAAACTAGAGTGAGAGAAGGAAAGTCTGAGAGGCCCGGGGAAGGGTTAAAACAGTGGTTCTCAGCCTTGACTGTGCATCACAATCACTTGTGGATCTTACCAAATAAACAAAAAACAAAAAAGAACTCCACAGGTGATTCTGATATACCAGGGTTAAGAATCATAAGAATCACTGTCTCAAGAGACTGGATTAATAAGAGATGGGTATGAGAAGGGAGTTCCTTGGCCAAAAAATCCTTTGGGTTTAAGGCAAGGCAAGAAAAGTTGGCTAAGGATGATTCACCTGTCTTCTGGGGTCCCACAATGAGGAACTTGGGGAGCCGATCACAGGTTTTCTCCTTGGACCATATATCTTTGTGTCTCTTGTCGTCACAGGGATTCTGACGGTGAGGCCAAGAATCAGATAAGGCCCAATCTTTCCTTCAACCCCCACCCCCATCATGTCTCTGGTCAGCCTGAGCTCCACTCATACCTGCCAAAGGGGGCTTCGCTCTTGAGGGAAGAGGTCAAAGTACTTTTGTGCAAGAGGGACTGGAGGAAGGGTCTGTAGACGCAGCCGTGTCCAGCACTGGAGGAAGCGCACCAGGCTCTCAAAGGTGTACAGGCCCAGGCGATCATTTCCATAATTGGACAGATGCGTCATAAAGATGCTAATCTGTAAGGGGGTGCCTGCATGTCAGATTTGGAGAGCCTACCCCACCTCAGAATCAGGCTTGGTGAGCAAAAGTCCCAGCCTGCAGACACTTTGGCTCACCAATCTTCTAGCCCTTCCTCTAGGCACCTTACCGGATTAAGCAGCACCGTCAGAAAGAGCTCTCCACCTTGGATGCTCCGGTCTAGTTCACGAGAGCCTCCAGGGTACTCATTATAGAAGATTGTGTGAGTGAAGAGGCCACATGTCTGCCGTGGCAGCACCTGGAGAGAAAACAAGGAACAGGGATAGATGAAATTTGAAAGGTAGAATGTGAAGTAGATGAAGGACAAAAATCCTGAAGCATTAGGATTCCCTGCATTTGTAGAGGACTAAGTCTTAAGTTATAGCAATAAAGCTCTTACTATGTGCATTATGACTCTTCACCCCTCTACCCCCTATTATGTGGATGAACTTGGACTGGAAGCTGACAAGACAAAGGTCAATGCAGGTTGGGGGCTGTCTAAATGTGAGAGTTTGATTCAAGTTTGTATGGGGAGTCCCTCACCATAATGCCATTGTGAATGAAGCCACGGCGGTAGCGGGCAGGGCGGAGATGGGGATACTCCTCAGTGCTGGTCACCTGGATGCCCCACACAGATTTCCAGGCCTCATAGAGCTGCGTGTGGATAGGGTACACGCCCGAGTGGTGGGGGGCCACAGCATACCCCAGATCCGTGGGAATCCCATGCTCCTGGGAATGGCACAGACTCTCACCAGGACCTGGTGAGGTTTGGGGTGTAGCGGGTAAAGAGGGTGGGGATGCCTCCACAGAAAGAAAAATGGAGAGGGTAGGGAAAGGGTACCCCCTTAGGGGAAAGTTGAAAAGGAAGCATTATTTCTGGGGAAAAGTATGGGGAAGAGAGATCCAAGGGTCTCACCAGAGCAAACTGTTTGTTGAGCCTCATCTGGTCAGCCAGCACGGAGCGATTGTGGAACAGGTGTGGCTGCATGTGGCTCCACATGTGGGGGAACCACCAGAACTCTTTGCGGTGCTTCAGCAGCATGTCGTCCCCTGCATCCTCCTCCTCTGTCCCTATGACCACACACTGACCACTGACCACAGCAAGTCAGCCCCTGTGCCCTCCTTTTTCTGCAACAACACTGACCAGCTTCCATCCTGGGAACAACATTGCTGACCTCTGCCCACCTAAGACTGTATTTGCCCCACTACCAACTTGCCCTCCAGCCACCCATGCAAACCTAAATTCATACCCACTGCAAGCTCCTCACAGTACTCTGACCCCAAACCTTGCCCCTCTTCTCCAGCTTGTCTGCCCAGGAAGATGGACAGTGAAGGGACAGATCAAACTAAGACTGACATGCTGAAGGAGCAAGGGAGTAGGCTCACCAGTATGATAGAACTTGCCCGAGAAGCCCAAGTTGAAGGTGAAGTTGGGGACTAAGGTCCTGAGTTTGTTCTGGGTGGTCAACAGAGCCTGGGAAGAGTAGCAGGGACATGAGAAATCAGGAGAGAGCAGACTGAGCAGGAGAAAAATGAGAAGTAGCATTCTTCCTGCCTGGAAAGGGCAGGGTGTATACCTATGACAAGCTCAGAATCAAGGAAGGGAGTCTGATAGGACAGAGCTTCAAACAACTTCTAAGGAAAGCAATTTGCGTCAACAAAAAGACTGACCTCAACATCAGCCACCTTCATGCGGGTACCTTCCTTGCCCACAAAGATGTCATCGATGTCTACCAAGATGTAGCGGTCAAGGTCCAGGCAGAGGCGCTTGCCAGTGAGGTATGCAACAGCATCGACAAAAACAAGTTTGTGAAGCCAGAAGGAGAGGCCATGGCCAAAGAGCACTCGCTGGATGCCATCATGAAGCCCCAGGTCCTGTACCACAGTGGGAAGGTGGGCCCGGCGAGGCACCACTCCTGGCATGGGGGGCTCAGCTGGCCGAAGGCTAGCAAGAAGCACTGGTTCATATGTACTATGATTGGACTGGAAAATGGTCCAGTCATCACCAGGCAGGGGCCCAGGCTCCAGGCGGCTGGGGCGTGTGAGATGCAGTAGCGGGGCAGAAGGATTCACTTGGTAGTCCTGGAGCCCCAAATTTGAGTGTAGAAAAAGGGGAAAGCCCTTGAGCTGGGCACTCAGTAGGCTATGCTCATGTGCTCGGAAAAAGCCAATGATGCCCACACCATACTCCACACAGTACCGGTCTAGCAGTTCCCGACTCCAGGCATCCAGGTTGACATATTTCAGCAAGTTCTCATAAATGACCAAGACATAGCGGCCACGGGTATGATCAGTCAGTGTAGGCATGTCCCCTCGGCCAGGTGCCAGCTCAGTGCTGTAACGAAAACGACTAGACTCCAAGATGGCCACAATCTCCTGCCCCAGCTGTGAGTATGCACTCTCCACAAACACAAGGACCACAGGTTCCGTTCGAGCTGTCTCTGGAGGCCTCGGGGGCCGGGGTGGGAGTGGAGGCCGTACAGGGCCAGGGCCAGCTGCCCCACCACTACTACTACAGTCTCCCAAGGGCAGGGGCAAGGGTTCCTTGGCCTTGGGGCTGGTAGATACATAGTAAGCCAGGAAGCCCATGGAGCCCAGACTGAAAGCGATCAGCAGCAGTATGAGGCGGTGCAGTTCCAGCTGCCGAGCTGGGCGTACCACCTTCCACAGCTTGAGCATGGCGGGGGAGCGGACGGAGGAACGGGGACCACCTCAGGGGATGGGAAGTAGGAGTTCTATAGGCTGGGGCTCTCTTGGGAGAGTGGAAGGATGGAAAAATAGGGGAAAGGGATTCCTGCAAGGTCAGTTCCCTGAAGAGGTGGAGACTAGTCCCCTTAGAATAGGGTAGGGGAGGTAGACAGGGCAACAGGGGGCAAGTGGACAGAGTCCATTGGTCTCAGGTCACCATGGCCCACTGGCCCATGGCTTCAGGATGCAAATCTAGCCAGGCTCCACCTTCAGTCCTGGCTGAGCTCCTCACGTCAGAGGTCAGCAAAGTTCACAATCTTTGCCCTCACTATCTGTAAGACAGAGAAAT
This sequence comes from Equus asinus, assembly GCF_041296235.1. NCBI lineage: Eukaryota > Metazoa > Chordata > Mammalia > Perissodactyla > Equidae > Equus > Equus asinus. The sequence goes on from NC_091791.1 coordinate 62,161,403, forward strand.
TGATGGGTTACTTCTCTCCTTGAAACTGTGTCATTAATCTATTCCCCCTCTTCACCCCATCTCTCTTACCTCCTGCTCACAGGATGATTTGTTCTCCAAAAAAAAGCTCCTGTAGAAAAACAACACAATCTGAGTCTCATACCTTAGCTTCACAGCTTGTTCCATTTCTTAGAATACTGTCTAAATTCTCCTCCCTGCGCTAAGCTCAGAGTTAGAGCAGTATATTCAAGGACAGGAAGGGAACAAATCTCCTATCAACAAGAGGCCAAACAGCCCAGGAGGCTGAAAATGAACCTGCTCTGAAAGGAGTTCCCAGCTGGTAACAGTACAGTTGGCCAGCCAGCAGGAGCTCTGGTCTTCCTGTGAGGAAGGGACGGAAAGCCCCATAAGTCCTGAGCTCCAACAAAATATCAGATAAGAGGAAACTCACGAGTCTGTTAATCTTCCTCACCAATCAGACGCAACACCACAGGCTAACGGCACTAACGAACTTGCAGTCAGGTGGACACTATGGTGGGGGAATTCGAGAGGAAAGAGAAATGGTGCTAAAAACAGAGCAAACTGAGTGGGGCTGGATAACAGAAAGTAACAGGAGCTTAAGTCGTATCCAATCAATAATAGAGAAGAACAGTAAGATCAGAAAACAGTTTTAAGGACACAATTTTGGAGACTTTTTTCCTTAAATAGACAGACTGCTTCTAGAAACTTTGTCGCTCTCCCCACCTTAGTCACTCCGAGTTGGGCCAGTGGCTGGCAATCCCTCTCTACCACCCACCCCCCAACACACACATCTCAGGAGTGATTAGGCAAAGACAGGGCCCTTCAGAATTGAGAGAGATGATTTAAGAGTAGTTCATCTCTGGCATGGGTAAAGCTAACTGACATGAAGAGAGAGCTGGGAGAGGATCAAAACGGCGCTAGGAAGGAGTAAATTGTAAGAATTAGAGGAAATTCTTTAGGGAAAACACTAGTGAGAAGAAGTCACTGAGAGGAAGCAGATATTCAGGATGTGTCACCCATAATGTTAAGAATAGTTAACATTTACTAAGAGCTTACTCTTTGCCACACATTCTTCTAAGAGCTTTCCGTATATTTAACGCTCACACCAGCTCTAAGAGGTAAGAGGTAGATACTATTATCAACCCCATCTTACATATGAGTAATTTGGCGTCCAGAGAAGCTTAGTAATTTGCCCAGGATCACACAGCTCAGTCAGTGAAGGAACTGGGATTCAAAGTCAGGCCTGTCAAGCTCCATAGCCCTGCTCTTAACCACTGCATTTTAGCTTCGTACCTAGAAGCAGCAGCAACACTTAGGGCAGGGGTGCTGAGGGCGTACTGGCGTAGGGTGTGGGGTGGGATGATGAACACCGAAGCAGGAACCCGGGGTGAGGGGGACGCTGTATGAGTGTGCAGCAGTGCCAGGTTTCTGAGGGAGAAACCAAAGGGGTCGTCCAGGCCTGGGCTGGGAGAGAGCAACAGTGACAGCGACTGGGGAAGCGGGGGCGTGGGCCGCGCGCTGGAGACAAGCAGTGAGGTGCTGTGGGAGGAGGGGGAACCGAGTAGCGACACGGGCAGGGGGGCTAGCACACTGGGGTCACGTTGGAGGAAGCCGGCTGAGGAGGAATACGAGGTCACAGGTAGATATGTAGAGAAAGCCAAACGTGGAGCATTAAAGGAGACGGGGCGAGGGGAGCACTGAGAGAGTCTGGGTGACATCGAGGCAGCCATTGCGCTGGGAGAACCCCGAGGGGAAGAGGAGCCCCCTACTGAGGGGCGAGCTGAGGGGCACGAGGTTACTACCAGGGAGGCTACTGGAGGGAGCACAGGGCGAGGGGAGCGCTGGGCCGCACTGAGGGGCCGCCCGGGACGCCCCTGCGGGCGTTACGGTGGCAACGCTGAGGGGCAGTCTGAGGGGAGGGACTGCGGGCGGCCGTGGGTGGGGGCCACATTGAGTGGAGGGGCTCTCCTCAAGGGCAGCTCACCCGGCGGACTGGGCGGCGTCCCCGCTGTCCCCGGGCTCCGCCACGTCCCGGGGCTGCCCGGCTTCCCAGCTCTCGGGGCCTCGGGCCGCGTCGCGGCGGCTCCGCCATCTCCGAGCAAACGCTCCGCCGCAGCTGGGCCCAACCACCGCTTCCACCTGGGGGAGGCGGCGCGCCGCCGCTCGTGGTGCCCCCTCGCGTTCCCTCCGCCTCTGGGCCTGGCAGCCGCGCGGCCGAGGAGTCGGGCAGCCGAAGGACCTTCGGTAGCGCTGAGACGCACCACGGCCACCGAGACGGCCGGCTCCGCGCCCCGCCCGCCGAGGCGCACCCCCTCCCCCACCCAGTGAGTGGCACCGTCTAGCGAGCGTCAAGCGCCACGGCTCCCCGGGCAGGGGCGGGCCGACGACTCGGGCTCTTCCACTCAGCCCTGCGGAGGGGGAGCCGGGCCAGCCCACTGAGGGGCGAGGGCGGCCCCTGTGGCGGGCGGGACCCGGGGGCGAGGCGAGATCCCAGCCCACCACCTAGGGGCCCAAATTCTTCCTCCTCACCCCACACTGGCCTCAGCGGCCCGATGGAGTGGTGGGAGACTGGTAAGTTTATAAGGAAGTTTTATTCTAAAATGGGCCCAAAGAGAGTCGGAGAAAGTACATCTCTCCATCTGAAGCCTTCTAACCAGGCTGCTAAAATCTAGACCTCTAGCCATTAGCCTCAACAGCAGTAACACAATGGACTGTTTAAACGTTATTTTATTAAATATCTTCAGTTCAAGGTTTCATTGTAACAAAGCTATGAAGGGTCTACCAACATTCAGAACAAACACTATTTTTAAATTATTTCTATGTCATCATGCAAAAATTCTGCATCAAATGCCTTCCATTTCCTGTTTAAAAGGTGATTTTTTGTCTTAATAGTCTATTGTCTATAGATGCTGACATTAGCCCCAGAAGAGGAGTAAGAATGCTAAGAAGTGGGGCCAGAGCAGCCATATGAAGCTATGGGTCTTAATGAACTCTAAGACCATTTATCTTCAAGCCAGCAAAACCAAACCCTGTGGTGAAGGTGTCTGCGTGCTGGTACTGCAGGCTGCAGGGCAGGAAAGAGCTAGGGCATGCATGAGGTGCTCAGAGGAGCCTGGCTAAATCCAAGCACCAGCACCTGTGTCTGCTTTCTTCTCAGCTGGCTCCAAGGTCAATCTGTAGCTTTGCCTCTTCTCCCAGCTCCTGTGCCTCCTGAAGGTAGTCCAAGGAGCTGGAGTCTACCCACCTTTCCCCTAATAGTGCAGATATTTGTGCAGGTAAGTCTACACAGTTGTCTTGGGGGAAACCAAGGCCATGAGCAACTGCTCCTCCATTATCTTCTCTGCTATCTGCTTAGAGTATAGATCTTTCCCTCCTGGGATGGAACTCCTTGAGCACAGAGAGGGACAATGAATGTAGGAGCCTTGGCTCTGGATACCTCTTTGTGGGCACATGCAGGTAGAGGGGGGGTGATGCCCATGCAGATTGTCCAGCAGTAAGTCTATACTTCAGTTCGTCAGTAAAGAGGCCTTTAAAGAGGACACCTCTTCTTCTTGCCAGAGCAGTCAGGTAAATCTCATAGATAGGAAAAGAGACAGACGTGCAGCAAGGGAAGAGGAAGGGAGGCAGCCCTGAGGGCAGCCTGAATGCATAGAAACAACCATCAACTCAATCCCACTGCCTCACTCCTCCCATCCCATAGGGGCACTTGGCAGAGGATCCAGGCCCAGATGAGGGTCAGCACAGGGACCACCACCATGAAAAGGCAAGACAAAGATGGTCCATATCAGCACAGAAACAGAACTGCCAAAGGCAGCAAGGGGAGCCCTGACCAGGGCCTGTTCTCTCCTTGCTAAGTTATAAGAAAACAAACATGAAGCAAAGCAGCAACCCATCCCCCTTCCCAGCTGCAGGGATTGGGCCTCATTATCAGGGCCCACGTGCATTGTGCATCCTATAAAAATGGATGAGTGCATATCAAACTAACACAAGGTTTCTCATCAGCTTCGTAGCGGACACACTTCTGCAGCACCAATTCTCTTCCCATCTACACTAAATGGAACAGTACAGCAATGTCTGGGCCACTGCTTCTCAGTCCTGAGGTCACTGCTTCTCAGCTGCCTCCAAAGCAGGCTGGGAGCTCCACGTTCTCTCCCAAGTAGGTCTGATGGCCACGATGTTCTCATCAGCCTCATTCTAGGTCCATATGCAAGTTCTGAAGAAGTCCATTGCTAGACCTGGGGCAGGCAGGCCACCTCAGGGGCTGCAATCACATCACAGCCCCCAAAGCTCTGTCAGAGTTCTTGCCTGGTCCTCTGAGTCCATGGAGGCTAGAGACTGAGCTCACCTATTCTGGGCTGGTAGGTGAGCCCACTGCTCATGCAGGATGGGCATCACATAAACTCCTGCCTTCTTGCCAGCCCAAGGACTATCGGTGGTTTTAAAATGCATCATGGTATGGATTCCATTTTTTTTAAACAATCTTTTTTCTTTTTTTTTCCTTAAATGTAAAAAACACCTCGGTACAGCAGAGACAGACACGAAGGGCGGTCGGGAGGGCTGCATGCAGGGGCGTGCATTGGCTGCTGCCTCTTTGTAATTTAATTGTTTTAAACCTCAAACGAACAGGACTGCTGCTGTCACTCAGGCCCTCCAGAGCCACTGGCTGCAAAGGTTCGACCTCCAGCTGGGATCTCCTAATGCTCCTGTCAAAGAGGACAGATGTGGTAATGGAACAGAGGACAATAAGCACACAGATGAGTTCCAGGGACTTAAACACACTATACACATGGCCAAGTCTGCCTAAGAAGGTGAAGGATGGGGGAGAAGCTAGTATTTAAATATAACATTGCCTCGCATTTGCTGAGCACTTAACTAAATGCTTGACTTTTAAGTATCTTATTTAATCCTCACAACTCAATGAGGTAGGCACCACTCTTTCTCTCTTTTTGACAGCTAAGGAAACTGAGGCTTAGGGAGGAGAAGTAACCTGTCAAAGGTCACTCAATTTGGAGTCATGGAGCTGGACTCAAGTCTGTCTGATTTCAGAGCATAACTCACTACAACCACTCTGTCCAGCCTTTGCTACTCTTCTGGGATGGCCCATTATCCTCCCCCAATGCCACCTCTCAACCTCCACTTCCTCCTCTGACCCCACCTGTCCCAGCCCTTTCCCACCCCCACCAGGTGCACCTGTGGCTGAGTTCACTGCAGCGGTGCGGCAGGGGCCCCTGAGCAGTGATAGTGGACATTGAGCCACTTGCCATCCCGGCGGTGCCAGACCCGGGTCTCCTCCGACTGGCTGGTGCGAGGCCGACCCTGCCCATCGATGTACTGGGTGAGGCGGATGTAGGCGATGCAAGCTGCGTCCTCCCCAATCACATGGACGTGTGGGTTCAGGATGGTGGTGTGGATGGGCTTGCTGTTCTTAGATAGGACTGTAGGGGGCAGGGCAGGGTGGGGTAGGTAGTAGGGCGTCAGGCCTGGGAACGGGCATTTTCCTCCCAGCCTGCACTCCAAGTCTCACCCTCTCCAGCAACCATTCTGAGAGTCTCCAAGTCCCCCATACTCCTTCCAGAGGCCAGGAAACCCCATCACATTAGTCTCAGTTACCAAAAAGGAAGAGAAAGGTGAGGAATAATGATAATACCAGCTGCTATTTTAATTAGACATTGTGCTGGGGTTTTACATGCATGTGCTGTAAGCTTGGTCAATATTATTTTCTTCATTATAAGTTAGATAAGGAAACAAGCTCGAAGAGATTAAGTAATTTGCCCATATCACACAACATTTGAACTCAGGACCATATGACTCAACTAAAGCCTATGACCTTTCTGCCAGGCTGATGTTTAGATTTCATAAAGGTTGGCTTTTTCCTAATTAGGGCTGTAGAGCAAATCAAGAACTTAAAATATTGAAAGTTGATTTGTGATTTAAAAAAGTTCCAAAGTTGGGGGCTGGCCCCGTGGCCGAGTGGTTAAGTTCGCGCGCTGCGCTGCAGGCGGCCCAGTGTTTCATTGGTTCGAATCCTGGGCGCGGACATGGCACTGCTCATCAAGCCACGCTGGGGCAGCGTCCCACATGCCACAACTAGAAGGACCCACAACGAAGAATATGCAACTACGTACCGGGTGGCTTTGGGGAGAAAAAGGAAAAAATAAAATCTTTAAAAAAAAAAAAAAAGTTCCAAAGTTAAAACAGAATCAACAAAGCAGCAAGCTCAGATATTCCCAGGGTTCCCAGGCTCCTCTGGGGGAAAGCCAAAAGAAGTTGCACTGCCATTATCAGCAAACACTGAGAATTGTGTTGCTTTTATTGAGATTCACATTTTAGTTCAATTCAGATGTTAGACGGGGCCATCTGAGACCTTCCCTAGAAGTTCTATGAACTCTGGAATTGCTTCTGGCTAACAGAATTACTTAGATAGCCTAGGGTTTACATTTGCAGTAGACACATGGAGAGTTAGTAGAAAAAACAGTGATAAAATAAAACTCAGGGCAGGATGGGGAAGGCCCAGGATAAAGTGGAAAAGAAGAGAAAAAAAATAAGGAGGGGGAGGGTCTTCGAGAGTGGAGAGAAAGATGGGAGGTGGTGATGATTCAGCTTCTGGTCCCTTGGTACTTCCACAAACTGTCGAGAGTGTACACCCCCAGAGACAGGACTCTTATCTCCCTCGATATTTAGGAGGACCGTAGCCACAAATCACCAACAGTGCCCTGTTGCTTGCACATTCTTATCCTGGTTTTAATTTCCTCTACTGGGAAACCTGCAGACACATAACTTTATTCTTACTTGCTGAGATCATCTCAACCTAATCTCAAATGGTTCCCAATCATCTTGGAAAGAGGTGAGGCTTCAAGAAATACAGTGACCCTGATTCTGACGACTGGCACTGCCATGAAGCAGCTGCAGAATGAAAGGGCACGTGGGGCTCTGGGGCAGGGCTTTCGAAGCTGTCACTTTAAGACCATCCTCAGGGCACAAGGAGGCAAGCACACGGACCAGGGTGCAGCAGGCAGGTCAAATAAGGGAAAAGTAGGCAACTGGGAAGAGGAGAAGGTGTGTGGGGACAGAGGCACGGAGGGTGAAGGGGCAGGCAGGAGTATATCAGCAGCACGAACCCACTCACGATTCTCAAAGTAAAACTTATGGAAATCCATCCCCTCCACGAGGTTACCAAGGGCCTCAGGCTCAAAGGAAGTGAGGCCTGGATCACAAATCTTCCTGCAGAAAAAAAAAAAAGAAAGCAGCCTGTCAGTCTTCTATGGGAATTACTTGTCTTTCTTCCTGGTTAGTGGTGTCTGTCCTGCAGCAGGTTAGCTGTGGGCTAGGCTTGAGAGATGGCTAAGATCTTAGGGGCCTGCCTGCTGAGCCATTTTTCTCTGCCCTTTCAGCCTACTGCCAGGACACCACAGGAGGGCTCAATCATAGTCATCTACCTGGAAGGGCTCCCAGATTAGGGGCCTGGTGTTTAACTCAGACACTATGCCCAAGGGCCCAGCCTTCCCTTTTCCCAGGTCCTAGCAGCTTTTTAGGAGGAGGGAAGGCCTCAAGAGACAATTTGGGTCTCAAGGAAATGGGTTTCTACTCACGTGTAGGCCTCAAAGTCCCCATTGTTGATGGCCTCAATCAGTTGTTCTGTGATCTTAATGATCTCCTGTTTTCGCACTGTGGGGAAAAAAAATCCAATGATTTACTGGCATGGGACTGGGGACCTCCCAAGTGACAGAGAGCCCTCCCCAATCCTTTAGAGAATCCCCTGTGATCTCTTTGACAAAGACATCCCTCTTCTCTGTCTTTGAGGCCCTTTGCGGGAAAAGTGAGCCTACCTTTCTCTCCAGCCCCCCTTTGTTGTCTGTAGAGCTAACAACACCTTTCTCCTGAAGCCCAGCCATTAGTTATGCTTCTCTGGCCTTTGCCTCCCTCTCTATCAATAACCAGGATGCAGAAAACACTCTTGCCTTTAACAGCTGAGGAGCCCGGCACATCATGAATAATCTGCCCAGGGTCTGTGTATCCCATCCCCAGCAGATTCAGTCTCTCTAAGAAGCATCTCTTACAACAAAATGGCTGTTTCCACCACCTACTTACTTCTCTCACCTGAAGGGACTCAGTCAGGTCTCAATTACCACCCCCACCTCCCCCAGCCCCAACAGTCACTGTTGTTGAGAACCTAGCCCTGGGCAACAGCCAGCCTGAGAGCAGAATCTAGCCAGGGATGAGGGCTCTAAAAGGATGAACAGAGCCCTCAGATGGATGCTTAATTATCTTCACCCTGCTCATCTCAACTGCAGGGCTTTTCGGGGATAAAGGATCTTGGAACTATAAACACTCTTTTTAAATGGAGCCTCTCACCAGAGAGATGGCTCCGTTTACCCTGGACAAGCCTTGGAAAAGCTCTAAATTTCATATCAGCTCTCACGCCAGGATGTGCCCCTCAGAAAACCAAGACAAGGCTCAGACTGACAGGCCGGCAGAGTTGGTGCCCTCAGAGCCCCCATCGCCACCCCATCCCAAGCCAAGGGACTGCTGGTGACATCCTGCACTCATGGCCACTCACAGGGAGCACCACTATTAGCAGAGGGCACCAGCAGGGTAAGGGAGGGCTCAGACTGAGATTGGGCTAACCCTGACCAGACCCCCAGGCTGGCCCAGGCCACAAGCCTTTCCTCACAGGAGCAAGGGGTTGCAAGACAAATGCGAGCATTAGAACAGCACAACCAAGGGCACAGCCAAAGGTTCAGCCAGGAAGGGACCCCACAGCCATCGGCACCACCAGCGGGGCAGCTCCAGGCAAATAAGCAGCAGGTTAGGGGAACCAACAAGCTCTTTCCACTTTCTAGAGGCAAGCAGGTATGTGTACACACACACACCCCCACACACCACCCCCCAACCCCACCAAACCCATCTGCAGGACCTGACTGGGGCCTTGTGGGTGAAGAGGACTGTGTTTAGAAACTCTAAAAGGATAGATGGTAGGAGTAAAAGAAGCAGGCAAAGGCATCCTTTACACAGATACAACTAAAAATATAAATACAAGCTACCATTAACCAGGCAAGGCATCATATTAAGACATTCTACTATCCCATTTATTTTTCATAACAGTGCTATGAGGTAGGTGCCATTTTATTCCCTCTTTATAGATAAGGAAGCTGAAGCTCTGGGAGGTTAAGATACTTCACACATTCTTGTAGCTAGTGTAGCTGGGATTTAAATTGAGGTCTGTCTCACCCCAAGCTCTTAGTATGATATTATGCTGAGCCTCAGGAAGCACTACATTTCATCCCAACATGGTTTCTTAACTATTGCAATTTCATCATCAACCCCGCTCCCACCACCTTGGACCTGACTTCTGTCTCCGCTTTTCTTCCTGGCTCAGTGCTGAGGCAAGGCCCACTACATAGCCCAGTGGCTTTTTACTCCTTCCCTCCACAGCATGTTCTTCCACCCACTCTTCTTTATGCCTGGTATTAACAGCGCCTCTAGTCAGCTCCCCCACCCAGCAGAAGCTGAGCTTCTGAAGCTTACTAAAATGGATGGCTGGGCTGGGCTGACAGCTCGGGGTGGGGGGTAGGGGAGAGAATCCTTGAGGGGCTCCAGGAAAGCTAGGGAGACGGAAGCCAGAATGTGCCTCCCTCACACTTACTGGCTGAGGAGCAGAGAGAAGGCTGGGGCTGCATGCCTGCAGAGGGGGCTGTTCTGTCCCGGGAGCTCCGTCCTTCAGGCACCGAGCTGCCATTCCCAGTGCGGAGCGGGGCAGCTAGGCAGCCAGGGCAGGGCAGGGCAAGGCAGAGCAGCCAAAACAAACAGAACAAGGCAGGTGAGCGAGCAAGCTGGACAGGACCCGAGCCCATGGCACTGCAGAGCTGGGACAAGGTGACATCTTGGGCTGCTGTGGACACTAGACCACATCCCATGCCGCCGCCTCTGCCAGAGAGGCCTCCCAGCTGAAAGCCCCAGAGAGGTCCACAGACCTGGGCTTGTGGCTTCCAGAGGAGCCTTCAACCAGCCTGTACAAGGACCCTTGCTCTCGGGGAAGATGTTCTAGGAGGCTAGGCTACAAGGTCAAGAGCCTGACAGTGAAGGAGCTGCTTACCCTGCCAGCATTGCCAGAACTGATCTGATCTTAACCCCAGCAGTCCTGGAGGTACTGTTCTTTACTGCCTTATAAGTTTATGCTTTCTATTTTTTTGGTTCCCAAAGGTTTAGTGCCTGCTTATTGCCCCTGGTCATGTTCTCTCAGCAATGTCCTGTGACATTCCTCCATCTTTTCTGAGAGCCTGGCCTAAGGTCACTTACTGGAGGCAAAGGGAGCAATTCAAGGAGGCCAAACCAAAGAGCGGGACAGAGATTCCCAGTGGTCTGGCCCGCCATGCCCTCCAACACCCCCTGGCACTCTGGCCAGGCCCAAGCTTAGGCTGGTAGTCCTCACAAGACCACCAGGACATGGTCAAATGTGGTTCTGATTCTGTCATTCATGCCAAGGCTTTGTGATGAGAGTGGCCAACTTATCCCAATATGCCCAGGACTGTCCTGGTTTTAAAACTGAAAGTTTCACATCCTGGGAATCTCCTCAGTCCTAGGGAAACTGGGATCACTGGTCACCTACTAATGACTCACATTTGTGGGCTACTTCTGTGGAGATTCAAGATGTCCCTGTTGTGGGATGTCACATCATTATCAGCAACGGGAACAGTTCTCTGAGCCCTGGCCCCAGATAGGTTCAGAAAAACCTCTAGTTTAGTTATTCCAGACTTGGGGTCAAAGAAGAGAAGTCTCTTGCCCAGCCCAGCAACAGCAGACAGGGGCCTCATACCTTGGCCCATGGAAAGTAGCTTTTATGCCAAGCCCTCTCCAGGGGTATAAGTAGCTACCAAGCTCAGTTCTGGGGGCAGATAAGGCAAGTACTCCATTGGAGCCAACTGGGACACTGCTGGGATCCCTACTCCACCCAAGGGCCAACACCTACCTTTGAGGTCCTCATCTTCTGTGGTGGTGTTGCAGCTCTCTGTGGAGCCCTGTAGGCCAAAAAGAATGTGTTTCTATACACTCAGGCCCTTGCAAACCAGAGGAGCCAAGAACAGAAGCAAAGTATATGCTCTTATGAAAGATGCAAGCAGGAACCATAGAAGTTTCTATTTTCACCCTTGTTATTCTGACTCTTACAAAACTCTGGATTCCCAAACCCCCTCCCTAGTCTTCTCCAACTCAGTAAATGTACCATCTATCCAGTTATTTCGGCTAACATCTAGAGTCCTCTTCTAGGTTTGATTCTAGGCTAATTCTTCTCTTTCTCTCTTTCCCTCATATCTCAGTTATCCAATTTAAAATAAAATCTGTCAGTTCTACCTTCAAAATAAATCCTGCGTCTTAACCTCTTCTCTTCAAATGCACAGCTACAACCTGATTCCAACCTACCAACATCTGGTACCTGAACTACTACAACAGTTTCCTGGTCTCCCTGCTTCCACACTTGCCTCCTCCCTAAAGTTCTTGCCTATAACATGGCCAGAGTGGTTTGCCAAAGTGTAAATCAGACTGTATCACTCCCCTGATAAGAACCTCTGATAGTTTCTCATCGCTGCTGGAATAAAAGGCAAACTCCTATAAAGTCCTACATAGTAGGCCCTGCTTGGGTCTCCAACTTCATCTCCCTCTTGCCACTCTCCCCCTTGCTCACTACATTCCTAGCTCTGCTTGATTTCTTCTATTCTGCTTCTTCTCTTAGGTACACATGCCAAGCCCCTGCACTTGCAGTTCCCTCTGTCTAGGGCACTCTGCCTGTCTCTCTCCTTCCCGTTGTTTAGTTTTTAGCTAGGATGTTGCCTCCTGAGGAAGGCCCTTCATTAACCACTTAAAGGCTCTGCTCACTCTTTCTCTGTAATTCATGCCATTTTCTCCATAGTACTTATCAGTACTGGATTTTATCTTATTTATTTGGTTCTTATTTTATTATCTGCCTTCCTCACACTTGTGGAGAGGGACTTTTATCTTGTCACCTCTGTAAAAGGAGGAGACCAGGTCATTGAGGGCATAAAGGGGTGAGGCAATGGAGCAGACTCTAGGCTCTGAGTATACTCCTGCCTGTTTTTCTAGCTAATGTTTGCTCTCACTTAAATTTCATGTCATAGAGGAGGATTTTACTAGTATTATCCCCAATTTACAGATGGGGAAACAGAGGTGCAGAGTAGTAGAGTGACTTGTCCAGTGGCCCAGGGTCAGGATTCAAACCCAGGTCTGTCTGACTACAAAGCCCAAGCTCAGAATCACTGAGGTATAACACCCTTCCTGGGAATGGAGCGACAAGCAGGCACACACTACCCATAGCCTAGACTCTGCAAACACCTTGGCCTCGAGATACAGCCTGTAGACTGTCATCTACAGGACGCTTAAACCCAGCTCACCTGTTGCCTCCTGACCAGAAAGCAGGAGACAGGCTCAGCAGCCACTCACCTTGATCCCATCTGTAGCATTGTGCACCACAGTGGTTTGAGGTTCCTGTGAGAGAAGATGAAAATTACCTTCCTGACCTGGGGACAGATGTACAGCTCTTCCCTGAGGGACCCCACCCCTACTCCAGTACCCTCATAGACCCTGTGATGACCCGAGGCCTGCCTACCAGCCATTTTTACAAGACAAAATATCCTGGCTCAACTGGACCCCAGGCAGCTGGAAAACCCCAGATTTGGGGGACAGCATTGGCTGGTAAGAAGGAGAAGCCTGGCACTTAATGGAAGCAGGTACCAGCAAAGCTGAGAGGACAAGCGCCTCTATCCCCAATTCCTGCTAGTTGTGAGTTTTCTTTCCCCATGGGACAAGTACACTGGAAGAGCTGTCGGCTGAGAGCACAGGCCAGGCCCTGACAACAGTGTTCACCAAGGGGTGTGCGGGAGGCAGGGACAAAGGGGAAGTGGACTAAGGTCTTCCAGAAAGACCCAGGATGCGCCCTCCCCCCCCATAAGCTGAGCCCAGAGAGCTGCCTGCTTCACCCACCTTCTGCCTTCCCCAGAGTTCCTGTCCCTACAGCACCATGTCAGGCAACAAGAAGGTCCGCAGGAAGTAGAAGGAATAGCAGGCACAATTACCCCTCCTTCTCTCTCAGTCATCCCCCTGCTAACTCTCTAGTTAGCCACTGCTAGCAGAGGGAGCTCTGAGAGCATACAGTGCTCCTTGGATGAGCCCAAAGAGAACTCAGAAAGCACTGGCAGCATGGGGCTCTCAAGGAACCCAGAGACCTCAGCACCATCCAGAGGTGGGAGATCCCAGCCCTGTTTCCTGTTCATGGCTTTGCAAAGGAGAGGCTGAGGCAGGTTTTATAAGGAGGCCACCAAGAACTGATGTACAAGTCCCAAGAAAGCTCCTACCCTCTCCTTTGATAAGTAACTCACCTTCCCGGCCCCCACAGCAGACCCACTGGAGGCCCAACCTGGGGCTGGGAGGTTTAGCTGAGAGCCCTGATCACTCTTCCCCCCAACAGCGAAAGGAGCAGGAGCAGCAGTTCTGCAATGCAGGACGGAGCATGGCCAAGCGGGACAATGAGGGAGAAGGGCCTATAGGGCAGTACACAAAGTAGCCTGCTCTACAGGGATAAGAAAGGAAAAGGGCCGAGGAGGCCGAGGAGGGAGGGCAAGAAGAGGAAGCAGGAAGGAGCAAGAGGCAGCCAGGGGCAGGGGCGGAGAAGCTGTAGTCAGGAGGTACCATGGCCGTCTGCAAGGGCGCGGGCTCTTGGGCTGGGCTTACGAGACTGTTTTTGTTGTTGCTCTGTGGCTGAGACAAGAAAACAGATGATTTAGTTCCTCTAGAGTTACCAAAGCTGCTCAGATTTGACTCCCAGACCTCCCTTGTCCCCTGGCCTGGCCTGGAGGAGCTAGGCCTGAGGTGGCCTCCATAACACTATGCGGATGGGAATAACAGCTGGAGAGATGATCAGAGAAGGGAGTATTTGTAGGGGCCCAGAGACTTAGCTCTGGAGGCATCTTCAATGTGGGACCAGCCCAAAGACTTGTTTTACAGGATCTCTCCAGAAATCTCTGCTCATGCCAGATGCCATGTCATTGCACAATCATATTTCACCCAAAGAAATTCAGGATCTTCTTCTTACTTTATAGCGGGAAAGGAGGGGGGTTTCTATGAAAGCAGAACAAAATTCAGAAATTCTGGGTTCCCTATCTGTGGGTAGACTCTTGCTGCCCTTTCAACCTGCCACCTGCATTTCCTTCCCCTTAAAATACCAGCTTGAAGCCTGATCTAAAAAGAAGAGGAACAAGAAGAGAAAGAAAATCTGGCCTAGGAATGGTGTCCAGAGAGGAAAGGGGTGGAATTTGGCTTTGGATACAAAATGTATCTACTGACCCCAGGAAGCAGGACAGAGCTACAAAGAGCGTCAGGTGAATCCAGGTGGGGGCTGTGGCTGCAGTCCCAGAACCTGGCCCCCAGGAAAGAGCAGGCCAACACTCCTAACAGCAGCAGACTATTGGGGTATCTCCTTGCCTTTCAAAATGTTACACTGAGTGGCACAGCAAGGGACTGGGGTCGGAGGATGGCCAGGAAGGAAGGAGGCTGATCTCCAGGGCGGGGAGTCCTATCAACGCTCTCTGCCTCTTACAATCCCCTAACCAAGGTACTAAGTCTCACAGGGAGTCCCAGTGGAGCTGGTGACCACCAAAGAGCAGCCTGATGCCTGCAAGTTCTTCAAAAGGCAGAGAGACAAATGTGTAGTTACCATCTTTGTGCAGGGCGCAAGTGGGGACACACTGACAAATAGGACGTGCTCCTTTCCTAAGACACACACGGAAAGTTATCCAGACTGTCCTACTTCTTCTTGCCTGGAGGCCTCTTTTATGACCCTTTGGACAAGACCTGAAGCTGTCCACCCCTAGCTTGCTGTCAATAGCTGAGAGGTCCCCAAACCCAGGGCTAGGCATGGAATCTAAAGCCAGGCACCAAATGCTACAAGACTCCACTGAACTCTGCAGGCTGGAGAAGAGGAGTCCCAGGAGTAGTCAGGATGTGGGTCTAACCTCACATCAGCTCTGCTCTCTTCCATTCTTCCCAGGAAGTAGCAGAGCTCTCCTAGCTCAGCTGCTGACATTGATCTGTTTGGGGCTCATTGGAGACTGACCTGCCTGCAAAGCCCAGCTGAGACAAAGACCCTGGCAAGGGAAAAGGACTCCAGGGTGTACGTAAAACCTGCCATATCTGCAGAGGGCTGAGATGTCACCCAGGCGGCCCTACCTCTGGCTTTAATGGATGGTTTCATAATAATTCAGGCTGCTGTGTTCCCCTTGATGCCCTGTGTCCCATGAGAAAGAAGATGCATTCTCTGTAGTCTTTCAGCTGTTTCCCCTGAGGGCTGGGTGGGAAGGATGAAACATTGGGCACAGCCTGTTAATAGGCACTTGCACAAGTGAAAAGGCCAGGAGAGTGAGGCTCAGAGCCATGAGCCTACAACCAACTCTTCTGCCCACCACACAGATGCCCACTGGGCTGCCAGTCTGTAGGAAGTGGCTGCTCATGCCCAGTGAGCAGGGCCTCTCCTCCTGAGCGACATGAGTGAGGGTCTCACCCTGTGCTTGCCACTTGGCCCCAAGTCCCTACCAGCTTCACTTCCTGCCCTGGGCTACTGGAGGCAGTCCAAGCTCTGCAGCAGGGGGTGCCATACCACACATTCCAGTGCCCATATTTTAGGCCACTGGGTGACCATGGGCAATGGCCCCCACCTGGCAGGACAGGCCACACCTGCCCACACATCACAGACATGCAGTGAGGATGAGTGAAGCACACGCACACGGCAGAATGGGTTTGTGTGGCTGGCAGGCGGGCGCAGGCAGCATGGAGTAGGCGGATGGGTGGGCAGGCAAGGCTCACCATTAGGTGCACGCTGGAACTCGACTTCCTTTTCTGGACACACCACAGCAAAAGGGAAAGAGAAGGGGAAAGAGAAGCACAGAAACGCTGCAGGTTAGTGTACCAGCGTGGGCTCTGCCTCAGGAGAAAAGAATGGAAGGAGGAGACCTGGAGTCCAGCACCAGAAGGGTTAAAACAGCACCTAGACTGCCAGGCACACACACCCCTCCAGACCCTGGGAGAGGAAGAACTCCTTTGCTGTCAGGTTCACAAACACAGATTTAGTATGTTCTGAGATGTCTCGGCCTTGATCAGAGAAAGCTTCTTAAGTAGATTAAGTCACAAATCTATGGGGGTAAGTAACTTTTGCTGCCAATTTATAAGTTTGGGCTTATAAGGCTAGCTCACCTCTAAAGTTATTTATTTTCTCTCATTACGAGGTCTGCCTGAAATTCAAGTGAGCAGCTACCAGGTAAATAGCTAAAGCTACTCTAGGTCATCCTCAGCTCTAATAATAACATTTGACTTCTGAACCTAGACTTTTCACTGGCCCCCTAAACTGCTTTTCAGATAAAGATGTGGAGCTTTTGAAAATCATCTGGCAAACAGTTAAATTTTGGCATCCCTTTCTTTGTTGGTATGGCCATGCTTGTTAAAAAAATTTCAATGTTTTATTGCATTTTGCAATTAATGGGAAGTGGAAAAATAGGAGTGCTGGTGATTAAAAGGGCAGTGATCACAATGACACAAAGATGTAAACCATGTGGAATGCTGAAAGCAGTGCTTCCTTAGCCTCAACCAGATGCTCAAGGACTTTATGTTCAGATGTGAAATAGGAGCAGAAAAATAAAGACCACATGGAACACTGAAAATACATCTCAGAAGACTGTGTCTAAAAGGTAAAAGGTAATCAGGAATTTTATAATTATCTTGCTGGGAGACAGAAGTCCTCTTGTAACACGTCTGTCTGTCGCTTGATTATTGCATATTCATTTAACAATATCCAACAAATATTTATTGAGGGCTGTTCTAGGCACAGTGAACATGTCAGAGGAATGTTCCTGCCCTCAAGAAGCTGACACTCTACTTTAGAAGACATTTTTTGGAATGTATTACATTCAAAAGGAGACTACAAGTATTTAAAAGAGTGGTCCATAATTTAGAATTAGCTCTAAAGAAAAAGAAAGTAAAAATATAATTAGGCCTCTTTTGCATTAGCCTGTCATATATACCCAAACAGAAGAGGAGCATTTACTTCCAAAATTATCTTTCAAAAAGAGAGAGTTGCCTCACATTCATATATACATGAATTTCCATAATGCCTAGCAAAGTGCCTTCAAGTTAGCATACAATCAACAAACTCTTGCTGAGTTGAACTGGGTTTGCTGATTCTGGTTTCTCCCCAGGCTAAAACAGAGTACAGGTTTCTAACTTGCCCAGAATCCCATCAGTGAGACTCTGTAGGGGCAATGACCAGGCCCAGTCTTGGCTCTTGTGATGTCCAGGGGCTTGTGGTCAGTGCAGGTGGCTTTTACCTGGACCTTGCCTTAGGCAGAACACTCTCAGCTGCCTGCTCCACCAAACAGGGAATAAGTTCCCAGCTTTCTCGTAGCTGGCTCTCTTTCCCCAAACTGTCCTGCACAGAAACCTGAGATAATCCTTTACTACCCAAGGGTTAGTTTCTACTGGGTGAGTGGACTTCTTTCAGTTCCTCTCTCCATCCTTTCAGGGTTTTGCTCTCAGCCATGCACAGCTGGGCTCCTTCTCAATCAGCGCAGCGCAGCATTGTTTAAATACCAGATCATTTTTAAAGAACTCTCTCTCACTTTTATTTAAAAATTAAATACTTATCTAAAATTTTAAACCAGAAAAGTGTTCAAACCTCCTTCCCATACTTAACAAACAAATATTCAAACAGTACTTAAATAAATAACTATATCCTTTTCTTTCTCTCATTCTTTTATTTTTAAAGATTGGATGGCCATCCTGGCCTGGGATTAGCAGAATGCCCAAATTGTCTTCAACTAGGGCCCTCTTGGGATCTGGAGAGTTTGTGGCCCCTCAAGTCTTATCCTCATAAGTGGCTCACATTCTTCCACAGACACCTTCAAAGAAACCTAACCAGAATGTGAAGTCCCCAAATTCACGAGCAGAATGTAGACTCAGTGCTCAAACCAATGCTAATATTCAAGCATCTTGTGAAAGCTTCTGGACAGTGAGAAAGAAACCTCCCTATGACTTTAAGCAGCAGGAACTGGGAGGAAGGTGGAGTCTACAAGAAAGATCCAGGATGCTGACATCTCAGGATCTTCTCAGCAACTTCACAGGTTATCACTTCCACTTTCAAGAAGGCCCAGAAAAATTGAACCCCACACATTTTGCTTTGTCTTCCCCTTCCACAGTGCTTTCATCCAACCGCCCCATTAATTGTTGTACACATGTTCCTGATTATGAAAGGACTGCAGCCACATTACAAACAATTTGGAAAAGAGAGAAGAGGGAAAAAAACCCCATAATCCTATCACTCTTGCCAGTCTTTTTTTTTTTTCTTTAAAGATTGGCACCTGAGCTAACAACTATTGCCAATCTTCTTTTTTTTTTTTCTGCTTTATCTTCCCAAACCCCCCATACATAGTTGTATATCTTAGTTGCAGGTCCTTCTAGCTGTGGGATGTGGCACGCTGCCTCAACGTGGCCTGACGAGCGGTGCCATGTCCGCACCCAGGATCCGAACCCTGGGCCGCCGCAGCAGAGAGCGTGAACTTAACCACTTGGCCACAGAGCCAGCCCCTGCCAGTCTTTTCTTATACTATTTAAAAATGTGATTATAAGCTATATACAAGTTTATGCCTTACTTTTAAAATAAATAGTATTTTGATTTTTATTCTGATTATCAAAGTAATGCACACTGTAGGTGAAAAATGTAGAAAATACAGAAAAATGTTTAAAATAAAAGTTTCTCAAATTCCCATCGTCCAGTGAAGTTACCATTAACACTTCGCTAGGTTTTCTTCCAGTTCTTTTTCTATCCACATATATACTGAATATAATCATGTTAATATTCATATTTAATCTACACGGTTTTTTAAAAACAAAATTTAGACAATAGTGTATGTACTGCTTTATATCTCACTTTTGCCACTTACTATAAAACACTTCCATCTTATATAGTTATGAAAATTAATAACTTTGTAATGGTCTATTAAATGGATTTCCCATAAGTATTTAGTCATTATTTTATTCACGTTTGAGATTGTCTCCAATCTTTTCCCAGTTATAAATAATGTCATACTGAATGTTTCTGCTTTCAGTTTTTCCATATTTTGAATTATCTCTTTAGGATAAATTCCCAGAAGTAGAATTAAAGGGTAAAAAAGGTAGGGACATTTTTATGGCTTTTGACACACATGCTGTTTCAGAAGGGGCCATTCCGATTTACACTACTATCACGAACTTAAGAGTCAAAAAATGGCAACTTGTATTTCTCTAATACTAGTGAGGCTGAACATCCACATTTGTTAACCAGTTCTACTTCCTTCCTCTTTTTCAGATTGTCAGTTCATCTTCCTTGACCACTTTTCTACTGTGTTTTAGGGGGATTCTTATTTATTAGAGAAAGCTCTTTTGTATAAAAATATTAACTCCTCCTGTTGCACCTACTGTGAATATTTTCCCCAATCTGTCTGTTATCGGTCTTTTCATTTTGGTTGGTCATTCCCTTCTTAAACACTTGCATTTTAGCCTCTGGTCCCACCACTATATTCAGTATTTTGGTATGCATAAAACTCATCTACTGAGCACATATCAAGGTCAGACACTGGGCTAGGTTTCCCACATATGTTCTCATTTAAAGCAATTTATCTAATGATTCTGTTTGCCTAGCCCTCATCCTTCTCAGCATTCCGTAAGGTCCGACATTGTTGCACACCTCTGTTCTTCCTCCACCTCTTTGTTCTTTCTCCATTTCCTTTGCCAATTCCTCTTCTTCTTCCAGCCCCTTAATAACAGATAACCCTGAAATTTTGCCTTTCCCAGACTGTTAAACCTTTATGTGCTTTGGATTCATATGGAGGGAGGAGAGTATTATCAAAATTCAGATTCTGCCTCCCACTCAAGGCTTCCTGAATCTGAATTCCAGGCTAGACCCTGGAATCTGTGTATTTCTAACTAGCTCCTTAGGCTAATCTTACATGGCTGTACCTAACACTCATCCTTGAGGCTAGCACCTAGAAAGTTCTCCGAGAAACCTGCCCTTAATGGCTCCTTTATCCATCCTCTACCACCATCTCAGCTGTCACTGCTTTATTTCCAGTCCTATTTTGCAATCACTCTTGGCTTCAGCTATACAGAAGCTACTGAAGTTCCTAGAGTCGTCATGCTGTTTCAAACTTGCGCATCTTCACATGCGCTATTCCCTCTGCCTGAAACATCCTTCCCCTTCCTCTCCCTTCCTTAACCTGGCAGAATCCAACTAGACCTTCAAACTCAGTTGATGGGCCATCCTCTTCAGAAAATTTCCTGTTCTGCTTCAGATGCTCATCTCTCTGCTCCCCCAGCACCTGCCCTGTGCACACCTCCCTTACAGACCTTACTAGACCACACGTGAGCTGGTAGTTTCCCTGTCTCTCTCTCACTGTGAACACCTTGAAGGGTGGATTATGTTGCTGCCTTCCCAGCTCCTGAGACACAGAATTGGCTGAGTGAGTGGACTCAGGTGACTCACTCCAGAGTCCTTATTTGCATGTCTAGTGCTGACCTCCTCCCTGGGCTACACTAGGTATTTCCCAGCAACTTTAAAGACCTCTCCACCACCCAAGTGGTGACAGATCTCCCTCCATTTGTCTCTCAGTCTCAATGTGGTCAAAACAAAACTTCTCTTCCCACCAAAATGGGCATTCCTTCACAACTACTCCCATTTCTAGCAGAGATATCACCATTTCTTTTAACATTCAAGGAACTTTGACATTATCTTTGATGGATCCTCTTTTAGTCCCCCATATCCAATGTGAACTTCCTTTGACATACATCTAATCAGAACTTATAACCAATTAGATCCCAGCATTCATGGGTATGGCTGGACCAATTACCCGCTGGCAGCACCTATTCCAATTGCTTGATCTCTATGCTCTTCTGGTGGTAAAGTACTTTGAACATTAACCCTTTCTATTTCTAAAGTACCTTTTCTTCACCCTACACCCAGATTATAACAAATCCTAACTGATGCCTCTGTGTCTAGCTCCTACCCTCTTCTATTTGCCCTTACACTTTTACCCAAATCTCAAAAACGTCACTCTTACCATAGCCCTCCTGCTCAGTGGTCTATGGCATTTCTACTGGTCTAACACACAAACCTCCAATTCCTCTACTCAAACAGATTAATCTAGCTGTATTTTTTATATCCCACTACCACACACCCCATGTTCCAGTTGGGCAGAGAACATCAACATGTATAATAGAACCCATAAAAATATTGTTTTGATGTTTTTAAGTTACAGAAGTAACACATTCTCATTTACTTTGTACAAAGTAAAAAACAAAAGGTCATCCTCTTCCCCTGTCCTCACCTCCAATCCCATTCTCTAGAGGTAATCACTGCCTTGGTTCTAATCTTCTTACATCCTTTAAGCTTTCTCCCATAAGCTTTTCCCCAGAAGCTTCTTGGACTGAACTATCCCATGTAGGATCCAGTACCATATACCATTCAGTGCTTAGCTGATTCCAGGTGTCCATTTTCTTCTTGAATTAACCTTGCAACTTCCTAAGGTTAGACAAAAACTGTATCGCCTCTTATACCTCTTGTGTGTCCCTAGACCTGAGTTCAGCACCGGGCTTCTGATATGTACTTACTAAATATTTTGTAAAGACTGGCTGATTCTAGCTTCTTTCCCAGATAGAAATATGCAAAATCACTCTCCAACTAAACCCGCCAGCTTTTCCAACTTGGCTCCACCCATCTAGCCCATGTCCCTGTAACTGGGGGCTGCCAGTCAACCCCAGCTCCATGTTAGCAGGTGTGTGCGGAGCCCAAGCTCCCCTCCTTGGGGCAGAAGTACACAGAAGCAGGCATGCAGAGAACAGAGAATGAGAAAGGGGTAAGGGGAAGGGAATGGGGCACACGTGTATATCTTAGCTGGGGACATAAGATTCTAGGGAAAGGCCCAATTTAAACTTTCACTGGAATTTCATGGTTTGAAATTCTCTATGGCGTAAACTGGTAGACTTCAAGACAGCATGAACTCCTATCCAATGTCCCAGCCCCAGGCCCCTTTCTGCCCCCAAAGCATCTACATAATACCTTGGGCCCTGTGAGGACCCCCAGCCACCTCTCCTCCACCTTGGCAAAGCAGCCACTCCCACTAGAGCTTCCTGCTGGTCCCTGTGGGCCCTGTTCCCTCCTCTTGCCCTGATGTCCCAAGAAAAGCTCCCTCACCAAATGTGAAGGAGCTTTGATACAACGCATCCCTCGCCTGTTTCTGAGGAGCTTATGCCTTGAGAAAGTTTAAGACACTTCTACTTAGTGGCATCTGAACTGAGTTCTGGAACTGCTTTGGAGAGAAGGAAAAAAACAAAAAGATAGTGGCTTCAGGTTCCAAGCCCTGTACCCTGAGTCAACCAGGCAAACTGCTTTCATTTGATAAAAATAAAATTAAAAAAAGATTAACCACAGGACCTGAAAAATCCAGAGAGTCAAGCACTGGAGACGAAGCTTGTGTCTGGAAGTCAGGTTCAGGACTCAACTCTAGTAAACTATAATTTAGATCCCTTCCCCTGAGTCTTTGTGATCAAGCTAGGGTCAGGAGAAACATGTCTCCCTTCTGCCCTCTCAGGCCAGTGGAACCTGCTGTTCTGAGCACAAAGGTTTCTGGTTTAAAGCAGAAAAGCAAAGATAGGAAGCTTCCCGGGGAAAGGGGGAACAAGGTGTCAAGAGTTCCCTGTAGTGACAGTTGGGAGGGAGAGGCCAGTCTCAGGCTGGAGTAGTGGAGACACCTACCTTCACACCACCGTCTGACTTCTTGTTTAATAGGCTTTTGGCAGCTGTGAAAACAAAGAGGAAAATCAAGTCTCCTGCATTGTACCCTCTCCCCAACCTGAAATCTGGTAGCTGGATCCTCAAGAGACTGCTGTGTCTGACAAGGGGCCAGGAGTCTCCTGAAACCCTTGGAAGAGGCCCTTCCTGACAGCCTCAAAGCAAGAAGGGCATCTCAAGCAGCATGAGACTCTCTGGGTGGCACCCCAGGATCTCCTGGAAAGGGGCTCAGCAGAGACAGTGACACACTATGCTTAGGAGGAGAAACCACATTCAGTATCGGAGCTGCCTGGGCCATTGGGAACTCTGCCTTTGACAGCTTCTACCCAGGCCTGGCAACTGTGCCAGGGTGAAAGGTGAGGGCTCCGTCCCTAGATGCCATGGAGTTTCTTGGGACGGCCAAGCTGGAAGGATGCAAGACATCTCCTGAGTGTTCTCAAGAAACAAAAGTGTCACAGTTTACGAAGGAGACCAGATGTGAGGACAGACAGACAGACAGAGACACAGACCAGGACCACCTACAGGAGGGTTTTGCCAGGGGGTTGAAGCCTTGACTGGGCAGGTCCTCACCCAGACCCAGTTACTGGGTCCTATCTGCCACCCTTTCCTCAGCGTCCACTTTGTGGACCCACTGAGCAGGAAGGACTGGGCAGAATAATGAGGTATTAAACAGATTCTATCCAGGCACAGGGTAATGCTCAAAACTGATGAGCTCTGTGCAGGAAGACTGGTGATGCCTGCTGGCCATAAAGGCCACAGGAAGGGAGCAGACAGTGGATGAGAGTCTGGGAGGTGACAGAATCAGCCCAACTGTCTGATCTACCTGGACTTTGCTGGGTTTGCATCTTGGTTCCACCACTTGCTAGCCGTGGGATCTTGAGTGAGTTTCTTAACCTCTTTGAATCTCAGTTTCTTCCTCTATTGGAGGGGATCCAATGGGATCATGCAGAGTGCTTATTAGCACATAGCAAGTACTTTAAGTACTAACCGTTGTCACTATTGCTGCCGTTCTTTCCTTCAGGTGCCCATTCCTACCCAAGCTGAGTCCCACCTCTCTCCAGTGAGAATAGAGGTCCTTCCATCACAAGAATTCTGACCCCCAAAAACGGCCTTTGGTCCCATCTCCAGTCATGCTGGGGTGATTTGAAACTTATATTTTTAATGTGTTTACTACTGTGGCCTGACCACCTACTGTGTTAAGTGCTTTACATACATCAGAGTTCTCAACTCTGCCTGCCCACTAGAATCACCTGAGGAACTTAAAAAAAAAATGCGTATTCTTATTCCATGGCCTAGAGATTCTGATTTTATTTGTCTGGGGTAGGGTCCTGGCATTAGGATTTTTCACAAGCTGTCCTACACAGGCAGAGTTGAGAGCCATCAACATACATGATCTTAATCATCGCCGTGTTATTTATCAGCCCCAGTGAAGAGATGAGAAAACTAAGGCTGACGTGACTTGTTCAGGGTGTGGCAGGGTTAAGATCCAAACCCAGGAATGGCTGCCTCCACAGCTTCTGCATTCTATAGCCTTTCAAACTTTCAGGGCTGCAAATGCCAGACTTCACAATTTTGAGGGCCTGGTTTCCTCTGTGGGGTCTCCCACAGTCCTAGCACTGGGCAGCTCCAGGCCATGCCCAGGGCTGTCCCTGGGGGCCACCTCTGGCTGCAGCCCTCACAGGCAGGCCAGGACCATCTGGAGGAAAGCCTTCTGCTGCCCAGCTCCATGTCCCCAGGCTATTGCCTCCTGAGAGTTGGCAAGCGCCCAGCATGCATGGCTGGTTAGGGAGCTCCGTAACACCAATGCGCTCGCAGATGCCAAGTTAGGTGGTCTGTCTGGCATGCCCATCTCAGCCCGCAAGCATGGGACTCGCCTCCCTGGTGAGTGGGCCTGGCATGCTGGCCCTCCTGGTGGGGTGGCAGGGAGCCGAGGCAGGCGGTCGGGGAGGACTCATGCCACGTACCTTGCCCGGCCAGGCCGGCGGCGCTCGCGGCAGGCGAGGCGGGGGCGGAGCTCTGCCTGCCAACTGAGGGGATACAATCTCTCAGTGCACAGAGCTGCCGCAAAGCCACGGGGGCCAGTCAGCAGCGAGCATGCCCCAGCATGAGGCGCGAGAACCCGCTGGCCGCCCACGCACAGCAGGGCCCAGGCGGCGTGGCCAAGCCAGCCGAGCTGGGGGAGCGAAGGCGCTGGTGGCAGGCTGATGAGCAGGTGCAGCCAACCCTGCAGCAGTCTGGGGACCTGAGAGGACCAGGCTCAGACAGGGTGTGCGGAACACCACGGCTCCAGCAGCTGTCCCACGACCACCTCAGGTGAGGGCCTACAGGTAACAGCCTGACTTGGTGAGAGGCGGCATCCTTTCTGAGGTAGCCTAGCCCTAGCTGAAGACTGCAAAAAAACTGAGTTTCACTTTCAGACCCTCCTCCTTAGGGGAACTGAATGAAGACATTATCAGAGAGCCTGAAGCAGGGGTAGCTCTTTCCTCTGGTCACATTCCAAACAGTAGAGAGACTGGCACTTGGGGCCCAGGGAGGGTCCCCAGTCCTTGTGCAGCTAAGTTCACTGATGCTCTGTGTTCGCTCCACATCTGCCAGCTCCTCAAA
This sequence comes from Equus asinus, assembly GCF_041296235.1. NCBI lineage: Eukaryota > Metazoa > Chordata > Mammalia > Perissodactyla > Equidae > Equus > Equus asinus. Next base: position 62,186,877 of record NC_091791.1, read on the forward strand.
GACACAGGTCACTTTCCCTCTTCAAGGCAGGTAGCCAGGAGAGGCAGCTTTTCTCGACCTGTATTTCACAGTGTTCTGAGGGTGAAGACGCCGAAGACAAGAGCCCCCAGAAAGAAAACAAAGGCTGCTAAAGCAATACATTCTAGAAGCCCTGATTTCACCATTAGCCAATCTGCTCAAGTCCAGGGCTAAGCTGCACCCATGATTCGGGGTCCAGAAAACAGCCTAGCTTGTTCCTAAAAAAACAAACAGGTGCTCTTTCTTCATTATAATACCTGTAGACACCTCTTTCTGCAGAAGCTTCTGGAGACAGGCTCTGTCCTCACCTGTCCCAGAGTCAGGGCAGAAGAGGACATCCTGGAATGCTTGCAGCATTTTTTTCTTGTCTCCTCTGACCCAGGGCAAAGTCAGCTCAAAGGCCAGACGAGATCTAGACATCAAGGACAGGAGGTTCTTTAGGGATGAGTGAAAGTGCTTTGTCCTAACAGAGACCAATTTCCTAAAACCAGGACAGCGATTTCCAAAAATGGATGGTGAAAGGTTGATGTGGAGGTCTGAGGCTACAGGACAGGGCACATGCTATTGATTTCCCAGTAGCCTGTCTTACAATTTCTTCCACTCAGAGAGAACAGATCACCATTCCAGGATCAGCACAGAAATGCCCTTAAGCATCCTCTAGAAAGGCTCTTAAACCCAGAAAGTAGAAACTGCAAGTAATTAGAGGACAAGAAGCATGATGTGGGACTATAGCTCTATCTCTGTTGAAGGCAGTCAACTGTGCCCTCCTGTGCTCACTTGTGAGAGGGGAACCCAGAGCCACAGCCTTCCCCTTTTGGGCACCCACAACACAAGAAGGAGCCTCAAATCAAGGTCATAGGGGATAAGCCTGAGGCAGGACAGTCCCCCAGCTCACTCTCCAGTACTGACCCTTTGGAGCCCTGTGGCTCTCGCTCAGGCTAGAGCTCACGAAGCCCCAGGTCTTCTTGCCTGCAGCATCCTCAGAGCCAGGGCCCTTACGTCACCTGGAAGCAGTACAGATGAGCCTACTGGGGCTTGAGCTCAAGGGAGCAACCTCTGCCCAGAATGGCTGCCCATCCGAGCCTCCCACACAATCCCCTCTTCATGGCAGTGCGGAAGGAAAGCAAGGGAGGGAGTCTTGTTATGAGAATGAGAAAATGGGTGTCTTGAACCAAAACAGTGGGACTGGGAGTTAGGGGGAGGGAAGACTAGAGGAAAAGGCAAGCTGGGAAAAGACCTTTCTGTCTTCGGTTGAGTCCTGTCTTTAATCTCTTCCTTACAGAAAAGCCACTGTGCTTCCCAATTGCGGGCAAACAATGATGGGGGTGGGGGTGGGGAGGATGGAGTGTCTTGCATCTTAAAAAGAAAATGTCAAATATGATTTACAAATCACAGGTCCCAACTCTCCCAATTCCTCAGAAGAATTTAAGCAAGTTCCTTTCTCTCCGCCCTGCTGGTCTCTATTTCTTCACTTTTACAGCTGGTATCACAGAAAATATTTTAAGCACAGTCACTGTAAAAGGTTTAAATGCTTGGAATAGCTTCTATTAGTCATCTCTACTCGGACACAATGAAGTAAGTAGAGATCATCCCAGTTGGCAAATGAATTGTGGCAACTGAGAAGACTGACTACACTTCATCTCTTTCTTTTCCCCAGCACATCCTCCAACACCCTACCGACTGTCTAAAATCTTAAAGTGCTGAGAGTCTTCAGAGAATTAAATAAGAATCCCCAGGGACAAGGCAAATGAGAGGCTGAGCGGGCTACTCCTTGAGAGGTTCTAGGGAACAGAGTTCATAAATCTGAAGTCAAGTGAAGCCCCCCAAACCTCAGGTTACAGAACTCAGCAGTAGCAGCCCCTCAAAACAGGATCCTCATCATCTTGGTCAAGGCGATGCCCAAGACATCCAGCACTGGGTTGGTAATGCCCCGTTCCGACCCACTCACCTCGGTGGAATTAAAGTGCACAGCTGTGAAAACATACCTGAAAAGTTCCTGGAGACAAGCATGGTCGTGAGGATGGCACCCTGGGGAAAGAAGAGGGTCCTGTGAATTCAACTGGACTCTACAAAAGCATGGCCTGGTCTCAGGCAGAGGGCAGCTGCTGGCTAGAGCCTGAGGACATCAGGTTTCTGGGGCCCTCCAACATGTACAACCTTCATACTTAGCTCCAGCCAGGAGGGAAGCTTCCTTCTGTGATGGGGCAGGGAATGCACTGTCAAAAGGTATGATTTCAGCATGCTGGCAGCCCGGAAGACAAGACTCACCTTCAGTTTTCTCCGGGCGTTGAACTTGCGCAAGCACTCCACTGTCTCTTGACGATGCATCATGGATGCCACTGTGGATCGTTGCTGGAAGCCAAACAGACAGGCCTGTGAGACCCCAGCCAGATCCTCTGCCACTCACCATAGGCCCAGCACTGATGGCTGTGCTCAGCCATCCTAGAGTTGCTCCAAAGAGAAAATGAAGTCATAGATGTGAAAATGCTTTTAGAATAAAAGCACCACCCAAAACTCAAGGTTATGTAAGAACAATAATGTGAACATGAAAACACCCCTGATAATTGATGCTAAATGAGAGCGTCTGAGAGAGCACTCTACTCTTCCTTGGGAAATGGAAGCTACAGAACGGAAGAGAGTGTCCTGTGTGTTGTGATCCTCTTGCAGTTACTCCTTCTACTACCGTACACTGTGCATCTACTGCATCCAGATTCTGAGCAGTCAGAGAACAGACAGAGCTCCTGCTCTCTACAGACAAGGTTCATTGCTCTCAACACACCCCAACAAGGTCCTGAATGAAGCTGTCATCTGAGAAGCTAAGGGTCTTGACCTTTTGGATGGGAATTTTTCTTCAATGTATAACTTCCTTCCTCCTTAAACAGAGTCCACTGGAAACGATTTATATTGCCTTGATGACTCAGGGTCATGAACACAAGTATCGATCATTATTTCATATCATAATACAGTGATGTTCTCAGGGGCTACTGAGATATATAGGATGGTGGAGGCTGGGGCCCACAAAAATGACCCCCAGAGTGTAATATTTTCCCAATTCTTGAGTGCCTGTTTTAAGTTTCTCACCTCCTCCCTTTGCTGCTGGTGTCTCAGCCAGTCTGCTAGAAAAATAAATCCTACAACATGCAGCCCGGTGCCCACAACCCCACAGGGCCGCCCCACAATCCTCCCCCTCATCCCTGGACCACTCCTTTTCCTAGTTCCCAAAGCAACTCTCCCAACCTTTTCTACCTTCCCCGAGTCTTGTATTTCACCTCCTTCTTCAAAGTGTAAATTTCTCCACAAAAAGAAATCAGAGATAATCAAGCAAAGAACTCCTCCTTCAACATTAGCCTCCACCCCACAAGCTGATTTTCACCCCCCTGCAACCTAAACCCGGGTCTCAGAAGTTTCATCCCTCATATCCAGTGTCGACCCCTTGACCTGGGCTTGGGAGCCCCCCTCTCTTTTGCTATCCAAACCTTTGCTTCCTTAATTACTGAATATTTTTAATCTCTTATTCTGGACTATATGCTTCTCTGCAGTCTATACATCATAATCAAGCCTTTCCCTAAATAAAATCTTCAACAAAAATGAAAAAACCCCTGACTCATCTGTCTTCTTTAAATAGTACCATTTTTTTCTCTTTTCACCCCCATTCCCTCTTCACCTCACCAAAAACAGGCTTCGGTCTCTCTCACAACATTGCCTCTATCATTGAAATAACAAAATATTGGCTTCTAATTGGTCAGAGCCAATGGACTTTTTTCCATCTTTATCATGGACTCTGAAGCATCTGACCACAGAGGCTCCCTTATTGAGACTTCCTGTTTCTTAGGATCTCCTGCTCCTGCTCCTCCTCCTACCATGGAAGTTCTCATTCTCAGTCCCCTTTGCTGGCTCCTCTAACTCTCCCTGTCATTAAATGCTTGTGTTTGGTGGCCATCTCTTCTCTTATGAAGCAATACAAGCCCCCAGTAAGAATTCGATCAGCAGAGAAATGATTTATCTATTTCTACAGCTTAAACATCACCCATACAGAAATAACTGCCACCTGCATTTCCAATTTTTAACTTCTCTTCTAATCTCTAGAACCACATTTATAACTACTGACTGAATGTCTCCAGCTAGAGGTCCTGACACGACACTCAATATGTACAAAACTAAAATCATCATCTTTTCTCACAAACTGGCTCCTCCTCTGGGTTTTCTCTGGGTCAGTAAATGGTACAACCCTCTGCTCAGTTACCAACTCAAAACATGACAGTCCCCATCGATCCCTCTCTCTCCTTACCCCCCAAATCCAACTGGTCAACTGGTCCAGCTGACTCCTTTTGATTCTATCTCCCAAATGTCTCTCAAATTTGTCCACTCCTTGCCATACTACCCACTCTCCAATCATTATCCTTAGCTTAGATCTCATCTGGTCTTGCTTAGATAATTACAACAGCTTCCTAAGCTCTCTGTCCCCAGGCTCTTTCTTCTTTAATTCCATTTCCTATACAGCTTCCAAAGTTATCTTTCTTAATTGCACATTTCATTCCCTCTTTGAAGCCCTTGAATGCTTCCCTATGCTTTCACAATAAAATTCAAACTTAGGCAGAAACTTTTATGTCATGAACTCTTTTTGGCTTCATTCTCTTGCATTCCTGTAATCATACCTTCATCTACAACCAAACTACTTAACATTCCTTAAACTTGCCACAATTTCCCAGGGCCTCTCACTATGGACCATGCTAACCTCTGTTTGTAGGTTATCATCCTGGGGAACTCCTAGTCATGTGCCGAGAACCAGGATAGAGGTCACCTCCCCCATGCAACCTTCAGTAATCGCATTGCCCACCAGGGACAGTGGGAGCTCCTGTGTGCTCATTAGATTTGTTTATGTACTGGTCACATTGCAGAGTGGTTGTCTGTTTGAGTCCTGTCTCCCCAGGTAATTTTTGAAATCTTTTGGGGAAAGGATCATGCCTCATTCATCTTTGTATTTTCAGCATCCGCAGGGTGACCAGCACCAAAGAGGCATTCAGTAAACACAAGAAAGGACCAATAAATAAACGCATCACTGGTGTCAGGAGGCCTAAACGTAGCATACCTTCTTCCTTGTTTGAAAACAAATATTTTAGCTTGATAGAATTGCATATGAAAACAGAGGATGTAGACCCACACTGATAGCCTAGGGGGCTCTCCTAGGACGAGTTCTATGACTGAACTTCAGGGTCCTTTTTAAGTGCTCAGAGGCCCCTTTTATTTATTTAAGTCTCAGTCCCACTTCCATTAGAATTGTATGAGAGCTGAGATCTGAATATGCACCCTATTTCCCAAGCCTAAACCTATTACCTAACCCTATTACCTACGGCAATGATCAACCTAAGCCCTCATTCAAGATCAGAACCAAATCACACCTGACAAGTTGAGTAGAGGAGAGACAGGTAAAGGCCAGTTAGCCCCATCTTCCTCCCTGACTTCCTCCTGGTGACATTTACTGACTCCAGGTGCTACCCACCTCCCTATCTGTTGAGTCCTTTCCCAGGGCCCAGAATGATTCTTCTCTGCTCATAAGAAGGAGGGCAAGGAGGGTACTAAGAGCATACTGAGAGGTGATATCCCTGAGCTCTTCCATCATGGATGAAGACACTTACGCAGACCCATGGGTGCTTGAGAGCCTGGTCAGCTGTGATGCGCTTTGCAGGGTTTATGGTCAGCATCTGGTTGATCAAATTCTTGGCTTCAGGAGTCACGGTGTCCCACTCGGGTGATGGGAACTAAGGAGCAGGAACAGGGAGAGGAGGAATATGAAATTTGCGAGCCTCACACCCTGAAAGGTAGGTTCTGTCTTCATCCCAGCTCCTATAATTGGGATACTCTGTGCTACCTCAAACTGCCTGTCAGAAAGTTAGAGAAACCCTGGGGTATCCCAGGACCTGTGTCAACTTAAAGACTGAGAAAGGAAAATAGAGCAGTCATGGTTAGAATGCCAGAGTATCAGATCAGGGATTACTGGGGGGGACTCCGACTGACTCTGACATCTTCTGGTTTAACTTCATCTCTCTACTAGGAGGAACAGTGGCTCAATGATGTGCCCAAGGCCCCACTGCAGTGGAGGGAGCTGCCAGACTTCTCATCCCTAGGTTATGCAGCATACCACATGGCCATGCCATTTTTTGCAAATAATACATCAAAGGGGTTCAGTGGGCTCCTTGATTTTATAGCTACCAAAATGGCTGTTATGGATTTTATAGCTACCAAAATACCAAAAGAGTTGCTCCCTGGGATGAGGGTGGCAAGAATTGAGACCTCTATGCTCATTCCTGGATCCTCAAAGTCCCCTGACACTCCCTGTATCTGGTGACACACTAAACATATCCTCTCCCTTAGACAGAGCCTGAGGGGTGGGAACAAACTGGTTCTTACATCATAGGCTCCAGCCTTGATCTGCTGATACAGCTTGTGCTGATCCTCATCCCAGAAGGGAGGGTATCCCACCAGGAGGATATATAGGATGACCCCTATGAGACAGAACACAGATCACTGGGGTCAGTCACTTACTTTTCTGATGAACCAGGAAAAGGCACACAGGACTTGGAGCCACCCAGAAAGCTAAGGGCCATATCAGAGGTAGAAGTGGATGGCAGACAGTGATGCTCTGCCACTAGCTCCTCCTGCTGTGCTTCACTGCTCATGTCACCAAGCACGTCAGGAATTTCTTAAGGTACAACCCACCCTCTAAGGCACAGGCAAATCCCTCTTTAAGGATGAAATATAATCCAGGAAGTACTTGGGGAGGAGGGTGTGATGGGAAGAGCCACCCCAGGGGCACTAAAGTAAACACCGTGATTCCACATGTACCAGACACTTGTGGGACCTGGAAGGAATAGCAATGTCTCTTTCTCACCATCACTGGAAGTTGAGGGCCCTTAACACCGAAAAGCTGAGAGTGTGGAATGGGCTTACCGCAGGCCCAGATATCCACAGGTTTTCCATAGGGATCTTTCCTCAAGACCTCAGGGGACAAGTAACCTGGGGTGCCAGCAAAACCTGTAGCAAAAGAGAGGGCAGAGGCACACTGAACCAACTTTCTCTCTCATTAAATCCACATCAACAATTTTCCCCAAGTCCCATCTCACTCCTGTTGCTTTTGCTACATAAGCTCTCAGCACATGGGCAGCAAGAGATGACAGGCTAGGCTTCCTTCCTGTCATGCCCGGACTCTAAATCAGAGGGTAAGACCATGTGCCTACCAGGAACTCCCACTTCTTCCCAGGGACAGCAAGAACACAGTGTGACAATAGCTAGACTCACTGTTTTGAGTCACATAGGACCGGGGGGAGCTCTGTACCCTCTCCCTCATCCAGTCTCTGAGGAGGCCAGGACCATTAAGGGTCTGGCTTCTAGTTCTGAAAGAGGAAGGCAGATCAGGAAGAGGAGGAAGGGTGGGGGCTGCATTCCAGAAAGATAGGCTCACTCTTACCAAACCAAGCCTGCTGCTCTCCCTGTACTTCAATGGCTAGGCCAAAATCAGCCAGCTTGACGGCGGCACCCTTGCATTTACTGGCCAGTAGCAGGTTCTCAGGCTGTATAAGGAAGAGAGAACCTTGTGAGGCACACCCCTAAGGCCCAGAGGGAGCCTAGATGGGACCTTGCAGTACCACCACCTGGCACCAGGTGGCGCCAACGTTTCACAAGCAGGAGGCAAAGGGGGAGCCTGGATAGTACCTTCAGGTCCCGGTGGACAATGTCATGCTGGTGAATGTGGTTAACACTCTCCAGAATCTGATGTATACAGTGGCTGCAAAAGCAGAAGGAAAAGAAATGTCAGTGGAAGGTTAAACCACCTCATCCACAACCACATGCTGTGGACTAAAGCACAAAACTCTGGGTCACAGGTTCACAGGGAATCACTGAATAATGAGCCAGAACCTTGGACTTTGGACAGCATCTAATTCAACCTATTTTACAGAAGAAGAAACTGAGGCCAAGGCAGATTAAGTGGTTTGTCCAGGGTCTCCCATTAGTCTCTCAGAGGAAAGACTAGAACAGGGTCTACCATGCCTCCCTCGACTGCAAAGGCCCAACACTGTCCATTTCTAAGAGATTGGAAGATACCCTAGACTCCGTCCTGAGAAACAGAGGCCATCCAACTGCTTCCTTCTTTCTCTTTACCCCTCTTCTTGGAGAAAAGGCTTGTGGTGGCAACTTAGGAAGGAGAGCCCAACTAAGCCTAAGCTGTTTTCGGGGTGGGTGCACTCATTCATTTAAGCATTTACTGAGTGCCGAAAGGCATTGTGCTTGGTACCACACAGACTCTAAAGATGAATAAGACCCAGTGCCTGCCCTGAAGTTTATCATCTAGTAGGGGAGATAAAACAAGTACACAGACATCTTTAGGAAATAGTGTACTTAAGAGCATTCCAAACAGGGCACCTGACGAGCATTTCTGGTATCGATTTTGTATAGAAAAAGACAAACGGAGCCAGAGTCACATTCAGCTGCTCATTCTTGAATCAGGCTGTCCACCTTCCAAACCATCCTGCCACAGTTGCAGTCAATCACCTGTTAGGGAGTACTGGCAATCTAGAGCAGCGCTAAAACCTGGGGGACAATTTTCCCCCCCAGGGGATATCTGGCAATGCTTGGAGACATTTCTGGTTGTCATAACTGAGGGGGAGGGTGCTAATGGCATCTAGTGGGTAGAGGCCAGGGATGCTTCTAAACCTCGACAAGGCTCTCACAACAAAAAATTACCTGGTACCCTATGTCGGCAGTGCTGAGGTTGAGGAATTCTGTCCCAGAGAATGGAGCCCCACCCAGCAGGTATTACCAGGTATGTGGAGCAGGCTTGCAGAGCCTGGGGTCTGGGGGTGCTGGGCTGGTGGCTTGGACTTAATATTCCTTCCTCTAAAATCTGATGCTGGAGCTTCCACAAGAGCCAAGGGGTTTTACTGGGCTCCTGAAGGCTGAGGCTCAGGCCTCCCCACAGGACACAGCCCAAGAGTAGGCCAAAGAGACTTTAAGACTGAGCTGAAAAGGCGAGTCTCCACAGAAATATATAATTAGAACAGAGCCAGGCTAGCAGGGAGAGCCTTCTGGCCAAAAATGGCAAAAGTGAGAAATGTCCCAGCAGAGCCAGGCCAAGCCCACTGGTACAGTCACTCCCCCAGCTCTCCCTCCTCCCTGCCAGCCTCCCTGAGCTATCACTGCCTCCTCCCACCCCAGAGCCTGGTGCTCCCCTGCTGGTACTGGAATTCATCTCCCTAGTCCAGAATTTTTCCTGAGGCTGAAGCATCTGAAGTTGATCAGCAAACAGTGGCCTCTCAGGGTTGAGAAATTTGTGAGGAAGCTGCGCTCCCCGACTCTCCAGAGGCAGCCAGAGTTGCCACATATGCCAGATAAGCTGCAGGCAGAATGATCAAAACCAGGTTGTAAGGACATCACCCTCAGAGAAAACTCAGGGCCAGGGGAGGAGCCGAGGCAGGAAAGGCAGGCCAAACAAGCACCCGAGAGCTGCGGTGTGGGAGGAATTCTGCTGTGTCACATGAATGAGCTGCCAGGGTTTCCATGGAGGGCTGGGGGCTGAGGTGAGTGGCCAAAGAATGGTCCTCAGGACTGAGGAGCCCTAAATCAGGGCTGGTCATGGTGGTCAAAACACAAGGTGATCCAGGCTGAAATCTCCCGAGAAGGTTCCTGGTCGTATCATTAACCCAGACGTTTCCACTCCTTCATGATACGAACTGTGTTTCCCCTATCCCTAGAGCATCCCCAGGATGCCTTGTACACTGTAGATTTGTTAAAGGAAAGAAGCAGGGGTATGGAGGGCTCTGGGCATACTTGGGATACACAGTAGTGCAAAGAAAAGGTTTTTCTGGGGTGAAAGGGTAAAGGAGACTTGTAAGGGCTTTGCAAAAACACTGATCTGGGAGTGCTGAATATTTAACTTTTAATTATCACCCACAAAATGCAGCCTGGGTCCAGCTCTAACAGAACCTTTGTCCAGACAAGAGCTCTTCTGATCTTCCCCAAAGACTATTCCAATAGGCACAACGCCTGGCCCCCCAAGGTGGCCAAGACTCACACATGAACTAAAGGGCCCTCGTCTCACCTGGCATCAGCTTCACTGTAGTACTCTCTGGCCACAATGTCTTCAAACAGCTCACCTCCAGTAACACTGCAACCGACAGACAAATAGGGTCAGAGGAGGCAGGTCAGTTGGTCAACCCCAGCATCCAAAAGGTAACAGGTCACACTGTAGAATAGCTTTTAGAGAAATTCCAACTTTACATACATTTCATCTGAGGGCTCAGAACATGCTCAATCCTTCAATGACATGGGGCTTCACCTTTGGGTAACACGGGCCCTCCCTTCCTCCTGCACATTTCTGTTTCTATACCCTACAGATTAGCTAATACTTTAGGCAAAGACAAACATGTGAGAATCTAAGAGAAAATAATCGACATACTTAGAAAGTTATAGCTTTATTTGAGACCAATATGAACATTAAGATACAGCTGCCCAAATGTACCCACAACATGACTAACAAAAATGTACAACTGAAATTTCACAAGCTTGTAATCCATCATAACATTAATAAAAAAAAAAAAAATTAAAAAAAAAAAAAAAAAAAGATACAGCTGCCCAAGAAGGTCCGACCTACTACTAAAGTTGAAGAATAACGAGACCAAGGACACTAAGCCCCAACTCTGAAAATACTGGAGAGCCATTCCCAGGAGGTGAAGAGCCACTTTTAAGACATTAAACCACAACCAATGTGGAGGAGAGACCAATTAGAGCCCAGTTTATGACTAATAAAAGCTACTTTCAATTTCCCAGAATTTTTAAGGTCATGCAAAGAGCTGTATTCTATTTCTCCACTAAAGACAACACACCAAGAAAGAAGAAACAAGCAACTGCATAGGGTGTGCTGCTGATCAGAAATGTGAGAGCAATGCCATGCTGGGGTTCAGAGTCCTGGGGAATACTGAGTGAGCAATGAGACCACCGCCCCCCAGCAACCTGCCGGTTACCAGAGGAAGTTCAAAAATCAAATCCTCTCCCTCGGGCAAAGGAGAGGGATCCTCAGCAGAGGCTGAAGGCCCAGTTTCGGCCTTTTCTCAAGCCTTCATCTTGAGCCAGCTGGAGGGAAAGGCCCCCACACCCTCAGAAAATGGCACTTACAGGTCAAACACGAGGTAGTGAAACCCTTCTTCAGAAATACTGTCATGGAGGCGCACTGCAAGAGAGGAGATGGGGACAGAGATTAACAGAGAGAAAACTGGGAAATCCTATTCCTCTCCTCTGCAGCAACCCTACCCCTGCCCGATCCTGTCAACCTCATTGGGCTCTCTCCTAAAGGAGCAACAGTGAGAAGTGGCAACATGCCCAGCTCCCCTCAACCCAAAGTTACACGGCCACAGAGTAGACATAACCAGCCCCCAGGGTTCAGCGCTCTGGTTGCCATCTCAGAGTGCCGAGATGCAGGCAAGAGACAGAAGCTTCATGGCTAAGAAGTAAGACAAGGAGAAAAGCAACCTTCCCTGAGAAGCTAGAAGGAAACTTCCCAGAGTGGCTAGTCCCAGAGAAGGTGGTCCTGGGATATGATGCGTGATGGGGTAATGCAGGGTGAGAAGCAACTACTTATGCTGACTACAGGGGGACAGAAAATGGCAAGAAGTGACAGCCTGAGAGCTCTTTCAGAGGAGTAAATAGGAAGAAGAGAATTAAGAGGAGGGAAAGAAGCTGGAAAGGCAGAGCCCGGCAGGAAGGCACATGGAGTGAGGACAAAGGATGGTAAACATGAGAGGCAACATGCAGACTCAGGCAATGATAAAATAACTGTTTACAGTAGTCCCCCCTTATCCTTGGGGGATGAGTTCCAAGACCCCCAGTGGATGCCTGAAACCGCGATAGTACTGAACCCTATGTATACTATGTTTTTTCCTATACATATATACCTATGATAAAGTTTAATTTATAAATTAGGCACAGTAAGAGATTAACAACAATAACTAATAATAAAATAGGACAATTATAACAATATACTGTAATAAAAGTTACCATAGATCTTAGCAATCTCAGTATATGATTTTTTTCTTTTCTTAAGTTGAGAGCTTTCACCTTTTCACTTAAAGAAAGCCCTTGACGGCTTCTCTTTGGCATATCTGAATTGCCAGCATCACTACTCTTGAGCTTTGGAGCTGTTATTAAGTAAAATAAGGGTTACTTGAACACAAGCACTGTGATGCAGTGACAGTCGATCTGATAACTGAAACGGCTACTAAGTGACTAATGGACGGGTGGTGCATACAGTCGAGGATATGCTGGACACAGGGATGATTCATATCCCCAGCAGACGAAGTGGCACGGCGTGAGATTTCATCATACTACTCAGAATGGCACGCAATTTGAAACTTAAGAATTGGTTATTTCTGGAATCTTCCATTTAATATTTTTGGACCGCAGTTGAATGTCGGTAACTGAAACCTCAGAAAGTAAAACCATCAATAAGGGAGGATTACTGAATTAAGTGAGTATTAGTGCCAGGCTTTGTGTTAGGCGCTTTGCATACATTACTTATTGTATAAGCATTTAATGAATACCTACTGTGTGCCGGACCCTGTGCTAGATGGTGGGATTTAGGAAGGACACAGTGCCTGCCTTCTACGAATTTATTTTTCCTGACAACCACCCTGAGATGAGTATTATTCCCATTCTACAGATGAGGACACTGGAGGCTCAGGTACATATAGTACCTGGCCAAAGGCCAAAGATATGGTGGGTCAAAATGTGAACCCAGCTCTTTCTGCCTCCAAAAACTGGTCTACACCACTGCTTCCTATAAGAAATACGGAGTAGCCCACATACTCAGGCAACAAAGCAATGGAACCTGGGAGAGAAATCACTCACGAATGAACCTACAACAGCATCACAGATGGGTCCAGAAGGCCACTGCATGGAGCAGACTAGGGTAACTCACCAACTGAAAGAAAAGCTTGGAGCGCAGAATCCCTTCCCACTCCCCACCTCCAGAGCTCTTGGGCTAAAAATCAACCTAATGTCTTCTGAGGTCTCCTCTTCAAGCTTCTGCCCACAAAGCCACCTCTGGATTAAACACCAATCCCTGAGCATCATTCTACTGCAAACACAACTCAATGCTGTGGCCAACTGTCCCAGGTGTTCCTGTCCCTTCCCTCACCTGAACTCTCTTGATGGGGAACCTCTGTTCCAAAGGGCTCCCTCTGTTTGACCTTCGCTCAATCCTTGGCAGTTTCAGGAGCACCTCACAGAGCACTTCAGGAATGGCCTGACACCAAACCAACCAGTGAAGTTCTTAGAAACAACGAAATCACCATGTCTCTCCCTCAGTGGGCCCAGGCTGCCAACCACCCCAAAGGACAGCTTCCATTTCCAGTGTCAGAGCATTTCATCAGGGCTGAGGCTCTCGCCTACATTCCCTCGCTACCAAAGCAAGATCAGCCAGAAAGTCAATACAGGCACTCAGCCATCACTACAGCCACGTGGTTCTCCTCACTTGACAAATGAGGACCCAGGCCTGCTCGGGCTAGAACCAGGCCCTGAAGATTGTTTACACTTCATGTTGCCTACCTTATTTGATCTGATCAAGTTACTTAACCCCCAAATTCCACCCAAACTCAGTATTTCTGTGATTTACCAATGGGATCAAAGGTGGGTAGTACTTCTAAAATTCTCCTCCTCAAACTGTTTTTTCTTGTACTTGGGAACCAAGCTCACACTTCTCTGGGCCTACAGATGACAGAAGGAAGGAGCGACAGCCAGACTGCTGCTTCCCTCCCACCTAACTAACCCAGACATGCTCAACTGAGCTCCCCAAAGCCCTGCCACCCTTCCTCCTCACTTGTGCTTCTCTGGCCTAAGTTGGTGCCTCACGCTGAGTCCTGCTGCAGCTGCTGCTCCCTCGCTTCCAAAAGGACTCTCCATTTAATTAAAAATTTGCTATTAAAAAGCATTAAAGTGTGTAATACAAATAATCCCCTGGAAATCAGCTGTCCCAGAAGCTAAAGACCTGCTTCATTAGGGAGGTGACTAAGAGCAGGATGGTGAGCTGACAGGACAGCAGGTACAATGCTAACAACCATTCCCAAGAGAGCCCTGCCGCCTGGTCCTGCCCCCCCTGGACCCTCACCCCTGTGCTAGCCCCCAGCTCAGCACAGCAGAGCTGAGAACAGGACAAAAAGTGCAGGCACCCATGCCTATGCCCAGACAGGGAGTCACTGGCACTTGTCCTTCTCCAGGAAGGCCACACACAGAGCTCAGGTGGGAGAAAGCAGGGAGGGGCGTCAGAAGAAAAGAGCAGCAAAGGAAGACTAATCCTCCCTGGCCACCTAGTCCAGAGAACGGCTTTAATCTGTGCCCCAGAGCAAGGCACCACCAAGACAAGGAGGGACAGGTGTGGAAGGCCCCGTATCTGAGCAAGGCTGTCATTTTTCTTTTTTTTTCATTTGTAGAGAAAATTAACTGGGAACTGAGAACAAGAGGAGAAACTTGACTGTGCCACTCTAAATGCCTACCTAGCAGACTCTTGATAATAATGAGCCAAATTATAATAACTAACACTTAGTTGAACTGTTTCTGAGTGCTAGGAATCGTGTCAAGTGCTTTACACATATTATTTTACTGAACCCTTGAATTAACTCTGTGGGGTAACTTCTACTACCCCCAGGACAGGACAGGAAACTAAGGCTCCAAAAGAAACTCATTCAAGGTCACACTAAACGGTAGAACCAAGACTTGAAGCCAAAACAAACCAACTTCAAGATCCTTGATATTGCAGAATTGCCTGCTAGGGAGTCACTTCCTCTATCCTCTTCAGCAAAGGAGCTTCAACCTGTCCCCACTAGCCTTGGCCATTCTGACTTGCTCATCAATGTTCATTCAGCACCTTCCCTGAAGCAAGCGTGGCTGTACATGCCACGGCTATGGCTGTAAAGAAGAGAAAAACCCAGCCCTGCCATCTCGGAGCTTCCAGGTGAACGGGGAAGACAGGCTTTAAACCAGCACTTACACAAATATGTAACTAAGCACGACTGTGCTTGAGGGCTGTGAGGCAGAAGCAAAGGATGCTATGGATGTGTGGAATAAAATAATCTGACACCCAGCCCATTGCACAGTAATGAGAGGGCATGAAGGCCAAGGAGGGCCAGGCCAATCTACAGACAGGAAGATCTGGGAAAAGGACTATAGAGCATTTACTGCGATAAACCTAATTATTGTTCTTCACAAACTGTGAAAGGAAGAACAAGCCAAAAAAATACCTAAATGCTCTTACTTGATGTTTCATACCTGACAAAGCCACAACCCAAATGTTGCCACTATTTCCAATGTTTAAAAAGCACCCAACAGGGGCTGGCCCGGTGGTGCAGCAGCTAAGTGCGCATGTTCTGCTTCGGCAGCCCAGGGTTCACAGGTTCGGATCCTGGGTGCAGACATGGCACCACTTGGCAAGCTATGGTGTGGCAGGCGTCCCACATATAAAGTAGAGGGAGATGGGCATGGATGTTAGCTCAGGGCCAGTCTTCCTCAGCAAAAAGAGGAGGACTGGCAGCAGTTAGCTAATCTTCCTCAAAAAACAAAAACAAGACCACCCAACAATATGCCAGATTTTAACTAATAAACTTCAGTCAAAAAAGTACTGACAAGGTGTCACTGTTAATGTCCACAGTGGGGGCTGGTGGAGGACGGAGGCTGCCCCCCAGGAGCAGGTGAGCAAGGATTTGGGAGCTGCTCTGTCATAATCTAATGTTTTCTTCTTTTTCTTTGTAACTGTTTCTGCTACACTACTGTTAGCTGAATGGGCCCTGGGCCCAAGGTAAAAGGCAGCCTCACTTGAATAACTCGTGAACTGAGTTGGGACTAGGGCTTTAGGAAAGATCACTTCTGGGAGCTGGAATCTCCACTTCCATTATCTCCATTTATTTCCTAGGCCTCCTTTGCTTGCTGAACCCTCTCACAACTCCATAAAGAGGCACAGATAACAGAACAGAAGCACAGGTGGGTGAAATAGTGTGCTGGAGGTCACAGCTACCAAACAGCAAATCTCAGATTCAAACCTGGAAGACGATGCCAAAGCCACAGACCTCTGCTTCTGCACGTGAGCATCACTTGGGGACAAGCTCAGATCCACCTCAGACCTACTAAATCAGAATCTGAATTTTAACACGATCCCTAGGTGATTCATGAACACATGAAAGTTTGAGAAGTGCTGCTCTAAACCCCAGTGCCAGACTGTGATGGAAACTGCTGGGGCAGCTCAGCATGAAGGAAGACAGAGTCTATTCATTAGAGGAATTCAGAGCAGGGAGCAAGCAGATCACAGGAAGAACACACTCCATTCTGACTTTAGATAATCAGCACTACCACCTTCTCCTCTCAACTCCACACCTCTGGTCACATCCTCCAGGGCTGTTTCAATTTCTGCAGTAGGCCTCATTACCAACAGGCTTTTTTTTTTTTTAACTAGGGACTTTAGTTAGTTAGTTAGTTTTTTGGTGAGGAAGTTTGCACTGAGCTAACATCTGTGCCAATCTCCTATTTTGTATGTGGGACACCGCCACAGCATGGCTTGATGAGCAGTGTGTAGGTCCACACCCAGGATCTGAACCCATGAACCACAGGCTGCCAAAGAGGAGTGTGCAAACTTAACCACTATGCCACCAGCCTAGTCCCAATAGACTTTACTTTTTAGAGCCATTTTGGGTTCATGGCAAAACTGAGCAGAAAGTACAAAGAGCTCCCACATACCCTCGTCCCCATACACACACAACCTCCCCCACCATCAACATCCCCTACCCAACCATCACATTCGTTACACTTGATGAACCTACACTGACACATCATTATCACCCAGAGTCCATGGTTTACATGTGGGTTCACTCTTCCAACAGACTTTTAACTCTGGAGACAGGATATCTATTAGGGAAAAAACTGGGGATGCCTGGCTTCTTGCACCAAATACCCTTCTGAATTCAAGTGCCTCCAAGCCTGACAGAACCAGAGGTTGACTGTGTGCTCTATGCTCTTGTCTTCTTCAAATCTGTACCACTATTGGGCTGGTCCACTTGTATCCCTCCAGGATGGAGTTAAAGAGGCTGAAGCCAAAAGGGCCACAGCTCTGAAGGATGGAGCAGCAGAGAGAGGAGAGGAATAGTGAACTACGGAGACAAAACTGCCTCATCTCCTGCCACGAGCCAGGTCAGGATCCAGAGCAACCCTCACCTCCTGGACCTGCCGTTCTGCCACATCTCCAGGAGCCCTGGTTCCCACTGGAAGCCAGAAAGCCTGACCAGCCAACTCTCCCAGGACACAGTCCTGATTCACCTTTCTCTCACCCTGCCTTTGACCTCAGGGCCTCAGACCAATATCCCTCAGGATCTGGGAGCAGTCATGAAATGGAAGCAATCAGATGCTGACAAAGCGAGTGTGCCTTGCCTGGCTCTTGTTGCCTCCCTA
This sequence comes from Equus asinus, assembly GCF_041296235.1. Lineage (NCBI taxonomy): Eukaryota > Metazoa > Chordata > Mammalia > Perissodactyla > Equidae > Equus > Equus asinus. Next base: position 62,204,370 of record NC_091791.1, read on the forward strand.
ACAGAGCAGATGGTTGGGGTAGATGGTCCCTCTGTCTGCCTTAATTCTGAGCTGGGGGCAAGTGGTAAAAAAAAAAAAAAGAGTGACCAAACCAAGTGAAGTCTGAAAGGCCAAAAAGTATATACTTAATTTCTAGAAATACACAGAAAGCAGGGTAGGACTTTTTTCAGCTAGAATCTCGATTTTATCCTTCTTGGTCATTTCACAATTGTTTTCATCCCACCCTAACCCTCTGTGGTCAACCACACCCGTGTTGTAGGTGATGCAGCCATGCTTCTGCCTCCTACATGATCTACCCCACCGCTTGTTCGCCTCCCTTCATGTTGGTCACAGGAGTATAAGGAAAGGAAGTTACTGTCCTCGGACTCTGAGATCCAGGACTAGTGCTTGTGGATGGCTTTAGTTACCCCTATGCTTTTTCTTCCTGTTCTGGAACTTCCAGGTCAGAGGTCACAAGCTCACAAAGCCTGCAGGGATCACATGGGTAGTGCAAATGTGGGATAACGAGGAGTGGCAAGGACAGTGGCTAGTGGGCTAAAGGGGCAGCCACTGCCGAGCCCCAGCTGATTCTGGCCACGCATGGATGTGGGCTCAGCAGAGCTAAGCCTTCTGATTTGAAAGACCAGAGAACAGAATTTTTTTTTAAATGTGAAATCTCATTTTCAAATACTGGCAAATAATAAAAATATTTTTAGACCCACGAGCCGGCCAAATGAAACATGCCTAAATTTGTGACTGCTGTTCCAGCTATTCTTCTCCATCATCTCTCTCCTACCCAAGGTAACATGTTGGTCCCCACGGTGCCATTTTCAGGTGTGGGTCTAACTTCAGAGATCAGACAGGAGCTCCAACAGTTCCAGGCCCAGGACCCACTGGCTGAGAGGTGCTAGCTCCGTGGAACATACTATACCAGGCAGAGCTGAGCCCTGGCTATGCCAGTCTGCTCTGGACTAATCCAAGCTGCTGACTACAATCTATGAAGCCCTGTATAGTTGGAGTTCTGGTTACCTCTGCTCCTCTCCCCTTGGGCTGGAGTACGACCTCAGCTCTTCCCATGTAATAGCTCATGCTGAGCATTCTAGCCCCAGATCTGGGAAGCCAGAGGCTAAGTAGCTCTGGAGGAAGCATCAAGCTTCAGCAATTGGCCTCACAGCCCTGGCCACCAACAGAGCAGACCAGGCGGCCTCTAAGGCACTGTGGGAGCCCTGTTATTTAGGCCATGCCAGAGGAGCACGGAACACGTGTTGTTCTTTGTGATGACTCAGGGCTTTCTGCAAAAACCTAGGAGATGCTCTCTGCTCTGCCTCAAGTCAAGACTGGGGTTTCTGCTCAGATACTGCAGCCAGCCCAGTTTCTGTCCCCTCTGCAAAAAGCACCAAATCAGGGCCAACGCTTCTGGCAAAGACTATTTCAGCTAAACAATGTAAAACTGAGCCGGAGTGGGTTGTGGAAGGCAAACCTCCTCAGGCTTTAGAACAACCAACAATGTGCTCTTGTTCCCCAAGTCAGGGTGGGAGCAGGGAGAAATCTTCTTAATTTTTTCTCCTTCCCCATGTGAGTGGCTCCTTCCATCCCTTCTCCAGAGAAGCCAGGCGGGTGGGCAACTTGCTTTCCTGGCTCTGGGGAACACAAACGGGAGCGCCATGGAAACCCACAGAGTGTGCACGACACTGCAACAGGAACAAAACTCTTTCAAGTCCAGAAACAAAATCCGGACCCTTTTATGACCGCTGGGGAAGGTCCCTGGTGAGGGATGCTGGCAGGCTACTAGCCCAGAGCCTCACAGACTGAGGACCCTGGACCTCAGCCCAAAGACAGAAGGGGAGAGGAAGAAAGGAAGTCTGAAACCTCTCCGGATAGCTCACATCCCAGCCCTGAGACGGCACCACAGGGATGGAGCCACTCACGTCCCTAAACTAGAATGCCAGAATTCTGAGCAAGACACGGCTGCTAAAAAGACACCAAGCAAAGGCCCAGGGACAGAAATGGTTCCATACACAAAAGCAGCAGATCTCTTCCTCCCAGTTTCTACAAAATGCCCAAGGACACTTACCAATGTTTGGATGTTTTAAAAGTCGGCATATCCGGGCTTCACGTTCTAGTTTCTGGTGATCTAAAAGCAGAAGAGAGAAAACAAAAGCCATCAACCATTCATTCTATTCGTGGCCACCTGGCTATTCATATTCCTTCAATTCTTAGGCACCAACTGTGCACTTTTTTATGATTTGCTGAATTAATGCAGCAAGGCACGGCAATCCTGGAGACAGGTATTACCACCACCTTTTCCAGGTGAGGAAATGCGTTAGGAAAAGACCTCAAGCTGCTGAGTGGCAGAGCTAGGATCTGAATCCAGGTCTTCAACTAAAACTCCAGTGCTCTTTCCACTAAAGCAGGGACTTCAATGGGCCGGGGGTGGGAGGATGGGGGCAGAATCTCTTTCTTGTTAGAAATACTAATAGCAGCTAAGTTTTACTGAGCACCTACTCCATGACCAGACACTGTGCCAGGAGTTTTGCATGTATTCTCTGATTTAGTCTTCATAGCCGCCCTGAAACACAATGATGCTGACAACAAAATGATGATGATGATAATGATGATTTGAAAAAAAAAATAATAATAGCTAGCATTTATTGAGAGCTTACTTCTACACCAGGGAGATACATCTTTTAACTTATCCTCATAACAACTCTATGAGGTTGGTACTATTACTTTATAGAAATCCTGCTTCTCCCCAGGATCCTCTTGGCCACCCACTGCTGTGAGCTCTGACCTCTTGACACTCAGGTTCTGGGGTAACTGATTTGGTGAAATGACCAGAAGCCAAGAGTCCCTAGATTCAAGTGAGCTGTGTTGGTCAATTTCTTCCAGAGGAAGGCAGAGCCCCAGGAAGCAGAAATAGGATGCTGCTACTCAAATCAAAGCAAGGCGACTAGAAGCCTGCCCAACTCTCCCTCCCTAATTCTTCTTGCTGGGATCCTGACAAAAGCCACCTCCTTCACAAAGTCTTCCCTGTTCCTCTCAGTAGACTGCGACTTCTCCCTGCTATGACCACCCTCCTACCTCCCACTGTACCTCTTAGAATTCTCACATCATATGTTACTCAGTTATCTTTTGGTCACAAGCTCTTCAAAGGGTGGGACCTTCAAAGTGGTGCTTTATCGAGTTCCCTTCATAACAGGGGCTTAATAAGGGTTTATCAATAAGATCAACAGCAGTAGTAATAACTACTATTTGCTATATGCCAGGCAGAGGCATGGATTATCTTATTTCATCCTCAAGGAAACCCTATGAAGTAAGGGATTGGATTAGTTCCATCACATTACAAATGAGGAAACTGAGGCTTAAAAAGTTAAAGTAACCTGCAGTGGATACAGGTGGTCTAAGCCTAGAGTCCTCATTCGCCATCACTATGATATGACAAAAGGATAAAGAAAAGTGAGAGCATCAGTAAAGACTTCAGGCTTGGGGCCGGCCCAGTGGCGCAGCAGTTAAGTTCGCACATTCTGCTTTGGCAGCCTGGGGTTCACCAGTTTGGATCCCGAGTGTGGATCTGCACACCACTTATCAAGCCATGCTATGGCAGGTGCCCCACGTACAAAGTAGAGGAAGATGGGCACGGATGTTAGCTCAGGGCCAGTCTTCCTCAGCAAAAAGAGGAGGATTGCTGGAGGATGTTAGCTCGGGGCTGATCTTCCTCAAAAAAAAAAAGACTCCAGGATTTGTGGGGCATAGTCCAGTTCACCTCAACTTCTCCAGACCAAGGCAGGTGACTTCACATCCACATCCGACAAGTGATTCCTGCCCACCCTACCTCTACCTCAAGAGCAGAGAGCCTCTGAAAAGCCTCCTATGAGTCTCACAACCATCCTACCAGGTAGGTGCTATGACTGTCCCCATTTCACAGATGATGAAACTGAGGCCCACAGAAGTTAAGTAACTTGCCCAAGGCCCTACAGCAGGAAAGGGACAGAACTGGGATTTATTTCACATTTATTGTTTTACCAACCAATCCGAGCTTGTCCTAAACTTTCCCTCTAGCGACAGCTCTGCTTTGTGGAAGGAGGAGGTGGGGATAGGCAGAGATTAGTTCCTGCTGCCCAGTTAATCCATCCCTGCTGCCCAAAGATCTGGGTCAGGCATTCCTTCCAGTCCTCAGGTTCAGCATGACCACTGACCAGGATGCAGCCAGGAGAACCCCAGGTAACACCACATTCCCACATCGCCTGGGATCCCTCAGTCCCGGGGAATTTCAGAGGTTTGGGTAGTAGGAAGGAAGTGCTAGAAGGAAGGAAGGTAGAAGGAAGCAGTGCTAGCCCTGACTGGTGGCAGGGGGGCTTGCTTCTTCCAGATCTAGCTAGATGTCAGGGATACCCACCTTCCTCTCCCCCGCCCCTAGACTTAGGATGGAGGTACCAAGCTAGCCAGCCCCAAAGGTACAAACTCACCGGCCCTCGTCTCTGACCACTCACCTCACTACCCTTCAACCCACAACTCTCAGGCTTGGCTGCCCAGGCAGGTGCAGGAGAACAGCATCTTGCAATGTGGAGGTGGTAGCTGAGGGGAAGGCCCAGAAGATTAATGTTTATCTCCTCCCTTAAGTCTCTTACTGGCTAATGGTTACAGTTCTACAACAGGAACAGCATTAAAAATAGGGGTGCTCTGGCTTTACCACTGACTCAGAGCGGGAAGAGGAGAGAGACAGATTCACATTCCCGGCTCCTTGAAGGAGCTGCCCAGAGTCCAGAGGGTCCTTGTCAGTCACTTAATTTAACCCTAACTCCAAGAAGCAGAGCCCCACATTCTGGGTGAGGCCTATGTCTTCTCTGAACCTGAGGCTGTGCCTTGGTCCTCACTCTGATCCTCAGTCATGGAATCCAGCCATTAGCACATCAGTTTTGGAGTCAGACAGCCCTAGATTGAGTCCCAGTGCTGCCATATTGGGTGAGTTATTAAACCCATTTGAGCCTCATTCATTCATCCAAAAAATATTTATTGAGGCCTACTATGTGACAGGCACTGTTCTAAATGCTGGGGATATGGCAGTGAACAAAAGAGACAGCAAGCCCCACCCTGAGGGAGCTGACATTCTAGTGGGTCTGGGTAGGGGGCCGGAAAGACAACAAGAATTGGATGATACAATGTTGTGGCAAGTGCCATGATGTGGAAAATATAGAAAAATAAAGCAGGGGAGCGGGAGAGTGTAGATTTAAATAGGGCGGTCAGGGAAAGCCTCAGTGAGGAGGTGGCATTTGATTAGGACCCAAAGGAGGTGAGGTAAGCCAGGGACATATCTTGGGAGTTTCCTCACTTCTAAAACGGAGGCAGTGATATCTGTGGATTAAATAAGGTAACTGGGTAAATGCTCAGCACAGTGCCTGGCACACAGGGATAGCCTCCTTTCCAAGGGCGCAGTAATAAGACAGAGGAGGCCTCCCAGGCTGGGCTTGTGGCCATGGCTATCACCAGAGACACTGAGAGAGTTAGACCCACTCTCCCTCAGCAGGGGCAGCCACAGGGTCCACAACGCACCAACTGAGCCCTCTGACCCAGCTCCCCAGCAGCCCTCCTGGGGGCAGTGGTGTCCCTCCTATTTTGGTAGAGCCCACCCATGTCTATAGCCTGCAAGTGAAGGTTAGCAACAGGTGCTCCTCAGAGAGAGAACGGCCCAGCAGGTGCTGATGTCTGTGGGATCCCTCCTCTTCCCTGGCCTCAGCCTGCCCGGTTGTGACACCCTGCCATCCAGAAGCTCTGCTCAATGAGCCAGGTGGTTTCTGCCCACCACACTCTCCCTGCCTCCTTACACCAAGCACAGCCTCTCCAGCTGTTGTCTCTTGTCCCTTTCCCCCATACTTCCTGTCCTGTAGCCCCCTCCGGGGTTGCTCCATGTCTGGGAAAAAGCAGAGCGGTCTACCTCAACAGCAGCGGTGTTTCAGCAACAAGCATGGTCTGTAAAAGGGGTGTGCTGGCTAAACTCAGCATCCCCAACCCCAAAAGTGGCAAGGTCACTGAACTGGCTTGGTCCACAGTGGTAGGTCTAGGGCCTGGCTCAGCAACCCAAGGTGATAACACACCAGCCGGTACTCTTGTCACAAAGGTGGCCTTCTCCCTTGAGACATCCCTCCTTCTAGTGACCACTGAGCTCACTGTTCCTAGGGAACAGCTCAGATCTTCCAAGGCTGACCCTCTTCCCACCCACTTTTCTATGGGCTTGTCCCCACCCCCTCACACGGCCCAGCCCCCCCTTCCTGTTTGACAACAGCCACTTCCCGCTTTTGCACAGGGCCACTTCCTGCCTGCCTGTGTGCTACTACCATGGAGAGACCCACCCCTGCCGGCCTTCAGCCCAGCTCCAACCACAGCCTTCTGCAAGGTTTTCCCCCTCAAGAGCAGAGTAGCAACAGGAGCAGAAAGCAGAAGCAGCTGTTATCAGAAACCTGTTTCAGGCCTTCCCCAACAGCCCACCAGGGTAGAGCCAGGCCAGGGAACATAAAGATCCCTGGAGGCCTTGCCTCTCCCACCTTCTGCCCAAGCACTTCAAGACTTGGCCCAGGGCACCACAAAGGCCAAATATCCTTCAAGGGAAAGGCAGCGAGGAGTGACCAGATATGCCAAGGGAGGTAGAAAAGAGGAAGCAGACAGTGAGGAGACAGCCCGTGGCAAAGAGGAGGCAGAGCCCTAGAACCACCTCTCCCCTAGGCCCCCAGCAGGGAAGGCTACTCCAAATGCACTTTCCTTCCCCCACAGGATTGGGGGCCAGGGAGGGTTGGCCTCGGATTCTCCATGGCCCTGCAGGGACATGCCTGCTGATTTAGTGACATTTCTCTAAAACCACAAACGCCAGCATTAGCTTCAAAGAAGATCCTGCTGCCACCTAAATATACGACCCTCTGTGAGCAAGAAAGGACACAGATCCCTACTCTGACTATGAAGACCCTCTCCAAGTTCCAATCGCAATGACATCCTTGACTTTTTGAGTATTTCAAAGGCCTACGCCTGTGGCCCCAACATGGATTGTGAGAAGCTTCGTATAGCCCCATTGATTTCAGACACTCGATGTGGGGCTTCTCCTCTTGCTGCCCACCCTGAGTACTCCTTCCTCCTTCCCAAGCAGTAGAGGCCCCTGTCTGGCCCCTGAGGCATCACTCTGAGGACTAAAAACAAGGGCAGCATAGGGATTTGGTGTCATAATCCACATTCCCCAGCTGCTTATAACAGCCCCTGGCCTTGGGCATTGACCAGTGGGGATCCCAAGCCACAATCCCTTTGACCTCACCCTGACACTGTGACGCCACATCCCTTCCTCTTTGAATCTCACTCTAAAGGTGCAAAGAGTCTCCAATTAAGAGCAAAGTCCATTCACCATGTAAGAGTGGGGGCCATGGCTTCTAATTCCTTCACACCCATATATATACCTGGGGACTAGCTGAGGGCTGTGAATACAGTGGGACGGGATCTGAAATGTGCCTACATGAACCCCCAAGGCTCTGGCCCTTAACCTGGTGCCCTCCCCTTCTCTTCAGTCCTAACTCGAGCAGTTTTAACCAGGTGACACAAAGACTTGAGCCCCACTTTGGCCTTCGGCTCTTAAGACAAGAGAAGCCTTAACTAAGGAGGGAAAGGAGCCCCATAGCAAAAGTCTCCCAAACCAGACTGGATGGAGAAAATCCCCATGGGGTCACTAGCAAGCCCCAAGAAGGCAAGGCTCTGCTTCTGGACACTCTGGACAGTCTCAAGGGCCAGAACAGGGTCAGCCGCTGAGCTCTCCATGCCCCCAGCAGGGCTCAGGGAGCCTGCAGCCTTTACCCACTGTTTTGGTGACATTTCCTTCATGGTAACCAGCCCCAAGTAAAACATCCCAGGAAGCAGACCCTAAAAATAGCTCCTCCCAGGGCAGCAGCAAGCGGGGGAGGGGAAAGAAAGGGAGGAGAAAAGAAGGGAGCAGATGGGAAGCTGCTGCTGCTGATGATAGGGCCCAGCATCTAGAGATGGTGCTGGGGGGACTGGCTGGAAATATTCCCACCATAGAGAGGTCTGTACCCAGAGAGGAGGGCATGGACGAGAGCGAGGCCTCAGCCAGCAGAAAGGAGGGATTTGCTCCACTGCACTTAGAGTTCTGAACCTAGATGGAGAGGCGGGGTGGGTGGGGGGTGATATATCAGGATTCATCACAGGAACAAAATAGCCAGAACTTGTGTTTTAAAGAAAGGAGCCAAGGGGTAAGTGAAGACCACACTGCTTGAGGATGCTGGGGTTGGAGCGCTGGCAAAACCATTGGCATTACCTACAGCTCAAAATAAACCAACCAAACTTTTGTGCCTTGGTTTCCCCAGTGGCCCTGGGGCAGAGCTGTCTGGCTGTGGGCAGATGACAAAGGGCCTCTGCTGTGAGGCACTCGAGGTACAAAGTACCCATCTCTTCCTGTCACCACCTGTTTGGCACCCATGGGATCAGGCCCTTATGGGCCTGCCATGACTGTCCAGAGAGCAGCAAACACAGAGACGGGGACAGGAGTCTGTCACACCCACTCCTCCCCTTCCCTCTCTCCAGCCTCAGCAGAGAATGGGGTCAGCAACTCACCTCTAGGGTTTCAGCACAGACTCAAAGCTTGGAGCACAGCTTCTAACAAGGGACCAGAGCAAGCAGCAGGAAGAAAGCAGAGGCCTCTCCTATGGGATGGGGCCACCTTCCAACCTCCATCCCCACCCCATGATGCCAGCATCCAAAGGCACTCTGGGAAGGTGGGTAGAAGGGCAGGGTGACATGCCAGTGCTGTCTGAGCTAAGTCACACAGCTCACTGTATGACAAAACCAGCCCAGTATAAGCCTTGGCACAGAGAAATGACCTCCAGGCTGCTTCCTCATCCACTTAGAGGGAAGAATCAGAGGAGCTCAGTCACTTATATACAGGATGCCCATTTCTAGTCAACAGAAATTGGGCTGTCTTATCCTCAGGGGGAAAGCATGGTTTTGAATACAACCTCCTTAAATGCTTCCTCAAGTCCAAGAGTCCTAGAGTTCTAGCACTGCCTAGATTTCTCTTCCTTCTCTCCCTCCCTCATTGGTGCTTCACCCTCCCCTCTGTTCCTCTCCTCACTTCACCCAGATCCTTAACAGGAAAGTCTCACTTGGAGATACCACAGGGGACACAAATGTCATGGGGGCTACTCAGGTCAACACTAAGGGGGTGGGGCCTTTCAGCTGGCACCACCCAGGGGGATCCTATTTCAATACCCAGGGCCAGCTGGATGCAAAAAGGGACAGCCTTTGCCATTCTTGTGGCCAACATGCCACAACCCCAGCCACTCGGCCTGCCACAACCATGGACATGACATGGACATGACATCCCATTCTGGGGGCTCAGAATGAGTCCCGTAAACACAGAACAGCCCATGTGCACAGATGGCCACATACCAGCAGAGATACCCCTGGAGCAGGCTGAGCCAAGGTGTCTCTGGTAAATCTCAAAGAACATGGCAAGAGTAATTCTTGCTGCTGTTGCAGATTTTAAATGGCATTTCTTAAAGCGTGGATCAGGGACCACCTGCATGAAAGTCACTAGGGCACTTGTTAAAAATGTAGATTCTGGGGCCCCACCCCAGATCTCCTGAGGTAGAATCTCTGTGGACAGAGCCCAGGAATCTGCATTTTTAACCAGTACTCAAGGTGATCTCTACGCACACTAAAATTGAACATCGTTGCTTGGAGGAAGTCTCAACATTGCTTTATAAGGCCATTAATGACAAGGAAGGAAGAATCATAAGCTACACTGTCTTCCTACATCTCCCACCTGCCTTATTCTCCAAGCACAGCCCTTTAACCTCATCTGTCCTCTCCAACAGCTGTGTCAGGCCTACACCGTGGCTCCATGGATCAGAAAGGGGGAACCCAAGCCAGCACCAAGGTACAAGGGTTCCAGCAACTTGGCTCTGAGTTTCCTGAAAGCCAAAGCCAAAAGGCAACCATGATTAGTTACATAGTCCTCTTAATCCATTCATTCACCATGTGTAGGCTGGGTATGTATCAGGCACTTTGCTAGGCCCTACCCACACAGAAGTAAAGAAACAGATATGGTGCCTACCTTACCACCCAGGTCCTCAAGAAGAGGAAAGCTTTTCCTAAATGTATTTAGCTTCAATAGAAATTTCTTCACATGAGGTATACAGATTAAATAAATGGATAAATACAGCAAGTGCTGTAACACATTTCATAATATTGTTTCTAGTAGCATCTCTAAGTAGGGCCAAGTATCCACAGTAGTAAAAGCAATTGGAATCCAGGTAAATGGTCCAAATACAGAGGTTTCTTATGATGCTAATTGTTCCAAGGATAAATCTTAAATTATGCAGAAGAAAGAAAGGACCATTTGCCCTTCAACTGTAGCAATACAGGGAAATGCTTTGGATATAAGCAAGAGAGTGAGATATAAAATGTTATGCTCCACGAGGTGAAAATCTATATGCATATGAATAAAGATAAGAAGGGAATATGAAGATGTAAAAATAAAAAAAAGACATAAGGGCTCAGGCTCCTGGGGGGTGGGGAGTGCTCTTAAATCTTAAAATAACGACTTATCATTGCCATCACCTGGCCCACTAGTGCCTGCATCCAAGCCTTTTTTAAATGCCTCCTTCAGCCTAGCTGAGAGCTAAGCTTGGAACCATGGGCTCCCTTAAGAGCCCCAACTCCACACCTATCGCTGTTCCAAAAAGCAAATGGAGTGACGTTACGTGACTTTCAGTGACTTCGTGTAGACAGGCCTGCAGTCAAAGACGGTCTCGATGCACAGCCATGTTAAGTCCCTACCTTGTAACACAGCCACTGCCATGGGCCTCTGAGGCTACAATGACAAGAAGCAACACAGCAAAGGAAGGATTCCTATCCAGATCTGACCCCCTACAAGATCTGGAGATTTCGCCCCATGCCTCCTGGACCACCTCACCATGGATGCCAAGGTGAAGCAGCTCAATACCCTCTTCCTTTCCTTTTGGTTTGCAGCACAGAGAATCATAAACAAGAAAGAAAACAGGCAAGGAGAGAGCAAACACACCAAGCTCCTTTAGACCATCATGGATGACCCTGGTGAGCCCACCACATTCCCAGACACAGAAATCCAACACCTGCGGAGCCCTAGACAGACAGACAGTAACGAGTGAAACCCAGCCCCAGCTGCTGCACCTTTATAAAATATACAGCGTAAACTGAGAGGCTGCAGGAAAGCCACGGCCTTCACTCCCCAACCCCATGGGCGCCAGCCTAGTGGGCACCCTGGCCCAACCCTCTCCAGAAGCTCACATCCCCCACGCCCACACCTACAGTAGTCTCTGGCTTGCTCCCTCCATCTCCAAGACAACACCCTCTCACTCTCCCACCTCTGAACAGTACTGACACATATTCCTGACCCTTCTTGTTGGCATCTATGCCCATCAGCCAGGACCAGGCCTCTGTTCCAAAGTTAACTTGGCACAAAAGCTACACAACAGAGCCCCAGACTTGGCATAACCATATCGAGAGAGGGGGAGTTGCTGTCTGAAGCATATGATCTTACACAAGAATCTTCTTCTTGGGGAAAGAAAATCAAACGGAAATCAAATCTCATCCAGCTTGGGCAGAGAAAGAAAGATTTCAGTTGGGAAAGACAGGACAGGGTTGAAAGGACGTGAGGACGGGAAAGGGACATAATCACACAGATCAAGGAAGTTCGGGTGAGTAGGGAAGGAGTGGAAAATGACAGCCCAAGGCAGGCAGCTCCACAAAGTTACCACATCAGCTATCCTCACATGCCAGAGTTCAGCTCCCAGCTGTCTCTACCTCCCTCACCCCTGGGTCAGAGGATACTGGTGAGATGAGGAAAGCAAAGCATTGCATCATTAACTGGAGACACCAGACACCAGCCCCAGGGCCATGCTGTGTGGGCATAGGGAGGCATCCATTCTCAAACCATCGTCCCTGCCTGCACCCTGCATCCTTGGCCAGAGGATGTCTGCCAAAGAGCCCAGCCCACTGCACTGTCCCCCCACCCTAGGGGAGGAGGGCATCTGGCTGTCCACCTATCTCTAGGGCAACAATTGCATCCAACTCAAGGTACCCAGAGAGAAAAAAAACAAACAAATAAGTCAACTTTATAGCCAATGTAAAGGAACAGAAAGAGATGGGGGCTGGTAGGGAGACAGCAAGACAAACTGTGCTTGTGGGGATGGGGAGAAGCCCTCCTAGCCAGGAGGCAGACTCAGCTCTGCTAAACAGGTCCCAGAATAACGTCAACATGACAGAAGCCCACTGTCATCTCTGTGGAATTTTATAGCTTCTCTGATGCTTGGAGACATCTACTACATCTCTTACCCCAGAAATGCCTGGGTCATTACTAGCCATGGCCCACGTCTTCCCCAGGGCATCTGTCCTGGCTCTTAATATGTTTATGGCATCCTATTGCCCAGCCCTAATTCCTTCCTCTGAGTCTCATACCTTTGTCCCCCGGCTGCACCCTGCAGCCTTCAATGACCTGACCTATCCACATACCTCCGTACTCACCAGACCTATACACAGAGCACTTCACACGTTGCTGGGTCTATACCTATCAGATGAGGTGAGTTTGGCAAGCATCCAGTACAAGGTACAGGGAGTGTAGGTTGGAGGTGTGAAAGGCAGGGCCTTACGCTCCCCGCCTCAGGTACTTGGGAGGCTCTTGCAAGTCAGGCTCCAAGGCCTGGGCCTTCACAATCCTCAGACCCTGAGGCAATGCTGCTCCTACCCAGACCAGGCCACTGAGATTTCCAGATCATGAGGCATCACCCTCCACCCAGGACGGACTGCATCTGCTGCTGTACCACCAAGTTTGTAATTTGATCAAAAAAGCAATCAAGTTCATCTGGCAGGATTTGTTCCCAAGAAGCCTTCAGCAGTAGCAGCCTCCCTTGATGTTTACAGATTTCCTTCCCTTGGGAGTCTGTTCTGCCGCCTGGTGGGCAGGGGGAGGCTAGATTTGTCAGAGCTGTTCACTTACTGTATCTTCATCCTAAGTCACCACTGGGGCACAGGGACTAAGACAGGCTCCTAGGAGTGGCTACCAGTGCCCCAAACACAGAGACTCCAAAAGACCCAAATTAAGACCTATCCATTCCATGCCACCCACCACTCCCCATATCCTCCCCCTTCCTAAAAACCAAACTCCTTTGAGCCGTTAGGGACTACTCCTCCCTGAAGCTACCTACATCTCTTACATTTTCTTCATTCTTTTCTACCTGAGCACTTCCAGTCCCCATGCAACTCCTGCCTGGCTTCAAAGTCTACCCTGAAATTCCAACTCTTTTCCAAGTGCTGAAACACACAGCCCCCAACTCTAGGAGCATCTTCAGAAGAAGCCGTAGCCCTTGGAGGCACCCCAGGGAGAGGCAAAGATGGGGAACTCACCTCGGGCAGACAACTTCTTGGTATTGATGATTTTTGCTGCATACTCCTGCGTGGAGGTTTTCTTCACACACCTGCGGACCACAGAGAAAGCACCCCTGGAGGGAGAAGGGGGAAAGAACTGGGACACCGAGCAGAGCGACACAGACATGCTTCAGGTCTGAGGACAGCGATGCTCTTATCAACAGACCTTTAGTCGAAATTACACAGGCACCAGCATAGTGACCATCACCATCCAACATGGGGCAGAATGGTGGCCACTGCATGACACTGAACAAATGTGGGTGGAGGACCACCCCACTCCCACCCCCAGATCTAGCCGCTGAGCAAAGCAACAGCCCCAACCTCAGGCTATACATCAGGAGCCGGTGGGCAATGCTTAAAACACACACCTGCTGCATCTCAGGGACAGTCCTGCAGGCCCAGGCAAGGGAATCAGAAGAAGGGAACAGAGACCCTGCCCTTCTCTCAGCAGAAATAGTTGAAGGTAGGGGAAGGAGAGACTAGAAAGAGGGTGTAATCGCCTGAGAGAGAAATCTCCCTCAACCATGAGTGAAGGTGAGGAAAGTGAGGCTCAAATCCCCCACGCTGGCTTCTTCCCACTGTATCCCAGCTCAACTGACAGCAGGGAAAGAGAGGATCCAGTTGTGGGTCTCAGACATAAATAGCTCCCCCCCCATAATATCTTTCTCCACCTTCCGCCCTCCGCCCCCCTCCGCCCCCCCCCCCCCCCCCCCGCAAATGAGAGCTCGCACTCTTCAGCTCTGGAAACGTCTGGGGTGGGGGGGGCGGGCAGGGCGGGGGCTGCAGTGGCCCTGCTCGGCGCCGCGGGGCGGCAGGGGGGGTGGGGGCCGGGGTTGCTGCAGCGGCCAGCTCAGTGCAGAGGGGAGGGGGATGCTGCGGCTGCGGCGCGCGGCTCCTGGGACCACTGCGGGGATGGGGGGAGGGGACAGGGGGGTGCTGCAGTACTGCCCAGCAGCGGGGCTGGGATTCTGGAAGCGGCACTAGCGAGGGGGGGGGGGGGGGGGGGCGGGGCCGGGCACTAAACATCCCCCTACACCCGGGCACCGCAGCAGGCTTGGAGCTGCAGGGCCGGGGAGGGTCCTGAGTGCCAGGCACGTGGGACATGGGACAGGGTGCTGAGTGAGCTCCTGATCAGGGTGGGGAGGGGGTGGCGAGCAGGTAGGGTCGAGATGGGGGGCGCCTGAAGGGTGTGGGAGGGGCGGGGCTGGAGGGTGCCCAGGACCGGTCCGTGGGTTGCAGTCCCCGCGGCAACGCGCGGTGCAGCAGCCCAGGCAGCTGCTGCAGGGCGCGGAGGGGGCTGCGGGACAGGGAGCTGGGGGCGAGGGGGCCCCGGAGGCGGCGGGCGGGAAAGGCTGGGGGTGGGGCGGGCCGAGGGGGCGCTGCAGCGGCCGGTGCAGGGCCGGGGGGCGGGGCGAGAAGCCGCATAGCGCCCAGGCGGCGGGGGCAGGGTTGGGGGCCGCGGCTGGCGGGTCGTACTTGCCGAGCTCCTCGAAGAGCTGGTAGTCGTCGGTGAAGCGGGTGCAGGTGGCGGTGGTGGCCATGCTGGCGGGCGGGCGGACGCGACGGTGCAGCCCGCGCCGACGTCGGTGCACAGTCACCGCCGCCCGGCCGAGGGAGCAAGAGGAGGAGACGGGGCTGAGCCCGGCAGCACCGCGAGACTTTACCGGAGAGAGCGAGGGAGGGAGGGACACCCCCGCGCCCGCCCGCCCGCCGGCCCCCCTCCGCCCGGCCCCCGGACCGCCCCCGGGGAGGGGCCTTATGCCGCCGGCCCCGCCCCGCCCCGGGAGCGGCCCGGGTTGGGCAGCACGCGCAGGGGAGCTGAGAGGAGGGCGTCCTAGCCCCGGGCCACCCAGAGGGAGGTGAAAGGTTCGCGACCTGTGGGCTCGTCCAGGGGGGGACCCTGCAAGGGCTGGGGATGTGCGTGCGAGTGTGTGTGCGTTGCGATCGTGTAGGGGTCTGAACCACCGAGTTCTTTGGCGGGCCCCACACACGGGTCCTAAGCACCCAGCCCAGCTCACACATTGTGGAGAGAACGCCAAGGTCAAAAAGCCCGTGTCAGACTGCACATTCTGCCCCCAGCCTGTGCAAAGCCAGCTCTCAGCAGCCTTCCTTCGGGAAGCTGACAGTCTAGACTCGTGTAAGCATCAGGGCCATTATTAGATAAAACCCTTCAGGCACGAGTTGTTCAGGTAGACCAGGCCAGGGCCAAGTATGCAGGTGGAACTCTGCCTTGCTGCACTCCAAGCTTAGAGATGAGAGAACATTCTCTTTCAGACCAATAATGAAAGGAATGAATTGGGAATAATTAGCAAAGGTTTTGTGCTGTGTGGACTAGAAGAGCAAGCAGAAGAAAGGAGAAAATAACCCCATTTTCTTGCAGGGCACCCTGTGTTTTTATTTTATGGCACTCATCACATTTTGTGTGTTTGCTGGTATGAGAGGCAGTAGAGCTAGAGCATGGTTATGGAAAGAGTCTGGGGTCGGACTGCTGGGCTTGGATTTCTAGGCAACTCACTACCAGCTGCGTGACATTGGGCAAATCACTTAATCTTTCTGTTCTTCAGTTACCTTATCTGAAAACAGAAGAAAATAGGGTTGTGAGAATTAAATGGGCTAAATCACATAAAGCACTTAGAATAGTACTGACACCTAATTATAACAGTGTTAGCTGTTATTATTTAACATTTGCCTTCCCACTAAATTGTAGGCTCCAATAGGCAGGATCTCTGCCTCCTTTGTTCACCATTGTATTCTCAGCCCCAGACCCTCATTAAATATTTGTGGAATGAAGGGACTCCTTAGGGCCCTGGCAGAGGGAGGTACCATCCCATCTTCTCTTCCCACTGTCAGAGGATGGTAGGACCCAGCCACATAACTGTCTTGGAGGAGAAACAGGCTGGGCAGGTTCCTGACCTTCCCAGGTAGCTGTACCCCAAGTCAAGGGCCAGCCCCAACTGGGCAGGGCGGATCTCAGCCAACTGCTGCAGTTCAGTCTTGATTACAGCAGGACACCCACTGGGAATCTGGCCTCTGTTGTCAGTAGGCTGACTCTTGGGCACTGGGAGAATGCAGCTGAGAGGCTGAGAGGTGTCCCAGCCTCCCAGGCCGCCTCCCTGAGCGGGTGGGTAAGAGCAAAGCTTCCAGGGAGGGCTCCCATCTTTCCTTACCCAACTGCCCTGGGAGCTAGTCTGAGAACCAGACCTATGGGGACAATTAGGGAAACAGGAGAGGAAAAGCGCTAACAGGTTGCCTGGGAGGAGGGCAGAGAGGGCTGAAGGAAAGGGTTGAGGTGACAGAACATTATGCCCCACCCCTCCCCAGGGCAACAGGAAGTAAGGCACTGAGGAGTAAGGCCACTTCCTGTCTTGAAGCACTGGGGTGAGAGCCTGGTTCCAAGTCCCAGCATGGGGCAGGGCAATGAGACAGTATGCTCAGGGATGACAGTAAATCTGTCATCTACCTTAAAGGCAGAAGCAACGACTAGTCTGCACTCCAGAAATAGGGGCTGCATATTAATTAATCATCAATGTGCCCTTCCTGAGTCCTCAAGGTGACTTGGTTCCTGACCTCCAGATGCTGAAACTTTATATTCATTAATGTAAGGTGGAGTGAGAAGACGGAGAGAGGTCAAAACAAGCATAGACTAGGGCTGCATGGAGTCCCCTAGGGTGCCCCAGGTGAAAATGTGAAAACAGGACTACAACTCTGACCTCTCTCATGTGCCCACTGTTGAAGTGGATATCTTCCTTGCTGAGGGTGAGGGTTCCGCACTGGGTATTTTAGGGTAACCATATAAAGCACTTTGCATCGAGTCTCTGGGTGAAAAGAAGAGTGATGAGAAAAACATTGGGGTGAAGCCTCAAGGATGACTCATAGTCCTATGTAAGTGGAGCTAGCCAACTTTCAACAAGTATTTATCAACTGCCTACTATGTGCTTGGCACTGCCTCTTACTTTGCAAAACATGCAAATAAAGTGGAAAATTAGAATGTAAACAATTAGAAGGAAACTTCTAATCATTCTCTACTTTTTCCTTTCTATGTCTACCCCACTTCTCTCTCCCTCTTCACTGCTTCTCTCAATAGCTTACACTCTGACATGGCCACAGTGGCAATTTGGAGCCTATAAACACCTTTGTGTGCACACACAAACACACACCCTTGTACACACCCTCCTTGATCCCGATTGCTGTAGCACTCACACAACCCAGAGCTACCCCACAACAATTAGAGGGAAAATACTTAAAAATAATAATGAGTTCACCAGCTCCCTGTGCATCAGTATCTGTGGCAACCTCATGGGGTCCTTGAACTGCTCTCTTCTGGTTGCAGCTGGTCCCCTGGGCAGCGCCAGCACTCAGGCTGTGCCCGTAGCACCAGGAACAGGGAATCATACAGGAAATCGATGATGCCCTAGGCCCCATTCAGTGGGACTCTCCATCATTCTGCTGATCTTTCTCTTTGAAGGCTCCAAAAATTATGCCATGGGACTGCCTCCTGAATGAGAGAAGCTTCCCTCTCTAATTTTAGAATGCAATTTTAGAGTATAAAGGTACTTATTCTTCAAACCTGAGGGAAATGGGGCAGTTGAAAGTGAGGTATTTAAATGCAAGGGGGATGACACTCTTGGACACAAAAACAGTTACCTGCTTGTTAGGGGATGTTGTAAAATAAATTTGAAGAGAATTCAGTCTCATGCCCATGAGTGGTTTTCAATCCATATTCCACATAACCCTATGGGTTATATGGTCATGCCTCAGCAGCTGCTCAACATATATATTGGGGTTTCACATAAGATGTTGTTGAAAAAAATAGTCCCTGGCTAAAAAACGTCTCTGAAAAGTTTGAAACCCACTGGGACAGTGGCTTCTGAGGTCCCCTCCAATTCTAAGATTCTATGACTAGTTTTTGAGAATTAGGGATGATGAGGTCATGGCCTTTCTCCAAGGACTGAGAAAATTATTAGTGGTGAAGCATTTGAAACCAGTGAGAAG
Organism: Equus asinus; assembly: GCF_041296235.1. NCBI lineage: Eukaryota > Metazoa > Chordata > Mammalia > Perissodactyla > Equidae > Equus > Equus asinus. The sequence continues at coordinate 62,222,790 of NC_091791.1, forward strand.
ATGTGATAATGGAGATAGGAAAAAAGAGTGAGAAAGACAAAGTAAAATATTTAAATAAGCAATCCACAAACTAGTAGTGAGTGAGGGATGCCCGTCTCTCTCCTAGAAGACACATCAAATCACGACCATGCACAGATAAGTTGATACACCCCATTCCCTGTGAGAACTACTCCCAATTGAGCCATTGTCCTTAGTGGGAGTGTTTCCCTATCTTTCCTGTGTCTAAGAGCTGAAAAAAGCATTAAGAACCACAGACTAAATCAGTAACTGCAGTATTTCTTTAAAAAGGAGCTGAGGTATTTAAGGTGAGGGGCTGAGCTCCTGAAGGATTGGGCATAGGGGATGAGATTTTGGGGTGAGAGACAGGATATTTGAGGTGAGGGCTGAAGCATTTGGTATGAGGAACTGAGGTATTTGGAATAGAGTCTGAGGTGCTGAGGATGAGTTGAGCTCATAAGTTCAGGAGCTGTAGAAGTTGTAGGAGTATGTAATGTGAGGAGCCAGGGTATTTGGAATAAGGGGCTGAGGGGCTGGCAGGGAGGAACTCTCTTCCAACTTCCAGCTAGAAGGCTGGTTCCAAAGGGCAGTCTGACTCCTGCCTTCCCACCCCCAAATCCAGGTGAGGACTCCCTCTGCCTCTCTGCCCCTCCAGCATGCCCCTATAGACTGTGCGCTCCTTGAAGACAGAGGGTACCTGATCCTTCTACTTGTATCCTCTACACCTAGCATGGAGCCTGGCATATAGTAGGCATTCAATAATTATTTGTGGAATGAATGAAGTATTGGGGACAAGGGGCTGAGATATTTTGAATGAAGAGGGAACAGCAGTGGAGAGGTGACAGAGCCGTCATCAGAGGAAAAAGGGAGGTACTGAGGTAAGAGGCTGGCTACCCACACCAACAGATGGCCAATGGAGGAAGAGTGGCATGTGGGGCCCCCTGGTGGGCAGACCTGAGGCAAACAGGGTGCTGGAGAGAGGGACAGGAAAGTGAGAGGAATGTGAATGACCAAGAGAGAAGTGGTGAAGATAATAAAAACCACAATTGTAGCTAACGTTTAGGGAGAGCTTGCTACACGAAAGGCACAGGCAATAAGCCCTCTACATAAGCTATTCCATTTAATCTTCGCCACCACCCTGTGAGTAGAAGAGCCATCAGCCCCATTTTACAGAAGAGGAAACTGAAGTTTAGAAAGGCAAAGTAATTTGTCTAAGGGCGAACAGCTAATATGTGGTAGAGCTGGGATGATGTGATTGAAGGGAAATGAATAGAAAGGGATATGGGGAGGGGGCAGTAAATTGCACGGGCGTTCAATTCAGATGTGCTCATACCACCAATGGGATCTATATTGGAATCTTAAACTCAGTGTGTACTTGCCCCAATCTAGTCCCAGTCCTGAATCCAGGCACTTACTCAGAGCGGACACTCATTCATTCATTCATTTCTTCATTTCATTGAACACCTTGTCTATTCCTGTCCCTTGGGAAACAGAAGAGAACAATCTGACAAAATTCCAGCCCTCATGGAACTTCCATGCTTGCAGGCAGGCAATGAATCTAAAAAGAGGTCAGTTTAGACTGGAGTAAGTTCTACAGAGAAAACAAAATAAAGCAATGGAATAGAGAGTGGGTGGTGGGGTATAGAGAATTGCTTTAACTGAGGTGTTCAGACATGGCTGTTCTCAGAAAGCGACTTTTAAGAGAGACCTAAGTGATAATAAGGAGGCAGTCATTTGAAGATCTTGGACAAGAGCATTCCTGATGTAAGGAACCACAGAAAAAGCCTGAAATAAAAATGGCCAAGGTATATTCAAGAGACGGAAAGAAGGCTGGTGTGACAGAAGTGCAGTGGGCAAGGGAGGAAGCAGTAGGAGAATAGGACCCAGAGGCCCTAATAAACACCACTGTTCTGGTACAACCACCCTAGTGCTCCTTCCAAACTCTACAGGTCACAAGGGCAGGCTGCCTCCAGGCTCACAAAGGCATAAGACCTGAAACCCCAGGTTAATGCTACAAGATACCTTCACCAAGAGCAGACATAAAACTGGGCCTGGGGCTGGAAATGACACTGTTCCCTGTCTACTCAAAGGAGGGTGTTGGAGATGGGCCCAGGATGGCCTTTCAGCATGCCAGGGGCTCTGGGGGTGGTATGCCCAGGGGTTCTGCAGAACAGCCAATGTCCCCTCAATCCATTTAGGCAATATCTCCCTGCCCTGAATAAGTTTCAGTCCTAACTCTCATAGGGGATAGAAATATGGGCCAGAAATAGGCCCTTCCTTAAAAGAGCTTCACTCACTGGAGGTAAGAAGATGAGCATGACAATAAAGCAACGATACAAGTGGAAAGATTAGGACCATAGTGCAAAGGGCTGCCAGAATCGCGTTTCTCACACCTCTGCATGTCCTCCAGTTCCCTGCTCAGGTGTCACTTTCTCAGAGTAGCTTTCCCTGACCTCTTGACCAGATCAAATCCCTGTAATGACAACCCCCAAAGTTCCATCCATCACTTCTTCAAAGCACTTGTCCCAAGTAAATCTTACATGTGTTTGAGGTCCGTGTCTGTTCATGTTCACCCTGGTACCCTTATGTCTAAAGTGCCTGACTTTTAAAGGAAGAGCCATCAGATTAGTTGAAACAATCAGAAAAGACTTAAATGGAGGAGATGGAAGGAGGGGAAGGATATTTGAGGATGGAGGTGGAAGAGAGGGGGCGTTATTGGTGGAGAACAGAGTGTGAATACTTAGGGGTTGGCAGGTATTTGGGAAACTGGGTGGTCAGGTGAGCTGGAAGGGAGGGTATGGAGAGGGGAGAAACAGGACATAAAGCTGGGCTCCCACCAGACATAAATAATGTCTGACTGTGGGTGGGCTCATAGGCCAGGCAGGGATGGACCTCAGGAAGGACCAGTGTCCAACTTTCTGGACTACAGAGGCTTTTAGTTCCCAGACCTGGTCTATAGATGATTACCCACCAGAAATTCCCCTTTGAATGTCCTGCTGTACCCCCAAATATGACATGGTGATTAAGAACACTGAGGTTAAGTCCTGGCTGTGCCTCTTACTAACTGTGGGAGCCTGCAGATTCTATAACCTCTCTGTGCCTCAGTTTTATCATCTGAAAAATAGGGATAATAAATAGTCCTTGTCTTAGAGGGTTTTATGAGGAGTAAATTATTAGTACATAAGAAAAATAAAAGAGTGCCTTGCATAGTAAGGGCTCAATAAATATTAACTATTATAATTATTCCCCTTGCCACCCTCAACCGCTTTTCTTCTTCAGTTCCTTTGGCTCTGACAGTGACATGACTATCCTGCCAATGATCTGGTTTAGAATCTTGGAGTCAACTTTGATTCATCCCTTCTCTCACTTAGGGGGCGGAGCTGGGTTTGAATTCTGCCACTTACTAGTTGTGTGACCTTGGGCAAATTACTTAAACTCCCTGAGCTTTGTGTTCCTCATCCATAAAATAAAGATGTGCTAACTTTTACTATAGGGTTGTTATAATAACTTAATGATAATCTTTATAGGTGAATGGCTCAATGCCTGATGCTAAATAAATGGTAGTTATTATTATCATAATATGTAATAACATACATGTGTTGTCAGGAACCAACACCAGTATATTTTCCTCTTTAATGTCTTTGTATCCATTCCTTGTTTTCCATTTCCCTCCCACCATCCTAGACTGGGCCTACCTCACCCTCCAGAGATACTGCAGTAGCCCTCCTAACTTTACCAACTCCATTTTATATTCCCCTACCTTCCTTCCTTCCTTCCTTCTTTCCATCCTTTCAGAAAATATTAATCAAACACCTACTCTTTTCAGGGCACTGTCTCAGTGCTGGGGATATGGCAGTGGACAAAATATATGTTGTCTCTGCCCTTAGGAAGCCTACCTTCTGGTGAGAGGGACAAACCATAAACAAACAAATAAGTATTTAATATGTCAGTGATAAGTGCTATGAAGAAAAATAAAGCAGGGAAGCAGGGTGGAGAGTGACAGGGGTGCTATTTAATACAGGGTCTTCGAGGAAGGCCCCTCTGCTAAGGTGAGCTTAGAGGCAGAGATCTGCAGGAAACAATATCACTTTCAGTAGGTCACATTTTGCTGAAATACTGTTTTCTTCAGAATTAAATAAGAAAGCTCATGTATAACTTTCTAGATCCTCTGTAATTCTAGCCAATCTTGTGATTACGTACCATTCTCAGAATGCCTCTGCCTCTACAGACGTGCTCAACATGCTTAAGAATGTACGTCATTAGATTAACGGTACTTATCTCTGGTAGTGGTATTAGTGTGAACTTTTTTCTCTTCCTTAAATGTGCTTTCTACATTTTTTATGATGAATGTAGGTTATGTGAAAAACAACAACATAGTGCCATATTTTCTCCCCATCATATTATTTTAGTCTTTACATAACCCTGCAAGGTATATTTTATTATCCCCATTTTCCAAATGAGAAAACTGAGGCACAGAGAGGTTGCGCTGATTCTCTGAAGTCAGCTCTTGAAATGTTTAGCACCTGATTATGGGCTTGCTGTTTGATTTTTAAAAATTTTAGTTTTATCTTTTTAGTTAGATCATAGGTTTCTTAAGGGCAGAGCCCTTGTCTTATTCTTATATCTCCCTCTCTCCTCTCTCCTTATAGCTTTCATCAGAGTGCTATGCACTATACATAATGGGTACTTTTTAATGGATTGGTCATTGGATAGCTGGTCTATTGTTCTGAAATCGTCCATCATCTTGCTAGTAGTGCCATCTTGTGTGCTTTTGACTCGGGGTCCAAGGATGGAGAATCTGGAGATCCTGGGGGCAAAGAGATGAGGAAGCTGGACCTCTACCCCAAAGGGACAGTGATTCTGCTTGTCCACTAGAGGCCGCGGTAGGCCTGGTTGTAGAGAGCCAGCAGGGCTGTAGATTACTCAGCGGACTCCACCCCAGGAATCTTTTCCAACATTGTCTATCCTAGAACCCAAGGCCCCAGAGACAGCCTATCAGTGTCCCTGGCTTCAATTTTTTTCAATAGATCATCAGATTCCTGGACCGGGAATGAGTTAGCTCCAGAATAAAAGTTGCTGATGGCAGCTAGATAGCAGGAGTGTACTGGCAGTTTCCAGATGCCCCTCAATTAGCCAAATCAACAGACATGTATAAAGCACCCTACCGAGCGCCTGCTGTGTACCATGTAGCATCTAAACTCTGGGACTTGCTTGGTGAACAAGACAGACTCTGTTCCTGCCCTTTCAGCTGTTATGATCTAAGGAAGTATGCAGACAATTAAACCTAAAATTATCGTATTGTGTGATAAGGTGCTGACATGATTTCTGTTCCAGGGTTAGTTCTCCTTCTGTCTCATTTCACTGGGGATTATCCTATGGGATATCTACCTGCTTACGAGAAAGCAAATAAAGGCAAAAGGTAGAGAAAAGAACCTTTGCCCATGTTTGGAGAATCACTGCAGAGCCCCACTCCTCTCTCAAGGAGGAAGGATTCCCATCAGCTCCTGGCAGATCTGAGGGCATCTGGAATTAGAGTGGGTGCTAGGGGTGAGGAAGTGCCAGGCCACCTCACCACAGCTTTTCTGCTCTCCTTTCTTCAAGTGGTCTGGAAGCTTTGCTTGGCAAGGGAAGCAGAGTCCCCAGATTTTGGGGTGTGACCCAGACAGCTGGATTTCTCACTGATTTCTCTTTGCCTCTGTCTTTTCTTTGCTCCTTTTTCTCAGATTAGCAATCAATATATTTATCAAATGAACGTTATGTTCAAGGCATCCTTTTTTGCCCAGAAACATGAGGTCCAGGAAGTTAGAACAGAGTTGGGGAGATAAGATAACTAGAGAGACATCTATGCAATGCAGCATTTTGATAAGTGCAAATTCGTTGCTGCAGGCAGTCATTGCTGGTGTCAATCCCTGGGGGCTGAGGTGGTCTGGGGAGGCTTTTTTCCTGGAGGAGATGACCAGGGTCTTCCAGGATGAGCCCTCAATCTGCCCTGTGGTGGAGTTTCTCTGAAAGAGATGTCCTCAGAGAAGAGAGAGAAAGGTAAAACATCCTCCATACCCCAGCTGTTCATTCCACTGTGCCTGGACAAGGGGCTCAGAGGCCCATGTGCTCAACATTCCTGAGAAGCAGCTTCTGACTCAGAGCCCCAGAAACAGCTGAGGCAGCTTCAGGCTGAAGTCTTGGCTCTCTTTCCTCCTTTTCTGTCCAAAAGCAACTCCCTCCCTAGCTATTTGGATGTGACCAGAAACCCAAGCAGGGCTCTAGGGTAGGAGCCTAGCTCAGCCAGTCTATAACATGTATTTGGTCTCTGCATCCCCTCCTGGGCTGTAGCCCTCAGGTAAAGGCGTGTGCCCAATGCCACCTATGCCAGGAAGTCCAAGGGGTGAGGGGGACTCACCCGGTACATAAAAGTCACAGGTCCCAACGCAGCCACTGTTGGTCTGCCTCTGGGAAGGGGGTCTTAACTAGGACTTGGCTTGAGTTAAGACAGCAGCATTCCCTGGGCAATCTGCCAGCCTCCTCACTGCCTGGGCGTGGGGCCCAGGACATGCCAGGGCAAGGCCAGAGAGCTGACTCAGGGGGCAGCATGAGGGGAACAGAAAAACCCTTCACACCCACCAGCTAAGAGAGGAGACAAAACTGCCCTGATTCTGCTGTGATCACCCTGTATTGCCAGACCACCAACAGGATCTGTGGGTGGGTCCATTCCTCAGCTGCTGATCCAGGAAGCCCCATGTTCCCTGGGGCCACCAGCAGAAGGCCAAGCAAGGCTCCTCCTCTCTCCCTGAGTTTCCTTCTTCCTACAAAGACCTCTAGATGTGCAGGGCTACATTCCCAAACCCCCTTCTGCAACTGATTGAGGCTCTGCCATTGTCACTTTCTAAAGACTGACCATGGGCAAGTCACTCACTTTGGTGAGACTTAGATTCCTTATACTTAAAGCAGGACAAATAATACCTGCTTGCCTCATAGGACTGCATGCGGTAAAGACCAAGTGAGATCATGTCTATGAAGGTATCTTATATGCTATAAAACACATTTATAATAAAGTATTATTGTCATGGTTATTCTTGAGATGGGAATTATAGCTGCTTGCCCTGAACCTCAAAGTTCTCCTCTTTGCCTCTTTTGTCTGACAAGTTGCACTGAAGCCGCTGCTGGAATCCTAACCCAGTCCTGAGCCTCAGAAGCATTGACACAAGGCTCTTCTGCCTGGTACTATGGTGCCAAGTTGGCAAAGCAACCTGCACAACCCTAGCTCTGCTAAACCAGTTCTTTCCCTTTTATTCAGGCTCCTCCAGTCCAGTTTGCTGCAATGATGACAAAAGAATCTAAAATAGCACAGGCTTTGCAAACACCACGAGACAGCTTGGGGCATAGATGCTGCCTGTCACCCGTGGGCCTGTCTGGGCATCCCAGCCAGATGCAGCCCTCCACCCTCCTGGGCCTGCCATGTCTTCCTCTATGCAGCACCAGGATGACCGTATCTCCTGTCAGCACTTTGGGTGGTTGAATTGGATGACTACCTAGAAAGCTGGCTTGGCTAGAGGTACCGGGGAGGGGGCTCGCTGCACCCCGCTCCAGCTCCTCACATCCACAATCTTGAGACCTTTTCTTGCACCAAGAGGCCAGGCAAGCTGGCTAAGGTTGTGCAGAACAGCAGCTGTCTTGTGGCCCCAGGGATTGTTGCAGACTGGCGACTAGGAGAGTCTGATTCTGAGGACTCTGCAGCAAGCAGGCCCTGGCTTGTCACTCTTGCTGCAGAACCAGTTTGGTGTGGGCAGCTGCTGGTTCTGCTTGGGCTCTGAGACTTCCCCTGGGGCTTTCTTGTGACTTATCCTGGTGGCTGCTAAGGCTGGATTCAAATGAAGAGACTCACAGCAGGGAGCCATGGTCAGGAGCTGCTGTTCCAGCAGCAACATTCATCATCGCTGAGCCCCCTCTAATTCCCTGTATTTTAAGCCGTCATTTCCACAAGGCACAAGTCTCCATCCTTAGAACTTTCTCATCAAACTCTTTGTTAAACACTTTGCTTTAGCAGACGTGTTCCTTTCCTGGGTGAGTGCTATAAGAAAGACAGATGAAGTCTTAGTTTATGTTAGGAATCCCAAACTGATGGTCTGTTGGCCAAATCAAGCCCCTAAATCTGTTTTTGCTGACATGTACAATTTTAATTGGGAAGCTTTAACATAAAAAAAATCCAAATGTTTCTTGGGGTGGGCCCCGTGGCCGAGTGGTTAAGTTCACGTGCTCCACTGCAGGCAGCCCAGTGTTTCGTTGGTTTGAATCCTGGGCACAGACATGGCACTGCTCATCAAACCACGCTGAGGCGGCATCCCACATGCCACAACTAGAAGGGTCCACAACGAATATACAACTGTGTACTGGGGGGCTTTGGGAAGAAAAAGGAAAAAAAAATAAAATCTTAAAAAAAAATCCAAATATTTCTTAACATTTTGTGTTCTTAGGTTAGTTTCTCCTAGAGCAGACCCTGAGACAAGGCTTCAGTTACAAGTGGTTTATCTGGAAGGTGACCCTAGGAAATTGCAGTTAGGCAGTGGAGAAGTGGGACAGGGAAGGGAAGGGAGGTAGTCAATAAGGCAAAGTTATCAAGGAAGTTACCATATGGGCAACTGGAGCTTAATTCTCCCTGGAAACTCCAGGAAACGGTGTAGAATATGTCTTAAAGTTATCTCATCTGACAGGCAAAGGCATTAACATCTTTATCCACTAAACCCATCAGTCATTGGTTGGGAGCTGCTATGGTGTGAGGGAGGAGGGGTAATGATAGTGTTAATTCCTGGAGAATATCTAGTCTGCTGTACAGTAGGGAAGAGTGGGCTCCAAAGGCCAGGAAGCTGGAACTGACAACATCTGCTATAATGTGGAAGATCTAACAAAACTGGTCCTTAGTTCCTGCTTGGCAACAATTAGCAGGAGCTGAATAACAGTTGCCCCTTTAAACAAGACAAGAGCTCTCCAGTTTGCCATAGTCCCTACCACTCCCTATTGTCCTACATTCAGCCTGCTTTACTCTTTACATTACCTGCTTAGCTTCTGGGGTGTTTGTGTTTGTGACTCCTGGTTTATGTCTATGTGTATCATACTCCACTATGAATTCTACTGTCTCTGTTTCTAATAGCTTGTTTCTTATTCTTTTTTGTATCCCACAGGGCAGCTGGCCCAATGAGTCCAAAAGATGTTGACTGATTACTACTGTTTCCCTAGCCCTGTACTCTAAATTATTTAATTTCGAGTCTCAGGTCACCTTACCTCTATGCTGTTATATACACTGTGTCAGAGCTTGTGGAAAGGTCTTCATTTTGGGGACTGAATCAGGAAGGACTTTGTTATCTCTTCAATATCTCCAATCTGATTAGCTTTCAGTTCCTAAGGAGCACTGAGCTCCTTTCTGCTTCCTGCCAATTTCTCTGCCTGGAAAGTTCTTTTTTCTCCTTATGATAGGCTAACTCATATTCACCCTTTAGGACTCATCTTAAATGTCACCTCATCAGTGAAGCCTTCCATATCATTCACTTCTCTGCCCCTTATAGGCTGTGCCTCTGCTGTACCTCCTCACAGTGCACTGCATTCCTCCTTAACATATTTATAATAATTACATACATATTGGTATAATTTGTGTTTACACTGGGGTCCCATCATTAATGCAGTTAGCTTACTCAAACCCAACTATACACACTCAGCTGAAAGAGCAAGAAACAAAGAAATTCCTTTTTTTAAACATTTATGGGCACATAAAGGGCCCCACATGGTAGCACCCCCAACCAATGACTGATGGGTTTGGTGGATAAATACACTAATGCCTTTGCCTCTCAAGTGAGAAAACCTTGAGGCACATGTTCTACACTGTTTCATGGAGTTCCCCAGGAGAGTTAAGCTCTAGATGCTCATGTAGTAATTCCTTTATTCTATCATTAAAGCCAGATCTTGACATCTACTGCCCCAGGGTCATGCCCAAAGTGCAAAGAGAAATCGATGTTATTTCTTGGCTTTGGTGCTTCTAAACACCAAGGTCCTGGTGACTTCAGGGATTTTCAAGAACGATTTTGCCATCTTTGCCTTGTGAACTGATTTTAGAATCTACACCACTCCCCCTCACACACACACACACACACACACAAGTGTAGAAAATGGAAATTCATTGTGTTATCTGTCTTTCCCTCTAGATTGAAGTTCCATGAAGACAGATAACATGCTTGCCTCCATAATTGCTGGATCCCTAGGGTCTAGCAAATTGCTAGACACATAGTAAGTACTCAATAAACCTTGGTTGGATGGATAGATGGATGGATGATGGATGAAGGGTGATGGATGGATGATGGAGGAGGGATGATCAGTGCTTTGAGGACCAGCACTGTGCAGGATGCACCTGGAGATAAGCTGACAATGTGAATTAGCTACCTACCAGGTTGTGAGGAGAAGGAAATGAGACAGGTGAACTACTGCAATTGGACTATCTCCCCAAAGGCCTGCAGTTTTACAGGTGTCTCAGGATTTGTTAAGTCCCATACTCTACTTTCCCCTAAACCAAGATCTCTGGATTAGAGCTCTATCCCAGACAGTGCAGCTGCCTCTGAGTCACTGCACAGCACTACCCTATCCCTCAGGGCTTAGACAGTGCACAGCATCCAGCTTGGTTTTCTAGCCCAAAACAAAAACCCCACCCAAACCCCTACCTTGACCCTGCTCATGACTCCTTCCCTATTCCAGCCCAAAACTTTGCTTTGACCCCCAGTGCCAACCCTGATCTTGGTCACAATTATTTTTACAGCCCCAGTGCCAATCTCAACCCTAATTCCCATATTGACATTAACCGTGGCCCAGACACATTCTTGCTTCTAATCCTGAGCACATTATACATTTGTGCTTTGTACCTATTGTTTTTTTTATAAATCTTTCACACATATTATTTAATTTGACATTTACAATTCTATGTAATCATCTCCATTTTATAAAATGAGAAAACAGACAAATGCCCAAGGTCACACAGCTAGTAAATCAGGAAGCCCAGATCAGATTCAGATCCTTCTGCTCTACATCCAGGGCTACAGGAGTCTGGGTTACTGAAGGTCCAGATACAGGTTTCCATTGCCCTTGTGGCAAAGTAGTCCTAGATAATCAAAGATCTCAAGGTACTACTAATAGTGCTGATAATAATAATAACCTTAATTTACTGGGCAATTTCTTTGTAACACACAAAGTTCTAAGGAGCTCTTCATACATTATCTCTTCTAATCCCCACCACAAGGCTATGGAGCTCTGTAGCCCCACTTTACAAATGAAGAAATCATGGCTTATGGAGGTTAAGTAACTTGTCCAAGGTCACACAGCACATAAAAGATAAGCCAGAATTTGAACCCAAGTCTCTCTGACTAAATGTCATTCACTCCAACCTTTACAAGAAATGGGATGGTGACAGGAAGCAGCTAGGAGCCTGGGTCTTGCAACCATGCTGCCACCATACCTTTTGAGCCATAGAGCCACATTCCAGGGTATTGTGTTTGATCACCAAAACTGGGTCAAAAATGAGTCAAGCCTTGGTAGGACTGACTCACTGTGGTGTCTGTCAGTTCTGAAAGGAGACAGGAAGCCTCAGAGGGCAATAGCTAGCTGACCACTGTGGAGTGGATGAAGGTCCCAGAAGCATCCACCACAAGCCCTGTGGAAGTTGAACATGGAAACGCACATGCCTGACAAAGACAAGACCCAGACTTAAGATTAATTTTTAAGATCAGACCTGCCAATCCCCATTTCTTTCTCCACACTCAGCCCTATCCCCTAACAGGGTTCTATTTTGGTCAACTTCTCTGTCTTTCATCTGTGACTCTCACATTTTATCCTCTTCCTTTGGGGACTGATTTCTTTGTCTCTATTCCAGTCTCTATTCCCATCTCACTCGTGACTCTGAATATCTTTGCTGCCACCTTATCATGCCTTATATCTCTGAGTCTTATCCTCAGTGCCTGGTAGATTCCTGTGTCATGGGATTCCCCCCTCCCCCCAATTTTTTTGGCAATTATTTTTTTGTGGCAAAATATACATAACATAAAATTTACCATTTTAGCCATTTAAAAAAATATATTTATTTATTTATATTGTGGTAAAATATATGTAACATAAAATTTACCTTTCTAACCATACAGTTTAGTGGCATTAAATACATTCACTTTATTGCACAGCCATTACCTCTATTCACTTCCAGAACCTTTTCATCATTCCAAACAGAACCTCTGTACCCATTAAACAATGACTTCCCATCCTCTCCCCCTTCAACCTCTAATAACCTCTATTCAACTTTCTGTCTATATGAATTTGCCTATTCTGGGTACCTCATATACGTGGAATTATACAATATGTGGCCTTTTGTGCCTAGCTTGTTTCTCTAAACTTAAAATTTTTTCAAGGTTCATCCATGTTGTAGCATGGATGTATCAGAATTCCATTCCTTTTTAAGGCTGAATAATATTCCATTGTATGCATACGCCATATTTTGTTTATCATTCATCTGTCCATGGACAATTGGGTTACTTCAACTTTTGGCTACTGTGAATAATGCTGCTATGAACATGAGTGTACAAGTATCTGCTTGAGTCCATGCTTTCAATTCTTTGGGGCTATACATAGGAGAAGAATTACTCTATAGTATGGTAATTCTACATTTAACTTTTCAAGGACCCACCAAACTGTTTTCCACACAGCTGCACTATTTTACATTCCTGCCAGCAAAGCACAAGTGTTCCAATTTCTCCATATCCTTGCTAACACTTGTTTTCACTTTTTTGATAATAACCATCCTAATGGGTATGAAGTGGTATGTGAGATCCCTTTTGAACACAGCGCTCCATAAGTCCAAGTGTTCCAGATTCCCAGGGTCTGCTCCTCCCCATGGGTACCCCATGAGCCTCCCCTGGCTCTCAGGATTGATATTTCTCTGTGGCAGAGAAACCATCATTGCTGATGAACAGCCAACACGCTTCTTTCTCCCTGTACCCTCCCGTATCTCTTCCAGGCTCTAAAGAGCTGCTGCCCATCTTTTTGCCTTTTTCTTATGAAGAGTTGGACTACAAAATAATACAAACTCTGGGAAGAATACGAATTCAATTTCTTTAGGCCCAAAATCTTCTGAGCTCCTTTTTCCTTTTAGTCTTCCAAGCCAGAGACAACTATGCTGACTCCATGGGGACTGACTTTATGGCTTTGACCAGCTACTGACCTCAGAACCAGAACAGCATCCAGAACCTTGGGCAAAATTGTTTCTTGGTCTCATCAGGACCCAGGGGAACAGCTTATATTCTAGCTACAACCCCCAAGCTATTTGAATGAAGCCTCCCTCTAGCCCCTTCCTTTGCTGGGGCTCATATTTGGTGGTTTAGATTTCCAAGACAGACCCTGGGTGTGGTGATTCACCTCCTGCATGAGCCTCATGACTCCTTCAGGGGAACTGGGAGACCTGGAATTTTGGTCAAGATTCCCTGTTCATATTCCCAGAACCCAGGCTCTCTGGGGCAACATTTGTTTATATTGTTTAATACTTACGTCCTCTCCGTGGACTTCTGATGTCAAGAGCAGGGCACGTCAAACCTGGCCCCCGTATCCTCATACATCCTGGGCTTTGCTTCAGCCTCGGCCTCACCCCTTTGCTTAGAGGCGCCTAATGTAAATTTCTTTTTCTTTCAGCCACTCTGTCTTCTGTGAAAGCAGGTAAAAAAAAATGTCCTTCTGCATTCCACAAAAGAGAAAACAGAGGCCTATGAAGGGAAGTGACTCATTCAGGTTCACAGATGGAGTTAGCGACGAAGTTAAGAATGGAGCTCCATTCTTTGACTCCGAAACCACAGCCCTCACCACAGGCAGTCACCACCTTCCTCAAGAGGAAGCTCTCAGTTCGTGCTCAGAGACATGGTGTTTGTACTTGACAGGTGCCACTGGGACTAGGCAATGGGGCTCTCTACTCTCAGTCTTCCCATTCCAATCCATGAGACTATTGTATTGGCCTTCAGATATGGATTTCATGGTACAGCCCTTTAAAGGAACTTTCTAAGGCCCTTTCTGAGGCAAAACATATGACCTGGAAACTTTGGAAAAACAAAAGTTCCTAAAGAACAGGAACAAAGACAGCTGTATGTAGAAGTCCTCATCAATTCCTTTGCATTCTCACTTCCCCTCTGGTATCCTCTCACTTCAATTCTCACTCCCACTATTGGACCCTGCCCCGGGGGTTTATCATTCAACCATTCTCTATAGCCTGAGCCCAGACAAAATCCAAATTACTCTCTTTTGCTTCTCTTATGTCAATTGAGACCAGTGGGAATTTTCAGCTTTACTAAAAATCTTATACACATCCTTGTTCAAGAACCTACAGTGCCTTCCTGGAGTCTATGGTATCAAGTAAAGACTTCTACCTAGCTTTTAAGACCTTTTATAATCTGACTTCACCCTGCCTATCTATAAACTCTGGGGCCAGATTTATCACTGCTTATGTACACATGTACACACACACACACACACGCACACATACCCCACAATTAAGCACATACAAAGTTTACTCTGCACAATATATACAATGTTTATTCCAGATTCTGTCTTTTTCCAGGACTCTTGCTTGGAACTTCTTTTTTCCTGCCCTCTACCAATCCTGACATGGCTCATCCTTTAAGATTTGTTCAGGTCCAGAAAATCTCTAACTTCAGTGTCTTTGTTCTCTAAGCTTCTTCTGCATTTATGGTCAGTGGTCAGACTGACTAATGTTAACAGTTTGGTTTTCTTTTTAATTGTGTAAAAAAAACCCCATAATATTTACCATCTTAAACTTTTTTTTTTTTGCTGAGGAAGATTCGCCCTGAGCTAACATCTGTTGCCAATCTTCCTGTTTTGTATGTGAGCTGCCACCACAGCATGGCCACTGATGAGTAGTGTAGGTTGGTGCCTGGGAACCAAACCCGGGCCGCTGAAGCAGAGTACGCCAAACTTAACCAAGTGTATAGTTCATTAGTGTTAAGTATATTCACTTTGTTATGCAACAGATCTCCAGAACTTCTTCATCTTGCAGAAATGACACTCTATATCCATTAAACAACTCCTCATTTTGTTTCTATGAATTTGGTTCCTTTAGATATTTCTATATCTAAAGATATATATGGAATCATACAATATTTGCCTTTTTGTAATTGGCTTATTTCAGTGAGCATAATGGCTTCAAAGTTCTTCCACATTGTGGCATGTGATGAGATTTCCTTCCTTTCTAAGACTGAATAATATTCCATTGTATACATATATACCACATTTTGCTTATCTATTCATCTGTTGATGGACAATTCGGTTCCTTCCTCCTCTTGGCTATTGGAAATAGTGCTGCTGTGACATGAGTGTGCAAATATCTCTTTGAGACCCTGCTTTCAATTGTTTTGCATATATACCCAGAAGTGAGGTTGCTGGATCATTTCATAGTTCTATGTTTAATTTTTTGAGGAACTTCCATAGTGGTTTGCACCATTTTATAATCCCACCTACAGTGCACAAGGGTTTCAATTTCTCCACATCCTTGCCAACATCTGCTATCTTCTGGTTTTTTGATAGTAGCCATCCTGCTTACTGGCTTCTTAATTGTTTCATGTATATTCATTTTGTCTTCCTTACCAGATTTTAAGCTTCTCTAGGTCAGGGATCATGTCTGTTCTTCTGTGTGCCTTCAGGGTCTGGCACAGTGCTAGGCATGCTGTAGGTATCTGAAACTAATTTTTGGTTGATTGAATGAAATTAACAGTTTGAGTTGAGCTCCATTCTTTTATCTTTAGAACTTAAAGTAGAATTTTCCTTATAAATATTTAGACAGGCTGACTACCATGATACAGACTGAATAAATCTTTAGGACACTATGCCATGGAGCAGACAGTCTGCATGAGGAGAGTGTCACTGTTGCTTCCTTTTTGACTGAGAATGTAAATGTTGTGGTCATCCCACAAGCTGCTGAGTCCCTTGTTGTTGGGGGTAGTTCCCGCCCTCTCTGCAAAGGGACAATTTTCTGGAAACCCAGCTCTATTCAGTTGGAATCAGAAGATCCTACAAAAAAAACTGACCTTGAGAAACTCAGAAGGGGGCCAGCACAGGAAATGTGAGGATATATCGTAGATAGAAAAGTACTAGTAAGTACAGGTATTCTCAACTCTGCCTTTTTCTCCCATCTACTCAGTCTCTCCCGATTTTCCTGTGGTGTTTGGGAGGCAATTTTTCATCCACTGCTGTGACTTTGAGGGTTACTCTGATTCCCCAGGCTCTTTTAGTCTCTATATGGAAAAGTCCCTCCATTAGCCATCCATTTGGCATTTTTTAAATGTAACTATCACTAGGATTTTAAAAAAAAGGACAAGTACAAAAGTGCTGAAGCAATTAACTTTTCTTTTTTGAGAACAGATTCTTTAGAAAAGTTGCCTCAGGGTGGCTGAGTTGGCACAAGGCTCTCAGGTGTGCATTCCCTCCTTGATTCATCCCTGTCTGGGAAACTGCCCAAAAGTCTGCCTTCTAGTCCTGGACCTTTCCCACCTCTATGTTCTCCTTTGGCTTCCATCTCAAAGGATGAGGCTGGAGTAGAAGCCCCACTAGATAGAAAGTCTGTAATTGAATTGCACATTCCCGGGTGAAAAAATAAACCAACACTCCTTAGATTTGCATTGGCTGACATTTCCCCCAAATTTGTTTGGTGGTAAGAATCCTCTGGGATGTATATTAAGAATCAGATTCCTGGGGTTGGCCCGGTGGTGTGGTGTTTAAGTTCGCATGTTCCGCTTCGGTGGCCTGGGGTTCGCTGGTTTGGATCCCTGGTGCGGACCTATGCACTGCTTGTCAAGCCATGCTGTGGCAGGAGCCCCACATATAAAGTAGAAGAAGATGGGCATGGATGTTAGCTCAGGGTCAGTCTTCCGCAGCACAAAAAGAGAAGGATTGGCGGCAGATGTTAGCTCAGGGCTAACCTTCCTCGAGAAAAAAAAAAAGAATCAGATTCCTAGGCTCCATCCTGGACCTAATGAATCAAAATTTCCGAGGAAGTAACCTGAAATTCTGTATTTTTTAAACCTTCAAGCCAGGTGATTCTTATCACCAGACAAGGTTGGAAAACATAATATTAGTGAATAATTTTTATTATTATTTTTTTTTTGAGGAAGATTAGCCCTGAGCTAACTGCTGCCAATCTTCCTCTTTTCACTGAGGAAGACTGGCCCTGAGCTAACATCCGTGCCCATCTTCCTCTACTTTCTATGTGGGACACCTACCACAGCATGGCTTGCCAAGCAGTGCCACGTCCACACCTGGGATCCGAACCAGCAAACCCCGGGCCTCCGAGAAGCGGAATGTGCGCACTTAACTGCTGCGCCACCGGGCCAGTCCCAGTGAATAATTATTATTACAGATTCCTGGGCACCTACTTAACAGGGTACTTTTTCCTCAGCAAAGAGTAAAGAGACAATACTATCATAGTGATTACCAACACACACTTTGGAGTCAGAAGGCTGGGTTTGACCTGCTAGGTATTGGCTTGGCAGTGTGACCTTAACCTCTCAGAGTCTCGGTTTCCTTATCCATAAAGTGGGGGTGATATTACATTTCCCTCAGAGATGATGCATACAGAACTGTTACCCAATGCCTGCGAAATAAAATGCATGCTCAGTAAATAGATGCTACTGTTATTTTACCACAGCAAAACTCTAAGGTATCTCTATCATATAATATAATATGGGTAAATAATGGTTGTGAAAAAGGAAGACTGGCTATCGATGGTTCCAGGGATCCACAAAGATATATAAATGCAGCCAGATGACTCAGTGATCATTTCTCTGACCAGACCCAGCAGACACAACTGTGGCTGGCCATATTAAGAAAAGGAAGAACATTTTTATCAAAGCCTGGCTCGAACTGTGTAGGTAGGAACCAACACAGACATGACGTGGACAGCTGGGGCTACTCTGGGATGGCACCATGGATTAGAAGTAGGAAGATTTCCAGGTATGAGGACAAGCACCCCAGCCTTCCTGACTGAATGGGATACTGCCTCAGAGATAGTTCTGCAAACCCTGGAATCAACCAGGACTGTGTGTGAGTTCCAGCTCTACCATTTACCTGTAGTGTGACCTTGGGTAAATTGCTTATACTCTGCAAGCCTCAGTTTTCTCATCCATAAAATGGTGATATTAATAGTACTGTCCTTAACTGTTGTGGCTAAGATTGAAAAAGAAAATGAATGTAAAGCGAATAAAAGTTGGCTATTAATTATCTATCTTTAACAAGGGGTAGATTATAATATCCCCTTGGAGAGAATAGACTTTCTCGTCTTTAGCTCCTGTCATGCTTCCCACCATCACTGCTGGTAGAGCCAACAGGAGCCTCCTGCTTCGATCACCTTCTCACTCTGCATACCCACCTATCTCAGGGACCTCCTGCTGTGTCCCTCCTCCCTCTTCTCGCAGACTTCCACACATTTCATCCTATAGTACCTCCTAATAGGAGACTGACGTCTCCCCAGGACTTGGCTGCCTCATCACACTATTATCAATCACTGCTTGGAGAAAAGAAGGACCTTCTGCAAGTGGGTAGGAAGACACAGAGACTGAGGGTGGGGATTGAAGGTGGTCAGGAAGGGAGGAATGAGGATTCAGAATAGGAGGGGAGAGGGAAGAAATGTGTCATGAGTCTCCTCAAAAGTCAATGAATTCTGAATCTCATCATTTTCAGTGAATGAATTCAGATGATTCACTTCCCTTCGGCAGCCCTCTATTCCCCTCTCTGTGTAATGGAAAGGGAAGTGCTGGCACTTGCTTTAAAGACAGAGCAGCATATAGAATCCAGCTTGGGAGAGCCAGGAGCACATGAAACTATATATCATATGGGCTATGGCACTTATGTTGGTTTTCTTCTGAACAATATTTTTGATTATATTAGCTCCAGACTGAATGTATTTCTCTAAACATCATTGACTTTTTGGCAGTTTTCAGCAAACCCACCAGTTTCTGGTTTCCTATTCCAGCCCTTTGTTTCCTGGTATCCCCCTTAGCTTCCACTTAAGCAGCCATTGCCATCTAACATGGTAACCTGGGCTCTAAGCAGAAGTTCTAGGACCAGGGTCTAACTTTGGCTCCTGGTGACGGACTCAGAATTCAGAAGCTATGGAAAGCTGTGACCAACACTCCTTTAACATAATAAGTTCCTGACTTAGGAAGTAACTGGGTTTAGGTTAGAGACAAAGGAAAATTTGGGCCAAGTATCAAAATATTCATGCAGAAGTCTGAGCTGACTGGCCTGGGTGGGGCTAGGAATTGGGCCAGAGATGGTGAGGCAGGAAAGGGCGAGGAAGGGTAGGGGGTCATAGGCTAAAGCTGGAGGGACCAACTTGGCCCCTCTGTTCATGGTGCTACTGACGACAGAGTATAACCTCAGGGTGCAGCCCCGGGCTCTTTGCTTTCCATGAGTAAGGAAGCAAGAATGTGGCTTCTCCCGCCCCACTCTTTCCACAGGCCACTGGGGGCCTAGCAGCTCCAGCACCTCCCCTATCGTGTTACCAGGCCCAAGATGTGGCTTTCAGTGCCAGCTGTGACAACAGCATCTTTGCCCTTAGCACTAAACATGCAGGGAGAAGGAGTCCTCAGACCCAAGGAAGCTATATGACCAGCAATTAGCACCTCCTTCCCAGAACTGCACAGGAATCTGTCTGCCCCAGTGTAGGAAAGAAAGAGAAGAGCTTCAGGCCGCAGACAACAGAGAGGAGTCGGGGGAAGTGGGAGTTGGGGTTGTGGGGGCGAGCAGCACATGCAGCTGGCCAGTTGCTGGGAAACGCTGGCTAAGGACATAGCATCTTCACTTAACTGGAATCCTGGGATGGATTCCAGAATGGCCTAGTCTTCTGGGCCAGTACAGCCATGGTCAGGAAGGCCAGGCAGGCACTCAGGGTAGAAATTATGGTTTTCAAAGTTCATCCTATCTCTAGTGTCTAGAACTGTGCCTGGCACATAGTAGGCCCGTGATAAGTACTGGATGAATGAACAAAGGGATGAACAAATGCTTTCACACACAAGCATGGTCTCATTCAATCTGCAAAGTGAGGCATAGGCAGGGCAGGCATTGCCTTATTTTATGGATGGAGAACTGACATCACGAGAGTTAAGTGTCTTGCCTAAGGTCATTCAACTTAGATGTGGCAGACTGGAGGCTAGACACTGTGCTCTTTTTATAGTACCATGTGAACATTCTTGGTATAGCAGTCCAGGAATACATCCTATGACTGGACATGAACTTCCTTTGGGGTCCTGCTGGTCAGAAAATAGCCCTTCAGGGGCTCAGTTTCCTGGACACAGTCTCAGGGCCAACTTTGGACATCCTGGTCCTCCTTGCCCACCTGGCATCTGCCTGCCCTTTTATGAGCAGCTCCAGGAAAAGGGGCCCCTCCATTAGTCTCTGTTGTCACATCTAACTCTGAAGGTCTGGATTCCTGAGACACAGAGGCAGGGAGCTGGTGGCTTTACACTGAGAGTCAGGAACAGAACGAAGTCACAAACATTCAGTTCCTTTTTCTCTTATCCTTGATAGAAACTTCAGATAGCCTAGACCTCCAAGTTAGTTCCTGGAACTCAGACAAGCAACTAACTCATCTTACAGCAAGAACCTCCCAGAAGCTCGGAGCCCATAGTCTGAGGAGTGTTTCTAGAAGGTCTCCAAAGCCAGGAAGAGGGCTCTCCTGAGATGGAATATCTTACATCAGCTGGCCCTTCTCTGCACAGCATTCTGTCTTGTACCTTTCTCTTATGGAAGCTGTGAGGTATAGAGCAAGGGAACAAAGATCAGAAAACCTGGGTTCTAGTGCTGGCTTTGTTACTCATCAACTGTGTATCTTCTCTCCACCTCATTGTCTTCATCTGCAAAATAGGAATAAAAATTCTCAGCTATATCATACGGCAGTTGTGAGTTTAAAGAGGAATAGTTTATATCAAAGTGCTTTTAAGCACAAGACAGAAACGATGCCAGTACTATTTTTTATGGCAAGAAAAAAAGACAAAGAGGAGGGAAACTTCCAGGATGCCCCAAAGCCCTCTGTTCCCCCTTGTTCCCGATTCATTTATAATAAAGCACCTGCGTGAACAAGGCACGCACCAAGTGCTGAGGGAGAGACAAAGTTACTTAAGATGTGATCTCTGCTCTCAAAGGATTGAAAGACTAGCACAGACTGTGTACCAAAAGACAGACACAGAGATTTTAGAGAGCGCCAAAGATCACAGAATGAAAAGGAAGTTCTACGAAGAGTTAGAGGCTTTAGAATTGTTCAACCAGGTGAAGAGGCTGCTGGGGGAAGGAGAGGGAAGAGATTGTCACGCTGCATAACGGTCTCCAAGCCTCTTTGACCAGGAGGAAATGAAGTCATCCTGCTCTTGAGAATCAGCATGACAGCCTCCAGCCAAGTAATCTGGAGTCATGAGAGCTGCTGGGGAACTCTGTGATTCATGCGACTGCTGGGAATTTCCTGATAACTAACCTAGGAGTTTCGGGGTAAGTCCTCAGGCTGCAACATCTCTGTTTACATTTTGATCACGTTTGTTTACAACTAATGGGTTCTAAATCTAAACAAAACATGTCACAGTCTTCTAGAGGAAGTAGAGAGGCCAGGTCTCAGGCCTGTAGTACCTCTGACTCAGTCCATCCCCTGGGAAGTGGCAGCTCAGCCTGGCACAGAAAAACTCTCTCTGGAGGACGATGGGTCACCTGCCTCCTGAAAGCTGGAAGGTTAACTTCTACTTTCCCCAGACAGAGGCCCACATCCTGAAACCTCTGGCCCGAGCAGAGCAAAGAGGCTTTCCTCCTTCCTGGCACTCTCCCTGACCTCTTCCTGCCGCCTTCAAGTGGATGCAGAACCAAGGTCCAAGTTTGCTAGACAGCAAAATGCTGTAGGCCTAGTCAGTGAGAGGGACCAAACCTTGGGCCTGGCTGTGAGCCTCTAATGAGTTATAGGGACTCAGTCTCCTCCCCTCCCATTAAGGGAGACAGTCTTGCTATGTGGAATCAAAGTGACCTCAAGCTCTGGTTCCCAACACTAGGCAAAAGGGATGTGGGTGACTGAACCTCAGAGTTCCTGCTGAGCTCCTTTATGCCCGAGGGATATGTGCGTGTGCATGTGTGTGCGTGTGCTTGTGTACACAGATATGTGCACTCGCCATCAGGCAGGAAGAATGGGTGGAGTCCTTTACACATGGTCTGTCTTTCTGGAGGCCAATCTTATGATAAGCAATTCTTTAATCTTATTAGAAACAAGGCTGTATGATGAAGTAGAATACTAAATACACATGCATTCAGAAATCTGTAATCATCTTTTTGGAATGGATGATACAAGGACGTGTTTTCAAAAATTTATACAGTGTAAAAGGGCATACAGTGAAAAATAAAACTTCTTCTCATTTTTGTCCTCCAGTTCCCTAATTCTTCTCCTCAGAGGTGAAAACAGAACTTCCTACCCCTCCACAGTTTACTGTCTACATTAATAACGCTTTACTATTCCATTGTCTTTATTAACTAACTATACCCCGGCCCAAGCAAATAAATGGGTTGCTCATTGTAGGAACTTCCTGAAAGACCCATCAACACTTCAACAGAAAGCATGAACAGTTTGTGCCCTAAGACCTTGTTCTCACAATCCTACAATATTATATCATGACCCTTATCTAATCTTTATCAAGCCCACACTTGCAAAGACCACCCTTAAAATGCAAATTCTCAATAACATGCGACCTTACCTACCCTCTCTGGTCCCCCACGACCAAACTCCCTAACCGCGGTAAGCAATAAACTTAGCTTTGTCTTATCTGCTGGTTGCGTTGACGATTTGTGTGGAGCCGGTATTCGACAGAAGCAGCCCCTATTAGCAGGGGGTTTGTCTGTGTTTCAGTGAGAGTCACGTGCATTTTCAGGTTGAGAAAGAGACTTCATAGCTATATGAATGCGGACTATGCCCCTATATACCTAGGGTGGGAATCATCCTCCCAGGTAGTTGGGGGTCGAGTGTGAAAAGGCTGGAGAAAAGCTGACTTAGGGGATCTGTGGGGAATCATCAGAGCTGTAACGGGAGAGAATCCCGGGACCTCCGCTCCTCTCTCCACTTCGGAGCCCGGCACTGGGGCGGGGCCCGGGGCAGGTAAATGGGAGGAGGGGGCGGTGAATTTAGATGCCTCTAGATCCCTCAGTTCAGACGTGGCTCGTCCCCTCCGCCAGGGACCGCGCTGCCCCTCACACTCAGTCAAGGCTGAAGAAGGACGCGGGGTCGACGTCGCGCGGGGCTCCAGGGAAGAGGAGGGAAGGGAGTGGGAAGGGCGATCTTGGGCTGGGGCGGGGCCAGGCTGGGCGAGTCCTAATATAGAGCTCGCGCCGCTAGCTAGCAGCACAGCGCAGAGACTGGAGCCCCGGAGCCCCGCCAAGTGTCAGAGTCAACCTGCCCCCGCCGTTCCGGCCCCGCAGTGCTCTCGCCGCAGCCGCCGGTGAGTGCACGCCGCCCCAAGAGCGCAGGGCGAATGCGCCGCGGTCCTGTCCTGCTGGCTTCCCTTCCCCCTACCCCGGCTGCTCCGGCTCAGCGGCGGCAGCGGCCGAGTCACCGCTGCCCGTGTCCGTGCCCTGCGGGTGCTGGTCCAGGCGGCGCCGGGACCCCCGATGCCCGAGAGAGGAGAGACGGCCGAGCCTGGAGAGCCTGGTCACTGCGGGCTCGCCCCACAAGGGACCTCGGGACTCCTGCCGTGAACTGCAGTAACCCACCCCGCCCGCCTTCTCGCTCCTCCGCTTCTTCCCCTGACTTCTCCTTTCCTTGCAGAGCAGCTGTCTAGAGCCCCAGCCTCGCCACCATGGGAATCCTGCTGGCTTGCGTGCTCCTCTGGACTCTGGTCGTGAGCGACTCCGAAGTGAGTGGCTTCCCTGCTTTGACTTATGGCGGCGGGGTTTGCAGGACCCCTGAACAGCGCCGGGGGAAGGGGGCTGTATAGGGAACCGGAGTCCTCTGAATTCCATCAACAGCAGGGTCAGACCCTCCCAGGAAAATAGGACAGGTGTGGCAGTGGGGGCCTTGAGAACCAGGGGAGTCCGCACTTGCGGGCAAGGGAGGAAGAAACCGCAGGGACTACCCCAGCCTGCTGGCACCTGATATGTGAAGCTTGCTTGAGTCAATCCATTTCTTCCTGCCGGAAATCTATGATCTTCCATCTGAGGGCTACTTAGACATGAACAGAGCCAGGAGAGAGGGAGCTGGAGGGAAGGGTGAGTTTTGGGATTGGGGCCAGTTTATCCACACCCTGGAGTCCCAGGAGCATGGGACCTTTAGTGAACTTCCCCCTTTCCCTCCCATCTCTTCCAGGGCAGCCATGAACTTCATCCAGCGTCCAGTGCATGTGAGTATCCATCCCTTGCGCAATATCTGGCTGCACAGACATCTTGGAAAAGACTCGGGGGCAACCCTTCCTGTCCAGGCTAAAGGGCTGGCTCCCCCCTTGCCTCCTCCCACACTCTTTTCTTATACCCCTAACCTTTGTGCTCTCCAGCGAACTGTGGCTGTCTGAATGGAGGAACATGTGTGTCCTACAAGTTCTTCTCCAACATTCAGCGATGCAACTGCCCAAAGAAATTCCAAGGGGAACATTGTGAGATAGGTATGGGGATCCTGACTCTAACTGGGGAGGAGGGGACACCAGAGATTTAGGGGCAGGGAGAGATGGGTGGGATGCAAGAACAGGCAGGAGTTAGGAGCTGGAGGTGGTGTGAGGGACATATTTATCCCTATGTGATGTACACAGTCAAACACACACCATCTCATGAAACTGTGGCTGCATGAATGTGAGATGAAGATGGAAGGAGACCCTTTTCTAGTGTTTTCTGCCAGGCCTATAATCATGTGAGGCCTGACAGGGTCTCTAAAATGCCTATTTAAACTTCCTCCTTTTTCTAATATTTTCTCATCCTCACATTCTTCCACAGATACATCAAAAACCTGCTATGAAGGGAATGGTCACTCTTACCGAGGGAAGGCCAAAACTGACATCATGGGCCGGCCCTGCCTGGAGTGGAACTCTGCCACTGTCCTTCTGAAAACGTACCATGCACACAGACCTGATGCCCTTCAGCTGGGCCTGGGGAAACACAATTACTGCAGGTGAGGTGGGGGCAGCAAGGGCCTCGCGGAAACCCTTGTTACTGTTCCCTCCTGCTTCCAGAGTGCTGGCCATAGCATGAGAAAAGCAAGGCCTCTGGTTGACTCTTCCCTGGAGGGGAGGATGCAGGAAAGGCATTCAGGGTTGGAATGATACCCTCTACCCTCTGTGTTGCCAGGAACCCAGACAATCAGAGAAGGCCCTGGTGCTATGTGCAGGTTGGCCTAAAGCAGCTTGTCCAAGAGTGCATGGTGCACGACTGCTCTTTTGGTGAGTGTCACTGGCCTGTTTATGAAGGTAGGGCGGAAGGGGATAAACGCATATGGCCCCTTATCCCATCACAGGAGGGATGAGGATAGAGGCCTGCTAGGCCTTGAAAAACTGGGAGGTCAGAGGACAAGGAAAGGGATACTTTATCCTGCCTGCCTCCCAAAGACATCCCTCTCTTTCTCCTCCAGGAAAAAGTCCCTCCTCTCCTCCAGAAAAAGCAGAGTTCCAGTGTGGCCAGAAGGCTCTGAGGCCCCGCTTTAAGATTATTGGGGGAGAATTCACCACCACTGAGAACCAGCCGTGGTTTGCAGCCATCTATAGGAGGCACCGTGGAGGCTCTGTCACCTATGTGTGCGGTGGCAGCCTCATCAGTCCTTGCTGGGTGCTCAGCGCCACACACTGCTTCATGTACGTCCCTCTGTCTCTTCTCCCTGACCCGCCGCCCTACCCCAAACATATCTCTTCCTCTTTCCCAGCAAAGGATTCCACTTCAATTCTGCTCCCTCAGCCCCACTCCATGCAGCCCACGGCCTTGGGAACAAGTCATGCTCTGAGGTGGTGGGGAGGGAAAAGTGACAGGATCTCATGAGATCACACTGTCTGACAAACCTTCCCTCCCGCAGTAATCACCAGAAGAAGGAGGACTACATTGTCTACCTGGGTCGGTCAAGGCTTAGCTCCAGTTCGCGCGGGGAGATGAAGTTTGAGGTGGAAAAGCTCATCTTGCATGAGGACTATAGTGCTGACACACTCGCCCACCACAACGATATTGGTGAGTGGAAAGCCCTCATCTGCCATAATGATGATGGCTGGGGGAAGAGGGGTGCAAGAAGAGACTCAGGTAGGAGGTTGAGGTTGTAGGGGAACTTGAGGACCCTGCTTTACACAACAAAGGGAGTGGTGGAGAAGGGTTCAGAGTGACATATACGAGGGGCCTGTGCTCCTCTGTAAAGTTCCTGAATTTCCAAACAGGTAGCCCCCTTGGGCAGCAATGGCCCCAGGGGCATATGGCTTGGGCTGGGATGAGATGCAACCTCTGTCTGTCCAGGATATAGAAGTTGGAGAGAGCTTTGGGCTGGATTTTAGCCCAGCTACCTCAGCCAGGACTTTTTGCAGAAAAAACCCATATAGTTGTATGCAGCATCCTTGGCTGTCCAAGCTTTTGTCAGCAGCTGGAACAAAGCTCTTGAGGCATGGGACAGGGGAGGCTTGTTTCAGGTGACAAGCTACCAGCAGATCTCCCAGGATGACCCCTGACCCTAACTGACCTAGGGATAGACAGCTACTCCCTCAGCATTTGGAGGGGAGAGATGGTGATCACCTAACCCTTTTCCCCTCCCCCAGCCTTGCTGAAGATCAGTTCCAACACAGGCCAGTGTGCACAGCCATCCCAGTCCATACAGACCATCTGCCTGCCCCCAATGTATGATGATGCCCGTTTTGGCACAAGCTGTGAGATCACTGGCTTTGGAAAACAGAATTCCAGTAAGTGATATTTGGGGCTGCCTGAGTGTCCTGGGGGAATGTAACCTAGAAGTGACCTAGAAGTCACTTGTAACCTAGACATGAGCTCAGCTTGATCAAGGGAGGAGTATGGAGATAGAGATGGGAGCACCATGGAGGCAGCAGATGGGTCCAGGAACGGAGTAGGGAGCATTGTTTACAGAATGACGGGTCATAAAGGTAAATAGATGGGAGGTGAGGGGCTATAGGTGGGGTTAAGGTTCAGATTTGGGTGGGAAAAGAATAAGGGTTTTCCCTGTTAGGGATGATTTTTGGTCCCCTCCCTGGCAGAAAGTCCCAGTGGGAAGGCTGGACAGATACATCTTAACATAAATTCCTCCTGTTTCTTCCATCTAGCTGACTATCTCTATCCAGAGCAGCTGAAAATGACTGTTGTGAAGCTGGTTTCCCACCAGGAATGTCAGCAGCCCCACTACTATGGCTCTGAAGTCACCACCAAAATGCTGTGTGCTGCTGACCCGCAGTGGAAAACAGATTCCTGCCAGGTGAGAGTTCCAAGTGTCTCTCTCCATCATCTCCCCATCTCCCCAGGGCTCCTGGGCCCATCCCTGTCAGCTTTGGGAAGCCTTTCTCCAGCCAAAGCCCCAAGAAGCCAGAATGGGGAGCTTGGGTCTTAAAAGGTTTAAACCAATCCTTATGTGTTTATCAAACAGTTGTCATGAGCCTGGCTCTGTGCTAGGTACTTCAGACTAGGGGAGGGAGGGGGACTAAGACCATAAAAAAGAGAAAACAATAGAGAAAAATACAACTCAGTGCTCAGGGTGTGATGTGAATTATATCAGATGATTAGGAGAGGAAGGTGAGTGCCAACTGGGTGGTCACACTAGGGGGACGTTAAAGAGAATGTGATTCAATGGGAATTTGAGGAAGCAAAAAGAAGAAAGGAAAGCGGATCTTGGAAAGATAAAAAAATAAGAATGAGCACAGCATATTCTAGAATGGGAAGAAGTAGGGTCTGAGAATGTAGCTGGAATAGTGGCAGATTATAGGGTTTGAAAGCCAAGCAGAGGATTTAAACTTGATGTGGTAGGAAATGGGGAGTCCCTAAGCGCTTTGACTCTAGGAAAATCCCTTCTCTCTTAGGCATGATTGGGTGGTGGGATCAGATGGCCCCCTCCTCACTTCTCCCAGGGCTCACTTTGCATCTTTGGCTTAACAGGGAGACTCTGGGGGCCCCCTGGTCTGCTCCATCCAAGGCCGCCTGACTCTGACTGGGATTGTGAGCTGGGGCCGTGGATGTGCCATGAAGGACAAGCCAGGCGTCTACACGAGGGTCTCACGCTTCCTGCCCTGGATCCGCACTCACACTGGGGAAGAGAATGGCCTAGCCCTCTGAGAGGACCTGGGGAGCCAAGGGAGGAGAAGGGCACCACCCTCCCATGCTAACTGTGATTTTTGCAGTAGGGCCACCTGCACCAGCTATACAGGGAGAGACTGAGGAACATAGGCTCTGCAAAGACGGTTTTACTTGTGCTGCCCATGAGGATGAGCGACAATAGCTTTACCCTCGGATAAGCCTAGGTGCTGGGTGCCTAGCTCCCCCCGGCCAGGATGGAGGGATGGTCCTGACCCAGGATGGTATTGACCAGTAGTTTGTCTTTTTCTGGATTAAAGCCTCCTGGAGTTAAAAGTGGCATCTTCTGTGTATGGATGGAAGGAGACCCAGCTCCCCCAACAGTGGGCATTCATGAGGTACACTGTTGGGAAATGAATAATTTCCAAATTAGGAAGTGTAACAAAACTGAGGTCTCTTGAGGGAGCTTGGCCGGTGTGGGAACAGTGGTTTAGGGAGTAGAGGCACTAATGACTTGAGAGAAGGGCTCTGGCATTCCATGAATGTATCAGGTAATATTATATGTGTGTGTGTATATGTTTGCACATGTGTGCATGGACTGTGAGTATCAGTGTGAGCCAATGTATTCCTGTGTCTGACTGCAAGTCTAGATATTTCCCTAAACTATATGAACTATGATGCCACATAGAACAGTCTGTCTGGAGAGGTCATGGGTCATTCCTGGGGCTTCTTGGGTCCCCTACCTGATGATGCCTATGAATGTGTCATTCTGGGTTGTGGCCTGTGACCAGCAGTAGATGTCTCCATTTCACTTTCACACAGATGTCCCTTTCTTGGCCAGTTATGCCCTCTGACCTTCTAGCGGAGTTCGTCCAGTCCTCACTGAATGGGGTGAGGACCACTCCTGTACACTGAATATTTAATAATTATATTCTGCTGTTTTTATTTATATCTATTTTTGTAATTTTGAATAAAGACGATCAATAAAATGTGATTTTCTGAAGACTTTGTCTCTTCCCTGGTGCTTGTATGGGAGGGAGTTGGAGAGCATAGAAAGTAGAACATGACGGTGGTGGCATGTACCCCAGAGTCTCTTGTGGAGCTGCATCTCTGGACTTAATGGGGCTTTGAGAAGTAGAGGCTAGGAGAATTGTAGAGAAGGCCCTCCGAAGCACGTAATGTACAAAAAGATGCCCCAAGTCAGGGCCCCAGGGCTTGCTAAATGGTGTGCAGGCTGGGTGTCAACTCCCAATTCCGTCCTCAGCCTGCTTCCTTTGTGCAGTGTATATCTGATACAACTGTACACAGTGATCCTCTTTAGGATTAGTCCCACCATATTCTCTTCACTCCACCCCAACAATCCTTGGCTGACCTCAACCAAGGAGAATATCTGCCTGAGTGAAAATTGCTGATCTAAAACCAGCTCAGCTTGAGTCTGCAGCATTCAGGGAACAGAATGTAATTTCCCATCATCTGTGCATGGGGCTGGTGCTGAGTTTTCTCAGTGTGTTAATGGAGCTTGTGACCAGCCATTGCTATCCCTAACATCAGGGGGCTCAGAATCTAAAGCTGGGTGATATCCTAATGGAGGTGACCATATATTTTGAACCAGATATCAGCTTCTGAAGAACTGGGGTATAGAAGGCAGGCCAGGAGATATAGGTGGATGCCAAAATATTGGAATTTCCAAGCTATGTTGATGGGTTTTGGCAGTGTTTCTTAACCAAGTCACTTGAGAACCTTTTAAAAATATAAACAAGCCTATGCTCCACCCACAGAGATTGTGATCAGGTCAGGGCTAGTGCCACGTATTGTGATGGTAGAAAAGCTCCCCAGATGTTTCTGATTATCACCCCTGATTGAGATCCTTTGGGGACATTGGCCAGATTATGTGAAGGACCCAGAAAATTCAAGATGTTGTCAACATGTGTTCTCCGCGTGAACAGTCAGTTTTCTGAGTGGGGTTTGGGGGTGCAAGGTCTCCGGGCTTCCCTAGACCATGGGCCCCTGGAGGGCAAGGATCTGATTTTTAATCCCCACAATCTAGCATGTTGTCTTATTCAGTATGATGCAGTAGTTCAGAGCATGGATTTTGGAGTCAGGTGAGCTGGACTAGAATCCTGGCTCTAATACAAGCAGTGTGACTTGGGAAAGACTCTTAACCTCTCTATGCCTCAGTTTCCTCATCTGTGAAAAAGAGATAATATCTACCTCCTAGGATTGTTATAAATATTCATGAGTTCATAAGTCTCTTAGCATTATCCTGGCACCTAGAAAAGGCACAAATACAGTGGCTGTTATTACAAAGTGACGTAAATTTTTGTGGAATTGAATGGGAACCTCCTCCCCTCTTCCTCCTCAGGATTACATTGGTATGTTTTGTAGGGGCTGAAACTTGCCAGGAAAGAAAAGGCGTGATGCGAAGCTAAGAGGCCCAGCCCAGGCTGAGTTGCTGCTCAGCCTCTGTGTTCCCCCCCAGGGGCCAAGAAAGATCTTGTTCCAACATGAGCAGCTCCAGCATCAGGGCTCACAGACACTGAAAACAGGAAGTATGAGCCCCACTGGCGGGATTGAGCAATGGCACGCTAACTCTCCAGACCATTTCCCAGCCACCACCCCCAACCCCCAGCCAGCTGCTATCTCTTCCCTGATTCCTGTAGACCTCACTGGGGCTGGCCGGGATCATCCACTTCTCCAGCAACCAGTTTCATGGCTCCAGATACTACCCTGTCAATCACTTTAGGGACTGCCTTCTTCTAGTGCTCACTGTGTACTGGACACTGTTAAATTCTTTTTTTCTTTTTTAAAGATTGGCACCTGAGCTAACAACTGTTGCCAATCTTCTTCTTCTTCTTCCTCTTCCTCTTCCTCCTTCTCCTCCTCCTCCTCTTCTTCTTCTTATTCTTCTTCTCCTCCTCCTTCTCCTTCTTCTCCCCAAAGCCCCCTAGTACATAGTTGTATATTCTAGTTGTGAGTGTCTCTGGTTGTGTTATATGGGACACAGCCTCATCATGAGCTGATAAGTGGTGCCATGTCCACGCCCAGGATCCGAACTGGAGAAACTCTGGTTCGCCAAAGTGGAGGGCACGAACTTAACCACTTAGCCACGGGGCCAGCCCCTGTTAAAT
Source organism: Equus asinus (assembly GCF_041296235.1). NCBI lineage: Eukaryota > Metazoa > Chordata > Mammalia > Perissodactyla > Equidae > Equus > Equus asinus. The sequence continues at coordinate 62,254,178 of NC_091791.1, forward strand.
TCTTCGCATATTAGCTGCTTTCATCTTCACAACGATCCTATGCTATCATTGGCCCCATTTTACAGTAGAGAAAATGGAGGCACCGAGAGATTGACTGACTTGCCCAAGGCAATGCAGCTGGTAAGTGGCAGAGCCAGGGTTCAGACTCAGGCAGTGGGCTCCAGAGTGCGCAGGCCCAGCACTATAACATATGACCTCTCAGCAGGGCCCAGCCTGGGGAAAGGAGAGCAGCCCTCCTTTCACACTCCCTACTTCAGGGACGCTGGGTTTCTAGGCTAAGTGTATCCGAATTTCAACCCTGGCCTAGATTATAATTTTTTCTTCTTAAAAGATTCCCAGGCCAGGGGCTGGCCCCGTGGCCGAGTGGTTAAGTTCGCGCTCTCCACTGCAGGCAGCCCAGTGTTTCATTGGTTCGAATCCTGGGTGCAGACATGGCACTGCTCATCAAACCATGCTGAGGCAGCATCCCACATGCCACAACTGGAAGGACCCACAATGGAGAGTATACATGTACTGGGAGGCTTCGGGGAGAAAAAGGAAAAAAATAAAATCTTTAAAAAAAAAAAAGATTCCCAGGCCAAGTGAGGAGAGCATGCTCAGCCACCAGTTTCAAAGTAAAACTTCACCCTTCTCAAGCTAACCTCAGACTTTTTTGCTGAAACCTGGTTTCATTGAAGTGGTTTCCATTTTCACCAGAACCCCTCCTTCCGAAATATTCCCTGGCCCATTCTATTATCAGGTCTCAACTAGATTTCCACTTGTGCTCTGCTTGCCCAAGCTGACTCCCCACAGCAACCACATCCCTGCATATACCCCTCCACACACCCCCAGCATGTCCACCTTCCTCTTTGGCAGCAACCGTTTGAGACTTCCCTTTGAACCAGACACAGTGAGAGGAGTTGCTGAGGTGTTTTTTAAATAATAGTACTATTGTGATATAAATCACATACCATACAATTCACCCATTTAAAGTATACAACTCAATGATTTTTAGTATGTTCGTAGAGTTGTGCAACTACCACCACAACCAATTTTAGAACATTTTCATCACGTAAAAAGAAACTCACACCCATTAGCACTCACTCCCTTTTCTTCCCCAATCCCACTCTACTTTCTGTCTCTATGAGTTCCATATTCTGGACATTTCATATAAATAGAATCATATAATATGTCGGTTTTTGTGACTGACTTCTTTCATTTGCTGTAATGTTTTCCAGTTTCATCCATGTTGTAGCATGTGTCGGTACTGTTGCTGAGTTTTAAATAGAAAATTGGGAGAAAAGATAGTCTAGGCCCCCTTCTGACCTTGTAGTCCCATTGAGAGTCATTCAACAAACTCTAAAATAAAATTTTAAGTACTAAACATCAGGCACTGTTTTGAATGCTGAGGATATAAGAATGAATGGGATGTAGTCCAAGTTCTCAAGAGCTCACAACTTTGCAAAGGAGACAGAATCATGACCAAAGTTCAAGTGATAAATACTGTAATGAAAGCATGTATAAAGTGCATGAAACAATGATGTGAAAGCAATTAATTTTGCCTTGGGAAATCAAGGAAGACTTTACAGAGGAGGTGATATTTTACCTGGGCCTTCAAAGATGCAAAGAAACTTGCCAAAGGAGGAGGAGAAAGCCATTCTAGGCATGGGGAAGATCACGGAGGCGTGAAAAGGCAGGATGTTCTCAAGAAATAACGAATAAACTGCCGTGATAGAGAAAAGAGTTTGGGGGGCAATGAACAGGCAGAGAGTAGTGGGGGAAGGAGCTGGTGGGATCCAGCTGGTGAGGACCCTTAGACAGGGCTGATACTCAGCAGCAGGCACCAGTACTGCTCAATCACTAAATAGCTGCTGTGCCAAGATCCCCTCCTTGTAGCCCCCTGCTGCCCAGTCTTTCTCCATTTCTTCATGACCCACCAACCAAAGGGTTAATGCCTGACACAGCAGGTCTGAGAGAGACCCCTCTCTCCTCCAGCTGCCCACCAAAGTGCTGGTACTCTGAAGTCCTGCTAGTTACATATTTTGAATACCACCTCTTGCCCTGAAGTACTTTTTTCCAAAACCCAGAAAGTTAATTAAGGTCAAGGAACTATAAAAAGTGGGTTTTTTCTCTCTTACCTAAAAACTTCCACCCAATTGTAAAAGTAACTATAAAAGTAAAGTGCTCCCACAGCATTCCACAGCAATTGTTAACATCTCTGAGTCTCCTTCACAGTCTCAACAACCTCCTCTACTTAGCCTGGAATGTTGGGCTCCCCAACACCTGATCCTAGACCTTCTCCTCTTCACACCCTAAACTTTCTCCCAAGCAGTCTCATTCACATCCAGCCTTAAATTATCACCATAAACAACTGATTTACAAATGCTCATCTCCAGCCAGACCTCTCCTCTGAGCTCCAGACCCTTATTTTCCATTGTCTACTTGCCACCCCCTTTTGGTTGTCGCACATAGGGCATTTCAAACTCAATCAGCCCCAAACTGGCTGTATCTTCAGGTCCCAAACTGATGGACTTCTTCCTTCACTCTGTCTCAGATCATGGCACCACCTCCATTCACATGCAGAAACCTAGGAGTCATCCTAATGCTTCTCTCCTCTCACCCGCCTCATCCCATCCATCACCAAATTCTGGCAATTTGCCTAATAGCTCTTGAAGTCATCTATTTCTCTCCATTTTTACCACCACCATTAGTTGAACCCAAACCACCATGAACTCTTGCCTTGACTACCACAGTAGACTCCTAAGAGGCCTCCCGCATTGACTCTGTCTCTTTCTCCACTCCCTCCCACACCCTGACAAATCCATTCTGCTCACCTAAAGTGAGAAGTCCTTAGAAAATGCAAATGTGCTTAATGACTCCCATTGCTATTTAAAAATGGCTGGCTGACTGGGGCTCAGTCAGGCCCCAACCTCGGTTCTAGCTCCACGTGGCACCAAGCTCTTCCAGTCTTCCTCTCCTCAGTCATTCTCTTACTCATTGGTCCCTCTCTCACCACAGAGCCCTTATTCGTGATGTTCCTTTTGCCTGGGACTTTCTGACAGTCTTTGACTAGTTAAGTTCTTCTCATGCTTCAGAGCTCATTTCTTCAAGGGAAGAAATGGGCTTCCCTGGGCTGCCTGTATCTGCATAAGATCCTCCTATTTCGTCTACAGTCTCATTGTGCTATATACTCTTTGATGCACCTATCAGTGCTGCAATTTTACACTTGCTGCATCATTATTTGATTAATGTTTGCTTTTTCCCACCAAATTGTAACCTCCAGGAGGGACAGGGTGTTTTTGATCACCACTGTATGCCCAGCACCCAGCAGGAGGTCTAGAATATGGCAGACATGTAACAAATATTTATTGAACAAATGCATTCTGATGTATTTCTTTCCATTTTTTCTCTGTCTGCTTCTTTTTTACATACTTGTGTTCAAACTCTATACATAATTTTGTATCTTACCCTTTTCTTTTGACTATTTTGTCATAAGCTGTTTCCTACGGTATTACAAATCTCTCCAAGCCTTATATGTGTAATGTAGTTAATGATAACACTCATCCAACTTACCTTTCTGGATTGAGGCATCATAGATAAAGTATGTGAAAGTTCTTTGTAAATTGTATGTACATTTGAGATAGAATTATTTGCATTTAAAAGGAAATGTAGGTAGAGTCTGTCTCTGGTGCCCTCTCCACCCTTACCTTTATACCTTTTTACCTCCGGCATTTTTTTGTTGCCCTTGTTCTGCCTGATCACCTAGTTAGGTCTAAATAACTCATTAACTTTAATATGCTACCAGTCCAAGGAGGTTTGCATTTTTTAAAAGGACTTCTAAAGGAAGGGCACTCAGGCCAAGTTATTGAGGTTTGGGGGCTGGGAGAGGCCCCAAGATATTCATTGATCATTGATTCATCCTTCACGCTTTCATTCAACACTATTGAGAGCTGGTCATTGGCCTGGCATGTTGCTGTGTATTGCAGATGGAGATTAAAGCCTCAGTCTTAGCTTCAGTGGGCTAAAGGTCCATTAGGGGAACAGACACACCGGTGAATACTGTGAGAGCACTGCTATGAGGAAGATGTGCAAGATGGGAATGGAGCCCTAAGAGTGGAGTCTTGAAGGGCAAATATGGAAGGAAGAAATGACACTTTGAGCAGAGGAAACAGCATGTGCAAAGGTAAAGAGGAAGGAGGAGGCATGGGGCACTCAAGGAACTGCAGGTTGTTCAAGTAGATGGGGTATAGGACCAGCTTTGGAGAGGCAATTTGGCTGGTGGGATTGGTGAGAGCTGGAACCCAAGGTCCTAGAGGGCCCTGTCTGCCATATGAAGGACTTTGGACTTTATTGTAATGGAGAGTCATTAAAAAGTTTGAAACATGTGACAGCAGTGTGAAAGACTGATTAAAAGAAGATCCTTAGGGAGCCGGCCCCGTAGCTGAGTGGTTAAATTCACGCGCTTTGCTTTGACGGTCCAGGGTTTCCCTGTTCACATCCTGGGTGTGGACATGGCGCTGCTCCTCAGGTCATGTTGAAGCAGCGTCCCATACAGCACAACAAGCAGGACCTACAACTAGAATATACAACTATGTATTGGGGGGCTTTGGGGAGAAGAAGAAGAAAGAAAAAAAAGAAGATTGGCAACACTTGTTAGCTCAGGTGCCAATCTTTGAAAAAAAAAAAAAGATTCTTGGCCTAGGTGAAACTATGGGTGGGGAAAACCAGTTCAGAGACAATTACAATTAGCCAGGTGAGAGCTGAAGAGTGTCTGGATCAGGGCAGTGGCAGTGGGGTGGGAGGGGAGGGTACAGATACAGAAGATTTTGTGAAGACCAGATAGACTTGGTGACTGGCTGGGGGTAGAAGAAGGAGAAGGAAGTGTCATTTAGTTTAGCCTCCTGCCTTCAGACAGGTAAGATACTGCATAATTTTACAGGTGAGAAACTGAAGTTCTACCATAAGTGATTTCCCTAAAGCCATATCTAGTATGTAGTTGACCAAGCTAGAGTTACTACTGGTGGAATTTTTGGAATCAGTATTTACAGGGCAAGCTAGACCTGTTGATGGCCTCAGTGACTCTGTCCACTCAACTGGAGAACTTGCCCATCACCATAATCACCAAGTGGTGATGTCATTCAAACCTGGAGGAGTTGATGTTCGCTAACTAAATACCCTAGGTATATTCGGCCCTGTGACTGTGGTTCTGACTCTAGGAACTTCTCCAAAATGTCCCAGTCCTGTGATGCACTGTCAGTGAATTAGCAGCTGAGTCTGTGGTATGTTTAAGGGGATCAGCAGACGCTGGATCTGGCTTTTCACCTTCTGACTTCCTAGGACTGAGACGTGGTTTCTGATGTTTGAGCAGATCATATGCAGTTAGCACATACCAAAGTTCTGCATTCAGGGTGTGAGAATAAAGCAGATTTTGTAAGAACTCTAGCTGGTGGGGTTCCCAGCCCAATCCCCCCATCCCCCTTTTCTATGGTCTTCCAATTGCCCTTAATTTCTCACTCCTTCTTGACATAAAGGAAAAGGAATGACTTTCCTCTCTCACGTGGCTTTCCCCATCCTCACTCTGTGATCTCTTTAGCTCTCTCCCCAGAGCATATGTACAAGCTGGGGTCAATGCTGTTGGTGAGCAGCACTCTATAGCTCCAGTTTGGCTTTTACCCTAATTAGCTTGGTGTCAAGGGTCAGCTCCAACCTCAGATTTTCTCTTATTCCTCACTACATCTGTATACCCTTCACCACCATAGGCTTAGAGGCTCTGCCAGGGAAGCTCTAGGCTTTGAGTCCTAGTGAGGCTTGACGTATATGTGGAGTAAACAGCTATTGATCAGATCACTTTTATTCTCCACTGGAATTTGGCCACCATCCCTGGACTTGGAGAGCTATTAGAATTATGCCAGGATGTCCTAGCGGTAAGCTTACCAGAAGTCCATCTCTAATGGAGCTCTTGTAGCCCCCTCGAGTCAAGACTCCCTCAGCCACTTGCCTCAGTCCTTTCTCCTCAGCTGGGCTCTCTCGTGGCTGAGAGAATGAGGAGAAAGGATGGATAGAGACACAGGGTGGGATAAACACTTTGCTCGGAACATCAATCTAAAGTGATTAGAAAGTATGGTCTTTAAATCAGCAACTTCAGCATAACCTGGCACTTGTTAGTGCAAATTATTAGGCCCTGAACCACATCTACTGAAACAGAAACTGTAGAGACAGGGCCCAGCAATCTGTTTTAACAAGCACTCCAGATGATTCTGTTATATACTTAGGTTTGAGAACCACTGATCTGGGGCATTGATTCTCAGACTTCAGTATGCATATGAACCACCTGAGGAGCTTGTTAACCAGAACCTGGTTAAAAAAACCGGTTTGGTGTCTGGGCAAATGTATTTTTAGCAAGCTCCCTAGGTGATCCTGATTTTCATCAAAGGTTGAGAATCATCGATCTAAGGAACTCATCCTATTAATCAGCTGAGTCTCCTGGGGAGGGAGCAGACAGAGGGCTGTGGAAATATCTCTTAAAGTTCCAAATGCCACCTGCATCTGAACCTCTGAGGAGCTTGTTAGAAAAACAAGAACTGAGTATCAGATGTGTTGAACCAGACTCTCTGTGCCTGAGGCCCTGGCATCTATATTGAGTTCACCAGGTGATTCTTATGCCTGTAAATGTTTGATAACCCTGAGCAACAAGTTGGCAAGTGTTCTTAATGATGGATGCACATTAGAATTACCTGGGGAGCTTTAGCAATGACCTGAGCCCCACCTCCAGAGAGTCTGATTTAATTGGTCGTGGCTGGGGCTTCAATATTTTTTACAAACTGTCCTTCCCACCATCCCTCACCCAAGTGATTTTGACATGTAGTTAAAGTTAAGAACCCTCAGGTTAGAGGATGATGCAGATCTGGAAGAGGCCAGGAAACAGCAGAAAGTGAAGGAATGCCAAGGAAACAATTGGTAGAAGCCTGTGGGGAGGTTAGTTAGAAATGTCAAGTTGGGGGTCAGCCCCGTGGCTGAGTGGTTAAGTTCCTGTGCTCTGCTTTGGTGGCTCAGGGTTTCTGCAGTTTGGATCATGGGCGCGGACATGGCACCACTCATCAGGCCATGTTGAGGCAGTGTCCCACATACCACAACTAGAAGGACCCACAACTAAATATACAACTATATACTGGGGGGATTTGGGGAGAATAGCAAAAAAAAAGAAAAGAAATGTCAAGTTGGAAGTCCAGAGGAGATAGAAGGGGCCCCAGGTGGGAGAGGGAGTAGCTTGGCTTGAGTGATATGGATCCTGGTGTAGGAAGAGGGTTAGTGTATTAATTTCCTATTGCTGCTGTAACAAATTACTACAAATTTATTGACTTAAAATAACACAAATGTATTATTTTACAATTCTGGAGGTCCGAAAACCAAAGTGGGTCAGCAGGGCTGCATTCCTTCTGGAGGTTCTAGAGGAGCAGCCATTTCCTTGCCTTTTCCAGCTTCTAGAGGCTACACAAATTCCTTGGCTCATGACCCCACATCACTCCAACCTTCGCTTCTGTCATTACTTCTCCTCTCATTCTGACTCTCCTGTTTCCCTCTTATAAGGATCTCCTTATGTATTGTGATTATATTGGCCTCACCCAGGTAATCTAGGTTAAACTCCCCATATCAAGATCTTAATCACATCTGCAAAGTCTCTTTTGCCACGTAAGCTAACATATTCACAGATTCTGGGGATTAGAATGTGGATATTCTTGAGGGTCATTATTCAGCCTACCATAATCTGCCCTCTGACCACCAAAGATTTACATTTGTCTCATACGCAAAATACACTCTCGCCATGTCAACATCCCTCAAAATCTCAACCCATTAGAGCACCAACTCAAAGTCTAAAATCTCATCAGCTCAAAAGCCCCAAATATCATAATCTAAATAAAGTATAAGTGGGGCACTGGGTATAACCCATCCTGAAGCCCATTTTCTCTCCATGTGTGAACTTATGAAACTCAAGAAACAAGATATCTGTTCCCAGGGACAGGTGTAGGACAGTAGATATAGACATTTCCATTCAAAAAGGGAGAAAATGGAAGGAAAAAAGAAGTCACTAGTTCCAAGACATTTCAAAATATGGCTGGGAAAACTCCTTTAGCTTTCAAAGACTGGGAATAATCTTCTTTGGCTCAAGGCTCTGTCCTCTGGGCTTGCCCCTCTTCTCTTAGTCATTCTTTCTTTTTTCTTGAAGAGTAACTCATGTTTGCATCTAAGTAATTTTATCATGTTGTTTCGTGCCTATAGAATGTTGGGAGTCTAACAGCCTTCTTTCACGTTGTCTTCTCTCTGTCCCTCTCAGGCCAAGCTGGCAGAGTTTCTGCTGGTATAAAATTCTCAAGAACATGGGTCTCTCATGTATGTCACAGGCATTCACTCCATTAGACAAGAGGCTCCTCCACAAATTTTTCCAGAATGATCCTGTCTCTATTTCTGGATTCTGCTGAGATGGTTGTGGGGATCCATGAGTCACATGCCTAATCTCTTCTAAGAGCCCTCTGTGTGAATGAATACTCTGATCTTTTGATCCTTCCAAGGCATTATCAAAAGGTTGTCCAGCCAAACATTTGAAAGTAAGGTAACATTTTCATAGATCCCAGGGATCAGGATGTAGACATCTTTAGGAGGCCATCATTCAGCCTACTACAATTAGCACAGCTTAATGGGAGTGGACACAGTTACTACAGGGATAGTGAAAGTTAAGCAGAGGTGAATAGCCCCAGTCTAGGGTCCAGCCTTTTCCAGGATTGGATTGGTCACCTCTTGCCAGTTCCAGGAAGCCACTGGCATGGCTGAGATGTTTGGTCAGTCACTGAGGCTGCCTTGAGATCAGCATGCTTATTGATGCTCCTCAGGCCCTGGACTTTCTCTTCAATTCAGAGAAAGAAGAAACGAAATAGTGTTTGTTGAGGGCCCACCTAGTGCCTAGGACTGTAGCAGACTTTACCCATGCCCCCTCAGGAGGGTTGTGGCTTTGCCCACTGAGGTACTGGGAGATGCAGGCCAGGATGGTGGGTTCCCCCTGGGTGGAGGGGGATGAGAGGAGAGAAAGGAAAAAGAGTTAGACAAGTGAAGGAGCCCTGTATTCTCGATTCTTTACCCAAAGCTCTTGCCCTTGGCCTGGGACTCCAAAGTTCCTCACAGAGCAGCAGGGGTTCTTAGCCTCCATGGTCAGACTTACAGTGGTCCCTGTAACCCCCAACAGCTAAACTTCCTGGGCAGGCGGATGTGTCATGTCCGGCAGCACTTCTCCCTCCCTGGCACCTGGTTGGTGACTCAGACCTCCAGGTAGAGCCCAACCCAATGGGAAATGACTAAGCATTGAAGTTTGCTTCCTCTATGAGGAGGGAAGAGGAAGCCTGAGCTGGGCCTGATCCTCCCCCTCTCTCAGCTTTCTCAAGGTAGTGAGGTAGAGGGTGGGGCTTTGCAGGTGACAGTGGTCCAGGAGATGTCCTCGAGAGCATCCCTATAGCTTCTGATTCTACTCTCTGTGCCTGTATGTGTGCGTGTGTGTGTGTAGACAGTTTAGGAGAGTCTAGGGTGGTGGACATGCTGGGATCTACCAGACTTCCCTTGCAATCGCGTCTGTCCTCTGCCTCCTCCTACCTTGCTGCCTTTGAGGAGAATCAAAAGTTTGTTTCCTGCTCTCATGAGTCCGTTTTCTTGAGTATGGAAAGTGGGATTTTGGGAATGAGGAGGATTCTTGCTCACTGCCCAGACTGGAGTCCTGAGAGTGGGGCAGCATCTAGGAAAGTCCCATAGCTAGATTACAAAGGCTCCATTTAAAATGCATAGTTGGACCTCTCTAGAAGATTGCATGGTACTGTAGTTGCCTCTAGGAAGGGAAACTGCATGGCTGGAGGATGGGAAAGAGATCCTTACTTTTCTCCATATGCCCTTTGATAACTTTTACATTTTGTTCTATTTGCAACTACCATTTATTTGAATGGAAAGAATAATACATGGTTGTCTGGGAAGGAAGAGAAAAAGAGAGTCCTTTCCCATATTATTGCTAAAGCAGTTCATAAAGTTAGTCATCGACTGGACAAATGTTGTGGAGTCCCTGTTGGACATCAGGCACTGTGCTAGGTTCTAGAGACTCTGCATAGAGCAACACAGTATCCCTTACCTCACAGAGGTCCCAGTCAAGAGAGCGATTCAGACAGAGAAGCAGGCAATGACCACACAGTGTCAGAAGCATGATGACGGAGAAGTCAGAGACCACAGAGCTGCAAAGAAGGCTCCCCTGCCCAGACGAGGGGAGGTGAAGCCTTCCTGGACCTGGTGCTGTCCAAGCTGAGACTTAAAGGGTGCAAAGGAGTTAGCCAGGGAAGGAGAAGAGAGTTCCAGGCATAGGGAACAATACAACATGTGCAAAGACCCCAGGGCCTATAAGAACTTGGCTGCTTCCCCGGAATTACAAGCAGTCGATAGGTCTCAAATATTGAGTTTGGAGGTAAAGTGCGGAGAAATGAAGTTAGAGAGGTAAGGTTGGATCATGAAATGTTTTACAACGTGATTTTAAGGTCAGTTAGTGGTCAATTTGAAGGCAGGTGTGGAGCCCTGGGGGGCTGGGGTTTATAATAACCCACAGGTATTAGAATGCTCTATTGTGCCAAGCAATAGAATATTTTTATGTGAGTTAGCTCATTTAATCCTCCAAAGTCTATGAGATATTTACTATCATTTTTCTCTATTTTATGAGTCAGGAAACTGAGGCTCAGAGAGGTTAAATTCAGCAGGAAATATTACAGGGTGACATAGGAAATAGCACAGACGTCTTGGCACACAGCTAGCCCAGGGCAGAGCTGGGGTCTCACCCACAGACTCAGTCTGCCATGCTACCTCCCCAATTCAGATAGAGCAGTGGTTCTCAACAGGGAGTGGTGATTTTGCCCCTCAGGAGACATTTGGTAGTGTCTGGAAACATTTTTGGTTGTCACAACTGTGGGGATGCTCCTGGAATCTAATGGGTAACAACATCCTACAATGCACCGAACAGCTACACACAAACAGCAAAGAATTATCTGGCCCCAATGTCAATAGTGCCAAGGTTAAGAAATCCTGAGATAGAGAATAAGTTGTATAGGGCAGGCACAGGGAGGTAGCCAGAGGGTGAGCATGAGCGTTTTTGAAGGGACATTTAAAAAAAGGCCTTGTATATACTGTGTTTACAGCAGCAGGGACAGGGATCAGCTACTGCAAAGCCTGGGATGGACGCAGCACATCCTTTTTCCCCAGTATGTTCCTGCTGTTCCCAAGCACCAGCCTTAAGAGCTTAGAGAAAACTGTTAATGAACTATCCCAGAGTTACCCAGAGCTAACTCTGAAGAGTTTCCTGTCACCTAACAATCTCAGGACCATTAAGGGGTACCAGCCGAGAGGGCCACCTCCTCACAAGCGTATTCTGACAGGCCAGGGGTCCCAGCTCTAACACATGGTAGTCGAGCCCAACGTTTTTTATTGACAAGTAATTTCAATGCATGATAACATCCAGCAACCAAGAGACCAGAGACACAAACAGTACAGTAGTCTTCCCTTATTCAAGACCCCCAGTGGATGCCTGAAACCGTGGATAGTAGTGAACCCTATGTATACTATGTTTTTTCCTATACGTGCATATTTGAGGTGCAACAGCAAAACTAGCATGAATTTCTCTTTCCTTCTTCACAATTTCAGGGATAGAAGATTCATTCTTACCTCAGCATACAATTTTTTTCTTTCCTATTAAATTGAGAACTTTCACTTTTTCACTTAAAGGAAGCACTTTACAGTTTCCTTTTGGCATATCCAAATTGCTGGCATCACTACTCTTGTGCTTTGGGGCTGTTATTAAGTAAGGTAAAGGTTACTTGAACACAAGCACTGCGATACCAGGACAGTTGATCTGATAACCAAGATGGCTAATAAGTGATTAGGTAGCGTATACAGTGTGGATATGCTGGACAAAGGGATGATTCATGTCTCAGGTAGGATGGAACGGGACAGCGCAAGATTTCATCACGTTACTCAGAATGGAATGCAACTTGAAACTTATGAATTGTTTATTTCTGGAATTTTCCATTTAATATTTTCAGACCGTGGTAGGCTGCAGGTAAAATGAAACCTTGGATAAGGGGGACTAGTGTGCTGTATATTGGAAACTCTTGTTGCCTGAATTTACTATTCTCACAAGTTCCTTAGTATCCCCTCCATCTGGGTAAAGACAGGACATTAGGTGAGTTAGCTGCCTATTCACTGATTTAATACACCAGCCAGGAGCTCTTAGCTTTCTACCTGTAAACTCCAGAAGGGGTGTGGGTCTTTATAGCAGTATATAAAAGCTCATAGGATGAGGCAAAAGGTTGCCTTAGTGTTTTTTTGTGTTAGGCACTTGGACTCCTCAGTGCTTTAAATTCTGCATATCTCTTGGTTTTTGATCTTCAGCTGAACTTTTAAGTGTTTCCCTCCTGGTTCTTGTCAGCTCTCTGGTTTCACTTTCAACATACGTGTCTGTCCTAATTGGGTTTTCCAGCATGCCCTGTCCCTGTCCCAGGCCCACACGAGTCATCAAAGTCTTGCCTCAGTCTTCCTTATTCTAGTTTTTTGTTTTGTCCACAGTCTTAGCCCTGAGAATAAGGAAAAAGTGTCCCTAGGGCCTGGGATCTAAGAGCTCTCAGGAAGATCCACCCTTTTCTTAGATCTGAGAGTCAACTGTTAGAAAATTAAATTATTCTAAACATCCCGTGTTTCCCAAAGTAGCCACATGGAAATTCTGTGAGGTGTTAACAGATATTAAGTGGAACAAAGAGTTTTGTAGCCAAATAAGTTTGGGGAATGCTCTGTCAGGTTAGTTTCCTGTCTACAACAAGGCTTCTCAGAACCCTTGAAATGCTATGGACAGGATAAATGTCCGATAAGGGGATTTATAACATTCACAATCAGTACCCAAAACCCTCAGGGCCAGATGTATCTGTAATTCTGAATTTTTCAGATTTTAATAATGTGATATGGTGAATGTGCTATTTATTCCACAGCATCCCCCACAGAGTAGGACAGGCCCATACTTTGGAAGCAAAACATATGGATAGTCACACTAAGTAGGTTAAATAAATAATCTGAAAAACTACACATCAATTTAGCTCAGGTTTTGCCCGAGTTATGAAAAAACTTAGTTTTCAGGGCTTTTTAGATTTTAACATTGTACAAAAAGGATTGTGGACCTGTAAATGATGTCCCCCAAACATGTTTGACCACAGAACCCCCTTTTCCAGGAGCACCCAGCAGGACTAGCATTCCATAGACTCTTTTGGACGCCCTGAGCTATGAGTCTATAACCCAACCTTCCCGGGAGAGGGAACACACTGTGGTCCTTGCCAGTTATTAACATTAGCTTTATCACCTCCTGTGACTAGATGAGATGGAGATTCTGACAGACGAACAAGGAGGAAGAGGTTGAGAGCACTCAGCACTGACCAGAAACAACAGATCTGGTGGGGGAATCATGGTGCTCAGACTTCAGACCCTGGGTGAAAAAAAAGGACATGAAAAGAGCAGCATTGGGGAAATACGAGTTATTTTCTTCTTAGCACTTTTCTACATTTTTCAAATTTCCTTACAAAGCTTCAACTTTTTTCTCTCTTATTGTTTCTTACTGCAAGAAGTTGTTCTGAGTGTTGCTGAGATGGGGAGCCAGGCCTACGGCTGATGCTCACCCTGAGGGTAAGATGCTGAGTCCCTGGGAAGATGGCTTCCTGTTGTTCTGGCTTCAGTCCAGAGATGAGGTGGGGTGGGTGGGGTGGGGAACATACCTAAGGCCAGTGTCCCCTGGGTAAGGAGGAGGATGTTGGATTTCTGGAGGATTTCCAGGAAGACTTCCTGCTCTGATAAAACAATACAAACACAGGAAAAGGCTCTGGGACCTAAGGGGAGGAAAGAAGGGAACAGTATGGAGTCTTTGGTGATAGGGGCTGTGCAGAGAACAGGAGCAGAGAAGCCTCCCTCTTGCCGTCTAGCTGTATTCCTCAAGCCAGCTGAGAGCATTTCTCCACTGAGGGTGACAGGTTGGAAGCTGGAAGAGTGGGACCAGTAACTTTTGAACCACCCCCCACTTCCTCTTCTCTACTTTGTACTTAGTTTAAAATTTCACTGAGACCTGGTCCATGGAGGGTAGGGGTGGAGAGTGGGCAGTGGACTAGGAGGGTCATTTGGCTAGGGCTCACATTTATAAAGGGCCTCAAAGACAGACCTTCGATGTATGGGGTTATGTATCTGTCACAGAGCTACACCCAGCCTCACTCACTGAGATCAGCAGAAGATATGCATCCCAAATTTGTGCCATTACCAGACCATGCCAACTGTGGTGTGCTGTAAACTACTCATTATTATTTTCATATAGCTTGTGAGTTGTACCATTATGTTGCCTTTTTATGTGTGTTGTGTATACACACACACACACAAGGGGATCACAAGCTTTAATTTGAGAAGTATAAACATTTGAAATAGAGCACAATTCTAGTAACTTCTGGCATTTAAAAACCATATCGGGAGCCTTAAAAATGGAAGTAGTAAATATAGTTTTAAAATAACAAAATGGACATAGTCTAGCCCTATCTTCACCTCTGAGAAGGATAAGGGGAGCTCTAAGCGGGAGCTCAGAGTGCCTGTCCTAGCTGGGTGCTTGGACTCAGAGCTTCTGGAGGCCCCTGTGCCCTTCTGTCACTGCACTGAACAACTCTAGCTTCATCTGCATCACTCTAGCGGCCTCTGCTGGGCTGGGGGGTGAAAGGTGACCAAGCATGGAGTGGCATCCAAACTCTGGCTGGGAAAGCAAAGGCTGGGTGGGATTGCCTAATGGGCAGTGTGAGGAGGACCTTGGTGTCAGAAGAGACTCACAGAAGACAAGCTCTGACTACCTCAAGGTTGTTTATGCCATGCCCTGGGTTTAAGAAATCGTTCTGATAGTGGTGCTGAGAAAGGGAGGCAAGTCCAGCTCTGAGGGCAAGATGGCTAGGCCCAGGGAGAGAAATATTATTTTGCTGAGTGGGGATTAATGACCCAATTTCTTCTTTTCTGCTTCCTGCCTCCATATGGTGACCATAAAGGGCCTGGCCTCTCTGAGAAGGGCAGCCATCCTCCGCCATGCAGCTGGTTGGGTCATGAACTCTCTGATTCAGAGAGAAGGAACAGGAAGCCTTGCTGAGGCCTCCCGGCTACAGCTGAGTTCTCTGATCCAGGTTTTACTGAAGAATCTAGTTCTGAGGGCATGCAGGAGGCTTACCCAGACAGTTAATAAAAATGTTTCTTCTTGCCCATATGGCATTTATCCCTGTGAGGTAGATGGTAGGATTCAGGCCCCCAAACCCTTCTCTGAACGTACTGGTGACCAAGTGGGTTCCAGTGAGTATTTGGGATAAAAATAACACATGGGAGCCCATAGCTTAGTGCAGCTGCCTTGGCTAGTGACAGAAGCTGGTATCAGGTTATTGGGAAGAGAGAAACTTTTAGATCTGGCAAAGGCTTACTTCAAACAGACAGAGGTTTTAGTCATCATTGGTAAAACAGTTTATGCTACCACAGTTTGCTTTTCTCCCTTCACCCTGTTTCTCATCCAATATTGCAAACTTTAAACTGTAGAAAAAGCAGATCAGTTTTGTACAGACTAAGGACGTGTGTGAAGTTTGGGGTCGTTAAGTTGTTAGTGGTAGCAGCCTCCTCAAATTCTGTCCTCTTTCTCTTGTTTTGTATATTACCCAGGGCCTATTGAGAACTGTGGCAGAGCCAATCCTGTGGGTTCATGAGGCAGGTTCAGGGGTTCCTGAAATCATGCCCTCCTCCGCTCACATGCCCGGGTCAGCCCCAGCTGGTCGATTTTACAGGCGCTTGTCGTGGCTGCGGATTTTATAGGACAGAGCCTACTGCTCAACCCAGTAGGGGAGTTGGTTTTATCAATGAACAGTAAAGAGGGAAAGCAGAGTTATAAGCATTGGAAAAACCCATTTGTGGAGCAGTGTGTGTCTAGGAATCAGGTTTGCTCAGACTTACAGAGAAACTGGATTTGTTTGAAAAATGAGTTTTGCTCTTGCAATCAGAAGAGTAGTAGAAAAAGGAAAGGTAACTGAAGGACATATAACTTAACCTTTTTATTGTAAAATAAAACATAGAAAAAGAAAACCATACAAATAATAATGCATAGCTTAATTGATTATTTTAAGGCAAAACCAACCAAGTTAAGAAATAAATATTTGCCAGCCTCCCAGAAGTTCCACCACATGCCCTATCCCAATCATGAGCCCCGTTCTCCTCCTACAAGCAACCACTAACCCGAATTTTGTAGCAATCAAGGTGGATATTTTAGAGGACAGACTAGACAGATAAACCCAGCCTAACTACTTTTAACAAATGGGTTCACAAAATAGGGATAATTTAGTTGTTTCTGGATCAAGGAGGGTGGCTAAGTCTCAAAAGATTTATCAGAAAATGAGAGGCTGGATCTCAGCAAGTCAACTGCAGTGATTCCCTGAGAGTGAATTCAGGCCCAGGAAAATAGGCACCTCCGAGACAGACTGGGCGGAGACATTTTCAATGTCTTAAGCCAGCAAAGGATTACCATCTGAAATGTACAGGAAACTCCTACAGACCAACAAGAAAGATCAGAAATCCAATGGAAAAGTGAGCAATAGATAGACTAGGAAGCACAGAAGGGAAATCAGAATGGCTGGCAAGTGTGTGAAGAGATGCTCAACCTTTAGAAGCACTCTGAGCAATTCAAATCAGAACATGTTAGCACTCTGTGTCAATTAGATTGGTAAAAGTTAGACAAATCATATATTACCTACCAAGTATTGGCAAGGACGTGGGGAAAAGGGAACCAAGGTTGGTAGGAGTATAAACTTGTAGAACCATTCTAGAAGCCATCTGATCCGGTTTCATGAATTGAAATATGCTATACCCAAAGAGTCAGTAGTCTCACTCATGGGTACATTGCTACAGAAAAACTCTCACACAAGCCCCCTAATGGACCATAAACAAGCATATTTGTCCAAGGATTGTATGTGGAGGCAGTTTAGAGGTTCATCACTGGGGAAATGGAGGAGTGAAGTGTATGGATGCGTGCTTTACAGTATCATGCAGCAGTCAGACTCAGTGAGCCAGTTGTGTTTAGAGCCATACAGCAATCTTAAAAATATGTGTCATGTAAAAAGAAATACGATAATATCTATGATATAATACCATTTATGTAGGCTAAAGTCACATCTATCCACAAAAGATCACTGTTTCTCTTTTAGGAAAGCCCATACACCCAAGGACATACATTAAACACATTATAGTGAGTGTCCCTTATGAGGTGGAGAGAAGAATGCACAAGTAGGGGGATGAATGGGAAAAAAATAAAAGGAGGCACCTACCTACCAATGATGAAATGATGTACTGTGAACTGAAAAGATTTGTCCAACTCTCTGTACCGGAGACCACCAAAAAAAAATTGCCCTCAAAAAGTTTCATGCAAATGGTCAATAATAAGGGCATCTGGAGCTTCCCTTAATGATTGGAATAGTTGGTGGCTGCATAAATGTTAGATAGACATTTCAAAGGAAGGACCACAAAGATCATCACAAAATGCTTCAGGCATCTTCAGGGCATTTTGTGGTGATACAGGTGTTGTGTGAGTGAGAAAGCAGGTAAAGGCTGAGGCCCCTAGGTGACATGCCCAGAGAAGTTGTGGAGTTGGAATTACACTGGAAGGTATAGGGAAGATGCACACTAAGGGAACCCAGAACACAATGGATCCAGTCCAGTCCTGGGCAAGATGCTTCCTGATGGGTGAACTTCCTGGCTGGAATTGCCCTACTCAGCAAGGGGGCAACCAGCAAGATTTGTTTGACCAAAGGAGTCTTTGGAGAGACTTCATATCTACACTGTCCCCGAAGGCAGGCTATGGAGAATCACCTAAGGAAAGAAACATTTAGCCTGAAAGGAAGGAGATAGAAAAATGAAGGAAGGCATTCTGACCCCATGTTAGCAGTACGTGTGGTAGGGAAAGAAAAGGAGCATCTTAAGAAGCAGGTGAAATTTATAAAAACTTGTTTGTCTAAATGCAATGTGGTATCCTGGAACAGAAAAAGGAACTAAGTGGAGAAACTGGTAAAATCTGAATAATGTCTGTATTTAGGTTAATAGTACTATACTAATGTTAATTTCCTAGTTTCGACAAGTGGATTATTTTTAGGTGTATGTAAGGTGTAAATATTAGGGCAAGCTGGGTGAATGTTATACAGGAACTCTCTGTACTCTTTGCAACTTTCCTGTAAATCTAAAATTATTCCAAAATAAAGAGTTAAAAAAAAGTAAAAGTCAGTTCCAGCCCAAAGACATTTAAAGGAAAATAAAAATAGGTCAATATATCAGATATATCATATATAAGAAGTGTGTGTATATATGTGTTTATATATGTGTGACTTTTAAAGTCTGGAAGAATTTACACCAACATGTTATTATCTCTAAGGTCATATTATTAGTAGGATATGGAGCTATAGATTGCTGGTTCTCTTCTTTATACTTTTTTGTATTGTCTGAATATTTCATAATAAAAATGCGTAAATTTTATAATTATGAGAAGAAAACTCATTTGGGCCTGCCTGAAAGAAGAGGGTGCCAAGCTCAGAAGACACTTCTCTTATGTCTTGCACAGATTCCAACCCCCACTGGGTCCCCCCCAGGCTCATCCTCTCCCACGGCCAGGCTTGAACAAATCTTTTGGAGATAAGCAGCTTTCTACTTCCTCTGCGAGGTACACAGTCAACAAAAGTGTGTGGCCCTGTAGGTGTTCAGGGAAAAGCTTAGATGCTATTATCGATGGTCAGAGAGTTCTGAGCATGTTTGCATGTCTGCCTCTTACTGTGCGTGTGTGCAGATGGACAGTATGAACTGTATGTATTGACTGACAGTATTCATTTTTCCTTTCTTTTTGATCTTTGGGATATCTTAATTATAAAAGTAACTAATGCATGTCTACTGTAACAAATTCAGAAAATATGAATATGTAAACAAAAAAGTAGAAATCCATCATAAATGGCTCAAGGACTTTTTGTAATAGACTTTTTTAAGGAACAGTTTTAAGTCCACAGCAAAATTGAGTGGAAGGTACAGAGTTCCCGTATACTCCCTACCGGCATCCACACAGCTTCCTACACTATCACATCCTGCACCAGAGTGGTCCATTTGTTAGAATTGGTGAACCTACATTGACACATCATTGTCACCCAAAGCCCATAGTTTACATTAGAGTTCACTGTTGGTACTGTACATTTTGTGGGTTTTGACAAATGTATAATGACATATATCCATCATTTTTCATATCATACAGAGTAGTTTCACTGTCCTAAAAATCCTTTGTGGTCTACCTATTCATCCTTCCCTTGACACTTTTCATATCAGTAGATGTAATATATTTGTCATTCTTTTGGATGCTTACATAGTATTCCATTGAATGACATACCATAATGTAGGCATTTTCTAAACCTCTGCTAATATCTATGATGCATCCGTGAATATACTTGCACCTGTATCTTAATACAATTGTGTTATTTCTGTAAGATAGCTTCTTTAAGTAGGATGGCTAAGCACACATTACCATATTTACAATTTTGATAAAGATTGTCCTCTAAAAGCATTCATTCATTCAACAAATATTTACTGGGTACTAATTTGTGTCAGACATTTATGAGACCCTAGGAATTCAGCTATGAATAAAACTGACAGTTCTTAGTGGAAGACATTATCACTAAACAAATAATCACACAAATCAATATATTTTTGCAATTGTGGTGACTTCTCTGAAGGAAAAGAACAGGATTGTCAGAGAATATAAACAGAGGAACCTAATTTATACTATGGGTTCAGAGATAGCCTCCATTAAGCTGAGAATTAAAGGATGAGTAGGAATAGACTAGGAAGACTGGGGGTTTGGGGGAGTCTTGGGGAGAAGGAGCCTTCCAGACAATGGGAATGCCTGTGTAGAGGCCCTGAGGTAGACAATGTGCTGAGTTGGAGGAATACCAGGCCCAGCGACAGGGAGGAAATCTGGAAGCGATGCTGAAGAGGAAGGCTGGGCCAGGCTGAGCTTGGCCCTCTAGGCTGCCTGATTTACAATCTTCTCAACAGAGCCGGAAGGGTTCCATTTCCTGCACCTTTAAGACTAGCAATATTTAGAGGTGTTTTCTTTCCTCCGTTCTATTACTGTGTGAACATTCCTTGATTGTGGCCATTCCTTGATTTTCAATAAAAACCTTTTTAAGGAGTAACAGCTCACATCAAGACTGTCAGATTCAAAATTCACATCAAATTTACTTTACAATGTTAACCAAATTCCCCAAATCTCTGTGCATCCCAGCGTATTTCTTCTATTTTAGGACTTAAAGTATGAGAGAAATTTCCTGTTGCTTCAAAACCAATTTGTTCATGTAAAGCAAACTGCTTGCTCCATTCTTCTCACATTCTGGAAGGTCCCTCTGGGAGTCCTGGACCCTGCTTTGTTCTAGCCAATGAAATGCAAGGCCTGGGTGGAAGGGAGAGTTCCAGGCAACCAGACATTTAGATTCATGCTTTTCAATTCCATCCTTGATGCTGAGGGTACTGTCAAATACAGGCCTCCCAGTCTGTGTGTCTCCTCTGGGGTCCCACAGCATCCTCGGATAAACTTGTCATTGCAAGCCCCACACTTTATTTACTTTTTCCTATTGGTGCTTAATAAGTATTTATTGAACAGATATATTGCATTGACAGAGGGTTAGAAACATCTAAATCATGTTACATTATTCAGTGAAATACTATATAACCATCAGAAAGAAATGAGGTAGATGTATATTTACTATATTTACAATGAGCTATTAACTGAAAAAAAAAGTTACAGAATACATATGGTACAGTCTTAGTTTTCTTTTTAAAAATTGTAGATACATACATATACGGAAGACATCTACCTTTTTATTTATACATTTCTGTATTGTCTGAATTTGTTACAGTATACAATGTGTTACTTTTGTAATTAAAATGAAAGAAGGAATGAATGAATAAGGGACTTCTTAGGGTTCTCAGAGGAGTGAATGGAGAAGGAAATTCAGTCCTTAAGTTTCTTTCCTTGACTTATTTACCAAGTCTGAGATATTCAATATTCAAATACAAGTTCTTTGAAGAATGAGGAAGAGTTTGCCAGTTGGATTAGGTGAGAAAGGGCATTCCAGAAAAAAGAGAATACCTTGTGTAAAAATACCTTTTGTAAAAATATGGAGGAGTAAAAGGATATCGTGCTCATGAACATTAAATAGGTCAGTGTGGCAGAAGCCCAGGGGACATGAGGAGAAGATGGGCAGGAGAAACAGACATTTTAGGAATAGCAAAAAGCCTTTGAAGAAACTTGTGTGGATACAGTGCAGGCATTGTTGCCTCATTTAACAGTTGAGAAAACTGAGTCACGGGAGGGTTAAATGACTTCCCAAGGCCACATTAGGGGATGAGGCCAAACTAGAATGTAGCTCTAGGGTTTTTATGATTCAGGCCACAGTGCTTCCTGGGCCAGGCCCCATCCTTAAGAGCCTTCTGATGTTCTGGCTTGAACCACTCCAAGTTGTTAGCAAAGAAGAACAGGGCAGACTTCACAGTAGGCTCTGACCACACTGGCCACACACTTGGCATACCCTTGTACCAGAAGCCGCAGGAGAGCTTTCTCCAAGAGACCTTTCCTATAAAATAGCATGTATGTACTCAGTTTTGAAATTGATGGGCACCCCTCGGAAATGATGGAGGAGGCAGATTTCCTGGCACCTAGCTGTCCTGGGGAGCCATTTTCCATCCTGGCTGCCAGCATATAAATGGTACTTGGGCCTCTTGTTCCCACCCAAGACAGAGAACCATGGATGTAGCAGGAACTCAGACCCAGAGCTTTTTGATGCTGCATAGGCTTTGGAATCAGAAAGAGCTAATTCTCACACTCACTCTAATGGCTAAAATGAAATGACTGACAATTTCATGTGTTGACAAAGATGCAGAGCAACTAAACTGCTTGACAGTATTTAATACAGTTAAACATATTCCTACCTAAGAAGAATGTTCATGGCAGTGTCATTCAAAATGGTCTAAAACTGGAAACAACTTAAACATTCATCAACAAGAAGATGGATAAATAAATTGGGTGGTATATTCATAAAATGCAATACTATTCAGTAATAAAAAGAAACAAACTCTTGATACATATCAGAATGTGGACAAATCCTAAACACATTATATTGAGCAAAAAAGGCCAAATACAAGAGTACAATTCCATTCATTTGAAGTTCAAGAATAGGTAAAACAAATCTATGAGGATAGAAGTTAGAATTCTGGTTACCTTGGCAGTTAGGGGGAGTGAGTTTTTGCTGGAAAGGGACATGAGGGAAATTTTGAGAGTGATGGAAATGTTCAAATCTTGATCTTGGTGGTGTCCACATGGGTATATACATACTAAGTGATAGCTTAATATATCACTTAATATGCATGTATCTGATAGCTCAATAAAGTACCGTGTGTGTGTGTGTGTGTGTGTGTGAAAGAGAGAGAGAGTGAGAGAGAGATAGAGAGAGAGAGTGAGAGAGAGAGAGAGAGAAACAGAGAAAGAGAGAGAAGCAAGTCTTGATTCTGGTTCCCAGTTCTACCACTGTGATCACTGAGCAAGTTACTTAACATTTATGATCCCCTTGCCTCATCTATAAAATGAGGATAATAATAGGACCCCTCTTACAGGGTTGTTTTTTAATTAAATTTTTATTTTTATTTCATTATGTTTTAAGAGATCTACTCTCTTAACAGATTTTTAAGTGTGTAATACAATGTTGTTAACTATAGGCACAATGCTGTACTGAAGATCTGTAGAACTTATTCATTTTGCATTACTAAAGCTTTAAACCTGTTGATTGGGAACTCTTCATTTCTCCCTCCAGCTTGCTCCTGGCAACCACTGTTCTGTTCTCTGCTTCTATGAGTTTGACTATTTTAGACTTTTCATATAAGTAGAATCATACAGTATTTGTCCTTGTGTTACTGGCTTATTTCACTTAGCATAATGTCCTCAAGGCTTAACCATGCCCATATTTTTAGGATTTCCTTCTTTTTTAAGGCTAAATAATATTCCATCGTTTCTATATACAACATTTTCTTTATCCATTCATCCTTTGATGGACACTTTGTTTCTACATTTTGATTATTGTAAACAGTGCTACAGTGAACATGGGTATGCTAATATCTGTTCAAGATCCTGATTTCAATTCTTTTGGATAAATACCTAGAAGTGGAATTGCTGGGTCATATGGTAGCTCTATTTTTAATTCTTTGAGGAACCTCCACACTGCTTTCCATAGTGGCTACACCATTTTGCATTCCTACCAACAGTGTACAAGGGGTTCCAACTTATCATATCCTTACCAACACTTGTCTTTTGCATAAGGTGGTTTTTAAGAGTCAAATGAGATAATGCACAAAAATCTCTTAGTCCAAGAGCCTGAAAAATACTAAGAGTTTGGCAAAAGTTCTCACTGTTGGTCCCTAACCTGCCACCTACTTCACCAGGAACAGGCCCCTGAAGCCTCACCCCAAAAAACAGTTTCACCTTTGGGTTATTTCAGATCCCCAAACAGGACTACCAAACCCTACATTACTTAATGTTGTCACGCTTGCAGAATCCATGAGGCTCCAGTGACTAGAAAGAAGCTTCATCAAATTTTGAACAGGAAGCAGCAGCGGCGGCTGATAATCTGTGACCTGAATATAGCTATCCATTATCTCACTGTGGTTTCTTGTTTCTCTGACAGAGGAAACACCCACGACTTTCTTGAAGTTATTCTAAACACTCAGTTCCTTGTTTAGCTCTGGCAGGATAATGTTACCCCTGGGCACTCCTGCGCTTTGGGTTGTAGCCTCCCTGACAACCTGGGGCTCCCAGCTCAGTAGCCAAGCTACAAGGTAACTGTCCCCTCTACTTGGAGGTGGGCAGTGATGGGAGCATACCAGGAAAGAAGCCAACAGTATCCATAGCCATTGGAAGAGAAAAGAAAGCAAAGCAGGAAGACTGAACTACAGCATCCACTTTTTGTTCCTCTTCAAGGAACCAGCCAGGCAGAACCGACATTCTGGGAGAGAGTGTGTCACCAGTTTCTTCTCCTCATCACTAGTTTCTAAATTACACTCCGTCCCTTCTTGCTTCTCTCTGGTTCTGTTCTCAGAGAAGCAAATCTGTCCTCGTAGTCGGTCCACCCTCCAGGTGAGAAGCAGAGCCTAGGCCCAAGTTTCGGGTTTGAGCAGAAAAGCACTGTTGACTTTTGTTCTTATAAAACTCAGAGTGCAGGAGGCTCTCCGCCAAATGGCAAAGTAAGCCACGTTTGTCTTTGGCCCCTCTTCTGCCTGGCCACTCCCTGCCCAGCCTGCTTTCCACCAAAGCTTTTATGATATCATATCACTTATCACTGCATATGGGGAATCATTCATTCTGAAGAATTAAGGATTTCATGTGTTACCTCTCTCAGGAGTACTTATATTTTAAGAGAGAAATCTTGAGATAGTAATGCTTAAATCAGAGAACTACATCTCTAATTGACACCTGGGAACTGTGTTTGCGGGGGAGGGGAAGGCCTTAGGACTCTCTCTGGCCCCCTGGTGGCCATCATTTCTCGGTCAGTTCTTCAGATGTGGATGACACAGCATGACTCTAGTTTTAAAAGACGTTTTTTTCTGAAGAGGAACAGGAAGGTGGAACTCCTGCAATTTGGTCAGAACAAAATACGGAAACTGTAAAAGCAGGTGGCTGCAAAGCCCAGGAAGATGTGTCCAAAAGCTGCTGCCACAGGCCTAGAGCTTGTGCTCAGAGCTAGAGGGGCACTGGAAGGCTGGAGGAGTAAAGAGTCACTCAGGGATTCTGAGACACAGCAGAAGCAAGCTACCTTAGCAGGGACGAAACCAGCTTTCTGAAGGTCTGGCTCTGCCACCAGCTGGTCAAGCCCTAAGCAGTCCTTAACCTCTATGGGGCTCATTCTCTTCAACTGAAATATTCCACACAGGAAGAATGCACACCGAGATGTTGACAGTGGTCCTCTCTAGGTGTGGGATTACAGGTGAATTTAATTTTCTTCTTAATGCCTGTATCAGTCAAGTTTTAATCAGAGAAGCAGAACTATTAGGAAAGACACAGAGTAAGAGGTTTATTATAGGGATTTGACGTTGTGCAATTGTGCAAGCTGATTAAACAGCTTGTGTGCAATTGTTGCTTATGCTTCTGGACCTGAAGTCAGGAGGGTAGGTAGTCAGAATAAATATATAGACATGAAGTATGGGAGGACAAGGGTAAACTGGAACCTTCAAGAAAAATGTGGTACCCACAAGAGTGAACTGGAACCTGCCTCGGTCTTCACTGCTATCAAAATCTCCAACTTCAGTAATGTGAGTGATCTGCAAAAGTAACTGGGTTTTTTGTCATGGAGCTAAACACACGTTTGGCCCAGGAGTTGAAAAGCTAAAGGGCTAGATCTGGTGGGAGTTGAAGGAGCTATGGTTCCAACTGCTATCCAAGCCAGTGAGGTGAGACAGTCCACCTGAGACGTGTGTGAGGTGCAACAGCACTTGACTCCACACAGATCTGAGCATAAACATGGCTATTTCACTTCTCCCCTCCAGATCTTGTGCAAATTTTCTTGGGTCCAACCGTAGCCCAGAACCAGACAAGGAAAGAAATTCTGAAAACATAGTTCTAGTTTAGCTAAATTGACATAGTACAAAGCTACCATGATTCCTTTCTGTATCTGCCAAACCTTATTCAATTAGCATGTATTACTTTTATAACGAGGAAAAATATTTTTAAAAGTCCCTAGTATATCCAAATGGCTAAGGAATATATGAAAAGCTACTCAATTCACTAACCAGCAGAAAATGCAAATTAAAAGCACAATAGGATAGCCCTACACACCCACCAAAATGGCTGAAATAAAACAGACAGACAACACTAAGTGTTGGTGAAGATATGAACAACTGGAACTCTCATGCATTGCTAGTGGGATGTAAATTGTTGCAACCACTTTGTTTTTTTTTTTTCAGGACTATTAGCCCTGAGCTAACATGAGCTACCAATCCTCCTCTTTTTGTTGAGGAATATTGGCCCTGAGCTAACATATGTGCCCATCTTCCTCTATTTTTTTTTTTTATATGTGGGATGCCTGCCACAGCATGGCTTGATAAGTGGTGCGTATGTCCTCACCCAGGATCTGAACCAGCAAATCCCAGGCCACTGAAGTGAAGCACGCACATTTAACCATTATATCACCGGGCCGGCCCTGGTACAACCACTTTGGAAAACAGTTTGGCAATATCTACCAAAGATGACCATATGCATACCCCACGATAAACAATTACATTTCTGGAAATACATATGTTCCCAAAAATACATGTACAAGAATGTTCATAGCAGCACTATTTGTATTAGATAAAAACTAGAAACAATTCAAATGTCCACCAACAATAAATGGTGGATTTATTGGATAAATGGATAAATAAATGGTGAATTCACATAATGGAGTACTATACAACAATGAGAATAATCTCTAACTACATACAACAATAAAAATGAACATCACATATATAACATTAAGTGGAAGAAGCCAGGCATAAAAGAGTACATGCTTATAATTAATTCCATTTATGTCAAGTTCAGAAACAGGAAAAATTAATCTATGCCTTTGATCTATGAATAGGGATTATCCCTGAGTGATTAGTGACTAGAAGGGGTAAAAGGGATTTTCTGGGATGCTAGTGATGTTCTGTTTCTTCATTTAGGTTTTGGCTACATAAGACTGTTTGTCTTTTGAAAATTTATAGAGCTGTATATATGTTTATGATTTCTGTATATATGTTATACTTCTACAAAAAAGGAAAAATTATTAATCCTTGATTTAGGAAACTAATGATAACCACTCTTATTATATGACAAGTTGAGGGGATCAAATGCAATAATATTTATTACAGTGCTTGGGAAGAAAAAACCTGAGGAATATGTAGATATAGGAATAAGGAGAGAGAATAGAATATCTAACCTGGGTTGGATTTTTTTTTAATTGTTATAAAATATACACAACAGAAAATTTACCACTTTATGATATACATATATATATTTTTTAGAGAGAAGGTGTGTGGTTCTGTGTGTGACAGGGGATGTGCTGGTTAGTGGGAAGTGGGAAGGAAAGACAGGTTTCCTGAGTCCCTGATTATCTTCTGTCAGGGCCTGTCTTGTTGTGACAAGCGTTTGCTGTGCTTGCTCAGCTCAGATCTCATGATCAAATGGGGAAATGTCACTGCCCCCTGAAATCAGCCCCCTCATTACATAGGGGTGATCCTCTAGCCCCTTGAAGCCAGGTTGGACCAGGTGACGAGTGACCATGAATTCCAGAAGTGCCATTGAATCTAGGTCCCACTCTGCTCCCCCTACTCCCATGGCACACACATTCAACCTTGCCTGTGACTATCTTCGACCTTAAAGCTTCTCTCTTCGTCAGTAGCCATGAGAAAGACCAGGACTACAAATTCAGCAAGGGCTTTAAATGGCAGTCCCATAACAGCAGTAATAGCATTAATTTTGTTCTCCAGAGTGATGACATATCCTAGGCTCCCTGGGGCAGTTGGTTCTTTATTTGGCTCCAAAGCCAACACCAGCACCATCTGGAGAGGGAAGGAACACAGTTCTTAAATACCTACACTGCAGCAGAGGCCAAGGATCACAGAAGAATCTATCCCTGACAATACCACTGAGGAGAATTAATTGAGTGCCTACTGTGTGCTTGGCATGACACTCCCAGCAAGACACCTGAGCCTCTCAGAGCCCAGCAGAGGGCTCAGAGGGCTTGGGACTCAGCCAAGTGTAGGTTCCCTGGGCTAGAACTTTTTAAAGGGAAGAGAAATCAGGATAAATGATATTGGGTGACTCCTCCCTTTTCTTGGAAGCCCAACCAACCCCAGATTTTATTCTACTAAAATCAGGTTGAAATAAACGCCACACATGTGTATGTAAAGAAAGGTCTGGAAGGACAATGTGATATCTTTGAGTGGTGGATTGAGGCTGATATTTCTCTTTTCCTTGTACTTTTTAAAGCAGCATATGTAATACTTAAGCGCACAGCCTTTGGAGACAAGCGCTTGGGTTCAAATCTCAGCTTTGCTGGGTACTAACTATGTAACTTTGGGCGAGTTACTTCACCTGTATGAACTTTAATTTTATCTGTAAATAGGGATGATAATAAACCATCTTTGTAGGGATATTGTGAAGTTTGAATAAAATGATGCACATTAAGTGCTTTAATACAGTGTCTTATGCAAAGAAAACCTTCTATAAATGGAAGCTGCTATTGTTACATTTCTATATTTGATTTTTTCAAAAAGCACATATTTTTAAAATAAAAACAATAAAGCTTTTCTTTTCTTTCTTTCTTTTTTGTTTTTTACGAAGAAAAAGGACAGCCCTGAATGGGAAGAGAGTTTGTAAGAGGAGCGTTAGGAAGGTGTGGCAAAAGGAGGGGTTGGCTCAGCCATGGAAGGGAGGTGGTGGTGGAGTGGACTGAGACCTTTTTTTGGTCTCCAGCTGAGTAACCATCTCTTTCTACTCTGGGATACTGCCTCCCACACCCTCAGCTCAGACACAAGAGCAATTGCCCCACTTACCTCTTCCCTGGCAACATCTCTGATTCTCAGAGAATTCTGGGGCACACTAGCCACTGGAGGGCTTCTTGCCATGATCTGGGTACAAAGTGACCTGACTAGCCCAGCACAAGGCTCATATCATTTCCTCTCCTGTTCTGACATGCTGTGTCTGTGAGCACTGCTCTAAAAGTCTCTAAAGGTTGGCCCCTGGAAGACCCTCCTCTTTAGTGTGTGGTTGCTAGAGATGCATTTTACTTTTAATAAGATGTTCACTGCCATGACATCATCAAGATAACTCTAGAAAAGGGACGCAGTCATTAGGGGTGGCAGTTTGCCTCCCCTTTGCTGGGGTTGTTCCTTTTCCTTTAAATGGATGCTGGCTCTAGCTCTTCACGCCTGGCCTGGTGCTCAGCGCATACCATGAGTTTTGCCTTTTGTCACACTGAGAATGCCTCCTGAAACCACAGCTGGGGCACACATTCTCCCATATTTGGGAGTAAGACGGAGACTCAGCTGCATGTGGGTTTCTGTTTAAAATTCCAAAGCCAGCGGGGCGTATATTATCCATTTCCTCAAATCCAACATGCTGTAAAGCATGAGTCAGAGTTGGATAAGCTTCTTCCCAGGGGAAGTTGTGTCAGTTGGTTAGTGAATGTAATTAAACAAGGATAATGTTCACTGGCATTAGATACAGATTAATGCCAAGGAAAACAAAATCTCCATCTTGAGTTTAATATTCCTGCCAAGATACGACAACTTCCCCAAGTCTCCCTGATTGGAGAAGGCAATCTAACCTTATTGCAATTTGAGGGGCATAAGAAGACCCTTGATCAACACTCACCTATCATGTAAATGAATAAAGCAGCTATTAGGACCTTTGAGGGGGAACATGTAGATTCTGATTATTTTTGAAGTATTTGTGTGAATGGGGTTACATACTAGTAAATATCAATGAGGGTTATTTTATCTAATTTAATCCCTCATCACCCATGACCAGGTGGTTGAGATGAGAGCAGATTCTGAGGGAATGGAAAAAGAGAGAGATAAGATTTGACAAGCATTGGGGAAGATGTCAGGCTTACTGTGCTTTGCACACCAACTGATCTTTTGGGAGGTTGCTCCAAAAAGCCAGGAAGCAACACTAAGGCCCCGGGCTCCAGAAAGGGTGAGGGGGTGAGGCTACCAGGAGGGAAGTTAGGAAATGAGAGGTGGGTCTAGAGGGTATGGGAAACCCATGGTTTCCATTGCACACTTTAGCCTAGACAAGCCCTTTCCAATCATGGAAATTATACAATAGAAAGTCAATTCTGGAAAGGTCCTTGGAGGTCTTTTAGTCTAATCCTTCTTCAGAGAAGAGCAAACTGAGGTCCATTCAGAAAGTTAAGTAATTTGCCCAAGTTCATCTAGCTATTTAGTGGCAGAATTGAGGCTTATCTTAAGTCTCCTCTTTTCACCTTTCTATCAAGCTGCTCCTGGGCAGTTTCCAGGAATGACAAAAGCTTACACTCAGGCTGACCCCACTGGCCTATCCTGCAAATATCTACTTGGTCCTGCCTTTTAAAATATAACTTCTGCTCAGGGTGTTAGAAGCAATGCTAAACCATATCTGAGAAAGTACATTCTCCTGCCACTCAGGTCCCTCTCGGCTTCGACAGCATAAACAACTCCAAAATGTATATTTTCTAAACTCTAATAAAAAGTGTGCTAAATTTCATATAACTGAAATTGAAAGATTATTGTTAACTAGAACAACTTCTGGTGTTAAAGAAAAAGAGATTTGTGAATTTTCTTTTAACTGTCTGATGAAGCGTGCCTGCCCCCCCGACACTTGAGCAAAGTATTTAGAAATATACTTAATCTTTTTTGGCATTTCTCTGTGTTTTAGTATTTTCAAGTGCCCCTTCTGATGTAGGTCAAAGCATTTTGTTTTTCTTAAATGTGAGATTGTATTCTTTCTGCCCAAATAGGATGGAGAAGACTTTTCCAAATAAGGAAGTTTTGCTGGAGTGTGTGTGGCCCAGGCAGCGCGGCAGTTGCTGGAGTCCTAACTTAGTCCAGAGCGCTAGCTGCGCTAAGCTGAGGCATTTGGGGACTCGTTAGCACTCCTGCACTGCTGAACCATTGGTGGTCGGAGGTGCTGCCAGTAAGTAGTTGTAGCAACCAGGGACATGAAAAAAATTTGTAGAGAAGGCAAAGCTTGGCTTTGGCACACCCTTACTCTCCACATTCCCTCCTTCCCAGAGCCCGAGGCCCAGTAGTGTCTGCTCTCTGCTCAGAATAGAAGGAGGATGCGCTGACTCTGTGGAATCAGATAAATTTGAGTTAAAATCTCAGCTCTCCACATAGAATCTGTGTGACCTTTGGTAAGTCACTTAACTTTTTGAGCCTTTTTCCTTTCTTTTAAAGTAAAAATAACAGTGTGTATCACACTTTTGGAGTTGTGGAGTTGTTATAAGGAAGAAATGATCTAATAAATGTAATGTATGTAGTATGTTCTAAATCACCCTTCTTAGGCTCTAAAATTATTCCTTTTCCACTTTTTTTGTACCTCCTCTACTATCAGAACACCTTGGTTTGAGCAGACTATACTCAACCAGTAGTTAGGTGGAAAGTGTTATTATTAAAGTAATTTGTGCTAAGGTGTGAGTGACTACAATAAAAATGTATTAACCCATATGAGCTTCTGACTTCTGTAACCAGGGGTATTGTTGTAAGTGAGATGAAGAATTACCTTATCAAAATGGGGACATGTTTTCTTTTGCTGTGCCCCTTAATTTATACCACTATGCCTTGCTCCACCTGCCCCTAACGCCTACTCAGTCTCTTAGGGTGAGAAGAGGCAAGTGCTCCATAAAAGTCCATAGAATCCTAGAAACTTGATAAGTAGGATTCTTTTTCTTCTTTCTAAACAGAAGAATGTTAATCATTTTATTTTGAAAACTGTTGAAAAGTACATACTCTTTTAGATTGCTAAAGTTCAGATCATAATATAATAAGAATCTTTGACAGAAGTTTTTTACCTGAACAGCAAAGGTCTGTTCCCAAGGCCATACCCTGATACAATTAACCCCAGACAAAGTAGATCTTAAGACAGTCTTTATGTAAAATGGTGTAGTCACTTTGGAAAACAATCTGGCAGTTTCTCAAAAAGTTAAACATAGAGTTACCATATGATCCAGGAATTCCACTCCTAGGTGGAATACCCAAGAGAAATGAAAATATGTTCAAACGAAAAGTTGCACTTGAATGTTCATAGTAGCATTATTCACAATAGCTAAGAAGTAGAAACAACCCAAATGTCATCACCTGATGAATGGATAAACAAAAAGTGGTACATCCATACAATGGAATATTATTCAGCCATAAAAGGGAATAAAGGATTGATACATGACACAATATGGATGAAACTTGAAAATATGCTAAATGAAGGGAGTCTGACACAAAAGGTCACATATTATATGATGCCATTTATATGAAATTTCCAGAATAGGCAAATTTATAGAGACAGAAAATAGATTAGTGGCCGCCTAGGGCTGGGGAATAAAGAGGAATGTTGTTAATAGGCATGGGGTTTCTATTTGGGGTGATGAAAATGATCTAAAATTGTGGTGATGGTTGTGCAACTCTGTGAATACACTAAAAACCATTGAATTGTATACTTTAAGTGGGTGAATTGCATAGTATATAAACTATATCTCAATAGATATGTTATCCACACACACAAAAGATAGCCCTGAGCACAGTACTTGTTACCTTGTATCTACTTACAGCTTGGTTGGTTAAAAGGCTACAGGTCTCCTGAGGTCTGCAAAATGGCCCTGGTATCCCATTTGGAGATCCTAGTGAGTGGCCACTTACTGAGTCCAAGTATGGGTGAGAGGAACCAGGGTGAGGACCTCATAAGCTCCTCATTCTGTACTCCTGTTCTTCTGACCAGAAACATGAATAAAGCAGTAGAAACAGGCCATAAAATGACTTCTAAAGCACATGTTAACAGTTAATTCTAGTATTGCTGCTGCTTTCTCTTAAAAATCTAATTTCTCTTTCAGCCTTATAGATAGAACACCTTATTAGAGGGGTATTATTATTTAAGATTGGAGTCACTAGAGAAATCATATAATTACTAATTCCGCAAGCCATGAATTAAAATGGAATGCTCAAACCAGTTATAGGGGACAAGACAGGACCTTTGGCAAGATGCAAGATTATTAGCAAGAGTTCTTTTGCACTAAAACTAAAGCCTCAGGGGTCAAAAAGAAATTTAGTTAGAATTGCTTTGTTTCAAAGATCCAAATGATCAATGGAATGAGAAAAGTAACTCTTTGTACTAGGAAATTTGATATTGTTAGCATTTATTTTAGATCAATTTTAAAAAATGGCACCACAGCTTTATGAATTTTTTTACCCAGGAAATTCTACCTCCTTGATGTATAAAATGGAAAAGAATAACTGACGCACAACTCAGACCGTAAGTCCGCAGCCTCCATTTCCTCAGTTAATCCAAAACACAGACACCAAGAAAGCAGGGTCAAATCTCTATTTTTCAGCTTAAAGCATGATTTGATAAGGTAAAAACGTATTTAAATTAGTAAACATGCAATATTAAGCTTGACTTCACACACTTAAAAGTTGTTTTTAAAATTTCAAAAGCAATGTGTGTTCATTATAAAAATGTAAAAATGCAACAGTATATAAATTGTTAATAATAATTGCTAACAATTAATACATTTTTACAATGTCCCCAGCACTAGGTTTAGGGGTATCTGATTTAATCCTCACAACAATGCTATGAGGTAGTTATTATTATATTTTCCTCCATTTTTCAGACAAGGAAAAAACTGAAGCTCAGAGAGGCTAAGTAACTTGTCTAAAGTCACACATCTTGTAAGTGGTAGAGTCAGGATTTTAAACCATATAGTTACACTTCGAGTCTAAGCTGTTAATTTCCTTTATACTAAGATCCCATCAACTTCTCTAATCCTCTTCCCCCAAATTAACTACTATTTACAGTTTACTATATAGTAGAAAGGTGAAGTTTAATAACTAGAAAATAACCATTAGCTTTCTCATAAAAGTATCAATAGATCCAGGTATATTATGAAATACACAAAATTAATCAAATATAAAAATGTAATTAAATATAATTAATTAGTTGTATAAAATTAATCAAATATATGAAATTAATATATTATAAAATATTCATGGACCCAGATATCAACCCAAGAGAAAGGAAAACACATATCCAGGACCACCCCTGGTGGCCTGGTGGTTAAGTTTGGCACACTTTGCTTTGGCGGCCTGGGTTTGGCCCCTCAGCATGGACCTACACCACTCTTCTGTCAGTGGCCATACTGTCGTGGTGGCTCACATACAAAAAAGAGGAAGATTGGTAGCATATCTTAGCTCAGGGTGAATCTTCCACAGCAAAAAAAAAGAAAACACACGTCCACACAAAAATGTATACATGAATGTTCATGGCAGCATTATTCATAATAGCCAAAAAGTAGAAAAAATGCAAATGAACTGCCAACTGATAAAATGTGGTATACCCACACAATGGGATATTTGTCAGCAACAAAAAGGAATGAAGTACTGATACATACTACGACATGGATGAACCTTGAAAACATCATGCTAATTGAAAGAAGTCAGTCACAAAGGACCGCAAATTGTGTGATTCCATTTATACAAATTGTCCGGGATAGGTAAATCTATAGAGACAGGAAGCAGACTGGTGGTGCCTAGGACTGGGAGTGGTGGTGGGTTGGGGGGTGACTAAAAATGGGAAGCAGATTTCTTTTTGGGGTGATGAAAATATTCTAAAATTGATTGTGGTGGTGGTTGCACAACTCTGTAAACTTACTAGAAACCATTGAACTGGATACTTTAAATGTATAAATTTTATAGTATTTAAATTCTATCTCAGTAAAGCTGCTAAAACTTCAATTCATGACAGTGAAAGGACATTATGATGAAAATTCATTTGGTTATTTCAACTTGTCCTTGATATCTAAAGAATTAATAAAAATACAATCAGGAAGACGTTCATAAATCAAGATAGTTTGCTGCTCAGATACAACAAAGTTATAATGAGAAAATAAACTAGGTTTTTAAAAACCACAACAAGCACAAATTACATACCTATCAGATAGAGGGAAAAAGAGAGAACTTATACAAGAATGTATGGTATGTCTCTTTAAAAAGAAAAGCTTTAACTTATTTGCTTTGGTTCATTTTTGGCTTTTAAAGATTACTTTTTTTTTTTTGAGGAAGATTATCCCTGAGCTAACTACTGCCAATTCTCCTCTTTTTGCTGAGGAAGGCTGGCCCTGAGCTAACATTGTGGCCATCTTCCTCTACTTTCTATGTGGGACGCCTACCACAGCATGGTGTGCCAAGTGGTGCCATGTCCTCACCCGGGATCTGAACCAGCCAACCCTGGGCTGCTGAAGCGGAATGTGTGCATTTAACTGCTGTGCCACTGGGCCGGCCCCTGAAGGTTACTTTTTAAATATGATTTTAAAATATAGCATATTTCTGGCAAGGAGACAGGAAAATTAGCTGTGGTGGCATGGTAGCTAATCTTCAAAGATAGCCCCAATATACCTCCTGTTATCCATGCTTTTGTACAATCTCCTCCCACAGAGAACCTAGATTGGCCCTATGACTCATCTTTTAATAAAATTACCAATAAATTTAATTAGATTTAAAATATCATACAAAATTTTGAAACTGGATGATGGGTACATGAAAGCTCATATACTTTTTGTATGTTTGAACATTTCTCTACTTTTTGTTTCATTTTAACCCATGGAATACAATGAAAGTGATACTGGACCAGTTCTAGACTTAAGCTTAAGAAGTCTTGGCAATTTTTTGCTTTTGCACTTTTGAAGAGTCCTGAACTGCCATATAAGAAGTCTGGCTACTCTGCTGGAGAGATCACCTGGAGAAGTGACTTAGGCCATGCAGAAATGGAGAGACCCTGAGATTACATGGAGGAAGAGGCCCCGTCACCCTAGCAGCTTGTCTGAGCCCCGCCTTCCAACCGTCCTCACTAAGGCACCAGGCATGTGAACGTGCCATCTTGGATGTTCCAGCCTAGTGGAACCCCCAAATGACTGAAGCCCCATCTGACATCACATTGGAGCAGAACTGCCCAGCTGAGGCCAATCAATCCACAGTATCATGACAGATAACACAATGAAGTCACTGAATTTTGGAGTGGTTTATTACGCAGCCATAAATAACTGAAAGGAATATTTTTGTTTTGTTTTCCCTAAATCTCCTAATCCCACAGGTGTTTGTGGGCTTTGCTGTTCTTAGAGCTCTTCAGGGAAGAAACTGACACAGTTTTTCATTTTTAAAACTTTTTATTTGGAATTAATTTTAAATTTACAAAAACAGTTACAAAATAGTACACAGATCTTCCATATATCCTTCACCTCGATCCTCCACTTATTATTTCTGAATCATTTGAGAATAAGTTGTAGACATGATGCCTCATTACTCTTTAATATTTCGGTTTGTATTTCTTGAGTGCAAGGATAAAATACAGTAATCAAAACCAGGAAATTAACATTGATCCAACAATATCATCTAATCTAGGGACCTAATTCAGATCTCACCTATTGTCTCAATAATGTCCCTTACAAGTCCAAGA
Organism: Equus asinus; assembly: GCF_041296235.1. Taxonomy (NCBI): domain Eukaryota; kingdom Metazoa; phylum Chordata; class Mammalia; order Perissodactyla; family Equidae; genus Equus; species Equus asinus. The sequence continues at coordinate 62,290,530 of NC_091791.1, forward strand.
TTCAATCTAGGATCAAGTGTTGCATTCATTTGTCCTGTCTCTTTAGTATTCTTCAACCTGGAACCATTTCTGTTATCTTTCATGACCTTGATAGTTTTGAAAAGCCCAAGCCAATTGCCTTGAGAATGTTCCTTAGTTATGGAGGTTTGTCTGATGATTATAACTATGCATTTTGGCAGGAATATCACATAAGTGGTGCTATACTAGTCTCCAGGCATCATATGAGGAGGCACGTGATATCAATTTGTTCCATTAATGGTGTTGCTAACTTTTATGACCAAGTTAAGATGGTATCTGCCAGGTTCTCCATTGTAAAGTAATTAATAATTATTTTGTGGCAAGAATTTTTGAGATCATGTGAATATCTTGTTTCTCGCCAATTTTAGCATCCATTAATGATCTAACTTGAATAAATTATTATTCTGATAATTACCAAATGGAGATTTTCTAATCCTATCATTCCATCTAGATTTATTAGATAGGATAGAATTTTCCTTTCTCCCTAATTAATTAATTAATTAATACCAGTATGGACTCAGGATTTCTTTCTTTTTTTTTTGAGGAAGATTAGCTCTGAACTAACATCTGCCACCAATCCTCCTCTTTTTGCTGAGGCAGACTGGCCCTGAGCTAACATCCGGGCCCATCTTCGTCTATTTTATATGTGGGACGCCTACCACAGCATGGCTTGCCAAGCAGTGCCATGTCCCCACCTGGGATCTGAACCGGTAAACCCTGGGCTGCCAAAGCGGAACGTGTGCTCTTAACCACTGCACCACTGGGCTGGCCTGGGATTTCTCTTTTACTCATAAGGTTACAATCTGTTATTATTATTATTTATTTTGATACTCAAATTGTCCCAGACTTGGCCAGTGGGTGCCCCTTCAAGCTGGTTACTGTGTCTTATAGATATGTTCCCATCATTCTTTGAGCACTTCTTTGCTTTCCACTTTCTGGTGTCATAAAATGTTACAAACACATCTTGTATTTTCCCTGCTCCGGTCGTGGAGCAACCATTTCGTCAAGGGGTCCTGGTTCTTTTTAGTGGATAATGGTATCTAGAAACCAAGATCTAAATGTGCTCATTGTTATTGGAATGCCGTTGCTTCTAGACCCTCTCAGTGAACAGAAGTAGAACATACACACAGAGCTGTATTTATCTGTCTATCTATCTAATCAGACTGTGATACTGACATTTCCAATTCCTATGCAACACTCCAGAGTATATTCTAGACTTCCCAGTTTCCACGGTTGTAACTCCTTTTTGTGACAGTGAGAAATCTGTATTTACTTGCTTAACCCCAGGCATGCCAACCTCCACCCCTTACTGGATACCACTGGAAACCTTGGCCCCAGTAAAGTGGAAGAGGAAGAGAAAAGCTTTTTTTTTTTCTTTTTTCAATATGTCAGAAATTTAAGCAATACATAACAAACACTTACGTATATTCACCTATTTTGACCAAGCAGTTCACAGACATTTTCTTAAGTAAGAAAAGGACAAGCAAGTTTGCTTAAAGCTTCATATACTATCGTTAATAAAGATTTTAGCAAATTAGATTTTCAGTGGCATCTCTGAAAGCAGCGGAAAGATGTGAGATTGTGAGCTAGGAGGAGCTGGGTTTAATTTCTGTCTCTAAGACTTAGTGGAACAACCTTGGGTAAATTTCCTAATTTCTCTGAAATGTAGTTTCCTCTTCTGTAAAATGAAAATGAATCAAAGACAGGTATTTTTAGGATTAAATGAGAATGTAGGTACAATGGATTGTCTCTATAGAGACTGGATCCTGAGATTTTTGAAGCAGAATAAAAACTTAAAAGTTACAAGCAGCAATGGATATTAGCTCAGGGCTAATCTTCCCCAGCAAAAAAAAAAAAAGGTACAAGCAGATCCTTCCTGTCAAAAAGTGAAGATTTGGATACACATTGAGAGTCAACTGCCCTGTGTTCTGGAAAAGCCTCCGTTTTGTTTTTAAATCATGCAAATGTGTACAAAGTATCCATCCATTGGTCTTGAGAGAAAAATTGAATACAGTAAACAAACTCAAATATAGTGGTTTTTGATCAAGAAATTATGTATTTGATAGTGTAAATTGGGTGTATCTTTTAGCAACCCTGAAGGTGAACTTGTTCTTTCCTCTATGAATTTAGGCTGCCCTATACCTGTAAACTATTGCTCATTTTTGGAGAGTTGTGTAACTTTTTTCCAGTTTTTTTTAATGAAGGAACCCTGAAGACTGTAGAAGGGACCACAGGGGTGAACTTCACCTCATGTTGGAAGAGAGGCTATACAGTGACAGCTCTTGGCTATTGCTGCCCTTCACATGGTAGTTTTTAAGACTGAATAATCCAGAATGTATTGATGTTGGATATGTTTGTCTGGGGTCCTCTGAGAAGCAGAATCAAGCTTAACTGTGTAAGAAATTTATTAGGGAAAATGCCTGTGAGAGAAAACAGGGAGGGAACCAAGAAAGCTGGAACAGTCATTGTCCACGCTGTGGATGAAAAGGTAAAGAGAGTCACCACAAAGGGAGGAGAATACAGCAGGTGCCCATGAGTACCAGAGGCCCTAGAAGAAGATACAGAGATAGAAGATGCCTGCCATTGTACCTGACCACACCCTAATCCCTTTTGTTCTGTCTCTTATGAGGCTGGACTGCACGTCTTATCCTTGGATTCTGTGAAATATTCTTTTATCTATGCAGCACATAGCTTTTTTGTTTAAGTGCATTTGATTCCTAAGTAAGACTGTCACATGTGGGAGAGGGTAGCTAAGGAGAGAGCAACACACCCTTCCCAGATAACAGCCTGCGGATAACCTCAGAGGGAACCAGGTGGGGAACAGAGGTGTCCCCTGCAGTGGTGATCTCATCAGGGTCCCTGAAAGAGACCACAAGGTGAGATGGCCAGAGCAGCAGAATCTTACAGACCTATTCCTGATCCTTCAATAGACAGCCCCTCCCACCCAGTCACATTGAAGCAGTAACTTCTGGCAATCAAAGGAATGAGTATTGAGTTTTTGTTTTAGTATTAATGAACATGGCTGAAATTCGTAGTCCTAGGCCAGAGAATGCAAACATTTTGGTTACTAGGTAAAATGATTGCTTTACAACAGGCCTACAGTTAATGAAATTATTTCTCACCCACTTTCCAAGATTCTCTGTATTTTATAAGATACCATGCTCCAGAGTCACTTTGTCTGTGAATCCACTCTAATTTCTGGAGCAATCACTCCTGAGCGCATAAAGAGTGATGCAAGTCCCTCTTGCTTAGGAGAATAAATAACGTTTTAGGAATTTTGCTGTTACGTGGCTTACATTCTTTCATTGACTTCCATTAAAATTTACCAGATCAGGGGGTTCTAAAACTGATTATAAGTATCTTTAGATCATGTGGTAAGATAACAATAAAACTTCTTTCTAAAAAGCAAAGTTTGTATAAGTCACACATTGGAAAGAAAACAAGAGCTCTCTTAGAAAATATAATTATCCATAGTACTCCAAACTATAATGTTGTGCTGTTCTCAAAATAATTCCCCAAGTAAATATACTAAACATGTACCTGATGCTGGAGGGTGTGTGTTGAGGGTGGTAAGAGAAGGGAAGCAATATTCCTCTGTTTTGGGTGACTTTAAAACCTTTGTCTTCTTCCTAAGCTGGTACAAACCATTTAGTATGCTCTTTCTTCCCTTTCCTCTGTATAGGGACGTAGACAAGACCGGGGAAAAGCAATGTGCAGTAACCAGAGCTCTTCTGACTGCAGGTGGGAGGATCCTGCCTAAACTTAGCAAAAGCCAAAGGGAATTTATTTGTTCCTATATTTGGGTGGTTCAGGGCAGGGTCTGGCTTTAAGCATAACTGGATTCAGGGTCTCAAACAATGGGCCAAGTCTTTTCTTCTTTCCCTATCTTCATGCCCTGCTTTTCTCAGTGGTTTGTCTTCACTTTTTCCTACTCCAGATAGGCCTCTGGGGAAATTGGCTCCAACAACTCCAATTTCACATCTTTCAAGTTTAGTAACTCCAATAGAGAATTACTGTCTCTCATTACCCACCTATCAATTTCAGGGAAGGATTTTGATTGGCTCTGCTAGGGTTATGCGTCCATTCTTAAATGATTGATTACTACCAAAGAGGTGGGATACTATGACTGGCCAATTCTAGGTCATATTCACTCCACTTTGGTAATGGTGGGAGGAAGTGGTTAGAGAAAAGAGATAACTGTAATTAAGAGCCCCACCAATTGTATGAAGTAGGAGAGGAATTCTCCAAAGCAAATGGGTTATGTATGTTAACAGAAAAAGGATAAAAGAAACATGAGTGATAATGTTATAGCTCCCAGAAGATAAGAGGCAGAGCTCAATCTAGATTTTTCTATCTTTAGCCTTATCTATGTCTCAGTTTCTTGGGCTAATAACTACAATATGCTGAAGCTGATGAAATATTTTTCTTTAGCCCCAAACCACATGATAACATCCTATTTTGGTTTTTCTTCCTACAGCATTTGAACTTACTGCTCTCTTGCCGGACTCCTCTGCTCAGTAATATCCATACAAATTGTTAAGTTATCTTTCGACTGGCATCTAAAGTTAAGATCCAAAGTCTGTGACAAATGAATTGAGTTTTAATTTTAAAACCCTAATCAAGTTTCTTTGACTTTCCTAAGTAGCAGATGATTCTAACCAAAGGCTACATAGAAAAGAAGAGGAAACAAAGGCAACAATTTGGGATTCTCTTGCTGACTTTATCCTTCTTGACCTGGAGAAAAGAAAAGAGATAGAAAGGAAGAAGAAAGATGGACGATTCATTTGCTCTCTCTCCTTTGGCTCACTTAGCATTGATGAAGGAAAGGAGTGTTCCGTGGGTGGTCCAAGAATTCTGAACAGCCCTGGGCCGTAGGGCAGACAAAGGATAGTAGTGTTTCTCCTTCTGAAACTCTCAGGCAGAAGTGTCTGGTGAAGCTTCTCCATTTTGATTTGGCTTGTTTGGATCTGATGTGGACTCGATAGAGTAGCTATGAAGAACAGAATCTTGGACTACTGTAGGTTCCAGATTCACCTACGGTTGTGGGGGCATCTTAACCTCTCCAATCTGTCTGTGGGACCCTGTCTTTGTGCTTTGGGTCCCTAACTTAAGAGATGGTCCTTACATAATATCACAGATAATTTTGAGTTTCATCTCAACTTCAAGCTTTACACTTTTAATTAATACCCTATAACAACAATTATTTGTTTAGCTGAACCACCATTTCTCTTTCCTACCTCCCATTACAGAGGCTGTAAAAGCAAGCTACTTGTTCAGTTCAGCTAAAAGACTTAAGGAGAAGTCTCCTGAGAGGCTCTAGGAGAGTTTTTCCCTCACTGATACATGAAAGGGAAAATATTAAGACAAGGCCTCTTTGAGGCAACAGACATTAGGATGAAAAGTCTAAATATCAAGTATGGCAGAGCGAAGATTGAAAAGAGCTGCAATCCTTGAAGACTGACCACCTGAATTAAAGTTACCTACTGCCAATCTCCAACCTTTTTGTTATGTGAGGAAAATAAATCCCTATTTGTTTATACTTACCCACATATTTACCATTTACAGTATTCTTCATTCCTTTGTGTAGATATCATTTTCCTTCTGTCCAAAAGACTTCCTTTAATGTTTTTTGTATGCACGTCTACTAGTGACAAAGTTTTTCGGCTTTCTATGTCTGAAAAAGTCTTCATTTTCCTTTCGTTTTTGAAAGGTGTTTTCACTGGGCATAGAATTCTAGGTTGACAGTATTTTTTCTTTTGGTACTTTAAAGATATCGCTCTACCAATTTGTGACTTTCATTGTGTCCAATGAGGAGTCTGATGTTATTCTTATCTTTGTTCCTCCATATGTAAAGCTTTATTTTTCTTTGGCAGCTCTTAAGGTTTTCTTCTTGTTACTGGTTTTAAGGAATTTGATTATCATGTGCTTTGGTATAGTTTTCATTATGTTACTTGTACTTGGGGTTTGTTGAGCTTCTTGGATCTGTGCCTTTATGGTTTTCACCAACTTTAGAGAAATCTTGGCTTTTATTTCTGCAGTTTTTTCTGCCCCCTACCCCTCCATTCTCTCTTTCCTTCAGGGCTTCTAAATACACAGGTATTAGGCGGCTGGAAGTGGTCCCAAACCTATTTCTTTACATATTCATTTCCTCCCCAAAGCCCCAGTACGTAGTTGTATATTCTAGTTGTAAGTCCTTCTAGTTCTTCTGTGTGAGCCACTGCCATGGCATGGCTACTGACGGACGATTGGTGTGGTTCTGGACCTGTGGAGCTGAACCCAGGACACTGAAGTGGAGCATGCTGAACCTTAACCACTAGGCCCTCAGAGCTGCCTCTGTTTATTTTGTTTTTAAGCTTATTTCTCTCTGTGTGTAATTTTCGATAGTTTTCAGGTTCACTTCAAGTTCTTCAGTGTCTAATCTGCTGTTAATCCCATCCAGTGTATTTTTCATCTCAGACATTATGCTTTTCATTTCTAGATATTCTATTTGGGTCTTCTTTTCAATCTTCTGTGTTTCTATGTAACATGATTATGTTTTTCTCTACTTTCTTAAGCTTGTGGAATATAGTTATAATAATCACTTTAATAATCATATTTACTAATTCTATCATCTATATAATTTCTTGTTGGCTTTCAATGAATTGATTATTTTCCTCATTATGGGCTATATTTTCCCTGCTTCTTTGCATGCCTGGCAATTTTTGAATTAAATGACAGACATTGTAAATTTTATCTTGTTCGCTGCTGGATATTCTTGTTTAAAATTTTTTTTTCTGGGGGCTGGCCCAGTGGCACAGCAGTTAAGTTCGCACATTCCACTTCTTGGTGGCCCAGGGCTCACGGGTTCGGATCCCGGGTGTGAACATGGCATCGCTTGGCAAAAGCCATGCTGTGGTAGGTGTCCCACATATAAAGTAGAGGAAGATGGGCATGGATGTTAGCTCAGGGCCCGTCTTCCTCAGCAAAAGGAGGAGAATTGGCAGCAGATGTTAGCTCAGGGCTAATCTTCCTCAAAAAAAAAATTTTTTTTTCTTGAGCTTTGTTCTAGAATGCAGTTAAGTTTCTTTGAAAAAATTTGATCCTTTCAGGTCTTTCTTTAATTAAATTTGTTAATAACTTAAGGTTGAGTAACCTTTAGTCTAGGGTTAATTTTGGTTTTTTTTAATATATTTTTTAAGATTTTATTTTATTTTTTTTCCTTTTTCTCCCCAAAGCCCCCTGGTACACAGTTGTATATTCTTCATTGTGGGTCCTTCTAGTTGTGGCACGTGGGACGCTGCCTCAGTGTGGTTTGATGAGCAGTGCCATGTCCGTGCCCAGGATTCGAACCAACAAAACAGTGGGCCGCCTGCAGCAGAGCACGCAAATTTAACCACTCGGCCACGGGGCCAGTCCCATATCTAGGGTTAATTTTGGATCACTACTGAGGCAATACCTTTTTGAGTATGCCGCTTCATGTCCATGTATTACAAGATTTTTCCATTCTGGCTGTTAAGAATATGAACTATTCCCAATCCTGTGTGAGCTCTGTGAATTATTCCACCTGTTCCTTTCAGATGGGTCTTTCCCCAGCCTTGGGTAGTTTTCTTACATGTGTATTCTGAAGAGTAGACAGTTGGAGACTCAAAGGTAATCCTCTGCAGATCTCCAGAGCTCTCTTTCTGTGCAGCTGTCTCCTTTCTGGTACTGTTTCCTGTGAATTACAGTCTCCAGAAAAACCTCCTCAAATCGGGTAGACAGTGGACTCTTTGGATTCCTCCTCCCTGGCAGTGACCCAGGGCAATAGTAAAGCTCTCATCACTTGTTTCCATTCTCTCAGGGATCTCTGTCATGCACTGTCTATTGTCCAATGTTTGAAAATGATTGTTTCATATATTTTGTCTGTTTTTTTGTTTGTTTGTCTAGTTTTTAGGTAAGAGGGTAAATCTGGTCCCTGTTACTCTGTCTTGGTCAAAATTGGAAGTTAACTTCCTATTTGTTTATGGCAGTCTTAGGATTTCTGCTATTTGGGGCTAAAAGCATTCTTAATGGATACATGCCTCTCTGCAATCATTTAGGTGGCTAATTTACATTCTGACTAAAACATAATCTTTACTGTTTATAAAACAAAGAGTAAAATCATTTTAAGTGGTGATATACTAATTATCTCTTGGATGGCTCTCTCCCCTAAATGGGGACAAAAGCTATTGTCAGGCTATGATTCACAACCTGGGGGGAGGGGGGAAGAGAGAGAGAGGGATAGAGATAAGAGACAGAGAAAGAGAGAGAATTTTCTAATAACATGAGAATTCCCAAGAATTTCTGGCCAATCGTGGGTCACATGCTTATCTCTGAGTGGGAAAAGGAGTGTGATCAGCCTCATCTGAACCATCTTGAATAGGTTCTTTTTAGCAAAGTAGGGTTTTATCCCCAAATAAAAATGGATTGATGCTGGTAAATCAAAATAAGAGATGATTGCTACAATATGGTATCATGGGGCAAGGAACTCATCACCATGGACCAGTGCTTCTCAAAGTGTAGTCTAGGGACCCCTTTGAATCTCTGAGACAACTTCAGGGGGCCCACATTATTTTTCATAAAATATGTTATTTATGTTAACACATGATAGGTTTATTATTGTTAATTTAAAATGAAAAAATATGTAAAAGTTTTACCAATTTCTTTAAAGCAGTAAATATTGATAAATACAATCACATAAACAAAAGATCTTTGGGGTCCTCAATAATTTTTAGGCGGGTATAGAAGTTTTGAGACCAAAAAGTTTGAGAACTGCTGGCATATGCAAACATTAGCTATTCAACAATTTTGCTATGTAGTAGCTTTAGTTGCTAGGGTTAATCTGGGATCTGCAAAAACATTGCTGAAAAATGTTCTCTGTACATAAAATCTAGAAGGACTGAAAGTTCCATTTGATGGATTAAGAAAACCCATGGGAATGAGGCAGATATGGAGAACTCATCTTTTGCACAGCTAAGAAAACAAAGTGTTCTCTTATTATTCTTTTACCATTATAAGTACTTAAAATGTACAAATTAAAGGTTGTTTGGAAATGTTTAAAAGATATAATTGAATTTGCAGTCATTTTCAAAAGAACAGTAGGACAAGCTAATAAGTAAAATATCACAGTAGGCAGTAGCGTGAGAAAGTTAGAAGCAGCAAGAAATATTACATTAAAAAAATGACTTCCAAGAAAAATGAGTGTATGTGTCCAATCAAAAGATATATATGAGTGTTCACAGAAGTTTTATTCATATAGCCAGAATTTGGAAAAAAATCAAATGTCCACTAACAGTAGAAAGGATAAATTTTGGTATAATCATGAAATGAAACACTATACAACAATAACAAAGAAAGATTACTGCTAGATGTAAGCATATGGATGAATCTCACAGATCTAATAATCAGTAGAAGAAGGTAGGCACAAAAGAGTACATGCTGTAGGATTCCGTTTATATAAATTACAAGAACAGGCAAAACTAATCGATGATGATGATCAGATTAGTAGATACGTTAGGGAGAGGGGTGTATTAGCTATCTATTCCTGTGTAACAAATTACCTGAAATCTTAATGGCATAAAACAACAAAAAACTTTTATTATCTCACATAGATTTCTCTGCATCAGGGATTTTGGAATAGCTCATCTGGGTGGTTCTGGTTTGAGATCTTTCATGAGGTTGCAGTCAAGATGTCAACCAGGCTACAGTCACCGGAATGTTATGCTTTAATAACATTTTTCAAAAAAACATGCAATGGTCTTCTTGCCCATGTTGCAGGTCTGGAAACTCTGTCTGGTTATTCGTCTCTTCTGTGCACCTGGCACAGTCTGGCACGCAGTAGGTGCCCTATATCAATTTAGTCTCTTCTGGTTGCAAAGTGAAGGAAAACCCAAATCAAACAGGCTTAAACCACATGAGGGATTCATTTGCTCAGTGTACTGGTTAATTTTGTGTCAACCAGCCTGGGCCGTGGGGTGCCCGGATAATCTGTCAAACATTCTGGGTGTTTCTGTGAGGGTGTTTTTGGATGAGATCTTTGAAATTGACAGACTGAGTACAGCAGATTGCCCTCGCTAAGGTGAGTGGGACTCAACCAATCAAGTGAAGGCCTGAAGAGAACAAAAAGTGTGACCCTCCCCCAAGTAAGAGAGAACTCTTTCCCGCCTGATTGCCTTCCAACTGGGACATTGGCTTGTTCCCTGCTTTTGGACTAGAGCTGAAACATGGGCTTTTCCTTTGAGCCTGCCAGCCTTTGACAGGAGTTACACCATTGGCTCTCTTGGTTCTCAGGCCTTCAGACTTGGACTAGAACTAAACCATCTCTTTCCTAGGTCTCCAGATTGCCAATTCACTGTGCAGATCTTGGGACTTGCCTTTCTCCATAAAGGGAGTCACTTTTTCTCATCCTGGACGGAATTGGATCAATTGCTCATTCTTGAACTAATCACTATGAGCAGGTGGATAGACTGTATTGATTGGCTCATGCCTCTGAAGGACCACCCTTGGAGCTGTGTTCTTATTCATCAGAAAGGAGCAAGTACCTACAACAGGAAAATAAAAGGTTTCCTAGATCTCATAGCTTAGTTTAATTGGCAGAATTTATCTCTTGTCTATTCTAGCTGCAAGACAACTTGGGTGATTTAGTATATTTAGCTGGGTTCTGATAGGAGGAAGGGAAAATAAATTTTGGGTGGCTAACTAGCAGTGTCTTTTATACTAACAACAAAGAGTGGGATTACCATACTTAGTTCAGACAAAGCATGGTTCATCTCTTAGGTTTTGGTGGGGGGGCTACCTACTCTGAGCATGTTTGCCTCCTCTGGCAGATTATATTTTCCAAATGTTTTCCTTCAATGTGACATGGATACTTCTCCATCAAGGAGTGGGGTCTAGGTTCTTTTCCTGGAATCTGGGTGGGCTATGTATGACTCAGATGGGAAGTGATATTTGTGACTTGCAAGACTAAGTTAGAAAAGGTGGTATAGCTTCTGCCTAGCTCTTGATCTCTTGGGAGACGTGCCTTTGGAGTTACGAGCCCTGTGGAAGAGATCTGGCTACCCTAAAGCTGGCACACTTGAGAGATCACTGGAGGGACCACATAGAAATAGAAAGAGATGCTTGAAGTGCTCCATCATTTAGGCCCCTGGTTCTTTGAGTCTTCCCAGTCCAGATATCAGACATGTGATTGAAGAAGCTTTAGAGATGACTCCAGCTGTAGCTACCATCTGACTGCAACCTCATGAGAGACTCTGAGCTAGAACGTCCCAGCCAAGCCACTTCCAAATTCCTAAGCCACAGAAAATATGAGGGAGAATAAAGGATTGTCATTCTGGAGTAATTTATATGCAACAAGATAACTAATATATCTTTCTGAAATGTTAGATTCTATAAGCTAAGGATGAAGGAGATAATGCCTATTAGGTAGGCAACCAATAGTGTTTGCCCCTCTCATAAGTAATAAATGTATTAAAACAACAATTCAATGCCTATAAAAATAAAAACTGGTCTATTTTTCTTTCTTTTTTTTGAGGAAGATTAGCCCTGAGATAACTGCTGCCAATCCTCCTCTTTTTGCTGAGGAAGACTGGCCCTGAGCTAACATCCATGCCCATCTTCCTCTATACATGGGACACCTACCACAGCATGACTTTTGCCAAGTGGTGCCGTGTCTGCACCTGGGATCTGAACCAGCGAGACCTGGGCCGCCGCCAAGCGGAACGTGCGAACTTAACCACTGGGCCCTCCGGCCGGCCCAAAACTCGTCTATTTTTCAAAACATTATTTACAATAATGAAAAATTGGAGACAACCTAAACGTCCAGTAATAGGGAGATGTTTATGATTCTTGCACACTTCAAATGTAGTATGGCTATAAACTGACTATAAAAATCAAGTTTTGAAGAATATTCAATGTCATGGGCATATGTCCTTGATATAATAATGTTAAGGTGAAAATAGCAGGAATGAAAATTGAACACTATGCTTTAAAAGGATAAATTTTATGGTATGTAAATTATCTCAGTAAAAACTTTGTATGAGAAAAGCAATGAACACATAAAAATGTATATGAACAGAAGAAAGGCTGAAAGGAAATATTAAAATGTTATTAGTAGTTATTTCTGGGAGCTGGAATTTAACATAATTTTTAATAGCCTTCTATGTAGCTTTCTCACACAATCTAGAAGGCTAAAGTACAATTTAAAAAAAGTATAAAGCTGAAAATGATTTAAATCCACATTGATGTTTTTTTCTTTTTGCTGAGGAAGATGGTCCCTGAGCCAACATCTGTGCCAATCTTCCCCCACTCTGCATGTGGGATGTTGCCGCAGCATGGCTGATGAGTGGTGTAGGTCCATGGCTGGGATCTGAACCTGTGAACCTTGGCTGTCAAAGCAGAGCGTGCCAAACTCAACCACTCTGCCATGGGGCTGGCCCCTCTATTTTTAATTTTTTGAGGAACTTTCCTAATGGCTGTGCCAATTTATGTTCTCAACAGTGTAGAAGGATTCACTTTTCTCTATATCCTTGCCAACACCTGTTAATTTGTGACTTTTTGAGAATAGCTATCCTAACAGATGTGAGGTGATATCTCAATATGGTTTTGATTTGCATTTTCTTGATGGTTAGTGATGTTGAGCACCTTTTCATACACCTGTTGGACATTTGTTTGTCTTCTTTGGAACATGCAATCCCACTTTTGGGTTTATGTCCAAAGGAAATGAAATCTAGATCTTGAAGAGATATCTGCACTCCCCTGTTCCTTGCAGCAGCATTCACAGCAGCCAAGATATGGAAACAACCTAAGTTTCCATCAAAGGATAAGGAAAATGTAGTCTGTGTATACAGTGGAATGTTATTCAACTTTAAAAAAGAAGGAAATTCTGCCATTTGCGACAACATGGATGAACCTGGAAGACATTATGCTAAATGAACTAAGGCGGACACAGAAAGATAAATACTGCATGATCTCATTTATATGTGGAATCTAAAAAAGTTGAACTCATAAAAGCAGAGAGTAGAAGCATGATTGCTAGGGGATGAGGGTGGGAAGAAATGAGGAGACTGTGGTCAAAGGGTACAAACTTCCAGTTATAAGATGAATAAGTTCTGGAGACATAATGTACAGCATGGTGACTATAGTTAACAATAATGTATCATATGCTTGAAATTTTCAAACAGAGTAGATGTTAAGTATTCTTACCATACACAAAAAGATGGTAAGTATATGAGATGATGGGTGTGTTAATTAGCTTGATTGTGGTAATCATTTCATAATGTATATGTATATCAAAACATCACGCTGTACATATATATACATAAATTATATACATATGTATAATTTTTATTTGTTAACTATACCTCAATAAAGCTGGAGTAAAAAAGAAAAAAGAAGAGCCACATTGTTTTCAAAGTGATGGGGGAAGTGGTTGTGGTTTTGGGTGGGGGTGGAGGGTGTGGTGTGATGTACATGCAGCGTTCGGGGAAGAGAAGGAAGAACTTCTGATTGAGCCACTGTGTGGTTCTGATGTGAGGCAGTGTGGAGAAAGGGCTGGTGAAGTGGTCTCGATAGAGAGAGTGGGTATATCTGCGGTGAGTAGGGGGAATGCAGTGCGTGTGTGTATGTTGTACGTTCACCCATGTGGGCATGAAGTGCACTAGAGTGTATTGAGAAGGCGTAAGTAAATCCTTAGATATATAATGAATATATAGCAGTCCAAAAACTAATCAGGAGGAGAGCACAGAATCATGGAGTGAAACTGAGCATCCCAACGAAATATAGAAGGCTCAGGTTTTATATCCAGCTCTATCCTTGACTAAAATTTCCACAAACTGTACTCATACCGACACAGTTGCTGCTATGTCTCAATTTCCCAGTCTGTGTAACAAAAGAGAGCTGTACTTCTTGTTTTTGACTTACCTCAGATAAGTACTATGGACTTAGAAGAATCTAAAGTTTCCCATGTCATGGGGCACTGTGTAAAATAATTGCCACCATCAAAAACTCTTCCCCAATTATTTCTAACTGAGAAATGCTAAATTTTTACATATCTTACAATGTTCTCTATCATTAGTGGCCTTCAAACTAGTTACATGGCAAAGGATAACGCTGAACTACCCATAACCATGAGCAAATGTCACACAGTCCTTAACCTCCGTTGGTTATAATCTTGAGGAAATTTACCTTTTCATCCTTATCTTTGAATTGTGTGAACATTTACTTTAATCTGTCTAATTTAATCATTGTCCTGGAATATGCTCTCACCTCCAGGCCTTGCTCTTTCCGGAATGTCTGCCTAACCAAACATTATTCTTCCTTTGAGGCCAGATTTAGTTCTACTGTCCCATAAACTCTTTCTTACCCTCAGGCCCAAGGTAATCACCTCTTGCTTGGAACTTGACCAAATGATCTTCACCACAGTATTTGTGACTTTGTTTTATGATGGTTCTTAGTCTAGTGCAGGCTATGAATTGAGCTCTCTCTCTGTGGTAACATTTTTTTTTAGTGCTTGTTATGTGCTAAGTCCTTTGTATTCAGCAAGATTGAAAACATTATTATCCTCATTTTAGAGGTGAGAAAACCAAAACTTTGTAACTTGCCAAGTGTCAAGTTGGTACTGTGTGGCTAAGTGCCCAGCTATCAATCTGGGGTTCTATTACTGTGTAGGAAGAGCAGAACAGATATTGGGGGACATCTAGCAACCTCTGTCATAAACAGACAGGAGAGAAATGTAAAATGGTCATGTAATAAAAGGACAATTATGTTAAGGGCTATGAGGAGAAAGAATTTATATAAACAGCTCATGCCAGAGCTTTGTAGTGGGAAGTCATAGAGAAAGGACTAGAAGAAGTGGGCTTTGAAGTAGGTGCATCAGCATTCTATTACTATGTAACAAATTACCTTACAACATCTAATTATTATCTCACAATTGCATAGGTCAGAAGTTCTGCTTGGTGTGGCTACGTTCTCTGCTCAGTATCACAAGGCTGAAATCAAGGCGTCGAATGGACTGAGTTCTCATCTGGAGGCTCTGGGGAAAAATCTTTTTCCAAGATTCTTCTTGTTGGTAGAATTCAGTTCCTTGCAGCTGTGGGAATGAGGTCCATATTTCCCTGCTGTTTGTCAGCCAGGGGCCACTCTCAGCTCCTAGAGGCTGCCCACATTCTTTGACATGTGGCCTCCTGCATCTTTAATCTAGTAACAGCTTGTCAAATCTTTGTCGTGCTTCTAATTTTTAACTTCCTTTTCTATGACCAGCTAGAGAAAACTCTTTGATTTAAAGGAGCTAATGTAATTAGGTCAGGCCTGCCTGGATAATCGCTCTATCTTAAGGTCAGCTGTGAAATATAATGTCATCTAATCACAGAAGTAAATCCATTATACTCACAGTCCTGGGGATTATACCAGGGGTAGGAAATCTAGAGGGACATCTTAGAATTTTACCTACCACAGTAAGACTCAGACAAGCAGAGAGAGCTTTCTAGGTGGAATACAAATGTAGGCAAAAGCTCAAAAGTGAAACTCCACCAGGGTTTTTTGAGACTGTGAATATGTCTGTCTGTGATTGCTCCAATTATAATAATAATAATAATAATAATAATAATAATAATAGCAGCTCCCTTTTACCTGGGTGCTTTACATAAATTCATTCTCTGATCCTTATATCAGCTCTTTGAGGGTGGTATTGTTCTACTTTTACAAAGAAAGAAATTCAAGCAGAGAGAAGAAAAGCCACCTGCCAGAGGTCTATCTCAATCAAGTTGTAAAGCTGGGATTATGGCTTGAGCTCTGGATGACTCCAAGTTTGTGCACTTTGCACGGTTTAACCCATCTGTCTGTGGGTTGGGGTGGGGAAGCAGAAGGCAGTAAGGTTGGTTTGAGCCCAGACTGTGGAAGACATTGATGTTAACGTGTTAAGAGGTGTCATGGAAGATTTTAGAGGGTGCATGTGAATGTGGGAAAGGAAGGGGACAGAAGTAGAAATGGATGTGGACGGAAGGGAGCACATGGATTGGATTTGCAATGTGTTATTTTAGGGAGATTAATATGGCCAGCCAGGAGTAGCCTGGAGTATAAGTTGGAGGCAGGGATGATATATTACAGTTAAAAGACTATTGCATGATCAGGCCTCTGAACCTCGCTGCCAATTTGCAGGAAATATTTGGGACAGAACATGTTAAACTGCACATAAGTACACAATCTTCAAAGTGGAGGCAGAGTAAGGATTACAGAAAAAAATCTTATATAGTTCCATCACCCAATTATTACTATGATTAATGTGAAATAATGAGCAGAGAAAACAGTTTTGGTAGCCGTGGTAGACTAGACAAAAATTTTATTAGTTTTGATGAGAGGGTGCATAAGGAATGGCAGTTCCCAGGCAGCTGTTTAGTAATTTAGAGTCAGTCATGCTCTGATCTGGGTTACCAGCTGTGTAACTAGGGCCAGGTTCATAGATGTGCAATCAGCATAGTTGCACAGGGCCCTGAGTAGAAGAGCCCTTCTACTCTCTCTTCTGAGCAGAAGAGCTCCACATTTGGGGTCTAATGCTCTGCGGTCATAGTTCTGATTCTTAATTTTTTTTTTAGGATTTTATTTTTCCTTTTACTCCCAAAGCCCCCCGGGACATAGTCGTATATTTTTAGTTGTGGGTCCTTCCAGCTGTGGCATGTGGGATGCTGCCCCAGCGTGGCCCGATGAGCAGTGTCATGTCTGCGCCCAGGATCCAAACTGGTGAAACCTTGGGCCGCCGCAGTGGAGTGCATGAACTTAACCACTCGGCCATGGGGCCGTCCCCTGATTCTTAATAATTTTATCTTTGAGCTTGTATTTTAGAAGGGAAGTCCAATGGGACTATGGAGCATGCACTGTGGGCTTGAAGCCTCAGCTTTTCCATGGTCCTGCCTCTCACCACCTCCCTTGGGTGGGTTTTCAGCTACCTGCTTTCCCAACCTCTGGCTCCCTGACACCATCCAGCCTCCCCCTCCCTGCCCTTGTCCAGTGACCACAGCTGCCTTCTGCCTGGCTTCGGGCAGGGTTCCATGTGTGCTCCACATAGTGTCTAGGGGTGAGGCATGGCTGTAGCCATTCCCAACCTGAGCTATGAATGCCACAGAATGTTTGGCGGGTGTCTGGGTGGAGGTGAGCCTCTTGCCCTCTCTCGATTCAGTTTACTGAGTGAGTCTCAGTTACAATACCTTTGGAGGTCACCCATCTGCTGTGGGTTGGGGAGATGCCTGGCCTGGCTTCATTGTCTCTAGCTGGGAACAGTACATCAGCTGGCAGGAGGGGGCTCCAGGCAGCCAGTGGGTTGCATGGGCCCCCAAATCCCCATGGGGGTCTTTACTCACCCCAAAGGTATCCCCCTGCCTAGGCAGTGTGACAATAAATAGCAAATTAAAAATACCATTACAGATTGAGAGACTGCCAAAGAAGGGAACAAGCTTTACATTTGTTTTAAAGATTTTATTTAAAAAATTTTTTTTTTATTTTTCCTTCTTCTCCCAAAGCCCCCTGGTACATAGTTGTATACTTTAGTTGTGGGTCCTTCTAGTTGTGGCACGTGGGACGCCACCTCAGCATGGCTTGATGAGCAGTGCTAGGTCCACGTCCAGGATCTGAACTGGCGAGACCCTGGGCTGCTGAAGTGGGGCGCATGAATTTAACCACTCTGCTGGGGTTAGCCCCCAAGCTTTATATTTTAATATGTTTAACAGCACTTTTTCCTGTTTTTTGAAGAAGGGGATCCACATTTTCATTTTGCACTGGGCCCCACAAATTGAGTAGCTGGTCCTACGTGAAATTTTAGACAAACTACAGAGCTTCAGTTTCCTCATATGTAAAACAAGGGAGAATAAAATAGTATATACTGCATATACCTCAATTTAAATAAGGGCTTATATAGTGCCTAGAACTTAAAAAATACTAAATAAAGTTTAGCTTAAAATAGAGAGATATAGAATTCCATTGCCTATAAGGACAGGGAAGTAGTAACAAAAAAGTGAAGGTATTATGAGAAGGAAAAGTGCAGGATCTGGCAACATGCAGAAACAGGATATATACTACTAGACAAAAATAATCTCAAAAATTGTATAGGACAGGGGGCCAGCCCTGAGGCCAAGTGGTTAAGTTTGTGTGCTCCCCTTTGGCAGCCCAGGGTTTCGCTGTTTTGGATCCTGGGTGCGGACATGGCACCGCTCAGCAGGCCAAGCTGAGGCGGTGTCCCACATGCCACAGCTAGAGGCACTCACACTAGAATATCCAACTATGTGTTGGGGGGATGGAGCTTGGGAAGAAGAAGAAAAATAAAAAAAAGAAGATTGGCAACAGATGTTAGTTCAGGTGCCAATCTTAAAAAAAAAATTGTATAGGACAATACACACAGTTTAGCCTCTTGCAAAATTTGAGACTTTTGGAAATATTTTCATTTGACTTGAGGATCTTCTGCTTAAAAGTATTAGTGAAAGTATTTTGTCTCAGAATGGGGAAGCTTGGGCAAAACAGAATTTGAGCTGAGGAGGACATTCAGAAGATGACTTATACAAAGCATGTTGTGAGAGGATTAGATAATTTGATCATATCTATCAAAACGTAAAAGGTACATACTTTTTCATTTTCACTCCATTTCTAGGTATCTTCCCAGATAAATATACATGTGCACAACACAGAGCCAAGTACAATGATGTTCATGCAGAATTGTTTTTTAACAGTGGAAAACGTAATCTGACCTAAATGCCCATTACTAGGAAATTGGTTATAAAAATTGATTTCATGCACTGGAATACCATGCAGCCATTAAAAAGAACGAGGTAGACCTATATTTACCAACAGTTAAAGATAACCAGGGAATTTTAATTATGGGGGAAAAATATCAAGTTTCAGGAAAAGTAAGTTCCACTTTCTTAGAAAATATATCCGTACAAGAAAATGAACAGACAGAAGGTCTAGAAGGCTACACACCAACTGTTGACAGTGCATATCGTTGAGGAAGGGAGTGGGTGGAGTGTGTATGTGAATGAATGGGACGTTCATGTTTCTCTGTGCACTTCTGTTGTTTGAACGTTTTACCAAAAACGTTTCCACGTATTACCGAGAGGAAATAGAGTATTTTGAGGGCTTCAAAGGGAAGGGAAAGGTTGAGGAGGCGGCGGCGAGACATATGGCTCGCCGGTCTCGTCAGACTCCCCCGCCGCCCGAGGTGAGGAGACCCCACCCGGCTGAGGTGATTCTGCAGAAGGCGGAGCTCTGCAGAGCCCAAGCGGGAGGCGGCGCCAGGGGGCGGGGCCACCGACTCCAACCGCACGCTCCGCTCCCACCATCTCCTTATAAGGAGCGCCCCGCGTTAGGGCTCCGGAATCCGGTCGCGATCCCGGCGGCACAGAGCCAATCCCAGGCCCCTCCCTTGGGAATGGGGGTGGGGCGGGGTCTTGCAGCGCGGTGGCGGGGGCGGGGCATCTCGAAGGGGACCAATAATAGTGGCAGCCTGGGTCCGAGCGGCTCTGCCATTGGGTGCAGTGACGCGAGGGGGAGGGGCGCCCGTGAGGCTGGTTACGCCGAGGGAAGCCCGGAGTCCGTAGTCGGCGCTCGGAGTCTGTCTTTTTGCGGGTTCCCGGCCTCATCGTTCCCGGTTCTCTGTAGCCCGCGGTTCGCCGCCCCGCTCGCCGCCGCGATGCCGGTGTTTCACACGCGCACGATCGAGAGCATCCTGGAGCCAGTGGCGCAGCAGATCTCGCACCTGGTGATCATGCACGAGGAAGGCGAGGTGGACGGCAAAGCCATCCCTGACCTCACCGCGCCCGTGGCCGCCGTGCAGGCGGCCGTCAGCAACCTCGTCCGGGTGAGCGCGCTGGGCCTGTGGTGGGGAGTGGGGACGGGAGACATCCCCGGGGTCCCGGGGACGCCTCGCGCTTCCCGTTGGCCGGTTCGCTGCCTGTGGCTTTGCGCGTGGGCTCAGGAGCCACGTCGCCATAGGTTCGAATCCCGATTCCTCCTCTCTGTGACCTTGAGCAAGCCCCTGAGCCTCTTTGGGCCTCAGTTTTCTCATGTACAAGATGGGGGCAGTCATAATGATGCCTGCCTTGTGGGTTTTTTTCGGTAAAGTGCCTAGCGCAGTTTATGACCCGTAGTCGCTAGGTGAGAGTTGTTAGGACGTTGACGGCCCCTTTCCCCCAGCAAGGCTGTCGCCCCTCACCTTGACAGCCTTGCTCACAGCTCCTTTTTAGGTCTCCCCAGTCTGGCCTAAGGGCTGGCGGGCTCCCCTACTGATGATTCGCTGCCTTTCCTTCCAGGGATTCTTGTTTGAGCCACGTTGTTCTTTCTAATACTCTGCCCCTCATACTGAGACCTGCCTCGCCCACCGTCCCTCCCCAGCATTCCCCACGTCTGGCCCTTTGTCCACTTGTTTTACTGGCCACTCGTCTGTCTCCTCCTTTCTTCCTCGGCTTTTCTACTTCTGCTCACACCTCTGGCACCCTCCAACACCGGGTAGTTTCTTTATGCAGTAATTCATGACTACAAGTTCCTTTTCCCCTTTCGCTTAACCCTGCTGCCTTTCATTTCATTCCTTCGGGTGGAGATTTCCACCTGGCTTTACCTGCTGTCAAACGGCTTCCTCCCACTGGGGCCTTTTCCAGACTTGGGGGCCCTCCTTCTCGGCCCCTCCTCCTGGCAGGAAGCAAGATGGAGCTGCTGGGAGAGGCCTGTGGAATCTGGGATCTGGGGCCTCTGCCGGGGAGAAGGACTGGGCGTCTCCTCTCTAGTCCACAACTTTCCCGGCTCTGCAGACCCCTGCGGCCCACAGCTGTGACTAATAACGGAGGTATTCCTGGAGGAGGCGGAGCCCGCTTCTGAAATGGGAAAAGAGGTGCTGTGACCAAGCTCCTAACACTCCCCTGGCTAATATCACACTTTTCTGTCCCACTCTGGGTGGGTGACTCAGATTCCTGCTGCCTGTGAGGAACAACTTTGGAAAAAGTTGATATTGCTCCCCCGCTGAGCTGAGCTGTGTAATAGTGTGTGTCAGGGTAGTTGGGAGGTTGGGAGGCAACTGTGGGTCTGGGTGGGGCTTGGGTTACTTATCTGATTAGAGCACTTTAATGCACGAGAGGCACTTGAGCAGCTGAAAGTCTTCCTCAGTCTTCAGGGGCCCCTCCACTGTCTCAGGCAATTCAGGAGACTGGCAACTAGGAAGATGGGGAGACAATACTGACCAAACTTCTGATCTTCCTTCTGTAAAGATTTAGTAAAAATTTATTCAGTAAGAACACTGTATTCATTCAACATGTCTAATTCTACATTGTTCTTGTTCTTTTCATAACTAATTTTAATCTAAGACTCCAGAGTGCATTCTTATGTAGTGCTGTCTAACATGGCTGCATTCCAGGCCTTCATTTTTCAACAAATAGGGAAGCAATGTAAAGAGACAAGGTAATAGTGTCCCTCCACGGAGTACTTCAGGAAGTGAAATCTGAAAACCACATGTTGCACTTGGAACCAACCTAGAGTAGTCTAGGGGTTGATATCTGGTTAGGCTATTTAGAGAAAAGTTATTTATGAGCTTCAATGCATGAATTAATAAGAATTGAATGTCTGCTGTATAGAGAGCTTTGTAATAAATCAGTAGTTCTCAGGTTGGGGTGTGCATCAGAATCACCAGTGCGACTTTTTAGAAATAAAGATGTCCACCTCCCACCCCAGACTTACTGAGGAGCTCTCTAGGGAGTAGGGTCAAAGTCTTTGTATTATTAAGAAGCTCCATAGGTGGTCGTGATATACACCCTTAGTTAGGAAACACTGTAATAGATACTGTGAGACAAATACAAAAGAAATAAGGCCAGTCACAAGCTGAAAAAAAAATTACACGTAGTAGTTACATACTTCCCAATGGATACAGAAGAAGGGACTTGAGATTGGTGGTAGATAGGAATCAGTAGAGAGAAAGTGGGGAGGATTTCTCTCCCACCTTCCACAACCCCAGCCCTAGACAATCACCAATCTAATTTCTGTCCTTGTGGATTTGCCTATTCTGGACACTTCATATGAATGGAATTATAAAATATGTGGCCTTTTGTGTCTGACTTCTTTCACTTACCATAATGTTTTCAAGGTCCATCCATGGTATATTACATATCAGAACTTCATTCCTTTTTTTTTTTAAAGATTTTATTTTTTTTTTCCTTTTTCTCCCCAAAACCCCCCAGTACATATGTACTTGTGAGTAAGTCACTTCCAGGTTACAGCAAATAGATTGTCTTGATTAGCTCAGGAGGCAAGTTGGAGAGAAACTGGAGATGAAGTAGATGCATGACATATGGGCAGTTTAACAGAAGGCTTATCCAATAAGATGAACAAAAAGAGTGGGAGGGAGAGGATGAGACTGTGTGCGAGGGAGACTACATAGATTGTGTTCTGGGGTGACCAGAAGACTTACCCATTGCTTGGAATTCTCAGTGTCAATTGTGGCCCTTATATATATGTATGATGCTGGGTATTGTGATGGGTTGTGTACATGTGTCAAGGTTCCAACTAGTTTGTGTCTGGAGAACAAGCCTCATTTGATATTTCTTTATGGGCTCTCCACTTCCTGCCCTCAACATTGGCACACAGGATGACTCGATAAGTATTGTTGAAGGAAAGAAGGAACTATGGCAAGGGGGGTAAATTAGGAAACTTTTTAAATTGGTTGGTCATGAAGAAAATGAGGGCCTGGACTTTGGGTGTAGCAGGGAAAATGGAGAAGGAATTAATTAGAAATATAGTAGAAGAGTTAGTAGAACTTGATAATAGAACTCTCACATTTGCGAGGAAAAAACATGGTGTTACTATAAAATAATGAAACTGATTTTCAAACAAATATTCTGGAATTTATATAATTCAGGTTTCTTTCAGTTACCTTGGGAGATTGTATCTTTATTACAGTGCTTCTCTTTGGGAATTTCTTTCAGATTTGCATCCATGTATCAAATTAGTCTTGTTTTATTTTGGTCAGGAAAATTTTATCTGAAGTGGATATTCTTTAGCCCTACTTCTTTATGTACCATTCTTAAGTCTAAATGACATTTGGGATATTTCCAAAATTAAAATTTCCCGGGTGAAGGTGAAATTCTCAATTGTTAAGCAATAGTCATCCACATATCAATAGGTATTTATTGAGACCCCCTTTTAATGTCAAAGCAATAAGTGTGATACTGTGCAGAATAAGTATAATACTGGATTGAAAGTCCTAAGTGGCCTTGAGGAAGTGAAGTACCAGGAAACTTCAAAGGAAGGTGACATTACTTTTGGTGGGAGCATAGGGAAGGCTTCATGGAGGATTTGAGCTGGCCTTAAAGACAAGTGGGATTTGAATATTTAAAGATGTGGTAAGAAAGATGTTACAAGTGGAAAGAACTACCCAAACAAAGGCACAGAATTATCGAGAATCTGTGGACCAAGTTTTGACTTGGGGCATTATTAAGCTAACTACTTTTTGGGGAGTAAGACTCATTTAGAGTTGTAATTTCATGTATATTTGTTAAACAGAAGTAATCTGGAGCCAGCCCTGATGGCCCCAGTGGTTAGTTTGGTGTACTCCGCTTCAGTGGCCTGGGTTCCCTTCCCTGGCGTGGAACCACACCACTCATCTGTCAGTAGCTATGCTGTGGCAACTGCTCATGTAAGAACTAGAAGGACTTACAACTAGAATATACAACTATGTGCTGGGGCTATGGGGAGGGGAAAAAAAGAGAGAGAGAGGAAGATTGGCAACAGATGTTAGCTCAGAGCAAATCTTTCCCAGCAAAAAAAAAAAAAGGAAAATAATTATAAAAACTGTTGCTGATATTTAAAAAAAAAGTAATCTGGTCACTTTACATATATATCTTGTCACAACTAAGTCGTCACTTCTACTCCACACTTAGGGAGGAGGTAGGATAGGAATATTTATTTACCTTTTTTTCAACTCAGGATCCTGAACAAGACCATTTTTTAAAAACAGCTTTGTTGAGATATAATTCACATATACAATTCACTTATTTAAAATGTATGGTATTTTTTAGTATCTTGACAGAGTTGTGTAGCAGCACTACAATCTAATCTTGGGACATTTTTGTTCCATCAAAAAGAAACATACCCATTAGCTGTCACTCCTTCTCTCCCACCTTCCACAACCCCAGCCCTAGACAATCACCAATCTAATTTCTGTCCTTGTGGATTTGCCTATTCTGGACACTTCATATGAATGGAATTATAAAATATGTGGCCTTTTTGTCTGACTTCTTTCACTTACCATAATGTTTTCAAGGTCCATCCATGGTATATTACGTATCAGAACTTCATTCCTTTTTTTTTTTTTTTAAAGATTTTATTTTTTTTTTCCTTTTTCTCCCCAAAACCCCCCAGTACATAGTTGTGTATTTTTCGTTGTGGGTCCTTCTAGTTGTGGTATGTGGGACTCTGCCTCAGTGTGGTTTGATGAGCAGTGCCATGTCCACGCCCAGGATTCGAACCAACGAAACACAGGGCTGCCTGCAGGGGAGCGCGTGACCTTAACCACTTGGCAACAGGGCCAGCCCCAGAACTTCATTCCTTTTTGTCGCTGAATAATATTCCATTGTATAGAATAAGGCCATTTTAAACACAGAGAATGATCCTAATGTAATAATAAAACAAGGAGGGGAGCCTAGGTGCAAAAGGAAAAATGAGGAGGGGTACAAGAAGTTCCAAGGATGGGATTCAGTAAGCAGTGTGTAAAAGTTAGATTCTATCTTAGACTGCCCATTTTGTAGCATGGTATATAAATTTTTTTTTTTTCCGTTGAAGTGGCTCATAGAAAATCTGTCAGTCTTTGTGACCCTACAGTCGTTTTGGTTTTATTAATGGGGCTGCAGACACTTTGTCTTCTCCATTGCATCTGAGGGCATATATTGTAACTACTTTTTGGGCTCATGAAATATTTATTTTGGAAGTTTTTGTGGCCTTGACTCTTATGAGCCTCATCCATATATCATACCCTGTTGGGGCCAGCTCTCGGACAAATAGAAGCATTGGCTTTACTTTAAACTTGATAGATGGGAAAGACTGTTCTGCTCTTAAAAAGAGATCAGCAATTACATTTGTCATTTGTAAATTATTAGTCTTAACGTCTGAAATTATTTTTGCTTTAATTTCTTTTGGTTGATGTTGGACTTATTTCATTTAAAATAAATAACAATATTTGGGTGATAGGCCTGTGGATGATTTTTTTTCTTCTTAATACTTTGCCATATTTTCCAATTTTTAAAATGAACATATAATTCCTATATTAAGGAAAAAGTTAATAAGGTAAATAATAAGACCATTTGTATAATCCTTTATAGTTTATAAAATACTTGCATATGTATAATCTCATAGTATTCCTTTAAGGTAGGTATTGCTGTGGTCCCAGTTTTACAGATGAGGATACTGTAGATCAGAGAAATTAAGTAACCTGGCCACAATGCACAGCTAGTTAGTGGTGGAGCTTGGACTCAGACTGTTTCTCTTACTCTAGATCTTCTGCTTTTTTCACTCCACCATTCGATGTCCAGTTAGAGCAAAGGTGTTAAATAGCAGTAGAAGTTTTCCACCTAGAATCAGAAGCAAGAAGAATGCTTTTAGTCACAGAGTTTCCATTTGTTCTGGGCCTGGCAAGATTATGTGTTTAAAGCCTCACTTTGACATGGCCTGCTTGAAGAGCCTATGTGAAAAGAATGATATGAAGAAAGGGTTCTGTTTCGTGGTGACATTCAATTTCACAGCATTTCTCTTTTTAAAAAAATAAGAGTGGAAACAGATCAGCACAAAAGTACTTATGCCTGCAAGACAGATAAAGGCTTTTTATAGTATACGTTGCTGCTTAGCTTGAAGCCTATTAGAGCTAAATAGTATTTAAAGTAGGTTTGTAGTATTTCTGTATTTAAATAGTATTTAAAGTAGGTTTATGGATTCTGTGGGGAATCATGAAACGGAATTTGAAAAACTTTGTCTCCAGATCAAAAGAGATGTAAGAATGAGACAGATGTGAACTTTGTTCCAATAATGCTTAACATTTACTCATGTGATTGAGAGAACAGAAGATTTTTGGAGGTTGTATATTTTTAAAACTGTTTGTAATTTTAATGGAGGCCCAATTTAAATATTTGTTTATATATAGCTACATAGTGGAAAGTTTGGCTTTTCTAAAGCTGTTTTATAAATAACACTGGTATAACTCTAAGTGAACAAAATGAAAGTTAAAGTCCTATGGTATCTTAAGTTGGCTTCTTCTGTTACAGTCTGATACTAAGAGCAGAATTAAGGCAACTACTTTTATGGGGATGGGACTTTTATTTGGATTTTAATATTTCTTGTATATTTATTTAAAAAAGTAGCTTGGTTATTTTATATTCTCATTTAATTACATGTCATATATGTATAAAATGGTTATGTTTTATATGTATCACAACTGAGAGGGTCATTATTTTAAAAGTTTTCTGACAACTTCCTGGTCTTTTGTGCACACTTAGGAAGCAAGTAGGTGAGAATATCCTCATTATCCACAGCTTAGAGTCCAGCATAGCATGTATATGCTTTTTAGTGACAGTCATCATACTTGGTCAGTGTTTGTCTTCTCCGCTAGATTGTAATTTCCTCCCTGGCAGGGACCGTGTCTGTTGTTCCCCCCCCCCCCTTTATTTCCAGAGTCAGGCTGGTTATAGGTGTGTAATATAATTTTTTAAAAAATTAAATGAACATGTACATAGTAGTCATTTTTTGCCTGCAAAATATTGTAATAGGAATTTTTGTGCAATGAATATTTTCCATTCCCAGCTTTCAAACATCTGGTATAGCCAAATCTGAACAGTCTCGTCGAATTTATAATGAACTTTGTCTGAAACAAGTAGAGTATATACTAAGAGAGATTAGGAATGAATGACTAACTGCCCGTTGTTTGAGATAACAACAGTGTTCAAGCTATTTTGGGTTGTGGTTCTCTGTTTCAGAGTCATTTCAACTATGCAGCCACTTACTAAATTCATATTCTGAGAAAATGTTGCCTCCTGTCTGAAAGTGGCATTGAGATTTTGCATTCTTTTTAAATTAGGAATGTCTTTTTAAAATTTAACAATTTAGACCAGGTGTTGATGTGTTATTTAGAGCCCTGTTGGCTACAGTGTAGTATTATACTATGAGTTGTGAATTCCTCATTAAAAGATCTTTATTTCCTTAACCATATGGCAGGAGACAAAGATATCATAAAGTTGATCTGCTTTTTTTTTGCTTTCTGGACGAACTAGGCCCAACCTTTTTATTGAAACTAATGTCATCATGATCATGACAACGGAGTATGTTTTTTACATAATAATCAAAAGAAGTAGCAGTTGTTCATGAGTAAATGTCAGAGATTAGCTGTTATCACAGCAGATTTCTCTCTAGAATAATGCTCTGCTCAGGATTCTTACTGAGGAAAGGTCATTTTATTAGTTCATGTTGCTTTCAGGCAAGTCTGCCCTTAAAGCTTCCCACACAGATGGGACTAGAGGAAGAAAACACGAATTTCAGCCTTGGCTTTATTAAGCCCTCAGTGCTGTGTTGTATAAATATTTCAGAGAGAGCTTTAAGGAGTAAAGTTCAAATCTGTAATAAGACTGAAACACCCAGAGAAGAAAGTTGATGATATGTTGGAGGAAAGAGCTCCCGCTGGAGGCTTTCTTGTGTCTTTCTATTCCTTTTACACTGGACCTGTAGAATTCTTACAATCTGTGTTTGGGTATATTAGGCCACATAATTAAGTTCAGATAACGAAAGTTTTGAATGATCTAAGTGGTTGCTTCTCTGTTTTTTCAGCCATTTTAGTACTTACTCAGTTTCCGTTGGGAATGGTTGTGGAGAGGAAGGCTGTCTTACCTTTCTTAACAATTTACAAAAAAGTTTATTAGAGAAGGAAATTGAGATTATTATATAAGTGGAAAATTATTGTTCATATAAAGTGTTTTATCCTTCATACACCACTAAAAATAATATAGTATCTTACTGAACAGTATACTGTTAGTAATCATTTTTTGTCATGCTAAGCCTTCAGATAGTCTTTCAAATAGAACAAAATTTTTCTTGTTACAGGAGTATTACATTTTCACTGTTGACATTTAGAAAATCTATCTTTAGTCATAATCTTCCCTCAGTGTTTCTCAGCCTTTTTCAGTCTTTTTGAATTTGATTTGTCTTTTCCTCTCTCTTTGTCTTTTCTCTCTGCTCCAAACCAACTTGTGTTTCTCCGGATATAAGTGAAAACCATATATAGATGCACCAGCTCTTATCCTTTTTCACCATTAAAAAGACAACCCCAAACCCTTTAATTCATTTTCCTGCTCAAGAATTTTCAGAGAAAAGTGAGGAAACCCGGTCTGTTACAACATCCTAAGACTTTCTCTGTAATGTGCTGTTGAGGGAACCATGCTCTACTTAGATAACTGCTGTTTGAGTGAGTGTGGAATGAAATAACTTCAAAATAATGGGCTAGATCCTGAGAGAACTTCTAATCTTGACATACTTATTAAAAATATGGGGTCTTTAAGTTGATTAAATCTATTTAAGTATGTGCATGATGTACAGACAAAGGGATAGAGTATGATAGAGTAATGGGTAAAAGGGTACCTGTATAATTAGACATACGAAATTGGAGATTCATTGCCTTCTTTCCAATTCCTTGGTAAAAGTTGTAGATTTTGTGTCCTTGTTTGCTGGGTCATCAGTCTTTGCCTGATTGATTTGATTGTGTTTTTTCTTTCCCCTCTCTCTTTACTCCCCTAGGTGTCTCCCTTTAAGAGGGTTGGTTTCCTGAGGGCAAGGACTGGGTTATGTTCTTGCTACTCCCAGTGCTGTGCTTATTGCAGTCCCTTACTCATGATATTCTTTCAGTAAGTGTGTTGTTCTTTGATACTCGCTGTACCAGTTAGTCATTCTAGGCTCTTTCATGACATTGAGGATAGCGCACTCTCTCTTGCCTCTGTTAGAAGACATGGTGATTCTCTTTTCATGGTCTCAAATGTTGCTTATATACAAATGTCTGTGTAATCACAGAGAGAAACAAAGATTCATAAGTGATACTGTGTTGTCTTGGTTTTTTGGACTTTTAGGTTTCAAAGAATTCTGTCACTTCTATCAGAAGTCAGCTCATTGGATTGGTATGAACATGAGATGTGAGGGTGATTAGGGGATGAGAGGTAGTGAATCTTAGAACTAAAAATGTTTTACAGATATTATTAAGTTGCAGAAAATAGTCTTTGGCCCTTAGAGAATTTCCCACTGATAAGATTTCCAGTTGAATGACTTTTAAGGGGAAAGTGGCTACATTTCATTGTAGCTGGCCACAATCCAAGTCAAAGTCATTCCTTCTTTCAAAATAAGCTTAACTTATTCCCACAACTAAGCTTTCTGCAAAGAAAGAGAAAAGGCACATTTGTTCTTAGAGCTGAGGGATGTCTATTATCTAACTTCCCTATATTCCTGCCTTCTCTCTGACCGCACCCCATCCCTGGAGAACTGGCTCATCTTTTATCTGAAAGATGGACAACATGTTTTTATTCACGTGATTAAATTAAATGAGGATATATGAATGGGCTAGTGAATCTTCTCTAGACTAGTAACACTTAAATTCCTTATCCTACAGCTCCTCTTCCCAAAGAACAAAATTAGTTATCAGATTCTAGCTGTGCACATTGCTAGGTGTTCTGAATGATAGTAGGATATATGATATGGTCTCTGGCCTCGAGTTGTTAAAATACAGATGAAATTCATAATTTTATAAAAGATTTATCTTATCCATATCCTCTCCACCAATGAAATTGTTGCAGAATTTAAATTATTCATTTTAAAGTGTTGTGCATTAGTACTGTAAATACAATTTTTATTCCTTGGAGCCATGGAGAAAATGTGAGGTAGCCAGCAGCAGAATGAGCCAGTGGTGGGCCTCATAGTTGGGAAAAGACCTTTGAACGCTGGCCTCAGCTGCCCTCTTCGTGTGGCACTTCAGGCACACGGGGGTTTCATTTCCTCCAAAGCCCAGTGCTTCTTGTGGGCCTTTACGTGTGCTGTTGCCTCCACCTGAACTATTCTTCTGCACTTCTTTACTTGAGTAATTTCTGCTAATCCTCGACCTCCACGAAAAATGTCACTTTTTTAGGGATACCCTCCTGACTCTACCTGCAAAACTAAGTTAGGTTCTGCTATCATATGCTTTCTATATTTTTTCTTCTTATGCTTATCACAGTTGTAAGTAATTATTTGTGTGATTATTACTTGTTTAACTTATTTTCCCCACTAGAGCCCCAGGGGCGAATGTTGGCTCTGCTATGTTTGCCCCTGAATTTTCAGCACCCATCATAGTGCTTGGCACGTAGTAGAGTCTTGGGGAATCTTTGTAGAATGAACAAATGGAAAGACCATTTGCTGCTTCCCTAGCAAAAACTGTTTTGAGCTGCTTTGGAAAAATATATGTCATGCTGTGAGTGAATCTTGGTGAAATTTAACTGCCAATTAGGAAAGTAGCTATAAATAATTGCTTTGCACGGGGCATTGCATGTAGTAGGACTATACAGTTCATGTTTCCTGAATGAATAAATTCCAAGCAGAGTCCTAGGGTACAGATGGGGATAATCCTTCCCAATACAGAATTATGCAGAATATGTAAGTGTAAATAAAAATGTAACATGGGTTTGGAATTCTCTATTAGTTTTGATCCTTTGCAAATGAACAGAATAGCCATCTTTGGCAAAATGCTTCTATTATGAATTAGCAAATATACAAGTCAGACTTTAGATATAGATACAAGGTAAATCAGCATACAAACATGACAAGACTCTTGGCAGGCAGTCAAGTGTAATGGTTAAGAGTAACGTCTCCAGACCTAAACTCCTGAGGTTCAGATCCGACCACTGATTGATACCTGTGAGGTATGTAACATAGGGGAATTATTTAAACTCTATTTCTTATGGTTCTCTCTGTGAAACATAGCTAATCATAGTACCAGACTCATAGTGTATTATTGTGAGAATTAATGAGTTCGTAAAAATATTTAGAACTATGCCTGACACATAGTTAAGAACTCAGTGAGTGTTAGGTATATTAATATATTTTCCCATGACTTTAAAGTCATATTTTAAGTGTTAGTTTAATGATTTTTTTTTGAATATCTAAGCATAGCTTCTAACTTTTACTCAACAAGGCAAAGTGCCAGTGAAAGCTTTCAGCAGAATTCCATATGTTGTGGAATACATAGTTTTATCAACTGTGGGGAAAATATCACTCACAGTTTAGATGTCTGAACCTTTGATTGCCAGTTTCCCCAGATTAAAATCAAACATCTAAATTTTTGATTGATATCTCCTTTGTTTAGTGGAGGGGAAACATATCCCCCTCCCTCAATTTAAAAGCAAGAATTGGGGCGTAGGATTCAAGATTTTATCCCAAGCATTTGTTGTCTTTTTTTTTTTCTTTTTTTTGCTGAGGAAGACTAGCTCTGAGCTAACATCTGTGCCAGTCTTCCTCCACTTTATTTGTGGGTCGCTGCCACAGCATGGCCCATGAGTGGTGTAGGTCCACAGGAGCTGAACTCGTGAACCTGGGCTGCTAAACTTAACCACTATGCCATGGGGCTGGCCCCTGTCCTAGTTTCTAAAAAAGGAAAAACTGAAGGGGTAGTTAGGCCACTCACCAAAATAATAAGATGGAATCTGCCTTCCAGGTATACTTGAGAAGTATGATGCGTTTGTGAAATCGAATTCATCTTATTCTGGAAAAGCCAAATTAATTTAACAAATATTTAATGACTACATACTATGCCAGATACTGGATGAGCTTAATGTCTCTTGCCTGAAAGAAAGGCTAGAATCTCTTTCACATGTCCTATCAACACAGGAGTAGTGGAGTTGAACATGAGGGTTGGGGGACCATAACTACTAGTTTGGAAGGTATACCTATTATTTCTAGTCTTCCAGTGGTTTTCTGGAAATTTTTTAACATGCATATTTAACTTCAAAATCTTAAATTATTAGCATCTTTACTATCTTCCCAGATAATATAAAGATTGTAAAATATTTCTAATTCCATTGTCCCCTTATATATAGTTCTCTAGGATTTCATGTGTCTTGGTGTTTTTTCACCCCATGAGTTAGATACTATTGTTGTCTTACACAGTTTTTTTCCCATTTACCCACGTTTACCATTTTCTTTGAGATATAAGAGAAATGATGAACAAACCTTCCTTCTAGGTACATTTCCCTTCTTCCTAAAGTCCATTCTTCACTAGTATCTTTAGGTGGGGTACACACTTTTGGGCAGTACACTCTCTAAATTTTTATTTGTTGAAAGTATCTTTACTCTGTCCTCTTTTTGAATGATAATTTCATTGGATATACAAATCTAGGCTGACAGTAATTTTTTTCCAGCACTTTGAAAATATTATTCCAGTGTTTCTGCATTCAAGTCAGCCATCAGTCTAACTGTTGTTTTGCTGTAGATTATGTCTTTTCTCCCTGGGGTTTTTAAGATCTTATAATCTTTCTTGGTATTTCCGGGGCTTCCTGATTTTGAGGGTTGGTTTTTTTTTTTTTTTTTTACCAGTCCTCGAAAAGTCTTTCTCATTATCTCTTTGAATTTTTGCCTCTTCCTTCATTTAATTCTCTCCCTTTGGGACTCTTAATTAGAAAAATGTTGGACTCTCTCACTCTATCCTCTGTGTTTCTTTACAATTTCCATTTTCCATTTGGTAATTTCTTTAGCTCTTCCAGTCTGGTAATTTTCATGTGGCTGTGTCTAATATGCCATTTAATCCAGCCACTGAGTTTTTAATTTAAATGACAGTATTTTTTACCTCTAGGAATCTGTTTGTCTTTTTTTCAAAATCTGCTTGTCAGTTTGGGGAGTCTCTTGTTCTTTCATCATACCTTTTTTGAAAGATTGTTTTCATTCTCATTTTTTTGGTTTGGTAAAAAACCATCTTGAGGTGTAGAAACTACAAGAGCTTAATACTAAGATGAAAATAGAAAGGCACTTTTGAAATCTGGTGAAATGCCAGGATAATATTACTGTCTTAAGTCTCTGGTTATTTTCCTTTAATTTTTTTTATTGCGGTAAAATTTACCTAACGTAAAATTTACTGTTTTAACTGTTTTTAGGTGTACAGTCTGTGCCATTAAGTATATTCACATTGTTGTGTCACCGTCACTACCATTTACCTCCAGAACCTTTTCAGTTTCCACAACTGAAACTCTCTACCTGTTGAACTCCCCATTTCTCCCTCCCCTGGGTCCCTGGCAACTACTATTCTTTCTCTCTCTATGAATTTGACTTCTCTAGATACGTCATCTAAGCAGAATGTACACTATTTGTTCTTTTGTGATTGGCTTAGCATGTCTTGAAGGTTCATCCATGTTGTAGCATGTGTCAGAATTTCCTTCCTTTTTTTTTTTAAAGATTTTTTTTTTTTCCTTTTTTTCTCTCCAAAGCCCCCTGGTACATAGTTGTATATTCTTCGTTGTGGGTCCTTCTCGTTGTGGCATGTGGGATGCCGCCTCAGCGTGGTCTGATGAGTAGTGCCATGTCCGCGTCCAGGATTCAAACCAACGAAACACTGGGCCGCCTGCAGCGGAGCGCGCGAACTTAACCACTCGGCCACGGGGCCAGCCCCGGAATTTCCTTCCTTTTTAAGGCTGAATAATATTCCATTGTATGCATATACCACATTTTGTTTATCTATTCATCTGTCTATGGACACTTGGATTGCTTCTACCTTTTGACTGTTGTGAATAATGCTGCTGTTTCATCCCTCTTTTAATGCCTTCTGAGGTCTGGACTTTGCCTCTGAGGGGTATAAGCTTCTAATGGACTCATGTAGGACTGTGAACTCAGCCGCTGATGCCAGGGAGCAAACATGTAATCAAAGCAGGCCAAAGGCCCTGTTGCAGAATATGGCAGGAAGACAGGAGAGAAAGTTCGTTCTATCTTAGGTGGTATTTGAAGCATGGGGAAGTTTGCCAGCCAGAGAAGAATGGGAAAGCCTTCTGTGCAGAGTGAATGCAAAGATACAAAGGCATGAATGTGCAGTTAGGGTGTGGGGAAGCTTTAGTAATGAGATTACTGAGGTAGATTGTGCTAGCTTGTGAAGGGATTTATATGCCATATTAATCAATAAACTAAATAGCTTCAATTTTTGAATAAGTAAAAAATTCACCTGGTTCAAAATTTAAAAGGTTTAGCAAAGTATATGGTGAATAGTCTGCCTCCCATCCTTGAACTCCAGCCACTGGTTTTCCTTCTCGTAGGAAACCAATGACTTGGGTATGCTTATAGAGATAGTTTGTGATTTAGGTAATATGTATTCTTCCTTTATGCACATGGTGATTATTTTTTCCCTTAACATATTTTGGAGAACATTTCTTACCAGTACATATAGAGCTTTCTTCCCTTCCTTCCTTCCTCCCTCCCATCCTCCCTCCCTCCCTCCTCCCCCTCCCTCCCTCCCTTGCTTCCCTTTCTTCCTTTTTATTTTTTGGTGAGGAAGACAGGCCCTGAGCTAACATCTATTGCCATTCTTCCTCTTTTTTCTTTTTGCTTGAGGAAGATTGTCATTGAGCTAACATCCATGCCAATCTTCCTCTACTTTTTTGTATGTGGGATGCCGCCACAGCATGGCTTGATGAGCAGTGTGTAGGTCTGTGCCCAAGATCCGAACCTGCGAACCCCTGGGCACCAAAGCGGAGCACGTGAACGTAACCACTATGCCACTGGGCTGGGCCTGAGCTTTCTTTTCTTTTGACGGTTGCATAATGGTCCATTGATGCTTGTAACCTAATTTATTTAACTAGACTTTTATGGAAGGACCTTAGGTTATTTGTGGTCTTTTTCTATTTCAGACAATGTGGCTATGAATGACAGATATTTTATGCATTTGCAAGTGCAATTTATAGGATAATTCCTAGAAGGGGAACATTCTAAGCACAGGTTAAGTAGTGGAGGGATTTTAACCTGAGGTATAATGTGGCCATTTTGGGTTTTGTAAGATAACTCGGGTAGTGGTGAGGAAGATGTGTAGATTGGAGAGTGAGGTACAGGAATTGGAACGCCATCCATCCAAGAGATAGTGACGGCTGCCTTCAAGCAGTGAGAGGAATGCAGATAGAGAAAGGGGGCAAATTCTAGAGACAGTCTCTTTATTACTTAATTTACATTTGGATTCATAGTATTCTCAATTTCAAAAATGTACCAGTAAAACAAATAAGTTTTAAAAATTTCTAATTATTTTGTTTATCCTCAGGGCAACACTATGTGATCATTCCCATTTTATAGGTGAGGAAAACTAAGGCTCAGTAGAGCCCACAGGTAGTAAGTGGCAGACCAGATTTTAAGTATTTTAATTATGCAAATGAGATTGCTTTGAAATGCAGGACAGAAAACGTAGAATCCTTATCAAATCTAAAAGATGTCAACAATGATTTTACTGAAGTTGTATGTTAAAGTCATAGCATACCTTTTGCGCTCATGTGGAAGAAAGAAAAATTGGATACAACAGCTAGCAGCATGGATCCACCTGTAGAAATTGTGAAAGAAAACAGAAAAGATCAAGTTGAATTGGGAGCTGGAAGGCGGGTCTATAAGGGAAGGGCTATATACTTGCCCTTGAACTCAGGTATGCCCGTGGTTTTTAATCACTCCAATATGTATTTCAAGCTGGCATGGACAGATAGCCATGCTGTTAAGGTGTTATGCAAAAAACAGGAGGGGGATGTATTTAGAAGATCCCGTTTTGTGTTATCTATATGTGGAAGAGCATGTACTAAAATGTAGTGGGATTGGGTGGTGGGATTTCAGGTTAAGTTTTTTTGTTTTTCTTACCACAGTTCATGTTTTTCCCCTGACAATGAACATGCACTGTTTTTGAAGTGAAAAAGATAAGTTCAGTATTTTTCCACATCTTTTTGTTGTTATAGTTTGCACTATTCTCGCTGCCTGGAATTACCCTTTGTTTCTTGTTAAAATGGGCCCAGTGTTGATGTCACTATCTCCATGAAGTTCTTTCAGAATCCCTTCTGAAATTCAGCATTCAGAAGCCATTGCTGGTCTTACCCCACCATAGTGCCCTCCCAGGGTGCCTATACTAGTCCAGTGAGACTGCTTAGCATTTCATGAGCAAACTCCAAATCCTCACTTCTGCTTTTGTACACATACTACATCTCCTTCCATTGAAGATACTTTTCCCTCCAGAAATTAAATCCATGCTTTAAGGCTCAGCTCAAATACTGAAGACTGCCCTTATCTCAGCAACTGGTTGACCTCCCTGTCCAGCAGCCCCCAGTAGTGCTAAGTTATACCTCCCTGTTGGTACTCACTGGAGTCATTTATGTAGTCCTGATGCTATTCCAGGCCTAATTGTGCATCTTTGGGTCACCTGAAGAAGTGTCACCTGCACATTGCCTTACACACAGAATTCTCAGGACATAATTTAAGGAATGAATTAATCTAAAAATGTCAAGATATAAGAGATGCTTTCAACATCTCTAGTTTACTTCTGTTGAAAAAGAAAGAGAATATATCTCCACAGAGTAATATATATATATATCTATTTAAAGATTTTATTTTTTTTATTTTTCCTTCTTCTCCCCAAAGCCCCCCAGTACATAGTTGTATATTTTAGTTGTGGGTCCTTCTAGCTGTGGCATGTGGGACACCACCTCAGCATGGTTTGATGAGAAGTGCTAGGTCCATGCCCAGGATCCGAACCGGCAAAACCCCAG
Source organism: Equus asinus (assembly GCF_041296235.1). Taxonomy (NCBI): domain Eukaryota; kingdom Metazoa; phylum Chordata; class Mammalia; order Perissodactyla; family Equidae; genus Equus; species Equus asinus. The sequence continues at coordinate 62,327,306 of NC_091791.1, forward strand.
GCTGGCAAAGCAGAGCATGCAGACATAACCACTCGGCCCCATGGCCGGCACCAGAGTAATATTTTTGATGGGATCAGCTGTATAGAAGAATTCATAGGACATTTACCAACACCATATCCACCTAACAATTGATGAAGTATGTGTGCCCTGGGGAGAGAATTTGGATTTCTCCTAAGGAGGATTACCTAATTGTGTGATGATTATTTAAGCTTTTAGTATATTTGTTGATTACTAGACTTATGGAAACTTGCCTGCTAAGGTAGGAATTGACACTTTAAAATCAGATTCAACAATGAAACCCTTCCATATTCTCTCTCAATCTCGAGGGATTCTCTGCTGTTACATCTTCCATATAAACTCTCAGTTTGGGAAGGCTTCCATTTACGAACTAAATATAGATTTGTCTTGTTCTGTAATGAACCATTAGGAGTGAAGTTGATATTTACTAAGATAAATAATAATAGAATAATAATAATAAAAAATAATAATAATATAAATAAAATAAATAACAAATAATAGATAATAATATGAGATAAAAGGATTGTAGCTTAGTGTTTAGGTGCTCTGCCAGCATTGTCTTTAATACTTTCCTTAAAACAAAAACAACAACAATAAAATTAGATAGATGAATGAACAGACTCTCATTATAATGTAATTCTCTTAATTCTGACTAATTCTGTCTCTTCCTTTTTGCCCAACTGGGAATAAGTTATCTAAGATGGTAGAGCCAGAACTTACTAACAGGTGTCTATGGCACCTGTTCAACATTTAGGCTGCAGTATTGATATTTTGTATTAGTAAGCAAGTGAAACAAAAGTAAATATAGTCATGTGTCACTTAACGGGGCTATGTTCTGAGAAATGCATCATTAGGCGATTTTGTTGTGGTGCAAACATCATAGAGTGAACTTACAAAAACCTAGATGGGATAGCCTACGCACTTGGCTATTTGGTACTAATCTGTGAGACCACTGTTGTATATGTGGTCTGTCATTGACCAGAATGTCATTATACAGTGCAGTGTGGGACCGTAAACTTAATATTCCTGTAAAAGTCTATCTCCTGATTTAGGCCAAAGCTGTGTCTAATCTGTTAATGTTATATGAAGAGCAGTGACGAAATACGATCTGCAGAAGGCACAAACACAAATAGTATTGCTGGGGATGGTTGACAGCTTTTTTCTATCTGTGCATCTCAGCCAGTTTGATCTGGATGTGAGGCAGTGGTTCTCCTCTTTTACTTTTCAGCAAATTTAGAACTGAATCTGTGCTCAGCCCATATGTTGAGAAGAAAAGGTAAAAACATTAAGGAGAAAAGCCTAAAGATGAAATTTTGGGGGTTTATTTAATATAGGTACCATAGAACAAGAGTTTTTTCTATGAGCGTTTTAATTGGCAGCCTTAACCTTTTGACACATTAATATTACAAAACTTTGAAGTTCTAGTTCTGGCTGCTTGTAAGAAAGGTGTTCGTAGCTTGAACTAAGATATAGAGTAATTTGCTTATGGACCTAACTTTTTTTTTTTTTGGTGAGAAAGATTGGCCCAGAGCCAACATTTGTGCCATTCTCCTCTATTTTACGTGGGATGCTGCCACAGCGTAGCTTGACAAGCTGTGCTAGGTCCACGCCCAGGACCTGAGCTGGAGCAGAGTGTGGGAACTTTACTACGCCACAGGGCCGGCCCCACTTATGGACCTAATCTAATGGGTCAGAATGTCTTATTGTGGCCTGGAGCCAAATTCAATTACTGTCCTGTAAAAGTGACTCTGAGTAATCTCCAATTAGTAAGCAGGATGGCTCCCAACATTAGTGACAACGCTTAAAGACTCTTGCCATTAGGTTACTATTTCAAGGTTTGACCACACCTGTAAAAAAAAAAAAAAAGGCTATTTTGTTGGTCAGTGCTGGTTCAATTCTAAAAGCTAGTTGAGGCCAGATTGACTCAGTTGATTATTCCTAAACAAATAACAGTTACAGAACTGAAGCCCTAGTGAGCCTAATCCTTCTTGACTGTGGAAACTTTCCAGTTTCTGGAAAGGAAAACTGGAACATTTGGGGTTACTTGGTTAGACTGCATCCTGATGGTTTATATTTGCCCATTGTGAGCTTGAGGTTTACCTTCTCCTTCTTGCCATCTGATGGCTCCATAGAATTATAGAATCATGCAATGTAACAGCAGAAAACGTTAGATATCATTGAATCCCTCTACTTCATTTAAAAAAAAATACGAAAGTAGTTTAGGATTAGAGCATGGGTATGCTGATGTCTACACCACTATCTGAGTGATTTTAGGCAAGTCAGCTCACCTCTCCGTGCTTCTGTTCTTCATCTGTAAAATGAAATAGTAATGGTGCATACCTCCTAGGGTTGTTGTAAGGATTTAATGAAGTACTAAACAACTCCATTTATAGCATGTGCTCAATAAAAAAAATTTTTTTAAGTGGAAAAGGGAAGTCACAAATGAGTCCTGCAATGATGGAGGGAAAGAAAAAGGGACTAATGTTTATTTAGGACCTGTTATCTTCCAGGCCCTGTTTTAGGTGATTTACATATATATTAACATCCTTTAGCCCTGAGAGAGATTTTACTTTTCCCATTTTACTGTTAAGAAGACTGGGGCTCAAAGAGATTGTTATCTGCCAAGGACACAGAGCTAGCAGTAGCAGAGCAAGGTGAGATTCATTCCAGAGCCCCACTTCTTTTCCCGCCACTCCATGTTATGTTCCAGGATGTAGACTAGGTCCCAGTTTTCCTAACATAAAAATGAGTTGTTTTTCAAAAATTACAAATTGGTTTGAAGTTATTTTTCCATAGGGACAGTGTTACAAATGGTGGTTACATACCCAAGCTTATCTGCAAAAGCTACAATGTAATTGCATGTTTGTGAACTAAAACTGTTAAGAAAAAATGTTTTTGCAATTCTAGCTATGACAGCAGAAAAAGAGAAAAAATAAGAGTATATTTTAATTTCTGTGGAATGATACTATTTTGAGAAAAGTAGATTTGGTTAGAGTGCAGTGTGGAAGAAGATGGAGACTATTTTTAATGCTGGTGGAGCCTCCAGGATATTTTAAGGACTAAACATTTATAGCACAGAGATATCCTATATTTGATAACACTTTGATGGTATACAAAGCACATCCACCTGCACTGTTTCCTTATAATCATGTATGAAACAGATGGGACAGGTGATAGAATTGACCTAATTTCCCTTAGCAATATTTAGCTTGCTTTTTTTCATGTTTTTATCCATGATTTTTTTTTAATGGCCTGTGGGAGCCCAGCTAGAAATCTTAATAGAGTCATAGAGGATTAGTTTATAGGTGTATTGAGGAGAGAATGAAAATAAAAGAACAAAAGTCTTCCTGAGTTAATTGTGCAGGAATAGAAGGAATTAGAATGGAGAAGTTAAAGAGTATATATGGGCAGATATAAAAATGGTAGAGTTAAATGTTAACCTATTTTACTAATTATCTTTCTTTATCATTTTACTTATTTCAGTTGGCACTTATTTTTTGAGCACTTATGTGCCGGTGTGTCATGGCTATATGGGAAAAAGCAGTTCAGACCCTTCCCCTAAGGAATTTGTTCTCTACTTGAAGCATCTACTAAAGATTACAGTCAGATCATGAAAAGATCTTTTCCTCTCCACCAGTATTTATGCATATGTGATAGTTATTTAATTATGAAGTTAGTGGGACTGAGTTCCCATTTAAGTAATCTTTTTTATTATTTATTTATTTATTTATTGGTGAGGAAAATTCACCCTGAGCTAACATCCATTGCCAATCTTCCTCTTTTTTTTGTTTTTTTTTGCTTGAGGAAGATTAGCCCTGAGCTAACGTCTGTGCTAGTCCATCTCGGTTTTGTATGTGGGATGCCTGCACAGCATGGCTGATGAGTGGAGTGGGTCTGTGCCTGGGATCCAAATCTGCGAACCTGGGCTGCCAAAGCTGAGCGTGTGGAACTTTAACCACTTGGCCACGGGGCCAGCCCCTAAGTAATCTTTTTAATAACTAAAAAAATTGAAAAAAGTAAAGGAGATTGAGTGAAAAACAATCCTTTTATTTTCCCATTATTATTGCTTGATTTCCTGTCACTAGAGGCAGAACTAAAGAGTGAGAATTGGGAGTCCTTTATGTTATGTTATGTAGCGTTTGCTTATGTATATTTGAAGCCAAAATGGAAATCACTTTAAGTAGGGTTTGATAAACTCTAAGCAAGTATAGGAATATTTGTCACTTAACAACTTGCCTTGCTTGCAAGTTAGGAAGTGTACCTGAAAACACAGGAAGTGGAGCAAGAGGCTTAGATTCAAATTCAAGTTCTGCAACTAGATTGCCATGTTCTTTCTCACTCTGCAATTCTCTGTGAAAAGGAAGGAGTGTATCTTGTGTTTCTTTGAGAGAGGGGGAGAAAGTGGGGGGTGGGGAGAAGTTCCCTGTGCTGATGACCTGCTTTATTGTTAAATTGGTGGCCATCCAGAGCACAAATGTAAGTGATTGTGAAGTCTGCAGAAGAATTCTGAGTTGACAGGGAGAATGAAGTATCTGTAAATTGGAAGCCTGCCACAGTATCCTTATTAATAGAGATCTAGTGAGCAAGGCTGCTCTGCTAACATTTATCTAGCCTTAATTGATTCACTCAGTCTCATGGTGCGTTAGAATAAACAGCTGCCGCCAAGGCAGCTTAACACTAGTTCTAAGGAAAGTGTGTTGCGTCAAATGAGCTTACTTGAAATTAGAACTTGCCACCGACATGGTTCATCAGCTGTTTAACCCATTTGATTGTTTTCTCATTGATGCACATTAAATTGTTTTTGGCAATTGGTCAAAATTTGAACCATTTAGGCACTGGTGGTTTCTTCTTTATAGATTGTTATTTACCAACAATATTGTTTATACATTTCCAAAATTTAGTCTATGTTTTTCTGATTAGGAAGGCAGTACATAATCATTTAAAAAAAATCTGGAAAGTACAGAAAAAGATTAAGAGGAAAATAAAAATCATCTGAAATTCTACTTTCTGTGCTTTGTTTCCTTCCAGTCATTTTTTTGGTGTTGATATATATTTGGGGGTGAGTGAGACGTTTCAATATTAGTGAAATAGCTGAGGCATAAGTAAAATTTCATACGACACTCATGATATTAGGGAGCTTGTCTCATTCGCTGTGCTAAGACTGAATCTTTTTGTTAAATCAGGCAGCACAAACTCAGATGCCTGCAGGGCCAAATAGGTAATGAGTGAATCAGACCAGTTGTAGGACACTAGGGAGCAGGAGGGACTGTGGTAAACTGAAAAATGCAGGCCCTGATTGAAGACAGCTGCTACTGTCTTCAGCTTATTGTTGCCATATGGAAACAGGGCCTGGTATTACCAGATCTTACTGATATTCAGTAAAATCTGGAAATCTATATTTCTTTTTAATGTGAAATTTCCCATTTAAAAAAATATTTTGCAGGTCAGACAAAATAGGTCTGTGGGTTGCACTTGGCTTATACACTGCCATTTTGTCATTCCTGACATAAATACTTTCAGTCTTTCTCAGCTCTCACAAGAAGAGCACTTTGATAAAAGAAAATATTTAGAGAGGAGATAGATAAGGAATTTCTAAGAGTGGCTTCAGGAACTTTTCACTCTGTAGACACTGAGAGGGTTGCCTAGGATAGGAATGATAAACCGAGATACCCACAGTGACCTGGCAGTGACATAAATGACTGAAATGGTCTAGATGTTAAGATATAGGAAGTGATGCAGAGAGTATATTCCCCATTTGGAACATTTGGGTTCCAGCAAATTGTTTCCTTGCTGAAATGCAGCTCTAATGTGGTGAAATCTTTTGATACTTTAAGAGATGCCAGAAATTTGGATCTTTGTGAAATTTCATGATTTAAAAAAAAAAAAATGTGGATCAAACAAAAACCACCCTTGCTCCAAGTTCTGCACAAAGATCACTATTTCCCTAAGTATAACCTAATTCTATCATAGTTTAGTAGGCATTAAGAAATAAAGAATTCTTGGTCAAATGAATTTGAAGAATGGTGAATTAAAGAAAATTGAACAGATTTCCTGACTGAAGGTGTAGGGGAGGAGGACATTTCCTCTCCCCAAATGGGGGTTCGTCTGGCCGGAGAACGAATTAAATTCACATGAGACAGAACAGCAAGAGAAAATTAAACAAAGCTTTATGAGGACCATGGCCCTGGGCCTTTCTTCCTGAAGGAAGAAAGGGCACTGAAGAAGTGGGGTGCACAGAGTGGTTATGTACCCCCAAACAGGGTGTTTCACATGTGATTGAAATGTCCTTCCCACAATAGTCACAAGATTGCCCTGTCGGCACAGTGCTTGATGGACACAGCAGGTAGTGGTCTGCTATCTCGGTGGGCGTAGCCGGAGGCGTCTGTTGTCTTGAGCGGGTGGTCACAGGTGAGCGCAGCAATCAGTTCCTTGCCTAAGGAAAGATGCTTAATCCTTAAAGAAATGCCAGCGTTGGGAGGGGGAGGGAAGTTAGTTACAGGAGGTTACCAGACAAGCACAGTAAAATGCAGATTTAAGTCCTTGCCTTTGACCATGATTAAGAGTTTCTAGAGAGAAGGTCATCGCCTTTCTTCTTCCTGGTACAGAGAGGGAGGCACCTTTTACAGATAGAGATTTACCTTACAAATGTAAATGTGTCCTAACAAAGGGCAAGTTCCATTCCTCAGAGCCTCCTTCCCTGTCCCAGTTTATCAAAAGCAATCAGCCTCAGATAATTCTGATGCCAAAGAGACATATCTTGGGGTGGCCAATTTCAGGTCCCCACAAAGGTTATCTTAGATCCTTATACATACTACTATGCCTTAAATTTTCTAAGAAGGTATAACCCATAGATCCCACAGTTACAGTTATATCTCTATCTCTACTTGGTTCCCCTACCATTCCTCTTGTCTCTGAGGAAGAGGTGGTCTTCTTCCTCGTAAAGGTTAATCTCTCTACCTACTTTCCAGATTCTATCCCTGCCTCTTCAGGGACCTTGCTTCATAATCCGTGTTTTGTTTCCTGCCTCCTTTCTTTCAGAGTATCAACATTCTTGGTTTTCTTCTATTTAAACAAAATAATTACCCTTTGCTTATACCATACACAAAAATAAACTCCAAATAGATCATGGACTTAAATGTAAGAGCTAAAACTATAAAATTCTTAGAATGAAACATAGGGGTAAATCTTTATAACCTTGGTTAGGCAAAACCTTCTTAGACACTATACCAAAAGCACAAGGAACAAAAGGAAAAATAGATAAATTGGACTTCATCAAAATTAAAAACTTTTGTGCTGCAAAGGACATCATCAAGAAAGTGAAAAAACATTTCACAGACTGGGAAAAGGTATTTGCAAAAGATATGTAACCTAATTAAAATATGATAAAGGATCTCAATAGACATTTCTCCAAAGAAGATACGCAAATGGTCAATAAACACATAAAAAGATGCTCATCATCATTAGCTATCAAGGATATGCAAATCAAACCACAGTGAGATACCACTGCACTAGGATGGTTATAATAAAAAAGATAATAACAAGTATTGCCAAGGATGTGGAGAAATTGGAACCCTCATACATGCTGGTGAAATGTTAAATGGTACAGCCTCTTTGGAAAACAGTCTGGCAGTTCCTCAAGCAGTTAAACATAGAGTTACCACATGATCCAGCAATTCTACCCCTGGATATATACCCAAGAGAAACGAAAACAGATATCCACACAAAAACATGTACACTAATGTTACAGCATTATTCATAATAGCCAAAAAGTGGAAATAATCCAAATGTCCAGCAACTGATGAATGATAAACAAAAGGTAATGTAACCATACAGAGGAATATTATTTGGCAATAAAAAACAATGAAGTACTGGTTAATGCTACAACATGAAAGAAGCCAGTCACTAGAGATCACATATTGTATGATTCCATTTATATCCAATATCCAGAATAGGCAAATCTATAGAGACAGAAAGTAGGTGAGTGGTTGCCTAAGGCTGGATGTGGGTGGAGGAGGGTTGGGGATAAATGAAGTGGGTGGGTGCTAATGGGTTCTTTTTGGGGTGATGAAAATGTTCCAAAATCGATTGTGGTGATGGTTGCACAACTCTATGAATATGCCAGAAACCACTAGCCTCTCTTTGGCAGTTGACACTATTGACTGTTCGTTCACTTTCTTCCACTTTCTATTCCTTTGGCTTTCATGACACAGTTCTGCCATTCCCCTTACCCACCTCTCAGATGTTTCCTTCTCTGCTCTTTTCACCAGCTTATTCTTCCACCAACTGCAATCTATTTCTTCAGTTCAGGCAAGTAAACTGAGGAACTATCTATTCAATTGCTTATTGAACATTTGCTTATCTCCGTCTGAACATCCCATAGGTACTAATTAGTTTCCTTCTCAGATCTGGCTGGCTTCTCTATTACCTGTGTTACGAAGTCACTTGAGTCAGGAGCCTGGAAGTCATCCTAGATTTCTCCTTCACCCTCCACGTGGAGAGAGTCATATCTTACGTCTGCCCTCATATCCATCCATACTGCTGCTGTTTTAGTGCATCTTTATTTTTCACTAAGACTGTAAGCTCTCTGAGATTGGGGGCCATGTGTATTTTCTTCGTCACTGTCTGTAATACCTGGCACATGGTATATTATATAAATACATATTTTCATATAAACCTTTTGTTTTAATAAATAAAACATAGTCGTGGCTTAGATTTTAAATAAGATTTACAGATGAGAAACACTTCTAGGCCCAAACAGGTAACAGTGAAGCTACTACTGCTGGAAGGAATGCATACCTCATATGCATTTTAAGCTTAAAGAGCAGAGACTTAATGGCAGAGAACACATACACGTCACCCTGTAAACTAGATAACTGGAACCAGAGGAAGAGCAGAAGACTCAGTGAAGTTCATGCAACCACCTTTATGCTGCAGAACCAACTAAAAGTTGTGTTATTTTTACATAAGCTAGAGGTAGGTTTCCTGATCACATTAAGTGAAACTTTCTCCCATTGTTAAGTTAAGCCAAGGACATTAGCTACAGAAGGGTATCCACTGATAAGTATGGTTTATTAGAACAGCACAGGGGAAGCTATGTAGATAATCTTGTTTCTTCAAATAGCAGAAACTTCTGCATCATAGCGGTAGAGCAGTGGATGAGCTCCACCTCCCAAGGCTTAGTTCAAAAATTTCCTGTTGGCATTTGCACCAAACAAGGCTACCTGTACTTCTGGCATCATCTGCTGGGCTATGAGATCCTGCTGGCTTTCCGGGGTATTGGAAACATTTACTTTACAATCCCCATTATAGATTGCAACTCCACCAGGTATTTTCTCAGGCAGGTAGGCCTCCTGATCAGTTTGGACATCAACATCATCTTTGTTGGTGATTTTGTAAATAGGGATTGCTTTTTGCACTGCAACCTTTACCAGAGGGAAATCCTGTCTCCTGCAATGAACAATCGTTCGGGGCTCCCACAACTGGTATGAACTCTGGAGGACCAATAGGACTTGGTACCTGGCTGCATCTTTTACCACTTTGCTGAGTCTGTTTTGCTTCATTTAGTAGGTCTGTAGTAAGGTCATCTCTTGCTCTGAGGACTTTGAGCCTCGCTTGATTCATCAAATTGGACATCTGAATTTTGTGCTATTGCTCAATCTGCTTTTCTTTCTTCTCATAGTATTCCATGATCTTCAGTCTTTGGGTTTGTACAATAAGACCTTTCTTATCATTGAATTCTTTTGCTTTCAAATCTATTTCTTCTGCTTTCTCATTGGCTTCTTGTTCAGTAAAAGCTATCATATGCTTAATCTGCTTTTACATGTCAGCATCACTGTGGGTCATGGCGAAAGTGATGCTAGGCCAGTGGGCAGCTGGCTCGAGTTTAGGTCTGAAGGAAGTGGTGGAAGGCAGGAGAGAGGAAAAGCCCTATAAACATTTGCTTGAATAAAGGAACTAACAAATGAACTTGTCTTCTAGTTTTCTTCCCTCTGGTCCATTCTTGCTGCTGAATTTTTCTTGTTGAAATGCAAACCTAATGTCTTTTGCTTAGAACTATTAAATAATTTCCCATTGTTTAGAGAATAAAGTCTAAGCCCATTGCATACAATGCCCTCCCTGATGTGGCCCCTTGCTGCTTCTCCAATTTTCTAGTCTCTCCACACCTCTCCTCCACCCAATTCCCTGTGTTCCACCCATGTGGATCTGTGTTCCTTGAGCTGGCCATGCTTTCACATATGCTGACCCATTACTGGAAAGCTCTCCTTTCTTCTCTGAATCCCATTACTCCTGGAGAACTCTTATCAGCCTTCTTAGACTTTCTTTTCCTCCGTGAAATCTCCTGTATCTCACTGATGCAGAACTGAAACTTGGATGTAACTCTATCAGAGCATGCATTGCACTGTTACAATGATTTGTTTAAGCGTTTGTCTGTCTGAGGGGCAAGGACTGAGTCTCTCTTATTTTTCTGTTCCCATCATACAGAGTGTGTACACAGTGCCTACCACGTAGGAAGTGTTCAATAAGTGCTTGATTAAATGAATGAACTGGAAATCAGAGTAAGTTAGAGAATCCTAGTTTTTCTGGATATATGACTTTTTGAACACCTGACTCTGGCATATCATCTGTGACTGATACAAAAGATACCAGGGAGGGGGTGGATGGATCACAAGTCCATCACTACTGCAGGAAAGCAACCAAAGGCGTTGCTGATGGTGAGTCACATACATTATCATTATCCTTGTAAGGCCTAGGCGTGGTACCGAACACAGCTGCATAACAGAATGGCTGTTAGTTTAATAAATTGATCAGCCTAAGAGTTATGCCATAAGAAACACTGATTGGAGCCAAACTAAGTACAGGCATATGGGTGTACATTCCCTTGTCTGGTCACAAATGAATTGGTCACAGTCAATTGTCCCTGTAGCTTGGCCCACTGTAACTTTAACTCTGAGTTAGGCTTATGTTTTCATCGTTTGTATCTTCTTATCTAAATACATTAAGAATTTCTGTTGATTACCATCTCCTTGCCACCTTTTTAAGGCATTGCTCTATAATTACCAGTTACACTGTGCAAATCAATAACACAAGTCCTCCCTGCTGCGTGTTGTCTTCCTGTTTTCTTATACTTAGTCTAACTAAGGGAGACGTCTTCATTAACATATTTTTTAGTCTGCGTTGTGACTTGAACCAGCCAAGCTATTTTTGCTGGAAAGAAACCAAATCTTTCTACATTACTGACCCAAATTGAGTAGATGGTGATAAAAGGAGTAAGAATAACAAGAGCAGAAGAGAAAAGGCCTCTTGCATAGAATTTTGAACTAAAGTCACATACTGAACAAAAGATATTTAAATTGTTGAATAATGTAAGAGCTCTTCAAAAGAAACAGGGCTTCCTGCCAAGCCCCCTGAAAATGCCTCCAGGCCTCTTACTCATTCACTACCATTATTTCAGTTTATAGGTCTAAAGATGCTTTATTTCTTATCTCATTCTCTTCCCACCACCTAGCGGACACATAGTTGGCACTTACTGCCTGTTTATTGAAGTGAATGGAATTGGGCCTCAAAAGTTAAAGGCAATTCTCTGAAGAAGAAAATACAAGAGAAATAATTTTAGCAGTGAATAAAAGCAACAAATCTGAGTTTCAGCAATGCAATAAAGTTTGGAAGCAAAAAAATGTATTTGCTATAAAGTTAGATTACTTTGAAAGCATTGTTTTTAAATGCTAATCTGGAAAACCTGCTCAGAACTTTGACTATAACTAAGACCTATGTGTCATTTTTTTCTCTGCAATTTTTTTTACCCTTTAACATATGGTTCTTTTTTACAGAGGGGATAAGATTTATTTTAAGGTTAAACAATCAGGGGCCAGCCCCGTGGCCAAGTGGTTAAGTTTGCGTGCTCCACTTCTGCAGCCCAGGGTTTCGCCAGTTTGGATCCTGGACATGGGCATTGCACCGACATGGCACCGCTCGTAGAAGGACCCACAACTGAAAAATAGACAACTATATACTGAGGGGATTTGGGGAGAGAAAAAAAAAAGCAGAAAAAAAAAATCAGGCATCTACTTTAATCTCACCATCATAAAACATAGATAAAATATACTGGAAGTGAGAGCTTTTAGATTTTGTACTTATTAATCATTTTATACCTTGTCTTGTTCCCAAAAGGAATTTGAGGTAGTAAATGAGGACTTAAGGTAGAAAAGATAAATTTAAAGGTAAGTTTCCTTTATCAGAGAGCTAAAAGGGAGTTTGGCTAACCCACAGTACACCTACAGAGATCACCTACAGAGATCACATAATGGTAGAATAAATACTTGAGTAGTTAAATGATTTATTTCAGGTCACATAGCCATTTATTAGCTAAGCTGGAACTAGAAACCAAGTCACCAAATTCCCGTGCAGGTGCTCTTACCATGTATGTAGTAAAAACATTTGGCTTAGCCACCCAAGTGTTTTCATGACCTGGTACTGCACAGGTTCAAGGAGTATTTGTTAAGGTTATTACTGACCTGCTTGTTTGCAAAGTTGTAGACTATATTAGGAATCATATTCTTCCCCATACTAAGGCTGACCTCCAGGAATAATGTTTTTCCACAAGCTGTGAAGATTCCTATTGGTTAACAGAGAGCGTTTTGTGAATTAATCCCTTTCTTAATTGTTCTACTTTATTTTTATTTGGTAAAGATGGGTGCTGTAGAAACTTTCTGTTTTGATGGTGTGAAGAGAGAGGAGGGAAGTGCATTTTCTGTCATCTCCTGGTTGATGGCTTAGAAATGTGGAGCTTTGTCTTTGACTCTCCTAGATAGGCTTTGCCAGTTGTTCATATAGGAGATGCCTTTCTCGTCCTGTGTATCTTTAGAAACTGGCTTCTTTGGAAGTTCTTGACTTGATACTTCAGTGATAAGATAGTGAATTGGAAAGATTTAGAATACAGGATGACAACCTTTGAATAAATGGGCAGGTTAATTACATATTCCTCTCTGCCTTCACTTGGCATACAAAGCCCTTCCCAGGCTGACTCTTTTCTAGCCTCCTTTCCTTTGCTGAAGCCACACCAGTCTGTTCTTGTCTAGTCAACCATGTACTCAAACACATACAAGCCTTTGCTTGTGCTCCTCTTTCTGCTTGGGCTGTCTGATCCCTCTCTTCTCCACCTGCAACTTCTGTCTTTCCAGGCCCAGCTCCTTTCTTCTGTGAAGAGACCACAGCTCTGAAGAGTGAATTAGAAGAAGGAAGAATCTGGAGGCAGGAAGACCAGTTTTAGGAGACAATGAAAGTCCCATAGATCTGAGCTGTTCGATATGGTAGCCACTAGCCACATGTGGTAATTTAAATTAATTGAGAGAAGTCAGTCTGAAAAGTCTGTGTACTGTATGATTCCAAATATATAACATTCTGGAAAAGGCAAAACTATAGAGACAGTAAAAATATCAGTGGTTGCCAGAAGTTTGGGGGTGGGGAGGAATGAAGAGGCAAGGAGGGATAAATATTTTTACCCCCTGCTCTATCCCCAGTACCTAGAACAGTGCCTAGCACATGTAGTTATAGTCAATAAATGTTTAATAACACTGAAGAACTGAATATTTTCTAAGGGAGATAGAAACTCACTGCCTTTCTTCCCCTCTTCTATCTGTCTGTCCTTCTGTGTGTGTGTAAGAAAAGGAACCTCCATGTGTGTAAAATCCTGTCAGGCCCTTTATGATTAGTATGAACTAGTGACTTTGTTGCTGAACTTCATTTTTTACTTCATGGAATCTTGGCCCACAGCTTTTTGAATGGTTGATTTTAGTTGGAAAATATAGTGAACAATACATCTGGAAATGTTCTGTCATGTTTTGATCTGAGAAACTCTAGAGAACCAGCTGCTGATTTGAAAGGCTTTTATTATGATACAGACAGTCTGTTGTCTACAAAAGCACTGGCTGTTACACAGTGGTGTATGTGTGTTGCTTTTTTCTGAGCTATTAACTTGAGAGAAAAATCTTGTATTCATTAACTTATGCATGACTTGTATTCCCTGAGAATAGTTTATTGTGTTATTTTCTTTAGCTGATTTATTGTACATTTAGGGATTTTTTTTACTTGTTTTTTTTCTTTAAACTCAATCAAAAGTTAAATGGTTAAATAGTAGGGTTGACATATTTTACGTTCTGGGTTTAAAAAATTTCACATATTTCTGCATTAAAATGTGGTTTATATTTATGTCTTAGCACTCCCAGGTAGCTTTATATTGATAAAATGGGTGAATTTCACTATTTGCTGTATTAAAGTGTACTTCTTCTAGAGTACTTTATGTGACATAGTGAAAGAAAAGTTGACATCCAAGCCCTGCATAAGAATAATTTTGAAGAAAGTAAGTATGTGTACCATTGGTGGTTTAATAAATAATGTGCACATGCACACAATATGATTAGTGTGACTTTTAATATTTTGATTAAAAAAAATTTTTGGCCATTACTATTGGGAAGGTTTGTATAAAATGATAGATAATTACTAAAATTATTAGGCAGCAAATAATTGCACCTAAATAACCCAGAGTAACATTTTAATATTACTTTTTAAGATTTTTTTATTTTTTCCTTTTTCTCCCCAAAGCCCCCCGGTACATAGTTGTGTATTCTTCGTTGTGGGTTCTTCTAGTTGTGGCATGTGGGACGCTGCCTCAGCGTGGTCTGATGAGCAGTGCCATGTCCGCGCCCAGGATTCGAACTAACGAGACACTGGGCCGCCTGCAGCGGAGCGCACGAACTTAACCACTCGGCCACGGGGCCAGCCCCCTTAATATTACTTTTTAAATTATGAAAATTGTATATTCACATTTCAGGAATGAGAAAACAGGAACTACAGATACAAATTCACTCAAAATTTCCTCCCCAGAATTAATACAACCACTCTTAACATTTTGTTTTGCCTTATACATATGGATTTTCTTGGTTTGTTGTTATTATAGTATATTTATTATTTTTTATTCCTCCTTTTAAATGAAATATAATGTTTTAAACATTTCCCGCTGGTGCTGAGTCTTTGTAACCATTGTTTTAATGGCCTCACGTACTCAATCTAATGATGTATCTTAATTTACTTAACTGTTCCTCATTGTTGGATAAGTTATTTAAAAAATATTTCGACTTTTATAACTAACATGATAGTGAGTACTTTTGTGAATATTGTTATTACCACATTTGATATTATTGCTTATAGGGTATATTCTCAAAAGTGGAATTCCTAGATATGACTTTTGTTTTTGGTGGGGAAGATTGGCCGTGAGCTAACATCTGTTGCCAGTGTTCCTCTTTTTGCTGGAGGAAGATTGTTGCTGAGCTAACATCTCTGTCAGTCTTCCTCTATTTTATATGTGGGATGCTGCCACAGCATCGCTTGATGAGATGGGGCATAGGTCCATGCCTGTGATCCAAATCCTTGAACCCTGGGCTGCCAAAGTGGAACGTGCAATCTTAACCACTACGCCACCAGGCTAGCCCCTAGATATGACATTTTTTATGTTTTATTTATTTTTTTATTAAGGTTATGAAAGTTAACATCCTTGTGAAATTACAGTTGTACATCATTATTAGTCTTGTTGTAGGTACACCACTTCACCCCTAGTGCCCTCCCCCTACCCCCGTTTCCCCTGGCAACCACTGATCAGTTCTCTTTGTCCATATGTTAACTACCACCTATGAGTGGAGACATACAGAGTTCGTCTTTCTCTGTCTGGCTTATTTCACTCAACATAATACCCTCAAGGTCTATCCATGTTGTTGTGAATGGGACGACTCTGTCCTTTTTTATGGCTGAGTAGTATTCCATTGTATATAATACCACATCTTCTTTATCCAATCATCAATTGCTGGGCACTTAGGTTGGTTCCATGACTTGGCTATTGTGAGTAATGCTGTGATGAACATAGGGGTGCATGGAACTTTTGGAATTGCTGATTTCAGGTTCTTAGGATAGATACCCAGTAGTGGGATGGCTGGGTCATAAGGTTTTATGTTTTATTTTTTATGACATACACTAGCAAAGGATTTTCCCAAGAGAATATACCAGTTTACATTACCACCAGCAGGGTGTAAAACTATTCCATTGTAACATTCAGCATTATATATTATTTCTTTTAAAGTTATTCTATAAGTAGGGAAAAAATCATATTGATTACTAGTGAAGTTGTATATTTTCATATGTTTGGTTTCTAGTTTCAGAGTCATAATTGCTTCACATATTTTTCCCAGTTCTAGTAACATCAATTTTTTCTGTATAGACATTTTAGCCTACCTAACTTGATTCATGTACTCCATGTACTGTTAAACATAACAACCACACACACATTCTCAATGATGAATTTCTCTTTTTTTCTCATGTGCTCACTGATGCCTTCAAATTAATTGCTCTAGAGAGGGGTTAATATTGTGTTTGTACTCCATGTTATTATCCATGTGTATTGTGGAAGCACATATGGGAGCAATCTTGATAATTTCAAGTGATAGATTATATGTAAAGTATATGTTTCAAATATGTTTAAGTAATAGTTTTAAAGTCTGAGAATTTATATTTGGGTTGTGAATCTTTTCCCCCTGTAGGTTGGAAAAGAGACTGTTCAAACCACTGAGGATCAGATTTTAAAGAGAGATATGCCACCAGCATTTATTAAGTAAGTAATTAAAACCGTTTTCTATTGCTAAGCAGAATAATTTCTTGTTAGAAAAGAAAAGTGATTCCAGGATTTTTTTACCTTTTTGAAAAATATATATAAAGCTCTGTTTACAATTGAACTTTCAATTTTTTGTCTTTTGCCACTCAGGCTTCCTGCTGTTGATTTTATTCACTGGTCTTAGGCATTTTTGACATCATAATTTCTCAGAAAACCATTATTTCTGAGTTTTGTTTTCCAGAATGGAAAGGATTCAGAAACATTCTGACCTTAGCTTGCGTGAATCTAAATTGTATTTTAAAACACCTTTGCTTGGGGATAAGGGAATAACTGTAGATACTAAATTTAAAAAAAAATTATTGTGACATATTTCAGGAGCATTTTAAGTTATACTTACATATTGCCTAGTATTCCTGCAAATAATTTCCAGACATTTGGCCTCTCCTATGTAAGGCAAGCAGAGATACTAACTTTTGCTTAGCTAAAGCTTTTCAGGTTCTTGATTATGTTGTCTTTGACTAATGACTTTGTTATTTTTTTTCCTAAAGATTGGCACCTAAGCTAACAACTGTTGCCAATCTTTTTTTTTTTCTGCTTTTTCTCCCCAAATCCCCCCAGTACATAGTTGTATATTTTAGTTGTGGCATGTGGGATGCCACCTCAGCATGGCCAAATAAGTGGTGCCATGTCCACGCCCAGGATCCAAACTGGCGAAACCCTGAGCCACTGAAACGGAGTGTGAGAACTTAACCACTCGCCACAGGGCCGGCCCATGACTTTGTTTTATATGGCAGTCAAGTCCTAAGTAAAAGTAAAGGCTGATGCATAAGACAATTAAAAAAAAAAATAGAACCTCTACAATCAATAAGAATAAGTCTATGTAGTTAAAAAAAGGGGGGGGGGGGCGGAAGGACTTGAATAGTCACTTCAAAAGAGAGGAACTCCAGATGAGTAAATCTATGAAAAGGTGCTGCATCTCATTAGTCATCAGAGAAGTACAAATTATTCTTTTATAAACCCCTAAGTTAAGAAGTCTGATAACAATAATGTCAATTGTTGATGAGGGTGTGGAAAAATTGGAAATCTCCTGCACTGCTGTTGGGAATGTATATTGGTGCAGCCACTTTGGGAAACAGTTTGGCATTAGTAAAGCAGAAAATAGGCAATTCCACTCCCAGGTATGTTTCCTAGAGAAACTTATGCCTATGCACACTAGGATCCATATAAAAAAATATTGATATCAGTATTGTTCATGATGACCCACTGGTCTATCTACAGTAAAATGGATGAAAACAATTATGGTATAGTCATAAATTGGAGTATTAATCAGTAATAAAAAGGAATGAGAGTTTTTCATTTTAAAATGGCTGATTTTGTGAATTTCACCTGAATTTAAAAAAAGAATGAATGAATCTCAAAAATAATTGAGGGAACTGAATGATAGGTAGAAAGATAAGATAGGGCGTAGGTAGGTTCCATTTATTTAAAGTTCAGAAACATATAGAAATAAACTATGTTGTTTAGGGTTACCTATTTATATAGTAATAAGATAAAGATGAGTGAGGAAATAATGATCACAAAAGTCAGGGTAGTGGTACCTCTGGGAGGAAGGAGGAGGGTTATATTCAGGGAGAGGCGCACAGGGGCTTCTAAAGTGGTGATAATGTTCTATTTCTTGACTTAAGTGTTGAGTTACATGAGTGGTGGTTTTATAATTATTCATTATATTATACAAATATTTTATGCAATTTTCTATATGTATGTTATATATCACAATTTTAAATAAAGCAAGAAATGTTCCTTTATTTTTATCCTCCTTATGTTCTATTATTTTCATTGAACAGATGCAAAATTTCACCCATACTGATGTCTTCTAATTTCTAACTTACTTGAGTGGGTGCTTCTACAGAACTATGTTTCTGTTAATTCTGCAAAATGTTCATATGTCAGGAAGTAAGGTACCAGAAGCATCTGTTTTTTGTAGAGTCTGTTTTGTGGGAATATCTTTTTTAACTTGCTTTCATTGGACTTGGAGACCTCCAGGGTTTCTTCTAGCTCTAACTAGTATGAGCCTACTTTGTTTGTGTGCCATTCCATCAGCATGGTAATATGAAGAGGAATCCTGTGCTGTCAGTAAACATATTATAGTTAAACTTCAATTTACCTTATATTAAAATCACAGCTCTAGCTTGTACCTGTTTGTCCCTCACCCTCTGGAAGGTACAGAGTATAGTGAGAGAGTATACAGGGGGTTTCCAAATCAGGTGGGTAGTTGGACTAGATGACTCTACATAAAGTTCTTTCAACCTTGACGTTTAAGTCTATGAAAATCATTTGATTGGGAAAATAATTTTTTCGGAAACTCATTTCTGCTCATTCCCAGAAATATACCCTTAAAATATGGTATGTGCTCTCACAGCCTTCCTTGGGGATTTAGAAACATTAAGGAGTGTACCCTGGGTATAACTTTTTTCTTAAAGTAGGTAACGTTAAAACAAAACAAAACAAAACAAAACTTCATTGATCACCCTTGGTGGTAACAATGACACCAACCCTCACTGTGTTAATTGGGAATTTAAAGAAAAGAATTAAGCATTTATTCTGCCTTTTCAGAGCTTCCTAAAAGAATTAAAAATAGAACTACCATATGATCCAGCAATTCCACTTCTGGGTATTTATCCAAAGGAAATCTACTAGCTCGAAATGATATCTACACCCCCATGTTCATTGCAGCATTATTTACAATAGCAAAGACAAGGAAACAACCTAAGTGTCCATCGATGGATGAATGGATAAAGACAATTTGATATATACACACAATGAAATATTCAGCCATAAGGGCCAGCCCTGTGGCCAAATGGTTAAAGTTCCGTGCACTCTGCTCTGGGGGGCTGGGTTCGTGGATTTGGATCCCAGGCGTGGACCTACTCTGCTCATCAGCCATGCTGTGAAGACATCCTACATACAAAGTAGAGGAACATTGGCACAGATGTTAGCTCAGGGCTAATCTTCCTCAAGCAAAAGAGAAAACGAAGATTGGCAACGGATGTTAGCTCAGGGTGAATCTTCCTCACCAAAAAAAAAAAAAAAAAAAAAATCAGCCATAAAAATGAAGAAAATCCTGCCATTTGCAACAACATGGATGGACCTGGAGGCCATTATGCTAAGTGAAATAAGGTAGACAGTGAAAGACAAATATTGTATGATCTCACTTATATATGGAATCCAAGAAAAACTGAACACATAGATACAGAGATTAGTGGATGCCAGAGCAGGAGATGGGAGGTAGATGAAATGAGTGAAGGTGGTTAAAAGGTACACGCTTCCAGTTATAAGATAAATAAGTCTTGGGGATGTAATGTACAGCGTGGTGACTATAGTTAATAGTACTGCATTGTGTATTTGAAAGTTGCTAAGAAAGTAGATCTTAAAAATGCTCATCATGACAAAAAAATTTGTAACTATCCTGCCTTTCCTGTACAGACTTTATTTCACAGTAGCCTGATAGCCCTAGTTGATGAGGGGAATTCTAACCAATAAATGTGGAATAAATGACAGAATTAGAAAGTCATCATTGTGCAACTTTTAATGAAACAATTAATTTAGGTAAGGATCATCAATGGATGAAACCATTCAAAGGTTTTAACCTTTATTGTACCATGGGGGAAAAGCCTAATCTTCTTGGGGAGTCACAAAAAAACATTATGTTATGACCAACTGAAATATTTACTGAGCAGTGTTTAAAAAGCACATAACTGAAGGGCTTGCCCAGTGGCAAAGTGGTTAAGTTCGCGTGTTGTGTTTTGTTGTCTTGGGGTTCGCCGGTTTGGATCCTGGGAGCAGACCTATGCACCGCTTATCAAGCCATGCTGTGGCAGGCGTCCCACACATAAAAGTGGAGGAAGGTGGGCACAGATGTTAGCTCAGGGCCAGTCTTCCTCAGCAAAAAGAGGAGGATTGGTGGCAGATGTTAGCTCAGGACTAATCTTCCTCAAAAAGAAAAAGCACATAACTGAATATGTTACACTCTGAAATGTTACCTGAAAATAGCCTGGATGGCTGTGGTTGTCAAACACATTTGGGGGCAAATAAATATTCTGCAGATTAAAATATGATGGCTTTTTAGGCCTTTCTTTAGAATGCAAAATGAAGCAGAAAATAACTTTAGTAGACGCCTTGACTGGGAAGGGGAGAGGACAGAGAGGGAAACAGATGGAAGCAATTAATGACATCCTTGGAACTATTGACTAGGACATACTTTTGGGCTGTTTGCTTGATGTTTTGAAGTTTCCAGGGCATGATAGACTGAAGCTTCCTCTGATAGCCACACTCACAAGGATTTCTACATAGTGTCTGCTTTGGCAACACTAAAGAATAAAATAAGTTTAAAAAATTTATTCTTAGATCAATTTCTACTCCTAAATATTAGAATGTCAGTGGTAGAGAAAACAGAAGACTCCTGGTCTGTAGATAGATTTATACCTAAGTAATCTGGTGTGTAATTAGATATTTTTCAGGGAAGGATATGACATTTACAGAATTTTTGACAGTTTCAGGATTTGGGGGTCTCAAAATCAAATCAAAATCTATTTGTGTGACTGGCAATTAAGGGCATGTTGGAATGTTGGAAAGTGGTTTAATATCGTTTAAAGATTATATATTTGAGTTGTAACTGTCAATGAGGGACTTCCAATGCTCAGGTAATTCCTTATTGTAAAAGTGAGATCTAATTTAATATAGAGCAAGATTTGCATTGTCACAGAAAGACTTTTTCTTGGGTGGAGCAAAAGTTATCTGATCCCTGACTGCACTGGCAGATAGAGTTTACAATTTACTAATTTTACCCAAGATTTCATTAATAGCCACATGCTTGCACAAGAGGTATACAGTTGCATGATGATTGCCTTAGAAACTGCTACAATATTCATAGACTTCAGAAGTATAATGACAATGCTGTAATGTTAAAATATCTGTTAGACTCACCCTATAAGAAGTTATTTGTTCACCTCAGAAATATGAAAGATTATAATACTACGAAAAGCTAAACACTAACAAATTGGATAATCTAGAAGAAATGGATACATTCTTAGAATCATACAACCTTCAAAAACTTAATCAAGAAGAAATAGAGAATTTGAATAGACCAATCGCTAGTATGGAGATAGAAACAGTAATCAAAAACCTCCCCCAAAATAAAAATCTAGGAATAGACGTCTTCCTTGGTGAATTCTGCCAAACATTCAAAGAAGACTTCACACCTGTCTTTCTCAAACTCTTCCAAAAAGTTGAAGAGGAAAGGAAACTTCCTAACTCATTCTACAAGGCCAACATTACCTTCATATGAAAACCGGACAAGGACAACACAAGAAAAGAAAATTACAGGTCAATACTGATAAACATCAATGCAAAAATCCTCAACAAAATACTAGCAAATCGAATACAACAATACATCAAAAAGAACATACACCGACATCAAGTGGGATTTATTCCAGGGATGCAAAGATGGTTCATCATCCAGAAATCAATCAATGTGATACAGCACGTTAACAAAATGAAGAATAAAAATCACACAATCATCTCAATAGATGCAGAGAAAGCATTTGACAAGATACATCATCCATTTATGATAAAAACTCTGAATAAAATGGGTATAGAAGGAAAGTACCTCAACATGATAAAGGCCATAAATGACAGACTCACAGCTAATATCATACTCAATAGAGAAAAACTGAAAGCTATTCCTTTAAGAACAGGAACCAGATAAGGATACCCCCCACCTTTGCCACTCTATTTAAGGTAGTATTGGAAGTCCTAGCCAGAGCAATCAGGCAAGAAAAAGAAATAAAGGGGATCCAAATTGGAAAGGAAGAAGTGAAACTGTCACTATTTGCAGATGATATGATTTTATATATAGAAAACCCTAAAGAGTCTGCCAAAAAAATTTAGAGATAATAAATGAATACGGAACAGTTGCAGGATACAAAATCAACATACAAAAATCAGTTGCATTTCTATACACTAACAGAAAGCAGAAATTAAGAGAGAACAGAAAGAGAAATTCAGAATACAATCCCATTGGGGCCGGCCTAGTGGCACAGCAGTTAAGTTCGCATGTTCCACTTTGGCGGCCTGGGGTTTGCCGGTTCAGATCCTGGGTGTGGACATGGCACTGCTTGGCAAGCCATGCTGTGTTAAAGCGTCCCACATATAAAGTAGAAGAAGATGGGCACAGATGTTAGCTCAGGGCCAGTCTTCCTCAGCAAAAAGATGAGAATTGGCAGCAGATGTTAGCTCAGGGCTAATCTTCCTCAAAAAAAAAGAGAATACAATCCCATTTACAGTTACAACAGAAAGAATAAAATACCTAGGACTTAACTAAGAGGTGAAAGACCTGTACACTGAAAACTGTAAAACATTTTTGAAAGATTGAAGCAGACACAAAGAAATGGAAAGATGTCCATGCTCTTGGATTGGAAGAATTGACGTAATTAAAATGTCCATACTATTTTAAGAGAAGATTTTTGTCTCTTAACATAGACAACCAAGTTTCTGTGAGATAATCGTTCATATATGCCAGTTACTTTGCTGCATTTTTGACCTAGAGCAAGCACTCAAACTTTAAATAGTTTACCTTTGAACTTGCCACATTAAACATAATTGGGTACTACTGTTCTTCACAGACGTTCTCAAACAAAAATGATTTAAGTTTTGAGTTTTCTCAATGATGAACTCTGAGTCATTTTATTAACTTGTAGAAAAGTTCTAAACAGCTTGGCAGGGGTTTAATCCTTGGTTTGCTTTGTATACCCTTCGTGACTAAGAAATAAACAAATAAAACTTTAAACATGTAATGCTTTGGTTTCCATTGTCTATAGAGTAAAAATCAAGATTGAAAGTAACTCCAGGGGTTACTCACATTTATTGAGTGCATATTGTTGGATCAGATACTTATATATTTTCATTTTCTCATGTAATTCTGAGAACAACAACTTCAAGGTATTAATAACTCCATTTTACAGATAAGAAAACTGAGGTTTGATAAACGTTAACTCATCCAAGGTTGCTTAGCTAGCTAGTGGTGGGCATAATTCCTGTTGGTGGTCTTGTGGCTTCCAAGTCGTGTTCTTTCCACAATCTGACCTTCTGAGAATTCATGTAGGCCACCCTTCTCTCTCTAGGCAGCACTAACATTACACCACTTGTAGAGGATAACAATTTACACTTTTTCTCAGTATTTCCGAGGAAAGACTGTTACAGAAGTAATTTGTGATGTACTGCAGTGTCTTTCATCTTTTAAGCTGTAAGAAGTTAAAGTCATAACATTTCTTTTTTGAGGAAGATTAGCCCTGAGCTGATCTACCGCCAATCCTCCTCTTTTTTGCTGAGGAAGACTGGCCCTGAGCTAACATCCGTGTCCCGTCTCCATCTTCCTCTACTTTCTATGTGGGACACCTGCCACAGCATGACTTGACAAGTGGTGCATAGGTCTGCATTCGGGATCCAAACCAGCGAACCCTGGGTTCAAAGTGGAACGTGGGAACTTAACCACTGTGCCACCAGGCCGGCCCCATAGAGTCATAACATTTAAAAGCTAAAAGGAATCATAGAGACTATTTAATCCAACTGCTTTATTTTATAGATGAATTGAGGTCATTGGCTGCTCCACCCCTACCCTGCAGAACCAAACAGAAACACTAAAAGTAATTAGACACAAGTATTCCCTTATTACCTTAACTATTCCTATATGGGTCCAGTCCCAAATTAAGAAATTCTCAGGGTTTAAATTTTTTCCCCCACATCTATTTAAAATCTTTATTCTTTCTTTAGTAGAAGCAAAAGAACCTTATAAAAATAGCTCCATTTCTTGAATACTTTTTTTATTTTAAAAGATTGTCACCTGCACTAACAACTGTTGCCAATCTTTTTTCTTTTTTCTGCTTTTTCTCGCCAAATTCCCCCCCCCCCCCCCCGTACATAGTTGTATATTCTAGTTGTGGGTCCTTCTAGTTGTGGCATGTGGGACGCCATCTCAGTGTGGCCTGATGAGTGGTGCCACGTCCGCACCCAGGATCTGAATTGGGGAAACCCTGGGCTGCAGAAGCAGAACGTGTGCAGAAGAAGAGCGGCCATGGGGCCGGCCCCTCTTGAATATTTTTTATGAGCTGGGTACTTTAAGTTGTGTTATTTAATCTCCCTCATCTTGCAGATGAGGAAGCTGAGACTCAGAGAAGCCTGTTAACTCCTTCAAAGTTACCCAGGAGGTAAATGGTAGAGGAAGGATTCAGACCCTGAACTATCTGACTCCCAGGCTTGTGCTCATTCCAGTATTCTAAAATTCTTTCTCACCCTTCTTTCTAAGAATCTCTGCTTATAATGTAATAGTTGTTGTGAGGCTTAAATGAGTGAGACAATGTATGTGAAAGTACCTGGAAAAAAAAGACATTTGGTAATTATTAGCTTCCTTCCTTAGCTTCTGAATCTTTTTTTCCCTCATTTTCTTCAAATAAACTCACTTTTTAAGCTTTTCTCACAGAAAATTTTGCCCTAAACTTACTGTGTCCTGTACTAAGACCTTTCTTTAAAAATCATGATTTTTTAAAATTTAATGCTCTTTCTGTATCTGTTGAAATGATCATGCATTTTTTATTTATAAGATGGTTTCTGGTCTACTACAAGATTATAGGTTTTCTGATGGTGAACCATCTTTGCATTTTGGATAAACCCTAGTTGGTTGTGGTTTAAAAAAGAAAATGCAGAGCTAATTTCAATTTGCTAATATTTTTAAAGGATTTTGCTTCTCTGTTCATGAGGGATCCTGATCTATAATTTTCTTTCCTGTTCTGTTCTTATCCAGTTTTGGTATCAGGTTTATTTTAGCTTCGTAAAATAAGATCTCTTCCTAGTCTTTGAAACAGTTTACATAAGATAAAGATGATCTTTCTTGAAAGTTTGGCAAAACTTGCATCTAAAGAAAACTTTCTAGGTCTGGTGTCTTTTGGAGTAAGAAACTTGATTACTCATTCAGTTTCTTTTTATCGTCGAATTCAGGTTTTAAATTCATTTTTAGTTAACTTTGACAATCTGATTCTTTTCTAAGAAATTATCCATTTTATCTATCCTTTTTTGTTCAGTATTATTTATTTCTGCCTTTTTTTCTTATCACTCTTTTAGAGATTTATGTTTTAGTTTTTTCCCCAAAGATCTATTTCATTAAATTCTTCTCTCCTACTTATTATTTTCTAAGTTTATTATTTGAATACCTTATTTTCAATATTTCAATCTTTATATTTAGTCTTTCTTGTTTTTATTTTTTATTTTTTTAAAGATTGGCACCTGAGCTAAGAACTGTGGCCAATCTTTTTTTTTTTTCTGCTTTGTCTCCCCAAATCCCCCCTGGTACATAGTTGTATATCTTAGTTGCAGGTCCTTCTAGTTGTGGCATATGGGATGCCGCCTCAACGTGGCCTGACAAGCGGTGCCATGTCCGCACCCAGGATCCGAACCCTGGGCCGCTGCAGTGGAGCGCGAGAACTTAACGACTTGGCCACGGGGCCGGCCCCCTCTTGTTGTTAAATAGATGTATTTAGGCTCTTATTTTGCTCTAAGTCCTACTGCAAGTTTAGAAACAGCTATAGGTACTTTAATGGTTGTTCAGCCCTAAATATTTTGTAATTTTGGTTGTGAATTCCTCTTTAACCATGTGCATTCTAAAGATTTTTAAATTCTTTTTACTATTTTTTTTCTTTCTTCTTTTTCTCCCCAAATCCCCCCAGTACATAGATGTGTATTTTAGTTGTGGGTCCTTCTAGCTGTGGCACGTGGGACGCCACCTCAGCATGGCCCAATGAGTGGTGCCATGTCTGCGCTCAGGATCTGAACCAGCAAAACCCTGGGCCACCACAGCGGAGCGTGCAAACTTAACCACTTGGCCATGGGGCCAGCCCAAATTTACTATTTTTTTATTGTTATATATCTAATTAAGTGCATTGTGCCCAAAAGACATGGTTGGTATAGTATCAATTCTTGGAAATTCTTTTGTGACATAAGTAGTCAGTTTTGAAAGTGTACTATGTGTGTTTGAAAAGAATGTATATTCTCTTTTGCTTGAGTACAGGGTTCTCTTTATATTGATTAGGTCAACATATAAATATTATTGATCAAACTTTTTATAACCTTACTATTTTTTTCTGTTTGAACTGTCAGTTTATGATTGAGATATGTTGAAATCTCCTATAATAATTGTAGATTTGTCAATTTTCCTCATAATTGTCAGTTTTAGCTTTATATATATATATTTTTTATTTTTTTGCTGCAGAAGATTATCCCTGAGCTAACATCCATGCCAATCCTCCTCCACTTTATATGTGGGTTGCTGCCACAGCATGGCTGACAAGTGGTGTAGGTTCATGTCCAGGATCCAAGCCCATGAACCTGGGCCACCAAAGCAGAGTGCACTGAACTTAACCACTATACCATGGGGCCAGCCCTTTAGCTTTATTTATTTTAAAACAATATTATTAAGTGGCTAGAAATTTATAATTCTCCTGGGTCCTAAATTCTGTTAATTATTTTATTGTTTATTATCCTTTTTTAGAATGATTGTTGATTGATATTAGCCTACTGTAGGCTTGTATCTCCAGATTTTGTTGTTCTTTTTTTTAAACCATATTCTAGTTTTTGGCAATTTTCTTCATAAGTAAAAATATTCTCTTATTATTGTATCTATTCCAGTTCACTTTGTGTTTATACCTCTAGCTCATTTATTACATTGTGCTATAGAGCAGTGATTGTCAACTTTTTTCACCATAAGGAACTTCAAATAATAATAGTGAAACTTTTTATTATTATTGATTAAGAATGTATAAGAATGAAAGATAAAATGAATTTGTAATGTTTTAAAATAAATTTTTATTTTATTCATCACAACAGCATCCACATACATTTGAAACCTACTAGTATCCATAAGACACACTTGCTTATACGTTCATCTGTTTCTGCTGTAACCCGAGCATGGGATGGAGGAAGGACCGTAGGAGCTGATGGACCTGTAGGTAGCAGAGTTCTTGACTGAACCTTGCATGCTCAGAATCTCCTCTTCCTTCACAGATGCCAGATTTGAACAGGAGGTGAAGGAAATGGGGAGAAAGACTAGGACTAATCATTCAGGCTTTAAAGGATTCAAAGGTTGTGGCTCATACTCTACCTTTCAAATAAGCTCTTACCAAGACTTGAGGAGCGTATAGCTTGGGCAGCGGTGACACTTCTAACCCTCCCATTCCCAGGGTGCTGCTTCCCCTTCAGTTATCTCTTGGCTCTGGCAGAATCCTGTTTTGTTTGGAGGTTAAGTCAAAACTGGCTGCATACTCTCCTAATCTTATCTGAAATAGAAGAATTCAGTGAGCCCATGGTGTTTATATGTGTATTTTAGCTTTATAATCTCAGTATACATATTCTAGCAAAAAGAGTTTGGTGTTGCCTTTAAAGGGTTCTCAATGTTTTTAGCATGACTCATTGTGGTTTTTAATTTTAGTTTTTGGGTATACACATGCAGTGTCTTGTATTATCACTGAGTTATGACAGGAAAAGTAATAATTTGTGGATGAGGTCTGTAGGATCTTTAGGAGCACGGGGTTAGTTAGAACAGCATGTTGTAGTGTTATCATACTGTGTACACGTGGGTGAGTTGGTGCTGTGGACTTGCTACTTGAACTAGATTACAGCTTGTCATTGTATTCTGTGTTCCTGACTCCCTCCTAAACACTAACTTCTTATGGCCTTCACTCAGGTTTCTAGATGACTGATGGCTGAGGATCCTTGACTTTTCTCAAAATGGCAACGCCAGGAGCAAAGCATATTGGCTAGTACTTGGATGCCACAGAATGAATCTACTTTTGCTATTTTGAAGTAAAATTTGTGCCAAATGGCTAGTATTTAAAAGAAAATTTTATTTTCACACATCTGCCTGGGTCTTTTGAGATCATATATTATTTTTATTATTTTTTAATCACGTGTACAGACATGAAAAGATCTGAGAATGGAATGACTTGATTAGAGAAGCAGTACTTCCTATCTGAGGGATACTAGAAAGGCTGAACATCAGTGGCTGGTGCCTGAAATTTCACTGGAGCTCATTCATCAGATTAACAATTTAAATGCTTTAATAGCTCGTGAAGGGAGAATTTTTGAGGCCTCATTTGTCATTTTCACTTATCAGACCTTTGGCTGTGGGTAGGCTCTAAATATGGGAAACCAGAGAGAGTTTGAGGGGCTGCCCCCTACCCTCATGTCCTGGTCTCTCAAACTCACATCTTATATTTATGAAGGGCCTGGACTTTAGTATTATCTTCAATGATACCATATATGTAGTCATAGATAAAAACAGGGAATCTTAAAAAGTTTTTATCATGCAATTATTGGTATGAAATGTGAACACTTAAATGTACCATCATGTTTATGATCCTGTTCTGGCACTTCTTCATTTTTAAATATGATGGGCTTCTCAAACTTGGAAGTGATCTGGGCCATTCTTGATCTTTGAGAGACCCTGCACCGATGGGAAGGGAAGGAAAGTCTCAACATAGGTTAAGAAGAGAGCAGGAATAGCCCTTCCAGTCAGTTTTGCCCGCCAAATAACTATGCTAGAGCCAGCCTAGTTGACAATGGAGGTGCTGGGTGCAGTGGCCACAGTGGGGAAAGCCTCACCGACCAGCCAGTTGTGTTCTCTTTCTTCCTTCCACCTGTTTCCTTCACATCTCCCAAGTGTTATCTGTGCTTTGTGTGATTGGATATGCTTGTGCTCTGACCAACTCTCTCTCAAAAGGACAGATCCCAAGATGTAAACACCAGCTGCCTTAGGTGTGCTTCCAGGAAATCAGATTTTCATGTGTTCTGCTCTATAGCACTTCAGTCTTTAGCAAATAGGGTGCATTTTTTGTGTGTGACAGTATTTATAAGCTAAATGGCTATACCATCAAAGGTCAGGTTTTATTAAAACAGTGAATTTGATATAGCATAGTTGCCCCCCCCCATGTGTTTTTGGGGGGTGGGGTGAAAGTTTAACTTGTCGAATGTTTTGGAGAGCTTTTCAGTTTTAAAATAGGGAGTAGTATATGTCTACTCATCAGACTCATCAGACTGTCTCCTTTGTATTATTTTGTCCAAAGGTCTCTCTCCCTTTCCTCAACTAAAACAGTGATCTGGAATATGATGACTGATTTTTACAGCAGCAGGTTGAGATTGTTTAGTTTCAGGGTGAGTGAGTTACCTGCACTTTGTGATAGTAGACTGCCCTCCCTAGTCAAACCAGGCATATTGCCAATGCATGTTAGTTTTTGCAAAAGACTCTCGTGTGTGTGTGTGTGTGTGTGTGTGTGACAGAGAGAGAGAAATTATTCCATTGGAAAAACAGCTCAAAGAAATGCTATGAAGAGAATCATCTTTATAAGTAGTGTTGAGCTTCTGAGGGCAGGAGCAAAGTTGTCTTTACCTTCTCCATGTCAACTTTCCTAATCTCTCGGGTAAAAATGACTTCTCTCACTTTTATGTCCCCTCAGCATGTGCTGGACATATTTCTAGATACTAATTTGTATTTGTTTACATGTATGTCTCCTCCTACCAAAGTGGTAACCCTTTAAAGGTAGGGACTTATAAAAAAAAAATCTTTCTCTTTCTAGGACTCCTATGGCATGTAGTAGGTCCTGAATCTGTTAGCTGAACAAATATATGAAAGAATTAAACTAAAGGAATCTAAGCTTAGTAACTCATTTCTGGATGCAGTCTAGAAAAACCTTTCAAATGACTTGTGACAATCAGTCTTTGCAATCTCTGAATCTGTTTTTCTCTTATTTTTCTTAAATAAAAAGTTAAGCATAAGTTTAAGCTGCTTGATTAATGATAATTGAAATCACGTGGAACTGAGTAGTTTGGAACCTTTACATCTCTTAAATTGTATCAAGTTATATCGTATGTAATTCTGGGAAGAATGGGTTAGTGAGTTATGAGTGAACGGATTTGGGGGCCCATAAGCTGTCATTGGCCCATTGATCTAAAGCATAAGAATTTTCTATTAATTTAGGTTGAAGACTCAAAGGCAGAGAGAAGACTTAACCTATGCTAGTTGATTGATTTAAAGTATGTAAATCAATATTATTAGTATGTAGTCAGGACATATAGTTATTTAGGAAACAGACCTTATCCCTAATGTCATTCTGTAAAGTGCTTTTTAAAAAATTCAGAGTTGTATTAAAAAGTAGAAGATTGCTTTAAGAAGCCAGGCAGCTGCAATGTTTAAATAAAATCTATTTTCCACAGACAAGACAGACTCCGTCCTGTTTCTGACTACTGGTTAGTCATGGTGGGATTTGTTTGGCTTTTTATGAGTGTCATTAAATTTTAATGTCAATAAGATCAGATGTCTTATTGTAGGAAAAAAATGGTATAGTGTCTGTTTTGGCATTGTCATTTTACCACACAAGGGAACCGTTAGTGGAGAATCAAATTTGTTGCTGCAAACCTTTTCCATTTCATCTCTTTTTTTTTTCTGTTTCCTTTCTCCATGATAGTTATTCCTAACTCTCATTTAATTTTTGTTTTTTCCAAATTTGAAACACTTATGCAGTAACTGGATCCTTACAAATAGCTGTAATGCAGCAGTTGCGTCCTATGATGCTTGTTTGTTTGCTATAATTTCATCAAAGTTTATGTTACCTGGAAATAAAATAAAGTTTGTGACTTGATAAAGTTAATGATTTCTGTGGGCCAGATGATTTCATGATTGCCTGTACTTGTTGAAAATTCATTCATTTATTCAACAAATATTTATTGAGCTTTTATTATGTGTCGGGCATTGTATCCTCTGAATACATTAATGAACAAGATAGACGAGGTCCTTTGCCTTGCTGAATTTATAGTCTTGTGGGAGATAGAGAAAACAAAATTGAGAGAGTGTGATAAGTCTCATGGGAGCACGTAGGAGAGGAACTCATAGATTTGCGATGGTTTCCTAAAGTGTAAGAGGCATTTAAAAGCGTAGTCTAAGAGAACAAGTGGGAGTTAGTGAAGCAAGAGAGCGGGGAGAGAGAGGTATTTCAGTTAGAGGGAATGGCTCTAAGAAACCTTGAAGCAAGAGCTCAGTGTTGTTCACCTAGTGATCTTTAATGAGTGGTTGGCTGTTCCTAAAGGACTTTTGAAATACTTCTAAATATTTAAAGTTCTCATTGAAACATTTTTAAATCATAAGTTTAGCTAGTTGCAAAGGTTGTATTTTCTGCCATATTGTATATTATATGTATGTGTTAAGTATGTTTCCATGTAAATTTAGCTTAATTTATGGAAAACATCTTGCATAATCATTGGCAAAGCCAGTCTTCACTGTCTAACTAGCCAGCAAATCAAATTTACTTTTTCTAACTTCATTTTTTTTTAATGATTATTATTATTTTTTAAAAGATGTTATTGTTTTTCCTTTTTCTCCCTAAAGCCCCCTGGTACATAGTTGTATATTCTTCCTTGTGGGTCTTTCTAGTTGTGGCATGTGGGATGCTGCCTCAGCATGGTTTGATGAGCAGTGCCATGTCTGCTCCCAGGATTCGAACCAACAAAACACTGGGCTGCCTGCAGTAGAGCACATGAACTTAACCACTTGGCCACAGAGCCAGCCCTTTCTAACTTCATTTTTAAAAAAGTTCTTGTTTTTTTTTTTTTTTAAAGATTTTATTTTTCCTTTTTCTCCCAAAGCCCCCCAGTACATAGTTGTGTATTTTTAGTTGTGGGTCCTTCCAGTTGTGGCATGTGGGATGCCGCCTTAGTGTGGCCTGATGAGTGGTGCCATGTCCGCACCCAGGATTCGAACTGGTGAAACCTTGGGCCGCTGCAGCAGAGCGAGAGAACTTAACCACTCGGCCACGGGGCCAGCCCCCCAAAAATTCTTGCTCTTATGAGTTAATTATCTTTTAAAGATATTTAAATAGTAAGAAAAAATATCTACCCACATAGTTACCATTTTGTGCTCTTCATTTTTTCTATATATTCAAATTTGCATCTGTTATAATTTTGCTTCTTCCTGAAGGACTTCCTTTAATATTTTTTATAGTTCAGGTCTGCTAGTGATGAATTCTTTTAGCTTTTATATATGTGAAAAAGTCTTTATTTTGCCTTAATTTTTGAAATATATTTTTTGAGGGTATAGATTTTTAGATTGACAGATTGTTTTTCTTTCAGTACTTTTCTCCACTGTCTTTCTGGCTTGCATTATTTCCAACAAGAAATCTGTTGTTATTTTTTGTTTCTCTGTATATAAAGTGTCATTTTTCTGTGGCTGCTTTTAATATTTTCCCTGTATTATTGGTTTTAAGCAATTTCATTATGATGTGCCTTGGTGTAGTTCTATTGATATTTTTTGTGCTTGAGATTTATTAAACTTTTTGGACCTGGGGCTTTATAGTTCATTAAATTTAGAAAAAATGTCACCATTATTTCTTCAAATATTTTTTTCTGTCCCCTCTTCCTCTCCTTTAGGGACTCAAATTGCACACGTATTAGGCTGCTGGGAGTTATCCCGCAGCTCACTGATGCTCTGTTCATTTTTTTTCTTTTTTTCCTTTCTGTTTCATTTTGAAGTTTTATTGCTGTGACTTCGGTTTCGCTAATTTTTTTTCATGCACTATCTTATGTGCTAGTCACTAGGCTTTTCTATGTTTTCAAATAAGAACATATAATTTTGGCTAAATATTTTAACTTTAAGTGATTTGTTCTATGTCTTTGTAAGTTACTTAGTGATAACATAATGGATTTATTAAATATGAGATTAGAGGAGATGATCTATTAGGTCCTTTTCAACTCTGTATGGATGAATAATCTAATGAATGAATACATTTTAGTAGTACAAGAGGGTCAAGGGGAATATTTGGGTTATTCATTTGGGTTCCTCTTTTAAGTGATCTTCTCTCCACCCCTAAAAAACAGTCTTGGCTGCTTAGCTCATCTATGTTACATTAAACTATATTAATATTAGTCTATTAATAACCGCCTCAGTTATTAATGCCAGTGACATTTTAATTAACAACATAGTGTTATAGGGCTATTTTCAAACAGTCCAATGGATTTGTCAAACAAATCCATTTAGCTCGATGAATGAGAAATTTATCATTGCCTCATGCTTTTTTTCTTTGTGTTTTCTCCTATTCCTTTTCTTCGTCTGATTATTAAATTTCACTTAACAACGGGCTTTGGCATTTTATTTCCAGCTGTTAAATCTGAAACTGTTGTCAAAGATTTCAGTTCTCTGTGTAGTGTCTTTTAACAGCAAGGTGCATAGGGTGAGGAGTAAGGAAACAAAGGAGTTACAGAGATATAGCAACCTAAAGTAAAAGGTCCAAAACATTTTCTCATCATTTTTTGTTGCCAGGAAATAGCAAAAAACAAGGGATTAGTGGAGTGAATGAATGAATAAGCTGCCCTTACTTGTAAATTTTGAAAGCTAAAAACTTAGGTTCTGTTATACATTGGTCTTGACTATTTTCCATGTGGGGAGAAAATGTGAATTTACATCTATTTACTGTCTTTGTATTTGCGTATGATATTCTTTTGCTTGGTTCTGCTAGTGGGTTAAATCCTTACTCCTCCTCACAGGGTCGAGAATGCTTGCACCAAACTTGTCCAGGCAGCCCAGATGCTTCAGTCAGACCCTTACTCAGTGCCTGCTCGAGATTATCTAATTGATGGGTCAAGGGGCATCCTCTCTGGCACATCAGACCTGCTCCTCACCTTCGACGAGGCTGAGGTAGGCAGTCTCTCTCCGACAAAATGCCTAGTCAAAAATAATAATGGAGGATTGATGATTGTTTAGGATGAGAAAATGTTGAATAGCTACACATCTGAATTACCACATTTTCTACTTATTGTTCACTCACTTGACTGAATACCCTGAAATATATTTTCAGGTTCGTAAAATTATTAGAGTTTGCAAAGGAATTTTGGAATATCTTACAGTGGCAGAGGTGGTGGAAACTATGGAAGATTTGGTCACTTACACAAAGAATCTTGGACCAGGTTAGTCATATCCACTTTTTATAATAAAAATTTTTATGGATTGTCCTTGTTTGATCAAGAGGAAAGGAACACTCCCCCCTACTTTTGTAGAAGGTAGGTAATGATGCATTGGGCTTTTAGGTGTCTCTCCTCTGCTGATGGAGTTATGCTGTGCTTCTACTGAGGAGATATCATTGTCTCTGAAAGCTGAATCTGCTTTCTGTCCTGTCTAATGAATTAAACGAGACATTGCAAATGTTGCTGGAGAGTGTAGGAGATACTTTTCTATTACTGTAATGCTTATGGCCACCCTGAATCCTGACCTCTCCATTCCACATTATACAGCATTCCTTCACTGTCTCCCAGCTGGCCTATAGCTCTTGCTAATTAGCCCACCTACTATAAAGGATGCATGCCCTAGCCCAAGCTGCATAATATAATCAGACCTAGAAGAAGAGAAGCGCTACTCTGGCTAATTCTCATTTTGAAATGATTGTTTAGTCGTCTGATAATTGAATATTCAAAATATATGAACAGGTACCAGCTTTTGATGTTATAGACATATAACATGAACTTGAGGGTCCTTAAAGTATGAATGAGACCAATGACAAGACACATCAGATGTTTAACTGGTTAGTATTAAAGATCACATACCACCTTATGAAATTCTTTTGTTTTACGTGAAATGATTTTTATTAACAGTATTTTTGTAAGGTTCTGGTGCAGTCATTCTGTAAACTTACAGCAGTTAAGAATTTCTCTGAACCATCACTGAAGATCACCAGGAAATGGCTTTAGAGCAGTACTCTTTAAACTTTCTTATAGCACTGGGAGAAAATTTTACTTCTTCAAATGAAATCTTATGCAGAGTCCCAACATATAAAAGACAAAAATAGAGCTACTCTGGGGCGGGCCCACCTTTTCTATCTTCATTTGGTACTTCTTGACGATCTGTGAACTACTTACGAAATCCTAAGAGCAGTTTGAAAATCAAAGCTTTAGAGAATCACATAGCACCTTTGAATAATAACCAAAGTAAACAAAAAGGGCTAGCAGGCTGATTCCAAAACACCAGATGCTTTCAGATGCTCTCATCACTATAATTATTTTTATAATATTTTATTTGTTTCTAATTATACAAGTAGTACATGCTTATTTTGGATAAATTGGAAAGTACAGAAAAATATAAAGATGAAAACAAAACACATTATTGCAATTCTTAAGATTCTTTTCAGTCACTATACTCTGAATACTAAGTTCATTTGAGATTCTTACATACGTAGGCGCAGTGGCCAAGTACATGGCCTGAAACCTGTAAACATGGTAGCCAGGAAAAATATTTTTTTCCTACTTGTGAATTTACTTTTTACAAATATATATTTATTCATTTCAATTTTTTTATATTTATGAATGTGTATATGTCAAATGTGTGAAAATTATGTCACATTTAGGATTTATATTTAATAAATTACTTTTAATGAAAAGATAAAAGTTGCATTAAGTTAGAATTTTCCTGAGAAATTCTATCATCGTAAATGCTAGAGTCCAGTGATAGGATCTGTTGTTTAAATAAGTGTGAACAATCAGTTTGGACTTTCGTAGTAATTCATTAATAGATTTAGGCTCAGAAAGGCAGACTCTGGATTGTTTCACTACTCACCCTGCCCAATTTATTCCTTATGCCCCAGGAATGACTAAGATGGCCAAGATGATTGACGAGAGGCAGCAGGAACTAACTCACCAGGAGCACCGAGTGATGCTGGTGAACTCAATGAACACCGTGAAAGAGTTGCTGCCAGTTCTCATTTCAGGTATTTTCTGCCTGTACTTTATCTTAGAGAAAAAAAAAAATGTTAACATATTCTAAACTCTGATGTTCATTTTCTTTTGTTGCATGGTTGCATGTCCTTCAGCCTGGGTAAAAATGAGACCTGATGGATTGAGTATTACCTGATGACTGCAGCTGATTGGCTAAGAACCAGTATTCATTTTCTCTAATGCTCTCCTCCTGCTCTTTGTTTGAAACTGCCCTTCTGTTGCCTAGTTCTGTTCTTGTTAAATTCTAATAGGTTCTTTTTCCAGGAGGTGGAATCTCCTCTAGGATCAGTAATCTGGGATGTATGAATTTTGACACCTTTATTTGTGTTATAAAAAAACAATTAGGAGCTAGAATGGATATTATGGAGTACTGTATGATAAAGAAGTGAACCCAGAATGCTTTTCAGTGTTGTGTTAACACAGTTTTTCCTAAAATATATTTAACTGTTCTCTACATTGTAGAGCTGATGGCCTACACCAACTGGGATCACTTTCCCATTGAAAAGAGTCCAGAAATACAAACATCGTGGCTACTCTCTCAACAAGCAAAAGGGAGTTATGCTTATTGAGTGTCTAGTATGTACAGACACCTCATGGTTTATGTAGTTATCTTAGTCAAGTTGTGGTTTGACTGTTTAACTCTCAGAAGGCAGCTTTATTTTCAGAATCTTTTTTTTTTAAAAGATTTTATTTTTCCTTTTTCTCCCCAAAGTCCCCTGGTACATAAGTTGTGTATTTTTAGTTGTGGGTCCTTCTAGTTGTGGCATGTGGGATGCTGCCTCAGCCTGGCTTGATGAGCGGAGCCATGTCCACGCCCAGAATTCGAACTGGCGAAACCCTGGGCCGCCAAAGCGGAGCATGTGAACTTAACCACTCGGCCACGGGGCTGGCTCCTATTTTCAGAATCTTATGAGGCATGTCACTGTGACCCCCAACAACTGCCTTCCTGCTTTGGCATTTCAGGTAGTAACTAAAAAAGGAGATATGTGAATGTAAGAGTTCAGAAAGCCCTTACGTGAACTAGAAAACAAAAATTTGATAATAGAGTCTTATAATCTCTCGGAAACAGTGAGGCCAACTGATCCATGTGGCAGAAAGATTGTTGGGAAGAGGATTTCTTCCTACTCTAGGTAACTCGATGAAGTGTTGATTAATCTTTATTTTTATAACTTTAATTATTTCATGGAAAGATACTCTCTCCAGTGTTTCATATTACTATTATTTTCTTATTCCTCTCTTTTGGGGGTTAGAAAGTCCCTGCTACATGTTGAGAGAAATCCTGCAAGATAAACACTTTGGGAATCTCTCATCGAGATTGGGGGCAGCAGGATACTCCACTGATGGTTTTACTGACTGTTTTTATCTTGTCCCATTAGGCTTGTGTTAGAGGGGGCCAGTGTTAGGGCTGGGATGATAACTGATTTAGGACATTGGATATTTTGTGATTGTAGGTCATCAGTACATGCACGTTAAATTAGTTCTGTGATCATGCTTGGTGATGTTTTGTACGTTGAGTTTTCTTTACAATGACAGTTGCTGATGTAGGAACTTTATTGGCAGATTTGCAGTGTTTGTTTTTATATTCTTTTTAAGACCTTAGAAGCCCAAAACATGTGTTCAAAGTGTAGAACATTTTGTGTGATATTGTTATACAACAGGATTAAATTCTAAGCTTATTTTTTGATCTTTTATTTTTATAGCTATGAAGATTTTTGTAACAACTAAAAACTCAAAAAACCAAGGAATAGAGGAAGCTTTGAAGAATCGCAATTTTACTGTAGAAAAGATGAGTGCTGAAATTAATGAGATCATTCGTGTATTACAACTCACTTCTTGGGATGAAGATGCCTGGGCCAGCAAGGTAAGTGTTATTGGAGGAGAACTAAGCAAAATCCCAAATTCTCCCCTCCTGGGGGTTTGATTGTCGTATATAGTCATGTGTTGCTTAATGATGGGGATATGTTTTGAAAAATGCATTGTTAAGTGATTTCATTGTTGTATGAACATCACAGAGTATATTTATACAGACCTAGCTGGTATAGCCTACTATACACCTAGACTATCTGGTACTAATCTTATGGACCACCATTGTATATGTGGTTCATTGTTGACCAAAATACTGTTATGCAGTACATGACTGTATTTTATCTTGTAATTGTGTGTAGAATAAGACTGTTCAGACATTATGAAAGTAATTTCTTCACTTTTGTTTCATGGGTTACTTGCTACTTTTTCAAATTTCCTTTGCTACAAGGTAAAAAAAAGAAATAGTTATGTGGGATGAATGTTGGTTAAAGGCTGAGATGTGTAGCTTTGCCTTCATGCTAGAGTCTCATGGACTGGGCTGGTGGAGGAATTCTGGTGTGATGTATACTCCTGTGGGTGGGAGCCCTACCTTTTTCATGGGTGGTTGTTACTAGGTGACTAAGTAAAATACAGAATATGCCTGTGACTAAATTTTATGGAAAACTTTTCCATAACCAGCCTTTGACCCAGAGAAATCTACAGAGGGAAACTGTTGGCATTTCTAGGTGTGTCCCTTCGTCATTGAGTTTTCCCTAAGGAGAGCTTAATTAAAATATTAGTTTTCACATTTGTCAGTTAGTTTGAGGGGATCCCTTTACCCTTTTCTAGAATTTCTTCTTGGACTCCAAAAGAGTTGATGGGTTCCTTCTAGAGCCCAGCAGCTGTGGTTTTGTGTTGCTGCTGTTCTGGTCTGCTTCTCCCTGTCTAGTGACTATCTCGGGGAACAGAGACACTTGGGTTTACACTTTCTGTGTAGGAGCCCAAGATACAGGTGGTGGGGCGAACACACTGTCTCCAGGATCCAGCTTCCCCATGTGTGACCCAAATGTTGTCTCTAAGGCTACCCAGCAGGCTGGTAGCAGACTAAAGAGGGGATTTTTGTAGTGTGACTTCCACTGGGTGCTGGTAGGGCTATGTTTGTCCTCCAGGATACTTGTAAGGTAAGATCAAAGCTGGGGCCTAGGGGCTGGCCCCGTGGCCGAGTGGTTAAGTTCGGGTGCTCTGCTGCAGGCTGCCCAGTGTTTCGTTGGTTCGAATCCTGGGCGCGGACATGGCACTGCTCATCAAACCATGCTGAGGCAGCGTCCCACATGCCACAACTAGAAGGACCCACAACGAAGAGTATACAACTATGTACCGGGGGGCTTTGGGGAGAAAAAGGAAAAATAAATATATAAATAAAATCTTTTAAAAAAAAAGCTGGGGCCTAAAATCACCAGCCCTCTCTCTTGTTGCCCAGAAAGCGCATCTAAATATGCAGAAGAAATTAGTCAGCTTATTTTAACTATGGATTTGTTTACAGAGACACGAAGTTCTTGAACAAGTTCTAAGACTGTATTTTAAATCTATATGGTAAAATCATTTTAAGTCTTTGATATTTTACTTAATTTTGCTTTTGCATATTTAACAACTTTCACTTCCCTGTTATGACTTCTTTATGCATCTTTTTTTGTTTTCTTGTTTGTTTTATTCTTTTTCTCACGTTTAGAAGGTAAGCTTTTTCTTGCCCTCTAGTTTCTTTTTCGCTTAAATAGAGAAAAAGCATGTCTGTGAGGTTTTCTTGTGCTGTGTGCTGTGCCTATTCTGTGTGCCGGTGTGTAACACTGTGCTCGAATATGTGTCAGAATATCACTTAATATGGGACGTGGGGCTGTGCTGCGCAGACCGACTCTGGCTCATATTGAGCTGTTTCTTTGGGGAAAGCAAAAGGAAAGACATTATTATGGGATATCAGGCTTTCTCTATTTGGTGGGTACTTTTATCTCTTTGACAGGCTCCTGAGAACTGTTCTCGCCTGGTCATTCTCACTGACTTCATTTGAGGGGCAGGTTTCCCCAGGTAGCTGGTGACTCTTAAGTTACCTGTGGACTCTCTCTTAGGAAAGGAAACTTTCAGCTGATGCTGTCTCTGTATTTGCCTCTCCTACCAGTCTTTTTTGCAGGGTATGGAATTTTGCTTTTGGTGATGTATCATTGAGGTTTTCAGCCATAATCAAAAGGGTAGGCTAGAGAGTTTAGATGGGGCACCTATCCTTCACACTAATCCTAGCCTTCAAAATCAAAAGGAAAAAAGTAAGGTGTATCTAAAGTTTTTCCTGACTTCAATCCATAGCTCACTGCATGTTCTGCTGTCTAAGCTGTGAATCAGCCATAGTTCTTCATGACCTCATGTTCCCCTAACCTGATCTCTTTCCTTATTCTCTCGCCTTTGCTTCTGGCAGAGGAGAAATAGTAAAAAGGAGAAGCAGGCATTGAAGTCTGAGTATTTCTCTGTTTTCGGCAAGGAAAAGTCATACATCATTTAGTAAATTGTTAGTAAGCTTTATTTTGCCCAAGTGCCATTGAGAGCTGCTGCTTTAAAAAAATTAGTCAGTTGAATTTTTCGGGATAAGGATTAGGCACTTGGGGGGATATATAAGGGAAATAGACCTGGTCCCCATGGTGTACAGTCTTGTAGCTGTTTTAGTTTTATGCTGACCTTGAAGGAACCAGACTGCTAGGATGCTGCAAAACAAACTACCAGAATGAAAGAAAGTAAATAAAATTAGTTGTGCTCAAGTACATAATGACATCAGAATGAACAAGAAATGTTTATTTTTTAGCTTTATTTTGCTTTTGTTATACATTTACCTGGTTCAAAAATCAAAATGCTATGAAAAAAATACATGACAATCTCCCTCCCGACTCAATCACCATCCACTCTACCTCCCCTTAGCCTCTAAGAGTAATTGTTTTATTTCTTGGTAGAATATTTAGAAAAAAAATTTTACCTTGACAATGGAAATTGGTAAGTAAGGTTTTGGTTATTTTTCAGTTTAGTAGCATTATGCATCTTTCGTTTCTCAGTTGTAAGCAGTGAATTAATCAGACCATGACTGTCTGTGACCCCTGGGTTCCCATTCTGTTTAATACTACGGTATCTTTTACCTCCTCTGCCCTACCAATAAAGAATTAACCTTGTCTTACCATACTTGTTTCATGCTTCCCCACTGGTGCAGTTTTCTCCTGGAAAGTGGTGGTTCCTCTAGAAAAGTGGGGGAAGAAAGTAAGTGGAAAAAATTCTTGGTAAAAGTGCGTCTTGCCAAATAAGTTAAGATTTTAAAGAGGCAATGCAATAGCTGATTATTTTACCTTTCATACCAACACTCAAATTGCAGATTTACAAATTTAAAAATACTTTGACTTTCAATACTTCATTTCATTTTGAAAGTAAACATTTTCCCCTCCTTAAAGCAATAATCGTCTGACAGTGATCATTAAAAAATAGTTTAGCATTTTTGCTGGGAATACATTATGAAACAAAAGAATTTGTGAATTAAAAACAATTCTAATTCCACCCTTTGTAAATTTAGCAATCTATATTTAATCTTTCTTTTTTGTATTTATGTTACCTGTATCTTGAAACATGCTGAGAATTGAAAGGAAATGAGAAAAATTTAAAAAGCATTTCAATGCT
Organism: Equus asinus; assembly: GCF_041296235.1. Taxonomy (NCBI): domain Eukaryota; kingdom Metazoa; phylum Chordata; class Mammalia; order Perissodactyla; family Equidae; genus Equus; species Equus asinus. Next base: position 62,369,304 of record NC_091791.1, read on the forward strand.
AAGAGTTTCTGAACCCTGCATAGGGCCTCCTGCAGCCGTACCTTGAGTGATTAGATACTATTGTTCAAAGTTAGTTCCTGTGGGTCTCCTCCCACTCTGGGCCTGGGCTGGTGGGCGTAGATGTAGTGACTGACTCAGAAGTCTTGCATAGATTACTCCTCTCTACCAAAGGAGGAAGTATTGGTTAGAACATGCAATCCTGTAATACTTGCCTTTACAGCAGACCATTGGGATTTAAGGGTTGATTTTTATTTCATTTTTGAAAAAATAATGTTGTATGTGAACTTTTTATGAGTCTTCTAGTGTTTTATTTTAGCAGCTAATGCAATGAAAGATTTATCCCTTGGAGTTTGAGTTAAATAGTTAATTTAGGCATTTATGATATTTTATCCCCTCCCCACAAAAAGGAGAAAAGCCCAAAATGTTAAAGGACTTGACATTTCCCTTCTGATCCAAGTGATCTTTTTAGTTGGTACATCTGAAATGCGTTTGTGCACTCACAGGTGGCATAGAATTTTAGAGCAGGGAAGGTATTCTTAGAGATGAGGAACTGAAGCCTGGAAGGGTAACTTGCCTGAAGTCTCAGGCTAGACGACTTGTTCTTCTTGCTTAAATGTAATTTGTAAGGTTTTGTTCTACTGCCCAGTCTATTCTTTCCAGAAACATCCTTGTTTAAAACACTGATTTGTGGGTGGAAATGTGGTCAGGAATGGAATGGAGTGGGAAGAGTGGGGAGGGAGGTGTTTGTGGACAAAGGGAGAGTAGATTAGGCAGTGAGAGAGAGGCGGTTCTTTGTCTCGTATTTAAAATTTTCAAGAGCCTAGGGTTGCAGGACCTTTCTTTTTCTGCTGCAGTTCCTCTTGATTGTCTGTTGGAGGAACTCACTGGTTCTCAGTATTATTCAATGTTCTTTAGGTCTAATTCTATATTAAATTTCAGAGGAAAGCGTGTAGAAAGGAGTTCTTTTAGGTTGTCCTTCTACCTTTTGGTATGTGTGGGAGAGTGCCAAGGCACTGTGGTTTTTTCATTTAAAACCTAGACTCATAAAAGTTTTATAATAAAGGGGACTATAGGGGCCGGCTCCGTGGCCGAGTGGTTAAGTTCACGCGCTCGCTGAGGCGGCCCAGGGTTTGGATCCTGGGCACAGACAGGGCACCACTCGTCAGGCCACGTTGAGGCAGTGTCCCACATCCCACAACTAGAAGGACCGGCAACTAAGATATACAACTGTGTCCGGGGGGGGGTTTGGGGAGATAAAGCAGGAAAAAAAAAATAGATTGGCAACAGTTGTTAGCCCAGGTGCCAATCTTTAAAAAAAAAAAAAAAAGTGGTTAAAAAAAAAGGGGGACTATAGGCGGAGGGGACCAGAAACCTGCCAGCTGTCCCCAAAGCTGCATGACTAGATCTGGTTTCTTTACATTCTTAAAAAACAATAACAACAAACCAGAGAAGAGATTGGTAGAGACTTTTCTCTTTCCCAAATTTGGGATTTTATAGAGAAAAGTACTCAAATGAAGTTGCAGGTTTTTTCTCTTCTATTTCATACCCAGATTGTACTCTGGGTACTTAGACTTACGTGACAAGGTTTAACTAAAAGCTTTGTACATAGTATGGTTGAACACAAGGGTTGTGATTATTTTCACTGTTTATAAATATGTCTCAAAATTGACTTCTAGTCCTAGTTGTTTAGTGAATTTGTTTATATTAGATCCAGTGTTCTTATACTTCTTTTGTTGCTTATGACAGAATTCTGTCAATTCCATAATCAATACTGCCCTTCAAAAGAAATATATATGAGATTCTTAGGAGACCAAAATATTTGTTCCCATAAACATTTTTGTTTTTAATAGATATGACATTAAAATGTATTGTGTTTAAATGATTATTTACAACTTGCTCTGTTCCAGAAAGAATTTAAGGTGGCCCTTTCAGTGACTGCTTTAAATCTCCAAAACTGTCTAAAATTCATGCTATTAAAAACTTGGGTAACTAATTGCAATTCTCAGTTTAAAAATGCAGCTTTATTCCCAATTTACCATTGATTCTTTTTAGGGGAAAATGAGCATCTCTCTTAATTTTAACTTCTTGATGTTGTCACATCTCCCACACAGGAGTAAATTACTCACATCCTGAGAGTCAGATTCTTTCTTTGAAGTGTGGTCGCCATTCACACTTTATTAGGGAGGAAAAAGCAATGATTTTTGAGGATATTGAATAGAGCAAAGCCAGTTTTTCCATTGTGTTTCAAATCATTTTTGGGCAATGGAGAATAAAAGCAGTCATTTAGGTTAGCGAGGGTTATGAATTTTATTTCTAGAGCTGATTTTCTGGGCAGTATTGACCAAAGCCAAAATCGACAAGGCAAAGGTTTGCTGACTATTATAGAAGGTTAGTGGAATCTTTGGCAACTTTCTTTGGTAAAAGAAAAAAATTCCTCAGTTTCATCTAACATAAAATAATGAGGTTTGTTGTCAACAAACCTGAGATCAAATTAGATTCTAGGACTGAACCCCTGTTTCTTCATTTGTAAAATTTAATTACATTTAAATTTGAAGTTCAATGAAGTAATTGAGGGAAAAAACCGACTAAAACAAAACCTAACATGCAGGAAATGCTCAATTAAAGTTAGTTTCCTAACTAGTAGCCTTTAATGCTAGAGTAGACACTTAAGTTTCTGATCTTTGTTTCCCCTTAAATTTAGATTTTTGAAATTAGTAAATATCTATTGTTTCATATAAGTGTGTTAGAAAAATGGTTATTAACAGATTTTAAGTTAAGTATTTTTACATGAATATCATTTCTCTTCATCAGAATGTACACATGCTTCCTAGGTGAGAGATTGTGAATTTTTTTAGTCTGTACCCACACAAAGTCCTATAATTCGTGTTAGATCCTAAAGGCTATCCAACTCTGAGGTTGGGAGTTGCCTGAAACTCTCTCTAAAGAGCTCTTGATTTTGGCTTTGCTATTTTGGATTTAAGCTCAAGTTGACTTTTGAAGGCAGAATTTTCTGTAGAGATAAATGTAGAACAAGATGGAAGAGGAGCAGATATTTAAATTATTAGAGAATCAGAGCACTTAAAAAATGCCACTTGTCTACTTGTGCTAATTACAAATGGATTTTGAAATAGATCCTCCTATGACTCTGCCTTTTAGACTGATATAGCACTACCATAATTCCATATAACTTGATGATAATACTATTTTATTTCCATTTTTTCAGTAATTTAGTTCGCTTCTCTTTAGCTGCTGTGATTGAGATTTGCCATTTAGAGCCTTAGATCGCCACGGTTACAAGAGTAGAACAACCTGTATCTGTTGAGATGCAGAAGAAAGGAATCCAAAGCTGAGAGTCCTATAATTTGAATAGGTACTTTGGAAAAGCTGGGGTCAGGCTGCTGACCTTATATCTAACTATGAGTGCTCCCAGGGCTTATTTGTGCTTAGTGCTGGGTCTCCTTTGAGTTGGAAGTAAGGATGCTCCTGGTTCCCCCCTGTGGAAAACTAGTGGTACAACATATTTAAGAACCCCAGTTTTGCAAGACCGGAAATTGACAAAAGGTAGGGATTTAGGGCATTGCCTAGAATTTCAAAGGTTAACTCTGTGCTTTGATGGATGGACTCTGTAAGAGCCAGTTCCTTAGAGTAAAGGTGAGATAGGCTATCTTTTAAGTTGTTAAATAGAGACTTAAGAAGTGGCCAGTCTGTCAGTTGTGAGGATGGGTACATGGCTATTTGTTATATTGTTCTCTGAATTTTTCTATATTTTTAAAACTTTTATTAAAATATATTTATATTTTTAAAGTGACTAGCCTGTTGTTTCAGCTTCTCATTTATGCTAGCCATTATGAATCCTGAATGTAAACGTTAAATTGAGACCCACTTATTTTATCCTGCCTCTTCTTCCAGGTTAGGGATGGTTACGGGAACTAAGGATGACGCGTGGCAGGGAAGGCCAGAAAAAGACTTCTTTCTTGTATTACATTTAGTGGTTTATTTGTGGAATTAAAACTAAATTGCTAGATTAACATTTTTAATTTTTTCCAACCAGTAATTCCAAGTTTTTCAGATTAATTAAATATAGTGAAACATTATCCAGTATGTGTGTATTTCAAAACAAGATGTAAAAGAACTGTGATTTGTGGCACCACTTGCTAATGAGGCTTCCCTGAAGCTGGGAGGGCTTTGGCAGGGCTAAAGTAGATGAATGTTGACTAGTAGAAAGTCTAATAATGAAGCATGTGACAACAGGGCTTTTTCCTGCTGAAGACGTTAAACATCTTTTGGCTTGAGCAATTTTACCAATTTTCACAGTTTGGCAATAGGGAGACCAGGAAAGAGAATAGAATTAACTGAAGATTTGCATGCAAGACGCTGCATTTTGACAGAAATAGGCGTTATGGTGTGATGAGAATATTTTTTAAGGCTGTTGTAGGACTACCTTAGCTATTGTATGTTGTAACTTCTTCTCTGTCTTACTTTGTATCATAGTATCTCAATTTTTGCAAAGAAAATAATCGTGGTATTTCTCTTCAAAAGGACACTGAAGCCATGAAGAGAGCATTGGCCTCCATAGACTCCAAACTGAACCAGGCCAAAGGTTGGCTCCGTGACCCCAGTGCCTCCCCAGGTAACCCTCTGCTTCTACTTTTCTGTAGATACAATAAAAAGCTAAAAACCAGGCAAACAAAAGAAATAAAGAAAGAAGTCTTTCCATAATCTCATAATCCTGAGATAACTAGTACACTATTTAGGGACATACTCCATTCTCTGATAGTTTTGACTAATTGAAGCATTACTAGTTTTAAAAGAATGAAGAGTATAGAATAATCACCCCTATTCATGGAGGAATAAACCAAGCTGAACTGGGCATTCTTTGCCGAATTATTGGTTCACCCCTTCCCTGACTCAGAAAGGTAATTATTTTGAATAAAAACTCTTCTCTTCTCATTCCCATTGGGCAGATTTCCATTTATGTCAATAAAGTAATTAAGCAGATTAAATGATGATGCCAATAAGAATTGGAAAGTAAAGTTGACTTATATAAACAGATAAGACCCAAATAGGTTATTAAGCTAGGCTTTATGGATTTTCTAATCTAATATTTATTCAGTTTTAGATTAATATTTGAATGAAGAGCCTATTGGAGGGAGGTTTGTAGGTGCTAAGTACTATGAAACTGTTAGGGCCTATTTTCGTCATCCATAGTCTTACCACAAGCTGCTTACTATCTCCAGATGGATATGGTTCCACGTATATCTTTTTTAGCAGTATCTGTGGTTGAAACCTCACCCTGTGGTTGTAAGGGCACTGCTTGGCTGTTAGCTATCAGATGTATTGCCTTCTATTCACTTGTCTTATTGTTTAAAATCATCTGTTCCTTCATGAATGAAATGACTTGTAAAGCATCCTCTCTAAATAATTAATGTATCAACAATGTAGATATTGAATATCTTTTTATTTTAGGGGATGCTGGTGAGCAAGCCATCAGGCAGATCTTAGATGAAGCTGGAAAAGTTGGCGAACTCTGTGCAGGCAAAGAACGCAGGGAGATCTTGGGAACCTGCAAAATGCTAGGACAGATGACTGACCAAGTGGCTGACCTCCGAGCCAGGTAAAGTTCCTCTGCTCTTAGCAGAGCAGTAGTGGGTAACAGATAGGATCTCCCGCCTGATAGAATGATTCAGAAAGCAGGTTTCTAGTTCTCTTTGTCTAATAGATAACATAGATATTATAATCTACTAATTTTTTTGAAATTGAAGTGAATTTTCTCTTTGCTGAACTTTTAAAATATGCAGATGCCTTGTAATAAAGTTGAAGTTGAAATAGAAATCTGGTTTTTTAATTTCTAGCCATTGGCTTATGAAAAATAAGGGGCAGGGAGTAGATATCTTTTATGAAGGATGGGTAGAAAGAAACAGAAAGAATAAAGACATTGGAATGATTTCATATCACTTTTAAAATCAGTTAAATAGATTATCCTCTAAGTTGGTCATTTCTGGGCTCTTTTGAGTTTCTATTTCATCACTGTTCATTTGATTGTATAATTCTTTTACCTATCTTTTACTCACCTTAGGTCTTGGCTTTTAGAATTTTTTCCTCCATAAACTAAATATATGTAGTCGGCTATTAAGAAAACTTAGTATATGGCTGGCCTGGTGGCGTAGTGGTTAAGTTTGTGCACTCTGCTTTGGTGGCCTGCGGTTCACAGTTTCAGATCCCAGACACGGACCTATACACCACTCATTGAGCCAAGGTATGGAGTCCCACATAGAAAATAGAGGAAGATTGGCACAGATGTTAGCTCAGGGACAATCTTCCTCAAGAAAAAAGAGGAAGATTGGCAATAGATGTTAGCTCAGGGCCAATATTCCTCACCAAAAAAAAAGAAAGAAAGAAAGAAAACTGAGTGTAATACAGGTTTGTTTGGAACTCATATATACAGTTAATGCAGTTCTAAAAGATCTTGAATTTTAGGAATTTTATAATATGGGCATTGAGAAAAATTGAAGTATGGTGAAACACTAGTGTAGATGAAGTTTAATTTTGCTTCAAGAATGTCATGAAACATCTTGAGGTAATTGGAATATACAGGGTCTCCATACAAATTACGGCCTCAGAAATGGCCTCCTCGACATGTTGCATACCATTATACCTGGTCTCAAATGTATTAACATAATAGACTTAAGAATACAGTTCTTAAAGCAGTGGTTCTTAACATTTTTTGGACCAAGATCATTTTAATAATCTGATGAAAGCCATTAATATCTACCTAAAAAGTTGCATATAAACATGCCCCTATAATATTATGTATAATTTCCAGAGGTCCATGGGTTCACTGTAGCCCTGGAAGCTCCATGGGCTTCAGGTTTAAGAGTCTCTCTCTTGAAGGAAAGAAGGAACAGCATAAATAAGTGGATTTCATTGAGCTCACTGAGCCTTTTTCTCCTACTGTGAAGCAGTCTCCCCTGTCATGAGCATGACAGAACTTTACAGAAAGGACAAAAGGAAGTTCTGTTCCCATTTGGAGAAATGCCAATGCAGTTTGACAAGATTCTTGGCTCTTCTAATTTCTCGCTGCTGGCTCTTTTGTCTGCAGCCTTTTCCCAGTGTGGTAGACAGTTTTCACTTGGAATTCTCAAATACGCAATTGTATGTATTTAGAGAAAGATGAATTTGAGCAGAGAATGAAGTAGTTGTTGTATGGGATCGACCATCTGTCTGTAAAGAGAAAAGTCTAGAAGAGTGAGGAGCAGCTATGGACCTGCTTCACGCTGGAGCCTGCAACATCCTTTCATGATGAAAGGTTGGAAAGCTGTCTCCCTGTTACCTGTTCTTAACTATGCCTAGTTATTTAACATTTTTGTAGTTGAAACTCAGTAACAATTTTGTCATTGATACTCTTCTATTTGGTCACCTAGAGTTTCTAGATTATAAGTGTATATTTCTACCACCATGGGACTGTACACTTTTTATTTTGAATGAAAAATTATGTAGCCCATAAGTGTTTTTACTTTTGCACAGTTGGACTCTTGTACCAAAAGGGTTCCTCATCATGAATTATTAGATTTGAAGGAAAAAAGCAAATTAAATCATAAAAAGAATATTTCCTAAAAGTATTCCACTTTTCTGCCATGTAAAAGGGAGGTGTCAAAGGACAAATAAAAGGTATATATACCTGGCAATAAATATTATTGATTTATTATCTCAAGTATCGGTATAGATGAAAAATAGAGATAAATTTAAAAAGAGGATAGCTAAATGAATGACAGACATCCGTACTATTAGTAAGGGAAGCAGAGATGTTTTGGAGTTCATTCTAAAGTTCAGGTTAAGATGATCAGCCATGCCATTCTACCAAATGATAAAGCTGCCACCGCTATCATTGAATTTACCGGGCTGGGTGGATTAAAAAATCTGAACTTATATAAAGATGGCAAATTTTACTTTGTTTATGACGTGGAAAGTCTCTTACAAAGGGAAAATAAGTTTCTGCTAACTGATCATTTTTTGTAGTAGTAGCATACCATTTCTGAGAGAGGAAAATAGTGAAATTAATTCTTTAGGAACTTACTGGGAAACAATGGTTTCTTGTCACCATGTGCTTTTTTTCCTCAGTACTAACTGGTTTTGATATTTACAGATTGCCTAGGAGTGGAAGGTAGACATTTAAGATTATCATTAGGTTATATCATTATAATAATAATGATGATAATTCAATCATAATAATAGTTGTATATGTGTATTGTTTTATTGCCAAAGTGTTTTCAATTATATCTTTTTGCTTGAAGCCACTCTGTTTGGTAAGCAGAGCAAGTATTCTTACCTTCCCAACCCTCATTTTATAATTTAGAAAACTGAAGCCCAGGGACGTTGAACACTGTAAAGAAGGTTCCACAGGTATCAGGAGTTAGGATTTGAACACAGATCTGCTTGGTCGCAGTGTGGTGTGCTTTCAGTAACACTGTGCATGCTGCCTCCTGAAACATTTTCAATGTATAGTTGCCAGTAAATAATCTAGTGGGCTGTTTATTTCTAAAGCATACTTTACTATGGTAACAAAATCCTCCATGGCAATAAGATCACAAGCACATTTTCCCTGCTGAAGTTTAGGTTTGATTATGTAATCAACACCAAGAGGAGAATCATTATTATCAAAATTTGCAGGCCTGGTATTTAAAGTGGTTATGCAGTTCCATGAAGATAATGTGTATTTTTAATAGCAAAGGAGAAAGTAGACAGTTTGGGTCTTTTGCTTTGCTTATCTCTGTGTTTTCTTGTGCTATCCCAGATTTACTAGAGAAAAGGAAAAACACAAGCATGTTAACAAAAATGACATATATTGTGCTTTTAGTAATATTTTGCTATTAAGTATTTGAGAGAGTACAATGACAGCATCTGTCTGTTTTGAGTAGAGGACAAGGCGCCTCACCAGTGGCCATGCAGAAAGCCCAGCAGGTGTCTCAAGGTCTAGATGTGCTCACAGCGAAAGTGGAAAATGCAGCCCGCAAGCTGGAAGCCATGACCAACTCAAAGCAGAGCATTGCGAAGAAGATCGATGCTGCTCAGGTAGTAATGATGATTTTCAGGAGAGGTGGGAAATAAAAGAGAAAGAGAAATGTTCCATAAATATCCTGTATCTCTCTGTCTCCCTAATTTACTGTGGGTGGATAATGGGTGTTTCTAAGTGATGACTAATTCCCAGCAGTTACCAATGTAAACACCTCCTCGCCACCACAGGTTTAGACTAATGTTTATCTGTATTTTGAGATAGAGATCTTAATTTTGAATACTTCAATTAGTTAAAAGTAAGTACTCTGAGTACCAAGAGAGTTCTAGTTCCTGATGTACCTTACAGTATATTAAAACTGTTCTAGGGGCTGGCCCTGTGGCCAAGAGGTTAAGTTTGCGTGCTCTGCTTCGGTGGCCCAGGGTTTCGTTAGTTCAGATCCTGGCCATGGACAGCGCACTGCTCGTCAGGCCACGCTGAGGCGGCGTCCCACATGCCACAACTAGAAGGATCCACAACTAAAGTATACAACTATGTACTGGGGGGACTTGGGGAGAAAAAGCAGGAAATAAATAAATAAATAAAAGAATAAAATTGTTCTTCATCTCAGAATTCACAACTATATTTGGTCATAGCAATGTTAAAGGGTTAAAGTTTTCTGATACTACTGTAAAATAATTTTCAAGTATTTCGCAAAGAAACGTGTTTGAGAAACTGAAGAATTAATAAGATGTGATTAATTCAAAGATAAGATAAAGCTTGTGAAGATATATTATTTTAATGGGGAAGAAAAAAATCATTTTTAAAAAGATGAGGAATTGATTTGATTTTACCTGAGCTAAGAACCTATGTAAAATAATAAGGATCAGCATTATAGAAACAATTACTGCTGTGCCTTGTGATTACTTTCAAAATATTTCTGATGGTCTTGGTAAGTTTAATAAAATGTGGTTTGTGAGTAGATCAGAGTGTGCTTATTTTCCATTTCTATGTGTGTAGAATTGGCTTGCAGATCCAAATGGTGGACCAGAAGGAGAAGAACAGATTCGAGGGGCTTTGGCTGAAGCTCGGAAAATAGCAGAATTATGTGATGATCCTAAAGAGAGGGATGACATTTTACGTTCTCTTGGAGAAATATCTGCTCTGACTTCTAAATTAGCAGATCTACGAAGACAGTATGTATTTGGTTGCCTAAATTGCCCATTAATCTCTCTCTTTTTCCCCTAAGCACATATATAATTGAACTCTGTAGGTTACGTGCACATATGATGCTCTTCACACCGTATTCTCATCAATTCTATGTGACATGGCTTGGTCAGATATTACTGTTTTATCCCTGACATAACTAAAGTTTAATAATTTATTGCTGGTCACATAGTTTTAAATTAATAAATTTAGGATGCTAAGATCTCCTTTTATGAGATCTATTTTTTAAATTTCTGAGCCGGCACTTTTCCTGTTACGTAATGTTTGTGACATATCTGTATCCCAGGCATATGAGGAAAATAATTTTTGTGGCTAGCTGTGAAAAGATTCGTGTGTGTGTGTGGTGTGGGGGGTGTGATTGGAGGGAGGCATGAGAAAATACTTTCTTCCTTCCCTAGCAGTGTTATTTCCTAAGGAGTAATTAGAAAAGATCCTTAAATATGACGTCCTCACCACAGCTTCTTCTCTTAAAGGCTTTCATGGCACTACTTTGACTATATAGAAAAGAGGTGTTACTTTCTTCCTTTGATAGATACTTTTCTCTCTTTAGAAAAGAAAACCTATAGCACATGCTAAATGAACATTAAGAAAGGGTACGATGTCAAAAGTAAAAGTTGCTTCTTTCCCACATTAGCCTTCTAGCCACTTCTGCACAGATAACCATAGTCAAGTATTTTGTGAGATTTGGGTTTTCATTTCACTTTCATGTTTCATTTCCTGTTCTTCCATGAGAGAGTGCCTCACGTTTTTCCAAAGAGGTACTTCAGAGTTCTTTCAAGTCTTATATTGATTAAGAGGGCAATGTTTGCTAAGAAAGCAAATTCCTGCCTAGGATCGTGAAATAGGAAATCAGTAGGAGCAGAGTAGGCATACTTTAGGCAAGAGGTTGTGGTGATAGAGACCACCGTAGGTTATAGCTCAAATTTGATTGTATATCAAGCACAGTCATTTGGGGATCACTGTTTTATTTATTTATTTATTTTAAGATTTTATTTATTTCCTTTTTCTCCCCAAAGCCCCCCCATACCTAGTTGTATATTCTTGGTTGTGGGTCCTTCTAGTTGTGGCATGTGGGACGGTGCCTCAGAATGGCCTGACGAGCGGTGCCATGTCGGTGCCCAGGATCCAAACTGCCGCAGCGGAGTGCGCAAACTTAACCACTCGGCCACAGGGCCGGCCCAAGGGGATCACTGTTTTATACCCCAAATCTTGAATTATTTAGGTGGGGAAATGTATAATTTGACAGTTGTAAAATAGAATGTCAACACAGTTAGGTCTATGTTCATTAATATTAGCCCATTAATATAGTCTATTTACATTCTTATTAGATTTAAAAATACTCAGAGGAGGAAACTATGTTCTCAGGACCCTAACACAAGTCCATATACATCGCAGGCACTCATTAATGTTTCTTAATGATGAAGAGAGAATTACTGGTAATGGTGAGAACAGCAGACCTTCATGTGTGGTCACATGCCATCATTACTTATTGTTATAACATGTCCATATATATAACCTTCTGGCAGCAGGAGTAGCCAGGATCAGAACCATGGTAAATACCTTCTTTGTCCTTTATGGTAGAGAAAGTATAGAAATTTAGAATCAAAAAGGAGCTCTTAAGAGAGTATTTAAATTAGTCCTTCTGGCAGGTAGGTTAATATTTTCCTTTTTATAGGTGAGATAGGTAAGATTAGCCTGAAGTTTACTTTTCTATGACCAAGTGAACTTGAGATATAAAATGTGTCAGACCAGGCAAGGGAAACAAAAGAAAAAATAAACAAATGGGACTACATCAAACTAAAAAGTTCCTGCACAGCAAAGGAAACCATCAACAAAACGAAAAGACAACCTAACAATTGGGAGAAGATGTTTGCAAAGCATATATTGGATAAGGGGTTAATATCCAAAATATACAAAGAACTCATGTGTCTCAACAAAAAAAACCAATAACCCATTTGAAAAATGGGCAAAAGATCTGAATAGAGATTTCTCCAAAGAAGATATACAGATGGCCAACAGGTACATGAAAACATGTTCAACATCATTAACTATCAGGGAAATGCAAATCAAAACTACAATGAGATATCACCTCACTCCGGTCAGAATGGCTATAATTAACAAGACAAATGACAGGTGTTGGAGAGGATGTGGGGAGGAGGGAACCGTAGTACACTGCTGGTGGGAGTGCAAACTGATGCCGCCACTATGGAAAACGGTATGGAGTTTCCTCAGAAAATTAAGAATAGATCTACCATATGATCCAGCTATTCCACTGCTGGGTATTTATCCAAAGAACTTGAAAACACACATGCATAAAGATACTTGCACCCCTATGTTCTTCACAGCATTATTCACAATAGCCAAGACTTGGAAGCAACCTAGGTGCCCATGAAGGGACGAATGGATAAAGAAGATGTGATATATATATACACAATGGAATACTACTCAGCCATAAGAAAGGATGAAATCCGGCCATTTGTGACAACATGGATGGACCTTGAGGGTATTATGCTAAAATGAAATAAGTCAGAGGGAGAAAGTCAAATACCATATGATCTCACTCATAAGTTGAAGATAAAAACAACAACAAACAAACACATAGCAACAGAGATTGGATTGATGGTTACCAGAGGGGAAGGGCGGAGAGGAAGGGAAAAGGGATGATTAGGCACATATGTGGTGATGGATTATAATTAGTTTTCGGGTAGTGAACATGATGTAATCTACACAGAATTTGAAATATATTATGATGTATATCAGAAAGTTATATAATGTTATAGTCCAATGTTACTGCTATAAAAACAAAAATTAAAATTAAAAAAACCCCAAACCCAAAAAACAATGTGTTAGAATCTTCGTATGTTCATAATGGTTAGAATCTGAAGTCTTTGGAATAAAGTTTTGGGGACAGTTATCTCCCTTTGTGACATAACTGTGATTGTCTTTTTATTTCTGTGTTGATGTTCTTGTTGAGGTTCTTTGGTTGCAAGGAACTAACAAGTAAAAAGTGGAGGTTTATTGAAAATATATAGAGGCATCGAATAGAACCCAATAGCTTAAAGTATGGCCAGATCCTGTGGCAACTAGAAGCGCCTCCTTCCATCTCTTAGTAGCTGTGTGGTGTGCTTTGTTTGTTTCACTCTGTGTGTTGACTTTATTTATTTGGGTTCTTCATCTAGCTTTGACCTACCATGTTTCAGGCTTAATATGACTTTCCAGCTCCAGATCTCACCACTGGTTGACTATGCAATGTTTTATTTATTTATAATTTATACTTCATATTATTTTATATATATATTTTATATATATATTATATATTTATGTATATATAATTTATATTATTAATTGCTTATTTAAGGGCCAAATAGATAAACCTATTTCCTTTCAAACTAAGTTAATAATAATCATTAGCAGTTTGTCACCTTATTAGCATTGGTGTTAGCAAATAAGTCATCTCAATGTAAATAGTGTCTATATGTGACAGGATGGCTGTCTTTTCCTCTGCAGGGGGAAAGGAGATTCCCCAGAGGCCCGAGCATTGGCCAAACAGGTGGCCACGGCCCTGCAGAACTTGCAGACCAAAACCAACAGGGCTGTGGCCAACAGCAGACCTGCCAAAGCAGCTGTCCACCTTGAGGGCAAGATTGAGCAAGCACAGCGGTGGATAGATAATCCCACAGTGGATGACCGGGGAGTTGGTAAGGTCGTCAGTGCAGTCAACCTTCATTAAACTGGTCTCAGTGAAAATAAGTAAGTTGTTGATAGAGATCCTATATCATCTATAATTAGGCACAGAAGGATTTTCTTCAGCTACTAGTGAGTAAGTCATTCTGTAATATGACTTCATTTCCAAAGGCAGCCAATAAGATTCCTGTGATTTAATTAAGAAGTATTAGCAAATAAATGATTTTGCTGTGGGCAAATAGAAAAGTCCTCAGGTTGGAACTGAAACTTTGAACTAATTATTTCCAGTCTATGTATATGCCTATTCTATAGTATTTCTTTTATTATAGTCCTTAGAAAGTTCCCAGGTAAACATAATTTTTAGAAAGACACAACTACCAAGGTTACTGTTCAGTTGTGAGAGCTCCTGCATCACAGTCACCTGTATAGTTGATAACCTGAAGTTTTGATTTTTGGGAAATTTTAGGAATGAATCTATAAGAATTTAGGTCATATTATGATAGCAAACCTGCTGAAGCAGAAAGATCTTACTTCATTTGCTGTATTCATTGGATAAAAAGATAATTTTTTAAATTGGTGATTCCCAGTGTTGGGGAATTAAGCTAACATATAATTTACTGGTGGAGGAATAAATTGGTACAAACTTTTTGAATGTTAATTTCATATAATATGTCAAGAGCTTTAAAAATGTTCATACCCGTTGACTCAGCAATTTGACTTATAGGAATTTATTCTAAGAAATAATTAGAGATGTTTCTAAGGAGTTACATACAAGAGTGTATATAAACAGTATAAATGTTTAGTAATAAGCAAATGGCCAAATAATTATGGTTAATATGATAAAATATTACGTAAATTTTAGATAATTATTATTTTTTTCTTTTAAAGATTTTATTTTTTCCTTTTTCTCCCCAAAGCCCCCCGGTACATAGTTGTGTATTCTTCGTTGTGGGTTCCTCTAGTTGTGGCATGTGGGACGCTGCCTCAGCGTGGTCTGACGAGCAGTGCCATGTCCGCGCCCAGGATTCGAACCGACGAAACACTGGGCCGCCTGCAGCGGAGCGCGCGAACTTAACCACTTGGCCATGGGGCCAGCCCCATTAGATAATTATTTTTGAAGAATATTTAATGATGTGGAAAAATGCTTGCATTAAATTAAAAGAAACAAGGAATAAAAGTTAATGTATAGTATAATCCCAATTTTGTATGTGTGTATAGGACTTGCAAGGCATTGAAAAAGACTGGAAGGAAATGTTCAAATGTGCCAATCTCTGGGTGAAAGGACTATGGGTGGTTTATCTACTTTTATTTATACTTTTCTGTATGTCTCACATTTTTTTCTATTGTCAGGGTAAAAAAACCCACGAAGTGTTACTGTTAAAAAAAAAAAAAACTTACCAGAATGGCACTGTAGGTACCTTCTCCAGGTCTTTGTGAGTTTCAGTGTTTTCTTCTTGGTCCAGGTCAGGCTGCCATCCGGGGGCTTGTGGCCGAAGGGCATCGTCTGGCTAATGTCATGATGGGGCCTTATCGCCAAGATCTTCTTGCAAAGTGTGACCGAGTGGACCAGCTGACGGCCCAGCTGGCTGACCTGGCTGCCAGAGGGGAAGGGGAGAGTCCTCAGGCGAGAGCACTTGCATCTCAGCTCCAAGACTCTTTAAAGGTAAAACTCAGGAGTACATATCATTACATTTCTTATGCTTACTGTTATTGAAAAACTAGGGAGGGAGAGAGTTTTTTAAAATATATCATTTCCTGAGTCTAGGGAAAGTGAAAAGAGTGTGACCAAGGATATAAGGAAATCCACAGCTTATTAGGAAAAAGCTCACCAGTGACAGCAACTAAAGTTATATTTCCCATGTTTCACTCAATGAAGAGCTATTTTGAATTTGCTCCATCCACCTATCACCTGTACTTTTTATTTAATCAATATTTTTCTTAAAATGGACTCTTTTTTTAAACTTAAATAAATTTATTTAAAAGAAAACCTTCTAGTAATCCTGAAACCATGAGCTTGGTGACCTAGTTATATTTTTTCTAATATTCTTTATAAGAAACATGTAATTATTAAAATAAAAGCATTTGTCTTTTTAACACCTAAAAACCACCTCAAGTATCACCAGCCAGTAAATGCCACCCACCTTGAGAAACAGTGAGAGGCGATTGAAACTTCTTTTTTTTTGAGGAAGATTAGCCCTGAGCTAACATCTGCTGCCAATCCTCCTCTTTTTGCTGAGGAAGACTGGCCCTGAGCTGACATCCATGCCCATCTTCCTCTACTTTCTATGTGGGACGCCTACCACAGCATGGCTTGCTAAGCAATGCCATGTCCGCACCCAGGATCCAAACTGGTGAAGCCCAGGCCGTTGAAGCGGAACATGCAAACTTAACTGCTGTGCCACCGGGCTGGCCCCGTGACTTCTTTGTATAAATCCAGAAAACAGATTGGACTAAGTGTGATAACTATGAAAAGGATGTTTTTCGGGACTTCTTTAGACCTAGTTAAGAATTGGATACATATATGTTATCAATTTTTCTATAAACTTAACTGAAAAAACATGTATCAAAAAAATTCCCATTCTTGATTTCTTTCCTCCTAATGTAACAAAATGCTTAGAAATTTGGCACTGCACCCACCAAACAATCCTTACAGTTACTGTGGTCATTATCAGGCCCCTCTAGCATTCAGAATGGTGAGGAACTCCATCTCGTTTCAGGGCTTTCTTTGGGCTCAACCCCATGATTCTCAGTATTGTTTATTGGAGGCCACCAAGAAAAGAAGTAAGATTTCTTGATTGGGTGGAACAATTTCTAGGGAAATGTAGGTCTTGTCTTACCTCTCCTATTAGACTCTAATCGCTTAGAGGGCAGGATTCATATCTTACACCTGTTCTGTGCTAGCTTAGTGCTGTGTACATAGTTGATACTCAATAAATATTTATTGAATGAATGAATGTGTCAGTGAAGTGAGAACACTGTCAGATGTGCTTCTGGAATATTTTTGGAAATTTTTATTTGTAAACAATGTTTTTAAGGATCTGAAAGCCCGGATGCAGGAGGCCATGACTCAGGAGGTGTCAGACGTTTTCAGCGATACCACAACTCCCATCAAGCTGTTGGCAGTTGCGTCCACTGCACCCCCTGATGCACCCAATAGGGAAGAGGTGAATATCTGAGGTCTTCCATTTCTTCTGTTTGCTAGCCATACACACATACACATACATTTATTTATTGATTATTTATTTGTAAAGGTAAGATGTGATTACCGTGTACATCAGGGACAATGGTTGGGAAATTGCAGATGAAAGGTAGAAGAGTGGGAGAGGGAAGGCCCTGCTACCTCTTCTCTTAGACACCAAGTGTATCAGTTAGGAATGTCTTTAGGACATGTCTTTAGTTGCAAGCACCTGACTGTCAGAGATTAAAGCAAATAGATTAGATTCTCATCTGATAACAAGAAATATAGAGAAAGATAGCCTTGGTTCAGCAACTTGACACCATGAAAGCTGGCATCTCTGTGATTTTCTTGGTCTTTTCATCATAGCATGAGATGGCTGTTACAACCCTAGGCCTTATGTTCAAGGCAATAAGAAATAAGGGATGGGTGCATTCCAGTCATAACTATCCCTTTTATTAGGGCACTTTATTCTCAACACAGAAGTCAGGGTGATCCTTTGAAATCATTTGATGTTGTTCATCTACTTAAACCATTCCAGTGACTCCTCCCTGACCCAGCATGAAGCCAGACTCCTTACAATAAACAGTGAGGGCAGTGATGTGCTCATAGCCCAACTCTCCAGGAAAAAAAACCCAAAAATCAAAAAGCCTTGATTTGTAATCCTTGTTGATTTCCATAATTTAAATATTCCTATCATGGCTGTTTCAATGTGAAGTCACTGAAAGCAGGGTTGGAAAGAGATGGGCACATTTGGCTTGTGTGAGCTGGGTGAGTTGGTACAAGCGGTGGATTTGGTACACCACTGCGTCTGGTCCCCCGTCTGCTTCTCTTACCTCGTGTGGTATAACTCTTCCCCTTCCTGCTCCTCTGTCTACATTAACCTCCTTGCATTGTATTCCCAGTATTCCTTGATTATGTTTATATGTTCTAACCTTGGGGCCTTTGTACTTATTGTTCTCTCTGATCTTTCCATAGATAACTATATGTATTTACTCACTTTCTTCAGCTTTCTACTAAAATGTCACTTTTGGGTCACCACCTAAGATAGGAACCCCACCTCCACCCCCACTCCCAGGAATTTCCTAATCTCTATATCCTACTTTTCTCCTCAGCATTTATCAACATTTGATGTATTTACCTTGTTTTTTGTTTGTCTGTCTTCCTCACATTATCATGAAAATTCTTTGTGGGCAGGAACTTTGTTTTGTCATTACTTTATTCCTAGTTCTTAGAACAGTGCCTGGCATATGTTGATATGTTGATACTGAATGAATGAAAGTAAAAGCTTTCCCAGAAATCCTCCAGGAGACTTTTGTTTATGTCTCATTGGCTAGAGCTTTGTCACATAGTTACCTAAGATGCAAAAGAGTTTAAGGAAGCAAGTATTTGGTTTTCCAGCCTCTATAGTATTGGGAGCAAAGGAGAAGGGGTTGGGTCAGGCAACCAAGACACTGTAGAACTGTGTTATTCTTGTTTGCTTAATGACCCCCGTTTTGTTTCTCTAGCCTAGATTACTGGGCTGTTCAGCTCCTGGTCCCCTTAGGCTGGGGTGATTTGCTATTTTTCGTTCCAGACTTCTTTGAGTTTCAGACTAGTAGATCCTACCATCTACTGGTAATCTCCACCCAGGTGTTTCATAGCTTACCTTAGCATGCGTTAGCCTCCTTCTTGTCTCTTTCTTGGAAATCTATTTGTGAGTCACTATTGACCGTTTCCTTCCCTTCATCTTCCTACACCAATAAATTAAGGCAAGCTAATTTGATTTCACAAATATTTCTTGAATCATTTCCATTTTCCATTCATGTTGCCACAGCTCTAGTTCTGAACCTTGTCTCTTGCTGCCTGTATGACTGCTCAGCTCTGGCTGCTTTTCTTTGAATCTGTCACTTGGCCACAAATAAAATAAAAATAGAGATCTGACCCAGATATTTTCCTGCTTACACCTTTCAGTGGGCCTTCCCTTTCTTACTGAATAAAGCCCGCGCTCTATGATCTGTTTTCTAATACTCTCTCTATATCTGTTTCCCACAAACCCCTGCCTCTCAGTTCATGCCTCAGCAATATCTAATTGCTTATAGTTTCCTGCATACTCTATCCTTTCTCCCTTCCATGTCTTTGTTCTTTCTGTTTCTCTGCCTAATTACCTTCTTTTTCAGCTAATTCCTGTTTGTTCTTTATCCTGTTATCCTATACTTCCTGGATGGGTTAGGTGCCTTTCCTTTTACTCCCATGCTGTCAGTTCTTAGCTGTGTTATTGCACGTAGCACACTCTATTATAAATATCTGCTTATGGACCTTTTATACCCCACTAGGAGTGAACTCCTTGAGATGCAGAAATTACGTCTTATTCATCTTTGTATCTTCAGCACCTACTCCAGGGTCTGGCACATAATAGGTGATCAGTACATTTTGATTGAGTGACGAGAAAAGCAAGCTAAGCAGACGGTTTAATCAGGGGGAGCAGCAGACATGGGCTGGGATCCAGACGATCAAC
Organism: Equus asinus; assembly: GCF_041296235.1. Taxonomy (NCBI): domain Eukaryota; kingdom Metazoa; phylum Chordata; class Mammalia; order Perissodactyla; family Equidae; genus Equus; species Equus asinus. The sequence goes on from NC_091791.1 coordinate 62,388,876, forward strand.
CAAGGTAGGGAAAAGCCCTGTAGATCCAGAGTGTGGGACACCAGCCAAGGAGAGAAACAAGGACTGAGGCCAGGAGACAGGACAGAGATTTAGGGAGAGATTCTGAGCATTAAATGCACAAACCAGGTAGCTGAATCCAAACCAGAGGCCAGAATAGGGAAGAGACTTGAGTGGGTAAACACAGAACCCTGGCAATGAGATTGGAGCCTGCTGTTGAGCCAGGAGGCCTTTAGAGATCGTCTGCCAGGAGCCAGAACTAGTCTCTAATTGTGGGCAGGTAGACCTTGAGGAGGAGGCAAAGAAGAGGAAGCATTCTGCCAGGCATTTCCTGACATGCTCTGTGTATAGTATAAACCTGAACCAGTGCTGTTTGGTATACTTTGCTATTTTAGGCATCAATTCTAATAATGTTATCCAAACAGATGACAGAGTTTTTGTCAATTCATCTAAGTTAAATCGTCCTTTTCATGGTATGCAACCTTGTATAATATCCTTGTTGAAGGAAAAGTTAACTTTTTAAAAATGTGAGAACTGAATAAATAATTCAGTAGATGGTTTTACATTTGGGGTAGTAAAAGTTAGCCATCCGCACCCTTGTGTCACACCTGAGTGTGAGCACCAGTTATCGTTTTTTCCATGGAGGTCAGGGCAGAGTTTTACAACATTAATGGTAATGGGATATGTGAAAGATGCTGCCCTGAGGAGACTGGAGCTCTGTTTAGGACTCCATGGATATTCTTGGCTTTTAATACACCCAGCCACCTACACTGGAACCTGGAGTGGGTTTGCTTGTCTTTTTGAAACTAGAGGATAAGCCTTTTGGAAATGGGAATTATTTAAGTCTTCACATTTTGTGAAGACTTCACTCCCTATTGCAGACTGCACAGTGCTGTATGTCCTGTTTGCACTTGGTAAGCACTGGTTGCACTGAAATTCAAGGGTGTGTGTGCACGCGTGCACGCAGATGATGCTTATGGCCAAACCTCTGAGGAGATATAGCAAGGGCAACACTTGGTGTTTGATTGTTGTCTTATTGAGGGTTTGATGTCATTTCTAAAGTCTTTGCTTGAGCAGTTGCTGCCTCTGCTTAAAGAAAGACTTTTTGGCTGCTTGAGCCATTTTATTGAAATAAATTTTCTTTATGTCTTTGTTTTTTCCTCAAGGTATTTGATGAGAGAGCAGCTAATTTTGAAAACCATTCAGGAAGGCTTGGTGCCACAGCAGAGAAGGCAGCTGCTGTTGGAACTGCTAATAAATCAACAGTGGAAGGCATTCAGGCGTCAGTGAAGACGGCCCGAGAACTCACACCCCAGGTTGGGTTTTGCTCACTCTTCATCATTTTAATATTCACCATATAGTATTCAGTAAAGAAGGTTAATTATGGAACAGTTTTTGTACATTTTTGAACATTTACATAAAATGTCATGGAAAAAACACTCATATCCATAGTGTCAAAATCATTTTTATATTGTTTGAAGTTTTTTACAATGATTATAGATTAATTTTCAAAGTAGAAAAAACTAGTAAAGCACCTCCCCCCCCCCCACACACACACACAACACACACATAAGGGAAATATTTGGATAATCTTGAGAGGTTAGTTTATTTTGATTTTAGAGCTTATGCCTTTCCCCATATCTCTTTGAGGGAACTTTTAAAAAATTCCATTGTGTCCATAACTTATTTTCTTTTTTCTACTTAATTATATAACCAAGATAGAGCTAGTATACTAGAAGAGTGAGAACAAAAGAAAACAATTTGGACAGGAATTAAAGTTCAGTAAATGATAGGTGTTTCTAAAAATACCAGTTCAACATCGTTTGGTGTGATGTTTGTGCATTTTTAATTCTAATCAAAATATACAAAATGCATTATTTTTTCATTCATGTATTCCGCAGATATATATTGAGTACCTATAATGCATTAGGAACTGTGCTAGGTTTTATAGATCTGTGATACTGGCTTTGGTGAGGACTTGCAGGGAGAGACAGGGAAATAAGCACGTCTCTAATTGTTCAACTTTTGGCCACATGACATATTGATAAGTTAGATTCTCTTGAAAAATCATAGTTTTAAAAAAACTGTATAATATGAACATGTCTAAAGTTTCTTTAGAAACTTCCATAAAACGTGGAACGTAAACGTAAAACATAGGATTTCTATATAAAACTCAGATTCCTAAAAAAAAGGAAACAGAAAACTAGATTTAAAACACCATTTGTACAAAGAGTAAGGACTTTGGAGACAGATCTGGACCTGAATCCTCTGTGACTTTGAGTTTCTTCATCTGTAAAATGGAGATAATTCCTTCCTAATGGATTGTTTTGAGGATTAAGAGGATGCTTGTTCAGCCTGTAACTTACCAAATACTTGATAAATGTTAGTTCCTTCCCCAAGTGCTCTAACTGACTGGGTGGGAGCTCACTTAAATTTTCTGAGCCTTGGTTTTGCATCTGTAGAGAAATTACCTATCCTGTCTCTCTCATAAGGTTGTTGTAAGGATTCAGGAAGATAATGGATGTGAGAGCACTTTGTTAACTGTAGACAGTTATTTGTTATAAATATTCCTATCAATTTTAAGTAATTTTTGGTATCTTTCTTCATGGTGCTTTTTAAAATGGAAGAGTTGACATCAAGGGCTTAAATATATGTCAGTTTTGTGTATGTCCTAAAGTATTAAGTGAACACTCATTTACTTTGTTACTTTATTACCTTCTTAAAATCAGGCTGTGACTGTAAAATGTTTTGTGAGGGCCTATTCTGGGGTGCTGTTTATGAGACCAAACCTAATGTGTTCAGTCTGAAAAGAGACTTGCTGGTTTTTGGCTTTACAGTGCCATCTATAGGTAAAGAAGAGGAATCTTAACTGAAAGTTTGTGTTTGAGTGGGAGGGTGCTCTGGTGTTTAAAGGGTTGTTTTGTCGTTGCCAGGTCGTCTCAGCTGCTCGCATCTTACTTAGGAATCCTGGAAATCAAGCTGCTTATGAACATTTTGAGACCATGAAGAACCAGTGGATTGATAATGTTGAAAAAATGACAGGTAGAGCTGTGTGCAAAGTTCTTATTGTCTCACCTATGAGAAATAAGTTCTGAGAAACTCAAGCTGGACGGATTATGTTACTCAGCTGTAACTGGATAAAGGGATGGTCATGTGCTTGACAGTGTACTTGGCCCTGACTAGGGCTACTGAGCAGCAGCGGTTTCTCATTCGAGCCTTGCAACTTTGTCCGAAGAGAGACTCTTTGAGTCTCTTTTATTTTAATACTGTCCTCCTGCTGTGATGTTTATTGTTACAGCTCCTATCTCCCCTTTGAATAGTGTCTTTGCTCAGTCTGAGCCAGAGTTTGGTTTCAGAGGCTGAGAGGCGGTGTTTGTGGATACACTAAGTGTCCCTGTCATTTTCAGTGGATTCACATTTCAAGGAACTACAATAGCGACCATTTAACACAACTTGTCTCAGAGTTTCCTCCAACTTATCAACTACATAGTTTTTTTAAAAAAGGAGAAACCAACCACCAACAAACCTGTGTCTGTGCAATTGAAGTGGCAGCTCTGAATCACCTTCCTTCTCTATGGAGGGAGGGATAGGAGACGAGGGAAGAAAAGAGGGATGCATGCTCTTCTGCTTCCCTGCAGAACCTGCTGTGACAGAGATCCACAGCAGCCAGAGATGAAAGTGGAGCTCCTGAGGTGTCTGAAGAGAGGTAACAGAAACAAGAAACAGGCTGTTAGGGTTACTGGAATCCTCCGCGTGGCTCATCTTGGGCAATACAAGCTGCCAACAAGCAACAGATGGCTGGGGAGTGAGACAAGAAGGGAGAAAAAATTATTAACAGATAAGGTGGTGATGATGCGGTGAAGGTTTCGGACGTAATTTTTGTTTCCTCCTGATGTCGTTACATTTCTGGTTGTCTGTGGTAGATACGAGAAGACCAGTGACCAAAGTTGGTATAAATGCTCTGAGTCTCTCTGGCCTCCTAGGCTACGTCCGCACTTTTTTTTAACTATGGTATTCACCTGGAAGCTTTTGATTGTGTAAGAAGGGCTTTGAGCTGAATGAGAGAATTCTGGATCTTGTACTTTCACATGAGAAACTTGAGTGGACAACGGGCTTTTGGAATCTCTGTTCTTCTAAAATAGAAAATAAATTCTATTTCTGTTCTCCTGACAGGGCTGGTGGACGAAGCCATTGATACCAAATCTTTGTTGGATGCTTCCGAAGAAGCAATTAAAAAAGATCTGGACAAGTGTAAAGTAGCCATGGCCAATATTCAGCCTCAGATGCTGGTCGCTGGGGCAACCAGCATTGCCCGTCGGGCCAACCGGATCCTGCTGGTGGCTAAGAGGGAGGTGGAGAACTCTGAGGATCCCAAGTTCCGTGAGGCTGTGAAAGCTGCCTCTGATGAGTTGAGCAAAACTATCTCCCCAATGGTAATGGATGCAAAGGCTGTGGCTGGAAACATTTCTGATCCTGGTAAGCAATGCCTGGTGTGGTTCACCTCAGCTGGGAAGTTAACTCAGGAAGTTGACAGGGTGGGGAGAAAATATGCACCCCACGACCACCACATACAAAATCTGGGAGCAAAAACTACAGACACTTAGTTTGAGAATGCTAGATTAATCTTTCTCTGTCCAAAAGATATTGAACAGAATATTTTCTGCATCATTGGCAGGGTTGTAAGTTACTCTGGACCAACTTCTCTGCACTTTCTTAATGTTGTCTGACTAAATAGCTCCGGCCCTGTTTAGTCATTATTTTGGAAATTTCTCAAAAGATATATGATAAACAGTTTACCAACTGTTTAGCTTATGTAACGAGCGTTACTTTTCTTAATATGCTTTTTCTCTGGAAAACATTTTCCACTTCTGTCAAATCTGGAGGGCTTAAGTTGACCTGTCGTCTCCTAGGTGATTATCCTGGTCCTATACCAAAGAATCTAGGTTTTCTTTAGCTGAATTTTGATCGTATTTTCAGTACTACTCAAGATATTACCAATCCTTTGGTTCGAAACATCTGAATGCTTCCTGTTCTGAGCATCCAATGTTTGTAGCCTCGTCTATGAGTGGAGTCCAGTTATTGTGAAAGAGTAGGAAGGAGGGGCTGCCGTATTCATCCCTAGCCCAGGCAGAATCTTTCTAGTATCTTTAATCCACCTTCACTAAGGACAAGCTCAGTTTCCTAACTGGAGTCTCTAATAGCTTGAGTAGATTCCTGAATTCCAGGTGACTGGACAGTAGCAGCAGCTCAACATAGGGGTTAATAAGCTGAATGCCAGGTGAAGCAAAGGGGTAGGGAGAAAGTTGAGAAGTACTCTAGGGACTGTGCCCAATCTGAAACTGACATTGCCCTGTTCTGAGTTGAGGTTTATCTCTTGACTGCTTCATCATGAGAGATGATGAGCACCACCTGAGCCCAAAGTTTTCACACCCAGGAATGTCCTGAATTCTTATTAGTTGTATAGGCAAGAAGGCCCCCTGAGCACTATAGGGCACAGCTGGTTTGTGACACTTCTGACTCTTTGTAGGCCTCAGGGCATCTGCCTTACTCTTACTCATTGCCTGGGATGCTTACTGGAAGCTTCATACCCAGCTTTTGTTAATGGACACCAGTTCTTCTGCTGGACAGACAGTGCTCCAAGGGCACTGACCTGCCCAGCCGAAAGTGAGGGTGTCTTGTGTTTAGGCCTGCAAAAGAGCTTCCTGGACTCAGGATATAGGATCCTGGGAGCTGTTGCCAAGGTCAGAGAAGCCTTCCAACCTCAGGAGCCTGACTTCCCGCCTCCTCCACCAGACCTTGAGCAGCTCCGCGTAAGTAAATTCAGAGAGATGGGGAGAATTGAGCAGCAGGGTGCTGGGACTGTGGCAAGAGAAGAGGTAGACTGTTCTGGAGCCTCAATCACTGTGTGGCTTTGTTTAGCTTTTACTTGAAGCTTAGTTGGAGGTGCAACTTGACTTTCATTCCTAAATCTAGTGGAGTCCCAACCCAGTGCTTATGCATGTGGTATGCTGGGTAGGTGGGGTCTGTGGTGTTGGCCTACTCTGATGGGGAGTGATAGGAGCACTGGAGCTGGCTTTGGTAAGTGTGGATGTGTTGAGTGATGAGTTAGTGGGCAAGTTAGTGAGGAGTGGGAAAATAAACTGCTCAGCTTATTATGTGGTGAGGAGATTCCATGTGTTCCCAGTTGACGATGGCAAAACTGAGGTGGTTAGACTCTTGTGTATATTCTTCTTTCCTTTACTTGATTTTTTTGGTAATAAAAGTAATACAATCCTTTTTTTTTAAAAGAAAAGCTTACTTTTTCCCAACTGTAATTTAAAATCTTTTGATGCCCCCCAAAGTACCATGAATTTATTCTTTCATAGGTAAATGGTTTAGGGGGAGGTTAGCTGGGCAATATCTTGCATATACAAGTCCTAGAATCAGAAATAGTGATTAGGGCCCAGCCCCGTGGCTGAGTGGTTAAGTTCGCATGCTACGCTTCGGCAGCCCAGGGTTTCGCTGGTTCGGATCCTGGGCATGGAAATGGCACTGCTCATCAGGCCATGCTGAGGCGGCATCCCACATGCCGCAACTAGAAGGACCCACAACTAAAATATATAAAACTACGTACTGGGGGGATTTGGGGATAAAAAGCAGAAAAAAACCCCAAAAGATTGGCAACAATTGTTAGCTCAGGTGCCAATCTTTAAAAAAAAAGAAATAATGATTATTTTTAGACATTTACTCTAACTAACAGCACTGGAAATAGCTTGACCTTGGGAATAGTTTATCAAGGCAATGATATGATTTACTCTTCTTGATTTACTTTCTCATATTTAATGTCAGTAAAAGATGTAAGTTTCTAAGTTGGTTGAGGACAAAATTGGATCATTGTGCCCCTAGTTAAGGAATAGTGCTCCTCTAGCTTCCAGTGCTTGATTCTTTCCAGCTGGCCTGTTGGTGGGTGGTTAGGGCCAGGGAGAGGGCTCTTTTGGAGAACAGCTTCTTTTGTGGTCAATAGTCATGACGTTTAGAATCAAGATCTTACAGGCTGTTTTGGCTAGCTACCCCTCATTGACAGAGGGGAACCTAAGGCCCAGGGGAGAAGTTACTTGCCTATGTAGCGGCCCCTCAACAGAGTCAGAACCAGAACTTAGATCTTCTTTGAGAATCCTTGGTCTGGTAGTACTGTGCATGCCACTCTGGGATATGTCCAAAACAGTAGCAGCTAGCTTTTTATCGAGGAAAAAGGAAGAAAGTATGCTTCTGTTGAGATTGAAGCAGGTGGTCTTTGTGCTCAGTTTGGGTGGTCTTATATGGAGTGAATGTGGGTGGCTTTTCTGGGGATGCTTTTTAGAGGAAAGGAAAGAATTCTAGCGGGTAGTAGTTCCTAGGGCTTTACTTACAACCTAGTAATTGTTTCTTAGCTGACAGATGAGCTTGCTCCTCCCAAACCACCTCTGCCTGAGGGAGAGGTCCCTCCCCCCAGACCCCCACCACCGGAGGAGAAGGACGAAGAGTTCCCTGAGCAGAAAGCTGGGGAGGTGATTAATCAGCCAATGATGATGGCTGCCAGGCAACTCCATGATGAAGCTCGCAAATGGTCCAGCAAGGTGAGTGATGAAGCTTTTCCTGTTGAGAAAGGATGAAGAACCATGCTTACAGCCCAGGAAGAAGAATCTATTTGGAAAGTCCTCCTCTCTCTGCTTTGGTTCCTGTTGTTGCCAGTCATGTGATCCTCTTATAGTAGTTTAGTGAGATGTTTCTGGTGCTTGATGGTTTCTCCTTCTGGCAGCAAAAGTGAGAGCTAGGATGCCTGTGGCTTGAGAGTGCCTTTCCTCTGTCCATTAGAGCATCAGCTGCCCTCATGCTGGACGTTTGGTGTCTTTTAGAAATTGCTTTTCTTTCTTAGTATTGCTGAATGTTTTTAGATGCTCTCTTGCTAATTATCAGCACTCCAAACATGACACTGTCTTCTGTGGGCTCTGCTGCAGCTAGATGAAATGTTTGCAAGCAAGTAGATTACTGTGTTAGAAGCCTGTGCTTTGTCCTTTTCTCAGAATCGTCTTACTCCTCAACTCAAGACAGCTCTAGGCTAACTCCAACTAAACAAATCTGAAAGTGTAAATATTAATGTGGTTGGTGAAAATTTGGATGCCACAGCAAGTCATGCCTCATGAATAACTTTTGCTTATTTTCCCCTAAATGAAAAGTGAGTGGTAGCTTTTCCAGATAAGAGCTAAATATTATTACTAACCTTGCAGTGAAATGTAGTTGTAAGTCAGTTCTGAACTGTTTCTAATATGACCCTAGATCTTTATTTCCACCAACTATTTGCCTTTTTTCTTGTCAAACCCTCAGCCATCTCAAACTCTTGTATTGAATGTAGTTCCTTGGGGACTTCCTGCACATGCAACTGATCTTGGGTTTTTTCAGACTGGGAAATTGACCTTTGTTTTTTAACTATTTTTCTGAACCATTAGCTGTGAGCCCAGGTTCTAAGACAGAATGGTGACCTTGCTGGTCAGGTCCAACCTGTGGAATTGTTTATAATCTTCTCTCTCCAACTGGGACATGCACATCCCTAGGACCATTAGCATGCACGTGAGGAGGGGGGTTGGGGTGACAATGAAAATGAAACTTGGTTTTACTCAAAGGTTTTAAAGGAAATTTAAGTTTGATTACAAATAAACCCAGATACATCGTGAAGTAGAATATACATGAATTGTAAAGATAAAATTTAAGAGGCAGACAGCTTCAGCCTACCTATTTACCCTAATCTGCCATTTGTGGCCAGAAATCCTTAGGTCTGACTGTCTCTGGAGGTTTGGAGCATCAGAGGATTGCTGACTATGAGCTGTGTGAAGTCAGGAGCTGCTTGAACCATGTGTGTTTGGGGAGGTGGGTGGAGGTATGTGTTTGTAGTATCTGTCAATCTGTCTGTCTTTGTATACTTTGGGACTCTGAATCCCAGCAGCAGTGAGCTAGCCTCTCCTCCAAGGAATGGGGATGAGTCCCAGTTGAGGCAGAGGTTAGGTGAAAGGATTTCGATGGTACCTGAATCCCTTGTTGACCCTGAATCCTCCAACTTTGTCGTCACCTTTTGGAGACAGTTTTCTGTGCCAGATAAGACTTTTAGGAGTGATAGCAACCGCCAATATAATTCCACACAAACTCCTACTCCTCTTGATTAAAGATGGTTGATATAAAGAACCTGTGTTCACCATTATTCACATAAGTGGTTTTGGCCTCATTGGGGCAATTCCTTTTATTTTCTTTCCTCTCTAGCCTATTTTAGCATTTGATCCCTTTGCCTCTTCCCCTGGCCTTTCAGAATTCCCATCCCTGGTATTAAATTCATTCTCTCCCTGCTTGGATTCTGTTCTCTCATGGGCACCAATTTTGGTCTCTTCTGAGTTCAGCCTTGGTCAGTTGCCAAGTCCATGTGTTATCTATTAAATATGTAAATTGAGTTTGAGGTGAGTGGGAACCCTATTTTGCAACAGGAGAGATTTAGGTTGTACCCAAAGAACAGCTTTCTGAGTTTGTACTAGCAATGGATTCCATATGAGATTGTGGAAGCATTGTCTCTGAACATCTTGAGGGGATAGAGAGCTGGTCTGAGGTGTGGGTTTTCCGTAAGATGGAGGCTGGATCACTTCTCGAGCCCCCTTCCAGCTGGGTGATTGTAGGGTACTTAATAAGTCCTTTTCAGTCACTATCATGTTTGCTGTCCTGCCTCTTTCCTGGTTTGATATATCTGTTGCCTCCAATGTGTTGTTTTTAATTCTGGGACTTTTAACTCCTGAGGGAAATAATAATGTGTGTCTGGCAGCTACAGAGCTGACTCAAGTCACTGCCTGTGTCCAAGAACATGTAGAACAGTGTCCATATGAGCCAGCAGGTGTCACTTTGTTTTGTTCAAAGCAACTTCTGTGGCTGCATTTACTTTTTCCCTCTGGATTCCTTTTAAAAGTAATCAGCTACTACTGTTGGGTTGTTTGGTGTCTCAAAAATGTTCTGTCGTGAGAATTACTCTTGGCAAGTTTAACTTTGGCAGTCAGTGAATAAAAAAGGAAGGAATGCCACTTGCTTTCTTGGTATAAATGTTTCTCTGGAAACCCTTTGCCACTGGAGTGAATCTCTTTCCTTCACTCACTATGAACAGGGTAGGTTGGACTGGTGCTGGAGGCTGAGAATTCCCCCTTTTGTGGAGCTTGGTCATCTGGCTCCTGAAGAATATGCCGTTTTCTTTCCCATCCTAGGCAAGCTTTGGTTACTAAACCAGCTGAAGCTCAGTTTCCCAAGTCCTCCTGCTCTTACTAACACTGTCCCTGTTTCTCATCCTTCCTGCCATCGACAAAGCCGGGTAACCCAGCCGCTGAGGTGGGTCTAAGTGTTGTAGCTGAGGCAGATGCGGCCGATGCTGTTGGGTTCCCTGTCCCCCCTGACATGGAAGACGATTACGAACCTGAGCTGCTGTTAATGCCATCCAATCAGCCGGTCAACCAGCCCATTCTGGCCGCGGCTCAGTCATTGCATCGGGAAGCTACCAAGTGGTCTAGTAAGGTACTGATTAGCACCCCCAGTTGGGGCTGCTCCATATGCATCCGGCCATGTGCAGCCTTGACACATTGCATCACTCATGATCTGTGCGGGTCCTGTGAGTCTGAGCAGGGTGGGCATCTGTCTGTCTGCACCTTGTTGTTAGGACTGGCTTCACAAGTTGATAGGTTTGCTAATACCAGATTAATTGGATTGCATTTATGTTTGGGGGCTAGTGAGAGATGGGGTCACTTTTTGAAAGGATTCCTTTTGTTACTGACCTTGTGGGCACTTTGGGAACTGTAAATCCCTTGGGAAGCCGTGGATGCATCTCTCAATGACTTGCAGGTCAGGAACCATTGTAGACCAGTAAGAAGTCACCTGGCCTGATCATTGAGCTTTGCCTGCCACCCCCGCCCCTGCTGATCTCTCACTGATGGCTCAGGCAGAGTTGATCAGGATGAGAAGCAGCTTCATATGGCAGGGTCTCTGGGGAGGACTGCTTGCTGCCCTGCACTTGGCTGTGTGGCAGATGCTGGCCTTAATGGGAACCCATGGGGAAAGGGGCTTCACTGACTGCTTGTCCAGGTGTTGCAGTGAGAGAGGATGGGAATGGGGAACAGAGAGCACTCAAGGCTGCAGGACAAGCAGTAATAGAGCTTTGGCCTTGGGGACTGAACCAAGGCTAGTTTCGGGTATAGGGGCGGGGTGATCACTTTTTTCCCTTTGAAGGTGGCATGTTCCAAGAAGAAAGGGTTTGAAGAGTGTTGGGTAATAATTAACCCTGGCACTATACTGTCTTCTAACCAAGGTCATGAAGTTCTATAGTGATCCCAGGTCTGTACTGGAAGAGGTGGGCCCAGACGGCCTTGTCTAACACACCCTATTCTCATGACTTCTTCCCATACCTGTGTTCTCTCTGGCTTCAGTTACTGCCTGAGATGTTACACGCCTTCCAGCATAAACGATCAGCCACTTTCTGGTGCCCATGGTGATCTCTCACAGAGTGCCCTGCAGTGGCATGGTTTGTGTATGCCTCACTGCATCATATAGAAATTGAAAAGCATGAGGGGAAAAATGAGGAGGTCCTGGCCTTTCAGGTGGTTTTGAACATGGCAGTTGTTATTTTTGGTTGTTACCAGCCAAAAGATGAACCTTTTAGGATATAAAGTAAATTACTTGTGCAATTCTTTATTATGACCCATGAGGGTTTTATGCCAAATCTAAGATAAACTAAGATAAAATGCCAAATCTAAGATAAACTGCTATTAGTTGGCATGGGGGGTTCCATTTACAGCTTGGCTCATGATTTTATTTTCTTGATATGTCCCCCAGCATCCTCTTAGCTAAAGGTTTCTTTAATTGAAGCCACTTAGCTGAGGGGCTGAAGGGTTGATTCTTGGCCTTTTTAAATGTGAAAAATTAAAATAAGGCAGGCAAGACAAAGAGGCAATAGAGGGAGAGAAGGAGTAGTCTAGGTCAGGAAATATATTTTTTATCACCAAGGCTGATAATAGTTACTTGGGGTTTTAAATTCTAGTTCAGCAGCGGTAGTCCTTGGCTGCTATTTGTAACAAGTGTAAGGATGAAGAGGATGATTTCAGCATCTGGAAAAAAGCCTCCTCTGTATTTTCCCCTCAGGCCAGCTCTACTGCTTTTCCCCTATAGAAAGGAAAATGCCTGTTTAACCAACTTCTTGGCCCCATTTTATTGATATTTTATTGACATGATTAACCTGGAGATGCTGACATGCTTGTTTAGTGCTGTGCCTGGGGCGCACATCTTGTCCTTTCAGATTAAGATCCAGGTCTTCCTTTTTTCAGTCGGGTGATCTCTCTCTCTCTCTCACTCTCACTCACTGAGTGCTGGGGTGAGTGCCCTGGGTCACTCTTCTCTTTGTTTCCCCTGTGCTATCCATATCATTTTATCCTCTTCTCACTCTTCCAGAGGGCTGCTAGAGCAGCAGGCTCTCTCCTCTTCTCTGTGCTTCTACCTCCTTCCCTAACTTGGCCAGAGTGTGGGCTGAGCTCACACTGTATCTTTGCTTCTCTCTAGGGCAATGACATCATTGCAGCAGCCAAGCGCATGGCTCTGTTGATGGCTGAGATGTCTCGGCTGGTAAGAGGGGGCAGTGGTACCAAGCGGGCACTGATTCAATGTGCCAAGGACATCGCCAAGGCCTCAGATGAGGTGACTCGGTTGGCCAAGGAGGTTGCCAAGCAGTGCACAGATAAGCGCATTAGAACCAACCTCTTACAGGTACTCAGGAAAGTGTGTGTGTGTGTGTGTGAATCAGAGTGAGGGTGTGTGGGAGGGAGGAACGCAGAAGAGAGAAAAGTGGGTGAGCAAGGAGGCGGCAGTGCTTCAGAGTGGAAAGAAATAAAAGGGGAAATATGCATGCGTATTGGGGGAAAAACAGATTCAGGAGTTTATTTCCTAATCAAATGAAAGAAATTTTAGTGCTTCCATTTCTGGACACAGGGCATATACTGATCCTAGGGAGAAAAGAAGTGGAATTCTGCTGCTAATTCACTGAGTGCCTTCTGCATGCTAGCCGCTGAGAATACAGAGGTGGATAAGTCTTGCCCTCAAAGAGCTTGTGGGCAAGAAAAATATAGAAACAGGCTAAATTAAATTTTCTTTTTAGGTATGTGAGAGAATCCCCACCATAAGCACCCAGCTGAAAATCCTGTCCACAGTAAAGGCCACCATGCTGGGCCGGACCAACATCAGTGATGAGGAATCTGAGCAGGTATGTGTCTGCTCCTTCTGGTTTCTTGCCAGCAGCTTCTTTGCTAGTTATAGCAATTAATTCAGCTTTGGGGAAATTTAACCTGTTAATTGAGCATTCAGTATGTGGGATGCAGTCTTCAACCCTCTCAGAAGGGCATCTGTGTTGGAGAGATGCATCAGAAATTTGGAAGGGGAAGTAAGGCTCTTGTGTAACTTTTGTTATTTTACAGATGGGAAATTGAGGCCTAGGGAGGTTAAGTGTTGGAATCAGTAGCAGTTAGGACTCTTCTCAGTTCTTTTCCTCCCTGGATTAGGTTTGGCCCTCTTGAGGCCTTCAGTGCCTGTTTACTCCCGCCCACTATATCTTTTTGGCTGGAGAGAATTTCTCCTTCCTAGCTCTCTGGGTAAGTACCTGAGGGAGGATGAATAGTGTAGGCTTCTCAGGGGCCTGTGCTGAGGCTGAAATGACAGCTCAAAGGAGGTGCTTCTCTTTCGGTTTCTTTGACAGAGATTGAAGTAAGGATGGTGGGAGGGTTCTCTTAAGCAATGCTTCTTATATGTAGTTTGGCAACCACTTCTTGGAGTTTGTCCTCCTTCCTTGCCTCCTGGAAATGTGGCCCAGGTCTTTCAGAAAGCCCTCATTTGAGCACCTCTTCCTCTCCCTCTCCTTATCTCCTCTCTAGAAGGCTCTGCTGCGAGCCAGACTCCCAATTTCTTCCTATGGCAGGTAGCACATCTTTGGCTGAACTGCCCAGACAAGGCTTATCATACATGGTCTATGTATGTGCACTGTATTAGCCACTATATAAGGAATTTAAAAAAATAGACATAATCCCTCCCTTTGAGGAACTCAAATAGTTTGAAAAACCATCTCTGATCTCTAGGCCAGGTGACAGAGGCTAAGGGCACTTTAGAGATAAGGCGGCTACTCTTTTTGGTGCCAGTAATGCTCCTTTCACTACCATGTTTTTTTTGGGGTTTTTTTGCTGAGGAAGATTAGCCCTGAGCTAACATCTGTTGCCAATCCTCCTCTGTTTTTGCTTGAGGAAGATAGCCCTCAGCTAATATTTGTGCCAGTCTTCCTCTATTTTCTATTGTGGGTCACTGCCACAGTGTGGCTGATGAGTGGTATAGGTTTGCTCCCAGGATAAAACCCATGAACCCAGGCTGCTGAAGCGTAATGTGCTAAACTTAACTACTATGCCATGGGCCTGACCCCTCACTACCATGTTTTAAGCCAGTGGTTCTCACCCTAACCCTCTCTTCTCCCAAACCGTAGGAACTGGATTGTCACCCCTAACTCCCATGTATTCTAGCCAGGGTTTGGGCACTGGGCTCTTTCCTGTCATATGAGCTCTTCTGCCCCAAGAAGAAGTGGCAAAAACAGGGAAGGAAGGATAAGGCTCAGAGTTTCAGACCTTATTATTTAGTTAATCAATTAACCAACAAACATGTATCTTTTGAATGTCTACTATGTTCCATTAAATATTCCAATTTAAAAAAAGGTAGAAACTGACAATGTGTTAGAATGGAAAAAATACAGGATTCCAAGTCAGAAGTTTTGAGTCCTCATCCTGACTATCGTGTGAGTTTGGTTGACAAGTCTCCAAACCTCTATGGGCCTCAGCCTCTTTGTTGACCAGGTGAAAAGATCAACTGTTCCAGAATTATAGCCCATAGTTATGCCTCTCAGAGCCCATGAACCCTCTGAAATTTCATGCACAAACCCTCTGAAATTTTGCACATGTGAGCCTTTTTCTGGAGAGAATCCACAGCCTTCATTAAATCCTCAAAGGGTCTGTGGGTCAAAAATAGTTAAGAATTAAAAAAAAAAAAGAATTCGTGGTTTAATGGATCTATAAGTTCCATGACTTTCTGTGGTGGAGCACCAGTGTGATCCCAGTCCTGTAAGTTTGTGTGTTTTAGAAGATTTACTATTTAGATTTTCATGGATTTATAAGGTGGTTGGTTTGTTCATTTGGTTATTTTTTCCATTTATTAATTAGATATTTATGAAATACCACTTATGTGCCAGGCACTGTCCTAATACTGGGGTAGAGCAGTGAACAAAACGGACAAAAATCTCTGCCATAACGGAACTTAAATTTTAGGTAAAATCAGATAAAACCACCTAGTAAGGGGCCGACCCGGTGGCGCAGAGATTAAGTGTGCACGTTTCGCTTCTTGGTGGCCCGGGGTTCGGATCCCGGGTGCGGACATGGCACTGCTTGGCAAAAGCCATGCTGTGGTAGGCGTCCCACATATAAAGTAGAGGAAGATGGGCATGGATGTTAGCTCAGGGCCACTCTTACTCAGCGAAAAGAGGAGGATTGGCAGCAGTTAGCTCAGGGCTAATCTTCCTCAAAAAACAAAAAAAACCCACCTAGTAAAACATATAGTACATCAGTTAGTGATGATGGGTTCTGTGGAGAAAAATGAAGAAAGCAATGGAGAATAAGGAATGCTAGGATTTGGGAAGGTGATTTGTGATTTAAAATAAGGTGATGAGGGAAAGCCTCTCCAAGGTGACAAGTGACCAAAATCTAAGGAGGTGAGGGGTGAGCCATGGGAAACCTGGGGGAAGAGCATTCCAGTTAAAGGGAACAGCAAGAGCCCAACGGAGGAGCTTGTGTGAAGACTAGGAAAAGAGCATACGCTAGAAGCCATTTGAGGGTATAGTACACCATTAGTGATGGTCCAGTTTTGGGTTCTTTTTGGTGATCCAGCTAAACCACCAGTGTTGTGATGGGGGATGCCAGATGCAGGTAGAGTAAACTGCAGTCCACCCCTGGCTTTAGCCTTTTTTGGAGGCAGGGCTGTGTCAGAGACTGAGTAACGGAGAGCTCCTCTGTCCTTGCAGGCCACAGAGATGCTGGTTCACAATGCCCAGAACCTCATGCAGTCTGTGAAGGAGACTGTTCGAGAAGCAGAAGCAGCTTCAATCAAAATTCGAACTGATGCTGGATTTACACTGCGCTGGGTTCGAAAGACTCCCTGGTACCAGTAGGTACTTGGTGGAACCTGGCTGGCATAGAAACCCCTACTAAACAGAATGAAATGATCTGAGTCCCAGGAACCACCCAAAATTGCTGGGGGGTTGAAAACCACATTGTGGCCTGACATAACAGAAAGGAATGGGGGCCTCTTCACATTAGAAAACATTAATACTCTTGTCATGGACACTTTGAAATATGTCTCCGTATAAAGCCTGTATTCTCAAACACAGTTATACTCGTGCATACTCTATCCCAATAGGCAGACTGGGTTTCTAGCCTATGGACTTCACAGAAGCTCAGAATCCAAGAGTGAACACTAGCCAGACAACCTGCTCTGCCCTTGTTCCCTAGGGAACAGTTCTCCCTCTGCTTCCTTTTCCTTGCCCCCCATTCTCCCTGCCAGGCTCCCAAGACCTAAGGCCCAGGCAAGTCAGTTAAGAAGGAAATCACTGTGCCTCCAAAATTCTTTTGGGCTTTCCATGTTGCTGCTGACCCTGCCTACCTTCCCTGGCTGTGCTACCTGGGTCCTTTTCAGAAGTGAGCTTTGCTGTCACAGGGGAAGGTGGCCTCTTGGGGAGCCTCAGCTTTATGGGGTCTGGATTCACTTCCCGCCCTTCCACAATTTAATCCTTCTAGTTTCCCACAGTTTACAAAACCAAATTTTACTCTTGTTAGGAGGAAATCACAGAATCAGATAATTCTGTCTTTACTGTGCCCCTGAGCGATATCTGTGCTAGGGAAATTTCCTGTCCCATATCCTGCCTCGGCCTGCCAAGGTAGCCATCCCACGAACACTGTGTGTCTTGGTGCTCTCTGCCACTGAAAGGGCAGAGTAGCTGGGGCGTGGCCCTGCCCATCCTTCCAGCAGGGCCATTCCCAGGCACTCCATGTTTTGTCACTGCCTGCAGAGGTCTGTGCTGAGGCCTTATCATTCATTCTTAGCTCTTGTTCTTTCTGAGCTGAAATGCTGCATTTAATTTTTAACCAAATCATGTCTCCTATCCTGGCCTTTGTATTCTTCCCCCATACTCTTCCTAAACAAGATTTTAAAGATATGTATTTGTTCATCTGTAATTTTGAAAGATCCTTTTTATCCTTTTGAAATTCAGTCCTAAGAATTGGTGCTTGCCTCCCAGGAGTGTTTAATGGAAAGGCAATCCTGTCTGAAGGTCACTTCCTACCTAAGGGAGAGTGGTACTTACAGACTGGAATTTTGGCGCTGTTTGGGATGAATCAATGGGAAATAGTCCTCAGTAACTCCTACCTCCCTTAACCAACTACAACCAAGCCCCTTGCATCCTCTCCTCCCTCCCAAGTACAACTTTTCAAGAGAGTAATGGGTATGATATTTAATTATCATCATAATAAGTTTTCTATTAGCAAAGTGAGAGAGAAGGCAATCTTTCCTTTTTTGCACTTATCACTGCTGTCTAAGCATTCCCCAGCACATGAAACCATATTTCTTCCCCAAGCCAGAACTGGATGAGTAAAGGAGTAAGAAGCTTTGCCTGAATGTCCTTCCTTCCCACCTCCAATGTGTGTTAGATCCAACACTGAATGTGTAAAACTTGTCTTAAAAGCTGGTACCGTACACTCAGGCTTCCTCTATTTCCTTTTAACTGCTAAAGGTTATTTTCAAGGCCCTCAGCTTATTTGTATAGTTGCTTACCTGATATAAATGCAATATTAATGCCTTTAAAGTATGAATCTATGCCAAAGATCACCTTTTATTTTACTAAAGATTACTTAGAGGAAATAAGAAAAATCATGTTTGCTCTCCAAGTTCTTCCAGCATTTTGAAACACTGGTTTACACTTTATGCTGATGTGCTTTTCTCTAATATCAGTGCTCAAGACACAGTGAAGCAAAATTAAAAAAAAAAAAAAAATCCCTGAATGATGATTAGAGACATTACCACTAAGAAACTACATTTATAAGCTAGTATTTGTTATATACAAATATTTTCTGTCTCTTTTGTTCTGTTTAAAACAATAAAGTGCATTTGTATAAATAATGCTTTAAATGATGGGTATGTTATTTTAGCAGAACTTTTAGGTCTTCTCCTTTGTTTTAAAGAATAGCCAATGAAACTAATCCTCAAGATCTGGAAACTAAAGATTTTTATTTAGTCCAAGTGTTGTACTGGAAGGAGGAGAAACCAGCAGTAGTATATTTACTTAACAAGGATCTGTGTAATAAATGACAACTTTGGGGATTATGTACTAGAAGGAAAAGTGACAAAGGTTAAAAGTAGGAGGAAAGCAGCCAGGTGATGTGGATCATCCCCTGCTTAAGTAGTCTGTCTTCATCTTAGAAGAGTCTAGCTATTTGTGGAGACCATTGCTATGCCCTAATGAGCTGAAGCTGTTACATGTACAGGAATACCACAGGTCCGTTTTACGTATTCCAAAGCTCAATATAGAACAATAGGGTTGTCAGGGATCCACAAGGGCTATGATGCAGAGCTGGCTTTTGGGGACATGTTCCTCTTGCTTGAGGAAACACTAACTAAAGGCGTAGGTTCTTGGAATAGAGCTAGGACATCACTGTTTTTGCCTGATTTTCTAGATATGAAAGGGGTAAAAAATCATTAAAGGGTGATAGTTCTGCTTTAACTTATAAAAGTTGCTGACTAGGGAGGCAGATTCCAGCCTGTTTGAGTTAAACAGAAATGTCCAAGGCTACTGAATTAGTTCAGCAATGTCTGAAAAGAGTATTCATGGTCTCATTTTTGCTGCTCACCCTATGTTCACTGGTGCTGCCTTCTTGCTGCATTATAGTTTAGTTGCATTATATTTCAGTTTTCCCAAATCAGGTGACTCTAAGGACAGTAAGACCAGCATCTTCCCAGGGTTCTTCTGTAGCACACTTGAATGAACCCATCACATGAATTGCCTTTGAATAAAATAATGGTGACTCCTCTATGCAAAAAATGAGCATCTACTTCATTTGCTCTTGGGATGAACTCCTTTAGGAATTTAGAAAACAGGGCTATTCTGGGATTAGCTGGAATTCTGTCTTAAAAAATATCCCAATAGTACTAAGTATTCATAGATCTTTGTTATTAGTAGGTGGTGGCGGGGGTAGGGAGAGGAAGCTTTAAATCAGTCTGTGGCCAGAAGGGTGATGCTTAGAGAAAGCATACATGGCTATTAGCATACTGAAGTTAAGAGAGGAGCACTTGGAGCTTTGCAGCAACCCTCACACCTTGTGTGATGATAGAACAAAATCTGATCATGTTCAGCCTGCTCTGATACCGAGGCGTGCCCGTTTGAGAATGCTCAATCAATAGTCAAGCTAAAAAATCAACTTGTTGCTTTCATCTTTTTATTGACAGTATAGCCAGAGCTAGAGAAAGGGTTTACTAGATCCAATCAAACTAATAAACACAATAATTTAATTGTAAAAGGAAACAGTCTACTTGAAAGTTTGAGCAGAAATTGCTAGAGGCAAGGGACTCTTGGCATACAATCTGCTTGTATATAAGAGAAGACGGCACAGAAAGAAAATTGGACAGTCCAGGTATAGATAGTTGAGATTAGGGATTCTGCAGAAAGAAAAGCAGATGTACTGATTGCTCTTTTGAGGTATGAACTCTGAAGAGTAAGACATTAAAAAGGAAAAGTAATTCAACTGGGTAACCAGCCTTAGGCAAAGGGAATAAATATTTGGCAACATTTTAATTTTAGTTGCCAAGCTGATATTGGTTACCCTAGAAACTTCAAAGTTGCAAAAAGTAACCTTTCCTATTAGATAAAAGGCAGGCTGGATACCCTAGGCAGGCAAAGGTAAGAATGCCGCTGTGTACTGGGCTCCCTCTACCAGCACCAACCACTAGCCCTTGACAGCAGAGTGGATGAGTATCAGGGCTATCCTTAGCATAGGGAAAGGGAGTTATAAGCTGAGAAGAATGAAAAGAATGGAATCACAAGGAGAAGAAAATAGCATAAGAACAAGAAGGAAACATGAAGAACAAGCAGCACTTATAATTTTCAGCCTTTCTCCATTCTTCATGTCTAACAAAGGCAAAATAACTGGGCAAGGACTTCTAAGCCAATGAAGTTGAGTGAAATGATACAACTGTAGACTGACTTGCCAACCACGATGATCAACATGGTTTCATCAACGTTACTGAGGATTTTGTTTCTGCCTCAATATAATGTACCTTCACATACTTTGTCAGTAGAGACATTCAAGTACTCCAGTGACAGTTACGGCAATACTTTAAGGAAGAAATCTATTGATTATAGCCTTGGGAAGCACACAATATGAAAAGGGAGTTCCCCCTGAAGACAAGGATGCAGGCAAATTCAAGCCCTTGAGAACAACAATAGAAAAGATAAAAGATTAAAAAAAAAAAAAAGATTGAGGATAGTGAGGCAGGCATATCTTCCTCCTTTCACTGAACTAGGGCATGAGGCCTTTAGGCTAATTATTGTTTAAGTGGTGTTAGATAAGCTGTATAAAACATGAAGATGGCAAAGCTTCATTTAACTTTCTCTTTTAGTACTTTAATTTGCTTAAAATCTCAAATGCTTGTGCTTGCAATAACTTCCTAGAAGCAGAAGTAGGTTCCCTTTTATTACCTTAATAAAGCATTCGCCCCTTTGATACAAATGATTTTTACTGTGCTAACAGCTGAACCAGTGGCACAAAACTGAGATGGTACTTTCTGCAGCAAGGTCCCTGTAAATCAAAATCTGAGCTTTACATAAAAATCTGATTTATAAAAAATACAATACCAAGTACAGTGAGAATGGAGCATGGAGCAGCAGCGCTCCCTGCCAGGGCCATGTGGAAGTGGCTTTTGCTACAGTGCTTGCTTAATGGCACAAGTGAAAAGCTGAATAAGGCAAACACTTGAAGAGGCAGTCTTTTGTAAACTTCTCAGGGTGGGGGGAAATTTCCTCTGTTGGGACAGATGCTGATTTGAGATGGCTAAGATCAAGTGTGACATTTGGCTGCACTTGACACATCACACTACAGATTAAGACAGCTCCTGCTGGCTGAGACCAGTTCACTTGTTTTAGGCAAGAGGTTATCACTGTAGCCTTCTGCCTTTACTGTTACAGTGTGCAGCCTCCAGCTGGTGCCCCCCCATGGAGAAAATCAACTTCAAAATCTTCCTAAGTGAAAAGATACAAAATAAGCTAAGTCATTCAAAAGTTACCTTAGCTTAAAGCTCCTTAAGAACCCTACATTGATTAATAAGCAATTTTGTAAGCGGTGTGTAGCTTGACACAAATGCTTTAACTGGAATATGTATTCCCACCCACTTGGTACTTAATAGTAATAAACTGTAATGACACTTGTAAAACAAACAAATCTTGAGGAATTTTGGCCTCTTCTCATGTCCTCACTTGGAACTTTCCAGCTTTCGTGACATATTTCACTCCTTTAAATGGCTTATATTTCTCCCCATACATGTCCAAGCGGTTTACTTTTAAGCCTGTGTCAAAAACAATAGGTAAAGAAAAGCATAAATGATTATCCTGGTCACACCAACCAGTATAATATTTGTTTAGCAATGAGCTCTACACAGTAAATCTGATATTAACCAGTGCCCCTTCCACCATTTGGAAGCAATGTCCCTTCTACCATTCACAAATTATAGCACTGTGGGGGTATACTTTTAGTTCAGATTCCCATGTGAGCTAGGAATGTCTTTTAAGAATAATTCTACTTTCTGTGAGTATGAACGGCTCTGTTGGTGCTTGAATAAGGGTGAAGAATGAGGTGAATGAGGTGAAGGAAAGCTGTGTGAAATAAGGCGCTCTCCAAAATCATCATACCTGAGAGGGTGGCCCCACAGTACAGTGTGAAAGGCAAACGAGCTCTTGCTCTTTCTAGAGAGGGAATGTCAGTTACCCTTCTAAGTTCCCAATAGTTGACGTCAGCAAAACTCAATTACCCTTAAACACAAGTCAAACTTTTCCTTACCTGAAATAGCAAGCTGCTGGATCTTGAACTGTATGTTGAGGCTTGGATTCTCTTCTGGTTTGGGTGCTCCAGACTGTAAATTTACCAGTCCTTTAAGACTTGGGAGCTTTTGTGGAGTAATTTTTCCTACATCCCATGTTAGTACCTTAAAAAGACATAAAAAACAAAAACAATCTGAATTTATTAAAGACAGATGTACTAAGACAAAAGTTCAAACTTCTGTACAAAATGAAGCACAGTGTCTTGGAAATGAGACCTGGGACTGTCACTGAGTTTTACCAATAATTAGTTCTGTGACTCTGAATGGAGAGTGAGGATAGAGAACCAACATTTGTTGAAATTCCACTTTCGGATATAGCACTATTCGTAGCACTATTCATAAGTTATCTCATAGAAGCCTGTGATGTAGATTTTTGTCTTCATTTACAAATGAGGAAACTAAGGCTCAGAGGTCAAATGACTTGCTCAAGGTCACATGGCTAGTTAGCGACAAGACTGGGATTTTAACCTAAGGTTATCTGATTTCAAATGTTCCTTCCACTATACCACAATCACTGTTTCTCTCTGGGCCTCAGTTTAGAGAAGACTGACTAAATTGGTGTTTCTAAACTTTTAGTTATGGAACCCTTTGTTCAAATGAAATCTTTAGTGTGAAAGCTCAGAAATAGATGAGAAAGTGAAGCTGTCATGGTTGAAGTCGGGGTGAAGGGCCAGGGATCTGCAGCTCCCCCTTGCACTGTTCAGCCCTGTGTGGTCTCTCTGGAGGTTCTTTGAATCCTCAGGACTGGATTAGATGACCTTTAACATTCTATGATTTTATTAAAAAATAAGCCTTTTCATTTATCAAGCAGCTCAATGACTCTTTTGTTCAAAATAATCATATTTTTACCCAAGCAGGAAGTTTAGAGAAAATCATCTTTTACACTTTCTCTGAAAACATGCCTTCTGCTTGAGGCATGTTTATGTAGGATGAGGAAGCAGCTTTCCTGCAAATATCCACTGTGTAATTTAAAAACAATGCTTTTAAATTAAAAAGAGAAGGGTCTTAATGATAAATTTCTACAGAAAAGTTAACAATTAATAGACTAAAATGGTATCTTCTTATACCCATATAATGCTTTTCTCTTTTTCAAAGAGTGGTTAGGTTCACCAGCTCTGCTCCAGCGGCCCAGGGTTTTGCTGGTTTGGATCCTGGCACGGAGCTAGCACTGCTCATCAAGCCATGCTGAGGCAGCGTCCCACATAGCAGAACTAGGAGGACCTACAACTGGAATATACAACTACGTACTGGGGGGCTTTGGGGAGAAGAATAAAAAGAAAAAAAGAAGACTGGCAACAGATGTTATCTCAGGGCAAATGTTTAAAAAAAAAAAAGCTTTTACATCTTCTTCCTTATTGGAGAGAGAGTGAGTCTCTGGATTATCAATGGATGAGTAAAGGCACATTCTGAAAGAGAACAGAATGAGTCTCACTTTTCTTCTACTCAGCAGCAGATGCAGGATTCCATCCACAGCCAGTGGCAGAAGCACAGCACAGTATGCTCAGGTTTTATTAGAAACTTTAGTTTTAACCAGGACATTAAACCCTTCCCTCTGCCCCCCACCTTCCCAAATCACAAAATAAACATTGCAGAAACACTTGCTCACTCTTGATTTGAGGTGGCTGTACCTTGGTAACTGGATCAAATGTATAGCTGCCTTGTGTTGGTGTCAGGTTCATATTCAGCACAACTTTTGGCATGTGAACTGTCACTGTGACTCCTTCAATAGTTTTTCCCATATTCTGCTTTGGTCCAATCGTAACATCAAATCTGCCACAAGAACTATTCTCCTTAAAGCTAATGCTATGTTTCACATACACTGGTATTGCCACTAGACTAAAAAGAGAAAAAAACAAAAGCACAAAGACACAATTAATGGTATGAGACAGCTCCAGAGGTGGCCTGCACATCTCAGTCCTACCCTGTTTCTAACTCCACTATAGGGTCCCATTCCCCCAGAACTGCAGATTCAGCATCTGCACCAGAGTGAGGGAGCTGAGTACAGCAGTGTTCTGGTGCCACTGTGTTAGGAATTATATAATTCCTGAGCAATAAGTATACAAATCAAGATAGAAGTCTGAAACTTAATTATAGCATAAAAAATTGGGGCAAATAGCCCTAGCTTAAAGAAATGAATTAAGATCCCATGGAAAGATAATTTAAAATTATACAAACTAAATAAAGCAGTTTGTATGTGGTAAGAGCCAAAAAACAATTCCTCTGCTTTTGAGTCCTGTCCTGATGTTACCCAGATATCTTCTGGTACTTTCAAGGGACAAACCAGTTACAGCCGACAACACTAAATCATTCATTTAAACCTCAGTGCAGAGAAGACTGACTTGAAACCAGTTAGTTGGGGGATGTCCTGGGGAGCTACAGGTACGTCTGTCTCCTTCTGTCAGCCATGATGTCTACAGACCACAGTAAAATTATGGCACTGGTTCATGGTTTTGCCCAGGTTATGCATGGTCCAAAATGCTTGCTCTCAAGTACATATTTTACTATAGTCTCATTTACTACTACTCTAAACTCTTAGATTCAAGGTACGCTGATTATTTTAAACACGTATTTTCACCAGTTCTTCCTGGTCTCCTCGTGAGCCATGGCTAAAGGGAGCAATGATGAATTCAAGTATCCAACTGTCAGCATGAAACAGGGAAAGGTGAGTTCTACCCAACACACTGATATATGATGGCAGATTCTGGTTGAACCATCGACATACTTTTGTGAGCTGACACGATATGATATGAGTCGGAAATTTCCATCTGGAGGAATAAATGACAAAACTCTTTCAGATTCCCAACGCTTGAACCGGATGCAGGGGTGGAAGCTGACATCATCGAGAAGCCTTGGGTTCTGCCAGGAAAGCAGAAGACAGCTGCATTCATAGAATATAACAAATATGGCAACACTACTCAGATATTATGAGAAATTAATATGCTCCCTAAAGATAAAGCAATCATGTAAGAGTTTGTTATTATAACCACATCAACACATTATAATTTCACAATGCTTTAAAGTTTGCAAATATTTCATATACTTACTTAAATTTTAATAACTCTATGAGATAGAAAATGCGAGTAGTATCATTTTCATTTCATGCTTAAAAAAACTGAAGGTCAGGACAAGTTAGTGGCAGAGACAGCACCAGAACTCAGTTCTCTTGATTGTTCTTAGTAGTGTGTCATGCCAAGTCTAAAATGATGCAAAAGATCAATGCCCTTTCTTATCAGCAAAGCAAATAATTCGGTAAAAATGACACTGCAGATTTGCAGAAGCCAGCCAGCTATTTAAGCCACTTCTAACACACTTAGGCAAAAAGCTCTCCTCAGCCTTTCCATAAAGGCCATGCCCATCATGTAAGCTATTGTCTTGGGAACCTGTGCCAGGAATATTTCTGAAATAATCCTTGGCAATCTAAGACACAAACATTTCTCAGTATTTATCACTTCATTTAGTACTTCTTATGTATGAGGCATGCAAGGAGCTTCAGAACTGGAGAACAGAACTTACCATGAAAGAAAGGGAAAGGTCAGGCATTCCAGATAGCTTAATGCAAGCATCAATGACCCCCTGAATTTCTGCAAAGACTGTGGATCCTGACGAAAGAAAGAAAAAGGGTGATAACATTACTGCAATCTGTGTCTTTACTAGAGTTATCACTGTATCTGAAGTAATGGAGATGCCTCTCGGGTGTCAGACATACTGAAGCTTTGCACATCTATTAACAGGTCAGTGGAGAGAGGATCCATTACACCAGTTCAGACAGCTTCTTCACTGAGTGCTATGGTCTGTACCTAACTTTGATTGGAATATGATAATTCTAAGGAAAATCAGACCTGTCTCTATTTTTATAGAGTCAACTTTGTAAGACTGCTGGATATGAAGTTAAAACATTTTTAAACAGAATGTAAAAATGAGGCAAATTTATCATGAGATGGACTAAGCCATATGTTAACCTTCAAGAAATAGAAGCCATTCTTATTTATTCTGTGCAAAATAATTTGGTAATGAAAAAGGCACTCACTGAAGAAAACATATGGCTATAATTCACAGTAGCTCATTTTCACACACTAACTAGCTGTGTGACTTTGAGCAGATTACTTAACCCTTCCGAGCTTCACTTTCCTTATGTGAGGGTTGGACTAGATGTTTTTTTTTAAAAAAATTTATGATTCTAATAGAGTATTGTTTTGTCTGGGGTCTTTACTAGATGTACTGCACATAAAGTAGCAGCAAAAGTATGGTGTATGGTAGATATACAATAAAAGTTAGAATGAATAAATGGCAAGAGGGAAAGGTATATAGTTTAATAATTGGCTTAAAGTAAGCAGCATGAGATCTGACTTGCAAAGGTTTGGCAGATCTCAACTAGTGGCTATGAAAATTATACAGAATCTCCAGGTAAAATAAACAGAATTTTAAATCATTACAATACAAATGCCTTTCTACTGAAACCATACTGCTGAGCGATTTCGATTTCCTATTCAACTTAGGTCAGCTGAACTGTTTTTTCCCTAATAAGACCATATGCACACAATTACCTGATTTATCTATAATTGCATCTATTTCTTCAACGACATCAAAATAGGCTTCATTGTTTGTGTACTTTACCCCTGCCCGGCGCCATGGGATGTTGGACAGCTGCCCAGTGGGGAGTGTGTCTCCAACATTACTACTGCCTAGAAACCGGAAAAGGAGAAAGCAAAGCTAATGTATAAAATGGTCGTCAGAAAAGCTATTAACAGAAAAAGAAAAAAAAAATGAATGCTTTAGCTGCTTCTTTAACGTTTCAGTTTTTCTTCATTGAAGTTGTGGATGGTTTCCAGAATTGTCAGAGACATGTCCATACCGACATGGTCAAATTTCTAGAAGACAGAAATAGGCCATGTGATCCTCCATCTGCCAAACCAGTAAAATTCATTTACTTATCTTTTGCTTCCTGTGTGTTAACAGTAACCTAACCTAATTCCAGTGGCTCAATAACAGAATCTTATCCTGTTGCCACTGGTGAAAAAAGAGGCTGACTGTTTCAAAACCTTCTGCCGATAAAATGTCTCCACTGAGAATACAGAGTGATAACTAGGCCCTTTGGTATTCAGCTTAAATTCTATCTACATGAGATGCTGCCAAGCAGGCCTCAGTGGAGTAACTGGATGAAGAACATACTCTGGCCTTTTCCCATTTTAAGGTCAGCCCACCCATATGGCTGTAATATGGCTAATGTTCAATATACGACTAGTTTCGTGGTAAATTGACATAGGTCTAAAAATAGGTCTGGTTGTCCAAAACATATATCCCTGAGCTGTGACGTATTTAACATTTTGATTAATTTACATTTCCAATTCAAAAGTAGTGCATGCTTAACAACAGCAACATATGGACAGATCAGAAAAGTGGCTAAAAAAAAATATCTATCTTCCTATTACCAAAATACAACTACCACTAACATTTTGGTATATTTCTTTAAACATTTCCCTCATAAACTAGGTTACATTTATTATTCTTTTCTATTTTGATAATTTTGCTTTTTTCTGATTGTGTTTTAAAATAGAGTTGCAGTCATACTATATATACAATTTTGTAGTCTAATTATGGTTGGGGTTCCTGTCTCCAACCTGTTGACTTCCAGAATTTTCTAAAAACAGTGTTTGCTTTAATCTTCTTGTTCAAAACTTTCAATGTTTCCCTACTGGCTTCATGATAAAAGCTAAACAGTTAGCCTAGCATTCAAGGACTTCCTCAATTTTAACTTTTTAATTTTTCCTCCCACTATTCAACTAAAAAAAACAGCTAAATGGGTTAATACAACTCAAAGTTTTTTACTTTGTGTGTGTTTTCTCTCACACAGTTCCATCCATCCATGAAGAATGCTCTTATTCTTTCCTCTCTTCCTAAATTCTGTTGATTCTCCAGGGCCCTGCCCCAGGGCCACCAATTACAGTTCAGGAGGAATTACTTCATCTACTGAACTAGTCTCTTGAACTTTGTAAGGTATTGCCTTACTAATCTGTATTATATTTTTTTCACTCTATAGTAACTTTTTTCTGACTATAAGATACGTGTTTATTTTGGAAATTAGCAAGTATAAAGCAAAAATAAAGATAATATGTAGTTCCCTGGCTGGAAATGATCATTGTAAACATTTTAGAACTTTTTTGTCTGTGTGAATATTTATGTACAATTAAGAGTAACTTCTATATTTTTGTGTTTTTTTTCCCATTTGATATTACATCATGTGCACTTTCCAGTGTCAGTATATCATCTATAAAATATGGAACTACTTTTCAAAATCTTATCCTGTTACTTACGTATTTTAATTTTTTTCCAGTTTCTCATCCAGAGTGTAAGTTTTAGGAGCATAGGTGCTCCACCTTATCTGTCCTTGAATTTCTCCTTACAATCAGCTTTGCACAGAGGATGAATAAAAAGCTGTTGAATGATCACTTTCTTAAAGGCCTCTCTTGCCCCATTTTTTAGGTCAGTGCACTTGGAGAGGCATTTACAATGGTGGACAGTATAGTTGGAACAGCATATAACATTTCATAGAAATCCTTCTCTAGAAGACTTTAATATTTTCAAAAGAATATTGTCATCTGGAGTACTTAATTTCTAGCTATACTGAAGAATTAAACCAAAATTGGAAGCTTGTAAGACAAGTACAAAGCCCTCATACAACACATGAGATCTCACAAATAGACTAATTTCCTCTCTCTTTTTGTTTTAATACATCTTCTGGATGTATTAAAACAAAGACTTGGAGGAGGCAGTATGTAGTCTGTGGTGGAGAGCCTTAAATTTTCTTTAGTAATTGTGGGGTAGCAGCCTTACGCCAGTTTTAAATGCTATTTTTTTCCCCAGCTTTGTTAAGATATGACTGACACAAAACATTTTGTTAAGTTTAGGGTACAATGTATTGATTTGATACACTTTTATACTGCAAAATGATTACCACTATCGCATTAGTTAACACCTGCATCACATCACATAAAATAATGCTATTTTAAATATTAAAATGCCAGTCTATAAATAGGTTAAATGCTCTTCCAAGTAGCCTCATATATTCCTTTTTATTTTTCCAGTTTTATTGAGATATAATTTATATATAACATTGTATTAGTTTAAGGTATATAACATAATGATTTGATATATGTATATATTGCAAAATGATACCACAGTAAGTTAACATCCATCACTATATTGGCTTCTTTATGATTAACTGGGATAATTTATTCAGTCTTCTTATTTAGTGCTGATTAACAGTAATAATGCTGTTGTGGTCTTGTAGAAAATCCTCTAATAAAAGAGTAATAACCAAAAGTTCTTTATCACTTAAGACTAGCCTCTTTCCGTGAAAAGAAATATACATCCGTTTTAACATTACCACTAATTTTAACTCTGGAAAAACTGGACCATCTTAATAATCTGCCAGATCATCAGCAACAATGAGTTGTTTATAAAGTTTTCATTGCTCAGTTCCTAAGAGAGTATGTTTTTACCTTACCTGTAATAGAGTTGACGACGGAACGTAGAATTGTTGGTGGTTTAATCAGTTCTTTCAAAATGTTAGATTCAGTAGCCAGTGGAAATCCATTGTCTAACATTTCTTCCAAGAGCTCATATACTATGACCACATTATCCTTAATTGCAGCCTCCGAACACTCACCAAAGTAGTCCTAACAAATATATACATAATATTGCACAATGGAAGGCATAGTGAAAGGCTTGCTAAATACTTTTTGTTCAGAGGGATAAACCTAGAGTAACATAATTCACTGTTTAAGATGAATGTAAAACAGAGGGAAAAACACCTGTCTATAGTTCCATATACTATTCCTCAATGGTTTCTTAATATTTTTACATTGAATTGAATTCCTATTACATGCTATGCCAGAAAGTACAATGAAACATTTAAACCAGAATGTGAAATATAAACTTCATTTGCCCTGATTAGGTACCCCAAACACACAGATAAATTTCAAATTATTTGATATATTCAGCAAGACAAGAGAAAATAATAAAATGTAAACATTAGAAGATTTCATAACCAATAAAAATCCTGAGTCCATTCAGAGAACTGTATGTGGAGGGCACTATTGTTTCCTGATGACATAATATGCAATACATATAAAAAATAAGGCTTCCATGACTATGAGATTGTTTTGTTCTTCTAAAACAGTGAATGGAGCAGCCATGTGTGCTACTGTACACCCTCCAAAAAAGAGTTTATGAACTTATGCTTAGTTGAAAAGAAGAGAGAGAGAAACAGACAACATAATAAAAGCTGGGTAATAAAAAAATATAATCATGTGTCCCACCTCCAACTAACTTGGATAATTTAAGATCAAAAGATCTGATGAATAACCAACCTGAAAAGTGTCAGCAACTCGATGTAGGAACTCAATTACAAAGAGAGGTGGCACTTCAGTCTGTATGACGGACACAAAAAAGAGCTTATCCCGGTAGATACTGATGAGGTAGTGATGAGGTGTTGAAATGACAGGTGGTACATTTTCAACATCAGCAGCTTTCTCTTGAGCTTCAAAGAAATAATCACAGACAGATTGGCTCACAACGCTCTTCCAGTGCTTCTCCAGAAATATGTCACCAGAACAATTTATGAGAAATAGACTGTGGATCATTTTCTGGGGGAAAAAAAGCTTAAATTTAGTATATATCAAAAAGTACCCTTGTATTATCCTGACACCAAAACCAGACAAAAGCAATACAAGAAACTAAAGACCAATATCACTTAAGGATATAGAGGCAAAAATCCTCAACAAAATACTAGCAAACTGAATCCAGCAATATGTAAAAAAGATAATACACCCTGATCAAGTGAAATTTATTCCAAGAATGCAAGGTTGGCTCAACATATGGAAATCAATCAATATAATTTTCATAAAATTCAACACAATTTTCATAAAATACAAGACAAGAAGCATAATTTCAAAAGGTGCAGAGAAATCATTTGACAAAATCAAACACCCTTTTATGATAAAAACCCTTAACAAACAAGGAATAGAAAGAAACTTCTTTAACCAGATAAAGAGCATGTATGAAAATCCCTAGCTAACATCATATTTAATGGTTAAAGACCAAAAGCTTTCCCCTTAATATCAAGAACAATGATATCTACTCTCATGACTTCTACTCAGTATGATAGAATCTAGCCAGGGCAATTAGACAAGAAAATGGAACAAAAGGCTTCCAAATTGGAAAGGAAGAAGTAAAACTATCACACACATACATACACACAAACTATTACGACAAATAAATGAGCAGCAAGGTTGCAGGATACAAGATTAATATAAAAAATCAATTGTGTTTCTATACATTAGCAATGAATAGTCTGAAAATGAAACTGAGAAAACAATTCCATTTACAAGAGCATCAAAAGGATAAAAGTACTCAGGATTAAATTTAACAAAAGAAGTGAAAGACTTGTACACTGAATTTTATAGAACATCACTGAAAGAATTAGAAAGACCTAAAAAATGGTAAGACATTTCATGTTCATGGATTGGAAGACTTAGTATTGTTGAGATGGCAATACTCTCCCAATTGATCTATAGATTCAATGCAACCTCTATTAAAATGCCTATTTTGTCTGATATAAGTATTGCTACCCCAGCTGTCTTTTCTTTTCCATTTGCATGGAGTATCTTTTTCCATGCCTTCACTTTCAGTTTGTGAGTGTCTTTAGATCTGAAGTATGTCTCTTGTATGCAACATATATATGGGTCTTATTTTTTTATCCAAATATGTGGAGATTAATCAAAATGCTACTGAACAATGATTGGGTCAATGAAGAAATCAAAGGAGAAATCAAAAAATGCCTGGAGACAAATGAAAATTAAAATACTACATGCCAAAATCTATGGGATACAGCAAAAGCAGTTCTAAAAAGGAAGTTTATAGCAATACAGGCGTACCTCAACAAACAAGAAAAACCTCAAATAACAATCTAACAGTGCATCTAAAGGGACTGGAAAAAGAAGAACAAACAAAGCCCCAAATCAGAAGGAAGGAAGGAAAGAAATAACAAAAATCAGAGCAGAAATAAAATGAAATAGACTAAAAAAAAAAAAAAATCGATGAAGCCAAGAGCTCGTTCTTTGAAAAGATAAACAAAATTGACAAACTTTTAGCTCGACTCACCAAGAACAAAAGAGAGAAGGCACAAATAAATAAAATCAGAAATGAAAGAGGAGAAATTGTAATGGACACCTCAAAAATACAAAAGATTATAAGAGAATAATACAAATATATAAGAGAATATGCCAACAAACTGGATAATCCAGAAGAAATGGATAAATTCTTAGAATCATACAACCTTCCAAAATTGAATCAAGAAGAAATAAAGAATTTGAATAGACCAATCATCAGTAAGGAGACTGAAACAGTACTCAAAAATCGCCCAAAAAAGAAAAGTTCAGGACCAGATGGCTTCCCTGGGGAATCCAACCAAACATTCAAAGAAGACTTAATATATATCCTTCTCAAACTCTTCCAAAAAATTGAAGAGGAGAGGAAGCTTCCTAGTCGTTCTACAAAGCCAACATTACTCTGATAACAAAACCAGAGAAAAACAACACACAAAAAAGAAAACTACAGGCCAGTATCACTGATAAACATCAATGCAAAAATCCTCAACAAAATACTAGCAAATTGAATACTAGCAAAATGAATCCTCAAATTTATATAGAACTACAAAAGACCCTGAATAGCCAAAGCAATCCTGAGAAAAAAGAACAAAGCTGGAGGTATCACATTCCCTGATTTCAAAATATACTACAAAGCTATAGTAACCAAAACATCATGGCACTGGCAGAAAAACAGACACACAGATCACCAGAACAGAATTGAGAGCCCAGAAATAAACCCACACATTTGTGGACAGCTAATATTCAACAAGTGAGTCAAGAGCATACGATGGTGAAAGGAAAGTCTCTTCAATAAACGGTGTTGGGAAAACTGGGCAGCCACATGCAAAAGAATGAAAGTAGACCATTATCTTGCACCATACACAAAAATTAACTAAAAATGGATTAAAGTCTTGAATGTAAGAGCTGGAACCATGAAAATTCTAGAAGAAAAAACAGGTAGTATGCTCTTCAACATCAGTCTTAGCAGCATATTTTCAAGTACCATGTCTGACTGGGCAAAGGAAACAACAGAAAAAATAAACAAATAATTACATCAAACTAAAAGGCTTCTGCACAGCAAAGGAAACTATGAACAAAACGAAAAGACAACCTAATAATTGGGAGAAGATATTTGCAAACCATATATCTGATAAGGGTTAATGTCCAAAATATACAAAGAACTCACTACATCTTAACAACAAAATCTAAAAACCCAATTAAAACATGGGCAAAAGATCTGAACAGACATTTTTCCAAAGAAGACATACACATTGCCAACAGGCACATGAAAAGATGTTCAGCATCTTTTCTATTAGGGAACAACAGTAACTATCAGGGAAATGCAAATCAAAACTACAATGAGATATCACCTCACTCCTGTCAAAATGGCTATGATTAACAAGACAAGAAACAATAAGTGTTGGAGAGGATATGGAGAGAAGGGAACACTCACACACCGCTGGTCGGAGTGCAAACTGATGTAGCCACTGTGGAAAATAGCATGGAGATTCCTCAAAATATTTAAGAATAGAACTACCATATGATCCAGCTATTTTACTGCTGGGTATTTATGCAAAGAGCATCAAAACACAAATACATAAAGATACATGCACCCCTATGTTCATGGAAGCATTATTCACAATAACCAAGACTTGGAAGCAACCTTGGTGCCCATCAAGGGATGAATGGATAAAGATGTGGTATATGTACTCAATGGAATAATACTCAGCCATAAGAAATCTGGCCATAACGAAATCCGGCCACTTGTGACAACATGGATGGAACTTGCAGGTGTTACGCTAAGTGAAATAAGTCAAAAAGAGAAAGTTGAATACCATATGATCTCACACATAAGTAGTAGATAAAAACACCACCAAAGAAACACACAGAAACAGAGACTGGATTAGTGGTTACCAGAGGGGAAGTGGGGAGGGGGAAGGGTGAAAGCAGTGATTAGGCACATGTATGTGGTGATAGACTGTAATTAGTCTTCGGGTGGTGAATCTACAGAGAAATCGAAATATAATGATGTACACCTGAAATTTATATAATGTTATAAAACAATGCTACCACAATAATAAATAAATAAACAGGAAGTATAAAAAAACAACCCACAGAATGAGAAAATATTTGCAAGCCATCTATCTTACACAGGACTATTATAAAGAACACTTACAACTCAATTAAAAAAAAGACAAATAACACAATTAAAAAAATGAGCAAAAAACAGGACATCCCAAAGAAGATATATACAGAAATGGCCAATAAGCACAACAACTCAAATCTTTATTAAGAGTACAATTGAAAAATAAACTGTAGTGTATTATAAAATGAAATATTAGGTAGCAATGAAAATGAATAAACCATGGCCATATGAAACAAAATATGGATGAATCTCACAAACACAATATTGAACAAAGTCAGACCCAAAAGGATTCATACAGTATGATTCTGTTTATGTGAAGTTCCAGAACAGGCAAAAAATAATCTATGGTTGAGAAATCAAATGGTTTCTTTTATGGAGGGGAGTGTGGGTAGTGAGGAGAACAGCATGGGGGTGGTCTTCTAAGGTGCTGGTAATGTTTTATTTCTTGATCTAGATGATGGTTACAAGTTGCGTTCATTTTGTGATAATTCATTGGGCTTTATGTTACGACTTGTACACTTTTCTGAGTGTTAGTAATGCTTCAAATAAAAACTTCATTGTCTTTGCAATATGGGGGACAGTGGGAAAATGTCTATTACCTTAACTTGTTCCTTTCTTTTATATGGATGACATCAGTATTAGGCGTTTAGTGGTCTATTCATTCAAAATTATACTACTGTATGGTAAATGTAGCCTAAGGAGAAAGAATTTACAATCTATGAATACAGTTTCTATTCATGAAGATAAATTCCAAAGAGGAAAGACTTTCCAGAATGGATTCATCCAATTCTGTTCATACAGAAAATAATGACATCAACCTGATCAGTTTTTTCAGAGGAAGTAATTTCATTTATTTATTTATTTATTTAGAGGAAGATTAGCCCTGAGCTAACATCCACCACCAATCCTCCTCGTTTTGATGAGGAAGGAAGCTTGGCCCTGAGCTAACATCTGTGCCCATCTTCCTTTATTTTCTATGCGGGATGCCTGCCACAACACGGCTTGATAAGCAGTGCATAGGTCGTTGCCTGGGATCCGAACTGGCAAACTCCAGACTGCTGAAGCAGAACACAGGAACTTAACTGCTGTGCCACCAGGCCGACCCCAAGGAAGTCATTTATTTTATGAAAGCAGCTGACATTTAAAGACTATCTGGTGATGATTTCCCCTTCCCATTTGATACATGTTCAAGAGTTATCAAGTAAATAATACTAATTACTAAGATGTGTTTTAGTAATTACTGTATTAATAAAACATAAACTCTGTTAATAGTTTAGAGTTCCTGCTCATTAGAAACAAAAAAATATTTCTTTGTTCAAAGCCATCTCCACTTAGCCCAGCAATCAATTTGAGTTGGCAGCAATAAACCGTGATACCTCAGGCTTTGGACCTACTAAATTTTTCCAGATCAATATCTGAAACCTGCTAAATTTTTCTACTTTATCTAACCAAATATGTTGTTTAGTATGTCTGCTTTGTGTCAGTCTTATATTTCTGTATGGGTGATAAAACAGTGCCATTGGAATAAGTGGACTTGCTATATAGAACCTACTTACTCTAACCATAACTTCTGCTGATACACTTTTATTTTTTAAATGAAACAGGAATATCTAGTGATAGGATCTGCAACTAAATTTGTATTATGACTCCTTTTCTTGGAATAAAATCTTCATCTGAAATATAAAGTGTGGTGTAAAGTGGAACATTGTAATTGACTCAGTGAGATTCAGATTTGAGCACTTCAGGTGAGCCAGCAAAGAATATGGCATCCTTTGCAAAAATTAACTTTCAGCTCCATTCAAAATGAATTAATAAATTCAAAATAAATGAATATATAAAATGTATTGAGTACTTACTGTGGGCCATATACTATGCAATGCACTTTACCTACATTAATTTTCACAACTCAATGCTATAAATACTGCTTTTATTCTCCATTTTACAGATAACACAATAAAATCTCACAAATGTTTAAGTCAATTATCTAAGATCATACAATAAGTATCAGAGCTAGGATTCAAACCCAGATCCAATTGAATTCTGAGCCTCTGTTCTTACCTTCCTCCAGAGAGTAATTATTAGGAATACACTCTAATGCAGCAGTGTCCAATAGGATTTCCTGCAATGTGGACATGTCCCGTATCTGTGCTGTCCAATATAGTAGCCACTAATCAGATGTAGCTATTTAGCACTTGAAATGTGGCAAATGCAACTGATGTACTGAAGTTTAAATTTAAATTTAAATTTAAATAACTACATGTAGCTAGTAGTTACCATATGGGACTGGGCAGCAAATGTCCTGTTTGAGCTACTTATTTATGAGGAAGAGCTGAAGAATATGCTTCTTGTTTAGTCAGAAGTCAAAATGTGTTCTAATAGATTATTTAGAGTAGAAGTTATATTTAAAGGAGCTGACATAGGTTATCTTCTTAAACCATTCATCCTATAGAAAGTATAGTTCATGTGGATCTGTGGTACTCCACTGTCACAATATACCCTAAAAGAGCTGCTTATTCTTGAAGCAAGTGACTTGGTAGTTTATTTATTTTAGGAGCCAGATTCCTACTCATCCTCTTAAGCTGGTGAAAAAGTCTCTCCAGGAAAAGTTTCCACCAAAGTTCTTTTCACTGGCAGTAGTTCAGGTCTCAGAAGAATACAGTAAGTTAAACCAGCCATCTGGATTTACTGTTGTTATCCTTAGTGCTGAGATGAAAGCGTACACTTGTTCTCAACAGTGCTTAGCTTTAAAACCCATCTTAACATTCTATTATAGGAAAATAGAGCTTATTTCTTCTATCCATATTGTAACCAAGGGCCTAATGCATACAACAATTATATAAATACCATATGCAGCAGTGTAAAATTGCCTGTTTCTTTAGCTACTTATCCTTTTAGTACCTGCAGTTACTTCTTTCATTATTTTAATAAACTTTCTGGGAAAGCAACACATTCACCACCACAACCATCTTTTTGTTCTTAGTGACTTTTGAGTCAGAAAGCAGAATTCTCCCAGCTTATTTTAAAGCCACTTGAGAAGCTGTGTTCAGAGGTAGTTTCATCAAAGATTTGACTGCAGTTTAAATACTTCATAAATCCTCTTTACCAAATGTTGAACACACTCATCCTGATGATTCATAAGCAATGCAATTACAATAGTCAAAATATTCTTGGAAGATAGTGTCTAAAAAGGAAAATGTATTCCTTCTATACGTAACAGAATAGAAGCATAGAAGGGCCTATATCCAAGGCGAGAGAATGAGACCAGAAAAGAATCTAGCTCCTCTAATTCTTAGCCAATATTTTGACCATTTATTCATTCAACAAGTAGTTTTGAATATTTTTTATACATTAAACAATTGGGATACAAGGGTGAACAAAAATAGAGTCCCTAAACTCACAGCATTTAGAGTTCACCAAAGAAGGCACCCAAGTTAATTCAGTAAAGACGTAATTCTTATTATGATAGGGGAAATACAGTGTGCTACAGAAATTCATAAGGCTTTGACGTGAGAGAGAACACAAGACAAAGAAATCCATGACAGATGTAGCAATTTTAGAAGGCAGAGGGAAGTGTTGAGATGAGACTGGAGAAGGAGATAAGCAGAGGTTGGTTCACTTTATTCTCAGAAAGAAGCCAAGTTGGAGACAGATTTGTGAGTAATAATGATTGCTTGTTAACAGGAATTGTAACTATAAGAAGAATATAACTACAAAGAGAGAATGTACATAGTAGAAGGAACTCCAACATTTGAGTAGCAGCTGAGTCAATAAAGTGGGCCTAAAAAAAACCTAAGAAGATGTGGCTGAAGAGGGATAAGAAAAAAAGGGGAGAGTAATGGTTTTTAGTAACTAAAGTGTGTTAGTGTGTTTCCAGAAGAACAAAGTAGTAAACATTTTGAATGGCACAAAGAGTTCAAGCTACAAGAAGAACTGAAAATGACATTGATTTAACAGTGTGTTTCAATTTTCTTTCATTATTGGCTGCTAAGGGGCCTTTTCAGACTCCCCTTCATTCACGCCCCTCCCCCATAAATTTTTTTTTTTGAGGAAGATTAGCCCTGAGCTAACATCCGTGCCCATCTTCCTCTACTTTATATGTGGGACGCCTACCACAGCATGGCTTGCCAAGCGGTGCCATGTCTGCACGCGGGATCCGAACCGGCGAACCCTGGGCCGCCGAAGCAGAATGTGCCAACTTAACCGCTGCGCCATCAGGCCGGCCCTCCCCCATAAAATTTTAATACCACCAAATATATATCTGTATATCTGTTTATGTATTGTAAACATATCTGTGCTTTATACATAAAGACAGTATATATATTTTTTTGCCTCACAGGAAGCAATATTTGTCCCTACTGAGAATGTATGATTTAACACATAGAGGACATTGGTGATCTTAGTAAAAGTATTTTAGTAGTAGTTCAGTGGAATGATGGAAACAAGATATACTGCAGTGGGCTGAGAAATAAAAAACAAGAAGTGGGGAAAACAGACATAAGGAGAGTAGATGATACATTCAAGAACTCTAGCTGTGAAGGGAATGAAAAGACAGCAAAATAAATGGGAGTGGTTAATAAAGGAAGAATATTTTTAAATGCTGAAAGAAAGGTGTGAGTAAAGGGGGAAAGGCTAATGATGTAGGAGAGAGGGAATAACTGAAAAAAACAAAAAAACAAAAAAAGACCCTCAGAAGGTAGAAGAGGACGGTATTGGGAGACTAGGTGAAAGAAGGATTTGCCATCCCTAAGGTGAAGAGACACTTTTTCCTCTTTAAAGGGAAGAAGGGTTGTGTTATTTGGTTGCAGGAAGATGAAGGCTTCTATTTTCTCTGTGTGATAGGAGAGAGAATTCCTTTTCTCTACAAATACCATTGGCTACTCATGAATTAAGATATTATTGAGCTCTTTAAAAATATCTGGTCTGCAAGGAACTCCAGTAGTATATTATGTTGAATGTTTAGAAATATTGTAAAAATCCTAACATTCAGGAAGAAAAGTTAACCTTATTGTAAAGAGAACTTTCCTACTAAAGATATGCAAGTTTCAGGTAATTCTTCATTCACTTCATTCCTCCAGTTTTCCTATGGTTTCAACTGAAAGTGTTCTCCTTTCTTTTCAAAACCAATCCACTTGTAATTTTGATCCCACACCCTTCCCTTTCTTCCTGGGTATTCTTTTTCTTGGATCTTTAATCTTATACATTGGTTACCTGTTTTCTGCACCAAAACATAATGTGTCTCGTGTTTAACTTTAAGAAAAACTCCAAACCTCTTAGAGACCTTGCCATTCTCAAAAATCTTTTGCTTCATGCTCCAGATGAAGAATTAAGGCTTCACTTGCAGCCTCTCCTCTCAGTAATCTACTCTATTTAAAGCAGCTCTCTCAAGTGACCCAATGATTCCTAATCATGGAATCTAACGAACTATTCTCAGACTTCAACTTCCTCCTTTGACCCTCGCAGCATTTCATGTAACCGATAACTTTCCCCCAAACAAAACAAACACTTCTTATCCGATTATATGAAACTTTACCTGTTTTGGTTCGCACCTTGAAAGTTTCTTTCCGGCTTACTTCCCAGGCTTGTTTTAAAAAAATCTTTCTAACATCTCCACTTAAACCACGGTTTCAAACTTGATATATCCCAATTTTATAGTGGCACCATCTTCTTAATCATGTAGGCTATAAGCTTCAGCTGCAGGTTCAACCCAAATCCACCAAATCCAGCCAGCCAGATCACTCATCACTTTTCCATACTCACTGCCACCTCCTCAGTTTAGATTCCCGTTACCTCTCTTCTAAGAGTTGCAACACCCTCTTCACTGTAGTCCCCACCCCAGGCTGATCCAGGCGCCACCCTCTAAGAGGACGTCCGCTCAGGTCAGTCAGGGGTTTTGTCCTCCAAAGCAGAAGCCTGGGGCTGAGGTCCGAGTCGTCGGTGCTCCAGCTCACTGTGGGTGACAAGACTTTTTCCTGTGCCAGAGCACGGACAGGGACCCCAAAGAGCTCGAACCTCTTGGGCCTGGGTCCTGAGAACACTGGGTTCCAGGTGTACCGCTCCCTTCCGGCCCTGCTGGCAAGAAAGCCCGGAGGGCCAGGAGGGGAAAGCGGGCCCGGCACACAGCACCACAGACGCTCCTACAGCCCAGGTTGGAATTCGGAGCCCCAGCTACTCAGCTTACTCCTCAGTTTTCCAGCTGTCCCCTGTCCGCAGTCTCCCCGCCCCTCACACTCACCCCAAGACCTGGGCCTGTCAGTGATTCGGCGCCGGGTCCTCTCCGGACGGAGGCTGAGGCAGCTGAGAAGGCCGTGAGGACCCCGCAGTTGGAGTGCCCAGTAGATTGCCTTACCGACAGCTTGAAAGAAACCACCTCGCTCTACAGTGCTGAAAAGATTAAATAAGCGGGAAGACGATGATTGAGAAGAAAGATGTCTCTAGAGGTTTAAGATCTAAATCTTCTAGATCACCCAGAATCTAGAGGAATTGGGGATTTCTCACCAGTTGGACTCAGGCGCTCTCATGCGCAGCCTAACTCAGTCTGGGGTCCTCCTACAGTCGGGTGGGCGGGATCAGGAAGGGGCTATGTTTTAGCCAATGAGTGCGGCCGACGGGTAGAGCCAGGGGCTGTGGGTGGGAGAGGCACCGACTGAGAAGAGTCGGGAGGGGCGGGGTTCGGAGGAAAGGAGGTGGTGATGTGAGGAGGGTGTGAGGCCAGAGAGCCGAAGGGGTAGGGTGCACGAAGATGGCAGCAGCTGAGGAGGAGCGGAAGCCCAAAAAGCTGAAGGCGGAGGCGCCGCGAGCGCTGAGGTGAGCGCTACCCGACGTAAGGTGGAGGGTGACGGCCTCTGCCGCTAACCAGGACCCACGTGGGGTTGCGCGGCCCCGGCGCTGGGTGGTGCCTTCGCTGCCGGCCTGGGGCCAACAAGTAGGACCGGCTGCTCTGAGAGCTCCCCGCATGGCTGCGAGCCCCATCGCCCGGTGCCCGCCCAGTTTGGCCGAATCGCCGCCTGCTCCGGAGCCGTTCGGGCCGCCTTTGGCCAATCAGAGCGTCAGCCGAGGCGCGGACGGGGAGGTGGGGGTAGCCCAAGCCGGCTGTGGCCAGGCTGCGGGCGCCACGTGGGAGCCCTCACTGGCTGGGCTGGTGCGGCTCGTGAGGACGAGATTGGACCAGAGCAGAGTGATACGCTGCCGCTGCCTCTTCCCTGGGGGATAACGAGGAGGGTGCCGAGCTACCGCTCTACGCTGAGGCAAAGAGAGGATTCTTGGAGATTTTTCATAAAGGTGTCCCAGAAGGGCGATTTGACCTTAATTTTCGTATATACCCTGAAAGCTGGCATCTTTGAAGACCCTCTACCAGGGATCTAGACCCGGCCTCCGAGACCTAGACCCGGCCTCCGAGGCTTTGCGGGGGCGGCCTCTGGCTGAATGGTAGGAAAGGTTGGTTTTTCTTGGCACGTTTTGGCAGCAATGGAGACGCTTCTGCCACTACCACCTGCCTCACGTGATTTATGTGGCAACT
The DNA here is from genome assembly GCF_041296235.1 of Equus asinus. NCBI lineage: Eukaryota > Metazoa > Chordata > Mammalia > Perissodactyla > Equidae > Equus > Equus asinus. Next base: position 62,430,919 of record NC_091791.1, read on the forward strand.
TTTACTTATAAAAAGTTGTTTGCTAAAATATTCCTTCCTAATAAGTGTAATGTGCAGCGTGCGCAGTCCTTGATGATTTTGAAATGTTCCTTGGGAGGCAGTGGTTTTCCTTTCTAAAAATAGATATATCAAACTGATTTAAAACTGTTAGGACATTCCTGATTATAGAAGAGAAATCTCATTTCTTCCAGCATCGCCCTTCTTGTTCTCCAAAAGAACGAATCATTCATAATTGAAAAGAAAAGGTCACTTAGGGGCCTGGTGGTATGTTCATGCTGTTTTGAATTGATGGTGACCAGTGCCTTTAATGTGTTTGTACTACGTACGTACTTTATATGAAGAAAATAAACTTTTTTTTTTTTTTTTTTTTTTTTACAACTCAAGATGTTCTGTTTTTATTTTAAGCTTTCAAACTGTGGAGTAAAGCAAGGGCTTTTGAATCAGACCCACCTGGTTTCAAGGCATGTGCTCTCCGTTCTGGGCCCATTATTAGAGTATTTCTGTAAAAGGCACCTCCTTCATAAAGTTCCTCTACTGAATTGGAAGACAGATGCACGTTTTCCCTACTAAACATACAGCCTTAGATTTTCCCTTATGCTAATCCGTTTTCAAAGTGCTTTCCTGTTTTACAGATGAGGAAATTGAAGCCCAAATGACACAATTAGATAAGAAACTGAAATAATCCAGAGCATATGGGTGCAAGTTCATTGTTGTTTGACTCTATTATTCCTACTTTTATGCAACAACCCAAGATACGCTTTTATCCTCCTATGAATCCTTAAAAATAATGAGAAATAATACTGTTTAATACTTAAGTAAGTATCTGCTAGGCATTGTTTCAACACTTTATCTATTTTAACTCATTCTCTCCCACAACAACCTTGCAAGGTAGATACTATAATCTCGGTTTTACCAAGGAGGAAACAGATATAGAGAGGTTAAGTAACTTGATCAGGGTCACCTATCTAGTAAGTGATAGGGTTGGGATTTTAATCCAAGTAGTCTGATTCCAAGTCTGCTCTTAATTACTATGCTATATTTATTGACTGGAAGCAATTTATCCAAAAACCCTAGTGAACTATTAACTCAGTTTTTGTTTCTCTACTTTTGCTTCTGTTTTTTTGTTAGTGTACCTAACTTTTTATGTTGTTGCAATATATGGGCATATGATACATAATAATCTTTTTTTTTTTTTTAAGATTGGCACCTGGGCTAACAACTGTTGCCAATCTTTTTTTTTCCCTCTGCTTTATCTCCCCAATCCCCCCCCCCCCCACACACACACAATTGTATATCTAAGTTGCACCTCATTCTAGTTGTGGGATGTGGGACGCTGCCTCAGCGTGGCCTGATGAGTGGTGCCATGTCCGCCCAGGATCCAAACCCTGGGCCACCGCAGTGGAGCGCGCGAGCTTAACCACTCGGCCATGGAGCTGGCCCCAATAATCTTAAATACATATAAAGCATTTTATATGTCATTAGTGTAACTTAAAATTTATGAAAGTCCTTAGGCAACTACAACCCATTTTATACACTTTCTACTTACTGCGATCTGTAGACATGAAGTGAAAAGATGAGACACTTGAGTACTGGGACAACTCTTTTAAATTTTGTGTGAAGACCTTTTGGGATTGGCTCTTCCTACTTTCATTATGTTAGTTTGGCTTTAAGGGTTGCAGTGTGGTAATGTACTGAGTGATTAGACTGCATGCATTATCTATGATGACTTGCTTGACAGTTAAGGGGCTAGCTACCAGTTTTGGTTAACTTTTAAGGAGAAAGGCTTATGAAGTCTAACCATAATTACTGTGTAGAATCAGTCAGTGGGGAACAAATACTTTTATCAAATTTATTTGTAGATGTCAGACAATGGATTTAGGGCTTTGTGAGAATTTCAGCTAGCTCTGAGGTAGTAGTTGTCAATGAGGGTGAAATTTTTCCCCCCAGGGGGTGTTTGGCAGTCGAGACATTTTTGGTGGGGAGTGCTACTGGCACCTAGTGGGTAAAGATCAAGGATGCTGTTAAATATCCTACAATGCACAGGAAGCCCCCTACAACAAAGAATTATCCAGCCAAAATTGACAATAGTGTTGAGATTGAAAAAAACTGCTCTAGGGAGAACATCTGACAAGTCTAGCCTCCGTTTCTCAAGTATCCATTATTTTCTAGGTTGGATTGTTTTTCAGCGGATAGCAGTTACTAAAGCTGCAAAGAAATAGGCAGGCCCTAACATGTTTTCACATTGGGTTGGAGAACAGAAGGGAACATTAGTTGAGTGCTAGACTTTATAGTGGGTGCTTTATATATGCTATCTCATTTAATTTTCCCAGCAATCTGTGAGGTAGGAATAATGATCCTTGTGTTACAGATGAGGTATTTAGGGGTGAAAGAAATCAAGAAGCATTTATGAGAACCGCTCCCTAGATGAAGATGTTCCACGATGATTACCTATATTTGGGACCACTTAGTTTTCTTTTCTCTCCTTTGAAAATCTCATCCAAGTTAATTTCTTTAGTTGTCACATCCAAGAGGATACAGTTCCTTCCAAGGCTTGTTGAGCACATGCCAAGTCTCTTCTTTCAGTCAGTCTTTTAAGTGCCTGCTAATTTAGGCATGGTGCTAAAAATTAGGTACATTTATAGAGAGAAGTAAGACTCAGGTACCATCCTCTTGGTGGGAAATGAGTGGAGTTTGGGAAAACAATACCTGAGCATTCTGAAAGATGACAGGGAGTTAACCAGGGATAGATAAAGTAGGGTATCTGGCATTATAGGAGTGTTTGTTTGGAGGTGGAGATGAAAGAGAGCTGCCTCTGTTAGGGAACTACAGATGGTTTGGTCTGACGAAGCAGAAGGTGTAGGGAGTCCAGGCTTTGTACTGGAGGGTTTCATATGTGTGATCTTTCTATCTGCTTCTATTATCTTTATATTCTTCACCTCTCAGACCCTAATTTTAACTGTCTCCTCAATATCTCTTTCTGAGTGTCTTGCTGACACTTCAAAGTCATATGTAGCAAACTAAATACACCTGTTGTCCTTCTAAGTCCTTCTATGGTTTCTGCATCCACTAACTTCTCTTTCTCCAAAGTTTGGAACTTAGATACTTGACTCATTTTCCATCCACATGTAGTTATCAGAGTTGGTCTTTTCTCCTTCACCAATGTCTTATAAATTCCTTTTGTTTTCCATTCCTGCTGTGACAGCTCAAGTTTAGATTTTATCTTGCTTAGCCTTTGATTGGCTCCCTAACTAGTCTCTCTGTCTCCAGTCTCAAGTTCTGCCTAATCTCCTTCAGGCATAGCTCTACTTAATCATCATAGCAAGTATTTGTGAGCCCTGAAGTTGATGTCGGGAAGGGTTGAATCCTAAGAGTCCACATTGTAACTTTCTCTGACATTAACAATTAAAGATTGTTCTGAGTCACGACTTTTAATATTAAAAAGAAAACAAACTGCAATTCTCCAATCAGCAAATATTCAGTTTTTCTCAAATTGTTGCTTCCTATCCATTTCACTTGGATTCCCCCCACCCCCCTTTCCTACCTCACTAAGGACCCTGTGTTTTAAAATTGGATAGTAGGGGCTGGCCCCGTGGCCGAGTGGTTGAGTTCGCGTGCTCCGCTGCAGGCGGCCCAATGTTTCAGCGGTTCGAATCCTGGGCGCGGACATGGCACTGCTCATCAAACCACGCTGAGGCAGCGTCCCACATGCCACAACTAGAAGGACCCACAATGAAGAATATACAACTATGTACCATGGGGCTTTGGGGAGAAAAAGGAAAAAAATAAAATCTTTAAAAAAGAATAAAATAAAATAAAATTGAATAGTAACCCTGGGAAGAAAAGTCTTAAGTATCTTAGGTGGCCAAGCAACAGCTTTAGTAACCTCCTTCTAAAACACAGTTTTGGGCTAGCCGGGTGGCACAGCGGTTAAGTGTGCATGTTCTGCTTCAGGGGCCCGGGGTTCGCCAGTTCGGATCCCAGGTGCAGACATGGCACTGCTTGGCAAGCCATGTTGTGGTAGGCGTCCCACATAGAAAGTAGAGGAAGATGGGCACGGATGTTAGCTCAGGGCCAGTCTTCCTCAGCAAAAAGAGGAATGGAAGACTAAGAGCAGGGCTAATCTTCCTCAAGAAAAAAAAGAAAACATTTTTTTCTCTTTCATAAAATTCTCTGGAAGATTATTTTTATAAACTGAGCATGCTGTTCTTGGAGGGGTCGTTTTGAGGATTAAATAAGGAAAATATATGCAGACTGGAAAAGAGAAAGGTTGATTGTGTGTCCTTAGTGTTGCACAGTGCCTGGTCTTTAGGACCTGTCCAATTCATATTTGTTGAATGAATTATCAGCACAGCATAGACTGGGACTGATAATCTTCACTTTTCTAGACTTTATATTTTTGATAATGCAGCCTAGAGTTGAGTTTAGCTCTTTTTGGATGATATTGCATGCTGTTTGCTTATATTCACAAATTTAATAGTTTAAGATTAAGGTTTTGGACTATGAAGGAAGATGGAAGACAAAGTCTTCTGAGGTACTGTTTATGAATGCCTTAATCAGGTCCTTTCCTGGGTATCATATAGTAGAGCAGAGTGAGGGTGGTGGAGAGACAGAGCCAGAGGAAAACCTGCATCGAAAGTCATGGATATCTAGGGGCAAGCATGAAGTGTTTGCAGCCCAGGGAAAGTGAGAAGGGCTTTAGGAAAAAAGATAGGCAATGAAAACTAGTTTCTGATTTTAGGTGTAGGCCTAGATTGAATAACACTAAATAAAACATGCGGCTTATATGCTGCTTTCTACCTATAATAGGGCTCCACTTCCCTTCCATCAATTAAAATCCTGCCTGTGTGCAAAATGTTCACAGTTAACTGGAAAAAAGAAGAGAGAGAATCAAAATTATAAACAGCATTCTGTTCAGGATGGAAGTCAGTAGAGTAGTGGTTAAGAGCATGGCCTCTATAATCAGACATCTAGTTTGACTCTTTGTCTTTATTTGCTGGTAATGTTGAAGATTGCTTGTTGGTTCTGTATGTCTGTTCTCTCACCTATGAAATGAGTATAATAATAGTACCTACCTCAAAAGATTGTTAAGATATTTCATGAGAAAAACGTAAAATTGGCACATAGTAAGTGTCAATAAATGTTAGCTGTTATTATTATTGTACTGCTTATTCTGCTTTTGTCTTCCTTCTCTGCTCCAAATGTAGCACTTAGAAATTAAAAAAAGAAATGGAAAGAATGATGTCAGTGTCATGGTGGAGTGAGCTATTCCCTTAGTCTAGTCCTGCCCCCACCCCCCAAAAGTTACAACCAAACGGACATTCATTAACCAACAGAGGATTCCCTACAAAGCACAAGGATGTCTGAGAGATCCACGCAGCCATACATCTGAAGGTGCTGATACTGGATCTCCAGAAAGCAGTGGAAGGAGATGAGTGGATCCCCACCCTGTCCCCAGCAGCAGTGATCTAGGTTGTGTGTCCTCATGCAGCAGCTGGTGTGCAACTGTAAGAGGAGGTGGGGAAGCAGGCAGGCCTCCACATGAATGCTTTCACTTTCGTAGTGCAGCCCAGCCCATGGGAATGCTTCACACTGGCTGGTGTGGCTTAGCCACCGTGTGGGTGTCCCCACCAAGCACAGCAGCCCAGATGAACCACCCATGGAAGCAAAATGGGGGCAACATGTGCACACGAAAGAAAGGGCCCCCCTCCTGCCTAGCACACCAGCTCGGTCAGTCCCCAGCCAAGGCAGTGGACCTGCACCAGAGCACCTGCACATGTGTGTGTGAACCACCAAGTGGCTGCAGCCAACAGGCAAATGCAGATGAGCCCTATCAGCACAACTTCCAGCAGACACATGGGTTCAGAAAACACAGCTCCTGCCCACCCACCTCCCCCAGAGGTGGCAGGTGGAATCTGTGACCTGATACTACCACTATGCACTGGCAGAGGAGCACTGCATCAAACACCATGAAGAACTACGTTAACACTCCAGAACAAAAGGAAAATGACAAGTCTCCAGAAAACAATCTTGAAGTCACAGAAATTTGCAATCTGAATGACAGAGAATTTAAAATAATTGTCAAACTCAACAAGTTACAAGAAAACTCAAAAAGACAGTTCAGTGAACTCAAGAATGAAATGAATGAGCAGAAGGAATTCTTCACCAGAGATTGAAACTCTAAAAAAAAAAAAACCAAACAAATTTTGGAGATGAAGAACGCAATGAATAAGGTAAAAAACAATGTAGAAACGTTAAAAGACAGATGTGACATTATGGAGGACAGAATTAGTAATTTAAAGGACAGACATAGGAATGCTTCAGGTGGAGGAGGAGAGAGAAGTAAGACTTAAAAAAAAAAATGAAGAAATTCTTAGAGAGATATCCAACTCAATTAGGAAAAGCAACATAAGGATTATAACTATTCCAGAGAGAGAAGAGCAGGAGAAAGCAGAGAGTTTGTTCAAAGAAATAACAGTGACAACTTCCCAAACCTGAGGAAGGAACTGGACTTAAAAGTATATGAAGCTAGTAGAACTCCTAATTATGTAAGTGTAAAGAGACCTTCTCCAAGGCATATAATAGTAAAACTAGCAAAAGTCAATGACAAAAGAAAAATATTAAGGGCAGCTAAGCAGAAGTCAATATCCTACAAAGGACCCCTATCAGGTTTTCAGTCGATTTCTCAGGAGAAACCTTACAGGGTAGGAGAGATTGGAATGACATATTCAAAATACTGAAAGACAAAAACTTTTCAGCCAAGAAAACTTTATCCAGTGAAACTATCCTTCACATATGATAGAGAAATAAAAGCTTTCCCAGGTAAACTAAAGCTGAGGGAGTTCATTGCCACTAGGCCTACCTTACAAGAAACATGGAAAAGAGCCCTCCTATCTTAAACTAAATAGCAAAGGTTTATAAAACCTTGAGCAAGGAGATATATGGACAGATAGAAACAGAAAATTGCAGCTCTATGTCAGAATAGGTTAGTAAACAATTATAACAAAAGACAAAGGGAAGAAAAGCATCAAAAATAACTATGAACACTTCAGCAACAAACTCACAACACAGAAAAGAACAATTGGTGACAACAATAACTCAGAAGAAGAAGAGGAAAGGGATGGAACCTGCTTAGGCTAATAGAGATACGAGGCTATCAAAAAATGCACTATCTCATCTGAGATCTTTTATACAAACCTCATGGTAACTACTAAACAAAAAAATCAGAGGAGAGCCACGAATCATACATAAAGAGCAAACCATCAGAGAAAACCACCCAACTGAAATGGTAGTCAGAAATACAAAGGAAGAGAAACAAGGGAAATATAGAACAACGAAAACAAGAGACAAAATGGCATTATTAAGCTACTCTATATCAGTAATCACTCTAAATGTAAATGGATTGAATTCTCCAATCAAAAGAGACAGAGTGGCTGGGGGGATTAAAAAACAAGACCCAAGAAAGTGCTGCCTCCGGGAAACACATCTCAGCTCTAAAGACACACACAGGCTCAGACTGAACGGGTGGAATACAATACTCCAAGCAAATGGCAAGCAAAAGAAAGCAGGTGTTGCCATACTTATATCAGACAAAGCAGACTTCAAGATAAAAAAGGCAGTGAGAAACAAAGAGGGGCAGTATATAATAAAAGGGACATTCCACCAAGAGGATATAGTGCTTATGAATATATATGCACCTAACACAGGAGCACCAAAGTATATAAAGCAACTATGAACAGACCTAAAGGGAGAAATTAACAGCAACACAATAATAGTAGGGGACACCCCACTCACATCGATGGATAGGTCATCCAGACAGAAAGTCAACAAGGAAATAATGGAATTAAATGAAAATCTAGACCAGGTAGACTTAATAGATATATAGAGAACATTCTGAAAACAGCAGAAGACACATTCTTCTCAACTGCACATGGAACATTCTCAAAGGTAGGCCATTTGTTGGGAAACAAGGCAAGCCTCAATAAATTTTTGAAGATTGAGAGCCAGCCCTGATGGCCCAGCAGTTAAAGTTTGGCATGTTCCACTTTGGGAGCCCCGGTTCGGTTCCTGGGCATGGAACCACAACACTTGTCTGTCAATAGCCATGCTGTGGTGGCAGCTAACAGAAGAACCAGAAGGAGTTACAACTAAAATACACAACTATGCACTGGGGCTTTGGAGCGAAAAGAAAAAAAGAGACAGGAAGATTGGCAACAGATGTTAACTCAGAGTGACTCTTTCCAAGCACAAAAAAAAAAAGAAGAGGAAGATTGAAATGATATATCAAGCATATTTTCCAACCATAATGCTATGAAACTAGAAATCAATTACAAGAAAAAACCTTGGAAAGTTAAAAATATGTGGAGACTAAATAATATACTACTAAACAGCCATTGGATCAATGAAGAAATAAAAAAATACCTGGAGACACATGAAAATGAAAATACATCATAGCAAATCTTGTGCAGTGCAGCAAAAGCAGTCCTAAGAGGGTAATGCATAGGAATACAGGCCCACCTCAACAAGAAAAATCTCAAATAAGTAATCTTAAACTACATCTGACAGAACTAGCAAAAGAAGAACAAACAAAGCCCAAAGTCAACAGAATGAGGGAAATAAAAATTACAGGAGAAAAAAATGAAATAACAAAAATGAAAAAACAATAAAAACCAGTAGAAAGGATCAATGAAACTAAGAACTGGTTCTTTGAGAAGAAAAACAAAGTGGACAAACCCTTAGCCAGATTCACTAAGAAGAAGAGAACGCTCAACTAAATAAAATTAGAAATGAAGTAGGAGAAACTACAACGGATACCACAGAAATACAAAGGATTACATGAAAAAAAATTTTTTTTTATAGCAAGATCAGCCCTGAGCTAACATCTGCTTCCAATTCTCCTCCTTTTGCTGAGGAAGGCTGGCCCTGAACTAACATCCCATCTTCCTCTACTTTATATGTGGGATGCCTGCCACAGCATGGCTTGCTGAGTGGTGCCATCTCCGCACCCAGGATCTGAACCAGCTGACCCCAGGCTGCCAAAGCAGAATGTGTGAACTTAACCACTGCACCACTGGGCCAGCCCCTACATGAAAAACTTTATGCCAACAAATTGGATAGCCTGGAAGAAATGGATAAATTTTTAGACTCATACATCCTCCTGAAACTGAATCAAGAAGAAGTAGAGAATCTTAATAGCCCAATCATAAGTAAAGACATTGAAATAGTAATCAAAACCTCCCAAAAAACAAAATTCCAGGACCAGATGGCTTCTCCGGAGAGTTCTCCCAAAAATTCAAAGAAAATTTAACACCTATCCTCCTTAAACTATTCCAAAACTATTGAAGAAGACAGATGCTTCCCAACTCATTCATGAGGCCAGCATCATCCTGATACCAAAACCAGACAGGGAAAACACAAGAAAAGTTACAGACCAATATCGCTGATGGTCATAGATGCAGAAATCCTCAACAAAATATTTGCAAACCGAATACAGCAATACATTAAAAGGATCATACACTATGATCAAGTGAGATTGATACCAGGGACAGAGGGATGGTTCAGCATCTGCAAATCAATCAATATGATACATCACATTAACAAAATACAAGAGTAAAAATCTCATAATCATCTCAGTAGATGCAGAGAAAGCATTTCACAAGATCCAACATCGATTTATAATAAAAACTCTCAATAAAATGTTATAGAGGAAAGGACTTCAACATAATAAAGGCCATATATGACAAACCCACAGCCAACATCATACTTAACGGTGAAAAACTGAAAGCCATCCGTCTGAGTACTGGAACAAGACAAGGGTGCCCACTCTCACCACTCCTATTCAACATAGTATTGGAGGTTTTGGCCAGAGCAATTAGGCAAGAAAAAAGGAAAAAGGTATGCAAAGTGGAAAGGAAGAAGTGAAACTCTTGCTCTTTGTAGATGTTATGATTCTATACATAGAAAATGCTAAAGAACCAATCAGACAACTGTTAGAAATAATCAACAACTATAGCAAAGTTGCAGCATACAAAATCAACTTACAAAAATCAGTTGCATTTCTATACACTAATAATAGACTAGCAGAAAGAGAATTCAAGAGTACAATCTCATTTACAATCACAAGAAAAAAGAATAAAATATGTAGGAATAAATTTAACCAAGGAGGTGAAAGATTTATACACTGAAAACTTTAAAAGATTACTGAAAGAAATTGATGATGACATAAGAAATTTAAAGATATTCCATGCTCATCGACTGGAAGAATAAACGTAGTTAAAAAGTTCATGTTACCTACAGCAGTCTACAGATTCAGTGCAATCCCAATCAGAATCCCAGTGACATTCTTCACAGAAATAGAACAAAGAATCCTAAAACTTCTATCGAACAACAAAAGACCGTGAATAGCAAAAGCAATCCTGAGAAAAAAAAAAAAATTTGGAGGCATCACAATCGCTGCCTTCAAAATATACTACAAAGCTATGGCAATCAAAACAGCATGGTATTGGCGCAAAAACAGACACACAGATCAATGGAACATAATTGAAAGTCCAGAAATAAAACCACACATCTGTGGACAGCTAATGTTTGACAAAGGAGCTGAGAACATACATTGCAGAAAGGAAAGTCTCTTCAATAAATGGTGTTGGGAATACTGTACAGCCACATGCAAAAGTATGAAAGTAGATCATTATGTTACACCATAAACAAAAAAATAACTCACCATGGATTAAAGACTTGAATGTAAGGCCTGAAACCATAAAACTACTAGAAGAAAATATAGGCAGTAGACTCTGACATCAGTCTTAGCAGCATCTTTTTGAATACATGTGTCCTCAGGCATGGGAAACAAAAGAAAAAATAAACAAATGGGACTACATCAGACTAATGAGCTTCTGAAAGGCCATCGAAACTGTAAAGAAAACAAAAAGACAAGTTACCAACTGGGAGAAAATATTTGCAAGTCATATATCCAACAAAGGGGTTAATTTCTAAAATATATAAAGAACTCATACAAATCAACAACAGAAAAACAAACAACCTGATCAAAAACTGGGCAGAGGATATGAACACATATTTTTTCCAAAGAACATACACAGATGGCCAACAGGCACACGAAAAGATGTTCAACATCACTAAGTATTAGGGAAATGCACATCAAAACTACAATGAGAGATCACCTTACATCTGTCAGAATGTATATAATTACCAAGACAAAAAATAACAAATGTTGGGAAGGATGTGGAGAAAAGGGAACACTTAATACACTGCTGGTGGGAATGCAAACTGGTGCAGCCACTATGGAAAACAGTATGGAGATTTCTCAAAAAATTAAAAATAGAAATACCATATAATCCAACTATCCCACTACTGGGTATTTATCCAAAGAACTTGAAATCAACATTTCAACGAGATTCATGTACCCCTATGTTCATTGCAGCATTATTCACAATAGCCAAGACATGGAAGAACCCAAGTGCCCAACAAGTGATGAATGGATATAGAAGAAGTATATATATACAACGGAATACTTTGGCATTACAAAAGGACAAAATTGTCCCATTTGCAACAACATGGATAGACCTTGAGGGCAGTATGTTAAGTGAAATAAGCCAGACAGATGAAGACAAACACCACATGATTTCATTCATATGTGGGAGCTAAACAACACATGGACAAAGACAAGAGCTTAGTGGTTACCAGAAGGGAAGGGGACTGGGAGGTGTGTGACACGGGTGAAAGGGCACATATATATAGTGATAGATAAAACTTAGACTTTTGGTGATGAGCACAATGTAGTATATACAGAACTTAAATAGTAATGTGCACCTGAAGTTACAGAATGTTATAACCATTATGACCTCTATAAAGTAATTTTTAAAAACAGTAAACAAATAAATTTTAAAAAATTGAAAAGGTGTAGGTATACTCCAGATCAAGATAAACATCTCCAGTGACTAAAATGGAAAAGACACATGCAGTCAGACTCTGGGTTCAGGAACTTATGGAAATAACTCTGTGCAGGAGAACTGAAGTCCGATACCCTGCATGAAACTCTGAGCTGGGCTGGGGCTGGATGAAAAGAAGGCTGAAAACTTCTTCTCCTGGGTGCTGCTTTAAAAAGCTGTGAACCTGAAGTGGTGACACAGAAGTCGCTGAGCTGCCAGGTGGCTCAGGTTAGGAACTGTAATTTCCCCACTATCATCTAGTATAAGAGCGCCAAGCTTGGAGGTCATGGGCTCTGAAGATGGGTTGGCCTACCTGAAAACCACTAGAAAAATGAAAGGAAAGTGAGCCTGCAAACATATGAGGAAGAGTGTTACTTAGAAAATAAATACAACAATCAGGAGATAAATTCACTCAAAAACTAATGAAATTATAAGAGCAATTGCAAAATGACAAAGTATTTTAAAGGTCCTTAAAAAGATAAAAGTAGTGATAGCCATTAAGAAACAACATGTTATGCATCAAGAATAGGTAGATATGGGGCCAGCCTGGTGGCACAGTGGTTAAGTTCGCACGTTCTGCTTTGGCGGCCCAGGGTTCACCAGTTCGGATCCTGGGTGATGACCTATGCATTGGTTGTCAAGCCATGCTGTGGTAGGCATCCCACATATAAAGTAGAGGAAGATGGACACAGATGTTAGCTCAGGGCCAGTCTTCCTCAGCAAAAAAGAGGAGGATTGGTGGCAGATGTTAGCTCAGGGCTAATCTTCCTCAAAAAGAAAGAAAAGAAACATGAAGGAAAAAAAAGAATAGGTGGATATGAAGTAAATGGTTGTGTAAAATAAAAAATGGAGTTAGTGAATTTACAACAAAAAATAGGTTGGTTAAACTCTAGACCGAACATATTTGAAGGGAAACAGTGCATTGGAAGATAATACTTAGTAATTCATCCAGATATATCACAGAGAAATAAAGAGAAATTAAGAAATATTGGAAGATAATACTAAGTAATTCATCCAGATATATCACAGAGAAATAAAGAGAAATTAAGAAATATGAATATAAATTGAGAGGCACCAACTCACATCTAGCTGGGAGTTCCAAAAAGAGGAAATAGTGTTAATGGTGGAGGGGCCCTATTGGAAGAGATGATGATTGAGAATTTTGCAGAATTTAAGAAAGACTAAAGTCCTTAGGTTGAAAGGATATTCCAGGTACATAGTAAGATAAAAACAAAGATTCACACTAAAACTATAGAAATTTTGATCCTAATTACTATATTAATATATATAGAAAGAATCTGAAAATTTAGACACCAAAAATTTAATAGTAGTTATCTCTAGGTGGACGGACTGTGGGTTATTTTGGTTTCTTCTTTTTTTGTATTTTCCAAAGTTTCCACACTGAACATGTATATTAGGACTCTTAATTTTAAGTTGGGGAAACTTGATGTACACTGAATAAGTAATTTGGCTGAGTGCTGAGTGGCTAAATAACACCATTACAAATGGACCTGTGGGATACTAGGTAAACCTGAAACTTTGTAAAATAAGTACTATGATTTTATTATAGGTTGTAATCTTTTCATCTATATTTCTGAAATCCCCCAAAGCTGAAAACTGGAAGTTTTTTTAAAAAGCTTGAGATGAATTAATTTGGCAGCAAAACTTGAACTGATGAAGCTCTCTGTAGAGTGTGTCTGATACAAATGTATATGTTTTGCTGTAGAAATATTAGTCTGTTAATGGCATGGTGCATGAAAACCTACTGGGAGGTTTACAAAATATATCGTACCTACAGTGTGTTGCCTTTCTAAAGTTCATAAACTTCTGAATCTCATGAAATTCTAGCCCCAAAACATATCTTGCCCTAAGGATTCAACAAAAGGATTGTGGATCTTTATTAAAAATTTAAATAGTCACCCTTTAAAAGTTTGCTCTTGTGCAGGAACAACAATTTTTCATCACAGTCAGTTGCTAAATTTTTCCTACAATCCCCATTTGACACTTCTACATTACTAAGTAGATGCTTATTTCAAAGATCTCTTTTGGCTAGCTCTACCCTCATACTGGTATTGGTTATGTTACTGAGTTATTAGGCTTTTCTTGTTCTCTAATAGTAATTAACTAAGGTAAAGACTTCTCTTCAACTTTTGGACTTGAAGATTTGAAAGGCTTATTTCACTGAAGTGGTCTCACAAACTGGTTCCACATACTGCTTGAAGAAGATAATTTTTTTTTTTTGAGGAAGATTATCCCTGAGCTAACTACTGCCAATCCTCCTCTTTTTGCCGAGGAAGGCTGGCCCTGAGCTAACATCTGTGCCCATCTTCCTCTACTTTATATGTGGGACGCCTACCACAGCATGGCATACCAAGCGGTGCCATGTCCACACCTGGGATCTGAACCTGCGAACCCCGGGATGCCAAAGTGGAATGTGCGCACTTTACCACTGCGCGCCACCGGGCTGGCCCCAGAAGATAAATTTTGAGTATTTTCCAATGCAGATTTAAAATTATTGCCCTGATATGTTTTATTTCTGGTGTTTTTGTTTGTACTTGTGGCTTCATATGATCTCTTAAAAAAATGTGTCATAGAGAAAGCAATATAGTTATCTTTCAATGTAAGAATATCTGAGTTTCCATTTGCATTGTGGCTTTAATTGCATGCATGCTGATTTCAGCATCTTCTCTAGAATAGAATAAGAAAATATGTACAGCAGTTATCATGTAAGAAATTCTTACCTGCTCAAGGCACATCAGTTTGGTTACTGTATTAACGGTCTCACTATTTTGTCAGTAAGCTGCATTTAGGTACTAGTAAGCCCTACTATTTTGCTATGTTACCTGCAAATAAATATAGGATTATAGATATGAAGGTAGCCTATGTGATCACTCACAAAATTAGAAATGATCAGAAGTGATATTAAAGTAGTTACTTGGCTATTTGCCTTCTAGAGGCTGAGGCTGCACTTGGATACCTCCCTAATAGAACCATTTCTAAGTCTCTAAGAGACCGAATTATGGACAACTGGGAAGTTTGGCCAAATATGACTCATTTGAGGAGTGCATCTCTTGCCTCTGTCAGGCTCTGGTATTGGATTTATTTCTCACATAGGCCATCTCAATGTAACAAGAAAGATGACGTTTCTCAACCCCAAGCCAAAATCTCAATGAGCCCAATGGAAGAGACTTTCCACATGCATGTATCAGTTTTGAGAATATGCTGATTGGTCCTGCCTGGGTTAAATACTGACCATTGAACCAATTACTGTATCAGAGATGGGGATTTTAGCCATCTTTGGTTATATTTTCACTTCTAATCCCATGTGTGCGTGTGTGTACATGTGTGTGCCCATGCAGGCCAGTGGGCATGGGTGAGTGTGTGAGCTACTCTAATCAACAACTCCACCCAGACCTTGTAGAATGAGGGAGGTTGTGTTGTTTCCTCAGCAAGACAAAAATCCATTATAGCATATACAGAAAATATTTATGAAAAGAAGCACTTCCCCAACTCAAAACCTCATTCCTCAGGGTCTAGCCATAATGTGTCTTCTCTACAACTTTCCTAATCACCCAGCCTGGAAATGACTCCTTCTCTGGCTGTTTGTACTTCATTCTTTGCATTATTGCTATGTACAGTATGTGCATGTTTTATCTTGTCTACTGCAACTCAAAATAAGGAAACTAGTTGAAAATCTCTTAGTGCTTCATAACTAATTACTTCACTGCAGCATAACAGGCTCTAAATTTTTGCTGAATGAATGAATTAACTCTTCAGAGATGTTTTAAGGGGCTGCCCCATGGCTGAGTGGTTAAGTTCACGCCCTCCGCTTCGGTGGCCTGGGGTTTCGCCGGTTCGCATCCTTTGCATGGGCATGGCACCACTCATCAAGCCATGCTGAGGCAGTGTCCTACATAGCATGACCAGAGAGGCACTGACAACTAGAATATACAACTACGTACCGGGGGGCTTTGGGGAGAAGAAGCAAAAAAAAAAGAAG
Source organism: Equus asinus (assembly GCF_041296235.1). NCBI lineage: Eukaryota > Metazoa > Chordata > Mammalia > Perissodactyla > Equidae > Equus > Equus asinus. The sequence goes on from NC_091791.1 coordinate 62,446,861, forward strand.
ATTGGCAACAGATGTTAGCTCAGGTGCCAATCTTTAAAAAAGAAAAAGATGTTAATAATACTCGGTGGTGCAAAATGGATTCATGTATTAGCTGTAAATTCTTGTCTGTTCATAAGAGTTGATAGAGAGAAGCCTTACTTGCAAACACTTCGTGGTTCTTGGACCTTTACTTTTTTTTGTTACATGGAGTGTGTTTGTGTGTGAAATAAATCCAATACTGGAGAACAGAGAGGCAAGAGAAGCACTCCTGGGTTGCATTTCTGTTCTTTTTGGTGACTGTAGTGAGCTTTGACTATAATAATAATTTCCTTCATTTGTCCATGGGGAAAATTCCCTCAGGATAAATATACTTCCCCTATATAAACAGTAAAATTTTATTAGGGCCCTGTGTTCAGTGTTTTCTTTCTTCTTCTTCTTCTTTTTTAAATATAGTAGTATTGCTTATTTGGTGGAGGAATAAGTTTTCTGCAAGAGTGAATATACAAAGATCTCAGTGACCCAACAGAATGATGAAATACAAGAAAGGTATCTCCTTTAAAAATAAACAGTTCAGGGCCAGCCCGGTGGCACAACGGTTAAGTGCCCACTTTCTGCTTTGGCGACCTGGGGTTTGCTGGTTTGGATCCCAGGTGCGGACATGGCAAGCCATGCTGTGGTAGGCGTCCCACAGTTCGGATCCCAGGTGCAGACATGGCACTGCTTGGCAAGCCATGTTGTGGTAGGCGTCCCACATAGAAAGTAGAGGAAGGTGGGCACGGATGTTAGCTCAGGGCCAATCTTCCTCAGCAAAAACAGGAGGATTGGCAGCAGTTAGCTCAGAGCTAATCTTCCTCAAAAATAAATAAATACATAAATGAATAAATAAAAATAAATAGTTCAAATGTGTTGTCTTTGAAGTTAACCACATTACAGATTTGAACATTTTCTTATTTTGTAGGCATGACTGAGGAAGTTTAGGTTCCTCCTGAAATAGAGTTTTTTGGAAATTATTTTTCCTAAGCAGAGCTGACATCTTAGTTATCATTTTAGTTCTTAGTTTTGTTGAAGCTTAAAGCTGTTAGGCTGTAGAAGTGATGCAGACTTATACCCTTGGTTATGTCTCTGTTCTCACGCACTCAAGATGAACTGATTATGTTACGTTTTAGCATGGAATAGCATGTTGCATTAAAGAATGCTGACAAATTCTACTTTGTCTTGTTGTTTTTACTTAGCACTTGCTTATCCAGTGTATACAACTGAATTGTTTAGATTTGAAATATTACAATAAAATATAGTTACATTATTAAATTCAGTAAGTACTAAATGTTTAGTATCAAAAAATAGTATTTTAGCAAAAAAAACCTCAAAAGACTTGTCTTTTTTGGGGGGGAAGGGGGTATAGGTTCTCCTCTACATGATAGATTCAACTTCTTTGGGTGCATCCATCCCTGTGTTTGAATGTCATAAGGGTGCTATGTAAAGAAATATATAAATTCCTAGACTTAAGAGTCACAGATCCTTAGAATTGGGACGGATCTTAAGTTATCTTTGCCTAGCCTCCTCCATTAGACAGGAATCCCTTCTTTAACATTCCTCTTCCCCTATTTGTATAGCATTCCTCCCCTAGATTCAGCGCAAATAAGGGAACAGGAGTATATTTTTCCACTAGTGGGAAAACATATACACACACATCAGAGATTGAAGCTTGAATAAACTACATTCATCAGAAGACTTGTTAGTATTCTGTGGATATCAAGTCAGATTCAGGGCTCTTTAAATGATTTCATTTTGGCCAAGATGTTGCTTTTTATATACTCATAAAACAAGTTTTAAAAGTCTCTTCTAGCCTTGAGAACCCCTTGAGAAGCTACTTTGGTATTTCCAAACACTGCTTGGGAATGATGGTGGGTTAGGGTAGGAGCAGGGGTGGGAGGAGATGGCTAAGATTCCCAGGTAGGGTGGGACCTCCCGGAGTTGAGGTTTTCTGCAAATCATAGAGTTGAGGTGTGAAAACAACAGCAAATCTCAGTATCAGCCAGATGTGGCTTTAAAATGCTAGTTCACATTTTCATGGGATATTTGAAAACTCTTTGAACATGTTTTAGACTCTTTAGATTGTTAGTGCATGATGAGGTACTTAAAATCAGAGTCTAATATTTACATTGTACAGTTGAGATAATTGAAGCTCAGAGAGGTTAAATGATATTAGGTAACATAGCTAGTTACTTAAAGCTGTTAAGTATCTGAGATGAGAGATTCCCATTGTACTACCCTCTGGAATAAGAAATGAAGTATCAGGGTTTTGTTTTTTCTTTTTTTAAGATAAGAATAACATATTTAAAGAATATATCAAGCACTTTCATTTACCTTTTCTTACTGATCCTCACAAGAAGGCCACCAAGTAACTGTCTTGACCTGAGGAAATATACCCAGAGAAGCTGAGTTCCTAAGTAGTGAGCTCTTATTTCACACTCAGGACTCTGACTCACATTTCTTACTGTTTATATTACACTATGAAGATTCAAATTGAGAACTTGTCAAAGTGATTCTATGTGTGCTAGATAAGCACACTATTTAAAGAAATTCTGTGGCAGTGTGTTTAGTAACTTTGTATAGATTTTTGACTCTCAAGTTCTCTTATTTACACATGAGTAGTTTCTCTCCCCACAAGAATAAAAATTCCCTTGTGGACTTAATGGTATGCTTTGCAAATGGATTAACTTGAACTTGAAATTTGAGCAGATTGTGTTTTCTAATTAAAAGCCTTGGGCAAACCAATGTTTAAAAGTTAAAATGTTCCAGTTAAGAGAACAATTTCTAGTAAGTTTTAATTTACTTAGGAAATTTTGTACTTCTCCCTGATATTAATAATTTGAATCTTATAACTTTAGCATTATTATTATAATAATAAGAAATAACCATTACTGTTCAGATATTTTAATGTGCATAAGATTACACTGTTAGTAAGTGGCAGAGATAGGACTCAAACTGAATCTGTCTTATTTTAAGATTTTTAGTAATTAGCTGCAATATTCAGGTATTATATAAACATTAGCAACAGGAATCAACAATGACTTTATGATTAAAAAAATTAAGCAAGCCCTTTGCTTCAAAAATTATTCCTATTTTATACATGAAAAAATTTCTAGTAATCTAAAAAGCTATTAATCTTTTAATACTGTTTATAATTAAAATTTTTTTTTTGGCGGGGGGAAGATTAGCCCTGAGCTAACATCTGCCACCAATCCTCCTCTTTTTGTTGAGGAAGACTGGCCCTGAGCTAACATCCATTGCCCATCTTCCTCTACTTTATATGTGAGATGCCTGCCACAGCATGGCTGCCAAGCGGTGCCATGTCTGCACCCCGGATCCAAAGTGGCGAACCCCGGGCTGCTGAAGCGGAACGTGCACACTTAACCACTGCACCACCAGGCTGGCCCCAATAATTAAAAATTTTATAAAAATGTTCTATCGGATCTGAGATGGGAGTGATGAGAATTCTTTTTCATTAAAAATGACCTATAGCCACAATTAGTCTTGGACTGCATACAAATAATGTAAAAAAGCAACCTTGTTAAAGAAATGATTAAACGTTCACTTAGCCTACTTTTAAGAAGAGGACTACATTTCGTTAAATTCAACCGATACTTAAAAACCTCAGTTTCATAATGCTTGATAACCATAGGAAAAAGCAAGTAGGGGGAGGGAAATACAGATCTGTGAACAGGAAGGGGGAGGTAAAAGGAAGTGATAAAAAAGGAAAAGGCTCAGTTTCTCTTAGCTATTTCTGATTTCTCCATAATCTCCAACCTCAGACTTTAGCTTTTCAGCTTTTCATTCAACTCTGAGGTGTGTATGTGAGAAACTTTTTGTTATGAGCTCTAATACTTATGGGCTGTTAGCATGGTACAGGGAAAAGAGTTTTGGATTAGGAATCAAGACACCTTGGTCCTATTAAGGTTTCTGTATATGTTTATGTATGCACCTGTGAAGTGAGTAGTATAGACTAAAATGCTTTTCAAACTAGATCATGAATCAATTTGGGTGTAGCACAACTGGTATTTTATGAAAGGAAAATAGAATAGAAAATATCAGTGCATCGAATATGGTAAGGCTAAGTATTGCCTTATGAAACATTGTTTCAGTTATGTATAGAAATACTAGATTGCAATGCAAAATTTATTTTTCACAGTGAGTTTGGTTTTCTATGCCAAAATTTAGCAGCTTAAAATAACAACCATTTTATTAGAGTTTATGATTTTGTAGGTCAGGAATTCAGACATGGCTCGGCTGGTTGATTCTTCTGTTGCTATGGTATTGACTAGGATCACTTGAAGGTATTTAGCTGACAACAGTTCTGGTCAGGAGGTTGTCTTTACTCATTTGCTTGGTGCTTTAGTGAGGATGGCTGGAAAGCTTGGCTCATCTGGGCTCCTGTCCCTCTCTATGTGGTTTGAGGGCATCTCCATGTGGTTTCTTCAGCTCAGTAGTTGGACTTCTTACATGGCAGCTCAGGGCTCCAATAGACCAAGGCAGGAGCTTGCAGTCCTCTTAAAGGCTAGCCTGGAATCTGGCATAGCATCACTTCCACTATAACTTATTGGTCAAAGGAGTCATAGGCTAGCCAGATTCAAGGGGAGGGGACATAGATTCTTGTCTCCAAGAAATTGTGACCATTTTTAATCTGCCACAATTATGGTAAAATAATTTTGAGAAACATGACTGAATTATATATTCAAACTTTTGATTCTTTATTGCCCTTCAAAAGATGATTACTTGTAATAGCCTTCTCCTGCCCCACCACCACTTTGGAAAATTTGTCTATTGGTTTCAAAGTTCAGAGTTTAATTTAAATACACGTATTATTTTTCCATGGAATACTGAGGGTTTTATGTTTTTGAAGAAATAATTTAAGGTTTAAAAATTTCTATGAGTCTTAGGATGTTTGCTTTCTAACATGACCTAAAAAGTCTATTTGGAGTGCAAAAGGAGCTGCCTTCTTACAATGCCTGAAAATTACATTTGGATTTAATTATTCCCTCCCTTCGGATACAGCCAGTCTGAGGCTATGTTTTTGTTGAAACCTGAAAGAGTGAGAAGTCTGTTCCAACCCCCCATCCCACCCTTCAGTAAAGAAATAAAAATATTAAACGTTTTTGTTAAAAACTTAAAAGTTCGCATCACAAGAAAAAAAATTTACTAACTATGTATGGTTTTGACAGATGTCACGTAGACTTATTGTGGTGATCATTTTCCAGTATATACAAATATTGAATCATTACGTTGTGCACCTAAAAGTAATATAATGTTATGTGTCAATTACACCTCAATAAAAAAAGGATTCATCCACTCTTGTGAAATGCAGGTTTTATGATATACTGTACCTTTAACTGACATACTGCTTCCCACAGGAGGCCCGAGCTCTGTGATAGAACCACAGGAGTTTAAAGAAATGCCCATTTCAGAGTATCTGCCCATTGGAACATTAAGAGCAATCTCTATAGACATAAGCAAAAAGATTTATCTTGTCATACACTTGGCTACTTAGAATCTTAAATCTTGAAAGAGTGTCTGGGTGTAACCCCTGGCTTTCAGGGAATGGGTTGAGCTGGTTGGTTGACCAGCTCTGCTGCTGAGTAATTCTGCTTTGCCTCTGTGTGCAGACAGATGTCCTGTTTTTCAGATCAACCACATTCATCTTAAATGCTCTTCCACCCCAGGCTGTTTTTTTCCCACTTAGGAAGACATGATGATAGTCAAGATTTCTTTCAAAGTATTTAAGGAGGAGAATGTAAACAAATAAAGAGCTTAGAATGAAATTCTGTGGGTTTAAATGCCAGCATTTAAAAATAAATATTAAAACCTACCCCAAAATAAAATGGGAATGGGAGAACTTGTGTATTTTAAACTTATAAGTAGGCATTGTGAGGATAAATATCTTATCTCAACTTTTAGTGAAGTGATAAAAGTTATACTTAGTTACACCAAAATAATAATTTTTAGAATAATATACATACAACGTGTATATAAACATGCACCAAACCCTGGTATTGTTAGTCCCATCACATTGCACTTCTTGATGAATGTCTTTTATAATTATTGACGCAATCAAATAATTTGTTCTTAATGTCTTTCATGCCTTATTCTCGCAGATATGTAATATATCATTAGGAAATCTGCATTAAAACCCACCCCAAAAGCTAATAATTTTCACTTGAGACTACATGATCCCATTAAGTAACCACAGGGTGGGGCTGGCCCAGTGGTGCAGTGGTTAATTTCGCATGTTCCACTTCAACGGCCCAGGGTTCGCTGGTTCGGATCCTGGGTGAGGACATGGCACCGCTTATCAAGACGTGCTGTGGTAGGCGTCCCACATATAACGTGGAGGAAGATGGGCACGGATGTTAGCTGAGGGCCGGTCTTCCTCAGCAAAAAGAGGATTGGTGGTAGATGTTAGCTCAGGGCTAATCTTCCTCAAAAAAACACAAAAAATAAGTAACCACAGGGTGAAGTAATCTCCATTGATAACATTCCAAGGAGTGCTGTAGCATATACAGTATATGTATTGTATTTATATCTGTAGGTTTTTTTTTTTTTTTCCAGGAAGATTAGCCCTGAGCTAACTACTGCCAATCCCGTTCTTTTTTTGCTGAGGAAGCCTAGCCCTGAGCTAACATCCGTGCCCATCTTCCTCTACTTTATATTTGGGATGCCTACCACAGCATGGTGTGTCAAGCAGTGCCATGTCCGCACCTGGGATCCGAACCAGTGAACCCCAGGCCGCTGAGAAGTGGAACGTGCGAACTTAACTGCTGCGCCACTGGGCCAGTCCCCTGTATCTGTAGTTTTAATTCCAGTTGACTTAGAATGTTTGTTGTACTACATGTGGAAAGACACTTCAAAAATTACATTTTTTCAAATACAAGTTTTGGTGGGCTCTTTGCACTTCTCTCCCTCTTGTGTTTCCCAATAACATGGAGACTCCTACCACTGCCACCTCCACCACCATGTAAATCTTCAAGTCTTTCAATTTTTTTTGGTGAGGAAGATTGGTCCTGAGCTAACATCTGTTGCTAATCTTCCTCCTTTTGCTTGAGGGTGATTGTCCCTGAGCTACCATCTGTGGCAATCTTCCTCTGTTTTATGTGGGATGCCACTACAGTGTGGCTTGATGAGTGGTGCTAGGTCTGCGCCGAGGATCTGAACACCTGTGAACCCTGGGTCACAGAAGTGGAGTGCGTGAACTTAACCACTATGCCACTGGGCTGGCCCAAGTCTTTCAATTTTAAATACCTAGTCATTGCAGGAAAACAGTGTACTCTATTTCTGTAGTGTTGGGTTCTTCACCCTGAAATCCAAATTCAGGTCAGTCTTTAGGCAGATGAGTACCAATGTCAATCTGGTTCCTGTTCCACAGACTGTGAGAGAAGATGACCCTCTGTCCATGTAGCTTGGTGAAGATAGGACCTTCAAATCTAGGTCAGTCTTAATCAGTAAAGACTATGGGATTGGTGGTTCCTGTTGTTAGGTTACCCTCTTAGAGGAAAAAGAAACCCAAAAACATTGAATGAAAGAAAACTTTAGAAATCAATTCCATCATTTGTAAAACAGTCAGGTAGAAATTATTATTTCTTAGGATATTTTTTGGATGAAACCATATTCATTTGAGACCACATTTATTTTTACTCTTATATAGAAAATGATAGGCACTAGGAGTTAGAAAAAGGATATACCCAAGGACCATATATATATATATATATATATATATATATATATATATATGTATGTACTGTTTTTTTTTTTTCACACTGGAAGCTTTTGTGAAATCTGTGCTTTCAGCTTCTAAATCTTGAAAGATCTTGATAAGAAATAATTTGTAATTGTAGTGAAACCTAAATTTGATTTGCACAAGCTGAATGGCTGGGATGGGGGATTACTTAGCCTGATAGTAAAATTTGGCCACTTGCTACTCATTCTGTGCCCCTAAATTCTTGCAGAGTGGTTAAAAAAATATATTTTTTATTTATCAAAAATCACTCGTGATTTTGACAGAAATGAAATTGTGGTTGAAGTTTTAAAATATGAAGAAGTCTAAGAAGTGATTCTTGTTGACAATTAGAAGTCTCAGCTAAATTAAAGACAAAAATGGGGGCTGGCCCTGTGGCCGAGTGGTTAAGTTCCCTGGCTCTGCTTTGGAGGCCCAGGGTTTCGCCAGTTTGAATCCTGGGCGTGGACATGGCACCGCTTGTCAAGCCATGCTGAGGCGGCATCCCACATGCCACAACTAGAAGGACCCACAACTAAAACTACACAACTATGTACCAGGTGGCTTTTGGGAGAAGAAAGGAAATAAAATCTTAAAAAAAAAAGACAAAAATGGCAGATACACTGGCTGCTCATATTTAATCTGTGAATAAGCATATGTGGAAATAAAAGAAGCAATTTCTGAAAGTATTTCATGTGGTGCTTCAGCTAATCAGAAAGCTATTAGTGGATCATTGTATCTTATGGGTTGAAATCATAGAGTGGTTTCTTAAATTTGGATATTTAGAAAAGCCTCAGACGTATGTCAGACTATCTTGGGTTTACTCTACTGACACTGTGTACAGTAAGGCCCCCTGATCTGCGGTTTTGCTTTCTGTGTTTTCAGTTACCTGTGATCCAGGAACAGAAGATCCTCCTTCTGACGTTTTGTCAGAAGGTCAGTAGTAGCCTAATGCTAGGTCACAGACTCTGCATCATTTACCTCACCTCATCTTATCACGTGGGCATTATATCATCTCACATCACAAGAAGAAGAGTGAGTACAGTACAGTAAGATATTTTGAGAAAGAGAGAGACCACATTCACATAACTCCTGTGAGTTTTTATTACAGGATATTGTTATAATTGTTCTATTTTATTATTAGTTATTGTTAATCTCTTACTGTGCCTAATTTATAAATTAAACTTTATCATAGGTATATATGTATAGGAAAAACATAGTATATCTAGGGTTTAGTACTATCCTTGGTTTCAGGCATCCACTGGGGGTCTTGAAAAGATTTCCCCATGCATAAGAGGGACTACTGTATAGTAGTAATCAGTCTCAGTTCTGGAGTCAGACCATCAGAGTTTGGATTTCTGTTCTGTGATGTGTGTCTTTGGGCAAGTTATTTAACCACTTTGAACTTTTCAATTTCTTCATCTGTAAAATGGTGATAATAAAATATCTCCTGGTAGGGTTGTTGTAAATTCAAATGGGATAGTACTTGAAAGACAGTAGCATGGTGTCTGGCACATATTAAGCACTCAGTAAGTTTTACCTATTATTCTACTATTTAGATACACTTATTGGCTGTGTTGGGGCCTGGAATTGGCCACCCCAAGATATGTCTCTTTGGCATGAGGATTGTTTGGGGCTGGTTACTTTTAATAAAATGCAGACAGGAAAGCAACTCTGAAAAGCAGAGTTTACTTACCCTTTGTTAAGAAACAGTTACATTGTAAAGGAAATCTCCATCTTTAAAGGTGTCTCCCTCTCTGTACCCGGAAGAAGGGGGGATAGACTTATCTCTAGAAAATCTTTATCAATGCCAAAGGCAAGGACTTAAATCTGCATCTTGTTTACTGTACTTGTGTGGTAATCTCCCAAGATCGACTCCCCTTCCACCCCCAACATCCTCCTTTGTCTTTAGCTGAAGATGATATTTAAGGTGGTGGCTTCAGCCATTTTGGTGAGTTGCTCAGTTTGCCTGAGCCTCTCCCATGTATAGATGTTATAAAGCTGTGTTTAATTTTCTCCTGTTATTGTGTCTCATGTGAATTTAATTTGTTCTCTGGCCAGAAGAACCCAGAGAGGGTAGAGGAAATGTCTTCCTCCCCTACAGTTGCTAGCAGCTGACTGCCAAGGTAGAATGCTTCCCCTTTTAGAGTGTAGTTCAAATGAAACTGCATATGCAATTCTGGACATTTATTTTTAGTCTATCAATAGGAAACAGTAGGCACTAGTAAGAAAGATTAGAAAGAAAAATCTGTTTCCCAAGTCTCTGTCCCCATCCTTGACTTCTCCCAGAACTCCAGTCTTCTGAGCTTCTCTATTGCCTTCTCCATTTATCTCAGCAAACAGCAGCACCATTTACCCAATTTAGTCCAAATTTACCCAATTTAATCCAAAATCTAGGAGTTAGTCTTGATTCCTTTCTTTTCCTTAATCTCCTATATCTAGTCCACCAGAAGGCCCTGTCATTCTACTTCTAAAGTGTCCGTTTACTTGTCTCTATGTCCACCATTATCTTCATGGTTCAAACCACTACTATTTGTCATTTGTATTACTATAATAGGCTTCTAATTTGGTCCTTCTGCTTTCATCTTCCAGTAGTCCATTCCCTACACTATGACCAGGGTGATCTTTTAAAACAAAATCAAATCATATCATTCCTCTGTTTGAAACTTAATTATAGTGGCTTCCTGTCAGGGTTATATAACAAAATAAAAACTTCTTAGGCTCATAAAAGCTAAGATGATCTGCTTCTTGCTTTGACCACAAACCTTTCTTCTCTCCCTAGCCTTTTTTCACACTAGCCTTCCAGTTATCATTTTAGTGCTATCTGGAATGCCTTCCGCGCCCCCCAAACCTATCCTTGTCATTCAGATTTCTCCTGCTGAAGGCCTTCCCTGACTACCCAATCTAAAGGACTCTTTCTCTATCTTGATCTGTTGGTTTTAATTGTCTGCATATCACTTATGGTCATTTGATATTCTTATTTGTTTATTTGATTATTCATCTATATCCCCTCACTAGAATGTAAGTTCTGTAAGGGTAGTGCATGTTCTTGATTGTTGCTGAATCTCTAGTGTCTTGAGTAGTAGAGTAGATGCTCAGTAAATATTCAATGAGTTAATGAGTGAATGGTTCCTAAAAGCTTGTTTGTGAAGAACTGTAAACCAGATCTCTGGTGAAATAAAAATCAGAAAAATCTTTTATATAGAAAATGTACTTAATAAGATTACCAGCCAGACTTTGGGAAGGGCTGTTCTTTATTCTGTGATGTCCTTCATGCATTTTTATGTTAAAATGCTCTTTCTTTTGTGAAATGATAGTGATATTCAATTGTATAGTTTAAAAATATGTTCTTGGCAGCATACAAAATTGGGACATACTGTTGTCCTGTACTTTTAGATTGGAGGTATTCTTTGAATTTCAGAGATTTGTAGTTCACTGAAAATAAAGAAGCATTAGGTAGGTGTTCCTGGGAGGGGGTTTTGCTAAAAATTCTTACTAAATAAAGTTCAATTAATCAAATGTATATTCTTGAAAAACTCCTGGGAAATAAATTGTCAGGTTCCAGTTAAAGATTATATTCTGTTTGAACATGTAACTTGTTGATTAAAATAATCCATAACCAATCTATAAATGAAAATTGGGGTGAGTTTATTATGAGCTAAATGTGAGGACCATATAGCCCAGGGCCTTCCTTCCCCAAGGAAGGAAGGGCACCAAAGAAGTGAGGTGTGCAGAGTGGTTACATACCTCCAAAGGGCATGTTTCACACATGATTGAAATGTCCCTTTTACAATAGTCACAAGACTGCTCTGTCAGCACAGAGATTGATGGACACAGCAGGTAGTTGGTCTGCTATTTGGGTGGTCACAGCAGAGAGCAGGTCTGTTGTCTCCAGCTGGGTGGTCACAGGGTGAGCGCAGCAATCACTTCCTAGTCTAGGGAGAGATGCTTATCCTTAAGGAAATGCCAGTGTCGGGGAACCTGCATCTTTATCTTAAGGCCATTTGTTTTTGTCTTTGGGAATAGCAAATACTCAAAGCAGTTATACAATACATGCTCAACAGCCACATCAGGCCCTTTTGGAAAAAAAAAAAAAGCTAAATTAGGTTTACACTAAATGCCTTCTTCATATACTCCAGTATATCCTATCGCTTGCCATTTATTTTATCAAATGTTAAAGTGAAATGTGACATAAGACCCTACAGATAATTAAAAGGAAATAAAAATAGTAGACCTCTTATAATGTCTTTTGGGGAAAAGAGTTAATACATTTAGCAATGTTTCTTTGAATAATCTTGTTCATGATGAAAGCTAACTAAAACTGCGTGCTTTTTATAGCATTAAAACTGATCACCTCTTTAAAAAATACCCCAATTTGTATTGAGACACAAGTGGATATTTTTTCTTTCATTGTCCAATAAGAGCTGAAAGGGACTTGAGATGTCACCTATAGCAAACTCCCTTGTATTTCAGATAAGGAAACCCATGGTCAAAGGGCATAACATTTTCTGGTGGGTCTAGGATTAGAATTTCCAGCTTCTTATTCCCAGGCTCCTGAAGTTTATGCTATGGCATACTACTTATTTTAGGGGGTACAAGTCTCCTTTTGGAGTATAATATACATTGCTTTAAAAATATTATTTTATTAGTATTTTAATTCATATGAAATGGGGAGTTTTTTTGTTTTTGTTTTTGTGAGGAAGATTGGCTGGCCCTGAGCGAACATCTGTTGCCAATCTTCCTCTTTTTGCATGAGAAAGATTATCTCTGAGCTAACATGCATGCCAGTCTTCCTCTATTTTTGTATATGGGACATCGGCATAGTGTGGCTTGATGAGTGCTGTGTAGGTCTGCACCTGGGATCTGAATCTGTGAACCCCGGGCCACTGAAGTGGAGAATGAGAACTTAACCACTACACCATTGGTTTGACCCTGGAGATGTATGTTTAAGTAACATGCAGGGAAGATGTTCCACATTCAGTCTGGTGACAGCTGACCTCTTAAAGGCTACGTAAAGTTCTAAAAGTGGTATTGTTACTGCACAAAATCAGGGTTCTCTGCCTGATGCACATAAACAAGCCGATTAATTACAGCAATAGCCTTTGGGAATAGAGATCAGCTTTTTTTTTTGGTGAGGATGATTGGCCCTGAGCTAACATCTGTTGCCAATCTTCCTCTTTTTGCTTGAGGAAGATTGTCCCTGAACTAACATCTGTGCCAGTCTTCCTCTGCTTTGTATGTAGGATGCCACCACAGCATGGCTTGATGAGCGGTGTGTAGGTCTGCACCCAGGATCCAAACTGGCGAACCCTGGGCCACTGAAGCAGAGCCTGTGAACTTAACTACTATGCCACTGGTCTGGCTTCAAGAGATCAGCTTGATTCTGTGAGATCTATCTGCAGGGAGAACAGAGGGCATGTGCCCTCTGATCTGTCTCCCCAGTTCAGGATTTGGGGCAAAATTTAAGAGGTTGGGGAGATCAGGCTGGCATGCGGAAATGCTGGTGGGACAAGTTTTGATTGGTAGGCTTCAAACATTTATGGTAAGGTTTTAAACATTTATGACAGGGTTCTAAACATTTATGATAAGGTTCTAAACTTTTATGATAGAGTTTTTGATGAGGTGGGGAAGGAATTTTAACAATGGATCTTCCTGAATGAGGGATCCTTCATTTCAGATAAGAGTCTGACTTTCAAGTTCTGGTCGTGTTCCAGTCCTTGGGTTCCATGGGAAGGAGGATCTTTGGTTCTACAGTCATTTTAGGTCATGAATTCTTCTTTTGCGCATGCCCTGGCTATGTGACTTTGCAGGTTTTCTGAAAAAGCAATTATTAATCACTCCGTTGATAAGCAGTAGGGTCAGCTGAACTGGTCCTGGAGGGCCCGCGGTTACAGTATTTACACTTTTAACTTTTGTCAAGTTAAGATTAAAAATTAACAAAGAAAATCATGAAAACGTTTTGTTTTTGTTATTTCTGTCTTAAAGAATCTTTACACATGAAAAGATGAGACATTTATAAAATAAGCTGAATTCTAAAAATAAGAGTAGTTTTGATGGTTGTGATTTAAAAAAATACAAATTTTAAAAAAGAGGAGGAATAAGTTTTGTATTTTTAAACGATTTCAGAAAGATAATTAAAATTTAATAATAAATAGAAAAATTTTATGTTAATACAACAATATATGGTAGGAAATTTATAAGCCAGATCAATATAAATAAGTATAAATTATGCATAATTCTACTTTCCAGACAAACCAATAGTAACATTTTGGTGTGTTTCTTTCCAATCTTTTTTTTGTGCATATATGGCATATTTTTTTTTAACAGCTAAGATCATACTCTACATTCCTTTTGTCTGTTTGTTTTGCTTTTTTCATATAATATTATAACATGAGCATTTTCTTACGTCCTTAAAAAGTCTGTGGAAACATTTTATAATGGCTCTATAATATTTGTCTGTAATTTATATTACCATTGCCCTATTTTGGTTAATTAGGATATAATAATTTTTTTCTATTATTAATGCTGAAACGAATCACTGGGTATATACAAATCTTTGTTCACATTGTTCTATTTTATTTATTATAGATGCCTAAAATGTGGAATTGGTGACACATATTGCCAAAAAGCTTTCTAGAAATGTACTAAATTTATATTCCCACTAACAATGTATGAAAGTGCTTGTTTTATTGCACCCTTAACAGCAAACTGTATTTGAAGAGAACTTTGCTATTATTTTGGCGCTTGAAGCATTTGTTGGAAAGATTAGTAGAGTGGCTCCACATATTTGTTATGCTATCCAGAGGCATTTAACTATTTGGAGTTGGCTATTTGCTTTTATAGCAGCCAACTAACCACATGATTATATAAACTTGACAGAATATTTACTTATCGATCTTCCCAAGAGCAAACTATTCTGACCCACTAGTCTTGATTCAACTATTTAAATTATAAGAAGGTTAATAGGGGCCAGCCCCGTGGCCGAATGGTTAAGTTTGCATGTTCCGTTTCGGTGGCCCAGGATTTTACTGGTTTGAATCCTGGGCACAGACGTGGCACCACTCATCAGCCCATGCTGAGGTGGCGTCCCACATGCCACAACTAGAAGGACCCACAACTAAAAATACACAACTATGTACTGGGGGGGCTTTGGGAAGAAAAAGAAAAAATCTTTAAAAAAAAAAAGGTTAATGGATGTTAAAAATTTCAATTGACTGCTTTTCCCTAAAGTGAAAAGAATAGAGTTGAAATAAAACGCTTAAAAAATTGATCAAAAGGGGCCAGCCCAGTGGCACAGCGGTTAAGTCAACACGCGCCCCTTTGGCAGCCTGCGGTTTGCTGGTTCAGATCCCAGGAGTGGATCTAGCACTGTTTATCAAGCCGTGCTGTGGCAGGTGTCCCACATATAAAATAGAGGAAGATGGGCACAAAGGTTAGCTCAGGGACAATCTTCCTCAGTAGAAAGAGGAGGATTGGTGTTAGCTCAAGGCTAACCTTGCTCAAAAAAAAAAAAAAAAAAGTTGACCAAAAGAACTCAG
Source organism: Equus asinus (assembly GCF_041296235.1). Taxonomy (NCBI): domain Eukaryota; kingdom Metazoa; phylum Chordata; class Mammalia; order Perissodactyla; family Equidae; genus Equus; species Equus asinus. Next base: position 62,462,146 of record NC_091791.1, read on the forward strand.
TAGCTGTGTCTGTGCACACGTGTGTTGGTAAAGACTGGGTGGGAGAGAGGGTAGGGAAAGATTAGAAAAACAGCGAGAAAGGCTGAGGAAAGAAAGGTGTGGTGAATAAAAAGAACTTCTGCCTTTTTACCTGGAAAAACATGTCTTTATTTTTTGTTCCTACCTGATTGACTCTGAAAGAACAATCACACATGAGCCTTGTTTGCTGAAATAACATTTTTGTGTCTCTACCTGCTGAAATGAACTGGTACCTAAATATATTTTGAAAGAATAAACTTTTGAAAGTTGTGTTAACTGCTAGAGTAAAAAACATTTAAGGTTTTGATTGTTAGTTGCAAAGTGTCACTTATGAAAAATAAGTTGTTTTTTAAATCTTTGAATGTGATTTGGCTTTAATTTGATTAAATATTTGAATATTGCAGACCTTTATCTTCCCTTAATGACACAGAATTTAGTATATTTGTTAAAAAAATAAAGTTTCAAGTCTAGCTGTTTTCCTACCAAAATTAGTTTTTTAAGAAAACTTTATTAAAAATCAAAAGTAGGGGTTACTAAAGCATCTTAGGCATGAGCAAAAGTGCATTTTATTTTTCAAAGGGCCAAGTTCATATTAGCTTTCATATCATACTTCTCAGAGATGTAAATATTTTTTCTTAAATAATTCTTTTTTTTTTTTTTTGAGGAAGATTAACCCTGAGTTAACATCCGCTGCCAATCCTCCCCTTCTTTGCTGAGGAAGACTGGCCCTGCGCTAACATCTGTGCCCATCTTCCTCTACTTTATATGTGGGACACCTGCCACAGCATGGCCTGACAGGTGGTGTGTAGGTCTGCACCCAGGATCTGAACCAGTGACCCCGGGCTGCCGAAGCGGAACGTGTGAACTTAACCACTGCGCCACCAGGCTGGCCCCTCAGAGATGTAATAACTAATGTGACAACAAAGTAATAATCACACCATGTGGCAAGGACTCTATTAGACACTTTACTAGAATTAGTTAAGTTTTAATCTTTACAGTGCCCTGAGAAACACGTAATGGGTAAACTGAGGGACAGATAGATTAAGAACCAGCCCAAGGTCATGCAGCTATTAGGAAGTCAACAGGGGTTCCAAACCACATCTGTCTTGCTATCTTTACAATCTTGCTATTTTCCTTTATAATTGGTACTTAGCATGGCCCATAGACCAGAAGCAATTGTCGAGATCTGGGTACATAAAGAATTGCAAAATCTTGGCCTCAGAGACCTATGGAGGCAAACACTTATTTTAACAAGAACCCTCAAGTAATGTGTATGCATAATAAAGTTTGAGAAGCACCACACTACAACCCATACTAAAAGTTACATTGAGGTTTTGAAATCCTTTCTAAAAGGATTATTCCTGGTTTGGCTTTACTTCATGTGGGTTATCTATTAACATTTTCCACAAGGGGAAGAGGGAAACTGTTGAATTAGCGTCCCCACCACTTCAAATTGCTATCCTGCTGATGTGGATTAAGGCTGCCCCAGGTAGAGAAGCCCAAGGTGACCTGGCCTACATGCCGAACTATATGACCCGGTGGATTTTTATGGTATGAATTAGGGCTGCCCCAGGCAGGGAAGCCCAGGGCATCCTCACCTACATGCCGATCTATATGACCAGATTCCTATCTAAAGTTATATGACCACACAATAACCAGACCCCATCTGCACTGAAATCATTTAATGACTTTTTACATCATCTTTTCTTTTTCCAGTAAAAATAAGTCACGTACCCATGCCTTATAAATTTAGCCCTAACCCTCAACTCAGGGCAGTAGCAGGAGCTCTGACTGCCGCTGGGTCCTGTCCCCATGCAGCAGCAGCAACAGCTCTTCACTGCCTATGGGTCCTGTCCCCATGCTATTCTGTACCATTCTCTAAATAAAAGAGCACAACTGCCAGACCTTGAGAGTCCAAGAAATCTTTCTTTCGACTCCTCGGCTCACCGACCCCGCATTACTGCTGTTCTGTTTAAGCCAGAGGAACAAGTGACTAATTCTTTTTTTTTTTAAAGATTTTATTTTTCCTTTTTCTCCCCAAAGCCCCCCAGTACATAGTTGTGTATTTTTAGTTGTGGGTCCTTCTAGTTGTGGCATGTGGGATGCCGCCTCAGCATGGCTTGATGAGCGGTCCCCTGTCCGTGCCCAGGATTCCAACTGGTGAAACCCTGGGCTCCTGAAGTGGAGTGCGCAAACTTAACCATTCAGCCGTGGGGCCGGCCCATTGACTAATTCTGCTTGTGGACGTTTGGTTCAAGTCTCAATCAGCCAAGGATAGCTCTCTTTTTAACTGACTTTTCTCATGGACGAAAAACATCAGATTTATGAGTCCATGGCTTCATTCTGGATAGGCATTCCCCAAATTAAAGAGACAATGCTGAAATAAGCATTTTCGAAAGAAACTTGAAATCTTTTGGAATATTTGATGTTTTAGATGGTTAGCAAGGAACCACAGATCTGTATAAATGGATCTGTCTACTATTTTCATTTTGTGAACATTATTATTCTGTCAGTGGGGCAGTGATAACTTAGATAGTAGAACAGCACTGTCCAGTAGACCTATAATGCAAGATGCATATAATTTTAAATTTCTAGTAGCCACATTAAAAAAATGAAAAGATAGTTTAATCTTAATATTTTATTTAACCCAATATAGCAAAATATTATTTTAACATGTAATCAATATAAAAATTATTACTGAGATATTTTATATATTGTTTTGCACTGTCTTGAAAAATCTGGTATTTTATATACTTATAGTGTCTCAATTGGGATGCTAAATTTTCAAGTTAAAAGGTGGAAATGTAGTCCAATAAAAACGAAATTGTGTTCAATAGAAAAATATTATACATTGCCTTGGTTTTAAAATTTTAAACTAGTTAAAATTAAATTAAAAATTAAGTTCTTTCGGTCATATTAGCTACATTTCAGTATCACATGATGTTGGTTTGTGTTTCTAATGTAACTGATTTCAGACCTATGGAACCGATCATCATCCTGTACTGTCAGTAAATGAAGGCCACTGGAAGTTGTAGTCTAATATAAATATTACTATACAGAGAATAATAGAGGAAATAAAAGCTATTTAGGTCATAAAGCATCTACTGATTTTTCCCTCTATCTTCCAGCAGTTGGAATTAATTTACCTGTTTTTTTATTAGTGGTTCAGAATCAGTTTCTTAACTCTCTACCCCACTAAATTGTAAAATTAGGGCCAGGAGAGTCCTTCCAATTTTTTTCTTCTAGCATTAGATCCTTGCTTCAGAGCGCTGCTTTTCAGAAAAGTGAGGTAATCTGGCAATAAAGTGTGGCAAGCAGGATAGTATTGATGTGGGGTCGGTGAGCCGAGGAGTCAAAAGAAAGATTTCTTGGACTCTCAAGGTCTAGCAGTGGTGCTCTTTTATTTAGAGAATAGTGTGGAATAGCATGGGGACAGGACCCATGGGCAGTCAGAGCTGCTGCTGCCGCTTCTGCTGCAAACATGGGTGGAGAGTAAGGCTAAATTTAAGGCATAGGCATGTGAGTGTTATCTCTTTACAAGACAAAGGAAAGAAGATGTAAAAAAGTTAAAATGCTATCAGTGCTGATAGGGTCCGCCCTTGGGTGTCCCACAACTTTTAGATAAGAATCAAACTGGATTGAGTAAATGGCAGAAGTCACCGCTTAAATATTATCCTCAGCCAAAGACAAAGGAGGATTTGGGGGCGGGTCTGTTACATGAGGTTGCCAGAGAGTAAACAACTTAAGTTCTTGCCTTCCCCATTAAGAGTTTCCAGAGATAAGGCCATCCCCCCTTCCTTCACAAATGCAAATATCTCTCAAGCAAATTCCAGTCCTTGGATCCTGCTTCTCCTCTGCAGTTTTAAAATTAAGTAGCCTAAAATCCTCATCAGTATGAATGGGCTAGTTTGGCCCAGAGATTTTTCTTTTTGAGGAACATTAGCCCTGAGCTAACATCTGCCATCAATCCTCCTCTTTTGCTGAGGAAGGCTGGCCCTGAGCTAACATCCGTGCCTATCTTCCTCTACTTTATATGTGGGACGCCTACCACAGCATGGGTTGCCCAGCAGTGCCATGTCCACGACCGGGATCCAAACCGGTGAACCCCGGGCCAACGAAGCAGAACGTGGGCACTTAACCGCTGCGCACCCGGCCGGCCCCAAAGCCCAGGGATTTTAAAACTTTATGTGTGTATCTGGATCACCTGGGAACTTGTTAAAAATACGAATGTCCAGGCCTCACCCTTACAGATTCTGATTCACAAAGTTTACAGTGAGCCCGGGACACTTCCATATTAAATAAACTGATCTAAGTGCTTCTGAAGTCCAAGAACCTTGGAGGACCATCGCACTCAGCAAATGACTTTTAAAGGCTGCGAGTTCGAATTTACCATACTGTGCTAGTGTTGCCACGTGTTCGATTTTCCCCGGGCTGTGGCTTCCAGGCGGCTGGTGCTCTTCTGCAGAGGGGTTTGGAAGCTGTTCAACCCATCCTCGAAGATTGCCTTGATAGCGTCCCCGTCCCAAGTCCTCTTAACGCGACCTGACCACGCCGAGGTAGACCGTGGCCGCGTGACCGATGAACCTGTTGCCAGTCGGGGCGGCCATTTTTGAGGCGGGCACCCAACCTCTTGCCCCGCAATTTTCGCGAAGGGAGGGAACACTGTTACCAGGACTCAAGATGGCCACCGGGCCAGCTAGCCAGCCAACTAGACCGGCGCCAGGAAGGCGGCACGAGACGCGCGGGCGGGTAGTCGTGGCGCGCCACGCCCAGGGCTCATCTTCGGCCGCGGACCTGGTGCAGCGCCCGCCCCCTGCGTACGCGGCCAATCAGTGCGCGGGCCCGTCCGCGGGGGCCGCCCGCGCGCGGGGTGTGTGAGGACGCGCTCTTAGTCGCTGAGTGCCTGAGCAGAGGAGCGGTCGCTGTGGTACCTGCTGCAGCACACACAACATCGGACGCGAGGGCTCGTGCGTGGGGCAGGAAGGTGAAGCCATGACGTCTGTCAGGTAATGAGAGGGCTGCAGCCTAAAGTGCTCGCTTGTTGGGCGTTAGCCTCCTGACTGCCTGAGAACTGTCGCCCCTTCTCTTGGGTGGTCTGGAGCCTTCTAGTGCCACCAGCCCCCCTCATGTTGGAGCTCTCTCCGCACTTTTCATTTGGTCATTTCTGCTTTCCTCAGAAGTTTTTGGGTCTGTGGCATGTGGCGGAGCCCTGTAAGTAGCCGCACCGCTGAGGTGATCCTCGCCCAGAGTCCAGGGTTTGAAGCTTGCTTGTGTGTGTAGTGGATTTTTCATGAAAAATGTAGCCACCTCTCCCCCCAGGGGTGACCTGGGGCCTGAGGAAGTTTGAGGTGCACCCTGTGTGTCCATGCCTGCGTGTCGTGCCTTCCGACAGAACTTCGTTGGTGGCCGTGAGCAGACCTGCAAAGTTGGCCCTTCTCTGAAGCAGGTAGATCGCCCACAAGGTGTGAAACTGCAAGTCCCGCGAATTTGCTTATGACTGGAATTAGTTACTACTCTGGTTCCCGAAGGCACAGATTTATCTGCTTTTATCTGAGAGTCTCAAATGAAATTAGTTTTGTGAGATGGTATATAACGAAAGCGAAAGCAATAATCAGGAGACTTCTCCGAAATTGCGCTTTTCCGTAGTTTTGGAGGATTTTTTTTTAATGGCAGCAGGGTAATGGGCCTGTCCGCTTTCTGTGGGGAGCATTGACTGACTTAAGCTAATGCAGCTATGTATAAAAAGAGATAAATTGACGTATTTACCCACTGTTCTGAACTGCCTCTTTTAAAGTAGATCTTGGCCTTTATAGTCCCAGAGAAAGGGAGGCCCCAACACAAATACCAAGAGAATCGAATAAGTTAATTTTTGGTCTTTGAGCTTCCAGCAGCCTAAGTCTTGGTGATTTAACGATTTCTCAGGGGTAATTTTTGACTACGCAATATTTAAGAGATACCCTTAGGTAAGATAAGGTAAAATGCGACTGTGCTGAATTTGGAAACATTTTCTCTTTCTTAAATTGCATAATCCTATACAAACAGAGACAAACAGTACTTACCTCATTATGCAGGAGACATTTGGATGCTGAAAGATGGAAAGCCACATGAAAAGGTTTCACAGTAAATTATATTGGGACATATAAATCTAGCTATTAATGCTGACAGTATTTTAGCATGAATTAGGATTATGCTCTTAAGCCAAATTAATCCCCCCCACCCCAGTCTTGCTCCCACTCCCATCATGGCAGCCTCTTGCTAATTAGGAGTGAGGGTCAAATACTTTTTCTGGTAAGAATCAGTTCTTATGTGGACTCAATTTTAATTGACCATAGTCTTCCTGGCTACTGTTCAGTGGAGAAACACACAATCTGATGCTTCTGCTGTTTGGTAAGTGACAACAGGGTACCCCCCTCCTTTTTTTTTTTTGGTGAGGAAGATTGGCCCTGAGCTAACATCTGTGGCAGTCTTCTTCTGTTTTGTATGTGGGATGCTCCCACAGCATGGCTTGATCAGTGGTGCGTAGGTCCATGCTGGGATCTGCTGGGATCGGAACCTGCAACCCCAGGGCCTCCAAAGCAGAGTCCACGAACTTAACCACTAGGCCGGCCCAGGGTGTATCTTTTAATGTAGGGGTTGAGTGGTGGTTGTTTTCAAGACTGTCTTAAAGGTTGACACCAGCCTTATTTGACTTATTATGGAGGGATATATAACTGCCAATAGTTAACATTTATCATTTATGCTTGTTTCTTCAGATGTTAGTCTGCATTTTACATAGTCTTGAACTACAGCGACGTGACTGGAAAAAAAGATTTGTAGATGTCATTTAAACCAGCTACCACATTTTACACCTGAGGAAACTAAGACCAAGACAAGTTGAGTGCCTTGGACACAGTCAGTTAGTGGCAGAGTTAGGAATTGAATCCAGATATCCATAATCTAATGCTCTGCATGATGCAGACAGAAACAGTATAGTACTTAAATTTCCTGAAAAAACTGCTTCTATGGACAAAAATTGGAAAGTATTGTGAGAGACAACTATAGTAACTCTTTTGCTTTCCTCTAGTCCTCCAAGGAACTTGATAACTTAGATTTAGGAGTAGATAGGCAGACTGTTGAAGTTGAAGCAGCCCTATATATGTGGTGACAGTTTTGAATGAGTTGGTAATCCTACAGATACCAGCCAGTTCCCAGTGAGGACAGCATTTAATGCAATTATGTCATACCTTTAGTTTTCACAATCATGATGTTAGGCATGTTCCCATTTTGTACCCAGTCTTAACAGTAGTGCAAAAGATAGGTATTATTGACCCACTTTTACTGGTGTGGAGAGTGATCAAGATCATAATTTATCAAAATATGACTGTGTCCAATGTTGTTTTTTACACTACACTTAAAATAATTGTTGTAAATATAGTAATATGTGACTCTTTGCAATGACTGTGACAGAATATAGGATTGGAAACCAATGAGGACCAGTCATCTACATACCTGGGTTCTAGTTGAGGGTCTTTTTCTCTTCTCTGGACATTTGTTTAATGAAATACTGAGTGATGGTGTTGTTGAGTAGGTATGAAAGTGCTTTTAAATTTTAAGGCATTTTATAAATGCAGTATTCTCTTGTTAAAAACAGTTTTAGCCCCCTAGAGAATGGTGTCGTCTGAAAAGAAATGTTTAAATCTTAAATTTTTAAGCAGGAAGCAAACTTACCTAGATAATTCCCTCATTTTACAGTTGAAGAAACTGAAGCCAAGAGATACCATGATTTGTTCAAGTTCGCACAGATAGTTGCATATCTTTTTATTTTTTTATTTTTTTATTTTTTTAAAGATTTTATTTTTTCCTTTTTCTTCCCAAAGTCCCCCGGTACATAGTTGTGTATTCTTCGTTGTGGGTTCTTCTAGTTGTGGCATGTGGGACGCTGCCTCAGCGTGGTCTGACGAGCAGTGCCATGTCTGCGCCCAGGATTCGAACCAACGAAACACTGGGCCGCCTGCAGCGGAGCGTGCGAACTTAACCACTCGGCCACGGGGCCAGCCCCGATAGTTGCATATCTTGAACTAGAGCCCAGATCTCTAGACACTTGGTTCAATGCCTTTTCCAGTGTAGGATTCAACTACTAGGAATCCTAAATAATGGCTTAAATCAAAAGAATTTTTTCAGAAACTTAAGACCTTTGAATGAATTTGGCTGGACATACTTCCCTCTGACTTTTATTATTTGTATTCTATTCTGCTACATCATTACTGATGAAGAGTCTAAATTTACAGCCCCTAAAACCAATTATCCTTGAAGAACAACTTTTATCCTTGTCACATATACCAGATTCCATCTGGTCTTCATTTGGGAAATGATAGAACATATTTGGCAAATTGATGCTTTTGTCATTTTTAATCGGCCCAATAGGAAAGTTGATGCTTGAGTTAAATTCAAGAGACAGAGGAAAATGTAGAATGTCAGGACTAGAAGAGAATCTTAGACAGCATTTTACTCTTTTTCTTTATACTGGACTTTGAGGCCCAAAGTGAAGTGATGTGTCTTAGTTAGGCAGTAGTAGAGCTTAATATAGAACTTAGGTCTTCTGACTCTTACTTTATGCACTTTTCACTGAGCAACACTATTTCAGAATATCCCTATGAATATTGCCTTGTTTTCCTAACATCAGTATCTGGTCTGATTTGGGCATTGCTTACAGTTTGAGTTTATGCCAGGAAAGACTGGGAAAATGAGATAGGGAGACGGGGAGAGTATTTGCTATAGAGCTGAGGAGCCCTATTCTTTGGCCTGCCCAGACAGGTCAGATTTGGTCTAAGTCTATTCTGGGACTCAACATGATTGTGCCCTACATGATGATTCTGGAACGGCTTCTGTGGGTTAGGCCCACATTGGAAAATTTATGTGGGCTGTGGGTGGGGTGGGTCCTGGGGTGTTTTTCTCCGAAGACTCAAAACTTTTTGAGATGCGTCCAATAGGATCTGCCAAGCCACTCAGGTCGAGAACATTCATATAGAGACTAAAATCTGGCTAAGATTGAAACTGCCTTACTTTGTTGAATTGGTTTCTTTAGAACCTTTAAGCAGATTTTCAAACTTGTTTCATGACCTGTGTCTTTTATAAGAATTGTAAATTTCAGATTGCTTTGCAAACTTTATGCTGTGGGATGTCTTAGTGAGGCAAATGAGCTTTTAAAATAAAATTGAATTGTTTCATTTATAAAAAATTTTGAAGAACTAAAACAGGAATCCTTTTCTTACAGAACTGCAATGTTGTCAACTGTTAATGCTCGTATTTATAAATAGGTCATCTTTGTTTGAAAAAGCATACAAGATTTTCTCACTCCACGTCTTTCCAGCCACAGTATTGCTACATTAAGCAGAACTGTCAGAGATAAAATGGAACCATAATGGTTGTCTAGACTCTTTGAATGTTAACCCTTTCCTGTAACATTGGTTAACAATCATGTCTCTTTACCTCTTCATACCTAACCGGTTAAATTATTTTAAAAGATACTCTAATAAAACATAAGTATGGATTCTTAATTTCAAATAGCAAAGCTAACTTATGAAAAGGATCAATGTATGTCCCAGTTTGCCCAGAACAATCCTGGGTCATGCCTGTTATTCTGCATAATTATTTATTTTTTTTTTTAAGATTTTATTTTTTCCTTTTTCTCCCCAAAGCCCCCCGGTACATAGTTGTGTATTCTTCGTTGTGGGTTCTTCTAGTTGTGGCATGTGGGACGCTGCCTCAGCGTGGTCTGATGAGCAGTGCCATGTCTGCGCCCAGGATTCGAACTAACGAAACACTGGGCCGCTTGCAGCGGAGCGCACGAACTTAACCACTCGGCCACGGGGCCAGCCCCAATTCTGCATAATTATTAATAGCTCGCTCTTTGCTCTCAAAAGTGTCCTGTTTGGATAATAAATTATCTGGTCACCTGCTTACACACTACGATAATTTTCTTGTGGTAGATTTTGGTCATTGAAACGTTCTTTGAAGTAGGATCATAAGATAATGAAATATTGGCCTGTTCTGGCCAGATTTGGATAATTTTCATTGGTCATTTTTATTAAGAGAGTTCTGAGTGTCTAACTGTAGTGTATTGAACAAGAAAGCACATTGTTTGAAGTTAGGAATCATTTGTTTGTTGTCTGACCTTTGGCAGGTTATAAAACCTTTCTGAACTTCTTGTTTCTGTAAACAGGGATAATAGCAATACCTGTCCTATGGGGTATGGTGAGGATTTAAAGGCGATAACATATATAAAAATGCTTTATAAGCTGCAAATTGCTATATAAATGTTAGTCATTATGTCACACATGTGTTCTTGAAAAAGTGAATTTAAAATGAACAATTTTATCTAGTTTAGGGGAACTTGCCGTTTAACAGAGTGTAGACAGTCTTTTAGAAGTGTTTTGCTGTAGGGGCTGGCCCCGTGGCCGAGTGGTTAAGTCCGCGCGCTCCGCTGCAGGTGGCCCAGTGTTTCGTTGGTTCGAATCCTGGGCGCGGACATGGCACTGCTCATCAAACCACGCTGAGGCAGCGTCCCACATGGCACAACTAGAAGGACCCACAACGAAGAATGTACAACTATGTACTGGGGGGCTTTGGGGAGAAAAATGGAAAAAAAAATCTTTAAAAAAATAAAAAATAAATAAAAAAAAGTGTTTTGCTGTAATGGGGAGCAAGTAAATAATAGTAGTTGGAGATATATGTGGAACTGAGGGTTTTTTTGGGGAGGAGTCTGAAATTTCAACATATTGTATGCTGAAAAGAATGATCCAATAGAAAGCCAAAAAATAGATGATGCTGGACAGAGGGAGGAGATAATTTCCTTGAGTATACAAGAAGGCATAGGATCTAGAATACAAATGCAAGTATTGGCCTTACGTAGCCTAAGGGACACAAATATTTCTCTAGTCTGTTCACTTAAAAAAAAATGCCAACAGTATAATTTACATACAGTAAAATCACAAATCTTAAGTTCACTGAATTTTGGCTATCTATATATTTGTGTAAATACCACCCAGGTTAACATACAAACCTGTTCAACTTGCCGGAAAAGTTTTCTCCTGCCTCTTTTCAAAATCAATCCCACTCCCTGCCCACCCCAGGCAACCCTTTTCTAACCTCTATCAGTAGAGATTAGTTTTGCCTATTCTAGAACTTCATATAAATGGAATTGTACAGTAAGTACACTGTATCTGATTACTTCTGTTCAATAATAATTTTGAGATTCATCCATTTTGAAGTGTGTATCAGTAGTTGGTTTTCATTGCCGAGTAACAGTGTGTTATAACAACAGTTCTGTTGTTGGACTTTAAGTTGTTTCTACTTTTTGGTTACTATTAGGAAAGCTGCTGTTGCAATTTTTGTATAAGCCTTTATGTGGACTTGGGTAAATACCTAGATGTGGTGTTGCTGTGTCCTAGGGTAGATGTATGTTTAACTTTAGAAACCACCAAACTTTTTCAAAAATGGAAAACTGAACCCATTCGACGTTCCCACTGGGGCTATTATAAGAGTTCTTGTTATTCCACATTCTTGACAATGTTTTGTATTTTTGATTTTAACCATTCTGGTGAGTGTGTAGTTATATTTTATTGTGGCTTTAGTTTGTAGTTCCTTGATGGCTAATGATGTTGTGATTATAGTCCATTTGCTTATCTTTCTTTTGAACTGTCAGTTCAAGTTTATTACCTATATTTTGATTGAGTTATCTTTTTGTTGCTGATTTGTAGTTCTTTTTATATTCTGGATGCAAGTTATTTGTCAGATTTTACACACACACACATTTACACATGTAGCAAATATTTTCTCCTTGTCTGATCTATGCCTTTCCATTTTCTCAATGTCTTTTGGAAGGAGAAGTTTTAAATTTTGATGAGGTCAAATGCATTGATTTAATTTATTTTATTTTATGGTTGTTAACTATTGTCTTCTTTGAAATCTTTCCTTACCTCTATTCTCTTCTGTTTTCTTCTAGAAACTATAGTTTTAGCTTTCACATTTAGGTCTATGATTCATCTTAAATTAATTTTTTGCTATGGTGTAAGGGTTTCTCAATCAACCGATTAGATAGGTATAGGTCTTTTGCTGGACTCACTATTCCAATCCTTTGATATATTTGTATATTGTTATCCCAGTACCGCACTGTCTTAATTATTGTAGCTTTGTAAGATTGATATTATTTCTTTACATTTTTGATAGACTTCAACAGTGAAGCCACTTGGGCCTGGAATGTTTTTTGGGTGAAGAGGTGGAAGGTTTCAAATTACAAATTCAGTTTCTTTAACTGATGTATGATTATTCAGATTTTCCATTTTATCCTGTGTCAGTGTGGGAAGTTGCATTTTTAAAGAAGTTTATTCTAAATTGTTGAGTAGTTATAAAGTTGCTTATAATATTCCGTTAGTATCCATTTATTGTCTGTGGGCACTGTTTTTATGTCCCCCTTTTCATCCCTGATATTGCTACCTTTTTTTTTCCTTTATAACTTTTTTGGATCAGTCTTGCTAGGGGTTTATCAATTGTATTAATCTTTTAAAAAACTCAGAGTTTGATTTTGTTGAACTTCTGTTTTGGTAATGTTTTCTACTTCATTTATTTTGCTCTCATCTTATTTCCTTGCCTCTATTCTTTTGGATTTAATTTGTTCTTTTCTAGTTTTTTTGAGTTAGAAGTTTAGATCATTGATTTTAAACCTTTCTTGTTTTCTAATATATGCATTTCATATATAAAATGTTCCCCTTTGGGTACTTCTTTAATTGAATCATACAAATTTTGAGATGTGTGTTTAGTTCAAATTATGTTCTAATTTCTATTGTGACTTCTCTGATTCACAGGTCATTTAGAAGTTAATTGTTTAATTTCTAATTACTTGGGGATTTTTATTTATTTAATTTTTAAACATTTTATTTTTTTCCTTTTTCTCCCCAAAGCCCCCTGGTACCTAGTTGTGTAGTTTTAGTTGTGGATCCTTCCAGTTGTGGCATGTGGGATGCCGCCTCAGCATGGCCTGACGAGCGGTGCCATGTCCGCGCCCAGGATTTGAACTGGTGAAACCCTGGGCCACCAAGTGGAGCGCGCGAACTTAACATTTGGCCACTGGGCCGGCCCCGATTTTTAGTTATTTTTAAAACAATGATTTTCAATTTAATTCCATGATGGGAGTATATATTGTTTATACATTGTAAACTCATCTATATTGTATATACAGAGAATATATTGTCTATTATTTCAGTTCTTTGATACCTACTGAGATTAGTTTTATGGCCTGGCCTGTGGTCTGTTTTGGTGAATGTTAATGTCTTTTTGAAGTCTTTAGTTTTGCTTAGCAGTATTTTGAGGTTTTCACTGTAGATGTTTTGCACATCTTTCATTAAGTAAATGAATATTGCAGTGTTGGGTGTAGTTTTCCAAAAATAGCAATTATATCAAATAGTTTGTTTTATTTACTTAATTATTACTACTAATTTATTATTTAATTGAGATATAATTCATATACATAAAATATACCATTTTAAACTGTACAGCTCAGTGGTTTTTCATAGGTTGTGCAGCCACCACCACCATCTAATTCTAGGACGTTTTCATCACCTCAGAAGGAAACCTCACGCCTGTTAGCAGTCACTCTCCATTTCTCCCACCAATCCCCTGGCAACCACTAATCTACTTTGTCTCTGTGAATTTGCCGTATTCCGGACATTTCATAAGTAGGATCATGTAACATTTGGACTTTTGTGTCTGGCGTCTTTCATGGGGTATGTTTTCAAAGTTCGTCTATGTTGTTGCACGTATCAGTATTTAATTCCTTCTTGTGGCTGAATAATATTCTATTGTATGTATATACCACATTTTGTTTATCCATTCATCAGGTGATGGACATTTTTATTTCCACTTTTTGTCTGCTATGAGTGATGCTACTATGAACGTTCATGTATAAGTTTTTGTGTTGTCACGTGTTTTCATTTCTCCTGGGTATATACTCAGGAGTGGAATTATTAGGTCATGTGGTAATTTTATGTTTACTTTTTTGAGGAACTGCCAAGCTTTTTTCTAAGCTAACTGCAATATTTTATATTTCCAACAGCAGTGTATGAGGATTCCAGTTTCTCTACATTCTTGCCAATACTTAATTCTCCTAGTCTTTGCTGAGAGGCTCTGTGTGTTCAGTGAGGCATACCTTCAACACTCAGCCAGGCTTAACAACTGTGCCATAGCCTTTATTTCCTGCTTGTCAGAGTCTCATGCTCAGAAATGATTGCTTAGGACCTTTTAAGGTCTTTCTTGAGCATGCCCACAGCCGTGGGCACATGTATGTGGCTTTCTAGATTCTCAGGGATATTCAGAACTTTTCAAAACCTCTTATGGACATCTGATACCCCATTTTTACTTTTAAGTTTTTTGGTTATCTTGTTGTTTACCCCAACTGCTTTAGACAGCTGGGATGTTAAACAATTGCAGCTGATTGATTTTGACAAACACACCTGGGAGAAAAGGCTGTTAGCATTGGGCAGGCTCTGAGTCAGGTCAAATAATGAGAAGCCTTTGGAGTAGGGTTTTTAGGGAACTGCCAGTAAGCTCAAATAATAGCAGTTCTCTGAAAATGGGGCTTTGAAAGAGTTCCAATCCTGATCTGACCCCTCCAGTGGTTGCTAGGCTCCTGGTTTCTACTGTGTTAGGCTTTTTGCTTTTTAAGGTTATCTTGGAGCTTGGAAGAGGGGAGCGGGAATAGGGCAAGTTAAAATGCCACAAAGCTTGCTGTTTTTACTGAGATTCAGCCATTTTTTTTTGAATAAATGCTTCTCAGATTGTTGCAAGCCTTTGGTTAATAGAGTTCTGAAAAAGTTGATTTTGACATTTTTTGCTAGTGTTCATACTGCTTGTATGGGAGAGAGGATTTTTGGAGGCCCTTATTCTGCCATTCCTGGTGATGTCACCCTAATTATTTTTTAAACATTTTTTTATATCCCTACTCTTTCTTTCTTTCAAAATTCTTTGAGACACAAAAAGTTGCAAAAATAGTACAGAGTTCTGGTGCACTCTTCATCCAACTTCCCCCAATTTATGTAAGATAAGTCTTACATAACCATAATATATTACCCAAAACAGGAAATTGATGTTGGTATAGTACTATTAATTTGACTACAGATGTTAGAATTTCTCCAGTTTTTGCATACACTGTTTTTTATTGGGTGGTAGTGGTGTATAGTTCCATGAAATTTTGTTGTGTCCAGATTTGTGTAACCATTAACACGTTAGGGTACTAAACTGTTCTGTTACTGCAAAGAAACTCTTTTGTGTTATCCATTGTGGTCATACCGTCCTCACACCCTTAACCCCTGGCAACTGCTGATCTGTTCTCCGTTGATGTAATTTTCTCACTTTGAGAGTCTTATATAAATGGAATCATACAGTGTGTAACACGTAGATATGGGTTTTATTTTCACTCAGCATAATGCCTTTGAGATCCATCCAAGTTATTGTGTCATAGTTCATTCCTTTTTATTGCTGACTGTTAGTCCATTGTATGGGTGTACCACAGTTTGCTTATTTTTTCACCGTTGAAGGACATTTGGAGTTTTTTACTATTACAAATGAAGCTGTTATGAACATTTCTGTACAGGTTTGTTTGTGAACTTAAGTTTTCTTCCTTTTTTTTTTTTTATTAATGTTATGATAGATTTCTTCCTTTTTTTTAGATTTTATTTTTCCTTTTTCTCCCCAAAGCCCCCCGGTACATAGTTGTGTATTTCTAGTTGTGGGTCCTTCTAGTTGTGGCATGTGGGATGCTACCTCAGGGTGGCTTGATGAGTGGTGCCATGTCCTTGACCAGGATTTGAACCGGTGAAACCCTGGGCCGCCGAAGCGGAGAACACGAACTTAACCACTTGGCCATGGGGCTGGCCCCTGAACTTAAGTTTTCATTTCTCTAAGATAACTATCTAGTAATGTGCCTCCTTACTCATTTTTGTGTCTGTCTGTTTTACCATATTGAAGAGTGGTGTTAAAATTAAGGTTGTGCATTTGTCTTTCTTTTGTTTCTCTCCAATTTTTTTCTATTTTGAAGCCATTTATTTTCTTGATGAATTGACTTATTTTTTCTTTTGTGAAATTCTTTTGTATCTGGTGATTCTCCTTGTTTTAAAGTCTACCTTGTCTGATATTAATTTAGCCACCACAGGTTTCTTATGATTTAATGTTTGCATGGTATATCTTTTTATCCAACCTTTTATTTTCAAATTCTCTATGGCCTTATATTTAAAGTGTGTCTCTAGGAAATAGCATTTAATTTGTTGTTGTCTTTTTTAATCCAGTGTGACTGTGTGGCAGTTTAAATCTTGATCTTTTAGAGAGTGTTTAATCCATTTACATTTAATGTAACTACTAATATGATTAGGTTTAAGTATAACATCCTTTTGTTTTCCATTTATCCTGTATGTTTTGTCTTTGCTGCCTTTTTTTCTAAATTGGGTATTGGTATACATTTTTTAGCTATACTTTGTTGTATTATCAGATTTTAGTGATTGCTCTAGGAAGTGCAATATTAATTTTTAATTTATCACAACCTATCTTGACTTAGTGTTCTATCATTTCACCTTTGATGTAAGTACCTTTAAAATCTAACTTTACTCTAGACTCAGCCCTGATCTATGGGAACTTGAGAGAAGCAGCAGTCTGTTGATAGAAAAGCAGAACATAGAATCGCAAAATTGATCAAAGTCTGTGTGATTATCATATACTAGTCATTGAGAATACAAATGTAATTAATATTTAAAAAAATCTTTACCCTTTATGTTTAGGTGATTGAGATCAGTTGATTGAGATAAAGTATAAAGCAACTCGTAAAATCAATTGAAAAGTTTATCAAAGAACTTAGAGAACCTAGGGTGAGGGAATGAATAAAACTTTGGAAGGGAGGACAGCAGTGCCTTCCTTAATACACAACTGTAGGAGCTATCATTCACATTGTGAACAGCACCTTCTGGAGTTATGCGAGGGACAGGTTGTGTAGCCTTACATGGTAACCCTTGGGTATGGGTTTGGTAGGGAAGATTTCCTAAGAGAGGTGGGATATGAGAAATTTTGAAAAGATGAATGGGAGTTTGTGAGGCCTAAGAAGTAGGTAGGGGAAGGACTTTGCAGTTAGAGTCTTTCTCAGGGAACAGTGAGGTATCATGATTAGAAAATAGATTGTGTATTTTAAAGAGGTAAAGTTAGAGAGGCATGGTATTTCAATGATTTTAGCATGCACATTTCTTCCCTTTTTAATATCTCTGAAATTAGCATGAATCTTACAACTGATTGTGTCTTGCAGTCATCATGAGAAAGTGGAATGTATCGTAGAATTCATGGCATCTGAGATTTGAGGAAATATAGTGAGTTCCAACTAGACTCAATGTCCGTTATGTTTCAAAAGCTAAGGCTTTTGGATTTTATCCTGTACATAATTGGAAGCTAGGCCGACTTTAAGTAGAAAAATACCATAGTCGGATTTGTGTAAATAATATAATTCTGATGCTATGTACAGGATTTATTGTGGCTGAAAAAAATGAGCAGCAATGTTGAAATTTAGGCAAGGTCTATAGAGGGCCTAGGTTAAAGGCAGTGCCAGTGGGATGTTGTAGGGTTCCTGGTATGAGAAGTGTTTGATAAAACTGAAAAGATACAGTTGCTAGTAAGGTGGTGCTTATTGATGGAGAGAGATGAATCACATATGAAACTGATGTTTCTGGATTTAAAGAGAGGATGATTGGTGTAATAGTTAAGGAACACTCAGTATTTATTCTGGCACCATACTGTAACTAAACATTTTTGCTGGCCAGAGGGCTAATCAGTATTAATATATCAATAGCCAAGACAAATTTTTCTCAGAAACTTTTACTCTAATATCTATGTCAGTGCATAAAATCTGTTAGCTATCCAACAAAATAATTATAGTATAGGTTTATGTTGGCTAGAGGCCTGAATTATGAGACATTTAAAAATTACTGACCAAAAAAAAAAAGTAATTCAGAATCTTTCATTCTAGCATCCATTCCAGGAAAAAAAACATTGCTAACATTTGGAAGAAAATAGTAATCTCAGTGTGGATCAGTCATAGTTTCTGGCCATAGACTGGACCCCATCTTGTTCATATCTAGCAGACAAGATCAAAATGAATGCTTACATATATAGTATCTTCATCATTTAACAAGGGTAATACATGTCTTAGTATTTATTGGCCTGAGAACTAGTTTATATGTATTGGTATTTAAAAAACTAGCTATTTAAAAGAATTAGTGTTTTTAACAGAGTTAATTTATTATATTAGAATGAAGTCATATACTAGTTTCTCAGTTAGAGAGGAAAACCTGACGTGAGTAGTTTAAAGTCATTTGCTTTTGGAAATAATTGTACAGTTTATATTTAACTTTGTGTATGAAGACACCTCTTGGATGCTACTTTAAATTCCATTTTCCCCACCTCTCACACTAGCCGCTGTTGCTGCATCGGGTTCCACACAGGCTTTGGTCAGTTACAGTTTGACAGCATCTCTCATCAAGGCCCATACTGTGTACTTCTTGTAATGGGGGACAGTAGTCAATGTATAAATTCTTTCTCTTTTGTCTTTTAGACAGGGAGCTCTGAAGCACATTTTATGAGGTTTCCTGAAAAGTTTGATCAAAGGTCACCTGTAGTGGTGGGAATGAGCAGTATCATCTATAATCATGGCCAACTCAATAACACGTTTTTATAGGCTTTTCTCCTTCCTTGTTTCACTCCCTCATCCCTCACTCCAACTTTTCTGAAGTCACTTTTCAAATACCCTGCTTGTAAGCCTTTGTCTTGGGCTTGCTTTTGGGAGAACCTAGCCTAAGACACCATCTTTTTTTTTTTTTTTAGTGTATACCAGTTCATTTTAAAGGCTACAACTCAGGAACAGCCAAATGGAAGAGATGCATAGGGCAAGTCCACGGTGTGAGTTTTCCAACACCACCCAGCAGTTAACTCAATTCTGATACTATCTACCTGGAGATAGTATTAGATCCCACATGTTGAGGTTTCAGTCCCACAGGACTGCCCCTTCCCCCACTTCAGATGCTGGTTGCAAGTTCAGGTTGTTGTTTGTGCTCCTGACCAACCAGCTATAGATCAGATTCCCAGGATCCCCTTGTTGGGTTCAATTAATTAGCTAGAGGGGCTCACAGAACTCAGAGAAACATTTTACTTACTATTTTACTAGTACTAATAAAGTGAAGTATTAGTAGTACTAGTAAGTACTATTTTACTTACTAGATTATTATTGTCAAAGGACAAAACTAAAACAATTTAGTAACTTTTTTTTAAATTGAGTTAATGATAGGTTACAATCTTGTGAAATTTCAGTTGTACATTAATGTTTGTCATTCGTGTTGTAGGTGCACCACTTCACCCTTTGTGCCCACCCCCCACCCCACCTTTCCCCTGGTATCCACTAAACTGTTCTCTTAGTCCACATTTTTAAATTCCTCATATGAGTGGAGTCATACACAGATTATCCTTCTCTAGCTGGCTTATTTCACTTAACATAATTCCCTCAAGGTCCGTCCATGTTATTGCAAATGGAATGATTTTGTTCTGTTTTGCAGCTGAGTAGTATTCCATTGTATATATATACCACATCTTCTTTATCCATTCATCTGTTGATGGGCACTTAGGTTGCTTCCACGTCTTGGCTATTGTAAATAATGCTGCAGTGAACATTGGGGTACATAGGACTTCTGGGATTGCTGACTGCAAGCTCTTTGGATAGATACCCAGTATGGGATGGCTGGATTGTATGGTAGTTCTATTTTTAATTTTTTGAGAAATCTCCATACTGTTTTCCATAGTGGCTGCACCAGTTTGCATTCCCATCAGCAGTGTATGATGGTTCCTTTTGCTCCACAACCTCTCCAACATTTGTTACTATTAGTTTTAGATATTTTTGTCATTTTCATTTGTTTCCAGGTATTTTTTGATTTCTTCTTTAATTTCTTCAGTGATCCATTGCTTGTTCAGTAGTGTGTTGTTTAGTCTCCACGTCTTTGTGCCTTTCTCAGCTTTTTTCTTGTAATTAATTTCTAGCCTTATAGCATGATGATCAAAGAAGATGCTTGTTATTATTTCAATTTTTTTTAAATTTGTAGAGGCTTGCCTTGTTTCCCAACATGTGGTCTATCCTTGAGAATGTTCCATGTGCACTTGAGAAGAATGTGTATTCAGCTGTTTTAGGATGAAGTGATCTATATATGTCTGTTAAGTCCAATTGTTTTAGTTTTTCATTTAACTCAGCTATTTCCTTGTTGATTTTCTGTCTGGATGATCTGTCAATTGATGTGAGTGGGGTGTTGAGGTCCCCTACTATTATTGTGTTGTTTTTAACATCTTCCTTTAGGTCTGTTAAAAGTTGCTTTATGAATCTTGGTGCTCCTGTGTTGGGTGCATAGATATTTATAAGCATTATTTGTTCTTGATGAAGTGTCCCTTTGATCATTATATATTGTCCCTCTCTGTCTTTCTGTACCTGTCTTATTTTGAAATCCACTTTGTCTGATATAAGAATTGCAACACGTGCCTTTTTTTGCTTCCTATTAGTTTGAAGTATTGTCCTCCACCCCTTCATTCTGAGGCTGTGTTTCTCCTTGGGGCTGAGGTGTGTTTCCTGGAGGCAACAAATTGTTGGACCTTGTTCTTTAATCCATTTTGCCACTCTGTGTCTTTTTATTGGAGAGTTCCATCCGTTTACATTGAGAGTGATTATTGATGCATGTGGACTTAATGCTGTCAATCTGTCGCTCATTATCATGTTTTCCTGCATTTCTTTTCCTGTGTGCTTTAGCCTACCCATTTAATACTGCAATTTCTTATGCTGGGTTTCTTAGATTTTTCCTTATGTATGTTTTGTGGCTCTGTTCTGTTTTATAGTTTAGTGGCTACCCTGAAGTTTGTATTTAGAATCTCGTGTATAATATAGTCTATTCTCTCTGGTGGTCTCTTACTTACTTGGCCTATACTGATTTAGACCCTTTGCTCTTCCCCTCTTAAATAATTATTTTCATTTCTTATTCCAACTCGTGTTGTGAATTTGTAGTTAGAGTGATAAGATCGTCCTTGCTTTGGTAGTTTCCTTACCTTTACCCTAATGCTATAGTTGAATATTTGCTATCCTGTTCTGGTTCTATCCATTGGTCTCCCTAGTCTGTAGTTTGTGACCCCTTTCTCCCTTTTTTCTTTTTTCAGGTATGAGAGCCTTCTTGAGGATTTCTTGTATTGGAGGGCTTTTAGTTACAAATTCCCTTAACTTTTGTTTGTCTGCAAAAGATTTAATTTCTCCCTCATATCTGAAGGAAATTCTTGCTGGATAGAGTATTCTTGGCTGAAGATTTTTATCTTTTAAAGCTTTGAATATGTGACTCCATACTCTCCTAGCTTGTAAGGTTTCTGTAGAGAAATCCACTGAAAGTCTGATAGGAGCTCCTTTGTAGGTTATTCTCTTATTTCTTGCTTTCCTGAGTATTCTTTCTTTGTCTTTCCTTCTTGCCATTTGTACTACTATGTGCCTTGCAGTAGGTCTTTTTACATTGGCAAATCTAGGAGATCTGAAATCTTCCTCTACACACATTTCTCCGTCAATCCCTAGATTTGGGAAGTTTTCTTCTATAATTTCATTAAGCACACTTTCTGCTCCATTTTCCTTTTCCATGTTCTCGGGAATTCCTATGATCCTTAAGTTCTTACTCCTCATTGAATCCATTATCTCTCGGAGATTTTCCTCATTTTTTAAAATTCTTAGTTCTCTTTCTTCCTCTGTCTGGAGCCATTCAGACTGTCTATCTTCAATTATGTTAATTTTCTCTTCTATGATGTCTACATGGGCATTCACGGAATCCGTATTCTGTTTTATCTGGTCCATTGTGTCTTTCATCTCTAGTAATTCTGTTTGATTCTTCTTTATAATTTCAATCTCTTTTGTGAAGTAACTCCAGAACTCATTGGCTTATTTCTCTATCTTTCTCTCTACCTCATTGAGTTTTTTGATTATAGCTGCTCTGAACTCATTTTCACTTAGTTTACCTAATTTCAAGTCCTCAGGACTTAATTCTATGTTTTTATTGTTTTCCTTCTGGTCTGGGGCTTTTATAAATTGCTGGATGGTAGAGGAGCAGTTTTTTCGCATGGTGGTAGAATTCAGTTGCAGTTACAGCCTGTCGCCACTAGATGGGGGTCGGGAGCTGCGTGTTCTGATCTCTCCGCCTTTGGGCAAGATGGCGGTGCCCAGTGTGCTTTTCCGTGTGGGAGGGGCTGCTTTTCTCATGCACCAGTCTGGATTCCTATCAGTTCTGTTCTCTGGTCTCCGGAGGCCCCGGGTTTATGGGGTACCCGCACAATGAAGCTTTCCCCTGTCAGCGGGTTTCCACTGTACCAGCGACGGGAGTCCTGGATGATTCCCCGGTGGCACGGCCCCTCCCCTGCTCCTTCTCTACCCGCACAGCAGGGATCGCAGACTCTAGGGGAGGGAGCGACATTCTCTCCTACCCTGTTCCAGCTCCTCCAAGGCCAGCAGCAAGGTCTCTGTTCTCTGCCTTTTTGGTATTGTAGGTCTCTAACGTGTTGGCATTAGATTTATTCTCTGAAGTTCAGTTTTTCCAATCCTTTGTTGTATTTTGAGGGGAGAGAGTCCCAGGTCAGCTCACCCAGCCATTTTCCTCCGCCCCTTCTCCAATTTAGTAACAATTTTGATGTCCTTTATTTAAGGGAAAACAATGCATGGATTGAGGGAGTACAGTGCCTCACAAGCAGTGGAGCACTCTTCCCAGGTGATTTTGGTCAAGAGTGAGTTTTCTGGAGTGTTAGAAGGGGGCAAAGCAGAAACAGAGCATGACTGGCTGGGCTTGCATATCTGATCTTATTTAGAAAGACTAAGGAACAAGGAAATAGGTATAGAGTTGGCTGGGCATTTGAAGAGTAGCAGACTGGATGTACTGCATTTCTGGTCAAGTGGACCGTACACAGGAACATGAAACTTTGGTTTATTGATGGAGCACTCTGGGCAGGAGTGGCTCCATCTTGGGCCTAGAAATTTATTTCAACCTTATAAAAGGATAGAAGTCAAGAATAGCCAGATGGAAGACAAGGATAGATAGAGCAAGATATGTGGGAGGGGATGGGAGCTTTCATCTTTTGTGGGTGAGCCACTCCCCCCAAATTCCCATGTGTTCACCAACCTGGAAGCTCTCTGAACCCTGTCCGTTTGGATTTTTATGGAGGCTTCATTACATGGGCATGATTGATTAAATCATTGGCCACTGGTGATTGAACTTGGTCTCCAGCCCTTCTCCCCTCCTTGGAGTTGGGGGATGGGACTGAAAGTTCCTATCCTCTGATTACCTCGTTGGTTCCCCTTGCAACCAGTCCTCATCCTTAGGTTATCTGGGGGCTTTCCAAAACTCACCTCATTAACCTAACAAAAGATACCCTTATTCCTCTCCTCACTTAGGAAATTCCAAGGGTTTTAAGAGCTCTGTTCCCAGATGGGATGAAGACCAAATATATATTTCTTGTAAATAACAATATCACAGTGTAGGGGAGGAAGAACTATTCCTCTACTCTCTAGGTCTTTCTGACTGGTCTAAGAATTAAATTTACATGAGACAGAATAACAGGGGAAAATCAAACAAAGTTTAATAACATTTATACATGGGAG
Source organism: Equus asinus (assembly GCF_041296235.1). NCBI lineage: Eukaryota > Metazoa > Chordata > Mammalia > Perissodactyla > Equidae > Equus > Equus asinus. The sequence continues at coordinate 62,485,871 of NC_091791.1, forward strand.
AAACCCAGGAAAACTGAGTAACTCACCAAAATGGCTCTAGCCACCACCTTCAATACCGTCTTCAGCTAAAGACAAAGAAGGATGTTGGGGGTAGTGGTTTGGGTCTTCAAAGGAAAGGAAGGAAATTTACATGGAGATGGGAAAGCAAATGTTTGATTAACAAATGTTTGCTGGGCCATCTACAGATAACCTGGGATCTGCTTAGCAAGGATCCTCCCAGTCAGTCATACCCAGAGTTATCTATGGTGATGGCCAGTGCTGGTGACAGGCCTTCTATCTTAAATTCTTTTAGGCAGTTAGGGAGAAGGTCAGAGTTTCTTTCAGAGTCTTTTTTTCTTAAAAATAATCAAGCCAGGGGCTGGCCCTGTTGTGCAGCAGTGAAGTTTGCACGTTCCGCTTCTCGGCGGCCTGGGGTTTGCCGGTTCAGATCCTGGGTGTGGATCTATGCACCACTTGTCAAGCCATGCTGTGGTAGGCATCTCATGTATAAAGTAGAGGAAGGTGGACATGGGTTAGCTCAGGGCCAGTCTTCCTCAGCAAAAAGAGAAGGATTGGCAGTAGTTAGCTCAGAGCTAATCTTCCTCAAAAAAGAAAAAAAATATCAAGCCAAAGAGACACATTTTGGGATGGCTAATTCTGATCCCCCACAGACTTAAGACACAAAGCAGCCTATATATGTAAACAAGTAGGAACTTAGTGTATGAAACTAAACTATAATATTACCATTTATTGTTGATATACAAAGAAAATGTCAAATGATGGTTGAATATGTTTTTTAGACTCCACGTTTCTATGACAGTAAAACCGAAATTCATATAATCTTTACCACAAAGGAAAGAAAAAGGAAACCAAGAAATCTGCCTTGAGGGGCCAGCCTGGTGGTGCTGCAGGTTCTGCTTCTCGGCGGCCCGGGGTTCTACCGGTTCAGATCCTTGGTGCAGACCTATGCACCACTTGTCAAGCCATGCTGTGGTAGGCATCTCACATATAAAGTAGAGGAAGATGGGCATGGATGTTAGCTCAGGGCTAATCTTCCTAAAAAAAAAAAAAAAAAGGAATCTGCCTGAGAATAAGTAAAAGACTTTAGCCTCAGAGAAACTTAAATTAATAGAACGTGGATTCATAATGCAAATACTAACAACCTTGTCTATAGTACAGCTTTATATTAAAAATGCATTACAGGGACAGCCCTGTGGCCAAGTGGTTAAGTTCACACACACTGTTTCAGCGGTCTAGGGTTTGCCAGTTTGGATCCTGGGCATGGACCTATGCACTGCTCATCAAGCCATGCTGTGGTGACGTCTCATGTAGAGGAACTAGAATGACCTACAACTGGGATATACAACTATGTACTGGAGGTTTGGGGAGAAAAAAAAAAAAGAGGAAGATTGGCAACAGACGTTAGCTCAGGGCCAATCTTCCTCACTAAAAAAAAGAAAAAACATTACAAAACTAATGCAGATTCGCAAAATGAAATATGATAATTTATATGTTAGTAATAGAAAACCAGCCTCAAATTGGAATAAACAAAATTATTAACCTAAATGTAATTGAAAAGTCCAAAGAGGGTATAGATTTCAGGTAAAGCTTAATTCAGTGTTCCAGTAACTTCAACAGAAACCTGGTTTCTTTACATTTTTTCCATTCTGTTTTCTGTGACGTCAGATTGATTGCAAGGCAGCCACCTGGGCACCTTGAGATACTTAGGGCTGCCAGTACCTTCTGCACTTGTATCTATTAGGAAGGAAGATGTTCTGTATCTGAGCATTCTTAGAAAAAATCTTGGGTTCATTCTGATTTGATTGGCTTACGTTACATGCCCATCTCTGAAGTGATCACAAAGGCTCGAGAACTGCATTATGCTGATTGGCTTAGGCATTGCTCTGCCCCAGGTTAAGTCGCTCAGACCCCTACTCTCCATGAACTGGGATGGATCAACGACGCAGATCTCTTGAGCAAGGTAATTTGTGGTGAAAGAAAGAGGATGGCAAGGAACAGATAACAAGTACACAATTCTTGTTTGTTAAGAGAATGGCTTCAAATGACCTTAACTGAATTGTAATATTATTTGGCAATAACAAGGCAAATGTTGTTATTATCATTTACTTATTTTATTAATAATAATAATAAAGGAACAATTTGCCACTTAAATTTTTTCTAATCATCATTCTCAATAAAACATAAAAAATTATTTCCAGTCTTAAACTTGAGCAATTCATTCCCAGCAGATTCTTGTTCATTGTGTAAGTGTATTCTTGTCCAGTTACAGTCAGAAAAAACGTTTTGCTGGAGAGACACATTTAGGAATATGAGTTTAAATATGGTTACTGTGACTCATTGTGCTCATCTTCTCAGTACTTCTTTGACTATAGAAACCATAGGCTCAGAGAGGGTGCATTAATAGTAATACTGTCTTTACTAGATTTTCAAATGGAGTGTAATAAACTATTTTGGGAATACAGGAGATGTTCAAAGGATTGACTTCTTAAAAAGAAGTGTCCCAATTGTAGTCCTTCAAACTAATAGGGGACCATTTGGGGGTGAAGAGGTTAACAGGGGGGCAGGAGGATACTTCTTTGTGGTGATGGAAATGTTCCATATTTTGATTCCGGTGGTGGTTACCAGACTGTACACTTTGAACACTTAAAAAGAGTGACTAAAAAGAAACAGCCAAGCAGCCCAGTTAACGCTTCTCCCAAGCTTTTTTCTTCTTTTTTCTTTAACAAGTTCTAGGAGTTTTTATTGTTTGAATAACAATACGCAAATCAGGCAGAGAAGTTCCTGATGAAATGATGGTCAAGTTTCACTGTATCTGCCTGTTGATCCTTCATCTTGTAAACACTTATTTTCTTTTTATATTAGACATTTATTTTGATCACAAATGCAACTTCAGTGTGAATAAATAAATGTATTATCTTTTAACCCTCCTCCATCCAGCTTTCTTTAAGTAGAAAAAGGGACAAATGTCTCTTTATTGTGTATTCAGCCGTAGTTGCCCAGTCTGTAGTTTTAATCAGAGACTGTGATTTAGTGTTCTAAATCATAGTAGACTATAATTGTAGTCTATACCTCCTTCTCTCTCCTTTTTTTTTAGTTTTCTTTTTTTAAATTAATTTCTTTTATCGAGGTCATATTGATTTATAACATTGTACAGTTTCAGGTGTACCTTGTTATATCAGTTTCTCTGTAGAGTACATCATGCTCGCCACCAATAGTCTAGTTTTTATCCGTCACCATATGTATGTGCCCCTTTACCCCTTTCACCTACCCTCTCACTCCCTTCCCTTCTGGTAACCACTAATCTGTTCTCTTTATCCATGTGTTTGTTTATTTTCCACATATGAGTGAAATCATACAGTGTTTGTCTTTCTCTGTCTGGCCTATTTCACTTAATGTAATACTGTCAAGGTCCATCCACATTGTTGCAAATGGGACAATTTTGTCTCTTTTAATGGCTAAGTAGCATTCCTTTGTGTGTGTGTGTGTGTGTGCCTGTGTGTATGTATATATATACATACCACATCTTCTTTATCCATGTATCAGTTGATGGACACTTGGGTTGCATCCACGTCTTGGCTATTATGAGTAATGCTGCAGTGAATATAAGGGTGCTTACATCTCTTTGTATTTTTGATTTCATGTTCTTTGGATAAATACCCAGTGGTGGGATAGCTGGATTGTGTGGTGTTTCTATTTTTAATTCTTTGAGAAATCTCAATACTATTTTCCATAGTAACTGCACTAGTTTGCATTCCCATCAACAGTGTATGAGGGTTCCCTTTTCTCTACATCTTCTCCAACACTTAATATTTCTTGTCTTGTTCATTATAGGCATTCTGACAGATGTTAGGTGATAGCACATTGTAGTTTTGACTTGCATTTCCCTAATAATTAGTGATGTTGAGCATCTTTTCATGTATCTGTTGGCTATCTGTCTGTCTTCTTTGGAAAAATGTCTATTCATATCCTCTGCCTATTTTTTGATTGGGTTATTTGTCTTGTTGTTGAACTATATGAGTTCTTTATATAGTTTGGAAATTAACCCTATGTGGATATATGATTTGCAAATATTTTCTCCCATTTGGCGGCTTGTCTTCATTTTTTGCATGGTTTTCTTTGCCTTGTACAAGCTTATTAGTCTGATGTAGTCTCATTTGTTTATTTTTTTCTTTTGTTTCCCATGCCTGAGTAGACACGTATTCAAAAAGATGCTGCTAAGACTGATGTGAAAGAGTGTATTGCCTATATTTTCTTCTAGGAGGTTTATAGTTTCAGGGCTTACATTCAAGTCTTTAATCCATTTTGAGTTAATTTTTGTATATCATGTAAGATAGTGGTCTACTTTCGTTCTTTTGCATGTGGCTGTCCAGTGTTCCCACACCATTTATTGAAGAGACTTTCCTTTCTTGATTGTATATTCTTGGCCCTTTTGTGGAAGATTAGCTGTCCATAGATGTGTGGTTTTATTTTTGGGCTTTCGTTATGTTCTGTTGATCTGTGTGTCTGTTTTTGTGTCAGTACCATGCTGTTTTGATTATTATAGCTTTATGGTATATTTTGAAGTCAGGGATTGTGATGCCTCCAGCTTTGTTCTGTTTTCTCAGGATTGCTTTAACTATTTGGGGTCTTTTGTCCTTCGTATAAATTTTAGGATTCTTTGTTTTATTTCCGTGCAGAATGTCCTTGGGATTCTGATTGGGATTGCATTGAATCTGTAGATTGCTTTAGGTAATATAGACATTTTAACTATGTTTATTCTTCCAATCCATGAACATTTACTATCTTTCCATTTCTTTTTTTTTTTTTAAGATTGGCACCTGAGTTAACAACTTGCCAATCTTTTTTTTTTTTTGCTTTTTCTCCCCAAATCCCCCCAGTAGATAGTTGTATGTTTTTAGTTGTGGGTCCTTCTAGTTGTGGCATGTGGGACGCCACCTCAACGTGGCCTGACAAGCAGTGCCATCTCCGTGCCCAGGATCTGAACTGGGGAAACCCTGGGCCGCCGAAGCAGAGCGTGCAAGCTTAACCACTCAGCCATGGGGCTGGCCCCTCCATTTCTTTATATCTTCTTCAATTTCTTTCAACAGTGTCTTGTAGTTTTCATTGTGTAGGTCTTTCACCTCCTTAGTTAAATTTATTACTAGATCTTTTATTCTTTTTTTTGCTGTTGTAAATGGAATTATATTCTTGACTTCTCTTTCTACTAGTCCATTATGAGCATATAGAAATACAGCTGATTTTTGTAAGTTGAGTTTGTACCCTGCAACTTTGCTGTAGTTGTTGATTGTAACTTTTAGTTTTCCTGAAGCATTCTTTAGGGTTTTCTACGTATAGAGAGTCATGTAGTCCGCAAACTGGGAGAATTTTACTACTTACTTTCCAATTTGGGTCCCTTTTATTACTTTTCCAACCTAATTGCTCTGGCCAAAACCTCCAGTACTATGTTGAATAGGAGTGGTGACAGTGGGCACCCTTGTCTTGTTCCTGTTCTCAGAGGGATGGCTTTCAGTTTGCTACCATTAAGTATGATGTTGGCTGTGGGTTTGTCATATATGTCCTTTATTATGTTGAGGTAGTTTCTTCTGACCCATTTTATTGAGAGTTTTTATCATAAATTTATATTGGATCTTCTTAAATGCTTTGTTTGCATCTATTGAGATGATCATGTCATTTTTATTCCTCATTTTGTTAATGTGGTGTATCACATTGATTCGTTTGCAGATGCTGAACCATCCCTGTGTACCTGGTATGAATCCCTCTTGATCATAGTGTATGATCCTTTTAATGTATTGCTGTAGTCCGTTTATCAATATTTTGTTGAGGATTTTTACATCTGTGTTCATCAGTCGTATTGGCTTCTACTTTTCCTTCTTTGTGTTGTACTTGTCTGGTTTTGGTATCAGGGTGATGTTGACCTCATAGAATGAGTTAGGAAGCGTCCATGTTTAGTTCTTTGGACTACGTTGAGAAGGATAGGTATTAAATCTTCTTTGAATGTTTGGGAGAATTCTTCAGAGAAGCCATTTGGTCCTGGACTTTTGTTTTTTGGGAGGTTTTTGATTACTCTTTCAATGTCATTACCTGTGATTAGGCTATTCAGATTCTCTGTTTCTTATATATATATTTTTTAAAGATTGGCACCTAACAACTGTTGCTAATCTTTTTTTTTTCCTGTTTTTTCTCCCCAAATCCCCCCAGTACATAGTTGTATATTTTGTTGTGGGTCCTTCTAATGGTGGCATGTGGTACGCCACCTCAGCATGGCCTAATGAGTGGTGCTGTGTCTGCACCCAGGATCTGAACTGGCCAAACCCTGGGCCACCAAAGTGGAGAGTGTGAACTTAACCACTCGGCCGTGGTCCGACCCCTCTCTGTTTCTTCTTGATTCAGTTTTGAGAGGTTGTATGAGTCTAAGAATTTATCCATTTCTTCTAGGTTATCCAGTTTGTTGGCATATGGTTTTTCATAGTATTTTAATTGTATTTTTCTGGTATCCATTCTAGTTTCTCGTCTTTCATTTCTCTTTTATTTGAGGCTTTTCTTTTTTTCTTAGTAAGTCTGGCGAAGGGTTTGTCCACTTTGTTTATCTTCTCAAAGAACCAGCTCTTAGGTTCATTGATCCTTTCTACTTTTTTTTGGTTTTATTTCATTTATGTCTCCTGTAATTTTTATTATTTCTCTCCTTCTGCTGACTTTTTGCTTGTTTGTTCTTCTTTTTTCTGGTTGTGTTTGGTACAGTTTAAGATTACTTATTTGAGATTTTTCTTATTTGTTGAGGTGGGCCTGTATTCCTATGAATTTCCCTCTTAGGACCACTTTTCTTGCATTGCATAAGAGTTGATTTGTTGTATTTTCATTTTCATTTGTCTCCAAATATCTTTTGATTTCTTCATTGATCCAATGCTTTTTCAGTAGCATGTTGGCTAGTCTCCACATATTTGTGACTTCCCTGTCTTTTTTCTTGTAGTTGATTTCTAGTTTCATAGCATTATGGTTGGAAAAGATGCTTGATGTGTTTCAGTCTTCTTAAATTGATTGAGGCTTGCCTTGTTTCCCAATGGTCTGTTTTGGAGAATGTTCCATGTGCACTTGAGAGGAATGTGTCTTCTGCTGTTTTCAGATGAAGTGTTCTCTATATATCTATTAAGTCCACTTGGTCTACATTTTCATTTAAGTCCACTATTTCCTTGTTGACATTCTGTCTGGATGATCTATCCATTGATTTAAGTGGGGTGTTGGGGTGTTGAGGTCCCCTACTATTATTGTGTTGTTGTTAATTTCTCCCTTTAGATCTGTTAATAGTTGCTTTACATACTTTGGTGCTCCTGTGTTAGGTCCATATACATTCATAAGTGGTGTTGGTGGAATGTCTCTTTTATCATTATATAGTGCCCCTCTTTGTCTCTCACTGCCTTTTTTGTCTTGAAGTCTTCTTTGTCTGATAGGGCAACACCTGCTTGCTTTTGCTTGCTGTTCTCTTGGAGTATTGTCTTCCATCCCTTCATTCTGAGCCTGGGTGTGTCTTAGAGCTAACATGTGTTTCTTGGAGGCAGCAATGTGTTTCCTGGACCTAACAATGTTGGGTCTTGTTTTTCTTTTCTTTTAAAGATTGGCCTTGAGCTGACATATGTTGGCAACCTTTTTATTTTCTTCTTCTTCTTCCCAAAGTCCCATGGTACGTAGTTGTATATTCTAGTTGTGAGTGCCTCTAGCTGTGCTATGTGGGATGCTGCCTCAGCATGGCCTGATGAGGGGTGCCGTGTCCATGCCCAGTATCCCAACTGGCAAAACCCCGGGCTGCCAAAGTGGGGTGTGCGAACTTAACCACTCAGCCATGGGGCCGGCCTCTGCATCTTGTTTTTCAGTCCATCCAACCACTCTGTGTCTTTTGATTGGAGAATTCAATCCATTTACATTTAGAGTGATTATTGATATATGGGGGCTTAATGCTTCCATTTTCTCTCTTGTTTTTCAATTGTTCTATGTTTCCCTTGTTTCTTTTCCCTTGTATTTCTCACTGCCTTTTCAGTTGGCTGGTTTTCTGTGATGGTTTTCTCTTTATTTATGATTCATGGCTCTGCTCTGATTTTTTTTGTTTAGTAGTTACCATGAGGTTTGTGTAAGAGATCTCAGATAAGATACTGCATTTTCTGATAGCCTCTTATCTCCATTAGCCTAAGCTGGTTCCATCCCTTCCCTCTTCCCCTTCTGAGTTTTTATTGTCTCAACTTGTTCTTTTCTGTGTTGTGAATTTGTGACTGAATTGAAGTGTTCATAGTTATTTTTGATACTTTCCTTCCCTTTGTCTTTAATGTTATAGTTAAGTGTTTACTAACCTATTCTGGCATAGAGCTGCAATTTTCTGATTCCATTTGTGTATTTTTCTCCTTGCTCAAGGCTTTGTAAGCCTTTGCTTTTTAGTTTAAGATAGGAGGGCTCCCTTCAGTGTTTCTTGTAAGGTAGGCCTAGTGGCAATGAAGTCCCTCAGCTTTAGTTTATCTGGGGAAGTTTTTATTTCTCTATCATATCTGAAGGATAGTTTTGCTGGATAAAGTTCTCTTGGCTGAAAGTTTTTGTCTTTCAGTATTTTGAATATATCGTTCCAGTCTCTTCTAGCCTACAAGGTTTCTGCTGAGAAATCTGTTGCAAGCTTGATAGGGGTTCCTTTGTAGGTTATTTTCTTCTGCCTTGCTGCCCTTAATATATATATTTTTTTTGTCGTTGACTTTACCAATTTTACTGTTGTATGTCTTGTAGAAGGTCTTTTTTCATTGATGTAATTATGAGTTCTTTTGGCTTCATGTACTTGTAAGTCTAGTGCTTTCCCCAGATTTGGGACGTTCTCAGCTATTATTTCTTTGAACAAGCTCTCTGCTCCTTTCTCCTTTTCTTCTTCCTCTGGAATACCTATAATCCTTATGTTGCGTTTCCTAATTGATTGGGATATTTCTCAAAGAATTTCCTCATTTTTTTTTAAGTCTTAGTTCTCGTTCCTCCTCCACCTGAAGCATTTCTATGTTTCTGTCCTCTAAATTACTAATTCTGTCCTCCATTGCATCAGCTCTATTTTTTATGGAGTTGAGATTATTTTTTATCCCATTAATTGTGTTCTTAATATCCATAATTTCTGTTACTTTTTTAAATTTATTGAGATATAATTCACATAGCATGCAATTTACATATTTACATATTTATTTATTTTGAGGAAGATTAGCCCTGAGCTAACATCTACCATCAATCTTCCTCTTTTTGCTGAGGAAGACTGGCCCTGAGCTAACATCTATGCCCATCTTCCTCTACTTCCTATGTGGGATGCCTACCACAGCGTGGCTGGATGAGGGGTGCCGTGTCCGCACCTGGGATCTGAACTGGTGAACCCCTGGCCGCCGGAAGCAGAATGCGTGAACTTAACTGCTGTGCCACCAGGCTTGCCCATGTTTGTTTTTAATAGTTTCAATCTCTTTTATAAATTATTCCTTCTAGTTATCAATTTTATTCCTGAGATGACTGAACTTTCTGTCTGAGTTTTCTTGTAAGTCATTGAGTTTCTTTATGATAATTATTTTGAATTCGCTGTCATTTAGAGTGTAAATTTCTGTTAGTTCATGATTCATTTCTGGAGAGTTGTCATTTTCCTTGTGCTCTGAACTGTTAATGTAGTTCATCGTAGTTCTTGCTGAAGTGATCATTTACTGGTGTATTTTTGATAGTATCAGTTCGCAGATTCCACCTGCCACCACTGCGGGTGGGCAGTAGCTGTGTTTTCTGATCCCACTGCATCTACTGTAGGTTGTGCTGGTAGGGCTGCTCTGTGTTTGTGCGCTGGCTGTATCTGCTTGTCCATTCACCCACGGATGTGCATGCAGGGCCTCTGTGCTCTGCTGGTGGGTCATTCTGCTGTGGGACCACTGTACTTGGCAGGTTACTGGCTGAGGTGGTGCATTAGGTGAGAGGGGAGGGGCACTCCTTTTGTATGCAGGGCAGCTCTGTTCTCTCAGGTGGCTCTCCTGAACTGCTGCACTTGGTGGGTGCTCCTTCGCAGGCCCAGCCACTCAGTGGGGAGCATTCCCATGGGCAGGGCCACTGTGACATGGTGTGCACTCCTGCAGGCTGAGCTGCAACTCAGAAAGTATTCGCACAGGCTAGCCTGCCCCTGCCTCCTGTTATGGTCGTGCTGGCTACTGTGTGAGGAAAGATCTAGATTGCTGCTACCAGGGTGGGAGAGGGGTATGCTCACCTAGGTCCACTGCCTCCTGAGAATCCAGTTTACCCACCTTCAGTTGCAGGGCTGCATGGATCGGTCAGACATCCTGTTGTGCTGTGCAGGGAATCCTCTGATGATTAATGAAGGTCCATTTAGTTGGAACTTAGAGGGGAGCGACAAAGGGAACAGTTCCCACCGCTGTGATGCTGATATCACTCTCCTCTATAGCTTGTTTTCTTAAACAGTGGGGTACTGGTCCTATTGATATTACTGATAGTCTCCAAATGGTGAGCATGGTAACTCATTTGGGGGCAACTGTCAGAGATCTTCACTAAACTGGAGACCAATGGGAAATTACACAGAGGCAAATTTTATTGAATAAACTATAAGAATTCCTCCCATTGATGCTGACCCACCCATGGCCACTGGTCATTTCATGCTGTCAGTTGGGCTCCTGTTAAGGCATCACTTGTGGTGGAGTTCTGTTCTTTCCTCAGTTTTGAGCATATGGTAAACAATTTTGGAAAACAGACTTCATCAGTCTGTTAAATGTAATTGAGAAATGCATTGTCTATGATACCTGTTGTGAAGGCCCTACCACAGTTATCAGTTTTTCAAGGATAGGGCTCTTGCCTGGACTCCTCTAGGACTTCCTCATTCTCCCTAATAACTTTCAGTAAATGGGTATCTTACTCATTACAGCTAATTATCTGTCATGTTTAAATATAGAATTTTGTTGTGATAGACCTTTTTTGCTTTTTAAAAAAGAACATTGTAATTCATTAGCATCAGTCATTAGCTGTTGAACATGAAGGAAAAAGTCCCATGATCTTGCTACTTCTTCTGTTGTATTTTATTTCATCCAATTTAAAAGTCATTATCCTTCCTAAATGTCTCTGGGCTACCTCTAAAATGTTATCTTACATGTAATAGGCGAATCAAAAGGTTTAATAAAGTAGCATGTCAGATTTATTTTCAAGGTGAAGATATTTATTTATGTATTTGTACATTTTACACATCAACTTGTTTTCAGAAGTATTTCTAACTTGTATTTTGTTTATGTTTTTTAGGGAAAATATTCTCTTTGGAATGGGAAATCCTCTTCTGGATATCTCTGCTGTAGTGGATAAGGATTTCCTTGATAAGTAAGTATTAAAGTCTTCATATTTACTATGTGGAACTTATATCTAAAGCAAAACTGATGAAAACTTTACAAGTGAATTTACTGTCTAACACCTTCAATTGAAGGAAAATTCAGGAAATCTAAACCTGTTAATAGCAAGTACACTATCATTATTTATTGAGTAACTGACCACAATTTTCCCTGAGAAAATTTGGGTATATTTGTTTCTTCCTTGTGCTGTTTTCACTTGAAATTTATTTTTTGTTCTTTGCAAGAAAGAAATATGTATGATTTACCTAATCATTTAATTCCCTAATTTTTATATTACTGTCAGTGAACTGCATATGTAATGGTATCGTAATATATATGGGAGAAGAAAGAGGATTAGAGAGGACAAGAAGAATATGCAGGACATAATTCAAAAGGCCACAAACCTCTGGTATTTTTCCCTTAATAGTAATATTTGATTTTGTTAACTTAGCTGAGAAATCAGTTTGTGTTTATTTATCTCACTGACTGAGACTATTTGGTACAGAGGAAAAATTAAGTAGTGAAAAAAGATTAATAATGAGGAAACAAGGTTCTCTTTCCCTTGAACACCCCAAGTTCTGTGCCCAGGGGAAGTATTTTTTAAATTATTGAGGTAAAATTCACTTGAAATAAAATTTGTAATTTTAACCGCTTTAAAGTGTACAATTCATTGACTGCCAATACATTTGCAGTGTTGTACAACCATCACCACTATTTATTACCAGGACATTTTCATCACTCCAAAAAGGAACCCATACCCAAGTGATTTGACTATCCCTGCCTGCCATTTCCCCACCCCGACCCAATGCCCAGTCTGCTGAGAACTGTCAGTCTGCTTTCTGTTTTTATGGATTTGCCTATTCTGCACATTTTATTTCATATAAATTAAAGCATATAGTACGTGACCTTTGTGTCTGGCTTATTTCACTTAGCATAATGTTTTTCCAGGTATATCCATGTTATAGCATGTTTCAGTACTTCATTCCTTTTTATGGGAGAATAATATTCCATTGTATTGATATACCACATTTTGTTTATCCATTCATTAGTTGATGGACAATTTGGTTGTTTCCTTTTTAGGCTATTGTGAACAAAGCTGCTGTGAACATTTCTGTGCAAGTTTTTGTCTGGACATATATTTTCCTTTCTCTTGGGTGTATACATTGGAGTGGAATTACTGGGTCGTATGGTAATTCTGTGTTTAAGTTTTTGGGTAGCCACTTTGTAGTCCTAGAAGTAGTGTATGAGGGTTTCATTTTCTCCATATTTTTGCCAAAACTTGTTCTTTTCCCTTTTTCAAATTATAGCCATCTTAGTGGGTGTGAAGTAGTATCTCATTGTGGTTTTGATTTACATTTATCTAATGACTAATGGTGTTGAGCATTTTTTCATGTGCTCATTGGCCATTGTATATCTTTGTAAAAATGTCTTTTGAAGTTCTTCACCCAGTTTTTAATTTAGTTGTCTTTTTGTTGTTGAGTTGTAAGAGTTCTTTATATGTTCTGGATAGTAGACCCTTATCAGATATTTGATTTGCAAACATTTTCTCCCATTCTGTGGGTTATTTTCACTTTCTTGATAGTGTCCTTTGATGCACATGATGTTTTTAATTTCGATGAAGTCCAGTTTATTTCTTTTGTTGCTTGTGGTTTTGCTGTCATATCTGAGAATCTGTTGCTAAATCCAAGGTCATGAAGATTTATGCCTATGTTTTCTTCTCAGAGTTTTATAGTTTTAGCTCTTAAATTTAGGTCTTTGGTCTATTTTGGGTAGTTAGTTTTTGTGTAAGATATGTGTTAAGGGTTTGCTTCATTTTGCATCTAGAAATCTAGTTGTCCCAGCACCATTTGTTGAAGAGATTCTTTTCCCCATTGAATGGTTTTGGCAGTCTTGATGAAAATCAATCAACCATAGATGTATGGGTTAATTTCTGGATTCTCAATTCTATTTCATTGATCTGTATGTCTATCCTTATGCCAGTACCATACTGTGTTGATTACTGTAGCTTTGTAGTAAGTTTTGAAGTCAGGACATGTGAGCCCTCCATCTTTGTTGTCTTTCAAAATTGTTTTGGCTATTTGGAGTCCCTTGCATTCCATATGAATTTTAGGATCAGTTTGTCCCTTCCTGCAAAAAAGACAGTTGGAATTTTGAATGAGATTGCATTAAATCTGTAGATAAGTTTTAGAAATTTTGCGATTTTAACAATATTCAGACTTCCAATTCATGAACAGGGGATGTGTTTCCATTTATTTAGGTCTTCTTTAAATTGTTTCAGCAATGTTTAGTAGTTTTCAGCGTTCAAGTCTTGCATTTCTGTGGTTAAATTTAAGTCGAAGTATTTCGTTATTTTTGATGCTATTGTAAATGGAATGGTTTTCTTAATTTCATTTTTGGATTTTTCATTGCTACTATACAGAAATACTGCTAGTTCTGGAGGGACAAGCATTTTTAACAAATTCTGTTTGTTAATGTTCTGGATATTATGTCCGTAACTCTTTGTATGAATAAACTCGAATGTCAAAGAATCAGGCAAGAATTTAATCTAATAGGAAATGGGTTGGGGGGCCTAGGATAAACTGGAGGATGTGTCTTATCCTAAGAAATTGAGATTAAAATTTTTAAAATATGCTTTGCTAATCAAAAACTCTCCTTCATGCAATTATGTTAATAATTTTAGTGCTTTTGCTTACCTTGTACTTTTAAATAATATAATATACATAAATTTCTTAAAATGTCTTGTTCTGTCAACTTTGAGTAGAATCCCTTTACTTCTCATGATGTAGGATGAAGTTACCAGTGCCCCTATTTTCCCTTCTTTCTACTTTCTAACTTCTGTTTATATTTTTTATTGTTATATTGAGATTGATATGTTTTCGTTCTGTTATCTATAATTATCTTACCAACTTTGAATACAAAGTGATAGGGAAAGTTGAAAATCACTTACCTGCATTTACACAAGTATCACTGTATATATCACTTACTGCAGAATTAAATAGCATACTAGGAATATAGAGTAAGTTTAACATTTGGAATGTAATTAGAGTAATTCAGTATATTAACAAAGTAACAAACTAAAAGAGAAAAATCATATAATCATCTCACTAGACACAGAAAAACCATTTGCCAAAACCCAATATCTACTCCTCATAAAATTTCTTATAGCAATCTAGGAATAGAACGGAACTTCCTTAACCTCCTAAAGGTTAGGCTACGGAAAAGCCTACTGATAACATAATTCTTAATGTGAAAGACTGAATGCTTTCCCCTAAGATCAGGAATAATTCAAGGCTGTCAGCTCTCACCACTTCAAAATGTATGCAGTGGTTCTGGAGGATTCTAGTCATGGCAGCAAGCAAGAAGAAATAAAAAGACATCCAGATTGCAAAGGAAGAAATTAACTGTTTTTATTTTCAAAAGCATGATTACCTGTGTAGAATGTGTAATGGAATCTATAAGAAAGCTGCTGCCTGATTATTATAAAGCTACAGTAATCAAAACAGTGATATTGGCATAAAGATATTGTTGTCATGGAATAGAAGGTCCAGAAGTAGGCCCAGATGTAAATGGACAACTGATTTTTGACAAAGGTGCAAGGCAATTCAGTGGAGAAAGGATTGTCTGTTCAACAGACAATGCTGGAACAATTGGATATCCATGTGCTAAAAAATGAATTTGGATCCATATTTTGTACCATATACAAAATTAACTGATAGAACTAAATGGCCAGGCTAAAACTATGAAACTTCCAGGTGATAACATAGGAGGAAATCTTCGTGACTCTGATTTAAACCAAGATTTCTTATGTATAACACCAGAAGCATGTTCTATAAAGGAAAAACTGTGATAAATTGGACTTCATCAAAATAAAAAATTTCTGCTATTGTAAAGAGTCTGTTATGAGACTGAAAGGACAAATCACAGACTGGGAGAAAATCTTTGCACAGCTTATGTCTGATAAAGGACTACTGATCAGAATATATAAAGAACTCTCAAAATTCAGTTAGAAAAGAAATAAACCAATAAAAAAATGGGTGAGAGATTTGAACATCCACCAAAGCCACCCGGATGGCAAATAAGCACATGAAAAGATACTCAACTTCTTCAGTTATTAGGGAAATGTAAATTAAAGCCACAGTGAAATACAGCTGTACATTTGTTAGAATGGCTAAAATTTTAAAACTTAGCATAAGCAGATTTTGGTCAGGATGTGGAAGAAAGCTGGAACTTTCTGTTCATAGGAATGTAAAATGCTGCACTGCGTTTGACAGTCTTAAAAAGTTAAACATACAGGTACTGTTTTATCCAACCATTCCCTTCTTAGGTATTTACCCAAAAGAAGTAAAAGCATGTGTCCATACAAAGGCTTGTTCACAAATGTTCATGGAAACTTTGTTTTTAATAGTTAAAACCTGGAAGTTACCTAAGTGTCTATCAACAGGTGAATCATTAGACAGTTCACCCATGCAGTGGAATACTAGTCAGAAATAGAAAAAATGAATAAAGTGTTAATTGGATGAAACTCAGAATAATTATGTTCATTGAAAGAAGCTAGACAAGAAAGAAAATATACTGTATGATTCCATTTATATGAGACAACAGAAACTTTAATCTATAGTGACAGAAAGCAGATCCTTGGTTTCATGTGCATGAGCCAGAGTGTGGTGGAGGGTGGAAAGGAGAGATTACAAAGGGACAGAATGGAACTTGTAGGAGTGTGTTCATTGTCTTGATTGTGTGATAATTTCATGAGTATAAACATGTATCAAAACTTACCAAATTGTATATTTAAATATATACAGTGTATTGTATGCCACTTACACCCCAAGAAAGCTTTATGAACAAAAGAAAATAAAATAATTGAACATGAATTTCATGGGTTTGAAGTTAGATCCCTTTTGTTTGCTTAGTGTGAGATGTTTTGTTTAGATAATCAACTAATTCATGGTCACTATTTTTAAAGAAATCCAACTGCATATAAAAATACAAAGAGAAAGTGAAAAATCTGAAGTTTTATGACGTGTAACTTTATTATTTTGATGAACATGCCTCCAGACATCTCTTAGGCATGTATAACGGAGGGACGGATGCTTGTGTTTATGGGATAATACTATGTGTAGCCTTAGCTAATTTGCTGTTTTACTCTACAATATGTTTAGATGTTTGTTTTTAAAAGTTCTGGCAAATGTGATCAGAATGAGTATAATCTGGCAGCTGTGTGCTGTCACTACTGTGACCTCAAGTAGCTTCTTTGTTTCATTAGCAGCTGATCTTCAATGGCCAGCCAAAGTTTTATTTTTTTATTTTGGGAGGATGTTATTTTTTAACTTTGATATTTGGAATCAGTACTTGGAGGTAAAAAGCAAATTTTTAGACTCTGAAATAAAAGGTAAAAAAGTCCCTTTTCTTATAACTCCCAAAATACACTTGAAAGTGTTCCTTCTTATTTCAGTGGACTATGTTTAGCTTACATTTCAGACCATTTTAAGATAAATGTTTTACATTTGAACTGTGTAAATTATCCAGGAATAATTTGCTAGGTACTGTAACAAATGAATTAAGTATATACTTATTAGTATCTTACACTATTTTTTTGATAAAATATTTGTTTTCTGATTCTGATTTTAAAAAAAATTTGACCCTGTCAATGAAAAAAATACGTATCAATGTAAAACTAATACTAGTTAAAAAGTAAACTAATACTGAATATTTTTAGGGAAAAATGTTGGTTCTTTTCTGCATTGTCTGCCTCTCCCCTTTTACTCCATTCCCCATAATTGCTGTTTTTTTCAGAAAACATTTTTAATTCTATTAGCTGTTTTTTCCTGGTATCTGACTTGTTTCTAAATAATATGCTAATACTGCTCTATGTGATTTCCATAAGGGTGATTGATTGGAGAGGCAAAGTATAGAAGTTCCTTGAATGTAAGGAAAGGTTACAAGAACATGATTCCATCAGGATGGCTTCCAGAACTGAGGACGCAGTAGTACTCCATGTGGAGGGGCACACTTTATTGGTTTTCAGGTCCTTATGGGAGGAGATTACCTAATCATGTTACTGGGTGATGGTGGAGAGGATTCTCTCTGACCTTCTGAGAACTTTGTTTTTGGTGTGCTTACTAGGATTTTTATGTTGATGTAGCTTTAATTGTTTGAAGAGTCTCTGATTACTTACCTCCTTGCTGACCAGGTGGTAGTAACTGGTAAAAACTCCCTGTACATTCCTGAATATTTACTGTGAGACTAGGTGAATTGGAGGTTAATTAATTAATTAATTAATTATTTTTGAGGAAGATTAGCTCTGACCTAATTGCTGCCAATCCTCCTCTTTTTGCTGAGGAAGACTGGCCCTGAGCTAGCATCCATGCCCATCTTCCTCTACTCTATATGTGGGATGCCTGCCACAGCATGGCGTGCCAAGCGGTGCCATGTCTACACCTGGGATCCGAATTGGTAAACCCCGGGCCGCCGAAGCAGAACGTGTGCCCTTAAGCAGTTAACCGCTGCACCACCGGGCCGGCCCCGAAGGTTAATTTCTTGTGCACACCATGTAACTAGCAGTCCCAGGCTTAGGGGGTATCTGAGGTCTGTGTCCTCTAGCTTTTACTTGGTTCGTCTATTTTAGGTATTCTATATTGACTCCTATTATAGTAGCTAAGGATTTAGCTCTGTTTTACCTACCATCATTCCCTCTTTATCTTCCTTATATTATTGTATTACATGAAAACAAATCAGTAATCATTGTGAACAAAATTGTGGACTATGATTACTTATAAAACTTTTTGTTTATCTTGCACTTACTTATTGCATTCTGCGTTTGCACACTTGTTCAAATTTTCAAACCACTTTATTAAATCTATCCTGAGCCTATTAACCTCTTTCCTCTCCCTCCCTTTTCCTAATCCCCGAAATATGTGTCTATCAACCTCTTTTCATCTGGTAACCTCCCTTCTAGAGTTCTCCATCTTTGTGCTCCAAACTGAACTGATTGTGTTGTTAGACTTTTTTTTTTTTTTTTTAAAACAATAGTCTTCCTGGAATGACCTTTTGACTTCCTGTTTTGGATTTCTCGTTTCCTGCGTCTCATATCGTCTTTATCGGTTTCCTCTTGTGTGTGTGGGTGTGTGTGGGTGTATGCATGTAGCATATCCTTCAGTAACTTCCTAAGATACAGAGTGTATGAGGGGCCGGCTGGTGACGCAGCAGTTAAGTTCACATGCTCTGCTTAGGCGGCCTGGGGTTTGCCTGTTGGGATCCCAGGCCTGGCCCTACGCACCACTGATGAAGCCATGCTGTGGTAGGCGTCCCACATAGAAAATGGAGGTAGATGGGCACAGATGTTAGTTCAGGGCTAATCTCCCCCTCCCCCACACCAAAAAAGAAATCTGTCCTCCCCAGGTCAGCCAGATAGCACCTATGACACACCTGATGCGGGTTCTAGAACCCAGCTTTTCCTCTCTTTCACTTGGACCACCTTGACTCTGGTACAGGGTCTATACCTGTTCACCTTGAGTCTTACAACAGCCTCTCCAGTGCTGTCCCAGCCTCCAGTCTTCCTCTCACCCAGCACACAGGCCAGAGCAAGCCCAGCCAAGCAGGGCTCTGGGCATCTTCATTAAAAAAAAAATAAAAAGTGTACGAGCACATGTATGGTACATATTTTGAATCCTTGTGTATGTCTGATGATCTTTGAAAATTTTTTTCCCTCACACCTTGTTGATTGGTGAGTATAATTTTCTTTGAGAATTTTGAAGGCATGTACCATTGTCTTCCAGCATCCAATGCATCTCCTTCCTTTGTATATCACCAGTTTTTCTTCTCTCTGGAAGCTTTTAAGATCTTTTTTTTTGGTCCTTGGTGTTAGTAAATTATATTATGTAACATTTTGTTCTTGTGTTATGGATGCTGTTTTTTTCCTCTTGTGCGTCTAAGCATATTAGAGATGGTTTTGTTTGGTTTTTGAAGGTTTATCTTCTATTTCCTGATTCATCTCTGTTCCCTGTGGATCTCTGTTTTGTGATTATTTGTTGTGGTCTTTCTCCTTCATGATGGAGACTTTCGTCTAGTATTAGGTGATCTGCGGCTGTCTGTTCATATTTAAGGGTAAGATTAAAAATCTCATTCCATTTATTTGCATAGGAATAAGAAAAAGTTGTGGGAGGGTAGGTTGCCTAGGGTGGGTACTTTTATTTCAACAATCTATACAGTTTTAAGATTTTTGTAACAATCCTGAATTGCTTTTACAAGTTTTCTTTAAAAGATTTTTATAAAATTATCTATTGCTATATAATAATAGGTAACTATTGCTGTGTAACACATTACCCTAAAACTTGGCTGCTTAAACTAACAGACATTTAGTGTATCACACGGTTTCTGAGAGTTAGGAATTTGAAAATGTGGCCTAGCTGAGTGGTTTTGGCTTAGGGTCTCTGATGAAATTGCAGTTGGTCTGTTTGCCAGGGTGGCAGTCGTTTCAAGGCTCAGTTGTGGCTGAAGGACTTGCTTCCAAGCTCACTCGTATTATTGGCTGGCCTCATTTTCTTAAGAGCTGTTGGACTGAGGGCCTCAGTTTTTCACCTCGTGGACCTCTGAGTTTCCTAAAAACATGGCAGCTGTTTGCCCCATTGCCAGTGATTTGAGAGAGGAAAAGAGAGTCATTTTTCCTAGATGGAAGCTGCAGTCTTTTTTATAACCTAATCTTGGAAGTGACATGCTGTCATTTTTGCCGTATGCTTGCTATACGTCCTACAGACCAAACCGCGTATAATGTTGGAGAGGTACTATACATGGATATGAAAAACAGGAGGCAGAGAAAAAAACAGAGGCACCTTGAGGATGAGAAGGCAGACTGTGATAGCTGGCTCCCAAAATGGCTCCCCATGAGCCCTTCCTTCTGATATTCCCTTGAGTTGTCTCCTCACACATTGCACTAGGGCTGATCTGTGTAACCAAGGGTATATGGCAGAAGTGATGGTACGCTACTTCAGAGATTTAATTTGTAAAAGACTGTGTTTTCCATCAACAACTCTCAGTTGTTTATATACTCTCATTCTGTCTGTCTCTTTTTGTCTCTTTCTTTTGGATTACTCATTCTGGGAGAAGCTAGTTGTAATATTTTGAGGACATTCAGGTTACCCTATGGAGAGGCCCATGTGGCTGGAGATAGAAGTCCTCTGGCCAACAGCCAGAGAGAAACCAAGACCTGCCAACTGCCACATTAAATGAGCCTAGAAGTGGACTCTCCATCCTCTTTTGAGCCCTGAGGTGATTGCAGCTCTGGCTGACAGCTTGACTGCAACCTCATGAGGGACCTTGAGCCAGAAAAACTCAATTAGATCACTCCTGGATTCCTGAGCCTCAGAAACTGTGTGAGATAATGACTATTTGTTGTTTTAACCTGCTAAGTTGTGGGTGAATTTGTTACATAGCCAAAGAGCACTAATAAATAAAGCAAAACAATTTTGTTTTCAAATGTATGCCCACCACCCCATGCCTCACATTAAAAACCTCATTGGAAGGTTGGTATGCATGGATTGGGGTTGTCGACTGATGGGACTTTATTGTGGCTTGATTATGATAAAAGCCTAGTTTTGGGAGAGTGACCTCTAGCATTAGTGTTTGGAAGTCTCTTTTCTGAGGCTGTTCAGTTTCTTTACAGAAAAGTCTTCCAATTTCCTTTCTTTAGGTATTCTGAAGAATAAAGTCTTCCTGCTTTATTGCTTAGGGAGCAAAGCAACAGCTAGTGCCTTAAGAATTGCTAGCTTCCCGTTAAGAAACGGGTGAAGGGTTTTAAAGGTTTGTGAGGAATGTGGGGAGGGAGAAAGCCTGTGACCTTGTTCGCTGGAATTTTTTACCAGCCTTCAGCTGCTTGCAGGAGGGGAGGAGATAAGGGATTCCAGGATGTCCTTGGCTGGCTGTCTCCATGGTGGACTCTGGTGCCAGGAAGCCGAGGAGTTGGGCTTGGGAAGCTTTGGTTTCTTGATATTCTCTGGACGTCAGCTTCCCTGTAATAACCTTCAAGGGCCTGCAATTAGCCAAAACTTTTGTGTGAGTGTGACGTATGAGTGTAACTAAAGAAGCAGGGAATGGGGATGAATGCTTTTGTTTGTAACCATGTATATGCTGGGTTCAGTGTGGGGGAACCGATATCAGGATGTATTATTTAAGAGCCTGTAACAAGATGGTAGTTAGTTTCCCTACTTTTAGCTCCATGCCTTCTCTGTTTCCTCTGAGACTTAGGGCTTCTGCAGGTGTACTAGGCTTGCTAATCATCTAGCCTCTTTCATTTGCAATTGAGATTTTAATTTCTTCACCTCTGCTAAATTGCTCATCAGCTGTCCTTTTTCTGAAAGTTTGTAGGAACTGCTTGCCCATTAATGCTTACATTACTGTTCTTTTTGATCCTGTGAATGTTCACCCCTTTTTGTACCTTTATTATTGTTTTAATAGTGTCTTGGAAGGAAGAATACTCTTTCTGCCATATTTAAGTGGAAGTCTAAGGGATGTGCATGTGTATTTCACTATTATTATATGTACAGCAGCAGGAAATGTGTAACTACAGACTCATAGAATTTTTGAGATGGATTTGAATTTGGAGATTAAATTTAATCCTCTTTGCTCATTTTACAACAGAGGAACAGGCTCAGAGAAGTTAAATCCTTTGCTCATGATTACAGTTAGCAGTGCAAACCTGAGATGGGATCTGTATCTCCCGATCCTTATTTGTTTCTTTTTCTACCATGGGATGCTAACTACCCTTATTGCTTAACTAGATTATTAAATTATTGGTAGTTAAAACATATTGTACAAACTAATAATAATAACTATATGCCATATTTTGAGGATTCAGAAAGTGTAAGCCTGGTTTCTACCTCACAGAACAATAGCTAGATAAATAAATTATTATCTTTCTTTTCTTTAGTTCAAATCTTTTGTTAATTGCTGGCCTCTTCCTTTGTTTTAAGTTTTCAACAATTTATATAATTAATATGATGATCTTAACTTAAAATTTTTCGAACAAGCAGTTGTTACTGCACCAGGTGTGTTTTTGCCCACCTCCCAGAAAGCCAAACACTGAGACGACAAGATTGGGACAGAGAAGGTTTTAATCACAAGCCAGCTGTGTGAGGAATCGAGAGAGAGAATAAGTCTCAAATCTGTTTCCCCAAAAATAGGGACTTAGGGATATTTATGGAGTAGGAAAGGTGGTCTTAAATGTGGAGATAGATGATTGTAGGTGAGGAACAGTGAGGTAATTGATGATCTGTGTGAGTGTAGTCAGACTTCATGCCTCTTCACAGGACACATGTTCACAAAATGTCGGTGTTAGCATGATCTCAGGTTCAAGTTTTTAGCCTCTTGACGTCACAAGGTAGCTTATTGGACATCTGCACACACCCAGGTGATGAGTTGATGGTCTCAACTGGCCTGAAGTGGTTTTCCTGAAAACCAGCTCAATCACCCATCACCCTGGTGACTCAGGCTCCAGGAAGATGTTATCTATGGGAACCTAGTGGGAGTCAGCATATTGCCTAAACAGCACAGTTAACGATGGCAGGGGAACAACTAAAAGCTGTAATTAGTAATTGCAAAAAGGAAAAAAAACCTTTAGTTCCTAGCTGCTTAATCATCAGTGGCTAACTCTTTGCTGGTTTCAGCCTGTTTCAGTCCTCCTATTCTTTGATCATTCCTTATTCTTGAGGGATTTGGGGTGACGACCCATCTAGCTACTTCCTGCTGAATTGGGGTGTAGATCTGGGTTAGAGGAGTGAAACTGTTTAGCACTCATTTGGAAATATTCCCTTGTTCCTGGCTTCAGGTTGACGTTTTGCATTATTAGAATTTTGTACCTTGCTCAACAGTTTTGGAACAACATCTAAAGGCACATTTTATAATCAAGTATTGGACCAGAAGGATAAGAAGTATAGACAACCCAAATTTTAACAGACCCTGAAAAATAGACCTAATCCCAGTGGGGCCTCCATCTGATCTCCAGGTAGGGGCAGACATCTGGTCTTAGTTCCTGATAGTCTTTTGTTTTACTAGATACGCATCAGGGACCAGAGCAATGCCCTATACCCTGATCTTTCAGTTGTCATTGATGATGGCTGTTAGCATAGACTCTCTGCCTTGGGGTCATCACATTCCTAAGGAACTCAAAAGAACAAAGTTGTCAATTTAAAGCAACTGGGAGGGGCCATAAAATCTACAGAGCATGTCTGGGTTAGTTAATCAAAGGTAATTCAAAATTACAATATGGTTCTTTTCTACAATGTGGCTTCCCTTATGTTAACCTTGTGTTGAGCTGGTATCACGGTGTTTTGAATAAAAGGTTTTTTTCTTTCATTTACAATTTCCTATGACCTTTTTGGCTCTCATTTACTTATTCTCTTTTGCTTCCTAATAATCTCTTACTTGAAAGGACGCTCAATAATCTTTTTTGTACTGTTTATAATTAAATATCCATAGTATAAGCCTTGCATGCAGCAGTTATAAACATTGCTGGGGAGAGAGACAATTAGGAAAAGTATCTTCATGAATCTTTTATATACAGTAGTCCCCTCTTATCTACAGTTTTGCTTCCTGAGGTTTCGGTTACCTTAGGTCAGCTGCTGTCCACATGCAGATTATTGATACAAAATAGCCCATAACCATTCTATAGATAAGAGAGAGAAGGTGAGTTTTACTTGAGGTAGGGTGAGGATTATAACCCAAGAAGGCAGTTTGCACAAAGGAAGAAAGCTTTCTGGAGAAGCGTGGTTTTCAGTACAGTCTTAATACCATTTTAGAACAAGGAACATACATTAAACATGCCCAGGATACATATTCATCAAAGTTTTAAAAAGGTATTCATTTGCAAATGACTATAAGATGGGCATTATCGATAGGGTGTTAAGGATAGGATAGGGCGCAGGAGGGGAACTATGCATTCTTATTTTAGGAGAGTGCGTTCTTTAATATTTAAAGCAGATGTACAATGTGTGTTATGGTTTGACAGACCATAAGTCAGGCTTCTTTAGTTTAAGCCGAATCAGTTTGAACCTCAATAGCTACCCCATATACCTCAATATGTGAAAATCTCTTGACAGATATGCTTTTTGTTTGTCAAGCTTTTCAGAACAGTTTTTGTAAGAACAAGAACCATCATATGCTGTCTTTGCAAATTGGATTAGTGCATCACAAAGGGTTGAATCTAAAGAAGGTCCATAGACAGTCCATCTGAAAAACTTTCAAGAATAAAGAGAAAATAAGAGTATAGTAGTTTTCAACAATTATTATCTGATAATAGCATTTATTCAGCATGTGTTAGGTGTCCTTTTATATGGTATCAGTTTAGTCTTCATAACAACTTTATGAGAGAGATATCCTCATAAAGAATAACTTAGAGCTTAAGAAATGTGTTCATGACCAAAAATGCATGAGTCATAGTGCAGAGATTTGTAATACAGGTTCGTTTTCATTATAAAACCTGTATTCTTTATTTTTGGCTACCTTATAATGGAAGTATTAATTTGAAAGTGAAAAACTCAATTATATATCCAGATTTTTTTGGTGTACATTATGGTAGATATGTAAAGGTTTATAAACTTAATGAAATTCTATTTTCCTTCAATTATAGGTATATTATAGGTGAGGAAAATGTATGTAATTTGTTCCTGAAATTGTTAATATTTAGTTTTAATTAGTACATTAGAGTAGATTCATAAATCCTTTGTCAGAGATTGAAAGACTCAGCAATACTCCTCTTAAGTTTTCAAAACAAAGCACTTCTTTCATTGGGAGGTTGGTATGTTGCCTACAGATGACCTGTTTCCAGAAGAGAAAGCATTGCCATGATTCAGAAATATTAATTAGATAATTACTTGATACCCCAAAATTACAGTTCTTCTAGAATATGCTTTTGTTTATTTCAAGATTGTAAAGCTAGTTTTTCCTTGGAATAAGAAAAATTCAGAATCTTTATCTAATTATTCAGAAATATCAATTAGATAATTATTTGATACCCCAAAATTGCATTTCTTCTAGAATATGCTATTGTTTATTTCAAGATTGTAAAGCTAGTTTTTCCCTGGAATAAGAAAAATTCAGGATCTTTATCTAATTGAATAAAAAGCAAAATTAAGTTAGTGAATTTTAATGTGTTCAGTTTGCCAAAATATGACAACTGAAAAGAAGTAGGGAGACTTGTGGCAGGAAGTAGGCTATTGAAAATACTCTTTCTAGCATATTGAAGAGACACAGTCGATGTGAGGGGAGGAGGAAATATGGAACATATAAATTCTTCCAGATGAGGGTGAGTCTAATTATGGAGAATAAAAGAAGAGGTATGTATTAATGGGGATAGAAAAGGGAGGGAAGGAATATGTAAGACAGATTTGTCTTCATTTTTCCTGACATCAGATAAATGCTACAGAAGTAAGAGGAATGAGAGAATTAATGAAATGGTAATTGGGAAATAAAAACCATCATTAGACATGAAAATCCTCAGTTTTAAGAAGGGAAACTAGAGTAGTTGAGGAAATAGATGTTTTTCTCACAGTTATAAATCTTTAATAATATAATCATACAAACTGTAGGTAAGTTTTGATTAAGCATGCATGAATGACATTACTTAATGTTCACAAATACTCAAAGTAATTACAGTTGGTCATATATTTCAGTATTGATTATTCAATGCTGAAAATTTACAATTGAATTATTTGTATAAATTAAGATGAATTACTTCTATAAATGAGTGTATTAGAATTGAAGGTGAAACAGTGTTTAGAGTGTCAAGTAAGATTCCATATAAAAAGATATTATTGCTTTGTTTTAAAACTAATTGTGAAATGCTCTGACACTTTTATAGTTAATTCTTTAGAAAGCTATTTTGTATTGCTTTCTTCTACAAGTTTTAACATTACGCTTTTGTGTATTTAGGTCTTTAATTGACCTGAATTGATTTTTGTATGTGGTGTGAGGTTGGGATCCAGTTTAAAAATCTTTTTTCCTTATGGGAAATTAGCTATCAGGCCCAGTGACCTGCAATGCTGATTTTTATTTATCTGTAGCTTGGTTTTTAGGTTCTCAGTTCTTTTCTACTGGTCTGTTTGTCTGTCCTTGAACTAATGCAGCTCTATCTTTATTTTACTACTAAGACTTTACAATAAACTTGATGTCTTATAGGGCAAGTCCCTACACTCTGTTCTTATTCAAGAATTTTCTTAGTTATTTTTGGTTCTTTGTGTACATAAATTTTAGAATGAGCTTGTCAAGTTCTACAGAATTCTTTCTGGGAATTTGTTTAGAATTGTGTTGCACTTAAAGATTAATTTGGAAAAAAGATCTTTACTAGATGAGTTTTTCTGTAGATACATATATTTCTCTATTTTAGGTATTGTTTTATATATTTCAATAACCCATAGGCTCTAAGTACATTAAATACAGGGGTACAAAATGGTTAGGTTTTTCTTTTTAGATTTGTACATCTTATGGTAGTGATCGTTGCTAAATTTGTTAGCTTCAAAAATCATAAAAAGAAATGTCCTTTGAGAAAAATTCAAACCCTGTAGAAGTAATTAAAGTAAAAATGAATACTGGGATAAGTTGTTATCTCTACAACATGCTGCCTTGAAGAAAATGCTGTATTTGTGCCATCCAGCATGGTAACCAGTAGTTATGTTTAGCTTTGAACATTTGAAGTGTGGTTAGTGCAACTGATGAATTGAATTTTAAAATTTAATTTAAATTTAAATAGTCACGTGATTAATGGTTATGACATTAGGGTAGCTGAGGTCTTATTGCAACATTTTATTATTTCTTCGTAGGTGTACATTGTTTTGTTAGCTTTATTCTAGGTATTTTAAAAATAAAGTTGTTGCTATTGTGAGTAGAATTTCTTTCAATAACATTTTCTAGATTATTGCTGGTATTTGGAAATGGTACTGAGTTTTGATTTTTTTTTAACTTGGTTATCTTGTGACCTGCATTAAGAGAAAGATGATAGGAGCTGGCCTGGTGGTGCGGCGGTTAAGTGCCCACGTTCTGCTTCAGCAGCCCGGGGTTGGCCAGTTTGGATCCCGGGTGCGGACATGGCACCACTTGGCACACCATGCTGTGGTAGGTGTCCCACATATAAAGTGGAGGAAGATGGGCACGGATGTTAGCTCAGGGACAGTCTTCCTCAGTGAAAAGAGGAGGATTGGCAGCAGTTAGCTCAGGGCTAATCTTCCTCAAAAAAAGAAAAAAAAAAAAAGAAAGGTGATCTTTGGTTATTCTAATTCTCTATTTTAGAAGTCTAGATTCCTAGAATTTGAAATAAACTAGCATTTTTGATTCTGAATCTTTATATTGTTTCACTTATTAAGTGATTGGTCTTGAATTGCTGTGAGGCTTTTCTCAAATAAGACCTAAAGTATGGATACTAAATGAACACAGACTCATTTATGAAATCTTCCTTTTGCCCAGATATTCTTAGGTGGTCTTCCTTGTAGATTCTCTGATGTTCAGACCTTACATGAATAATGAGGAAAATAGTATTCCTAAGGCTTCCCTAAACATGGATTCGCTTTTAACAGTTTATTTCAGCTCAGTACAAGTTTTTTGGAGCACTTGCTCTGTGGTCAGCATTTTGCCAAATACTGGGAATATAGTGTTAAGTAAGTTTCTTGCCGTTAAGCAGCTAGAATTCTAATTGAGGAGACAGATGTAGAAAGAAATCAGTTCATTTATGGCATTGTAGAATAGAGGTTAAGATTGTGCCCTGGATCTACTTGCAGTTGTATGACCTTGGTTATGTTCCTTAATCTGTAGAAGCTCAACTTCCTTGTGAATAAAATAGGAATATTATAATATGAAAATTGGATGAGATAATTTATGTATTTGCTGTGTGTTAGCTAATATTATTGGCTACCAGGAAGCTTGGGATGTCTCTCATGTCCCAGTGGAGAAAACATGAGGGGGTTTAAACAGGGAAATGATGTGGTCAGATTCACATTTAAAATTATATAAATCACTGTGTCTGTAGTCAGTCAGTGGATTTGAGGAGATAGATTAGAAGAGGCTGTTGTGATAGACCTGTTGAGAGAATGGCAACTTGATCTTTGTAGTTAGGATAGAATGGTTGGGAGAAAGTTCATAATATTTTAGTGTTATAATGGTCGTCTTCTATAAAGATCTCCTTTTTTTTTTTAATTCTTCTTCCCAAAGCCTCCCAATACATAGTTGTATACTTTAGTTGTAGATCCTTCTAGTTGTGGCATGTGGGATGCCACCTCAGCATGGCTTGATGAGTGGTGCCATGTCTGCACCCAGGATCCGAACTGGTGAAACCCTGGGCCGCCGAAGTGGAGCACACCAACTTAACCACTCAGCCATCTTTAGGGCCGGCCCCTAAAGATCTTCAATAAGAATATTCCTGATGATTGATTTAATGAAGGGGACAGAGGCATCAGGGATGACATTACAACTTTTGGTTTTAGTGACTGAGTAGATGGTGATATGTACAACTAAGCTGAGGAGTATGGGAGAAGGACATGTTAGAGGGGTTAGAGAGATTGAGTTCAATTTTTTTCATGCATGAATTGAATATGTGATATCTAGGTAGGCATAATTAGGAGAGAGTTTGATTTATGTTTCTTGTGGTTAGAGGATTCATGGCTGGAGAGATGTACAATAAAAAAACATATTGTACTTTGACACAATGCCATTCAATAAGTGTTAGCTATTATTATCATTATCGTCATCATCATCATCATTATCATTATGTAGGTGGTATTTAAAGCAACCAGTAGATGATCCCTTCTAGAGAAGGGGTATAAAGTAAAAGAAGAAGTAGGTTGGATGATAGAACATTTAGTGGATGGATAGGTGAAGAAGAATTATGGAAGAAGATAGAAGAAGAAATAGTGAGCTTTTAGCAGGAGAACTAAGACAGAGTCTTAGGAAGTATAGTGAGTTTGTATGGCAGAATGTTTAATAATATCAGATGTAACAGAGATGTCTAATAACATAAGGCCTACAAGAGTTCACTGAGGGGCCGGCCCCGTGGCCAAGTGGTTGGGTTTGTGCGCTCTGCTTCGGCGGCCCAGGGTTTTGCCAGTTCGCATCCTGGGCGCAGACATGGCACTGCTCATCAAGTCATGCTGAGGTGGCATCCCACATGCCACAACTAGAAGGATCACAACTAAAAATATACAACTATGTACTGGAGGGATTTGGGGAGAAAAAGGAAAAATAAAATCTTAAAAGAAAAAAAAGTTCACTGAATTTGAAAATAAGATGTCAATAGTGACCTCAGCTACGTAACTCACAGTGGAGTGATAGGGACAGAAGCCAGATTAAAATGTATTTAGAAATAAATGGGAGGTGTCATATAAAGTAGGCTAGTTTCATTGATGTGGCCCAAGAGCTAAGCAGTGATGTTTCACAAATACCAAATTTTAAAAATATCCGTTAATGGAAATATGTGGTTAGTCATTTTGAGTAGTTATCAGTTCTTTTTTTTTTAAATAAAAAGCATAAGGAAAGAAAAATTTAAGAATATGAAAAGTATAATTCTATTTGTTTAGGTTTAGATCTAGTTTAATTCTCTTTCCTTTAGCTTTCTCTAATTAAGTTTTAATCCTCATCTAGTTTACTAATCAGAATTTAAAATATTATTTTCATAAACCTTGTAACTTTTAGCTCTTCTTCTCATTCTAACCCTAGTTTACTCTTAATCTGTTTCTTTATAGGCCTCTTAAATTTCAGCTTTAGTCTGAAACATTGTTGTGGTTATTAATACTTTTGGTTTCCCTTTTCCTCCTTTCTAATATGTTTTAATCAACCTTTATTTTTTTAATTGCAATAGCCAATTAAACATGCTAAGTTTAAAATCTTGCCATACCCACACTGTTCTACCTGATTGATTCTGCCAATTCGATAAAGCTTTGCAGGACGTTATTAGAATTTTTTGCAATTTGTGGTAATATTTGTAGATTTCTAGAAATTTTACTTGTTTAATTCTCAGAGGCCAATCTTAGTTGCAAGTATTTATGGAATATTTTATTCTCATCCTGCTATGTAGTAAGTTTTAGTTTGGCATTAACTGTCTGTGTGACATTGGGCAGGACATTTCACTTAAGACTGGGCTGTTTCTGGACTTCACAATCTCTTCAAGTACCTTTCTAGACCTGAAATTCTATTATGCTAATCTTCAGGGGAAAGAGTACATTGAATAAATAAAATTTGTTTCAGTCTCTTGTAAAAGGCCCAAACTTTATTTTATAGCTGTTAGTTGTACAATACTGCTATTCTAGCATATCTTATCTATAATGTACATTATATTATAATAGTTATATATATATATACCTTATATATACAAATAAAATATGCTTTATTTATGTGTTCTGACATTTAATCATAAACCTAAAGAACAGTACCATTTTCCCATTGCCTGTGGTGGGAATGCCATTACTGAATTTTATTCTTTTTGCTTCAAGTGTGTCTTCCTTAAACAACTCAGACAGGGTCGAGGGAAAGTACTCCTCCTCCTTCTCTCCCATACTTCCTCTTTTCCTCTTGCCCTCCACCTCCTTCCCTTCCCACTTCCCTTCTTCCAACTTGTCGCTTGTTGCTATCAGTATTGATACAATAAATATTAAAAAATTTTTTTTTTTTTAAGAAAGATTAGCCCTGAGCTAACATCTGCTGTCAATCCTCCTCGTTTTGCTGAGGAAGACCGGTCCTGAGCTAACATCTGTGCCTATCTTCCTCTACTTTATATGTGGGACGCCTACCACAGCATGGCTTGCCACACGGTGCCATGTCCGCACCTGGGGTCTGAACCGGCGAACCCCGGGCCGTCAAAGTGGAATGTGCACAGTTAACTGTTGTGCCACCGGGCCTGCCCCTAAAATTTTTTATACAAGAAAAGTTTTTGAGTTTGGCACTAACATTTGGAGGCTTACATGTTCATTGATTGAAAAGTTTAAGTGAAAGCTACATCCAGGTGAATATTGTAACCACATTCTAAAGTGTTATGTCTATTTGTTTTTGATATATTTTTTCTAATTTTAAAAATAATGCCTATTATTTATGTTTTGAAAAAGCACAAAGAAGAAAATAAAAATCGTTTGTAATGCTATATAATATTTTGACATGTATGTTTCCAGTTGTTTTTGGGAGTACATTGCCATATTTCTTCTTTTTCATTTTTTTTTTAAAACTTAATATTGAACCATTTCTGGATGGTTGTACTATTATTCGTTGATGCAATCTGTTACTTTCTGGATGGTGTGATTGTTTACAGTTTTACCTTTCCATAAATAATACTCTGGTTGACATCCTTGTACACAACTCTCTGAGCTTTCCTTAATGGAAATTTGTAGTCATGTAACTGTTTCAAAACATGCAAACACTTTAAACTGCTCCCTGCCTCCTGAACTAATTAGATTATTCATTTTACAGAAGTGGAAGCATTTCAAGAAAGTGGGAAAGGATGAGTATTTGTTATGTGTTAAATATTGTGCTGGGCACTCTTCTTGTATTATCTTATTTGATCCACATAGCAACCCTGTGACATAAGTAGTTTTATCCTGCTTAGATGAAATGGCTTGCCTACTTTAGAAAGCTACTTAATGGCAGAATCAGGACAATAAGACAAGTCTTAGACCTTCAATCTAATGTTCTTTAATGCCCTCCTGGGTTCTTTTTGTGGGGGTGAGTGGCAGGATAAAGAGGGCCCTTCCCTGTGCTCCTTCTGCTTCCTTGTCTTCTACTGATTGGAGTGTATGTCTTTTCCCTGTGGTAAATTCAGGTAGAAAAAAGGTTGAGAACTACCATATACTGTTTTGCTGTCTCTGATTTTTTAGGGACTATGTTCATGTTTGAATGTAAGAAATGGATATAAAAACAGACCATCTATCTAGTCATGTCTTTAAGAATCAAAACCTGACTTAAAAATAGGCTGTGCTTTTTATCCTTCTGAGAAAGACATAGTAGAAAGTTGAGGTATAACTCTCTACTCTGTACTTCCTACTAAGCTGAATTTTCCCTTTGAAGTTTATTAATTTAAAAAATTGAGTATCCATAGAATAAGTTAAATGTGATATATTCAAAAGGCTGTATATCTTCTGTTCTGCCAATAGCAGTTCAGTTGGCAGAACAGAACATTCTAAATAAAAGTGCGGTTAACATATGATTATAATCCCACATTTAAACAAACTGTATATTTCAGGAGAAATAGCTCCATTTCATTAGTGATGATTATGGTCCTCATGGTATATTTACCTTTATATTTATAATTATAATTTGTACTTTGCCTACTTTCAAAATGATTTTCAATGGTCTTTTTAGTTTATAACATAATTTTTACAATTATAGATGTATACTGTTTTTTTGTGTACATTTTAAAAGTGTTCCGTAAAGTTTTTATTCTCTTACAAGTAACCATCTATAACTATCGAGTTTGATCGTAGTTTGTGAACTTTAGAAATAGATTTAAGTTGCCTAGAGGAACAAATCACCTCTGTCTAATAGTACCTTTTTTCTAATTTGCAAACGAAATTGATGTTCCAGTTGTAAAATTAGAATATTGTTCTTTTAGGCAGCAAGATAGATAATTAATAACCATAGGTTGTTTAGTGGCATTTCATGTAGTTGTTTACCTAACTAAAATTGGGTATAGTGGATGTTTATAAAGGAGAATTCTATGAAAAAAGCAAATCTAGATGGAAATTTATGAATAAAGAAATACACATACACATCAGTATATTTATAGACATATGTAAATAAATAAATAAACACTCACATAGCCATATGTGTAGTAAAGAACTTGGCCTTCCACAAAGAGAGGTCTCGCCTTTCCCTTGGCTTCTGGGAGATAATCTACATCATACCTGATAGAAGTGTCTTTTTAGTTTAGGAGCAGGGCTGTCCATACCCAGTGTTGTGACCAGTTATGTGATTTAGGGTCAGGTTTTGGGTTGTATGGTATCACTTGACCTGGAGACTGAGTTAAATTACTTGGGCACTCAGTTGATCAGTCATGCCTGCATAATGAAGCCCCAATAAAAACTCGGTACACTGAAGCTCTGATGAGCTTCCCTGATTGGAAATATTCCATGCCACATTGTCACATATCAACAATGTGCCATGTTGTCACATATTGATGCCGAGAGAATAATGCATCCTGACTCTGTGAGGAGGGAACAATGGACGATTTGCATTTGGAACCCTCCCAAACACTGCCCTGTATATTTCGTCCCTTGGTTGATTTTCACCTGTATTCTTTCCTTGTAATTTGTAATCATGAGTATAATAGCTTTCAGTGAGTTCTGGGAGTCCTTCTAGTGAAGTGTTGTACCTGAGGGTGATTTTGGGAACCCCCTGAACTTGCAGATGGTATCAGAAGCAAGGACAGTCTTGGGTACTGTGTCCTTAAACCTTGTGGTTTGGCTAACTCTGGGTAGTATATGTTTGGCTATGTTCCTAAGAATCAGTGTGCAGGGGTCAAGGAAGAGACAAGGAAGATAAAATTGATAAAAACCAGCAAAGATGAAGAAAAATAAAGGTTATTGAGATGTGATGGAAAGTTACCAGGTTTGGGGCAGGGGTAAATCAGGTCAGAGAAAGAAATGGTATGGGAAAAGTGACAGCTTTGAGCTTGTTTGGGATTAGAGAACTAATTTGCCTGGAGAACAGTTCAAAATGGGTCTTGCAAAGTCATTGTTGAGGACGTGGAGATGTACTGTGTGAATTAGGAGAGTAAAATCTCTCTTTGGCAATTTGATCAAAATTGGGCTATTGTCTGCTTCTTGCCTGATCCTTTTTTCAGGCCTCTTTCACTATTCCCTTTACATTCTTTTCCTGAGAGTTTAAAAGGGAAGGTGGTTTATGGGGAAGGAGCAAAGAAGAGAGATGACAGGGAATGAAGAGAAAGTTGGGGAACATGTAAAAGCTATCCCTTTCTTGACTCTCTTAGGGAGGAGACTTATTACTCCCTCTTTTGTATGAACAGTGTACATTGTACTTAACTTTATCGTAATGCTTACCACACTGTGAGAGTTATTTTCTTCTGATTTGCTTACTGAATTGTGAGGTTCCTTAAGGGCAAGAAATGTTTATTTCTGTATCACTAGCTAGCTAGAGAAGGAAGGGAAGTAATGATGATCAAGTTCCTATTGTATGTGTACCAAGCACTTTGCTAAAATATAGATATCATCAAATCCACTGGTTTCAAATTTTTTAACTTCCACAAAAATGTTTTAATAAAGAAGTGCCTCCTCACTAAGTTAATATTTATGGGTTTTTATTCTGATGTAAAATAAAACTGATAAATCGCTCTTTTAGTGGACTCTAAATACCATTGTGGTTGGATACCTGCCATCATCCATTTCTGAAAATACCTGAACAAGCTCTTTTTTTAATGTTTAAAAATTTTATATTCCTTTTTCTGTTTAAATATTTTTTTTGCAGTAATTTTGTTGAGAGTGTAATGGTTTATAACATTGTGTAATTTTGGGTGTACATTCTTATTTATCAGTTTCTGAATAGACTTCATCGTCCTCACCACAAGTGATCTAATTTTTGTCTGTCACCATACATATGTGCCCCTTTACCCCTTTTGCCCACCCCTCAATTCCCCTCTGGTGACCACTAATCTGTCCTCTTTATCCGTGTATTTGTTATCTTCCACATATGAGTGAAATCATACAGTATTTGTCTTTCTCTGTCTGGCTTATTTCACGTAACGTCATGCCCTCCAGGTCCATACATATTGTTGTGAATGGGACGGTTTTGTCTTTTTATGGTTGAGTAGTATTGTGTTGTACATATGCACCACATTTTCTTTATCCATTCATCCTTAGAAGGGCACTTGGGTTGCTTCCACATCTTGGCTATTGTGAGTAATGCTGCAGTGAACATAGGGGTGCGTAAATCTCTTTGGATCAGTGATTTCAAGTTCTTTGGATAAATAGCCAGTAGTGGGATAGCTGGATCATATGGTATTTCTATTTTTAATATTTTGAGAAATCTCTACACTGTTTTCTATATTGGCTGTACCAGTTTGCATTCCCACCATCAGTGTATGAGTGTTCCCTTTCTCTACATCCTCTCCAACGTTTCATTTTTTTTGTCTTGCTGCTAATAGCCATTCTGACAAGTATAAGGTGGTGTCTCATTCTAGTCTGTGTGTGTGTGTGTGTCCTGGATTCCTCTTTTTTTTCTCCTCTTTGCCCATAATAGATGTAGCACCAGGTCCTATTGATTTTACTTCTTAAATTTTTCTTGAAACATCCGCTTCTCTCTATTGCCACCACTCTAACCCAAGTCCTTATCATATCTTCTTAGACCAGTGCAGAAGCCGCCTTACCCACCACCAGTGTGATCTTTCAGACATACTGTGTTACGATAACAAACAAAGTTACTTTCATGGACAGTACAGCCCTGCAAGGTCTGATGCCTGTCTCTCTCTGGAAGCCTCATCTGGAAACATTCTCCTCCTTGCTCCCTGTGTTCCACCTTCTGACCTCTACTGCCTCACACAGTGCCGGGAATTACCTCTGTCTGGGCGTCTATCCCCTGTAAAAATTGCCTGGTTATCTTCTCCTCATCCGTTATACATCAGCTCCAATGTGATTTCCTCATGACTGCCTTTCCTGATCTCCTGACCTAGAAAAGTCTCCTTTCTTCTTTGCTTTAATAGACCCCTGCTCTGCTCTTTCATGGTGCTTACATAGACTTATGATTAGACACTTAGGTTTGCTGTTTTTTTTTTTTAATGAGGTCATAATAGTTTATAATATTGTGAAATTTTACTTGTACATTCTTATTTGTCAGTCACCATGTAAATGTGACCCTTCGACCTTTTTTGCCCACACCACAACCCTGTTCCCCTCTGATAACCACTAAACTATTCTCTTTCTCCATGTGTTAGTTTTATTTTCCACATATGAGTGAAATCATACGGTGTTGGTCTTTCTCTGTCTGGCTTATTTCATTTAACATAATACCCTCAAAGTCCATCCATGTTATTGCAAATGGTACGATCTTGTCTTTTCTTGGCCATAGTGAATAATGCTGCAGTGAACATAGGGGTTCATAAGTCTCTTTGAATTGTTGATTTCAAGTTCTTTGGATAAATGCTAAATAGTGGGATAACTGGCTCATATGGTATTTCTATTTTTAATTTTTTGGGAGATCTCCATACGCTTTTCCATATTGGCTGCACCAGTTTGCATTCCCACAAGCAGTGTATGAGGGTTCCCTTTTTTCCGCACCCTCTCCAACATTTTAAAATTTTTGTTTTTGTGACTATAGCCATTATAACGGGTGTAAGGTGATATCTTAGTGTAGTATTTTTTTTTCTTTTGAGGAAGATTAGCCCTGAACTAACATCTGCTACCAGTCCTCCTCTTTTTGCTGAGGAAGATTGGCCTTGAGCTAACATCCATGCCTGTCTACTTTGCATTTGGGATGCCTACCACAGCATGACTGATAAGTGGTGTGTAGGTTCATGCCTGGGATCCTGACCAGTGAACCCTGGGCTGTTGAAGTGGAGCATGCGAACTTAACTGCTATGCTACTGGGCTGGCCCAGATATCTTAGTGTAGTTTAGATTTACATTTCCCTGATGATTAGTGATGTTCAGCATCTTGTCGTGTGCCTGTTGGCCATCTGTATATCTTATTTGGAAAAATGTCTGTTCATATCCTCTGCCCATTTTTTGATCAGGTTTTCTGTGTTTTTATTGTTCAGTTGTGTGAATTCTTTATATATTTTGGAGATTGACCCCTTGTTGGATATGTGATTTGCAAATATTTTCTCCCAGTTGACAAATTGTCTTTCCGTTTTGTTTATAGTTTCCTTTGCTTTGCGGAAGCTTTTTAGTCTGATGTAGTCCCATTTGTTAACTTTTTCCTGTTGTTTCCCTTGCCTGAGTAGATGTGGTATTGAAAAAGATGCTGCTAAGACCTACGTCAAAGAGTGTACTGCCTATATTTTCTTCTGGGAGTTTTATGGTTATAGGCCTTACATTCAAGTCATTAATCCATTTTGAGTTAATTTTTGTGTATGATGCAAGATAATGGTCTATTTTCGTTCTTTTGCAGGTGGCTGTCCAGTTTTCCCAAGACCATTTATTGAAGAGATTTTCCTTTCTCCATTTTATGTTCTTGGCTCCTTTGTTGAAGATCAACTGTCCATAGATATGAGGATTTATTTCTGGGCTTTCAGTTCTGTCCCATTGATCTGTGTGTCTGTTTTTGTGCCAATACCATGTTGTTTTGATTACTGTAGCTCTGTAATATATTTTAAAGTCAGGGATTGTGATGCCTCCAGCTTTGTTCTGTTTTCTCAGGATTGCTTTAGCTATTCAGGGTCTTTTCTTGTTCCATATAAATTTTAGGATTCTTTGTTCTATTTCCATGAAGAATATATATTGGGATTCTGATTGGGATTGCTTTGAATCTGTATTGCTTTAGGTAATATGGACATTTTAACTATGTTTATTCTTCCAATTTGTGAGCATGGAATATCTTTCTATTTCTTTATATTTTCTTCAGTTTCTTTCAACAGTGTCTTATAGTTTTCAGTGTATTGGTCTTTTCACCTCTTTGGTTAAGTTTATTTCTAGATATTTTATTCTTTTTTGTTGCGATTGTAAATTGGATTGTATTCTTGATTTGTCTTTCTGCTACTTTGTTGTTAGTGTATAGAAATGCAACTGATTTTTGTAACTTGATTTTGTACCTTGCAACTTTGCTGTAATTGTTATTTCTAATAGTTTTCTGATGGATTCTTTAGGATTTTCTATATATAGAATCATGTCATCTGCAAACAGCAAGAGTTTCACTTCTTCCTTTCCAATTTGGATCCCCTTTATTTCTTTTTCTTGCCTAATTGTTCTGGCCAAAACCTTCAGTGCTATGTTGAATTGGAGTGGTGAGAGTGGGCACCCTTGTCTTGTTTGTATTCTCAGAGGCTTGGTTTTCAATTTTTCACAATTAAGTATGATGTTGGCTCTGGGTTTCACATATATGTCCTTCATTATGTTGAGGTACTTTCCTTCCATACGCATTTTATTGAGAGGTTTTATTATACATGGATGTTGGATCTTGTCAGATGCTTTCTCTGCTTCTATTGAGATGATTGTGTGAATCTTATTCCTCATTTTGTTAATGTGGTGTGTCACATTGATTTGTGGATGTTGAACTATCCGTGTGTCCCTGGAATAAAACCTACTCGATCATGGTGTATGATCCTTTTAGTGTATTGATGTGTTCGGTTTGGCAATATTTTGTTGAAGACTTTTGCATGTATGTTCATCTGTGGTATTGGCTTGTAATTTTCCTTCTTTGTGTTGTCCTTGTCTGGTTTTGGTGTCAGGGTGATGTTGGACTCATAGAATGAGTTAGGAAGGGTTCCATCTTCTCCAATGTTTTGTAGTAGTTTGAGAAGGATAGATATTAAATCTCTGAATGCTTGGGAGAATTCCCCAGAGAAGCCTTGTGGTCCTGGACTTTTGTTTTGGGAGATTCTTGATTACTGTTTCAATGTCTGTGCTTCTGATTGGTCTATTCAGATTCTCCATTTCTTCTTGATTCAGTTTTGGGAGGTTGTTTGAGTTTAAGAATTTATCCCTTTCTTCCAGGCTATTGAATTTGTGGGCGTATAGTTTTTCATAGTATTCTCTTATAATCCTTTGTATTTCTGCAGTATTTCTTGTAATTTCTCCTCTTTCTTTTCATTATTTATTTTTCTTGGTGAGTCTGGCTAAGGGTTTGTCAATTTTATTTTCTTCTCTTAGTTTCATTGATACTTTCTCCTTTTTTTTAGTCTCTATTTCGTTTATTTCTGCTCTGATTTTTCTTATTTCCCTCCTTCTGCTGACTTTGGGCTTTGTTTGTTCTTTTTCTAGTTGTGTTAGGTGTACTTTAAGGTTACTTATTTGAGATTTTTCTTGTCTGTTGAGGTGGGCCTGTATGCTGTGAATTTCCCTCTTATGACTGTACTTGCTGCATCCCGTAAGAGTTGGCATGTTGTATTTTCATTTTCATTTGCCTCTAGGTATTTTTTAATTTGTCTTTTGATTTCTTCTTTGATATAGTGGCTGTTCAGTAGCATATTGTTTAGTCTCTGCCTATTTCTGGCTTTCCCTATTTTTTTCTTGTAGTTGATTTCTAGTTTTATAGCATTGTGGTTGGAGAAGTTGCTTGAGATGATTTCAATATTTTTAAATTTATTGAGGCTTACCTTGTTTCCCATCATATGGTCTGTTTTTGAGAATGATCCATGTGCACTTCAGAAGAATGTGTATTCTGCTGTTTTTGCATGGAATGCTCTCCATATGTCTGTTAAGTCCATCTGGTCAAGTGTTTCATTTAAATCTGCCATTTCCTTCTTGACTTTTTGTCTGGATGATCTGTCCATTCATGTAAGTCGGGTGTTGAGGTCCCGTATTATTATCATGTTGCTGTTAATTTCTCCCTTTAGATCTGTTAATTAGTTGCTTTATGTACTTTGGTGGCCCTGTGTTAGGTGCATATATATTCATAAGTGTTATGTCCTCTTGGTGGAATGCCCCTTTTATCATTATATACTGCTGCTCTTTGTCTCTCACTGCCTTTTTTATCTTGATGTCTGCTTTGTCTGGTAT
Organism: Equus asinus; assembly: GCF_041296235.1. Lineage (NCBI taxonomy): Eukaryota > Metazoa > Chordata > Mammalia > Perissodactyla > Equidae > Equus > Equus asinus. The sequence goes on from NC_091791.1 coordinate 62,525,846, forward strand.
AAGCATGGCAATGCTTGCTTTCTTTTGTTTGACATTAGCTTGGAGTATCATCTTCACTCTGAGTCTGTGTTTGTCTTTAGGGCTGAGATGTGTTTCCTGGAGGCACTGTATTGTTGGGTCTTGTCGTTTAATCCATCCATCTACTCTCTGTCTTTTGATTGGAGAATTCTATCCATTTACACTTAGAGTGATTACTGATATATGAGGGCTTAATACTGCCATTGTATCTCTTGTTTTCTGGTTGGTCATGTTTTCATTGTTTCTCTTTGTATTTCTGACTGCGGTTTCATATTGGTGGTTTTCTGAGGAGGTTGTCTCAGTTTTTGTGAGTTGTGGCTCTGCTCTGATTTTTTTAGTGTTACCGTGGGGTTTGTATGAAAGACCTTGTAGATGAAATAGTTCATTTTCTCATAGCCTCTTATCTACATCAATCTAGGTTCCATCCCTCTCCTCTTCCCCTTCTGAGCTGTTATTGTTGCATGTATTCTCTTTTTAATGTTGTGAGTTTGTGACTCAGTTGAAGTGTTAATACCTACTTTTGATGCTTTCATTTTCTTTATCTTTTGTTATAATTGAACATTTGCTTCCCTCTTCTGATAGAGAGCTGCAGTTTTCTGATTTTGTCTGTCTATTCATCTCCTTGCTCAAAGCTTTGTAGACCTTTGCCTTTTTGTTTCCAATATGAGGGCATCTTTAATCAGTTCTTGTAGGGGAGATCTAGTGGTGATGAACTCCCTCAGCTTTTGTTTATTTGGGAAAGCTTTTATTTCTCCATCATATCTGATGGAAACTTTTGCTGGATAGAGTATTGTTGGCTGAAAGTTTTTATCTTTCACTATCTTCAATATATTATTCCATTTCCTCCTAGCTTGCTAGGGTTTCTTCTGAGAAAGCTGCTGAAAACCTGGTAGGGTTTCCTTTGTAGATTATTTTCTTCTGCCTTGCTGCCCGTAATATTTTTTCTTTGTTGTTGATTTTTGCCAGTGTCAATATCATACGCCTTGAAGAACGTCATTTAGCATTGGTGTAATTAGGCATTTTATTAGCTTTGTGTATTTTTAAATCTGGTTCCTTCCCCAGGTTTGGGAGGTTCTCAGCTATTATTTCTCTCAACAGGCTCTGTACTCCTTTCTCCCTCTCTCCTCCTTCTGTAATAGGTATAATCTTTATGTTGCTTTTCCTAATTGAGTTTGATATTTCCTGAAGAATTCCTTCATTTTTTTACAATATTAGTTCTGTCTCTTCCTCCACCTGTCATAGTTGTATATTTTTATCCTCTAAATCACTAATTCTTTCCTCTATAACATCAGCTCTATTCTTAAGGATTCTAGATTGTTTTTTATCTCATTAATTGTGTTTTTCGTATCCAGAATTTCTGCTTGACTTTTTTTTTTTAATAGTTTCAATCTCTCTGGTGAAGTATTCCTTCTTATTAATTTTGTTTATGAGCTTATTGAACTGTCTTTTTGTGTTCTCTTTTAACTCATTGAGTTTCTTTATGACAGGTGTTTTGAATTCTCTGTCATTTAAATTATAAATTTCTGTGCCTTCGGGGTTGGTTTCTGATGAATTGTCATTTTCCTTCTGGTCTGAATTGTTGCTGTAGTTTCTGATCTTGTTTGGTGAACTAATCTTTTGTTGGCACATTTGTGGTAGTATTAGATCACAGATTCCACTTGCTACCACTAGTGGGAAGCAGAAGCAGAGTTTCTGGTCCCAACTCCTCTTCTGGAAGTTGTAGGGGCATTATGGGCACTTGTGGCAGCCTAGAGAGCATTCAGGCACTTGTGTGGACTGTGCTTCGTTGGTGGGACTTCCTCATGGGGACTTAGCCAGGTCCGCAGAGGCACAGTGAGCTCCCCCACTGCTGGAAAAGGGATCACGAGTGGGCTAAGGGCTGCTGCCCCCTCTTCCTACAGTCACCCTGGGGTGCATTCCCATTTTCAGGGCTCAGCAGTACTATGGGTGCTTGTGTGGTCCTGGAGTGTGCTTCCACTGGTGTTTAGATCTCCCACTCTGTCTGCTTGTGGACCCCCGGTGCTGCTGTGCTTGGTGGATGTGGCTTCCTCACAGGGACCAAGCCAGGGCCACTCCCTGGAGCCACAGGGGCATGGTGGGCTCCCTCCCTCCAGGAAAGCGATCACGAATGGGCTAAGGGCTGTCACCCTGTCTTCCCACAGTCGCCCCTGGGGGTGTCCACTTTTCTGGCACTCATTCTAGGCTCGAAAGTGTGCGTGTGCACAGGGCTGTAGGGGGGTGGGCAGGAAGTGCTCACCTAGCTCCAGCACTTCCTGTAGGTCCTGTCAATCCACCCTCAGATGTATAGTTGTGTGTGTCTCTCAGGTGTCCTGTTGTACTGTGTGGACTTCCTCCATTGGTCAATGCATGTCCATTTAGTTGTAGTTAAGAGAGGGAGAGATAAAGAGAACAACTCACTCTGCCAAGTTGTGAATGTCACTCTAAATTTCTATTTCTCTTACACTTTTCCCCACCAGACTTTATCCTTATATAATGTATTTTATTCTTGAGTTATATTTTGCGTATAATATATTATGCATACATTATGAACGTAATATATTTAGCATTAAAGCCTTTCTTGCATATTGATCACCCTATCATATATCTCTTCAACAAAAACGTGTGTAAATTGAATTTAAAAAATTTCCTGGTTAGTAAGTCATAATTAGTATATAATTAGTAAAACAACATAAATTTATTAACTGTTGTTGAATAAATATTAAACGGGAGAAATAGAAAACTATTGGAAATGTATCTTTTAATGAGATGGGTGGAGGTAATATTTATTATAATTAAATTAGTTCAACCTTTTGTGAATAAATAACGTTCATTGCTGCAGTAAGAAAATGTTTAGCATCAATTTCGTTTCCCTTTTTTTCTTTTAGAGATATAAATGCTGAGAACAATGTTCACATAATTTGATGGTAATGGACAGTTTTGTTTCAGCTCTTTCTCTCAGTTATTTGAACTTCTCTATCATCAAATATCTGTCATCAGAAATCATTTTTATTTATCAGCTGATAATTTGATTAGGTCTTTCTTCAGTTTTATTGGAAGCAAAAAATTAGAATCCCCCTGACTTGCCAGTTATTAGAGTCAGTAGAGACATGCAATTCTGGGAAGTATACCAGAAAAATAAAAAAGCTAAAAAAAAATTAGTAATTTTATCTATTAGTGTTTTATTTATAGGCATATGTTTACCTGAACATTTCTGGAGTTGCTGGGAAAAGTTTAATATTGTTAGTTTTAATATACTTAATGTGAAAAGAATATTGTTTTTATAAAATGTTTTTATCAAGTGACTTAAAAATGTTTTAGTCAAAGCTTTTTGTTCAGTTTAAGGCCATCATCTGCCTTGCAACCTTATAGGCAAAATTATTCTTCATTGTCAAACTAGTCAGATTTACTTTCATGATAGAAGAAGTCTGGCCTCATTTTTCAATTCAAATTAATGATTTGATTTGTGTTCCTGTGACAGCCATCTTCTGATATTTAATTCTTGGTATATAAATGAACGGGCGAGGAGCCTTGTTTTAAGTTTGTTGCCTCGAAGAAATAAGTTGACGCTTTTCTTGTTACTTACTGGAAACTTTTAGCTTTGCTTCACAGGACTCTTTCTGAAAAGTAATACATTCTTTGATGATGAACATGGGCTGAAAGAGACAAACTTTTAAAATGAAAATTGTAATCAACTTCTGCCCCATTCTGTAATGTATCTTAAAATAGAACATCCTAATACAATTCCCCATTTATAATTTCCAGCTTCATTCTTTATAGAAATAATGTATAAGCCAGGAAGCCCTGTAGCCAGTTTATGGCTTTGCAGACAAAATATGAATCATTCCTCATTTAGCACTTCAGAGATCTTTACATCCCAGGCAATGCAATATAGTTCCATTTAGGATGGGTGAGAGGTATGCCATATTTTAATAAAGTGAGTAAAAGCACTTGTGAAAGGGGAGGCAAGAAGGAGAATCTACATTCCACTTGGACCTCTGATCCATTGTCAGGTAGATTAGTTTTAGGAAAGCGTTGAATACAAGTGGAAATTGAAGACCTGGGAATTGTTGTCCATCATTGTTAAGTATCTATTTCTGTGTACTCTTCAGAAAGTCTGATTACCTCCAGCAGTACAAATATACAGCAATTTGAAAGATCCCTATTCTAGTATTTCTAGCAACCTCAAATTTATAGACAGGGAAACTGAGACTTAAAGAGGTGAAGTAATTGCCTGTGGCCATTAAGCTAGTAAATGGTTTAGTCAGGAACTCCAAAACTTACTTTTCCTCCTGTGTTACACTACCTAGTACATAGTCTGGTACACAGAAGATCTTTATGTGTATTTAACGAATGAATAACTGTATATTGTTTTATGAACTCTTAAATACTTAATGTTATAGTAGTTTCTTGAATTTTGATCTGCTGGATGAATGTAACATTACAGATGATTCGCTACAGAAGATTATTGAAGATATCTTATGTTATCAAACCATGGTCAAGTTCATCTCCCTTCAGTTCTTGGAGTGTGTCTGTGGAAGTGACTAATAGCACAGCAAAGAACTTGGTCATTTTTATGTTTTATCAATTAAGACAGAGACCTGTAACAGAGAGTACTGCTTGTTTGATAGGGGTCAACTGACTCTGGGTTGATACCACAGTCAGATGTCCATGAGGCAATTGTACTTGTATGTTTAAATGACCAGTCTATTTTTGTTTCTGTTTTATAGGTATTCTCTTAAAGCAAATGACCAAATCTTGGCTGAAGACAAACACAAGGAACTGTAAGTGTGTTAAACCTGAGGTTGTGCATGGTTTACTCTGTTCATGGAGTAGATTGTATGTAAACAATCTGATTCTTAAAATTATATATGGTATAAAGATATAATTAACACTATGACCTTAATCCTACTAGGATTAGGATAATTTACACTACATAAGGTTAACACAGGAAATAATTGTTCCCATATACACATTAAAATATGTAGTATTGTATTCCATTATCTAGACTAAGGGCATATTGGGAAATATGTCATTTCATTTTCTTTCCCCAGATAAAATATTAAATTGTTGTAGTTAATTGTTGTCTTTTACTCAGTTGACTTCCTTGCCCTCATGCTTAAGATGGAGAAATATAATTTTGTTTCTTTTATTGCTTTATTAAAAAGTAGATGCCTGGCTATTATTTAGTGTAAGGTAAAACACTTTAAATAATAAAATTTCAAATGGGAATAAAATAGTGTTTCTTTTTAAAGTTTTAATGTTGTTAGCATTCTATCTTTTGGGTAAAAATAACTGTATACAGATCTTCCTCAGCCTGCCATGTGATTACATCCTGATAAACCCATCGTAAGTTGAAAATATCATAAGTTGAAAATATATTTAATACATCTAACCTAGTGAACATTATAGCTTAACCTAGCCTACCTTAAATGTGCTCAGAACACTTACATTAGCCTATAGTTGGGCTAAATCTCTAGCCTAAAGCCTATTTTATACTAAAGTGTTGAACATCTCGTGTAATTCATGGAATACTGCAGTGAAAGTGAAAAACAGAGTGGTTGTATATGTACAGAATGGTTGTAAGTGTATTGGTTGTTTACCCTTGTGATTGTGTGGCTGACTGGGAGATGCGACTTGCTAATGCTGCCCAGCATCATGAGAGAGTATTGGACAGTGTATTTCTAGCCCAGGAAAAGATCAAAATTCAAAATTCAAAGTATGGTTTCTACTGAATGCTTATTGATTTGCACCATCATAAAGTAAAAAAATTAAGTCGAACCATCGTTAAGTTGGGGACTGTCTGTATATAATTCTGCGATATTCCTGTTGCTATATAGTAACAGTATATGGCAACTGCCCTACAGTATTATTTAAAAGATTACTACCTCATAGGAACTGTGAGGTTTTTAATTAAAAATTACAGGTTTATGAGTTATTTAAATTCGTCCTAACCTTTTCAGTATCATAAGATTGTCCAAAGAGGGAAGCTAAAAAAAAATTTATATATTTCTATTTTCTAGCTAGTCTGTTTTTTTCCCCACTGATAACCTTAATTATTATGCAAATACCTCACGTTAAATAATACTGTAGAATTAAGAATTTGAGTAATTTCAGGCTAACTACACCTTCAGATTGGACCACAGTTATTTTTGATAATAGTGAAGGTGTTATCTTGTTTGTAAAAATACTGGTGAACTTTACAAGCTCTTTTGGAGTTTTCCTAGTGTTCGATACTCTCTAATGTTTAGGATATTTTATTTTAATATCTAACTCAGGTCACTTATGGTTTAGTTTAATGTAATCTTCATTTGTACTCATCTGTATGGAGAATAACTTTTTTTTAGACAGAGTACTTCAAGACTATTATTTTCTTCTCAAGATTAAGTAATGATTTTTCTAAGTACTTTTTAAAAACTCTGCCCTGAAACTTCCAAATTATTTTCTTTCTTCTCTCTCACTGAAGACATTGTAATAATTATTAATCATAAAATGGTACGACCAATTTGTAGGAAGTTTTTTTGAGTTCTTAACAGTTGATATATCCCATTGTTATGCTAACCTTTCAATATTTTAATATTTGTTCTATCTTCATTTGTTATAATCTCCATAGTGGATTCTCAAATATATTGTCAAGAAATTTTATGTAGTTCCTTTCTTTACTGGCAAGTATAGTCAGTGAGGATAGGTGATTATCACTGTGCCGTTGGTTGGTTGTTATTTGTAGGTCTGGTAACAGCTCTTTCGGTCGGGGAATTAGGTAGGTAGTCGAGCTAGAGGTTCTTTTGACCCTCGTAGACTATGACTGATAGTAAAAATACCAGAAAACTGCTTTTAAAGAATATATTCATATTATTTAATATATAACCCATATCAATTTGTTAATTCATTAAAAATTTTATTAGCTGTCTATGACATAGTTCACCCCCTTGGGTAGACTGATTTTTTTTCTTAGATTTTATTATGAAAAATTGTAAACATTCAGTATATATTCATGCAAATACTCACCACCTACATTTTCTCATTAGCATGTTATTTACAGTAGTCCCCTCTTAGCCACAGTTCTTTCTGTGGTTTCAGTTACCTGCAGCCAACCATGGTCCGAAAATATAAAATGGAAAATTCCAGTTTTAAATTTATAAGTTTTAAATTGCACACCATTCTGAGTTAGTGTGATGAAATCTCTTGCCATCCACCTCTGTCTCGCCTAGGATGTGAATCCTCCCTTTGTCCAGCGTATCCACACTGTGTGTGCTACCTGCCTGTTAGTCCCTTGGTATCCATCTTGGTTATCAGGTCTTGGTTATCAGACTGCTATGAAATCTCAGTGCTTGTGTTCAAGTAACCCTTATTTAGCCCCAAATAATGGCCCCAAAGCACAAGAGTAGTGATGCTGGCAATTTGGATATGCCAAAGAGTACCTTGAAAGTGGTTCCTTTAAGTGAAGAGGTGAAAGGTCTCATTTTAATAAGGAAAGAAAAAAAATCTGATGGGTAGATTGCTAAGATCTCCGGTAACTTATTTCAGTATATTGTTATAATTGCTCTATTTTACTGTTAGTTATTGTTGTTAATCTCTTACGGTACCTAAGTTATAAATTAGCTTTATCATAGGTATTTATGTATAGGAAAAAACATGGTATATATTCAGTACTATTCGTGGTTTCAGGCATCCACTGGGGGTCTTGGAACGTATTCCTCACGGATAAGGGGAGCTCCTCTACTTTATCACCTTTCTATTCATTCTTCTATCTATCCATTATTTCATCTGTCTTTTGGATACATTTTAAAGTAAATCACAGGTATCAGTATGTTTCCCCCTGAGTATTTCAACATGTGTACCATCATCTAAAGTTCAGTGTTTTAGAGGTTATTTTTTTTACATGTAAAATTTTCATACAATGTAGTGCACAGATCTCAATTGTACATTTGCTGAATTTTGACAGATGCATAAAATGTTTGTAACCCAAACCTCTATCAAGATATGGCACATTACCACCACCCCAGAAAGTTCCTTCATGTCTCTTTGTAATCGGTCTCTGCTTATCCCTCCCATAAGTAACCCTTGTTATGATTTTTTTCTACCATAGATTGTTTTCCCTGTTCTAGAAGTTGTTCTAAATAGAATCATATATATGTGCTTAGACTTTTTTCACTTAGTATAATATTTTTGAGATTCATCTGTATCGTTGCATGTATTAGTTAATTTCTTTTTATTTTTGATTAATAGTCCATTGTTTATCTGTTCTTTTATTGGTGGGCATCTAGGCTTTTTCTTTTCCAGTTTTTGGCTACTATGAATAAAGCTGCTATTAATATTTTTGCACAAGTCTTCTTGTGAACATGTTTTATTTCTCCTGGATAATTACTCAGGAGTAGATTTGCTGAGTCAATAGGCTAACAGTATGTTTGCTTCTATAAGGAACTACTAGATTTTCTTTAGAGTAGTACTATTTTACATTCCTACCAGCAATATATGAGTGCCAGTTGCTCTACATCCTCAACAACATTTGGTATTTGTTGGTTTGTCTAATTTTAGCTGTTCTGGTGGATGTATAGTGGTATCTCATTGTGGTTTAGTTTGCATTTCTGTGATGATTAATGATATTGAGCACTTTTTCAATTGCTTATTGACCATTTATATTTTCTTTGGTGAAGTGTCTGTCCAAATCTTTTGCACATGAAATAAATTGGGTTGTTTTGTCTTTTTATTGATGAGTTGTTTGAATTCATATATTTCCTGGATACCAGTTTATGTCAGATGTATGTTTTATAAATTTCTTCTTCCCAGTTCATGGCTTACCGTTTTTCATAATGGTGTCTTTTCTTTTTTCTTTTTGGTGAGGTAGATTCGCCCTGAGCTAACATCTGTGCCAATCTTCCTCTCTTTTTTTGTATGTGGAATGCCTCCATGGCATAGGTGATGAGTGGAGTAGGTCCCTGCTGGGATCCGAACCCATGAACCCCCGGGCTACCGAAGTGAAACCTGTGGAACTTGAACCACTCTGCCACGGGGCCTACCCCTTAAAAGTGTCTTTTGATAAGCAAGTTTTTAATTTTGATAAAGTCTAAATTATCAGTTTTTTCCTTCATAATAATTGCTTTCTTTGATCTATCTAAGAAACCTTTGCCTACCGTCAATTTGTAAGATACTGTTATATTTTTTTCTTTAGAAACTGTATGGTTTTAGCTTTTATGTTTAGCTTTATGATCTATCATTAACATTTGTATATGGTTTGAATAAAGGTTGAGGATCATTTTTTTTCCTATATAGATACTTAATTATTCCAGTTCCATTTGCTGAATAGACTGTCCACTGGATTGTTTTGGTTCCTTTGTCAAAAATGAAATAATCATAGAAATATAGGTCTGTTTTGTTCCATCGATTTACCTATCACTCTTTATGCCAGTAATACACTGTAGTAAGTATTCAAGTTAGTTAATGTAATTCCTCCAACTTTATTTTTCTTTCAAGGTTGCTTTGGAGGTACTAGATCCTTTACATTGCCATGTATTTTAGAATCAGCTTCTCAGTTTGCTCAGAAAAGCCTTTTGGGATTATCCTTGGGATTATATTGAATCTATTTGGGGGAGAATTGACATCTTAACAATATTTAGTCCTTTAATGTCTCTTGACAGTGCTTTTTAGTTTTTACTAAAGAGGTTTTGCATGTCTTTTGGCCGAATGAATTTTAATATCAGCTTTGCTTGATGACTGAATTTCAAAACAAAAGATTGAGGGTTTCAAATTATATTTTCATGTGGGGTATGTTAAATTTGGATAGATGTCCTTTCTTTTCACAGTGTATAATACCTCTTCTGGATATTCTATAACAGATTTAGGAAAGGCAATCCTGTCTCATTAATAGTATCAAGTGTAGAATATACTGGATGAGTGTCAATACTATGTCTTTTTCTAGAAATTTCTTTATTTTAGGCCACTTGCAACATCTTCTGGATTTGAAAGTTAAATACCTGTTGTTATCATTCCTCTTGCAGATTTCTACTCTTCTTTGAGTATGTTACACAGTAATTATTTTATAAATTAATATTTATCACTAAAAGTACATTAGAATTATTATTTTTCTACCGCATCTACATATATAGCTGTATGTCAGAGTCACTCTGAGGAAAATGAGTGATACCCCTCACCTTTGCCAGCTGTGGTCCAAATGAGTGTCATTGGTCATATCAGCAACTAGGAAAGAGAGGTAGATATTTAGCTGAAACCTGCCATAATTATTAGAAAAACTGGTTAAGGTGTATAGTCTTATGATACTTTAATAACTCAAATTTTTAATCTAATGGAAGTGGCCTGGAAAAATAATTATGTGATATTATGACAGGGAAAATACATTTTATTGATTGGAGTAGATTTTTAGGTTATTAGAATTTTTGTTTTATCACTGCTTAAAAAACGTAAAAGAATTACATATTCTCTAGGTTACTCTTTGCTTTACTTATTTTATTTCAATTTAAAGAAAGATGGAAAAGAGTCTAGACTCTTATTAGGAGCCATGTGATTTGTGACATGTGTCTTAACACTTAATATATACACATTTTATACAAAACACAAATTTTGTTGACCATCTTAAAATGGTAAGTGCCATACCACTGAATTAGTGTTAAATGATCTACTTTCTTTTTCCTGTGCTTAAGTTAACTCTGTGGAATATTATGCAGTTATTAAAATGTTTTTATGAAAATATTTAATGTCATGATGATTAAGTAGGTGACAAAGCTTGCTTGTGCATATCCTAGAAGAGAATTATAGTAAAATAGTAGATCTCTGGGTGATGAGATTATGGATGAATTTTATTTTCTTCTTTGTACTTTTATCTGTATTTTAAATCTTTTCTAATGAGTTGTGTTATTTCTATTACGAGAAAAAAGAAGAACTTAATGAAAGAAATTCTAAATTCCCTAAATTTAAAGTGTTAATATAAATATCTATTATGAGATGAAGATTTTCAACTTTATACTTGTAATTGGTGAACTAAGTGAGCAAACACAACAAGGGTCTAAAAGTTGAAAGGCACAATTTTTTTTTTTTTTAGTGTAACATGAAGTCTTCCTTCTTTTTTTTTTGAGGAAGATTAGCCCTGAGCTAACATCTGCTGCCAATCCTCCTCTTTTTGCTGAGGAAGACTGGCCCTCAGCTAACATCCGTGGCCATCTTCCTCTACTTTGTATGTGGGATGCCTACCACAGCATGGCTTGCCATGCAGTGCCATGTCCACACCCAGGATCTGAACTGGCAAACCCTGGGCCGCTGAAGCAGAACGTGTGCACTTAACCGTTATGCCACTGGGTCGGCCCCTGAAGTCTTCCTTAATAACTAATGCTAACATAGTAAGGTTCTTATACTTGCTAGTATTGTCACTTGATTGATTTGACATTAGTTGATTATCTTAATTCTTTTGGCTGCTGGCTCTGTGCCTTGTATTTTTTGACCCATACACTAAAGAAAACTCTCAGTTGAATATGCTACTGTTAAGAGCCGAATATTAATTTAAAAAAAATTCAATAGCAGCCTTTTATGAAAGCTGTTCATACATAATCTCATTTGGGTTTTTTTATAATTACAATAGCTAAGATCTCTTTGTGCTCAATACTAAGCTTAAAAATATCATGAGATGTAGATATATAACAAAATATCCAGTTAATAATTCCATGCTTTATTCTCATAAAACATTATTATTGTTTCTTAATTCTAATGTGTTAAAGGCAGTCTTGATTCATCATGATATTGTAAAAATGCATCGACACCATCATATTAGCTTGCTTTTTGAAAATGCATCATTAAGAGTATAATGATAATTATCTTGATAATACTTTATGTGGTAAATATTAACCATATTTTCATTAAAATTATTCTTCCCAAAATGTGATGATTCAGATTCCATTTACACTTAATCACTCAAGCTTCACAAATATGCTTGTTATTTGGGGAAGGCTGACATGCACAAAGCAGGGGAAATTGGTCAGCCATAACAATGACACTTGTTTCTTTAAAGAGAGTGGTTTTTTCAAGTTCCTGTTTTTTTAATATTCTACATACTGAAGATTCTGGGGCATGATTGTTTTGTTTTTTTTGCTGAGGAAGATTTGCCCTGAGCTAACATCCATTGCCAATCCTCCTCTTTTTTTGCTTGAGGAAAATTAGCCCTGAGGTAACATCTGTGCCAATCTTCTTCTGTTTTTTTGTGTTTGGGACACTGCTACAGCGTTGCTGGTGAGTGGAGTAGGTCTGCACTGGGGATCCGAAACTGTGAACCCAGGCCACCAAAGTGGAGCATGTGGAACTTTAACCTCTCAGCCGCGGGGTCTGGCCCTGAGGGATGATTTTAAGTAGGGAAGGCCAGGCAGTTAACTTTGTGATGGGATTAATCCAAAACTATGGAATTTATACTTTGCTCTATACATGGTCCAATAATGAACTGGTTTCATTAGTCTTTGTAGATTTTTCTGAGTCTATCAGAGTAGTTTTATAAATGGAGTAATTTAAAATAAGGTAACATCACTATTTTTTTTCACCCTGTTATCAGCCAGTATGCTAGGTACTATTTAAAGAAAAGCTACTGACTTCATTTATAAATGGAGACTCATTCTTCAGTTTAATATTATTTCACATTTCAAAACAGCTTCATAATTGGAGATTTTGTAAGCATGGGTTTTCTTATTATTGAACATATCTGCAGTTATAGAAGATAGAACCATTTTGTTTCTATGAATATCTGTTCGTTTTATGAATATCTAAATTGTATATTACCTTGAATAGAATATTGATATGAGATCGGGAAGATTCAGATGAGGAAAGTTAAAAGTTGGCTAGAGTTAGGGACAAATTCCAAAGGCAAATATAAATAAATTTAGAAGTATCCATGCCACTTAACACAGAAGTCACTTGGTATCTGAGGACTTCTTTTTGGTTTGCTATATTACATAAGGCATGATGCAATCCTCTTTAGAAAAGATTCACATTTATTTACTTGACCTTTCAAGATAGCTGCCAAGATAAAGGGTGAATTTTTATAAGCAAAGTATGCTGTTCTAGATATAAGGTATATTTTCCCTTCTGATAGTGAATGGATTCTCTTCAGTGACTATCTTTTTATGTCAAAAGTTATTTTGTCAGAATTACCCCCTTAAATTTAAAATTTTGTCATATAATAATTAATCATCTTGAATTTAAGTTTTTGACAATTTAGGATTATGGTGAAATGGGAGAAAATAAATGAATTATGTAAGGGATATGGAGAAAGAGTATTGGAAAGGACACTGTTACACCTTGATCTTTCATTCAGTGTAAAATTATTATAATTTCTTAGAGAACAGTGCCCACTTTCTAGAATAGCAGGGGAGATATATAAGTATTTAAGTAGCATGTTTAAGAATATGTGAAGAGCAGGGGCCAGCCCAATGGCACAGTGGTTGAGTTCGTACATTCCGCTTCAGCGGCCCGGGGTTCGCAGGTTTGGATCCTGGGTGCGGACATGCCACACTGCTTGGCATGCCGTGCTGTGGTAGGTGTCCCACATGTAAAGTGGAGGAAGATGGCCATGGATGTTGGCTCAGGGCCAATCTTTCTCGGCGAAAAGAGGAGGATTGGCAGCAGTTAGCTCAGGGCTAATCTTCTTCTACTTCTTCAAAAAAGAGACTATGTGAAGAGTATTGAGAGACAATCAGTAACATCTGATATGCTCTTAAATCCATTATTATTAGAATTGTGACTTAGCAATTCTTCGGAAACATCAAGATCATTTTGTAAGAATGATGTAAGAATTGATTGCCTGTAAAGCAAATAGATTTTGTTCGTTTGCTGAAGGAAAAATAAAAAAAATAACCCTGGCAAGCAAAAAGTCAAAATTGAAATAAAGAACATCTAGAACCAACAACAAAATTAAATGGTTAATATTTTTTCAATATTCATAAATAAAGTGCAATATTTTAAATATCATGAACATTTTTATGGTCCCTGTCTCAGGGACTGCTTTCTTTCATATCTTTTCTCTCTTTTTTTTTTTTCAACCTTGGCATCTGGGCTAACAACTGTTGCCAATCTTTTTTTTTTTTGATCTGCTTTATCTCCCCAACCCCCCCTTACACAGTTGTATATCTTAGTTGCACATCATTCTAATTGTGACTTTCATATCTTTTAAGTTATAGAACTTGGATTCTAGAAATGAACTTTAGAACTAATATCCATATTTTATAATGAATTGGGTGAGATTCACAGTGATAAAGTGACTTGCTACAGGTTACACTGCTATTTAATGACACCACTGGACCAGAATCCAAGTCTCCTGATTCCCATTTAAAGTGCTTTTTCTGTTACACCAAGTAGCTCCTCAGTATGCAGTGATTTTTGTTTTATTAGAAGGGATTAACATACATTGTAAGATTCAGTAACTGATTATAGTGAACTCAATAGCTATATCAAGATTCAGTGGCTGATTAATTTCACAGTATTGTATTATGGTTTTAGGAACCACTTCAGACCTATAGCCACTAGTGGGTGAATTGAGAATAATTAAATACTATGTATGCCCGACTTCCAGATTCAAGGCACTTCCTGTTTTTCCAAAGAGAGAGTATATAGTAGAAAGCTTTTTGGCCAACCTGATTCTAAAAGCTTTTAGAGATGTTTATGAAATAAATCAATTTATAACACTTATAATTTAGTTTCATTACATCATAACATTTTATAACCACATCTTATGTGAAGTAATTTTAAGGTACTTTTTTCTTTTTTACTTCTCATTTCCTTAAACGTTCAGAATCTTCATTATTGACATCTTTGTCACCACTAGATGTTAATCTTTTTTGATCTCCGTTGTTTGATTCCATGTATGATATTTTTGTTGAACATTTCATCCTAACCTACAAGTGTCTCTTACATGAAAACAGATTTTATTTTGTTGATTTTATATATAGTCATGGTCTTTGTAAGGTAACTGTTAACTACATTGCTTTTTAAATTGATCTTTAAAAAGCTTTTTATAATAACATTTACCGTGTGTGCTTATGAAGCTGTGCTTCCAGGAATAAGTACTAAATCTGTGTTAGATTTCTTTGCTCCTGTTTTTGCTAATACAGTCAGGTGACTTCTTTAAGAATCCCAAACTAGCATTGATTGAATTCATTTCAGGCTTTTGTACATTTTCCACAAATGGTTCTCAACTACTCTGTGACCAGAGTTCACTTTTTTAGTTGAATTTTTAACTGTGCTCTCATTTTGCAGTTTTAGGATTTCATAGTTTCTTCTTATCTGTTGTACTTGGCTTATGAAACTTATGAAACGTTTGCTTAAATGTTTTATTGTTTAAAAGAAAATCATTAACTCTGTCAGAAGGGAGAAGAACTCATTATAAAAGATAATTTTAGGATTAAACTTGGTCTTATATTCATGCATATATGATAAGTGAATTAAAAATGTATATCATTAGTGGTAAAATCTTAAAACTCTTTAAGGAGTAGTCCTAAATTATCACTTTCTGCTTTTGAAGAAATGTGTGATGCCCTGGACTTAGCATTAGAGGAAACTTAGTTTATATATGAGTTTTGCCACAGACTGTAACCTTGGTGTGTCAGTTAATATTCAGTTCAACTACAAGTATTAAGAAATAAGGAATTTATTATAGGAATTAAACCTTATTCAATTGTGGGAAAAACTAGGGAAGTAAAGGTCCAAAAAGGATCAGGGAAAAGTTACTAACCAGTCCTGACATAATATAAAACTACCATACTTGCATGATCACTTAATTTTCTGAATTTAATGTCCTCATTTCTAAAATGGTGATAATTCCATTTTATCTTATTGGGTGTAATGAGATTAGATAGAATTACATATGTGAAAAAGTTTTGAACTATGAAGAACCATGTAATGGTTAGTCTGATACAGGTTTTTGTGAATATGATGGTTTGTGAAAACCCTCGAGAACTGGTTTCTGCTCTTGGAGAAGGTGTCTCTCAGATATCACTGTGGGTTTAGACTAGTGCTTCACTATTTTATTGTTATTCATTAAGCAAATGATTTCTTTAATTTGCTTTTAGTCTATTGAGTAATCCTTCTGCGTATACTTTCTGAGTTCCTAGCATAAAATTCTTCAGAAAAAAAAAGAAGGTAATGATCTGCGCTCTCTACCTGTTTGATTTTTCAGGGATGGGGAGTAAGGTGTTTCCTGAAACTTTATCCACAGGTTTTCAGTCCATGTAGTGTTCATTGGTCCTTTGCTACAAACAATTTACTTGACAGTATTTCGCTGTTATATTTATGGGGTGAATATTCATTGGAGTCAACATGGGATGGAGAGAGCAGAAACTGCTGATATGTTGAATTCTTTTTCTCCTTGTTCTCCAACAAACAGGAATGTTTTGAAAATGAAGCTATGACAGATATGTACCTGAAAAATAGTGTAAGGGTTATGCCAGCACTGTTTATATCCCCTTAAGGACTGAGTCACACTTTTTGGGAATGATGTGGATTTGGGAGTTTTGGGGAACTTTTAGGATCTATTAGCAGCTAATCTAATCCTTGAAAACATTTTCTCTACTAACTAGAATTATTGATTTCTTTTTGGAAAGTATTGAGCAATTAAATAACGTGTATTAAAGAACAAGGGAAGAAGACATTATTTTAATTACTTTTATGCTCTAGTTTAATCCTCACAGCAAGCTTATCAGGCAGATATTATAATCATTCCCATTTTATAGGAAACTGAGGCTCAGAGAGATTCCATAACTTGTCTCATAGTAGAAAAGGATATACTGTGATTTGATTTCAGACTTTTTTTTCCTGAGGAAGATTTACTCTGAATTAACATCCATGCCAATCTTCCTCTGTTTTTTAGTATGTGGTCCACCAGCACAGCAGTGGTGTAGATTTGCACCCAGGAACTGAACCTGGGCTGCTGAAGACGAGTGCACTGAACTTAACCACTAGGCCACTGGGGCTGGCACTGATTTCAGATTTTTTTGTTGCTTTCTACTTTGCCTAAGTTCAAGGACTTAGGAAAAAGAATATTGTTTACTTTTTTGGAGGAGTTTTATGGCTTAGAACAAGTATACCTACTTTACAAAGTGTTTCAAGGGATTTATGATGGATATTATATTTCCTAAGTTTTAGTTTGGTTTACTAGAAATATGCCATAGTTTGTAGGTAATACTGTGTTTTTTTGGGTTGGCTGATGGTTAAGGTAAAATCTTAGAGGCTAATCTGAGCTGATGTTGATGGATAGAAATCTGATATTTCCAACAGACTAGATCTTTTGCTGAAGTTCTGTGTAATATAAATTTATTCTTTGTGATGATAGCTCCCTCTGTAGAACTTCATTAAGATTGCAACTTGACTTTTTCTATTATTTAGCAAAGTGGTTGAAACATTATCTAGAATACATTTTAAAATTTTCTTGTAGAATTTTACTTTATTTCCTAATCACTTCCAAGTGTTTTTCTTATGAAAATTTTACCTTTATAGAAATTTCTCACTTTGTGTATACTAAATTTTAATAGCATATATGAAATTAAAACACCTTCCTCAAGCATTTTTACTACTTTAGTGCATTCTTTGGGAAAGCCAGAGAAACTTGTGATTTCTGGGTCTGTAGGTCTGTGTTTGGTAAGACCAGAGGAGGTAGAAAAAACCCTGATGGAAGATTTGGGGGAAAAAAAAGGTTTGAAGTTTAACTGAATTCTATATATATCATATTTGAAATTATCCTTTTTTTGTGTGTGTATGTGAGGAAGATTGGCCCTGAGCTAACATCTGGGCCAATCTTCCTCTGTTTTATGTGGGATGCTGCCATAGTACAGCTTGACGAGCAGTACTAGGTGTGCACCCGGGATCCGAATCAGCAAACCTGGGCCACTGAAGTGGAGCGTGCGAACTTAACCACTATGCCACCAGGCTGGCTGCTGCTTTTTTTTTTTTTTTTTTGGAGTCTTTTCAATGTTGAATTGGACGGGAGAATGTTCATTAAGGAATTTTTTTGTTTTGATTTACAGAAAAGAGACAAAATTTCTGGGTGGTAGAGAGAACAAAAAGAAATATCTTAGCAAGATCCCAAAATAGAACAAAGAAATGCAGAAAATATGCTTCACATATTCAATTTCCATAAATTTATATTCTTGTAAGGAAAATCCTTTGTTATCAAACCTTACCATCAATTTCCCTTTGTGGAAGTGTGGATACTTCTTTCACCATCACTTTTTCTCCTTTCCTCCCCACATTATTTTATATTTAAATATTAAATTGTGTAATTACCTCTTCAAAGATGTTTTTTCGTGCTATAATGAGGGCAGAGGGAATGTGATTGGCTTCCAAGATGGAATTTAGGAAAATGGGCAAACTGATGTCAACTGTAAAGCTGGGGACTACAACATAACAATGAGGATAAGAATGAACTCAAGTATATATGCTCTTTTAATTTATAAAAGTTTAACTATGTTCTAAGTAGGATTGAAGGACGTTGTTACGATCATGCATGAATAGGCTTTTCAACAATTTTGTAGGATAATTATCTTTGAATCTTTTGTTAATACTGAGTATTTATTATTCTGTTAAAGTATAATATAGTTCGCACAAACACAGGCATGCATTAGGGTGGCGCAAAGAAATTCAAGGATGATTCTTATTCGCTTTATATTTGTTGACTTTGAATTTGATATCAGAATTGTTTGAAAGAATAGAATTGAACCAGTTTTATTAGTATAACAAATCCATCAGTCATTATCTTTCAAGTGTATATTATGCCCTTGAAAAGGCATATTGTTTTCCTCTGTCAGTAAAAAGTTTGTATTGATACATAAATATTTTTCTGGGAGTTCTTACAGTTTTTCTCTTTTAATCCGTTACTTCTCATTGTTTTTTAAGGATAACTAACCCATCTTCCATTACTCTCTGGGAGAAATCTGGAGTGGACTTCCTCTACATTATTGCTGGCTACTTAAGTCCATCTCATTTTGAATTTGATTTAACATATGGGTCACATGCATAGCAGTGCTTCCCAGTGTTAGTACTTCCTATAATATTTATTTCAATTTTTCTTTATGTTAACTTAAAAAATTAACCTCATCTTGTTAATATCTGTAAAATCATGAGTTTTATTTAAATATAGAACTTTTAAAATAAAAAATGTTTGCCACTTAAAGTTGTCTTAAGTACAAGTTGACATCATGTGCTTCCTGATGTGATGCACTGAGGACAGAATATCACATGTGTAGGTAGTATTCCTACAAAAAAAATGCATGAATTAAATAGTTATAGAGATAGAGTGAGAGAGAGAGAGAAGTTAAACTGTGTTATAATGTATATTAAGTAAATGTAGGGGCTGGCCCAGTGGCATAGTGGTTAAGTTCATGTGCTTCACTTTGGTGGACCAGGGTTTGCAGGTTCGGATCTTGGGCGCAGACCTGCACACCTCTCATCAAGCCATGCAGTGGCAGTGTCTCGCATATAAAATGGAGGAAGATTGGTACAGATGCTAACTCAGGGGCAGTCATCTTCAAGCAAAAAGAGGAAGATTGGCAACAGATGTTAGCTCAGTGCCAATCTTCCTCACCAAAACAAAACCAAAAATCCCCACCAAAAAACCAGTGAATAGAAAAATAAATATTAAAAAATAAGTAAATGTAGATGAAGAGTATACAGGAGTTATTTGTACAGTTCTTGCAGTTTTTTTGTAACTTTGAAATTATTTCAAAATAAGAAGTTAAAAAAATATTATCTCGAGTATCACTAGTGGTTCACATACTATACTTTGGGAATCACCTGAGCCGGGTCAACACTGGCTGTGGTAGGTTTTGTTGTTGTTGTTTTTTGTTTTTTCATATGGGTAAAACATTTTTAAAAGAAAACCATGGAACTCCCTTCATCTTCTTTGATTAACTCCTATTCATGTTTTAAAGCTTAACTCAGATATTAATTCTTTCTGGTAGGCTTCTCTACTGGCCACCATTCTTGTGCTCTGGGATTAGTTTGGTGCAGACCATCAGGCAGACCAGAATTAGAATCTTGGTTTTGACACTTACTAGTTGTGTGACTTTGGTTTAGTTACTTATTCCTTTAAATGTTTCTTCATCTAAATTATGAGAACGATAACACTTCACCTTATAGAATTATTGTGAGGATTAAATAATGCATATAGGCAATTCCATGATGCCTGGTATGTGCATAATTACTTCTACTGCTATTTTTATTTATTTACATTTTGCTTATTTTTCTTTTAGACTTAGTACTTTGAGGTAAGGTTCATATTTTATTAATCTTGTATTCCCTGGAATATAGTAGACAGTTAATAAATGTTTGTGAATAATTAAAGACTATTTTGAAAGATAGTCTGCAGAGTATCTGTGATGTTGTTAATTCATATATTTATTTGTATGTTTTACCATTAAGTGGATTTATTCACAATAATTTTTGTTACTCTTGGTTTTACAACAAAGTTGATGGTTAAACAGACTTTTGGTTTTTATGTCTTTTATGTCTTCATGAATCTTATCAAATTTAACAGCAGGCTCCTTTAAGAAAATAAGATACACTCCTAAGATACAATTAGGTGCCTCTCATTATTCCTTAAATATTACCAACTTAAGTTTTCTTAGCAGAGAGCAAAAATCTTTGCTTTTTCTCCAACATTTAGATTGACTTTGTATATAAGTGAGTCTAATTGTAGAATCCAGCTAGTATTGATGATTAAATTTGGAATAATTTCTGTCACTGTCCTCCTAGGTCTGGATTCTGAGAGAATTTTTTAATGCCAATTCTAGATTTCTTTAATTAGAAATTTTTTCATCTTATTAAATATGTGGTAGATGAGAGTATAAACTTTTTCAGAACTGGTATTCTCTAAAGTCAGGAGATTCACATACTAGTATTACGTAAGGAAGTAATAGACACCCAAAACAAATGACTTAACCTATAATGGAAAATTTTATTGTTTAACACAATAAATCTGGAGATAAGTGTTGGTTAATTCAGTGCTTCCGGAACATCATCAGGGAGCCCTGGGTCTTTATGTTTTTCTGCTTACCATCCCCACTCTTCTTTTGGGCTGGTAATCCTTACAGTTACAAATGGCTGTTGTAGTTCCACAGGTCAGATGTAGTTGATAGTATCTGTTGACTCACAGGAAAATCTTGTGTTCCTTTTTTTTTTGGTGAGCAATATTGGCCTTGAGCTAACATCTGTTGTCAGTCTTCCTCTGTTTTGTATGTGGGATGCCAACACAGCATGGCTTGATGAGCAGTGTGTAGGTCTACACCTGGAATCCAAACCTGTGAACCCTGGGCCGCCAAAGCAGAGTGTGCAAATTTAACCACTATGCCACGGGGCCGGCCCCTTGTATTCCTTTTTAAGAGCAAGATGAGCTTTCCCAGAATTACCCCAGCAGATTTCTCCTTAATTTATCATTGACTTCCATTGCATCACATGCCCATTCCTAAACCAATGACTGGCAAAGAAAACGGAATTATCATGATTTGGCTTATTCCAATCATGAGTGATTCCATAGGCTAAAGCACAAGGCCCTCTAATATTTGAACAAAATTTGGAGTTCCACTGCAAAAGGGAAGTGACTGTTGGTTTGGGAATTAACAGTGCAGTGCTCACAATGTTTAAATAAAATGGGCTGTCAGATTTTCCTGGGAACATAGAAACCAGGGCTAGACTTATAAACTGCCTCAGTGAGAGAGTTCCTCAAACTATTTTCTGTTATGGTCTTTATTCCTTATTATTCTGCACATTGAAGAAAATTAAAACTTTTAAAAATTGAAAATTTAAACCCATTCTCTGATAGTAACCAAGATGTAAAAAATGTGTAAAAATTGAGTGGGTATTTTTTTAAAGCATGGAAGATTTGTGTTATCTTCAGACTTGAAAGGGGATGTGTGCACTTATGTGAACCCTTGAGAAATATGCTTCCTTTTGTCTTGACATAATTTTCAGCCTCTTCTTTGATTTCCTCCTCAGCAACCCAGCAGGACACTTTAAAAATAAACGAACAGGGGCTGGCCCCGTGGCCGAGTGGTTAAGTTCGCGCGCTCCGCTGCAGGCGGCCCAGTGTTTCGTTGGTTCGAATCCTGGGCGCGGACATGGCACTGCTCGTCTAGACCACGCTGAGGCAGCGTCCCACATGCCACAACTAGAAGAACCCACAACGAAGAATACACAACTGTGTACTGGGGGGCTTTGGGGAGAAAAAGGAAAAAATAAAATCTTAAAAAAAAAAAAAAATAAATAAACGAACAAAATTATTTACTGTCTCTAAACCAGGAAGTGTAGAAAAATCCATTCGGGAGAATGGTATACTACAGAGTAAAGAGCTTCTTTGGTTAGTGCTTTATATTCGAGAAGCGATGCATATTTTAAGGGGATCACAGTGGGGAAGCTGCTCACATTTCTACCTCCTCTTGAAAACATCATTATAATAATAGGTTTTTGTTTTTTTAAAGTCTTAGTAGTTTTGAGACTTTTATTCCAGACTACTATATATTATTATTCAGTCACTTGTTGTTTGGAATTATTTTAATCAGTCACTCAGCAAGGATGGGATTAGATCTTCTCCATAAAATAAAGAATATTGTCTTCTATGCAAAGAGTTATATATTAGCTAAGGGTAAAAGTGACGACTATGGGTTCAATCGACCTTAAAAAAAGAGTAAAAGTAGAACTGAATAATCACTGGGAAAAGCAAGATGTACTGTCATATTCAAGTACTTATATGTAAGAATGTTTAATATTAGTAGATGATTGTATAATTTAAATACTTTAATTTAGGTATCTTTGAATCAGTTTTGTAATGACCACACCACAAAAATTCAATTTGCTTTGGATATGAAGAACTTTTTAAATAGAAGGTTCTGCTCTAATTTTCATAATGTTTGCATATATTTTTGCTTTTCATTTCTCTGTAAAGCTTTTTTTATTAATATGTGAGACTTGTAAAATAATAATGCTGCAATTCTTTAAAGATTACAGTAGCATCTAATTTTGCAATATTCCTGAGAAGTGAGTAACTTTCAGCCTCTCTTCAAAACTTTCATATTATTTTTAGCTGTTATTGTTATCATTTGGAGTTTTCTTATTTGTTTCCCTTGTTGGTTCTAATTATGCCCTCAGGAGTTAGCATAGTGTAAATTTACTGCTTTCTATAGGCCATCTCATCAGATACTTGAAAATGATTAAACATTTTTTTAGGGGTAGAAACTATCATTTGTATTCCTAGGACTTAGGGCCTTTTATTTGTTGACTGAGTTCTTGATGTCTAATAATGTTTCATTGTCTTCCATTAATTTGTATAATTGGGAGAATTTTCTCTTGTTCTTACCTTAGATTTGTGGTCTATGAAGCATATTCTAAGGTTAAATATGTGTTTTCATAATCTAAAATGGGCCTGCGTAAAGCAAGTAAACTGTGATAATTTAACCTTGTAAACTCATTGTTAGTTATTTGGGAAAATGAACATTTTATGAGATGAAGCACATCTTTTTTGCTAATTTCAGGTTTCACTATCTTGGAAACACCTATGTGAAAGTATAGGTCTCTTAACTGTCTTCTTGTTCTGTCTGGATGATTTATGGATATTGTAAAACAAAACAACTGTAAGACTACAATAAGATTCTGTAAGATTCTGGGGATCATCTCATTGACTTTATAACTGTTATTGCTGACAGCATTATGACTGTTATTAATCATTATCTTTTGAACATCCACATTTGTAAGGCAGACTAAATAAAGACATTATACAGGTTTAATTCCAGGAATGACTTATCATACAGTTTAATGTCAATCTCTAGGAAATTTATTTAAAACCCTTTTTTAAAAGACTTAGGGTGTTACGGTTCTTAGGCCCTCTGCTTATGGCCATTTTATGTGCAGAAGTTTTGGTGGGTAAAAACGTGTTTTATCAGCATAAAAGGAATGATTCCATTTCCTATCTACAAACGTATTCCTAGGATGTTATTTAATGCTTAACTTATGCCTTTCTCCTCTCATAGCAGTAATGAAAATGTCCCTCAGGTTCCTGAATATTTTAAGCTGTGGACAACATTTAGTGCCATTTTAATTTTACTAATCAATAAGCTGAGGCATGGAAATCATAATTGGCAAGGAAAAGACTGTTACTCAGGTCTTCTTTTTAGTTCTTTGTTCTTTCAACTTTACCAAATTGTGTTCATTTTCCTAATATGTATATATGCATGCATTATGGAAACATTGAATTTTGAATTGATACCCTTTCAGAAAAGAAGCAGATTTGTTCTTTATTTTCCAACCATGATTTTTAGTTTGAATACAGGTTGGGAAAGCTTGTGTGAAGTAGAATTGGCTAGTGATTAAGTGTTCTATTCTTTATTGTCATGACCTCTTTGAAGTAGTAGTAATATTTCCTCCTATGAAGAATAGGGGAATAGAAACTTTCACTTACTTGTTCAAGTTCACAGTGTATGTGTGGAATTGAGAATACTCTGAAATCAATTGTAGTTCTTTGACTTTTTTGTCACCATTAGCTTTTGTGTTGTTAATGTCAGGTAATTTATGTGAATTAAAAAACTAGTTCCTGTGCATGGGGACACTGAAATATGCATATTATTTACATTTGTCCTATTACAATTTTTCTAAATTGAAAATCTGATCTTATTTCTTTCAGGTTAAAAACGTAAACTCTTCTTTGTCTGCAGGATGAAGCCCAAGGAACTTCCTTTGCTTTTTACTCCCTAGTTGTGACATGTATTTGCAGTTCATTGAAGATGTCTCTCTTGCACATGTATCTGTGCACACTCCTCCCTCTAAAAACCTCCTAGTAGGTCACCTCTCACCACTCCAAATCCTTTTCAAGATTCAGATATTTATTTATCTGGAAAACTTTGACCTCTGTTATAAAACAACATTCAATTGAGTAAATTTTCAAGATCTTATTGGCTTTGTTCAATGATTCATGAATCAGGCAACATCCAGACTAGCAGATAGAAAGGAGCTCCAAGGAGCTGTACAAGATAAAAGACTTTTATAGACAGAAGGGAGTGGGAACAAGGAAGTTATACTATGCTTTGCGTATTGCAAAGTTACTTTCCTTTAGGGGCGATGGCAGGGGTCTGTCAGGCAGATTACCTAACTAGTGCTGATCAGGTGATTCCTAATTGACTGGTTTAAGATTCCATTTCTGGGAGAGCTGAAACTGTAATAAGTTTCAGTTTGATGATTGGGGGCTTAGCATAAGCAACTCCAGTTTGGGCCTGTTGTCTTATTTTTAACATCTCCTAAATCTGAGTTGTCCCCAGATTTTATGTTAGAGGAGTTATTAGGTTGTTTTATAATTCCCTGTTTATTTTTCTTTGTTTCCTCTAGATTATGAGCTAACCAAAGACAAGAATACTTTATCTTTGTATCATCAGGGTTTGGCATTATGAAGCATATTCTAGGAGCTCAATACGTTTTTAAAGAATAAATATGCTTAAATCTCTCCAACTCTATTCATTCTTCTTTTTATATTCTTGCCTGGAATGTTACAGTAGCATCTTATATGATTACCCTACCTCCAGTCTCATCCCTTCAATCCGTACTTCACATTCTTTTTTTTAATGTCATTGTACTTTTGTTTCTGTCCTGCTGATTGTCTGCCTTTCTAAAATGCTAATTTGTTCCATCACTTGACCATGTTATTAAAATACTTAGTTTTCTATTGCCTACAGGATGAATTTCAGGTTACTAAGCATGACTTGGAAGCAGTTGATGGTCTGAATCTGGCTTTCCCCTTTGGCGCTCTCCCCTGCCAACAGCCTTCTCTTCTACCTTAAGCCCCAGTATGATAATTCCAATAGTTATTGGAAACATATAATATGTGTTTTTTACGATTTTAGATAAAAGTTCATCTAAGATATATGCTACCGTTTTGTTTGACTTTAGTATTTGATCCTGCTTTCCTTCTCCATTTCACCTTTAAAAGCCTGATATGAAAATTACCAAAGTAAATAACTCCACCTTATTTCTGATTTTGTCTTCAGTTTGTTTATATTCCTTCCCATAGTTGTTACATGTCTATTTAGCTCATAAAATGATGACCTAATTTATGTTTTGACCATTTGTCCAGTATACGGTTAGTACTCAGAAAGCTTTTATTGTTAATAAACCTTGAGATCAGCCCTACTATTTCAGTTGATTATTTAGACACGGCTATTTTAAAAGAAAAATCAACCCTAAAATAAACATAAATAACAGACAGTAGTATCTTTTGTAAAAAGTAGTATAATAGTTTACATCTCATCCTCTCCCTTGAATAGTATACGTGTAGTATTGAATAATTTATATAAAAACTATAAATTATTTTTGTATTAAAAATTGACACTTCTTTTTTAAGCTAAGACCACAAGGTTAAGTTTTGAGGAGATTTTATCCTTAACATTACAATTTTATCCTTAGCATTACAATAACAGTTAACTTCTTAGTAATTAAAAAACAAAACAATGCTGCAACCTTGGTTCAATTTTCAAGTATACTTTTGCTTGCTAATCAAGCTGCTTTTCATTATTTACTCATAGTACTGTATGATTCCCTGTTATGCAGTTTTTACAAAGAAGTATCAATAAGGTAGGTAAATGTAGAAAATTATTTTAAAAGTAAACACCAGATGGCGCTATTTCACCTGTTTTGTCTGTGAAAATAAAGAGGATAAGTGTATATAAAACTTAAGAGTGTGGAAGATCTAATATTTTTTGGATTTAATATTTTGGGAGTAGAGGAGCTCGGTGGGAAGAAGTATTCACATGTTGTAAACTTCTTTCAGTACTCTAAGTTTATCTTAGTGAAGGTAGAGACTATTGCTAGAGTTAACATGGCAGAGAACCTTATATTTAGTCTAAAAATATTAAGTAGATATTCGTCTTAAGGTAACTGTCATAACTCCATATGCATGAAAAATGTAATTATAAAAGGTGTATAGTATCAAAATTTGTTTTGGCTTTCTTTACATTTTCAAGTAAACAGTATTACTGAGTTATATAGTTATTTACAAAAAAGGGAAACATTTTGACTATTTTATGTGTTCTTGAACATTTCCCAAATAAAGGAGAGAAAATTAGGCTTGAATTCATTATTTTTACAAAGGAAAGAGATGGCTCTTCTAAATTAATTTGTATATTAGGAAGAAAAAAGCTATGTGGTACACTCTTCATTTAGATCCTGCAGTTGACTATCAATTATAGTTAAAATGGCTAGCTATTGAAGTATAGATACTTTTCAGTGAAACATTTCAGTGAAAGATTCAGCCACTGCTTCTGGGATTTTAATGTAGTTACTTTTCTGATCTTACTATCTCTCTGTTTGTATTTGTGTCTGGCCATGAGATTGAATCATAAAGTTGCTGTTAGAAGTACTCGTCAAAGTCATTGTTGATTATGCCAGCAATGATGTTATTGTCATCTGTGAAATTAGATATTAAACTTGCTTTTATTTCTTACATTTATTTTGTCTGGAAAAGTATGTATATTACTTTGTTGTTTTTTTTTTTTTTGAGGAATATTAGCCCTGAGCTAACATCCACTGCCAATCTTCTTCTTTTTGCTGAGGAAGATGGGCCCTGAGCTAACAACCATGCCTATCTTCCTCTATTTTATATATGGGACGCCTGCCACAGCATGGCTTAATAAGTGGTGTGCAGTTCCAGGCCCGGGATCCAAACCAGTGAAGCCCAGGCCACTGAAGCGGAGCATGCGAACCTAACCTCTCCACCACCAGCCTGGCCCCCGTATATTACTTTGAATTCAGTGAATGAAACATATTTTTATAGGCTAGCAAATATAGATAGTATATTTTCTTACATTCCTAGACTTTATGAATGAATAATCATAATTAACATCATCCTCATAATACCCTTAAGATTGGGAACCACCACACTACTTTATCTTGTTTCATAACATTTGTCGTTGTTTTACTTTGTGTTATAGTTTTGGAGTATATGTCTGATCTTTCCTGCAAGAGTATAAAATTCTTCCTGCTTAGTTTCCCTCATTCTGCTTATCACAGTGCTTTACATATAGTAGGTGATCTGCGTATGTTTGTTACATAAAAGAATAATTTTGTCATGCCAAGTATTATTAGGTAGTATTATATTACAAAGAAAATTAGTTAGATAGATTTTCTTCCTTTTAGGAATTTTCATAGTAACAAAGAGTATTCTGTATACTACTGTTTTAATCTTTATACTTATTTTCTGAGATGGCTTTTTGTTGTTGTTGTTGTTGTTGTTGTTGAGGAAGATTCACCCTGAGCTAACATCTGTTGTCAAGCTTCCTCTTTTTGCTTGAGGAAGATTTGCCCTGAGCTAACATCTGTGCCAATCTTCTTTTGCTTTTTGTATGTGAGTCACCACCACAGCATGGCTGACGAGTGGCATAGGTCTGTACCTGGGATCCAAACCTGGAAATGGAGTGCATCAGCTTAACCACTGCACTGCCTGGCTGGCCCCTATAGTTGTTTTAAAAATGGACCATCTCACTGAAATCTCTTAGAATCATATTAGCAATGCATTCTATCATGGTGAAGATAAGTGTATTTTTAATTTTTAAAAAAATCAAAAATCTCGTCTTCAGTCTGGTTTCACGTGAATCTTGAGAATTAGAGATGTTCTAGTCTAGGAGCTCTCAGTGTGGTTCAGAGCTTCTTTAGAGGGTTCATAAGAACTTTTCAGGGGGTAAATGAGGGCAGAGCTATTTTCAAAATGATGCTAAGACATTGCTTGCCCTTTTCATTCTCATTCTCTCGGGAATGTAGGTAGTTTTCCAGAGGTAACATGACATGTGATATTGATTGAATGCATGGCATATGAGTTGTCTTCTAATAAGCTGGACATGAAAGAGATTTGCAAAAATTATAAAGCATTGTTACTCTTCTCACTAATTTTTTTAGTTTGGAAACAGCCCCCCCACCCCCCCCCCAATGTTACTTTTGTTGACATTTAGTGCTTCTATTATTAAAAAAATAGATTAATAGGGGCTGGCCCCGTGGCCGAGCAGTTAAGTTCGTGCGCTCTGCTGCGGCAGTCCAGGGTTCGGATCCTGGGTGCGGACATGGCACTGCTCATCAGGTCACGTTGAGGCGGCGTTCCACATGCCACAACTAGAAGGACCCACAACTAAGCTATGCAACTATGTATGGGGGCGTGGTTTGGGGAGATAAAGCAGGAGGAAAAAAAGATTGGCAACAGTTGTTAGCTCAGGTGCCAATCTTTTAAAAAAAAAAATAGATTAATAGCCATTTTAAAGATTTGTTTTAATTTCTAATATGGTAACCAGGGATAGATATAAAAACTCTTTCAAGTACTTAATACTTTTTTTAAAAATGTAAAGAGGTACTGAGATCAAAGCATAATGAGAACTTCTGACCTTAATTCTTTATTTCATGCATGAGGGTACTCTGAGGCCCAGCAAGGTATAGTGGTTTAGTCAAGTATACTCAGCCAGTTTTAGGCTTAGCTGATACTTGTATCACTGACTTCTGACTGCTTTGATTTATTTTATTAGCTGTTTTGTTATGTAGATATTCTCCAACCTAATACCAATTCCAAACTCCTTAAACTGTTTTATAGTTTGATATTTTACCTAACTTTGTTATGTATATGAGTAGATTGGGAATATTGACCTGATTTTTCAGCTACAATAAAATGGTGGATTTTTTTCCCCACACACAAAATGTCTAGTATAACCCTGCTATGAAGTATGAACTTTCCATCAGGAAAAAGAAATTGGCACATGAAATAGGTACATGAAATAGCCTTAGTGTCCAAAAAATAAGGTTGAGGGCAAAGAGAGAGGCTCTTGCATTTTAGAGACTCTTTTATTATCTTCTTTTCTTGTTTTATTCCCCCTCATCAACAATGAAACATTGGTTACAGGCTTCCCTGGACATTTATGGTAGTCCACTCATAGAAGAACAAGATATTCTATTCTTAGGTTTCAAAAATTAAGAGGATAGTAATTCCATGTTGCCTTTTTGGTCAACATGCATTATTTCTCATGTTATATCTCATGGTTGGGAGGTTGGATTATGAAACATTTCTTTTTTTAATAAAATTGTTGAAGGAGTTTAAAGCCATGTCATGAAGATGGATTGAAAACCTTGATAATTTTAACTCGAGGAAAGGGAATCAGGATATATATGATGGCCCTCTTAATTTGAAGGGCTGCCTTCATGTGGAAATGAGATTAGATTTATTGATTTATTTATGAAACCTCAAGGATAGAAGAACCGATGGGTGTATGACACAGACTGAATCATTTTAGCTCAATAAAGGAAAATTTTCTAGTAGCAAAGAAATATAAAAATAGAATCAACTTCTTTTGAAGGTGATAGGTTCCCTTGCTGAGGTGTTAAAGTATAGACCAGATTACTTGGTAGGAATGTTGGCAAATGAATCAGGGAGATATGGTTAATTGGGTTAGATAAGTTTCAAAGTTCTATTATTATGTGTTTGAGTATGTTTGTTGAAAATAACTTGTTTTAATGATGAGTTCATTTTAAAAAGGCAGTTGCTTTAGCAGATATGTTCCACTTTGATATCAACTAGTCAGTAAACCCGAAGACTTTATGGATCTATGGTCTTGCCCTGAGCAGTATGATTGATTCTCTTAGAAGGAGTGTGTGTATTTTGTTTGTTCCTTTTATTGCGAGCCATTTGAAGAGATGATGGGTTGGTAGCAGAAATTTGGAAGAGAAAGGGAAAAATAACATTGCAAAGGAAGGTAAAAGCCATTTTGAAGATGTACATTGAATTAATGATATTTTGGGGTGTATTTTATTTTCTGATTTGCTTATGATGACAAATATATTTTCCTCTTGTTTACCACTCTTCTGTCTGTTCCTTTTCCATATATTCCAACAAAGTAAACTAATCTATAACCAATATTTGTGTGAAATTCTCCTCAGTTGGTAGTTTTGTAAGTAGTAGGGTCCTTTGTAATATAATCACTAGAATGGTGACTGCATTAAAACATATTATATTACTTCTTAATTTAACAGAGTGTTGAGGAGGAGAAATAAGCCTGATATTTTTAATTCTTTTTTTTTGTTTCTAAGAAAATAAATATTCTTACTACTACTAGAAAGAAATAGATTATAGCAAAATATTTGGTTTTATTTTCATTTGCAAGTGGGTGCTTGTGTTTCTGTGTCTATGCATATATCTTTCTCTAGATATCATTTATATCCTTAATACTTACAAAAAGAATTCGAGATTTTATAATGTCTTATTGTACACATACACACACAGTTTTATTTGTTTATCAGACATTTATTAAAGGCATGGCATAGGAGTTAAATTAATTTACTACAAGATTCAACTAGGAAATGAATGAGTGAAATGAGCCAAGTTGAAGCAATAGATATTTATAGGTAGATTATAATCTCTCTTCAAGATAAGATTCGTGGCACTGTAGAATCTTGCCCTCAGTTTTACAGTGTTAAGAAATTTGACCAGAACTGAATGAATGGGCTTCCTTGTTAACCCGTTATTAGACAAAATACGTGATTGCCCCATTCTTCAAGTATGCTGAAGTTTTCTTTTATTTATTAATTCATGTATTTATTCATTTAACTAATATTTATTAATCTTCTACTCTATGTAAAGCCCTACTTTAGACATTGGATACAGAGTGTTAAACAATAATTTTCTTTCATTCATAGAGTTTATAGTCTAATGCAGAAGACAGATCTGAGCGTTAAATTTCTCATTTAGTATTTCTAGTAAAATGGAAAGTAAAAATGCTTTGAACTTAGAGTCTAATGACTTGAGTTCTTATTCTGCCACTGTTTACTTATTCATCTAGTTAAGGCTTATTATTAAATGTTTATTATATACCAGAAATGTAGAGATTAGTAAAATATAACTCTCCCCTGAAAGAATTCAGTCTCTCCAGGATTATAGACAGGCAATAGCTAGCTATCATACAGTGAGATAACTGCTATGATAGAATTATGTATAAAATCCTTTAAGAGCAATAAATTGCTCTAGCTGTGAGGGATGCAAGAACCTATATCAAAGGCTGATACCTGAGTTGGGCCTTGAAGGATGGGTAGAAAATAGTTGGGAACAGAGTAATCAGCATTGACAGAGGAAGAGTTATCCCTATGCCCCAAATAGAGGGATCTATGTGACCACACAGAAGCATGAACGAGCAAGGTGTATTTGGAGAATGATGAGGTATTGTATAGTTTGGTTGAAACACTAGGTATGTCATGGTAGGAGAGGTAAGAGAAGAAGCTACACAGTGTGGTTTGGAGCCAGATTGTGAAAGGTCTTATATACTAAGCTAAAGTTGTTGGTTTTAAAGTCCTATATATACTAGGCTAATTTGTTGAGTAAAGTTGAGAGATATTTGGGACCTGTGGAAAGTTTTTAAGTAGGCAAACATGCTTAGTCTGTATTTTATAATGATAATTGATAGAATACAGGATAAAGTGAAGAGAGGTCAAGGCTGGAGGCAGGTATATTAATTTGAAGACTCTTCATAATAGATATGAATGAGATAGTGAAGATCTATTACAGGGTAGTAGTAGTGACTTTAGAACACAGGGGATGAATTAAAAATATAATTCAGAGGCCGACCTGGTGGTGTAGTGGTTAGGTTTGTGCACTTTGCTTCAGTGGCCCATGGTTCGTGGGTTCAGATCCTGGGCTTGGACCTACACACCACTTGTCAAGCCATGCTGTGGAAGCGTCCCACGTTCAAAATAGAGAAAGGTTGGCAGAGATGTCAGCTCAGCGACAATCTTCTTTCAGCAAAAAGAGGGGGATTGACAACAGATGTTAGCTCAGGGCCAATCTTCGTCACCAAAAAAATTAAAAAAAATTATATATAAATAAAATTCAGAGGTTGAATTGACAGGTTTTAGTGATTGATCAGTGAGGAGAGGGCATCCAGGAAGAGTCTCAAGTTTTGTTTTTGGCATTTGTATAGATATATGGTGATCCTGTTAATTTCGAAAGGAAAAGCAATGTGATTTGGGAAAGTAATGAATTTGGTTTTGTAATGTTGAGTTTAGAATAAACCTAAAGGAATGTTGCAGATATTTAAGTTGTAGGTGGAGGAAATGCCTATTAAAGGGAAAAGAGAAGAATTAGGAGAGGGATAGCTGTTAGGTATATCATTAAATCTGTTAAATTCTCAGCTTGTTATTTATAAAACATAGGCGGTGGAATCAATAATTTTTCTGGTTTGGAAATAAGCAGTGTCTTAGTTATCACAAATTCTAGATTAGTGGTGCAAAAATCACAATAATTATGTATGTTATAGACTGTTAAAATTTGAGATAAAATTTATTGAGTACTTCCTATGAAGCTTAGCTAAAATCCTAAGCTTTTTGTGTTCATCATCCTATTTAGTTCTCATAGCAGCATGAGTTAAATATTACTACTATCTGGATTTTCAGAAGAGCCAGTATCTTGACTAAGATTTTACAGCAAATAAGTGGCAGGATGGGTATTCAAACCCAGGTCAGTCTGACTTTAAAACTCAGGCTCTTAACCACTATGCTGTTTGCCTGTTTTCTAGGACTTTAGAGCTGTGATGGATCTAAAGACATCATCTAGCCTTGCCCTATAATCAGATATATGTCATAGCCAAAAATCTGTAATTAATGTCAAGATTAGCTATTGATTTACTTAATAAAAAGCTTAACCAGCAGCCATTAGTTACTGCTATTGTCCTTGTGGCAGATCCTTCTTTTGTGTGTGTATGTAGATAGGTTCACCGTGCTACCATGTGACTTGAGTAAATCCTGATCAGTCTAGGCCAATCAGGGTCATCCTATTTTTTGTGCTAGTAATTCGTTAAGACGTGGGCATGTGACTCATATCTGGCCAATGAGACGAGAGGGAGGTTTTATGAGGGGCTTCTAGGGAATCCCCCCCCCCCCCCCCCGCCCCGCCTGTTGTCCATTTAGATGGGTACTTGAAATTGTGGGACCTGTTTTGTAACCATATGAGGGTTGTACTCAAATCAAAACACTGCTTTGAGTATAAAATAAAAACTGTATGACAGAGTGAAAAGATAGAATCTGGATCCTGAATGCTCCTGTTTAGCTGCTAAATGACTCAATCCTAAAGCTACCCTGCCTCGGAACTAAGTCTTATATGAAATTAGAGGAAATTTCTTAGGTTCTGTGAAATATATAAGAAAATTTATTAGGCCATTTTGATTTAGATTTTTTTTCCCACATTTACCAGTGACAGAAACCTAACTGGGGTCTAACATATTTACCCTTGATTTGAAGTACAATAGAAGACCATTGTAAGGCTTGCATACTATTAAGATATAATTAAAACAGAATTAGTAGACAATTTTAGTGTCAATGTACATAATTTAATTGGGATAGAAGCTAGAGGTGATATGTTCTAGAAAATAGATATGTTAAAAAAATCAAGATTCAGTTGAGTAAATTTGACAATCTAATTGGTTTTATTTAACAATTCATGAGTGGGGCAGCGTCCATCTAGCAAATAGAAAGGAACTCCAAAGAACTGTACAAAATGGAAGCCTTTTATGGACAGTGGAGGGCAGAAAAGGAAGTTTCTTACAGAGAGTAGGTTGTTTCAGGCAAGGTCACCTTCCTTTGGGGGAAAGGTGGGGGTCTAAAAGGCAGATTATCTCACTAGTGCTAACCAGGTAACTCCAGATTGGAATCAATCCAGATTGGAATCAATCTGGAAGGTCACATTCCTGGGAGAGGCTGAAACTGTATTTAGCTTAGATATTAAGGTTTAATTAGCTGATGTGGGGCTTAGCACAAGTGACTCAATTTTGGGCCTGTTTCTTTCTTTTTCTTTTAACATGTTGTTATGTTATAGTAGCAGAGTATCATTGAGGAAGTCTGACTATTTTAAGTGTTTTTGTAGATAAAAGGAATAGAAAATAGGTCTTGAAATTAGGGTAGGAAATAGAGATGGATGTACTTTGTAGTCACTTGTTTCAGGGTTCCTCACGTACACAGCCTCTTCAAGGCCCTTTGAGGAGCCCAAGCAATATTTAGGCTATATGGGACCGCCGTCATATCTGTTGTCTGTCACTGACTGAAATGTTATCATGCTGTGCATGGTTTTATAACCAAACTATTAACAGCTTTGTCTCTGGAGAGTATAACTGCAGTAAACTCTCATTCTATTTCTGATTTTTTAATTAGTATAAATTATAATTGCAAAATTATAAAAATTCTTCTTTTTTGGTTCCAAGTACAGGTATATTACATGTTCCTTATGAAAGATCAAAGTGGGGGCCAGCCCTGTGGCCGAGTGGTTAAGTTCGCGCACTCCACTTCAGTGGCCCAGGGTTTTGCCAGTTGTGATCAGAGTCAGGAGAAGCTTCACAGTGGAGATGGGCTTAAGTTTAGTTGAAGGAAGAGTAAGATTTCATCAAGTGGAGGTGGCAGAGAAAGCATTCTGACATGGACAGCATGTGAAAAGGCAGGGAAGCCGGAGAGAAGCATAGTTATTAGTTTTGTCTCCCTGGAGCATTTTGTAAGTTGTATTGAGTATTCTGAGATGACAGAAAAGCAAGCAGGGATCATTTCATGGAGAAATATGCTAAGAAGATTGAAGGATTTTAAGCAGGTGATGTGTTCAAATTTGCAGTTTTGAAAGGGTACTTAATATTATCCTGGTTATAATTTTGGCAGATTTGGCAAGAAGTGATTGTTACAATAGTGAATTAATACAAAAAGGAATTTGGAATGCTATTTGTCTTCAAAGACCTTCTTGAACATTATCTTACCTATCTTCCAAACCTGCTAAGTGAAGTAGATGTCTTTGAGGAAAAAAATGTTTTTGGAAATTTTACAGATTTAAACTTTTTCAAGATTTCACTTACTCAGATCATTGGGCTAATGAGTTATGAGCAGAAGTGAAATGTCTTTTTCCTGGGCTGGAGTGTTTAATCACCACAGCAACACTGTTCCAGACCTCTCTTTCCATCTTCCATGATGACTGGCAGAATTTGAGATGGTGATTGCTCCATCATCTTGGGTACTGAAATGAAAATACATGGAGTAGAGCCTTAGATGACCCATGAACATCCAATATAAGTGAGATAAAGACCTTATTGTTTTAAGCCACTGACATTTTACACAACTTACCTGAACTTTACCTGACCTGTCTTCATTGATGCAACCTGCATATTAAAATAGTCTTAGCTTAGAAGTAAAATTATTTTAGAAGGAATCATTGTAGAAGAAGAAAAATTCATTGAAAAAATCTTGCCTGTCTGGTTTAGAGATATTCATGTACATAGTAATGGAAAAGTTTTCATAATATATCTAGAGAATGAGATGAGTTATTGTAAGTATGTAGAAGAAAGTCATTTTGAAAGAGACGAAAATTACCTCATCTTCAATTTGTTAACATAAATACGGCAAGTATGATATAAATCCATTACAACACTGGGTAAAAATAGAAGACAACTGCAATTTTGTAGGTCACTGAATTTAATCTTACGTTCGATGTTATTTTACAGTAAATATTTATGTATTAAGAAACCTAAGAGGCTCATTTATACTTTGATATTCAAAGTTCCAAAATAATTTATATTTAGATTTTTAAATGAGTTCAGTGATATTAATTCTTATTTGAAAATGTTACTAAAGCCATTCACAATTTATTGATATCAATTAATCATTGTGGGTAATTACCATTATCTGATATCATTAGAATAATCATCTGTATAGCTATAGGTACCTTAATCTTTCTATAAGACATTCTTATGGTGTTTTGATTATTATCATAAGTAATTATGAATAAGGAGCCAAAATTATAGTACAAATATACAAACCGTGTATATTTGCTTGAGATTGTTACCATTTACTGACAGTAAATTAGATTTCTACACTGAATGATTCCTGTTTATCTAGGCAATACATTTAAACTGTAGAAAAAATGCAGTGTAAGTTGTGCTGTAAATAAACTATTAGAAGTGAGCATCATAGTAAGGAGCTGGTAGTATATGAATTCACTGCAAACTTATTATCTCTGTGTCATTAGCATGTACGATAATGAACCTAATTACTATGGTTTTAAACTTGAGGGAGTTACCAATTTACCTGTGGAACTTTCTGGGCTGTAGTTACCACCCACAGGGTATTGAGAGAACTGCAGGCACTCCTGTGTTTTGTTGCTGAGATGCTCTTTCTCCTTACTTGCTTCTTTGTTGGTAAATTAATATTGGTTTACTTTTAGGGTAAGACAAATGGAATTTTCTGTTGCTTGATTACCTTCTAAAGGAGTTATGAGAAATATTTAAATATGTGTTCTTTTTAGTGTAATTTAGTGTTGTAGGTAGACAAAATATCGATAAGGATTCTTTCATTCACTCACATAAGTTAGCAACACCTACTATGTAGATTACCATAAATAGTGTAATTATTTGAAAAATCTAGGCTAAAAGATTAATAATTTTCTCCTTTTAAAGGATTAGCACTAAAATGATTTAGTTTCAGAGTACTTGGTAATAACGTATAGCCCTTTCTAATATATAATACTGTATCTTGGATCTTAATATAAAGTTGTGATGAACTTCTTTCTTCTGTTTTTTCTCATAGTGTAAATTATCTGTAATAAGCCATCCTAATTAAAGTTGGTAACTCTACAACTGCTTCAATTATACAGTAATCAATTATACACTAATTTAATTCTACTTAGCAGGCTACAGTACATCATTAATTGGTTTCAGACTTAATATAACAGATTTAGAAGTAATCAAAATTTGAAGCATTTTATTTAGCTGGGAAAAAGTAAAGGATCATAATATCAACTCTGATAAAGTAAGGCTCATCTCTTTAAAAATGAAGACTTGCATCTGTCGTTTATGTCCATTGTTGAGTGCTGTGGGCTGATACGGTGATTATATAATATCTTTAGATATTAATAATATAATAGTTTTATATTCTGCCCTTTTCCTTAAATTTTTACCTTTTTAAAATGTTATCAAATTATTTTCTATAACATGGTTGTTTAACATATAAATATGAGGATATACCGTAATGCATTGCTTTTCAACCTTCTTGTCATGGCCCGTATGGAATATTTATCGGTAGTTATTGTTTTTTGAACACATAAGCATGTGCTCATGTGTAGTTTTTTAAGAATTTTGTTAAAAAATTAAGATAGTTAGATATAATTAACTTGAAAATCTTTAACAAAGAGATGTTT
Organism: Equus asinus; assembly: GCF_041296235.1. Lineage (NCBI taxonomy): Eukaryota > Metazoa > Chordata > Mammalia > Perissodactyla > Equidae > Equus > Equus asinus. Next base: position 62,564,043 of record NC_091791.1, read on the forward strand.
TGTTAAGCTTTTATTCTTGTGGTGGTGGTGATTTAAGTATGCTTCAGAATTCTTAGGAATGAGTTATGAACTCAGTGTAATAATTTTTCTCAATTAACTGCTCATTGAATTAACTGATTCAGAAAAAATTTCATTACTTGTTCTTTCTCTCCGTCTTCATATTATTGGGAATACTCCTTGTCCTGCCCATCTTTCTTCCCAATAAATTAGTATTTTTTTGTTCACCTATCTTATATTTCTTTAAAGTATGTTCTAGGGACTGGCCCCATGGCTGAATGGTTAAAGTTCTGAGCTCTCCTCTTCAGCGGCCCGTGGTTTGGGGGTTCGGATCCCAGGTCTGGACATATTCCACTCATCAGCCATGCTGTGTAGGCATCCCACATATAAAGCAGAGGAAGATTGGCACAGGAGTTAGCTCAGGACTAATCTTCCTCACCAAAAAGCAAAACAAAACAAAACAAAATTTTAACACCATCAAAGTTGATAATACTAGGAACTTTTTTGTATTAAAGTAATTTTTGCATGGGTGAAAATCCTATTATTGCCAAAAGGTTTATCATAAAATATAGCAGTCTCCTGCCTTCTCAGTTCTTTAGAAGCAGCCACTTTCAATAGTATTATCTTCTTCCTTCTGATATTATCTTATTTTTAAATAATGTACTCACTCCACTTTTCTTGATTAACCAATTTTAGGTGTTATGTATTGACTTTTTTATGGTTATTTGGGCTTCAGATCATATTATACATCTCGAGTTTTGAAAAGCTATGTAATAATTTTGGTTGAATCTATACTCAGTATTTACATTATAATGAGCATGCAGGTATTGAATAATGTCATGCATTATATTACATTCATTTACTTAAGTAAACTTTTGTGTTCTCTTCTTCCTCTCATTGTGTTTATTGCCTTGCTTTTTTTTCCGAGTGCTTAAATATAACTCCAAAAGCTCAATTTTTTTTTCCTGGAGACTTTTCTCCCTCAACTCTCTATTCTGCTTCAATCAGTTTTTTTGTCTTTTTTAGTTTCCTTTCTATGGTTCTGATTCTGTGACTTCCTTTTGTTGTTCTTTTGTTGGATAATTTGGTTTTCAGTTGTTTTCCCTCCTGTTAGTTTATTCACTTATTTCACTGAAGTATATCTGTCAGAGATTCCTGAAAGGAGAATGGGTAGAAAATAAAACTTTTGAGTACTTCTGATCTAAAATATCTTTATTCTACCTTCACATTAGATTGGAATTTCAACTAGGTATGGAATTATAGGTTGAAAATAATTTTTCCTCAAAAATTTGATGGCCTTATTCCATTAGTAGCCAGTGTTGCCCATGAAAAGACTGATGTACTGATTTTTGAGCTTTATATGTGACCTATTTTTTCTCTTTGGAAACTCTTGGAAAGGATCTTCACTTTCCCCCTGGGATTCTGAAATATCTTTTTGTAGTTTTTCTTAGTATGGCTCTTCTTTTTTTTTTCATTGTGCTGAGCGTGTGATTGGCCCTTACAGTCTAGAGACTTTAGTGTCCTTCCTCCGCTTTTGTTATACCTTTTTGGTAATTTTCTCTCTACCATTTTCTCTGTTCTTTCTCTCTAGAACTATGAATTATTTTTATTAACCTATTTCCTGTTAATGAACACTTTTGGGTTTTTCTAGTTTTTCACTAGCAAAACTACTCACATTTATCATCTTTTTGGATGTACTTTTACAAAATTGTGCCAGTTTTTAAATAAGATATAACTAAAAGGAATATAGATTTTAATTTTTGAAAGATGCCAAATTATGTTTTATAGAAGTTGTATCAGTTCCTTAAGATAGAGTATCATAGTGTTTATTTACACCTGCTACCAATGTGATAGGTGAAAATGTGACATTTAACAGTTCTTTTCTTTTCTTTTGTTTTTTTAGAGGAAGATTAGCCCTGAGCTAACTACTGCCAATCCTCTTTTTGCTGAGGAAGACTGGCCCTCAGCTAACATCTATGCCCATCTTCCTCTACTTTATATGTGGGGCGCCTACCACAGCATGGCTTGCCGAGCGGTGCCATGTCTGCACCCAGGATCCAAACCAGTGAACCCCGGGCCGCCGAAGCGGAACGTGTGCACTTAACTGCTGCGCCACTGGGCCGGCCCCTTAACAGTTCTGATAAGCCTTCTTTCCCCTGATTATTGCAGAGGTTGAAAACATTTTTGTTTTATTGGCCATTTGTAATATATTCTGCAAAGGCTCCTTTTGTACTCATTCTGCACGCAGACCTGTTTGGCTGTTTTCTCTTACATTCATACCGTGATATTGGTCTTTATAATCTTGGCATTCTAATGGGGGAGAAACAGCATGAGAGAATCAATTCAAGGGTTGATGGGTTGAGGAGAAGATCTTTTTAGGCTGAGAGTGGCTGGCTTAAACCATCCCCTCCAAGCCTTTCTCCTGGCTTTGTCATTTTTCAGACAGAGGGATTGTTCCCAAGTATAAGTGCACTAGCCAGATGGAGCACAGAGTGAAGACCTTGCCATAAGACACAGATTTTAACCTTAAAATTGGGATTTGGCCTTTACCCTGTTTATCGCTGCTTCCTCTGAGAGATGGAGGGTGGGATGCATAAAGCAAGAAGAGGGAGAAGCTTTGAGATTCTTCTATGCAAATTTCGAATTCTGGTGTGAAGCTCCAACACTGAGTTAGAATTACTTTTTCTGCAGTCTTTTTGATGAGGAAGATTGATTCTGAGCTAACATCTGTTGCCAATCTTCCTCTTCCCCCCCACCCCCCCAAAAAACTCCCATACATAGTTGTGTATCCTAGTTGTAAGTCATTCTAGTTCTGCTGTGTGGGATGCTGCCACAGCATGGCTTGATGAACGGTGTGTAGGGCCACGTCCAGGATCCGAACTAGAGAACCCTGGGTCACCAAAGTGGAGCGTGTGAACTTAACGACTCAGACACTGGGCCGGCCCCAGAATTGCTTTTTCAAGCACATTTATTTCCAGTTTTTCATATTATTTTGTCTTACCAAGCCATGAAGCATAGCAAGCCAACATGGAACACATTTGATACTGATGATAAATAGGCAGTTTCATTCATCGATCATTTATTTGTTCAGTCATATTGTGTTACGCAATAACATTATAGTGACACCATACTAGGGATTGGTAAGAATCTAATTGATAAAACATGTATTTTGTGCTTCTCAACCATAGGAGGACTGACTGATTCAAGAAAACTCTTGAATTCAGAGACAGGCTTTCTTTAAATGGAATGTGACATTTGCTTGTTTCTATTTTCTTGAACACATTTGTTACCTTTTGATTTTTAAAACTAGGAGAGAGCAGAATGTCTTGGCGGAAATACCTAATATATGATCCTTATGAGTTGTTCAGTTGTTGCAAAAGATAAACATTTAGTAAGAGGTTCAGCAAAGTAGATTAAATGTTATTTAAAACATATGTTATAATTGACCTCATAGCTAAATGACCTGGTTCAGACATCCATGAATTATCCCAAGGATAATTCTTATATAGCAAAGTTTTTTTCTTTTTTCCATGCTGAAAATACTTGATTTTTACAAATACTACACATGGGAATTGAATGAGAAGTCAAAAAGTCATAAGAAAAAGAGAAACCTTGCTTATATACTGCTTTTACTAGGAAATAGAAAACATTTTTAGTGATAGGCTATGCTTCCTCATGAAAATACAGTTGGGTATTTTAGACCTTTACAAATTTGATTTCATTGTGTTTAGTGATGGATGTTAGTAAGCTGAATGAGATGGGGAGAAATTAAAGATTAAACAGAATTCTCAAACTTTCAGGTGATTGTTTTCTACAGTTTATAGCATGGATTTTCTTGTTTTTAGATTTTCCTTATGAAATGTTTTAAGTATATAGAAAAATTTAATAATACTAAAACACCTATGTACCCAATATCTTAACAGTGTGCTGTATTTGTTGAAGGTTTGAGTGTGGTGAGGAGAGGGAATAAAACAATAGATACAGTTGGGTCCCTCTGTATAACTCTCTGCAATCCCACTCTCCCTCTTATCCCAAAGGTTACTGCTATTTCTAGCTGTTTTGGTGTTTTTAGCTGTAATACTTTTCTTAGTGCTTAAACTGTGTATGTATATATTCATAAGCAATATGAGGGATTGATTTGAAGGCTCTAAAATATTATGTAAATGCTGTTTTACTGTTCTGTCCTTCAGATTGCTTTTTTGTGCAGTATTATATTTTTGAAATTTATATATATTAACGTATTATTATGTAATTTATTTTCTCCTATATACTACTACATGAATGTCACAATTTATTCTCTGATTGAAGACTTAAAAGTTTTTTCAGTATTAGAAACATTGCTGCAATTGAGGTTCTTGTATTTATATGTGTATGAATATGTGAGAGATTCTCTAGGGCTGTACTGTCCAGTATAGTAGCCACTTGCCCTATGTGGGTATTTAAATTTAAATTAATAAAATTAATTCAGTTTCTCGGCTGCACCAGCGACATTTCAAGTGCTGAATAGCCACATGTAACCAGTGGCTAATGTGTTGGGTATTGTAGATACAGATTATTTCCGTGATTCCAGAAAACTCTTTAGGACAATGCTGCCTGGGATTTATATCTATGTTTGGAATTACTGGTCGTATACATCTTGCACTTTACTAGATATTGCTGAATTGTTCTTGCCAGCAGTATCTGAGCATTCTCTTCCTCAGTTGTCTTGCTAAGAATTGGTATCAATAGAAGTTTTAATTTATTTCTGTTTTGATATGTGTGAAATGTATCTCATGGTTTCAGCTTAACGCTTTAAAAATGTCTGATGAGTTTGAGCATATTTTCCTATATAAACATTTATTTTGCCTAAGGGTTCCTGTTTTGTGATTGCTTCTTAGTGTCCTTTGCTCAGTTTCTTTTGTTGAAATATTTAAAATTACCAATCTGTAGAAGTTTTTTGTATTTTATGGTTACTAATTCTTAGATTTTATCTGTTTCATCTATCTGTGCCCTTTATATGATTGTCTTTAACTTTGTGGTGTCTTTCATTTCATCCAAGTTTTGAAATTTGATGTAATCAAATTTATCTATCTTTTTCTTTTATGCTTTTTGCTCTTATGCCTTGTTTAAGAAATTTCTTCCTACTCAAGGTCGAAGAGTTTCCTGTATGTGTTCTATAGAGTTTGATCTTTCATCCAATTGAATATAATTTTTGTGTATGGTGTGATAGTTTGAGACTAAATTTCTTTGCATATGGATAACCAGTTATCCTGGCATAATTTTTTGAACAGTCCACTGTTATATATTGAGTTTTCTGTATGTGTATGAGTCTGTTTCTGGGTTCTAATTTTGTTTTATTGGTCTATTAATAACTTATCCAATATTTCATTTGGATTTTCTCTTTTTTTTTTGCTGAGGAAGATTCACCCTGAGCTAACATCTGTTGTTAATCTTCCTCTGTTTGCTTGGAGAAGATTTGCATTGAGCTAACATCTGTGCCAATCTTCCTCTATTTCGTATGTGGGTCACTGCCACAGTGTGGCCGATGAGTGGTGTAGGTCCGCATCCAGGATCTGAACCTGTTAACCCTGGGCCGCTAAACAGCATGCCAGACTTAACCACTAGACCATGGGGCTGGCCCCTGAATTGTCTTAAAACAAAAAGAACAATGGTGGTTAGCTCTAAGTCCTTTCCCCAAAATTGATTTAACTGATGATAAGCTAGAGAATTATAATTCATAATACAAAATATTAGAAAATTATGTTAGTATAGTCAGCAGAAGTGAACAGAAACATTTTTTGCTGTGATGGAATTTGAGGGAAGCTTGACTTAATTTTCAAAGAGTGAAAAAAATGGATGATAACTTTCTGAAGGTAAGAACTTCTAGATAATTTCAAATGGTGGATTGAGACTTTTTTTTTACATCTAATTTTCACTTTTAATGGTTTTTGTTTTCTTCTGAGATACAGCTGAATCCACTAATGTTATAAATTGGGTTTATGGTTTGCTGTAGTATGAAAAGAAGAGTTAAAAAAAAGCAGCATGGGTCTTATGAGTAGTAATTAAGTAAATGGCTTTAGAGTCATACTGCCGGTCCAGTGATGTGCTCTTGGGCATGTGAATGAGATACTCATAGTAGTAACTTTACACAGTACTTGTGATGATAACCTACATTTAAATACCAAGGTACCTGGCAGAAATCAAGGGCATACTAAATTGCTGTTCTGGACAGTAACTGGACAGTCGTTTAGAGAAAGATGAAAGGAGACTTAGGACAGCGTGTATGCAGATATGAATAAGAAGTAGATTTTGGAAGAATTATTAAAGAGAAAAACAGTGGGAGACTAGCTTGTGTTCCTTCAGCAGCGAAAAGAAGTGGAAGACGGTAAGTCAGAAAGTGACCAGTACAGGACACTAGGTGGTGCCATTAGCCTAGACTACTTATTTGATATCTCTGGAGGCTAAATAGCCTCAGGGTAGAAGGATTGAAAGGCAGTCGGAAAGTAAGGAGTTAGTCAGGAATTGCTTGTATATTAAAGATGTGAATTGTTTTAGTCAGTATTTTTCAAAGTAATATGATAGTTTTTGATGTTTTCTCCTCCAGTGATCATTTTGAAAAGTTTCCTGTTTTAAAGCAGTTTGTCCATCAAATAAACTGTATTTTAAAAGTAACAATCTATTTCTAATTTTAAAAAAGATTATATGTAAAAATGTATTTTTATTTAGAACTCATCTTAAAACAAGATAACTAAAGTTTTCATATTGAAATGATACAGTCAGAAGGAACTTGGTGTTTTAATAGGTTTTAGTGGCCTTATCCCTGGTCAATGTACAACTCCACTAAACTTTTGAAATACTGAAAGTAGTTTCTTGATTCCTTTTAATCTCTTTTTAGTTTTCAGACTGAGAATAATTAAATACATTATTTGATTTCTGGAGATGATTTATGCCATTAAATTTTTATTGATAGGTGTGTTGGACAAGTCACAGAAATTCCAACTCAAACTGGCTTAAGCACATGGAAATTTACTGTCGCATAATTAAAAAGATCATGGTATGGCTGATTTCAGGTGAAGCTTGATCTAGTGGCTCAAATAATGTTACTTGGACCCTCTTCAACTGTTAGCTTTGTTTCTCTTGGTATTGGTTCCTTTTGCAAATAGGCTCTCATCTCCTGGAGGTAGGGTAGCTGCCAGCAGCTGTAGGCTTACATCTTTCTCACTCTTTTGCATCTGTTCTGGTGGCTCCAAGAAAATTTGTGGTATTAGATCATAATAGATCTGTTTGGCTTGGCTTGGGCTAAATACCTACTCCTGCAATTGGAGATAGCGTTAGCACTGCTGGAAACTTTGCGATTAAGAGTGTTGGAGGGATGATTCCCCAAAAGCAAATTTGGAATCTTGTTATGAGACTAAAGAATGGTTGTAAAATGGTAATCGTTTCTTTAAGAAAGTTGTCTTAAAACTGTTTTCATTTCACTGGAATTTTTTTACTTTAATTTCATCTTTGCTACTTATTAGTTTCGTGACTTCTCAGAATCCATTTCCTCATTGGCAAAAGTGCGGATATGAAATCTATTGATACAGTTTTTACAATGATGAAATAAGATAATATGTGTAAAATACCTAGCTTAGTACCTGGCATATATCATGTATTCCCGAAATGTTAGCTTACCTCTAAGCATGGTTATTAGCCCGACACTTGTGGGTTTTATCAACACTTGCTGTATGTCTTATATTAGTTTATAATCTCTGAATATTACAAATAATAATTTATAATAATTAATTTTTAAATTATTTAGTTTATTGATTACCACCTTCACTGCTTAATGTGACAGTTGATAGCTTTAGTACTATTCATGACTTACCTGTATTTTTATACTTGCATTGAATGTGCGGATTTAGTTCATGCAAGGTTTTTGTAATTAATTTATGTTGGGAAATATAAATTATCTTTAAAGACAGCAATAAATATAGTTAAATTATGATCAGTAGTTTTATTGTTTGGGGAAATAATATAAATGGTTTGTGTGTTTGAAGAATAGAAGGAAGTTGGCGGTAAGAGTTGAGAAAGATGAATGATTAAATATGGTTTAAACTTGTTTTTTAATTAAAGTGCTTTATTGCTGTGTGTAATATTCAGAAATGTATTTTAAATGTAGCATTAATTTTTCAATTACCATTCATCTTTATTAGAAAATATTGCTTATATTTATCATAATTTTTTTTCCCGTCAGCTATAAGGCTTGTATAATGTATTCAGGTTAACTGTTGTGTAGACTCAAGAACCTCCATAATGGTTTTTAAACTATTTGAACATTAGATATTTGGTAACCCACATTTCCAATAACTAGCAATACACAGGAGATTCTTGATAGTGATGGAATAGAACTATTTTTCTTATAAGATAACATAGTGTTACATCATTATTTGACTTATGGCATCTTTAAATTTGGCTAGCTGTAAGCTGTGTTATACTGGTATCTTTTATTCAGAATTGATAAATATCAATGTAAAATATTAAAATGTTCTTTTTACCAGTTTTCACCATATAACATTTTTAAACAAAAATAAAACCACATCAGACCAAAAGACATTGTAAACCGATGTGGCTTGTTATTTTATTGTTGTATACAATAAAATACTGTACTGTGTTTAACCAACAATAAAATACTGTGTACTGTGTGTAAAGTACTGTTCTGTACTGTGTTTGCTTTGTTAGTGTTTTAATTTCAATTTACTTTTAAGAATATTATATAGGTGTAAAGCTTTAAGAATATGAAATGCTAATGAGGAGCGAGGTATCCATCTGATAGTGGTTAAAAGTAGAGAAATTTTTTTAAAAAGTGAAAATTGGTTTATGCAACAACAGGAATTATATGGAAGACAAAGCTAGTGATTAAACATGTGAAAAGCATCCCCCAAATGTATGTATTAATACATTTAAAGGTAAATGTAATAAACCCATTCTGTGTTAACATAAGTAACACATTTTTGTGAAAAATAACTGTATTTTCCAAAACAAAAAATGTTGAAAAAAGGATGGTATTGTTTTACATTTTTGCAAATCTCTTTAATGTTTGACTTAATAGAAGGCAGGTGGAGCTTCATCTGCTTCTGCATTCAATCTGTTACAATATATTGTTTCGATTGAAGTATACAAATGAAATATGGCCTCACAGACATGTAGATTATACAGGTACAGCCCAGTAGAAGTACTGAGAAAAAACAGTCTCTGAAAACACACATATTAAGACCCTAGATCTATTACCTTAAAAAATTCTCATAATGAAACAGAAATACACAAGCATCCATTCCGTTAGCCGCCAGAGTGATGTCATCACATGTTATGTAGCCTGTGGAAAACTTTGCTGTACAGTCAGGCAAGAATAACATTGTAAAAGGCAAATAGTTTTAACCTGTGGATTCCCTGAAATAATTTTAGGTACCCCTGTGATCTATGGACCACACTTTGAGAACTGCTAGCCTAAGCAATTGTAAGTAATCAATAAGAGACGTTGGTAGAAAATCTTTTGAATTTATAGCAGTCTAAGCATCAATATTAGATGTATGTTGACCCTATGTTAAAAGACCAAGAATTTGAGAATTTAAAGTCTATAGCAGTGTGTAGCTGCCGCTGATCAAACTTGTCAGAGCCGCAGAGAATTCTGTAGGGTTCAGCCCCTTTAAATCCATGTGATATCCAAGTTAGTGGTAGGGCAGCAATTGTGGATACCATAGCTGCTAAAAAGTTTCTTAAAACACTTGTGCAGAGATCATCAAGAAGAGAGAAATTCTCTCTCACAACCAATTTTTAGTGTAGACGAAACTGGAATATTTTGGAGAAAGAAGCCTGATAGAATACATATGCCAGCAAGTGAGGAGAAGAGGATAACAATGTAATCTATTTGACAGGATGGTATGTAGGGACTAGTCACCTTAGATTAAGGAACAAATGAGACTTAACTTATAAATAGGGGCTCCTGTATTGATAATTTTTCTTAGTGTAACATATATTCACCCCAATATCAAGTTGTGGAGGTTTTTGATACCTCCAGATTGGCAATTGTTTAAGTGAGACATGGAGACAGGACAGACCTTGGTTAATATTGTGCAGTAATTGTCATTTCTAATGTTGGAAATTTTAGGTCTAACACTACTGATTAGACACTTTAGCCATTTATGTTTTCATGCTTAGAGATTAAAAGTATTTCTGTTTTACATTTTTATTAAGGTATATTTTAAGGCAATTTTGTTTTAAATATATCATTTACTTTTCTTCCTAATAGTGTAATTGTAGTTATTTGGTATGACAAAGCCACTTAGCATTGTTGTATTAACTTAAGATTTTATTTATTTATTTTTTCCTTTTTCTCCCAAAGCCCCCCAGTACGTAGTTGTGTATTTTTTAGTTGTGGGTCCTTCTAGTTGTGGCATGTGGGATGCTGCCTCAGCATGGCTTGATGAGTGTTGCTGTGTGCGTGCCCAGGATTCGCTTGGGCGAAATCCCGGACTGCCGAAGCAGAGCATACAAACTTAACCATTTGGCCACAGGGACAGCCCCTGTTGTATTAGCTTAACCTTCTCTTTGATAAGTCCAGCAAACAAATACTTGTTTTTCCTGGTACGAACCAGCTACACTGCAAATCCATTGATACTAAATTATTTGCAGAGATTTAACATGAAGGGAAACCTTAATTATTTCAGAATATACTTATGTTATGATGTATAGATGATTTGTTTACTGTCTTTAATGTGACTTAGTCAAAATATATGTAGATATTTGCATAAAGGGGAAGTGTTGCTAATATCTTTTGCATTACTGAATGTTACATATAAAATTAATTTTCCTTATAAGGGATGTGAGAAATTTTTCCATTACTCTGTTCTATTTCTTCTCTTCAATGTCTGTGAAAATGTACATTTAATTTTTTCATAATATAAGAGTAAAACAAATGATGGGAAGCAGCATTAGTTACTGGCAAAATCTGAAAGTGTTTGCTTATCAGCTCTCAGTCTCAAGTATTTACATAATTCTCTAACTATAAACAACAGATTAAGTAGGAGGAAGGATGATTGATCCTGACATTGACACTTTGAGTGTAACTCTTACCTCATCTAAGAGCACTCTTGCTCATATGCTTTAATGACACTGATCTTTGTTTTGTTTCTTGAACAGGTGCTCATTCCTACCTTGGAACCTTGCATGTGTTGTTTTCCTCTTTCTGGAATGCTCTTCCTTATGGTTCTTTTGTGCTTCTCTCAGTTCTCAGTTCAGATGACACTTCTCATAACACTTACAGATACTGAAGTTACTATGTTTCCTTGTTTATTATCTGTCTCTTCTAACTAGAATGTAAAGCTCCTTGAAGGCAGGAGCTTCATCCTCTTGACTTCTATATCCAGCTCCTAGGTAGTGGCTAGCACACAGTAGGAACTTAAAAATTATTGTATGAAGGAAAGGTTATACTTAAATAATGTATGATGAAAACATTAAAAATATGCCTTATTTTCTAATTCTGATTATAATTAAAAAGATTGTGCTTAATTTTATAGCCTCCAAATATTGATATTTTACTGCTCTTTGTTGTGATGGATAAGTTAAAAGCTGTGCTGTGTTTAATTCCAGTTGAGTTTGGTAGAAAAGTCTTCTACTTACAGAGGTTTGCTGTTAGATCATTTTGTCAATTATTCCTTTGTAACTACTTACTTCATTTACAGCTTTAGCCAACAATTTACAAAGAAATTTAGGCCAGTAGGGCTTCCTGTTGTCTCTGAACATTGGTTATGGTTATTACGTTAAAGTTAGAAATTAACTGAAGGTAAATTGACGTCTTAATATTTATAGTTTATCCTTTTGTTGCTTCAAGTCTCTGTTAATGATTTCAGAAGTGTTTTATATTTATTTTTTATACGTATTATATGTTTTTAAAGTTTACCTTTTTCATTGGTTTTGTGAATCAGGATTGGTTAAAACTAATTTTGTTTTATATAAATGAAAGTTACTGACTTTTATATATAAATTTTTTACCCATCTACCATGCCATCTTCTCTTAAAGTTTTTTGTTAATATTTTTTGGAATTCTTTTTAGCTATGCAATAATAACAGCTTCAAGTAGTAATATATTTACCTCTCAATTCTCAATATTTATACCTCTACTTTCCTTCATTTTGTTTAATGGTGTTGGCTAGTATGATGTTAAATAATAGTGATGATAGTGGGCTTTCTTGTCTTATTTCTAACTTGGCAAATTGGTGGTGTAGTTATGCATTTCATGGTACTCCTGTCACCTTCAAAAAGTATGTTTTTGCAGACTCTTTCTAGTGAGTTTCCGCTGTTGGACTTGTGCCACACTCTGCGCTTTTCTTCCTGCTGCATGGCAGCTGCTTCTGACAGAGCTTACAGTCTACATTTATAGTAGTTCTATACCATCATTGATTACTGCATCTTTTCCTTTTAACTTTGCAATACCTACTTACTATATTTGTCTCCTAATTTTACCTGAGCCAGCCTTGGTGGTCTAGTGGTAATTTCCTGGTCAGGGAACCACATCACCCATCCATCAGTTGTCACACTGTGGCATATGCATGCTGCTGTCTGCTGAAAGCTGTGCCACCAGTATTTTAAATACTAGCAGGGTCATCCATGGTGGACAGGTTTCAGCAGAGCTTCCAGACTAAGACAGACTAGGAAGAAGGACCTGGCCACCCATTTCTGAAAAATTGGTTGTGAAAATCCTGTGAATAGCAGCAGAACATTGTCTGATAGAGCCCTGAAAGATAAGAAGATGGCCCCAAAAGACTGGGCAGGTTCCACTCTGCTGTACACAAAGTCACTTGGTGTTGGAATCGGCTCAACAGCAGTAACAACAAAATTTTACTGAAAATGAAGTGCTATTTTCATTGTCTTTGATTTTGCATGATTTCCAGTTAAGAAGAAGGAAGTGTTCCATGAACATTAGAAGTTCTAGTTAGAAGTTTCCAACTGAGAGTTGGGAGCATCCTTAATTAAGCCACAACTCCATTTTTCTTGTTCTTTATATAGAATTGAAGTATTTAGAGCTGCTCAGATTTGAGTGATCTTACTTGTCCCTTGGGGTACTAGCTGTCATAAAATCAGCTTACTTAAAGCAGACATTTTTGGTATAAAGCTATTCTGTCTCAGTAGTGCGTTTCATTTTTGTTTTTTGTCAAAATTGCCTTTGTATTTTCAAAGCAATGCTCCATTGTCTTCTGGCTTTTAGTGTTGCTGTGGTGAAATCTGATGCCATTCTGATTCTTGATCCTTTGTTTGAATTGTTTGTTTTTTTCTACAAAAGCCTTTAGGCTCTTTGTCCTGATAATGTCTATGCATGAATCTCTTTTCATCCATTTTACTGGACACATTGGTGATGGATTCTTTTGATAGGGATCATGTCCTTCAGTTCTGAGAAATCAGTTTTCCCAGCTTTGTTTTTCTGAAATAATTTGTTTGATTTCTTCCTATTTTCTTTGTTCTCTCTCTCTCTTTTGGAACTCCAATCATTTGGATATTAGACATCTTGGATTGGTCCTCTATATTATCTTTTCTCTTCTAATTTTATTCTACTTTTTTGAGAAATTTTGATTTTTACTGTCATATTTTTAATTTCAAAGGGTTCTTATTCTGATTTTCTTTTTTAGTAACATCTGTTCTTGTCTCATGGATGCAGTATCTTCTCTCATCTCTCTGAGGATATTAATAAGATAGGCTTTTTCCCCCCAGCTTTTTTCCTAATGCACATCTCCCTTTTCTCGAAGTTGTCGTTTAAAATTTTTGTATATTTTAGCATCTGTCTTTCACAGTAGAGATTTTCTTTAAACGTCTTTGCTTATTTTTAAAAGTGGGAAATTGAAAGACAATATCTGTGCTTGGGTAGGAGTTGTCAGCTGTTGGTGCCACTGTTAAATGATCTGGCTGGGCTGTTCTGTAGCAGAATTCCATGTTGATAACATTAGATTGTTTCTTAGACTATTTCAATTATAGAAAGGTTCCTTTTCCAACTTTCTGCCTTCTGGAGCCAAGAAGGAGAAGAAAATTGGAGGCCCCAAAGTTTAGTGTGTCAATTTTCAGTTAATCCTTATGTTTTCAATATTTTTTTTAGTCGTCTTTTTATCCTTTCTAGAAGATGGATCTCCTGTCTTCTGCCTGGATGAGAAAAAGAGGTGGGGTGTATGTCCTAATGTGCAGAGTACAGGACAGGATCTGGAAGTCTAGCTGCTTTTTAAACAAACTTTTATGTCCTACCTTTACTCCCATTCCTACAGATGCCTAATGCCAGCCAGTGTGGTGTCTTTTAGGGGTATGGCACTGTAAATGTGATTGCTTTCCAACTTTCTTCTGTCTTTCTCTGCTGCTGTTTAGGATTCAACTTTCTTGGGTTTGTTGAGTTAATCACTACTCCTCACTCTGCTTTCTAATATCGAAATTTTTGTCACCTTTGTTTGCTTTTCTGTTATTTTTGTCTTTGAGAGTAGTTTTAGTGGGGTTCAGGAGGAATCAGAAGTTCATGCATGTATTCAATTCCTTGCTTTTTGCTGAAAGCCTGATACATACTTTGAATTACTGCTTTTATCTTATTTTGTCTTTCTTAATTTAGATGGAAAATTACTGTGTGTGTGTATATATATATATATATATATATATATATACTGTAAAGTTTTCTAGTGAGATATTCAGTTTATCAGAATTGAGATATTCAGGGTTACAAAAAGGGGTTGCCTCATTGGATGTATAATGTTGGTTTGAATCATGTAAAGGAAATAGCAACTGTTGTATATAATTATATGCAATGTATGAAAATAGTATTGATTTGATGCTTCACTTTTCGATGCGTCACAAATCGATATAGTCATTTTGATACTCTGGTTTTTATCACTTAGATGCCCCTATGCCCTATGGGAAGCTGTGTTCTTCTTTACCTGCAGGGGCTGAATCTGAATTAATTTAAGCCGGTCATGGTTATTTCATTACCTTTGCTAGAGATTGATTTAATAAGGAGTGGCCAGAAACACTTAAGAAGATGTTTATTGGGACAAGTTTTCCTTGTTTTTTGTTAGAGATGCATTAGGAAAGGGCAGTCTGTTTTCTGATCTTTGGACATTAGGTAAAGTGATACTTGCAACTATTCTAGCCATTTTGGATCACTAAGGGACAAAAGTCATCACATTAAGGATGGCACAGGGAAAACATGGAAAGAACCTAGGCCTGTGATGATAACGTTGAGTGTAAATTAACTAATCCTAGAACTCCTGTAGCTCCGGATGTTTTGTTATATGAGGTAATAATTTCTCTGATTGCCTTAAAAAACTGATCAAAATAACTATTACTTGTGGCTCGCTAAAAAAATCCTAAATAAACATTCTAAGGTTCGAATTACGTAAATATTAAAGCTCAAAACTGCAAGTTTCTTGGAAGTTAGGGATTATTGTTTTTCACTAAAATAAGCTGAATTGGAAATTTATATCATCTTCTTTCATTACTGTTGTCTTTGTTTATAACTTATGTAGATCTGACATTTTAGTTGTTTGGTAAAACTGGTAATTTTAATCTTTTATTTTGGTATAATTCAGATTGACCTGACATTTTAATAAATCTGGCTCCTGGGACTGATTAAAGAAACATTTTATTTGTTGAAATATGTACATTTTCTTCCTGAAATTGGTTTTCTTTTTATCTGTGACTTGTCCTACCAGAGCTTTTGAAGCATATGTTTTTTGATACTGACATTACATTTTTAATTAATATTTTAGATGCAAAAGGTGACAGTTTAAAAGATTGTTTTGTTAGTGGCTTATCCTTAAAAGAAAGTGGCATTTGGTTTTATTTTACCATAGAATTTAATCTTACATGTTTTTTGTTAAAGTAATGTTAACCCAAGAATCTCTTATTGAACTATATTTGTGGTGAGCTTTTTAAGGATGTTTAAGATTTCACATGCAGTTTAACTGATCACAGATGAAGTTGTAAATTAATACCTCATGAGTATTTGACTGCAGGGCATTGTTTGTGAATCAGAACTGCTTTGTTCCTATAAACTGTGAAAGGGGTTTAAGCATATGGATTAAAATTGCATGGCGATACCAATGTACTTATGAAAAGACACTGTAACTGGATCATTTAAAATGTACTAAAATATTCCGAATAGCCATAAATTATAATAATTCCCTTAAGCTTTTAAGGGTTGTAAGGTTTAGTTTTATTCTTTTGTTGGAGTTAACCACCTTAATAAGAAATTGTTTTGTTGCTTTTAAAGCTGTACGTAGTAATAAGAATAACCATTGATATACGATGGTGATGAGAACAGCTAAAGTTTCCTAGAAAACATTTAGTTTACGGAAGTGTTTACGGTTGTATCAAATATATGCATGGAGATTTTTTCTTGTTTTCATTTAGGTCATTCTCTTACCAGAATCTGTAGAATGAATAATTGTTCGTTCATATCTTCTAGTATAAGATTATTAAATTTGTGTTGTTTAGTGTAAAATCAGATTTTTTGCTGTTATTTTGGTTTTACAATATATGAAAGTCACCTGATGTAGAATGTGCTGTTCTGGCCATAACAAACTGTGAAGTGTCCATGGAAAAAATACCAGAAAATAGGGAAGTCTTATTCTGGAAGACAGCAGTAAGTTAGAGGAAGTGGAAGCAAGCTCTAATTAACTTATTTACTCAATAAGGCAAACCCTAGATCAAGCTTAGGAAAGATCATTGGGAAGCTTTTGGAGTGTCACCCTTTTTAGACCATTTCACCTTCTTTGAAAACTTTGGTACCTGTTTTACAAATATTCTGTTTTCTGCTATCTTCTTAGTTCTCATGTGGATGACATTTCTAGCACCAGTTATCACACACTTCCTTAAACTCCTCTATTATAACTACCTTTATCTCCATTCCACTTCAGTGACCTTCTTTTCACATTCTGAACCTAGTCCCTGCTCAGAACTGCTTTAAAAAAAAAAAAAATCTGTATCAGCTTCCTGTTTAGCTCTTTCCTATCTTAACTCTATTCTCTTTATCCAGCCTGAGTGGCATGGTCAGTTATTTCAGCTAGATTTTACCATTACCTTCAATTCTCTCTCCCTTTTGACTCTACCGGTTTCTAAAACTGGGTCAGTTTAATTGTGTGCCTTGCTTCTGTTTATCACAATTAACTTTTGTCATACTAACCGTTTTCAGCTATCTTTGATCCTTCTCCTTCAACCTTCACAAACAGATTGTTCACTAGCTCTTATTGCCATCTGAAATGGCTCTCAAATCTCCCCCCTCTTTGCTACTTTACTGGTTATTGCCTGATTCATTATCTCTTGAATTAAGTACTATAGCCCTCTCTCCTCTGGCTCTGTTTCTTCAGTGGTTCTCTTTTTCCACCTTTTCTGTCATGAGGGATTGAATCCCCATCCAGTCATCCCCTCCTCCTCTTAATTAAGAGAAACTCCCTTCAGTAGTAATTCTCAATTGAGGCACCAAATCTTCTGGGTCTCCGTGTAGCATGTATTAGGTGTTGAAAACACCCTGAAAGTGATTCTCTTCTTTCTGAAGTCCCAATGGGTCTGTTGCAAGACTTCCTCAATTCCATCTTCTATACTGTTACAGGAGTCATCTTTCTGAAACATAGATTTATTTACTTTACAAATGTATGGCAGCTTATTTTTGCCAACTGCTGGATTAGCTGTTGAAGTAAAGAAGATAAATGCTAATGTGTTTGTCTTTGAGAAAAATATTAATGACAGTATATCTATCATTTACTGGAACTTTTATTAAGTGCTAGGCACTTCCTGGATTTATCCTTATAATAGTCCTTCAGTATAGATACTGTTAATCACTATATGGATGAACAAACTGAGTCTGAGAGAATTCTGAGTAGTCACAGCTAGTAATTTAATGAAAAAACGATATGTTATGAGAAATACTTGAAAAGTGACCTCTAAGAGCATAGAGGAGAGATACCTAGTTTAGAATTGAAGGATAACAGTGAAAGTAGCCTTCACAGAGAAGATGATGCCTTAACCTGAGTCTTTAAAGACAAGTATGAAGTTAGACAAATAAAATGATAGGTAGCAAGGTATGTGTGTGGCTTGGTTATACTTGTGAACAGTCTTTGCAAAAGACATACGGAGATATGAGAAAGCATTTTATGGGAACACCTCAATATGACTGAAGCGTAGTACATGAGTTGGGGAACTAAGAGTGATTTTAGTATATATAAAGGCATTAAACCAGGTTGTATTATATATACTCTAAGAAGTTTAGATTTGTTTTTAGTAGGTAATGGGAATGATTTTAAATAGGGGAGCTAATTGATTAAACTGTGTAGAATGGATTAGAGGAAGGCCTTTCTGCAGTCAGTACACCTGAAATTAGATATAGATATAGATAGAAGACTTATTAGACTGTTGAAATAGCCCAAGTAAGAAATAAGGAGGTCTTGAAATGTGGCAATGAGATTAAAGGGGAAAAAGGTGGAAGTGAACGCTATTTGGGAGGTGGAATCAACAGATTGGCAGTGTAAAAAATGAGAGGAATGATTTCTCAGGTTATACTCAGCTTGGGAGAGTGGTTGTGTCAATCTGAGATAAAGCATATTAATGATAATATATGGAACATAATGTAGGGCATCCTCAAGGCCTTAATAAGCTCCAAATAAACATTTATGTAAGCTGCTTCCTAAATTGCCTTCCAATATTTTTGAAATCTGTTCTTCAACCTTGGCGAACTGTAGGCATTGAGACCTTTTCATTTATCAAGGCTTAACACAATAGCCAAGAGCCCAGTTATGTTCTGGGTCCTAGGAAGGGGCACAGTGGAAAGTTCTAGGACTTGCCCATCTAGTGGAATCTCTTGAGTTTAAATAGCTTCTGAACTTCCAGTTTTCACATTCTCCAGCACGGAAAAAGACTTTTACTAGAGATCATTTAAATCAGTATTGTGGTTAAAAACAAACGTGACCATAACATACTAAAGTAAACTTTTAAAACTTCACTATAGAATCGTTTACCTGAAAGTCTCATTGTTTTTTGCCAAAATTTATAAACTATTAGAATATTACAGTGAAGTTGAACTATGTTACAGGTAACTGTCGACACACCTCTGGAGTGGAATCTTGATAACTAATATAGTAGAAAACAGGATCTAAAATGAGTAACAGTGCTACTTCACTTTTCTTTCTTAATATCCATGAATGTTGTTTTGCGTATTATACTGAGATTATTTACATGAAAAGCAAGTAGTGTTTTATAAGCCTATATTGCAGCTGACTGGGGGAGGGTGGGTACTTTGAAAATTGTGTCAGTAGATAGGAAATAAAAATGTTAAATTGAAGCAGCTCATACTTTATTGTTTAATTGAGCCATAAAGTTGTGGCATAAAGCCTGGATTAAACTTTATTGCAACTCAAACATCTCTCTCATACACACACATATACACACAAAACCTATATCAACAAACATATATTCACTGAAGTCTTTCTTATGGCTTCTTCCATGAACTACATGTCATTTTTGCTATGCCACTCTGCATTACACATAGTAGATATTTGATAAATATTTGTTGAATTGAAGTAAATAAACAATTCACTTCTCAAAACTATGTGAAGATTAAGCCTAAGCAAAGATGTCCTTTCAACCATGATGAAGGTTAAAATAAAATGTACCCTTTTTAAAAAAGTAACATTTCTTTCTGATTGTTGTGAATTTGGAAAATACATAAAAATAAAATGAAAAATATAAAGATCATCAGTAATTCCACTGTGAATAGAATACTATTGTTACCATTTTGTATTCCTTCCAACTAATTTTTCTGTTAAAAATGATGTTACATTTTTAAAAGAGATGAGTACTTCAGGAAAGTTGTTTCAGTTTCCTTTCTTAAATTGGTGCTGCTTTTCAAAAAAGTTGTCTCTGAAGTGATCTCCTATAATGAATCTTACGTTGATGATTTTTAAAAGAACCATGCCCCCAAGCTTGAAATAAAGGAGAGATCATTCTCCTTTGTGGAAAAAGTTGAAAAGATGGAATGTATGATGTCATAGTACACCTGGAAATTGATGTATTTCTGTAGATGCATTGACAATTAGTAGTTTACTCTTTTTTAAAATAATATTTTTACACTGTGTTAGGTTTCTTGGCTACATATGACAAGAAACCTTACCAGCACTAGCTTAAGCTAAAAAAGGAATTTAGCAACTCAAGTCACTAAACTGCAAAAGTATGGAAACAGTTGGGCCTTAGGGATGACTAAATCTAAGGTCTCAAAAGCTGTCAAATTTTTCTTTCTTCATTTCTTTCCTTTGTCCATCTCTAACAGTTATCTTCAGTTTGTCAGACTTCCTCTTTATACTTCTTTCTCTCTTTTTTTTTTACTTTGATTACTGTATTTGTAAGGGTCTTCTGCTAGCTTTCCTTCTTGCTTATTTGAAAAGCTATCAGTACTGTTGATTAGCAATTTCAGATAATATTTTTACGTTTTTATCTTATATGCAAGATAAATATCCAGAAAAAATAGTTTGGCTTGATATTTTTGTAAGATTTACATTATATTCACTGTTCTTCTTCAAAAGAGTAATCTCAAATGAAATAACCATGACTGGATTCTCATTTGTTTAATGGCTGAAAAAGCCTTTCAACTTAACTACACTAGGCACCAGTAGATAAATTTTAGTATTTGTGACCAGTATTCATATTTTAAAGTGCTAAATGCTTTTATGAGAGAGGTACGTGTTTTACCTAAAGAATGAGAAAAAATTAATTTCCTTTTTTTTGTAATTTGCAAAGCTTCCCCCATTTTTGCTGAATGCTTTCTTTGAAAACTTTACACTGTTCCAGATTTTTCTTCTTGCTGATCACCTAATGTGCTAAATGTGTTCTGTTAAGGTAACTGTTTAAGATTGCTCTTATAGACTAAAGACAGGCACTGACTCTTCCAGTGTTGTGGAAGAGGTTATATTTAGCTGTTGGTATTTTAAGTTGGAACACTTCATTCTACTGTGCCTTTAGTTAATGAGTCATCTGGAGAAAATGGGCTGCCCCTTGCTTTTAGGAAGAGTCTGTAGCGAATAATAGTAAGTTAAATGCTGTGGAAAATTTTCTGCCAAATAACAAACTTAAAATGGAAAATGTTTTGTAATACATTTTATTGCCCATATGTGAAATATAGGTTAAAGGATATAGAAGCATTTTGCTCATTATTATATTATCATCAGCTGATAAAGAAATAATAATCTTGATGTCACACATAACAAAGATAAAGCATTTTCTACCAAAGCATTGTGTAGATTGTTATGAGTTGCAGACATGTGGGAAGCCAGCATAAATTCTATGAAATTCTTTTATGTAAAGGATATATGGCAGTAGTCAAATCTTAATGATAATTGTAACTGGGAAAAGTATTGTGATTATTGAAGTATTAATTCTTTTTTCTTTTTGTCTGAGGAAGATTCACCCTGAGCTAACATCTGTTGCCAGTTTTCCTCTTTTTTGTATGTGAGCTGCCGCCACAGCATGGCCACTGATAGACAAGTGGTATAGGTCCATACCCAGAAACTGAACCCCGGCTGCTGAAGCAGAGCATGCCAAACTTAACCACTAGGTCACGGGAACTGGCCCTGTATTATTGATTTTTTAAAAAATATTTTAAAATTATATCTGCTTAAGTTTTTCTCCAGTTTTTTTTATTGTAGTAAAATACATGAATTAAAATTTCATAATGTCGTGCAGTCATCGCCACCATTCATCTCATAGCTAACTTCTTCATCTTTCAAAACGGAATCCCCATACCCATTAAACAATAACTCCTCTTTCCTCCTACTCTAAGAACCTCATAAAAATGGCATTATACAATATTTGTCTTTTTGTGGCTGGCATGTTTGACTTAGCATAATATCCTCAAAGTTTATCTATGTTGTAGCATATTTCAGAATTTCCTTCCTTTTTTAAGCCTGAATAATATTCCATTGTATATGTATACCACAATTTGCTAATCCTTTCATCTGTTGACAGACACTTGAGTTGCTGCCACATTTTAGCTATTGTGAATAATGCTACTATAAACATGGGTGTACAAATATCTCTTTGAGACCCTGATTATAATTCTTTTGGGTATATATCAGAAGTGAAATTGTGGGGTCGTATGATAATTCTATTTTTAATCTTTTTGAGGAACCACTATATTGTTTTCCACAGTGGCTGTACCATTTTATATTCCCACCAAACATGCACAGGGGTTCCAATTTTTCCATATCCTTGCCAACACTTGTTATATTCTGTTTTTTTGATAGTAGTTATCCTAATGTGTATGAGGTAGTATCTCAGTATAATTTTGATTTGCATTTTCCTAGTGATTAGTGATGTTGGACATCTTATTTTGTGCTTATTGGCCATTTGTATATATTCTTTGGAGAAATGTTTATTCAAGTCCTTGGCCCATTTTTGAATCAAGCTGTTTGGGTTTTTTTTTGTTGAGTTTTAGGAGTTCTCTATATTTTGGATATTAATCCTTATCAGATATACAATTTGCAAATATTTTCTTCTATTCTGTGGGTTGTCTTTTTACTCTGTTGATGTTGTCTTCTGCTGCACAAAAGTTTAATTTTCATGAAGTCCAATTTGTCTATTTTTGTTTTTGTTTCCTGTTATTTTGGTATCATTTCCAAGAAATCATTGCCACATCCAGTGTCCTGAAGCTTTTGCTCTATGTTCTAAGAGTTTTATAGTTTTAGCTCTTAAATTTAGGTCTCTAATCCTTTCTAGATAATTTTTTATGTGGTGTTAGATAAGTGTCCAACTTCATTCCTTTGCATGTAGATATCTAGTTTTCCCAGCATCAGTTGTTGAAAAGACTATGCTTTCCTCATTTGAATGGTCTTGGCACTCTTGTCAAAAACCATTTTACCATGTATGCAAGGATTTATTTCTGCCTCTCTATTCTGTTCTCTTGACCTATATGTCTATCTTTATGCCATTACACACTATTTGATTATTGTAGTTTTGTTGTAAGTTCTGAAATCAGAAGTGTGAATCCTCCAGCTTTCTTCTTTTTCAAGATAGTTTTGGCTATTTGGGGTCCCTTGAAATTCCATATGAATTTTAAGATTTTTTCTATTTCTGCAAAAAATGTCATTGGAATTTTGATAATGTGCTAAGTTTTTATAGTTTTATCTGTTACCTCATTTAATTTAGTATGACAGCTTTACAGTATTAGAAATTCTTTGAGAAAATGACAAAAGATGTGGGAGATACAAATTCTAATTTTGGCTACCTTTATATTTCATATGTCACTATGATTGTATACTTCACTTTTCTCATGCACAATATTTGGTTCCTCATGACTTTTCTTGCAAGAATGAAAAGAGGTAGCATGAAATAAAGAAAACCATATCATATTGAAAAACAGGAAACTTTAAGATCTTGCAGTTCAAATTTTTAATGCAAGATGTCTCTCTTGAAGTAAACTTGCCAGGTCTTCCTTGGGCACAGAATGAGTATGTCACTAGCACCATGAACTGTGGTATTTTTTTTTTTCTTTTTCTCAAAGGTATTTTTTTTTAACATGGATTGGTCTATCTGTTGATAAACCTGTCTGTCTATCTATCTAGAACTATTGTGAACCTAGTGTTGTCTGCTATACCAAGAATACCAGTCCTTTACTTGTTTTATTTATTTGCAAAGATCGTATGGAATATGATGGAGGGAAATTTGGGCCTTTGTTTCTGCCTTGGTAAAGCCTGCATTTTGGTTCTCCCTGCACATGGCAGTTGGTATATAGGCCAGTTTCTGCCATGGGAAGATAGCACCCATTGTGAAGTCTCTATCCTTTTTTGCGAGTCTCAGGAATCATTTTTTTTTTGCAGTGAAATGGAGTGTGTCCTACCTATGGCATAACTCTGTGTGTTCTTAATCATAGCAGTTTTGGAAAATTGGAGAATCAGTCATGGTTGAGAGATTGATTAATTGATTTCTTCTTTCAGCATTTATTTAATGAATGTGCTTGTATTTTTGATATCCTAAACTCAACATATCAAAAACCGAACTCCTAACTTTTGCCCCAAAACCTGTTCCAACTACAGCCTTCTCTATTTCACTTGATGGCAACTTTATCCTTCTGGTTGTCAGGCTAAAAACCTTAGCGTTATTCTTGATTCTTCTCTTTTCCTCATAGCACATATCTAATCCTTCCCCAGTCCTACTGGACCACATTTGAAATATATCCTCAATCTAATCACTTCTTACCATCTATACCACTACAGTCATGTCTCCCCCACTTTGTCCCACTGTCATCCTTTGTCTGGGTTATTACCACAATAGCCTTTTAACTAGTCTCTCTCCTTCCACTCTTGCCACCTTCGTTATATTCTCAGCACAGCAGACAGGTTGACTTTTTGAAAACGTAAGTCAGATCATGATACTCTAATAAAAATAAGTAAGATATAGAAATAGTAAAGAAAGGAAATACTCTCTGCAGGCAAAATGATTATATGTGTGTAAAACAAGAAATATCAACTGAACAGTCACTAGAAACAAGAACATTTACTTGGTGGGTGATTACAGGATTGATATACAAAATATATATTTTTTATACTTTTCTGTATACAAAGAGCCACAAGTGATAAATTAACAGCAGTATAAACAGAATATAGCTATATAACAAGATACTAGTACAAGTGGGGTTTATTCTAAAATGAAAGGATAGTTTAGAATTAGGAAATCTATTAAGATAATTTACCATGCTCTCCTCAACTGCTTCCCAGAGGGTTTCTGTTGTTTGCTTTGCAACTCCACATCAACTAAACCAGTGAACCCTGCTATCTGGTGGCCGAACCACACCTTCTCAGATGAGGTCTGATCCTTTACAAGTTTTTCCTTCCTTGGGTACTCTTCAATCTCTTTTATCATAGTTAGTAATTCTTTATGTTAAACTTCCTCTGTTTCACTTATTGTGTGGTTTTAATCTTTTGATTGGACCCAGACCAATGGGGCCATATTAATAGATTTTTTGAAAAATTTTATGTGACTATTTTCATAAATGCTAAAAATCCATTTGCAAAATTCAGCATTCATTCTTCTTTTATTAGCTTTCTATGAGTTAAAGAATAACACACATAGAAAAGTATACATATCATAAGTGTACTGCTAAAAGAATTACCTTAAAGTAAATATACTTGTTTAACCACCATCCAGTTCTAGAAATAGAACTTGGCCAGCAGCCCAGAAGCACTCCTGGCCTCCCTCCTTCCCCAAAGGTATCCACTGTCCTGACTTATAATACTAAAGATTATCTTTGCTGCTTTCAAGCTTTAAATAAATGGGATCATATAGTTTGTATTTTTTTTGTCTCTGGCTTCTCTGGCTCATCTTTTTGTGATTTATTCACATCATTGCATATAGTAGTGAATTGTTCATTTTCTTTTCTGTGTCCTATTCCACTGTAAAAACCCATCTTAATTTACTTTTATATTCTACTGTTGATGGATATTTGGGTTGTTTCTAGTTTGGCTCTATTATAAAATGCTATAGTGAACATTCTTGCATGTGTCTTTTCGTGTTCATGTGCAGACATTTCTGTTGGAAGTATATGTAGGAATGGAAATACAGGGTCAGAGGGTATGCTTGTCTTAAACTTTACTAGATAACTGCCAAAAAGATTTCCAAAGTTTTATATTCCCATCAACACGACTGAAAATTCCAGTTGTTTCCTTGGTTTTTTCAGTCTTTATTTTTATTTTATTTTATTATTTTTTTTGGTGAGGAAGACTGGCCCTGAGCTAACATCTATTGCTAATCTTCCTCTCTTTTGCTTGAGGAAGATCGTTGCTGAGCTAACATCTGTGCCAGTCTTCCTCTGTTTTGTATGTGGGATGCCGCCACAGCATATCTTGATGAGCCGTGTGTAGGTCCACGCCTGGGATCTGAACCTGTGAACCCCGGGCTACTGAAGCAGAGCATACAAACTTAACCACTTTGCCATGGGGCCAGCCCCAGTATTTTCAGTCTTTATAATTTTTCTTTTAGCCATTCTGGTGGGTGAGTAGTGGTATCTCATTGTTGTTTTAATTGTATTTCCTTGACCATTTCCACTAATAAAGTTGAGCATTTTCTTATTTGTTTATTGACTATTCGAATATACTTCTTTGTGAATTGCATGTTTAAGTTCTTTTTTTAAATTTTGCTAAAGATTGGCACCTGAGCTAACATCTGTTGCCAATCTTCTTTTTTCATCTTCTTCTTCTTCAGCTCCCCAAAACCCCCCAGTACATAGTTGTATATTCTAGTTGTGAGTGCCTCTGGTTGTGCTATGTGGGATGCCACCTCAGCATGGCTTGATGAGCAGTGCTGTGTCCATACGCAGGATCCGTACGGTGAAATCCAGGGTCACTGAAGCAGAGCATGGGAACTTAACCACTCAGCTATAGGGTCGGCCCCTGTTTAAGTTGTTTTTCCCAGTTTTCTATTGGGTGTTTAATAATTTTTTATTGATTTATAGGCATTCTCTATATATTCAGGTTATGATCCATTTTGTTTGGCAAATGCCATCTCTGGCTCTGAGACTTGATTTTTCACTCTTTTAATGGTATCTTTTCATGAATAAATGTCCTTCATTTTAATGTAGATACTCTTTTTGATGTTCATCTCTTTTTTTACTCTCTGTATGATTTTTGCCTATGGTTGCTGTTATTTCATTCTTAAATGTTTGGTAGAATTCACTCAAAATGCTCTCTAGACCTGGAGTTTTCTTTGTGGGAATATGCTCTTAAAAAAATAAAGAACTTTCTGGATTTTTCTATATATTCTTATATTAGCTCTGCTAAGGTTTGTATTTATAAGTATTAGTACATTTTGTGCAAATGTTAAAATGCATTGGTATACCCTTGTTCAAAATATCTGTCTGTGATCTTTTAATATGTGTATGATCTGTGGAGAAATATGCTTTTGCATATCTGCTAATGATTATTTGTCCCTTCTTCATAAGGGTTCATGAATTTTATTAGCCTTTTTGAAGAACCAGCTTTGGCTTTGTTATTCCCCTATAGAGCATGCTTTATTTTCTATTTCTATATATTTAGCTCTTTGTGATTTTTTTATTTCTGTTTTCTTTGGGTTTAATTTGCAGTTCTTTTTTTACATTCTTGCAAGAGACACTTGACCATAAAAATACAAAAAATGGCAGAAAGTTTGCATAAAGTCAGAAGACAATTTACAAACTGATAATAATAGCCAATTGCATCAGAGTCCACATTCTGCTTCTGTAATATGTAAAGAGCTTCTGGAAATCAATAATAAAAGACCGACAATTACATATTAATAATGAATAATGTCTGTGAACAGATGATGGGTAGAAGAGTTAATATTAATGGCACTTAAACATATGAAAGAATATCCTCTCTCAAAAGAGGAATTAAAAATAAAGCTGTTACGGTAATTCTTATACATTGTATTAGCAAGGATATAGAGAATAGGCACTTTCGTAATATCATGGGGATATAAATTGCCACAACCTCTTTGATGGAACAACTTATATTTTTTATTGAAATTTTAAATGCTCTGTGATCTATGAACTTGTATGTATATGTAAGGTTATTTGTTCCTGTGTTACCTGTAAAAGCAAAACAACTAGACAAAACCCAAATGTTTACTATAGAGATTAGGTTGTAGCTATAAAATGGAAGACTATGAAGCCACTAAAAAGAGGGTGACTTTAGGTGCTAGTTGTTATGGAATAAGCTCTAGGAAAGATTGGTTCCTGAAATACGTATTTTATTAAAAGAGTTTGTGGGTGAAATGTTTTTGTTTTGTGTGTACATAGTGAATTTCTGAAGTGCCTAACTGTATATCTTGCACAAGATAAATCCTTAGTGTTTGTTCTATTATGTTTATGTAATTGGATTGTCTTCATGTGGTATTTAACACAAGCAATTCAGTATTTCTTTTGGTTATGCTGTATTTTCACACTTACATTGTAAACTCATAGAAAATAGAAGATATAGATCATGTTTTATGCTCACATGCTCTCCACTGCCTGGCATAGTACATTGAATGTTGTACAATCATTATTTTGTGAATGCAAAATAGAATTAGTTGACACTCATTTGTTTTACAGTCTCAGAACCTGCTCACATGTTGTCTTTGATAATCTTTTTCATAGCCCTCTGTGGTGGATAGATACAACAATTGTTATTTTATTTACATGTTACAGAAGGATGAACTGAGCCCAAAATGAATATGTCACTTCTCTAAAACAGGTGTTGACAAACTACAGCCTGTGGGTCAGATCTGTCCCACCACCTGCTTTTGTGTGGTCTGTAAGCTAAGAATTTTTATATTTTTTAATGGTTGGGAAAAAATGGAATAATATTTTATGATAGGAAAGTTTATGATAGGAAAGAGATTTGAGTTTCAGTGTCCATAATTAAAGTTTATTAGAAAATACTCATGCTCATTTGTTTATGTGTTGTCTATGGCTGCTTTCCCACCACTGTGGCAGAGTTGAGTAGAGTTGCAACTGGGATTTCACGTGGCATTCTCATTGCGTCACACTGCTGCTTGGCACACTACACATCTCAGTAATGCAGTTGTAATTCAGTAGTGTTTCAAGTGTCACATGTATTGCCATGCTGTAATACTTTATTTTTTTATGACTAGTGCATACCATCAAGTCAAAACAAAAAAAGGCGAGAAAAGGGGACTTTGAATCTCATGGTTTTAAGGGAGTGGACCGTGAATTATTTTATTAAATTAGATGGTAAAACATTGGGTTTATTATGTTTTATTAAAAGAATTTGGTATACATTGCCATTACCAGGCTAAGCACTTATAGTATTCCAGACTCACAGGAAAGCAACTCTCATAAAAATTAGAAAATTTAAAATATCTCATCACAGTAGAAATTTTTCACACATGTACACAAAAGTGAAAATAAAGCTGTACCCAAAGTAAGGTTTGGAGTGGCTCATTTGTTAGCCTAGCAAAGAGAGTGGTATACCAATGGTGAATTAGTTAAACTGTGTTTCATTGTAATAGCTGAAGTGTTGAGAAAATAAATTTGTTTAAGACTATTAGCCTTTTGGCGACAGTAATTGCTTTAAGAATTGTGGACATTGGTAGCAATATCAGTAGTCAATTAAAGAAGAAGATAATGATTTTGAGTAGTTTTCCTTGGCTCTTGATGAGTCAACAGATGTTTACTGGCACTGCTCATTGTTTATTCAAAGACATAATGCAGAGTTTCAAGTGATTGAAGGATTAATTAGCCTCCACAGAAATCCTGTGTGGAACAACTGCAGGCAAGATTATTTTCAAAGAAATTAAGACGACAGTATTTTAGTATAGTCTGAAGTGGAATCCATTAAGATGTGTTACAAATGAGGGTGGTAAAAATATATGTGGAAAGGAAAAAGAGTTAACTGGACATATTTACAAAGTCTGTAAAAATGTAAGGTTTTTAAAGCCCGTGGTTTTCATTGTATTAATACAATTAAAAAATTGTGGAAAATATTTGAATCTGTCATTTGTTACTGAATAATAATATAGTAAACTTAATTTGATCTTATGAAGAGATAATTCTGTAAGTTTTTGTAAGGAATTTGAGCTATTTATCTCGCCCTACCATCCATTGGTTTGATTACTGCAATTTTTTTTGAGCTCACAGTCAAGATTCAGATTTTTCTAGACAAGAAGAGCACCTTTAACTGCTTTCATGGAACTTTGAATGGCTTTGAATTTTACCTTTTGCTTGACTCTTTATATTGTTTCTTAATGATATAGTTGATATTGTTTCTTAATTGCAAGGCAAAACAGCACTAACATGTGAAACTTAAACTATGGTAGTCATTTGACAGTGACTAATGTAGTTTGAATCACAAGTAATGTCAAACTACATTATATATGTCTCATTCTGTCAGAAGTTAAAACAAGAAGTGACATCTCCATTCCCACACTTTGTAGCAGATATATTTTCCAGGCTGAAACCTGTATTTTTCAGACCTTGATGCAGGTGCAAAGGAAACTTCCTTATTTCAAAATCCTCTAACAGTGCAATTGAGGAGCCTCCACCTAACTTTGAGTTGGAAGTGGTTAACCTACAATATAGTGACAGGCTAAAAGGCAAATATCAAGGGACTCCTGTAATAGAATTGTATGAATGCTTTCTACATGATGAATATGCTCAATTAAAATCATATGCTCGTAGATTGATGTCAGTATTTGGCAGAGTCTATCTGTGTGAAAAGACATTTTCAAAGTTGAAATATGTAAAATCTCATTATAGATCAATGTTAACAAGATGAACATTTGCAGTTGTTTTTGATAGGAAACACTAACTTTGAACACCAATTAAATGAAATGTTATTCCCTCCACGAGAATTATATTCTTCTCATTAGTAAACCTGAACTACAAAACAAAAAAAGTTACTCAGTTATATTTTTAATTTCATCAGCAAAATTTTCTCTGGAAATTTGTTTTCTTGATTACAACTACCTAAATAATATCCTTGTGTTTTTCTCTTTACCCACAAAGCCCAAAATAGTTACTGTCTGATCTTTTACAGAGAAAGCTTTCTTACCCACCACTCCCCTCCTGAAAGAATAATAGTATGTCTAATTAAGAACCAAGTATGCATTGGATTGATTGTCCTTTATTCTCATTTTAGAGTTCTTAAATTTAGAAAATACTAAAAATGTTCAAATTTGCAATAGTTTGTTGTCTACATAATGTAATTTAAATCTTCAAAATGTTGGGAAAGAGATTAACCTGTAAATTATATGTCAGTAGAATATATCCTGTAGGGTATCCGGCAACAAACACTTTTTTCCTATAGTAGCCCAATAACATTGGAATTCAGGGCTTTGCCTTTTTAACTTATTTGGTTTGCTTTTGCTTCCAAATTGACTAATGGTGATTTGCTCAAAGTTTTTTACTTTTGAAATCCAGTGTGTACTAAAAAGAATTTATATGCCACATTCTACTGAATTCAGTGTTGGTGTTGTTTTAAAAAACAGTATGAATACTTTCTTCAAATTAGTATGCTTCATGGACAGTTTTATTTTAAATTCTGTGGGAAATATGAGTTTTATATTTATAAGATATATATATACCTTACATATATAAGATATGTTTCATATATCATGTCTGGATACATTCTATATTGAATATTTCAGCAAATAATGTTTTTATGAAACAAACTTTTGCATTAATATTAACTTGATGCAAAATACATATACATCTTCAGTTTTTTCTTAACTCTTTTATTCCTTACAACAGCTTTCTGAAGTTTATTATTACCCCATGAGAATTTACAGCTGGAGAAACATCTTTCACAAAGGAATATTTGTAATCTGAACCCATCACCCAATATTCTTCAGTTAACAATTACAAAGGATTATTGATAGTTAACCTTCTGGTTGCTGATGTCTCTAAAATCATTATATTCTCATGATTATTTTATAATTAAGTCTTATATATTTTGTAATGGAGCCCTGGTGTTTATTTTTAAAGTTTCCTTTTATGGAGCATTTTTGTCTCTTGGCACCTTGCTTTTGAATTATAGTTCCTTTTTTCTTTTCTTTCTTTTTTTTAGAAGTCTGTTTGTATTCAATGGGATTAAAAACACACTTCCACTTTTAGAGCAGATTTATCATCTACCCTTCAGGCTGTTCTTTAACATAGAGCTCCTAAGAATGAATATCTTAATATATTCCCCAGATGTTTTAACCTTCAGCAAACTTGTGGTTTTCTTTATTGGAATTTCTCTTAGTAGTATTTGGAAGATGAAAGAAAACATCTCCTCAGTATCTAAACACTTTTCATAATGATTTTAATGTTTTTTGCTGCAAAGACATGCATAAGATAAAACTTCTATACTCACAAATTTCAGAATCTTTGCTTTTAGGAAGTAGTATCAAAATGAGAATTGCATTAACAATAATGTAAAAAATAATATGTGTTGTATTTGCTTTTGAATTGACTGTTATGTGGTTAGTATTTGTTTTGTATAGCTGTAATATTTGGTTAATTGTTTCAAGGATTATGCAAGATATTTTATTCTTTATTACTTAGTAAAGCAGGGATTGAGAATGTCCAATATTAAGTCTTCCAAATTTTGGGGAAGTTTGAATTTAAAATTTTAAAGATGTCAATTATTTACTTTTTTTAGAGGATAAACTGATTGAATAGTTTCTGCAAAATCAGCAACTAAGTTATTTCTCTACAATTATAAAAATAGTAGGTAACATTTATTGAGTGCTTACTATGTTGAAGGCACTGGCATAATCCTCGCAACAGTGTGGCAATGTTTTGTATTAATTGGAAGAAAGATAAGGAGTTAATAAATGAAAGTGAAATAGTGTACTATACACACACGTAGACACACGTTTTTCTCATCTTGAGCCTGTTGTAGGGGAAGCAAGGAAGAGCAGCTTATCTGATCTCAGTTGTTTACAAATAATTTGATTTTGTTTTTCTCACCAAGTAACATCATATCTAAGTGTTAACCTAAAATTTATCTCTCTTTTTTTGAGATTTTATTTTTCCTTTTTCTCCTCAAAGCCCCCTGGTACATAGTTGTGTATTCTTAGTTGTGGGTCCTTCTAGTTGTGGCATGTGGGACGCCACCTCAGTGTGGCTCGATGAGCGGCACCATGTCCTCGCCCAGGATTGGAACTGGCAAAACCCTGGGCCACTGCAGCGGAGCGCACGAACTTAACCACTCGGCCATGGGCTGGCCCCTAAAATTTATGTCTTATAGTTAAATTTCTCTAATAAAAATGTTGTACCTTCTTGTTTTTTTGAGTTCTTTTGCCTTAATTTTCTACCTAAGTGTCCAGTAGGTATCTGGGACATAGGCAAAATCCAAATCAATGTCAAATTCTTTTTAGAAAAATTTTAAAAGCCTTAATTTTTAAAGGCTTTTTATGGTTTGGTAGTCTGCACTTTCTTAAATATCCAACAGCAGCAGCAGCAGCAGCCCCAGCAGCAAGAAGACTCTCATTTAATCCTTCCATAGTTCCCCTGTCCATCCATCCGTTCGTTCATTTATTAATTTTTCTTTTTTTGTGTGTATGTGCATGGTATCTCTTAGACACTATGCTTAAATATTGTGGAATGAAAAACAGACACAGTCTTTAATATTATGTTTTACGAAGGAGGAAACCTAATCTTAGAGAATTTAAGTTACTTGCCCCATGTCAGACAATTAGATGAACATGAAATTAAAGCCAGGTCTGTCTGACACCAGAGCCTGTGCTCTTAACCATTAAGGAATGGTGCCTACCGTGATGACTTAGAATATGAAATCATTTTTCGGTCATATTGATACCAAATTTGTCTTATATGTCCTTAGTAAGTGATTTGGCTAAGCTGGATGTTCCTTTTTTCCTTCTTGAAATCTCACTCTCTCTTGGCGTTTTTGTTAGCTGGATGTTTCCCTTCCTCTGCTGATACCTTTTCCTCTTAAATATTGATATTCTATGCAGTTCTATCCTCTGGATTCTTCGCATGTGTCTGGGTATGGATTCCTTTTGTTTGTTCTATTTGATCTGAGCTTCTTAAGCCTGTAGCAATGTGTCTTTCATCAAATTTGGAAAGTTTTAAGCCATTATTTCTTCAAAAAGTTTCTCTGCACTGCTTTTTTTTCTCTTCTGATACTTCGGTGACATAAACATTATATCTTTTTAGTATTATCTCATAGGTGTCTGAGTATTTGTTCATTTATTAACAGTCATTTTTCTCTAAGTTGTTCAAACTGGAACATTGTTACTGGTCTTTCTTCAAGTGTACTGAATCTTAACTCTGTCTTCTCCATTTTGCTGTTGAGCTGACATTTTGCTAGTGAGCTTTAAAATTTCAGTTATTGGGGACCAGACTGGTTGCATAGAGGTTAAGTGTGTGCACGCCACTTTGGCAGCCCAGGGTTCACAGTTTCGGATCCTGGGTGCAGACCTACACACCACTCATCAGGCCATGCTGTGGTGGCATCCCCTATACAAAAAAATAGAAGAAGATTGACACATACGTTAGCTCAGGGCCAGTCTTCCTCACCAAAAATAAATAAATAAATAGATAAAATTAAATTTCAGTTATTGAGTTTTCACTTGATCTTCTTTCTGTATCTTCTATTTCTTTGCTGAGTCTTTTGTTTTTTTCCAGATGTTTCAAGAGTTCTAGTATTCTGTGTTTCCCTGTAGTTCTCCTTTTTGGTCTTCTAACCAGAGAACTAGGGCTTTGTTTTCCCATTTCTGCCACACACACTCTGACTAAACCCATGCCTGGGGCTAAGTGGTAGGAAGATACAGAGAGAATAGTCTAAATTTAACCTATTCAATGAATTCTTAAACTCATATATTAAATTATTCAGTTCTGAATGTTTATTTTATTCTTTTTTTTTTTTATAATTTCAACTCTGGTGAAATTCTCCATTCTTTCATCTGGTTTATACACCCTTTCTTTTCTTAAAAATATTAATCATAGTTACTTTGAAGTCCCTTTTTTTCCAGTATCTGAATCATTTCTGAAACTTTTTCTCTTGTGTTTTTCTTTTTTGTTAGTGACAAGAAAGCTAATTGCCTTAATAAAATCAAGGATTAAGCTAGGTCAAAGTTGATTTTCAGTTTTGACAGATTCAGTCTACCTCATTTGCTTCTGTTTGTAGAGCTTGACCCTCTAGGACTTTTATTTGAAACCATTGGTTCTTTGTCTCATCAACTCTGAAACATTCCTCCAGAACAAGGTCATCAGAGCTGCTCTTGGAGGTTTCCAGCTTAATTCTGTATCCTGCTCAACCCACCTTCAAAATTTGACAAATATCCAAATTGGGAAACTGACCTTTTGTTTTAGGTCCTCAGTTTCCAGTTTTATTACTTTAGTACTATATAATGGCTGAAATACCCACTTTTTTTTACCTCCTTGCCCTCCACCCCCATCCCAGTGTTCTGCTAAGCTCTAAGTCTGAATTTTCAGCTTCTGTATGTAACCAGTATAGATACATGTCCTGTCCCAGTCCCCAGGAGAAAAGCTTCTGTGTATCTGTAGTTTTTATTTTCCACTCCTTGGGCTTTCATTTCTTACCTATTATGTTTTTAGTTCCTTTTCTCCTGGTCTGTCTTTGTTTTGTAAGCACTGCCAGATTGGGAGAACTTTATGCTTTTTGATGATTTTGGTCAACCTTTAGCTTACCATTCAGTTTCAGAATTCAGCAGATGCATTACAGGACAAACCAGTTGTGTGTTGAGGTCCCTTCTATCAAATTTTGTCTCTCCAGCCCTGTGCTACTGACTACAAAATCGAAGGTTGGACAAAGAGCTGCCAGTACTGGTCTGCCCTCTGAACAGTTCTCACGTCCCTGGAAATTTATTCATTTGGTCCTTGTTGCTTCCATGGCTTTTTGGTACCTTTAATGATTTATAGTTTGTATGACTTTTCTAGTTGTGGTCAGTAGGAGTGCTGGCTGTGACCTATATCAACTATATGCTACTCAGAATCAGAAGTTCCATGTGTTACCTTTTGAGAAGAGATTTAAATGTTTGACTCAGTGTTTCTGATGAGTGACTTTTTTTAAGTTTGGGAGAGAAAAATGATTAATTATTCCTTGAATACTTCCTCTCCATATCTGTTACGTATGTTTCTAGAATTTTTCTATGATCAGAGAAACTGAGGCCCCATTACAAACCATGGATTCTGCGATAGAAATAACAGCTGAAACCAAATCAATAGAGGAGGGAAAAAGTATAGTCTGTGTTTTGGAACCACCTGTGGAAATATGGATGACACACTAAGTTTACCAGGGGACACATGTCTCATTTTGAGAACCACTGTCCTGCAGTATTTCTCTTTTCCTTTTATATGGCTTTCTCTTTTATGGTTTAAAACTAAATGTCAGTTTTACTATTTAATGAAAATAGTCAATTAGTTTAGTGAAATTTTGTTTGTGTTCTTAGAATGGGTAGAAACCTAATAGACATATTGTGCATCTGAATTTAGAAATAATTCATTTTATTTTAATCATCTATACTTATATATGAAGTGATTTTCAACAGTATATTTGATTATCTCACGTGCAAAAAACTTCATCTTCAGAGTTATCGTGGGAATAATTAAACCTTTAAACATTTTAGAATTGAATCAGGGCTTATCTAAGCAACACATGCTTAAAACTGCTTTCTTATCAAAGAATAAAATTAGAGATTGGAGAAATACCTTTAAATTACAATCCTGATGAACTAATAGCTTAACCTTAGTTTTGAATGACTGTTACTTTTTCCATCTTTTAAAGTATGCTTAAATATAAACACATGTGGGAAATGTTCTTTTGGCTTTTATCAAAGTGACATTTAAGTGAATTTTTTTCAACCTCACTAACCCTTTGTGGTAAAAGATTTCAAAGCTTTGAATCTTACAATTGCCTATGGATTTTCCCCCCTGTGTTATTCTATTAACATTTGGTCTTAATAAGTATAACCTGTTTAGAATTACTGATGTTTTTTCATCTATTATTTGTTTAGATGAGAAGTCTAGGAAAGAACTTCATCAAAAATTCTACTTGGCAATTATGAATCCTTTCTTAAGGAAGTTAAATGTTTTAAGTTGTACTGTAAAGGTTTTACTTTTGTGTCTTATTCCTCATTTCTCTTCCTTTTTGAAATGTCCAGAATTCTTGATGTTTGTTTCTATGTTGTGGTGATGTTAGCACAATGTGAGATCTGGTTTATCTTCTTATGTATGCTGAGCTTACATTTGTTTTCCTCTTAAGACTAGGGTGAAAGAGACTTTAGTTACTGTGAAAGTGGGAAGCAGTTGCCCTAAGACAGAAATAGAAATTATAAAGGGTGATTTTGTGGATACTTTCCTGTTCATAATTCTTATATCTTATTTATAAGGACTTTTTTTCATATAAAAATGATTGATGCTAAGTTATAAGGTGTAATCATGAAATCTTTTGAAGTATTTGCTTCATATCTGATAACTAGAAAAAAATACACATTAAAATTTAAAGAGTTATTTCTATTCTTTAATTTCTTCTCTTCGTTTTTCATTCCTTATCATTCTCTGTTTCTTTTACTTTTCTGGCTTTTTAGAATTCATCTTCTGGATGTAGCTTAAAAATAATTAAGCCACAGCTACCTTTTATTAAAAAGTAATTCATGGGCTGGCCCCGTGGCCGAGTGGTAAAGTTTGCACGCCCCACTTCGGTCGCCCAGGGTTTCGCTGGTTCAAATCCTGGGTGCGGACATGGCACCGATCATCAGGTCACGTTGAGGAGGCATCCCACATGCCACAACTAGAAGGACCCACAACTAAAAATAGACAACTATGTACTGGGGGGCTTTGGGAGAAAAAGGAAAAATAAAATCTTTAAGAAAAAAAAAGTCATTCATTCAGTTTCGGGTTATAAGGTATTTTATTCTAAATTTTCTTATTTTTATTTTATATGATTTTAATGTTTTCTTAATTACTATGAATGTCCCAGTCTGCCACTTACTAATTTTGAGAAATCCATCAAAATCACTTTAACTGGGCTTGGAGGATAATGAATCTGAATTTCCTCATCCATCTTAAAACAAGGGACACAAAGAGAATTACACATAACCTGCACCTTCAGAATTGCTAGGAGGCAGAACATACTAAGAATTCAGATTTCTATATAAGTAGAGGAAGAAACATCATATTCCAGTAGAGCCCTTGCTACTTCTATACTTCTGTGCCTTTACAGAGCAGGGATCTAGGGGAGGCTTAAGAGACTATGAAAAAGAAAGGAGAGATGTGGAGAATGTAGTTTAGAACTGACACAGTCACTCCTGAAAAGTCCAACATAGGTCCCAGGCCTGTTTGGACATAGAGCAGGATCAGGCAGGCTCTCTTCCCAGTACTCCATCCTCAGTCCATTCTAGAAAGTTAGATTTCCCTTTTTGTCCTGTAAGGGGCTTGTCCATTAGGGGCACTGAGCCCTGTCCTAGACCTCAGAACAAGGGATCTCGCTGTGGAAGAAGAGAGATATATTGTAGAAAGGGAGATGACAAGCAATAGGAGAAGACAATGGCATTGGATTGGATTGGAATTGGAGCTATCTAGCGAACCCATAAAATCAAGTGATTTCCTAGGTATAAACTTCATCTTCTTAGGAAGTATTCACTGAGGGATTATAAATAATAAAATTATCTATACAACCTACACCAAAATGATTTTGAAAAACTAGATATTCATCGATGTATCTATAGAGAAAAAGAGAAAACGTGCAAAATGTTAAAAATTGGTGAATCTTTGTAAAACATGTAGAGGTGTTCTCTGTATTATTCTTACAGACTTTCCATGGTTTGATACTATTTTAAAATTAAAAGTTTAAAAAACGAGTCACTACAACTCTACATTGTGTCTTAGATAATTAGGATAATTGTATTCATCTTGCTTGTTGCAGGATTATTTTGAGTTT
This sequence comes from Equus asinus, assembly GCF_041296235.1. Classification (NCBI taxonomy): domain Eukaryota; kingdom Metazoa; phylum Chordata; class Mammalia; order Perissodactyla; family Equidae; genus Equus; species Equus asinus. The sequence continues at coordinate 62,602,442 of NC_091791.1, forward strand.
CAGATGTGCTTCACATGTATCTCTGTGTGTCCATGTATATGTCTTTCTGCATAGGTTGGTTGGTAGATACATTACCTATGTACATACATGCGGAGAGAGAGAGATAGTCTTTTGGAATTTTCTTGATCTTTTCCCTAGGTAGTATATTCTCTTTCTTTCCTTTTCTTTTAATAAGTCAGATTTATTGATGTATATTGAGGTATAATTTTTGTGGAGTGAAATTCACCTTTTTTAGGTGTATAATTCTGTGAGTTTTGAAAATGTATGCAGTGTGTGACCATCACCAAAAGAGAACATTTTCATTGTCCCTAAAACTCATACTTCTTTATAGTCAATTTCTCCTTTCTGCGTGTAGCACCTGGCAACCACTACTCTGATTTCTGTCCTTAAGACGTTGCCGTATCCAGAATGTCAAATAAATGGAGTCATATTGTATGTAGCCCTTTTATGTCTGGCTTCTTTCATATAGCACAGTAATTTTGAGATTCATCCATGTTCTTGAATGTATTAGTCATTTGCTTCTTTTTATTGCTTAACAGTGTTCCTTGTATGGATGTACCACAGTTTGTCTATCCATTCACTGATGGTCATTTAGTTTGTTTCAAGTGTTTGGTGATTATAAATAAATAAGATTGTTATAAACAGTCATGTACCTGAGTTGTCTAGTAAAGTATATGTTTAATTTTTTCAGAAATTGTCAAATTTTTTGGATGTTTATGTTGCTTTTAGTTTTACTTTATTGTATATTATGGTAGGATGAGCAGCTCTTGCATATAGCATTATTTATGATTTGGGTTGCTTCCTTAGAGTAGTCTTAGAAATGGAATTTTGTGATAATAGGGTATAAACATTTTTATGATTCTTGATATGTGTTGCTAAATTACTTTACAAAAGAGTTCTGTCATACTGTATGGTTATGTCAGCTTTTTCATATCACTATTAATGCTGAGTATTATAACATACTCTTGGCTAATGTGCAGAAATCTCTGTTCGTATATAGTTGATTACTAGTGATTGAGGCTAGTTGTTTTCCAACATTAGTCATTTTTTTTTGTTCACTGTTCATTTGTCAGTTTATCTGAGCCTTAATATTTTTATTTCTCTTTTGTATGAGAATATTAAAATTATATTTTTTAAAATACAGTCCTGCATCGCATGATGACGTTTCAGTCAACAGTGGACCGTGTGTATGACAATGGTCCCATAAGATTAGTACCATATAGCCTAGGTGTATAGTAGGCTATACCATTTAGGTTTGTGTAAGTATACTCTATGATGTTCACACCATGACGAAATCGACTAACAATGCATTTCTCAGAACATATCCTTGTTGTTAAGTGGCATGTGATTGTGCTGAGTTAATAAATTCATTAAAAATTAAATTAAGAAACATTTTTGAAATATTTTTAAAAAATAGATTTTAATGAAAGGTAACTATTTTTCATATTTATTAAACATCTCCTCTCCTTTATAGTTAAAATTTCTTGTTTGAGTTTGCTTTTACATAAAAAAGTTTTAAATATTTTTATATTATCAAATTTGTTCCTATTCTTTATTGGCTTCTGTCAACTGGAAACTCTCGTCCAGAAGTTTGATAAGCACTGAATCCAGTTTTTCTCTAGCATTTTATTTAAGTAATATTCCTTCTGGAATTTTTAAACATCCTAAAAGCTATATACTTTATATAAAAAGCTATATGGTAAAAGCTGTTATTTTTTACTCTAGAAGCTTTTAAAGTTTTCCCTTAATATGAGAGTTTTAAAATTTAACAAGATTTGTCCAAGTATGGATCCTAGTTCCCCCCCCCCCTTAGTAAAATTGCTTGGTATTTGGACAAATCTGAATATTATATATTTTTTTCCTGTTTTGAAGATTATTTTTTCCTAGTATTTCCTTCTTACTCTTCATTATCTCTGTCTCCCTTTCTGTCATTCTTGTGAAATGGATCTTGGGTCACTGGATCCATTTTCTGTGTTGTTTAATTTTTCTTTCATACTTTTCATTTTTCATGTTTTCTATCCAATTTCTGAATATTTTCCTTAACTTCAGCTTGTGTCTTCATCTCGTTTGATATTAATGTCCATTTTTATTGCTCAGGTCATCCATTCAACTACTGATTTTTAAAAAAATTTCAACAGTGGTAGAAAGTTAATTTATAGAAACTCGATTATTCTGTAGTTTCTCCTTTTTCATGTAGTTAGACAGGCAGGTTTCCATCTATTGCCTCAGCAAAAACTAGTTACGTAGTGGAAAATAGTTTGGCAGTTCCTCAGAAAGTTAAATGTAGAGTTACCATTTAATCCAACAGGTCTACATCTCAATATATAGCCACGAGAAATGAAAATATTATGTCCACACAAAATCTTGTACATGATTGTTCATAGCAGCCTTATTCACAATAGCCAAAAGATGAAAGCACAAGTATCCATCTGTTGATGACTGCATAAACAAAATGTAGTGTATCCATATAATGAAATGTTATTAGCCACAAGAAGGAATAAAGTACTGATAATATGCTACAGCGTATATAATCCTTGATAACAGTATGCTAACTGAAAGAATCCAGTCAGCAAAACCATACACATGCTGAAAGATTCCATTTATGTGAAATGTCCAGAATAGGCAAAACTGCAGAGATAGAAAGTAGATTGCTTAGAGTAAGGGACAATAATAAGGATATTTGGTTTGATAGCTAAAGCGTATGGGGTTTTATTTTTAGTTAATGAAAATATTCCAAAATTGATTGTGGTCATGGTTACACAAATATGCACATACTTAAAATAATTGTACTGTAGATTTTAAATGGGTGAATTGTATGGTATATGAATTATATCTAAAAAAAAGTTGTTACCAAAAAAATAGAAAGAAAAAGGAAAAAAAAATTGGCAGGTAGACTATGACTCTACACAATGGTCAGAAAAGGAGGACTTTAGTATGACAAATTGGAGCATTTAAATAAATTTTACTTTTGTAGAGAAGGTAGGAATGGTCGGGCAGCTACCCTGATGTTCCAAATAACAGTGTTTAAAGAAATTACTCTTACTATTATGTCTCCTATCACTGCTTTGTTACTTTATTGCATTTGCTTTCTGTTAAACTAGAATTTTATTTCTCAAATTTGGTCTGCATGTGGCGTCTTTCCTTGCTTTGTGGTGCTTTCAAGGTTTTGCTTATTTATGTATATATGAAACATGTTTTTTGACTTGGAAGAGGAATCAAACATGTGCTTCGTCATCCATCTTGAAATGTGAGGTTGTATAATTTTATACCTCTTGAACTGATTCCAAAGATAACATTAATAAACAAAATGTTGGTTTCTATAGAAAACTCTTAGTTGACTGGAATGAGGAGGCATATACACTGATTTCTCTGGGTCTGTAATTAACAGGTAATTCTGAGTTTGCAGTTCTGATTTTGACTCACCAGTTTGCCGTATGTGATTTTGTTTGGCAATTTACTCAAATACTTTATGTCTTACTTTCCCCATTTGTTAAATGAAGGCATTCTCTTAGGTCCCTTTCAGGTCTAAAATTGATCATGTTTCCTCTGTTGTTTACTTTGTTTTTGTTACTGAACTTTCCCAGCACCATACAATAGAAGGTTTTAGTAATAGTGGGAATGTGCTGTATTTGTGAATCCAGTATGATAGCCACAAGCCACACGTGGCTATTGAACACTTGAAATGTTGCTAGTGTGACTTATGAGCTGAATTTTAAATTTCATTTAACTTTAATTAGCTTAAATTTGAATGTCTATAGCCATATAAAGCTAGTAGCTACCTTTTTGGACCAATATGCTTCTAGACTATTAAGGTTTAAAGAGACCATGAGCTTTGCTAGATGCCTTAGAGAAAAAGAATTACATGACCAAATAAACTTAGGAAATGTGTGTACTCTCTCTCCATCTTGAATTTTCACAGTGTGCATCAGTATATTAAAGGCCTTGAGATATTCTGAAGCAAAGAAACTTTTTAAGCTATTACTCAGTTTTTCCAAAACTTAGGATCTCAGAAGCCTCTGAGATGTTAGGGTTAAGTTCCATAGCTAATATTTATATGGTATTTACTATACGCCTAAAGTAACTGTTTTAAACAGTCTATCCAAATCATCATTTTTTTTTAGTGCTCGCTAGAAGTTTATGAGGTGGGTACTGTTAGCCCCTACTTACCATCGGGAAAGTGAAACAGAGAAGGATTTGTTCATGTCACCATGGTCACACGAGATGTGATGCAATAAGTGTTCCAGTCTGTAGTCAGATTGCTGTTAAGCAGTACACTGTGCCTTCCAAAATAGAGATTTCATTTTATATCTTGCTTTACACTTTCCCAAGTTCTTAGAAATACATTGTAGTTTGTTTACTGTGATTTTAGTTATTTATAACAAATTTAGGCCCATCTATTTCTTCCCAAAATATTATAGCTACTTGATTCTTAGTCATTTGAAGGAGAAAAATGGTGGAATAGAGGAGACTATAACTGAAGGAGAGAAATTCTTAAGAGTGTGAGAAAGGATGGTATTAATCTAACTACCACAGATTGGGGTGGCTTACAACAACAGAAATTTATTCTGACAGTTTGGAGGGCAGAAGTCTGAAATCAAGGTGTTGATATGGCTGTGCTCCTTTTGAAGAGCCTAGAGGAGAATCCTTCCTTGCCTCTTCCAGCTCTTGGTGGATGTTGGCATTCCTTGGCTTCTGGCCATGTTGCTCCAATCTCTGCCTCCATCTTCATATAGTCTTCTCTGTGTGTTCTCTTCTGTCTGATATAAGAAGACTTCTTATTGGATTTAGGGCCCACCTGGGTAATGCAGGAGGGAGGATCTTACCTCAAGATCCTTAATTATATCTGCAAAGACCCTTTTTCCAAGTAGGGTTATACTCACAGATTCTGGGGGAACATATCTTTATGGAGGTGACCATTTGAAAATACTACAAATAATACTAAAACCTTTGGAGGAATTGGCTTTTGAAAGGAGAGAGATCCTGGAGTGACATCAGCATCATGGCAGAGTGAGTGCTTCCTTTAGAGTCTCCCCTGTAAGATTCAAAAAAAAGGACATTCATATACCAACAGAAGGCATTCACACATGAAAGACATCTGAGACACCCACACAGCCATAGGTCTGAAGGCAGACGTGTTAGACCCCCAGGGGAACTAGAAGGAGGTAAGGGGATCTCCTCTCCCTCCAGAACAACAGTGACCCTGGGACTGTGCACAGCTCTCAGAGGAGAGAGGGAGGGGAGGCCCTCTGCAGGAATATGTTCGTTATCCAAGTTCCCTCACAGCCGGAGGGAAAGCCCCACACAGAGGAGGCTAAGCTATTGTGGGAGTGTCTTCATCAAGCCAGCACCCTAGGAGAGCAGATAGTGAGGGCAGAACGAGAACACCCCAGGATCAGGCAGGTGGAAGAAAGCCCCTCCCTTTTGCCTGGTGTTCCATCTCAGCTGGTCAGCCATCCATGCATACAATAGAAAACCAGCAGCTGTGACTGAGCGAGTAAGCCATGGATCACAGCGAGCTCAGAATACACAGGTATTGACTGCCACTCAGTGGCAGCAGGTGGAAGCCATGACTAAATACTATCACTATGCAGACACACAAATCAACGCTTCAAACAATATGAAAAAATATGTTAATACTCCAGATCAGAAGGAAAATGGTAGGCACCCAGAAATCAATGCTGAAGGCACAGAAATTTATAATCTAAATGACAGAGAATTCAAAATAGCTATTATAAAAAAAATCAACGAGTTACAAGAAAATACACTTGGTTAATGAAATCAGGAACTTCTTCATAAAAGGGATTGAAACTATAAAGAAAAACCAATTAGGAATGTTGGAGATGAAAAACACTATGGGTGAGATAAATTCTGGACTCCCTGGACGACAGAACTGATATTATGGAGGAGAGAATAAGCAGTCTAGAGGATAGAAATATAGAAATGCTTCAGGTGGAATAGGAGAGAAAACTACAACTAAAAAGAAATCAAGAAATTCTCTAAGAAATATCTAACTCAAATAGGAAATGCAACATAAGGATTATAGGTATTCAAGACGGAGAAGAGAAGGAGAATGGAGCAGAAAGCTTGTTCAAAGAAGTAATAGCTGAGAACTTCCTAAACCTGGGGAAGGCGCTGGAAATACGAGTGAAAGAAGCTAACAGATCTCCAAACTCTATCAATGTAAAAAATCCTTCTCCATGGGGCCAGCCTGGTGGTGCAGTGGTTAAGTGTGCTCGTTCTGCTTCGGCGGCCCAATGTTTGCCACTTTGGATCCCGGGTGCAGACATGGCACCGCTTGGCAAAAGCCATGCTGTGGTAGGCATCCCATGTATAAAGTAGAGGAAGATGGGCATGGGTGTTAGCTCAGGGCCAGTCTTGCTCAGCAAACAGAGGAGGATTGACAGTAGTTAGCTCAGGGCTAATCTTACTCAGGAAAAAAAAAGAAAAGAAAAAAGGCTTTCTCCAAGGCATATAGTAGTAAAGCTGGCAAAAAGTAAATGAGCAATAAAACATATTAAGGGCAGCAAGGCAGAAGAATATAACTTACAAAAGAATGCCTATCAGGCGTTCAGTGGATTTCTCAGCAGAAACCTTACAGGCTAGGAGAGAATGGAATGATATATTCAAAATGCTGAAAGATGGAAACTTTCAGCCAAGAAAACTCTCTATATCCAATGAAAATATCGTTCAGATATGATGGAGAAGTAAAAACTTACCCCAATAAACAAAAGCTAAGGGAGTTCATCGCGATAAGACACCCCCCCCCCCACAAGAAATGCTCAGGAAGTCCCTCATACCTGAAAAAAGAAGAGAAAGGGATTACAAAACCTTGATCAAGGAGATAAATAGACAAAATCAGAAAATTGCAGCTCTCTACCAGAACAGATTAGCAAACAATTATAACATTAAAGAGAAGGGAAAGGAAAACATCAAAAATAAATAAAATCTCATCATTTTAACCACCAACTCACAACACAAAGTGGATTAAGTTGTGACAATAATAAGTTAGAAGGGAAAGAGAAAAGAGATGAAATTGACTTAGTCTAAGAAAATAAGAAGCTATCAGAAAATGGACTATCGCATCTATGAGATTTTTTTTTAACTTTTTCTTCAGATTATGATAGTTTACAACCTTGTGAAATGTCAGTTGTACATTATTGTTTGTCAGTCGTGTCGTATGTGCACAACTTCACCCTTTGTGCCCACCCCACACTCCCCCTTTCCCCTGGTAATTACTAATCTGTTCTCTTTGTCCATATGTTTAAATTCCTCATATGAGTGGAGTCATACAGAGATTGTTCTTCTCCAGCTGGCTTATTTCACTTAACCTAATTACCTCAAGGTCCATCCATGTTGTTGCGAATGGGACGATTTTATTCTTTTTTATGGCTGAGTAGTATTCCATTGTGTGGGTATATATTCTGTATCTTCTTTATCCAGTTGTCAGTTGATGGGCACTTAGGATGCTTCCACATGTTGGCTATTGTAAATAATACTGCAGCAAACATAAGGGTGCATCGGACTTTTGCAATTGCTGATTTCAAGTTCTTTGCATAGATACCCAATAGTAGGATGGCCAGGTCATATGTTATTTCTATTTTTAGTTTTTTGAGAAATCTCCATACTCTTTTCCATAGTGGCTTCACCAGTTTGCATTCCCACCAGCAGTGTGTGAGGGGTCCTTTTTCTCCACAACCTCTCCAACCTTTGTTACTTTTTGTTTTGGTTATTTTTGCCATTCTAATGGGTGTAAGGTGATATCTTAGTGTAGTTTTGATTTACATTTCCCTGATGATCAGCGATGATGAGCATCTTTTCATGTGCCTATTGGCCGCCTGTATATCTTCTTTGGAGAAATGTCTGTTCGTGTGCCCTGTCCATTTTTTGATCGGGTGGTTTGATTTTTTGTTGTTGAGTTGTGTGAGTTCTTTATATATTATGGAGATTAACCCTTTGTCGGATATGTGATTTGCAAATAGTTTTTCCCAATTAGTGGGTTGTTTTTTTGTTTCAGTCCTGTTTTCCCTTGCCTTGAAGAAGCTCGTTAGTCTGATGAAATCCCATTTGTTTATTCTTTCTGTTGTTTCCCTTGTCTGAGAAAATAAGGTGTCTGAAAAGCTCCTTTTAATACTGATGTCAGAGTGTACTGCGTATATTTTCTTCTAGAAGCCTTATGGTTTCAGGTCTTACCTTTAGGTCTTTGATCAATTTAAAGTTTATTTTTGTGAATGGTGAAAAAGAATGGTCAATTTTCATTCTTTTACATGTGGCTGTCCAGTTTTCCCAGCAACATTTATTGAGGAGAGTTTCTTTTCTCCATTATATGCCCTCAGCACCTTTGTTGAAGATTACCTGTCCCTAGACGTGTGGTTTTATTTCTGGGCTTTCGATTCTGTTCCATTGATCTGTGCACCTGTTTTTGTACCAGTATCATGCTGTTTTGATTACTGTAGTTTCTTTGTAGTATGTTTTGAAGTCAGGGATTGTGACGCCTCCAGCTTTGTTCTTTTTCTCAGGATTGCTTCAGCTATTCCGGGTCTTTTGTTGCCCCATATGAATTTTAGGATTCTTTGTTCTATTTCTGTAAAGAATGGCATTGGGATTCTGATTGGGGTTGCATTGAATCGGTAGATTGCTTTAGGTAGTATGGTCATTTTAAGTATGTTTATTCTTCACAATCCATGTGCATGGAATGTCTTTCCATCTCTTTATGTCGTCATCAGTTTCTTTCAGGAAAGTCTTGTAGTTTTCATTGTATAGGTCTTTCAGTTTAGTTAAATTTACCCCAAGGTATCTTATTCTTTTTGTTGTGATTGTGAATGGTATTGTGTTCTTGAGTTCTTTTTCTGTTAGTTCGTTATTAGAGTATAGAAATGCTACTGATTTATGTAATTGGATTTTATACCCTGCAACTTTGCTGCAGGTGGTTGATTATTTCTAATAATTTTCCAATGGATTCTTTGGGGTTTTTTATATATAAGATCATGTCGTCTGTGAACATCGAGAGTTTCACGTCTTCCTTCCCTATTTGGATTCGTTTTACTCCTTTTTCTTGCCTACTTGCTCTGGCCAAAACCTCCAGTACTATGTTGAATAAGAGTGTTGATACTGGGCATCCTTGTCTCATTCCTGTTCTCAGGGGGATGGCGCTCAGTTTTTGCCCATTGAGTATGATGTTGGCTGTGCATTTGTCATATATGGCCATTATTATGTTGAGGTAATTTTCTTCTATCCACGTTTTGTTAAGAGTTTTTTTCACAAATGGCCGATGGATCTTGTCAAAGGCTTTCTCTGCATCTATTGAGATGATCATGTGGTTTTTTTCCCTCAGTTTGTTGTTATGGAGTATCACGTTGATTGATTTGCGGATGTTGAACCACCCCTGTGTCCCTGCTATGAATCCCACTTGATCGTGATGTATGATCCTTTTGATGTATTGCTGACGTCAGGTTGCCAAACTTTTGTTAGGAATTTTTGCATCTATGTTCATCAACGATATTGGCCTGTAGTTCTCCTTTTTTTGCGCTGTCCTTATCAGGCTTTGGTATCAGTGTGATGTTGGCCTTTTAGAATGTGTTAGGAAGTGTTCCATCCTCCTTAAATTTTGGAATAGCTTGAAAAGTATGGGTGTTAAATCCTCTCTGAAAGTTTGGTACAATTCCTCAGGAAAGCCATCTGGTCCTGGAGTTTTATTCTTTGGGATGCTTTTGATTGCCATTTCAATCTCGTTCCTTGTGATGGTCTGTTCAGATTGTCTGTTTCTTCTTGACTCAGCATTGGGAGGGTGTAATAGTTTAAGAATTTATCCATTTCCTCTAGGTTATCCATTTTGTTGGTATATAGTTTTTTGTAGTATTCTCTTATAATCTGTTGTATTTCTGTGGAGTCTGTTATTTCTCCTCTTTCATTTATGATTTTGTTTATTTGAGCTTTCTCTTTTTTTTTCTTTGCAAGTCTGCTTAGGGGTTTGTCACTTTTATTTATCTTCTCAAAGAAACAGCTCTTTGTTTCATTGATCCTTTCGACTGTCTTTTTTGTTTAAGTAGCATTTATTTCTGCTCTCATTTTTATTATTTGTCTCTTGCTGACTTTGGGCTTTGTTTGTTCTTCTTTTTCTAATTCACTTAGGTGTAATTTGAGATTGCTTAGTTCACATTTTTCTTGTTTGTTAAGGTGTGCCTGTATTGCGATGGATTTCCCACTTAATACAACTTTTGCTGCATCCCATATGAGTTGGTATGTCATGTTATCTTTTTCATTTGTCTCCAGATATTTTTTCATTTTTTCTTTAATTTCTTCAATGATCCATTGCTTGTTCAATAGCATACTGTTTAGTTTTCACATCTTTGTCCCTTTCTCAGCTTTTTTCTTGTAATTAATTTCTAGGCTTATAACATTATGAACGGAGAGGTGCTTCTTATTATTTCAACTTTTTAATATTTATAGAGGCTTGTCTTGTTTCCCAACACATGGTCCATCCTTGAGATTGTTCCTTGCACACTTGAGAAGAATGTGTATTCTGCTGTTTTTGGATAGAGTGTTCTAATTATGTCTGTTAGGTCCAACTGTTTTAGCTTTTCATTTAATTCCACTGTTTCCTTGTTGATTTTCTGTCTGGATGATCTGTCCAATGATATGAGTGGGGTGTTTTGTGTTATTTTTAATATCTTCATTTAGGTTTATTAATAGTTGCTCCTATGTTTGGTGCATAGATATTCATAAGCATTATTTCTTTCTGATGGAGTTTCCCTTTGATCATTACATATTGATCCTCTTTGCCTCTCTTTACCTGCCTTATCTTGAAGTCTACTCTGTCTGATATAAGTTTTGCGACACCTGCTTTCTTTTGTTTGCCATTAACTTGGAGTATTGTCTTCCACTCCTTCACTCTGAGCCTGTGTTTGTCCTTGGGATTGAGATGTGTTTCCTGGAGGCAACATATTGTTGGATCTTGTTCTTTAATTCATCTTGCCACTCTGTGTCTTTTTATTGGCGAGTTCACTTTGTTTACATTCAGGGTGATTATTGATGTATGGGGGTTTAATGCTGTCATTATATCACTCATTTTCCGGTTTTCCTGCATTTCCTTTGTTTCTCGTCCTATGTGTTTTGGTGTACCCATTGAATTATGGAGTTTTCTTTCTTTGTTTCTTGGTGTTTTCCTTATTTATCTTTTGTGTCTCTGTTGTGCTTTTTTGTTTAGTGGCTACCCTGAAGTTTCTATTCAGGATCTCGTGCATAACATAGTCCATTTTCTGATGGCCTCTTATTTCCTTAGTCTGAACTGACTCAGTCCCTTTCCTCTTCCCCTCCTCAATTATTATTCTCATACCTCATTCCAACTTGTGTTGTGAGTTTGTGGTTAAAGTGACAAGATTGTCTCTGTTTTTGATGTTTTCTTTCCCTTTATCCTAATGCTATAGTTGAATATTTGCTATCCTATTCTGCTTCTATGTTTTTGTCTCCTTAGACTGTGTTTTGTGACCCCTTTCTCCCCTTCTTTCTTGTTTCAGATATGAGGGCCTTCTTGAGGATTTCTTGTAGGGGGCATCTCGTGTCTATGAAGTCCATTAGGTTTTATTTGGGAAAGATTTAATTTCTCCCTCATATGTTAAGAATATTTTTGCTAGATAGAGTATTCTTGGCTGAAGATATTCTTGGCTGAAGAGTTTTATCTTTTAAAGTTTTGAATATGTCATTCTATTCTCTCCTAGCTTGTAAGATTTCTGCAGAGAAGTCTGTTGAAAGTTTGATAGGGGTTCTTTTGTAGGTTATTTTCTTCTCTTACTGTCCTGGTATTCTTTCTTTGTCATTCATTTTTGCCAATTTTACTACTATATGCCTTGCAGTAGATCTTCTTACATTGACAAATCTAGGTGATGTGATAGCTTCCTCCACACACATTTCGCTCTCATTCCCTTGCTTTGGGAAATTCTCTTCTATTAGTTCTTGGAGCACACTTTCTGCTCCATTCTTCTTCTGTTCACCTTCCTGAATACCTATGATTCTTGTATTCCATTTCCTAATTGAGTCATGATATTTCTCGTAGACTTTCTTCATTTCTTTTTAGTCACAGTTCTCTCTCCTCCTCTGTCTGGAGCAATTCAACATGTATATCTTTGATTATGCTGATTCGCTCCTCTAGAGTGTCCACATGAGAATTCAGGGTATCCATATTTTATTTTGTCTCTTCCATTGTGTCTTTCATCTCTAGTATTTCTGATTGACTCTTCTTTATAGTTCCAGTCTCTTTTGTGAAGTAGATCTTGAACTTATTGAATTGTTTCTCTATATTCTCTTTTACCTCATTGAGTTTTTTGCCAATGGCTATTTTGAATTCATTGTCATTTAATTTACTTATTTCTGAGTCCTTAGGACTGAATTTTGGGTATTTATTTGCTCTCTGTTTTGGAGATTTGAGGAACTGTCTGATCTGGAAGAACGAGGTTTTCCCATTGTGATAGTATTAGGTTGCAGTTACAGCCTATTGCCACGGGATAAAAGTCAAGAGCCACATATTCTGAGCCCTGCACGTTCAGCCAAGATGGTGCAGTGTGGCTCGGATGTGTTGGGGGATGCTTTCTCCTGCCTACAGTCCCTGGTTTCCCGATTAGCTCTTGCTGTCTGGTTTCCTGGGGTCTTGGCTTGTTGAAGTCACCCCATGGGAAAGCTTTCGCCCCATTTGAGGGCTTCCCTCTAGGCTGCAAGGACACTAGGAAGTCTTTGCTGATCCCACGGACATGTGACCTCTTCCCCACTCCTTCCTTGACAGAGCCTCCCACGCCAGTGATCCCAGCCTTTAGGGGAGGGAGTCAAGTTCTCTCTTACCCCTACCAGCTCCTCCGTGGGGGGCTCCAGGCTTTCTGCCCTCCGTTGTTTGGTTTCCATGACTTTCTGAGGATTCACGTGCTATTACAATATTTTCTATTGGAATATGGTTGCTCCTTTTTGTTGTATGTTGGAGGGGAGAGAGTCTTGGGCGAGCTCACTCCGCCATCATGGTTACGTCACTGGTCCTATGAGATTTTTTTTATACAAACCTCGTGTAACCACTAGACAAATAATGAGAACAGAGACACAAATGATAAAGAGAAAAATAAGAAAACTTTCAGAGAGAAGTACCAAGCTGAATTGGTAGTTAGAAATACACTGGACAGCAAAGAAGGGAAAAGGGCAGAAGAACTGGAAAACAAGTCATAAAATGGCAGCATTAAGCCCTCATATATCAGTAATCACTATAAATTTAAATAGATTGAAAAGGGAGTGACCTCAGAGGAGCTTAGCAATTGATGACTCTGCGTTTACTTTGCCATTGTCTCCCTTTTTAAAAATTTTTATTTTATTTTATTATTATTATTTTCCTGAGGAAGATTCACCCTGTTCCAACATCCGTTGCCAACCCTCCTCTTTTTGTAAGTGAACTGCCACCACAGCAGGGCCACTGGTGAGTGGTGTAGGTCCGTGCCTGGGAACTCAACCTGGGCCGCCAAAGTAGAGCATGCTGAACTTAACCTCTCGGCACCAGGGCTGGCCCTCACTCTCCCTTTCTTCTCCAATCTCTAACATCACAGTTAGCTGATACCTAGTTCAGAAAGTAGTTAGAAAGGCACTTCCCGTAACTACCACAGCTACTCACCTAACTACCTCTGTGCCTATGTACTTTCCCTTCTCTACTGTTATTATTACATTTGTATTATTAGTGGTATACAAATATTGCTCTTAAAGTTCTTGGCTGGTTTGCTCATTGTTTTAGTGGCATCTCAGGGTTTTATAGATGGAATCCCAAGACAGTTAGAGAAATGGGAGTGGATATAGCTACGTTTTCCCTACTCCTAATCTGATCATCTCTACATTTATCTCTTTTTTATATTTTGATGTTCTGTTAAATGTTTCATTTGAATAAAAGGATCTGCTTCTATACTTAAAGTTTTGACAATACTTTCCATGATTGGAATCTTCCTTGAATACTCTACTCACGTCCCAATCTCTCTTTTCCTTTGACTAACCTTCTGTAGCACTTGCTGTCTACATTGCATACATTTTTTTTTTTCTAATAAAGATTCACCCTGAGTGAACATCTGTTGCCAATCTTCCTTTTTTTCCCCCTCCCCACAGCCCCAGTACGTAGTGGTATATTCTAGTTGTAAGTCCTTCTAGTTCTTCTATGTGAGCTGCCACCGCAGCATGGCTACTGACAGTTGAGTAGTGTGGTTCTGTGCCCTGGAACTGAACCCAGACCACCAAAGCACAGCGTGCCGAACTTTAACCACTAGGCCATCAGGGCTGGCTCTACATTGCATATGTTTTGTTATTCTGTAACTCAGTATTTTCTAATTTTCTCAATTTTTTCATGTTTATTCATCTTTTTGTCTCTCCACAGCTTGTAAATCCTTTGGCATTAAGGTACATACTTATGCCCCTTGGATATCTCCCATAGTTCCTAACATGTTAGAGCCATGTAGTAGGGAATATTGATTTGTGATCCAGATTAATGCCATCTAATGTGAGACTTATTGGAATTGTTGTCCCTAGTCTTTTGACTGGGTATGTGTAGTAGGAGAGGTGTACATGGATCATGTTTCATGTATATGAGAAGCTTCACATAAAGTGAGTATATATATTTTCCTGGAGAGAAAATAGCTTTTATCATGTACCAGAATAATGAAATATCAAAGCTTTAGGTCATCTCTCTCTGTGCCTTTATTTGGCAGATACAGAAACTATCACCAAGCAACTTGCCTAGAATCATTCCTACAACCCAACATAGTTTCCTGATTCTTTAAATTATAAGCTAATAGTCTTTATGATATCAAAAGCTTTAAAAATTTATTTGAGTATACATTTGTATGGTTTCTAGAGATCAACACTTAATGTAGGAAATATGTGTTGCTTTTATAAACAATAATTTATCTATTTTTATTTTTACTCGTGTTTAGTTTAATGTTTAAGTATGGACAGCCTATGTATTTTAAACTCTTGTAGTTGTACAATTGTGGAAGAAATTTCTTCAGTATGGAAATGTAGCAAAGTTGTTTTTCGTACAGTATTTTAAGTCATTTATTCAACATAATTGTATAATTCAAAAAAAATCCCACTAATTGTGATTTAATGCATTTCTAATCAGAAAATATAACATTGTGACAAGTGACAGATACTAACTTACTTTTTTCTACTGTGATTTCCTTATAGGTTTGATGAACTTGTGAAAAAATTCAAAGTTGAATATCATGCTGGTGGCTCTACCCAGAATTCAATTAAAGTGGCCCAGGTTGGTTAATTATTTTAAAAGTTACAAAGAAATGGATTATAAAATGATTCTAGGCCTTTTGATCATTGTTCATAAATTTTCCAGGGTGTATTTTGTTGCTATAGAATAGTTTTGTTGGTTTTGAATTGGGATTTTAGCAGTTATTGCCCATCTAATCCACAAAAATTATTTTATTTTAATTGGTATTCCTTTGCTTGTTAGTAAGCTTGAATATCTTTTAATGTTTATTGTTCATTTTCACTTTTTCTTTCTTAATTAGTTGAATCCTTTTTTATTATTTCAGAATTTTTGTGTTAGTGGTTTGTGGAAATTCCTGATATTTTTATGGTTAGTATTCCTTTTTATTCTATAAATTGAAAGTAATTTATTGTTTATTTGTTATTTATACTTTAACTCTGCTTATAGTGTCTTTTACTTTGCCAAAGTTCTCAGTTTTTTTAATGTAATTAGACTTTATGGCTTCTGCATTTCATATGGTGCTTCGAAAGGACATTCTTAGAACAAGATACTGTAAGTGTTCATGTGTTATGTATAGATACTTATATATCTATATCTGTGCATATCTTTTATAGATACTTATACATACGTGTATATATATATATATATATATATATATATATATAAAAGTACAAATTTATATATCTGTATCTATACTCATATCTTTATCTTCCAATGGGTAATTGGATAATCTCATTTTGACATATTCTCTCAAAGTCACCAGCCTAACCTAATCTTGAGTGAGACTGGTTAGTATTCTTTTTAAACTTTCAATTATGAAGGAGATGAAAAAGCTTTACCTGCCACAGGTTCTTACCCTTTGTGATTTGAAAAGTAGCTGAAAATCTCACGTACTGCAATCATTGGTCAACTCTGATGGACTCTGGTCATTTTGATTTTTCATGGATTTGCTTTTCCTTTGAATTTTAATTATCTCAAGGACTGGAGAAGTAGAATATTGAGAAAGGTTGAACAATTTCTGGTTTTTTGGACTAACACTTAGTTGATTTAGTGTGCAGTGTAATTATCTTACCTACTTCCAAAGCTCAAATTTAATCATAGTATTAAAATACTTTAAGTTGTAAAAATTAATCTTGAAAGTGATCATTTGTGTGGAGTGGCCTAATGAGAAGATCTTTGTATTTGTCAATTGAATTTGTATTGTTCTTGTTAAAACATCCTGCTGGTCACTTTGTAAGCTCAAGTTATTAGAAAAAGTTACAGTTTACTTTTGTCCTTAGAATATTGTATTAGTCTCCTTAGGCTGCTACAACAAAATATTACAGACTGCTTGGCTTAAACAAGAGAAATTTATTTTGTCACAGTTCTGGAGGGCAGAAGTCCAAGATCAAGGTGCCATCAGGACTAGCTTCTAGTGAGGGCTCTTTCCTGGCTTGTAGATCGCTGCCTTCTCACTGTCTTCACATGGCCTTTCTTCTGTGCCCGCAAAGAGAGAGATCTCTGGTGTTTCTTCCGTCTTCTTATAAGGACACCAGTCCTATCAGTTGAGAGTTCCACCCTTAGGACCTCATTTAACTTTAATTGTCTCCTTAAAGGCTTTATCTCCAGTTAACGTTGTGGTTTGGGTCTTCAATATATGCATTTTCAGGTGGGAACAATTCTGTCCATGACAGATCTCTTTTTTAAAGCCTCAGTCTGTCAAAGCACATTGTACTCCCCCTTCACTCTTCTCTCCCTCTAGAGCCAGGAAGCCATTAGCTGTCCACTTAACAAATTTCTTCTTTCTTGAGGATCTTTTTCAATTCCTACTTTCCCAAGATTTATTACTTATATAATGAATATCAAGCTCTTGATTGGATTTCTACCTGATGTTGGTCTCACTAATAAAACCATCATTGCCTGTTATTATTTTCAGTTTTGACAATATTTCATGTTCATTGTAACAATGTATTCTAGTAATGGTGTATTTGTTCCTATCTTTACTGAGGAGGTAAATGGAATTTAAAGTTTTGGGTGGCTCATCCGTTATTTTTTCTTTCTTATTAATGGTATATTTGGGGTTGAAATCCTATCCTGATAGTAAGACTAGCAATCCTTCTTTTATTTATTTATTTATTTTTTAAAAAGATTGTATTTTTTTCCTTTTTTCTCCCCAAAGCCCCCCAGTACATAGTTGCATATTCTTCGCTATGGGTCCTTCTAGTTGTGGCATGTGGGACGCTGCCCCAACGTGGTTTGATGAGCGGTGTCATGTCCACGCCCAGGATTCGAACCAACGAAACCCTGAGCCGCCTGCGGCAGAGCACGCGAACTTAACCACTCGGCCACGGGGCCAGCCCCCCACAATCCTTCTTTTAGACCATATGCAAAGCAATTCAGTTTAGTTCAGCCAACATGTATTGATATTAGAGAAATCTCTGTGCTATATATGATAGATAACATCAATAAACAGGAAATTTCCCTTGTTTATAAAATTCTAGCTTACATTGCAAAACTTACCATTTTTTTTCCTTTTCAACCATTAAGTATCCTAACTTTTCTTCTTCTGTTCTTCCTCCCTTTCTTCATCATCATTTATTAAATTCCTACCATGTGCCAGGTAGTCTGTTAGATGGTGTTCATGCAACAGTCAATAATGGACTTGATCCTACTCTTGAAGCTTTCATTATAATGAAAATATATTTGGGCATCAGGGTGGTGGCATGGAGCAATAGAAGAATAAACTATTAAGTATAATATGATGTTATAGGAACAATCCTCTCCACCCCGAAAAGACAGACAAACAAACAAATTTAGAAGAACCAGAATAAAAATATGTCAGTACTCATGTATATGATTTCTCCAGTTTTTGGAAACTTGAATCCAAAACTCTATATATCTGCCCAAATACACCTCCAGTGTTATGTTCAATTTCTGGTTGAATCACGACTGTTCTCATTTTCTCAGTAGGATTTTTATCTCATGTCCTAGATTTTAAATTTGAGCTAGGAAAACTGAAAGAGACACTCACGAATAGCAGTTTTTCTTTATCCAACTTGAACCCCCTTTTCCCAACATCAGATTGGTTTATCAGTCTGTTTTCTAAGATTTTTCTCAAACTGTTGGTCAGGGCTCTCAGAAGTTGTCACAAGGAGGCAAGGGTAATTCTAGATTTGTTTTAAATTTGTTGTATTTAAAAGAAGAACAATTTTGCTTTCTATTTTGTATATTAGCTTTAATGTAAAATTTAACTTTTTAAAAATTTATGCTGCCTACCTCACATTCATTGGGATGGCTGTTACCACATAAACATAAAATAACAAGTGTTATTAAGGATATAGAGAAATTGGAACCCTGTACACTGGATAGTTTACAGTATGGTAGTTCCTCAAGAAGTTACAAATAGAATTACCATCTGACCCAGCAATTCCAGTTCTGAGAATGCTACAGACTGAATGTTTGTGCCCAACCCCACCCCGATTCATATGTTGAAGCCCTTAACCCTGCAATGTGATGGTATTTGGAGATGGGGCCTTTGAGAGGTTATTAGGGTTAGATGAGGTCATGAGGAGTCCCGTCATGAGGGATTAATGCCCTTATAAGAAGAGACATCAGAGAGCTTGCTCTCCCCTCCCCCTACCACCACATGAGGACACAGTGAGATGTTGGCCATCTACAAGCCAGGAAGAGAGTCCTTTCCAGGAACCAAATTGACTGCACCTTGATCTTAGATTTCCCAGCCTCCAGAACTGTGAGAAATAAATTTCTATTGTTTAGGCCCTCCTGTTTTTGGTATTTTGTTACGGCAACTTGCATAGACTAAGACAGATTACATACCCGAAGGAATTGAAATCAAGGTCTTGAAGAGATATTTGTACACTCATGTTCATAGCAGCATTACTCACAATAGCCAAAAGGTGGAAGCAACCCCAGTGTACTTCAATGGATGAATAGATAAACAAAATGTGGTATATGCATACAATGGTATATTATTCAGCCTTAAAAAAAAAGGGAGATTCTCACACATACTACAATGTGAATGAATCTTGAGAGCATTATGCCAAGTGAAATAACCCAGTCATGAAAGAACTAATACTGATGATCCCACTTATGTGAGAGACCTAGAGTTCTCAAATTTCTTAGAGAGAGAAAATAGAATGGTGGTTGCCAGGGATTGGGGGAAGGAAAAATGGGGAGTTACTGCATAATAGGTATAGAATTTCAGTTTTACAAGATGAAAGGAGCTCTAGAGATGGATAGTGGTAAGGGTAGTACAACAATGTGAATGTCACTTAATGTCACTTAAAAATGGTTAAGGTAGGGGCTGGCCCCGTGGCCGAGTGGTTAAGTTCGCGCGCTCCGCTGCAGGCGGCCCAGTGTTTCGTTAGTTCGAATCCTGGGCGCGGACATGGCACTGCTCATCAGACCACGCTGAGGCAGCGTCCCACATGCCACAACTAGAAGAACCCACAATGAAGAATACACAACTATGTACCGGGGGGCTTTGAGGAGAAAAAGGAAAAAATAAAATCTTTTAAAAAAAAAATTATAAAAAAAAAATGGTTAAGGTAAATTTTGTGAATGTCTATTTTAACACAATTTAAAAAATAACAAGTCAGGAGCATGGATTTGCTCTTGGGACCATGAGAGTCCATTAGAAATGAGTTAGCGTTTAAGATTTGTCACTTGACTGGCTGGCTATGGAGCCATGAGCAATTTCTTCAACTTTTATAGACCTTTCATCTGTAAATGTGGAGGTTAAAGCTTATCTCAGATGGAAGTTGTAAGGATTAATAAGATAACAAATGGTTAAAAAAATTATACTATTTTTTAAAAGAAAATTTGGAAACCACTAGGGTTGAAGGCTTTTCCCCCCATTTTTCTGAATTTTCTTCATCTTAAGAAGGCCTAAGTGTACCCATTCGTGCACAGAACAACTATATTTGTGGCTCTCGTCCACTTAAAAATATGTTTTTCAATCTAGCCCTCAATTGAACATCTTGCTTGACTTTTTACTTCCCCTAATATTTTGAGAGTACTTTTCCTTTGCATCTGATTGATGATCCAACTACATATTTGCCAAATTATAATTTATGACTAGGATAACCACATAGTTTTGGGAAACATTCTTTTAGAAGTACTTCCCTTTAGAAGGAGAGTTGCTCAAATTTTCCTTGGCAATCATTAATAGGAATAACTGATTCTTTTTGGTACATAAAGCAGATATTTATTGAGCATCAGCTATATGCTAGTTATTGTACTAGGTAGTAACTGCTAACTCAAACTGTCTCGTCTAAATTTTAAGTAAAATATCAAAAAAATATTACAGCCTTAGAGTGAATAATCATGGTTTAGTCTTGGCTGTATCTAATGTGATGAATGAATGTGGACATTGAGATTGAGCTTAAAGCTGTCTAAAAAGTCTAGGCAAATCCAGTAGAAAGGAGTTGCACAGGAACAGCCCACCAGGGAAGGTGCTGAGTTTTGTTTTGTGTTAGTGTGTTTGATTGCTTGGTTTTGGGCTGTCGTCTTCTTTTCTTACCCATTTGAGTTCTCCTTTACCCTAGAAAACAACTGGAGTACCACTTTCCATTTTCTCTATCACTGTAGATTATTGAAGAAGCAAATATTGGGCAGCAAATATCAGTCCAGTAGAGCTACACTAACTGAATGTCTACTAGATACTTGAACTGTAGATCTAAAATATGATAAGATCTACGGTAAAATTAGAACTCAGTCATCCAACTGTTCACAGATCATTTACTATGTTTTTATTGGTATTTAGCATATGTAATATGTCTTTTCTGTATCTGTATGTGTTCTATGTAATATTTATACTGAAAATATTCAATTATTCTGTAAAGACAAGAAAAACAAACAGGATGGATGAAATTCATAGAAAGTAAACTGATAGGTTATATGATTGAGGCAAAACTCATAGGATATTTTAAATATAGATAGTAAATAGACAGGTAGCTTAGGAAACAGGCAAACTTGAGTTCAATATAAGTTGCAAGTAAGTTTGTGACCTGTAAGACTGCTGAAGATAGAATAGAGAAAAACTATGTTGTAACAAACATGAGTATTACTTATAGGTAGGAAGGGGTGGAAAGAACATATCATGACCGTGTACCACTGAGCTGACAGTTATATCACCCCCAAGTTGATCACTCATTAGTGACACTTAGTATGTTCTCATTCTGGTCCCATATAGTCTCTACTCCAGAAAGTCAAATAAAACCTTGACTATTCAGCAGTCTCTTTCTCAAGCTTTAGCGTCCTTGCCCTTGAGTCTCTCCCAGAGTGCAAGTGAGTATGTAGCAAGGCTAATGAGGTGAAGAGAGACAGGATGTTTGAACGTTCAGCTAGGGTGGTCCTTATACTTGATTGCATCCTAAGGTAGTGCACCTTGAGTACTAACTTACCTCAGTTCTTTCCCCTGTTTCTTGCTCTTTTGTTTTTTTTTTTTTTTTTTTTTTGAGGAAGATTAGCCCTGAGCTAACATCTGCTGCCAATCCTCCTCTTTTTGCTGAGGTCTGTAGGTCCTTTCTGTTCTGTGCCTTCCAAGATACCTTGCTTGTTTATATACTAGGAGGCTACCAGTGCTTCAAGGTAATTTCCCCACACGACACCAGGTTTAGGTGGATTTCTCCTTGTTCGGTAGTTAATAACGATAACTTACATGGTAGCTATGGAAAAATATGCAGAAAATTGAAAGAGAACATTATTTGCAAAAGTCACCACCTCTGTGAAAGAACTGAGAGTCCGTCAGGAGAGTAAAGGTTAACACTTTACAATGTAGAGCTCATTCTGTCAGATCTTAGCAACAACTGTACTTTGATATATCAGTTGAACTAGCAAATCACGTCAACAAAAAAAGTTCCTATTAACTTTTAGATACTTTGATTTGTTTAATCATGTTCTTGAAGATTTAATGAAACCACAGGCAATGTAAAACAAAATATTGTTGATATCACGTCCAAATACAATTCTAGACTTTTCTTATCTGCATATTTGCCAGACAGTGCAAATTTAAATTTTGTCAAATTCCCTTCAGTGTAAACTTCTTATTAATGAGAATAAAAACATCTTATCTGCTAAATATCCTGTACACCTTGTATACAACACTGCTAAAAAGAGATGTGATTTGTTTTCCTGTGATACTGATGCTTTCATAGTGAATGTTTTTGGTCACTTTTCAGTTTTCTCAGTATGTACAGATGCCACACGTTGTAATTTTTGACTTTAAAGAAATGGAAGGAGATAGCTTCCTGGGACATGTGCCTAAAAAATGACTGTAATTGTTGCTGGACTTAGAAAAGATGTCCTGCAGTAAAATATTTTTAAAATGTGAGACAAGAATGTTTTTGTCTAATTTGGCAATATATTGAGGATGAGAATGAGAAAAAGGTTACAGTAGAGCAGAAATTTACATGCCATTTCTCCAAAAGTGTTTGATGATATTTGAAGAGGCTGTAAGGAGACTGGAAAAAGCTGATACAACAAACACATGACTCATTTTTGTGTAATATGACTGTTTCATAATTAAGGGGGGAGAAAAGTCACCACAAAAGGGCAGCCAAGTTAAATAATACTTTCTCAGTTTCTTTACTAAAACTGTAACTTATTTGGAATCCAACTTTGATAGCACAAATTGAAATTATCATTGTGCTTCTGAGTGTTTTGAAATGATGTTCATTTTAGACCTGGATGGCATATATAATGAATCTATAAATGCAAAGTATGTGATTGATAAACAATTGGAATACCAAAACAACCATTTCGATGTAAAGTAGATGGATATTTTGTAAAGCTAGAAGCTAACTCATATATCCAAATACCTGCTATTGCTAGTAAGTAAAATCCTAAGTATTTCATGCTCAAATGCTTTTGTTAAGAGCGTATTTAGCTGACGGCATCACACTAGAATCACACCAAGAATGTGGACTTGATAAGAGCAGAGCTGTAAGTGAAAGTGAAATTTATATTTAACGATATTCAGTTTAACCACACCTAAAAGAAGGATGTCCTAATGGTTCTAGTTAATTGGAAGAAGTATTATTGGAAAGGGAACAGAGTAAAAATATTCTGTTATTTCATGGAACAAAAAGAAACATGTCAGTGTTATTTTTTCTAAATATTGGTAATATCTGTTTAAGCTAAGTATACTTACTCTTATTAAAAATTTTACATTTACATATTTTAAGAATACACATTATGGCCTATAAAATTTAAATATCTAATAAAGAGTTAAGAAAAGTTGAAATAAGTTGCTATGTTTATTTTAACAAAAGAAGCATTATAACGATTGTTATATTTTTCTCACACATACTATTTGTTTAATTAGTCCTGCTTTTAATTATTACTAATTGCCACCATTAGTAATTTGTTTCTGTTGTTTTGTTTAAATAACAGCACTTATGTGACAGAAAAGTAAATAATACAGAATAATATTTAATTTCAAATAAATACTATATTGGTTTCCTAAGACTGCTGTAACAATACCGTAGACTGGATGGCTTAAATAAAAGAAATATATTTTCTCACAATTCTGGAGGCCAGAAGCCCAAAATCAAGATGTTGGCTAGTTTTGGTTTCTTCTGAGTCCTTTCTCTTCTTGTTACCTCTTTGTGTAGTTATTCCTCTGTGCACACTTCTGTTGTCTCTCTGTGTGTTCCTATCTATTTTTCTAAGAACACCAGTCAGATTGGGCTAGGGCCCACCATAAGGGCCTCATGTTAACTTAATTACCACTTTAAAGGCCCTATCTCGAAATACACTTGCATTCTGAAATTCTAGGGATTAGAGCCTCAACATACGAATTTGGGGAGGACACAATTCAGTTCATGACAAGTACTCATTTGTATATATTTTTTATTTTTGGTAGTGTACCATTTTGATTCCCTTCTTCTCTCCTTTTCTGTATGTGTTTTAGTTATTTTTTTAGTGGTTACTTTGGGGATTACAGTTAACATTCTAAACCTATAACAACCTAGTTTGAATTGTACCAGCTTAGTTTCAGTAGCATACAAACACTCTGTTCCTTTACATCTTCGTCTTCCCTCCTTATGGTGTTATTGTCACTGATTACATCTTTAGACATTGTGTGCCCATTAATATAGCTTTATAATTATTGTTTTGTTCATTTGCCTTTTAAGTCCTATAGGAATAAAAGAGAAGTTGCAACCAAAAGTGTGGTACTCCTGGCTTTTATATTTACTCGTGTAGTTGCCTTTACCAGTGTTCCTTATTTTGTGTTATGTCTTCAAATTACTGTCTAGTGTCCTTTCATTTCAGCCTAGTGGACCCCTTTTAACGTTTCTTGTAGGGCAGGTCTACTATTAACAAAATCCTTTAGCTTTTGTTTATCTAAATATGTCTTAATTTCTCCTTTACTCTTAAAGGATAATTTTTGCCGGATATAGAATTCTTGGTTCTTTTAGCAGTTTAAATATGTCATCTCACTGCCTTCTGGCCTCCATGGTTTCTGGTGAGAAATCAGTTTTTAATCTTATTGAGACCCCTTTATTCACGAGAAATGACCCTGTGACTTGGTATTCCTTTATTGTTTCTAAAACTTTCTTAGTGGAATCTTTAGGGTTTTCTGTATATAAAATCATGTCGTCCACAAAGATGACAGTTTCACCCCTTCTTTTCCAATGTGGATCCCTTTTATTTCTTTTTCTTGCCTGATTGCTCTGGCTAGGATTTCCAATACTATGTTAAATAAGAGTGGTGACAGGGGGCATCCGTCATCAAGATTTTTCTTCAAAAGCATCACTGATCAAGAGTCAGGTTTTCTGCATATAGTGCTTTTGTCCCTCAGGAGGACCTTTCCTGGTTGTCATGTCCCATGTTGAAGGGAAAGTTCATAGTGGTTGGAAACCATTTAGGCCACATTTGAGTGACAAGGAGGGAGGGAGAACTCTCAGGCATCTCTTATTCAAAGTCTATAGTTGTCTGAGGTCCTAAGTGTTAGAAATCATTTCAAATTGTTGACCTAACATCACCTCGTTAGGTACATCATGTTTACAAAGTTTTGGCAAGCCATAGGAACAGACTTGAACAACAAGTACACAAAGCAGGGTAAAGAACTATACAAGAAGCGCAGTTTGTATGATAGTGCTAAACCAGAGGATAACCAGGTGGATAAGTCAAAAGACTGGGTTATTGGGTGAAATTTGTTGCAGTGGATGTGCTTGCTCTCTAATTCTATGTAATTGAGTCTCTACTTCCCCAGAGGTGTTTATCCATGTGCCAGAAGAGGTGTTTGTTACTACACAGACACCTCCCTGCTCATCAGGTATCTAAAACTTCCCTGATCAAGTGAGTTAAGCAATCGTTGTTGGGTCACAACTGCTTTGGCTGTGAAATCAGCCAACTTTTCTAGTGTTAGGGAGAGTTTCCTGATTATTTGTTAGTCAGAAAACTAAATAAAATTAGTACAAACCACAAAATCAAGCAATAAAGAAAAATACAGCTTTCACATAAAAGGTTATGTCTATTAATCGATTCAGTCACTAAAAAAATGTTCATTGAATGTCCTCTAAGTGACAGAATGTTGGAGATGCTAAGGAGAAATAGCAGAGAACAAAACAAAGTGCCTGCCCTCATAATGCTTATATTTTAGTGAATGCAAAAGTAGTAAAAGAAGGAAAAATATTAAAATAATATATTTTAGCAGTAGGCTCAAAAGAGAAAACAATTATGTAATCAACTTAACACCTCAATGCCTGTTCTTAATATAAGTTCTGAAAATACCCACTACTTAAAATGGTCACAAAGAAAAAAAAAGATGTGTATAGGAACACAGTGTTTTTATAATTTTAAGTTGAGTATTACTATAAAATTTTCTTCTGATTCCATGGGTGAAGAGATTCCAAGTATGTCCAAAAAACATTCTTAAGACAGGATTTTTATTGTAGTAGTACTTTAATAGCTTATTGCTAAAAATCTTGAGTTAGTAAATGAATTGTACGTCTGTCAAAATATTTAGGGTTTGTCTTAAATCTTAGGAAATTGCTCTTCATTTTTTCGAGGGAGAGGGTTAAATAAATAAACTTTATTTTTTAGAGCAGTTTTAGGTTCACAAGAAAATTGAGCAGAAGGTATGGAGATTTCCCATATAGCTGCTGCCCACAAACATTCACGCTTCCCCTGTCATCAACATCTCCCATCAGAGTGGTACATTTGTGACAATTGATAAACATACATATGCTCGTCATTATCACCTGAAGTCTCTAGTTTATATTAGGCGTTATTCTCCCAAGGAACATTTTTACACAGTTTTTTGGGGCTTCTTTCTCTGCAGCTCCCTGTTCTCTGGTACCCTGCTCCTTAAATCCCAGATGTCTGAGGACATCCCTGAACTCTGATTTGCTTCCTCACCTTAGTGAGACTGCCAATGTATGTTTTACTCTATTTTCCTATATTGTGGTCTGGGAAATATCCTTGGGTAGAAGTCTGGGTGCATGTGAGACTTGTCTCCATTGTATCCCTTCTATCTTTGTTACTGTCTAATGGCTACTCTTCATCCTTCATAGATATAGTCTGGATATTATAGTATCAAATTTTGCAATCTATAATAATGAATTGTCAAATGAGTATCTGTGATATTACTTTCCAGGTTCTACTAGTTTGCCAGGTGCTCATTTTAACTGTGAGAAAGTGAGCCAAAATTTTTGCTTCCTAGGCACTGTACTGTGCATTGCTCTTTAGAGGTGACCAAGTACTCAGAACCCCCAACCTCCATGTCTTGTCTCTCCTTATCCTCCTTAGGGGCATTGTTGCCTTCCATTTAGAGCCAGTGACTTCCTATTTTTAAATTTTACTTCTTTACCAGTCAAGAGTCTCATTCCATCATTGCCATTTTCAGGAGTATGTATTCACATTGATTTTTAAACTTATTTAAATATGTACTTGTTTAACATTGATACTATTATGATAGGAAAGGCCTGATCTTCTGTTAATGAAATTTGAAATTATTGCAATGGTAAAGCAATTATTTTTTTAATTGATTTATTATTTATTTTTTTACCTGTTTTTTTCTATGCAGATTTCTGTTTTTTTTAATTGCAGTAACATTGGATTATAACATTATATAGTTTTCAGATGTATCTGGTAATATATTTTGAATTCTGTGTATATTACATCATGTTCATCACCCAAAAACTAACTATAGTCCATCCCCACACATGTGAGCCTAATCACCCCTTTTGCTCCACCCCCCTCCATGGTAACCACCAATCCAATCTCTGTTGCTATGTGTGTGTTTGTCATTGTTTTTATCTTCTACTTATGAGTGAGATCATATGGTATTTGACTTTCTCCCTCTGACTTATTTCACTTAGCATAATACCCTCAAGGTCCATCCATGTTGTTACAAATGGCTGGATTTCATCATTTCTTATGGCTGAGTAGTATTCCATTATGTATATATACCACATCTTCTTTATCCATTCGTCCCTCGATGGGCACCTAGGTTGCTTCCACGTCTTGGCTATTGTGTATAATGCTGCAGTGAACTTAAGGGTGCATGTATCTTTATACATTTGTGTTTTCAAGTTCTTTGGATAAATACCCTATGCTGATTCTTTTTAATAGCCATAATGGTCCCTTCTTTGACAGTATTATAATTTGTTTAATGAATACCCTACTTTTGGACATTTAGATGGCTTACAAAGATGTTTCATTGAGTATCTTAATATACATTTCATTTTCCATCTGTGTGAATGTATCTATAATTTACCCTTACAAATCAAATTGCTGAGTCAAAGAGCATTGGTGTAGTAAATTTTTATGGAAGTTGCCAAATTTGTCCACATAAACAGTTTACCAATTTCTGTTTCCACCTGAACTGAATGAAATGTTTATTTTAATGCATTCTCACCAATTCAGAGTAATTCAGAGTGTTCTTTATCATGTAATATGTGAAAAATAAAATCCCATTGAAAGTTTACATTTTCATTTCTATGGATGAAATGAATTAACTTGGATGGAGTGAACTATTGTCCAAAAGAAGTAAATTGCCAAAATTCACTCTAAACAGAAAAAATTAATGAAATAAAGCTTATACAAGAAATAGAGCACATTATCAAAGACCTTACTCTCCACAAGAGTAATAATCCTAGCTGGCTTCACTAGGAAAATAGACCAAACCTGTGAGAAGCAGAGAATCTAAGATAATTCTA
The DNA here is from genome assembly GCF_041296235.1 of Equus asinus. NCBI lineage: Eukaryota > Metazoa > Chordata > Mammalia > Perissodactyla > Equidae > Equus > Equus asinus. The sequence continues at coordinate 62,630,837 of NC_091791.1, forward strand.
AACCGTTTGGCAGAACTGGAGAAAAAAAGCCCTTAGATTATTTTTTTCAAGCTGCTCTCACATTTATACCATAACCCAGCAAGGATAGCAGAAAGAAAAAGAACTAAGTGAGCATAAAACTAAAAGTATAGATTACCATTTATGACTATTGTAAACATCTCAAAATATTTGGAAATAGAATCTAGTGCCACCTTAATAGTCAATGACCAAGTTGGGAAGTAGGGTTAATTCTGGGAATGCAAGGATGGTTTAATATTATAATATCTATTATTTTAGTCACATATCAGTAAAACGAAAGAGAATCTGGATCTTCTCTGGAGATGTTAAAACAGCATCTGTTCATGATAATAGATATAAGCTTCCTTAATATGAGAGAATCTTTCTCAACTCCAATACCAGCATCATATTTTATAGATAAAATAGGAAAATAAATTAACGCTATCTTGAATCTATTGTGCAAAACCCCAACAAAATGAAGTGAAAACTGTTATAAACAGAGAATCAATAAATTATCTGGATTTAAAATTAAAATATTGAGGCACTTTAATAGACTATAAATAGAAATTATAAAGTTTATTTACAATAGCAAACAAAAAGATAAAATACATTTTGGACAGGTGCTTTTTTTGTCTCTGTTTTCTGTAATCTCTGCCCTCCCCCCCAATTTATATTTGCTGTTTCTATTTAAACTTTCTTTTTCTCTCCTTGTTGTACTTCTCTTTGTTTTCTCTCTATTCTTCCATTGCTGTGTAATTTTATATATTCCTTGTTTTGAGCTATAAGAATTTTTTAATACCAGAGACATTGTATATTATTATAGGTTTATATATTATAGATATATATGTTATAGATATTATAAGGAATACAGAAAATACAGCTAATTATTATACATTAATATTGTAGCTTAAATTGAAAAGTACAAAATAAGCTACTCTTTGGCTAACTTTTATTTTTTACAGATACAGGAAATGCCTAAAATTTAATTTATATACTACAATATGTTTTGAAAGTTTTGAATTATGCTTCTTTTGAAATCCACTCCTCAGTTTTATTTCTCACAAGCATGATACTGTTAAATAGAGTGATAAATGATTATACAAGTCTTTTACTTCGATTGAAATGGCATGGCCAGAATAATTTAATTATGTTTCCTAGAAGAATAGCAAAATAAAAATCAGTGGGAATTCTATATAATATTAGACTGTATTTCTATTTTTTTAACTTCAAATCATTTGCTGCCGTTAGGTAGATCATATTTCTTCAATTTTATTCTAATAGTAATCTTGCTAATGTAAAAATCACTATATAATGTGATTAGTAATGTCATACTCTATTAAGTTGATGCTCTCTTAAAAATTGCTAACAATGTAAGATGGGGGTGTGTGTAGTTATTAAAGACCCTAACATGATTGTATATCTTTTTATTTAAGTACATTATATACTCATATTATTTCTCTCACCAGTATTTTTTTTAATGGCATAACACAAAGAACTGTATTATGATGATGAGACTATGAAAAGGTAAACTTATGATTAGGTTCCAAATTTGCTCTAGAGTTTATTACCATCTGGTCTCTTTGGAGACTATTATAATTATTCACGGGAATGTTTTCAACGCAAAAAATGCATAGTTTGTGTATTGGCAGAAAGTAAAAAATACCAGTAATTTAAACCATATGTAGTTTTCTTGGAGTTAGGCAAAGGAAATGAACTGAAGAACTAATTGAGAATCATCAGTAGTGATGTAGTCTGTCTCAATTTTGTCAGAATCCATTCATTATGAACAAAATATTGCACAACAAGAAAAACTGAAGGTAATAGAAATATAACAACTCCATTTGTCATGTTATTTTATCTTCATTTTAATCAATGAAATGTAAGATGTGCTCAGATAAATCTTGGTGTTAATCTCAAACAAAATGAGGAATATATGTCAAATTTTGAGGAGTTTTAAAAATCAAAATGAAAATGTATTCACGTTAATATAATTCTAGAGTTGAACACAGGCAGAATGCCTTTGTTAAAGGGAATTGTCTTGATTTTAATACAACCATTATTTTAAATAATTTTATATGTGTCATGGACTGACTTACATCACTCCTAAGAAGTACAACTAGTTTACAATGTTTCTTATGCTTAAGGTGCTTTAATAGTACAAGGATTAAAACAAATATCTCTTCACTTTTCCATTCTAAGAGTTGTAAAGAGGTCTATAAAAAATGAAATGACAAAATCAAAAACTTGAAATCATCTACTTTTATGCAGCTGTTTTAAGAGAAAAATGCCTGGTGAGCTGGGAATATACAGGAAATTTAAATTTGTGATTGAGAATAAGAAATGCATTTGTTGTTTAAGGAGGAAATGCTAGCATGTCACATTAAAGTTATGGTATCTACAGTATTATACAGTTAGCAGAATATGTTACATGAGGGAGTATGTTGCACTTCGGAGAGCTAGTGTGGGGATTCCAAATGAAGAGAATAACTCCGTAGAAGGCATGAGCATTAATAATCCAGTCAGAGAGGAAGAATTTTGCTGTCTCCCAAATAACATAAAACAGATGTTACATTCTATTAAAAACCTTCCTAACTAAAATAAATGTTTAGATCACTGGTCAGTAGGAGAAACATGAGCAATGGCAATTTGATGATTTTGAAAATTTATTCTGTGTGTCAGTTAATATTGATGGTAAGAAGGGTGACTGGAAGCTTGCCAAATGTTACTGTATTTTGCATATCTTAATTTAGAAAGCTGAAAGGCAACAGTAAACTATATTAATTTTTATTTATTTTATTTTGCAAGTTTAAGCTATTTTCTTTCTCAAAAATTGTAAACACCAGGAGATCTAGAAACTGTGAGTCCTAGGTTAGTAAGTTTGAATAGTTTTCAGTATATCTAAAAGTGTAATTAATGAATTTTAAATGAATGCTGGAAACATTGTTAAGTAGTTGGCAACTGAAAGTAGACATATGCAGAAAGGGCCACTGAGGATGTTAACACAAGGTCCCAATATCTTCATTTTCTTTTTTTTTTTTCCATTTTAAAATTCAGAAATAATTTTACACACAGTTAAATTGACCTTTTTAATGTTCAATTATATAACTTAAGACACATGTATACAGATGTATAATCGCTGCCAGAAACAAGAGAAGGTATAGTTCCATTACCACAAAACTTCCCTGTGCCCCTTTGTAGTCAACCTTTCCCTCACCTCAGGTCTTGGCAGTTGCTGCTCTGTTTTTCTTGGCAGAGACAGTCTTTCTTGCTCGCTGTGCCAGAACTGTAAGGCTCTGACTACTTTTTTCCTGGGACATTTCTTTTCTTTCTTTCTTTCTTTCTTTCTTTTTTCTCTTTTTAAAGATTGGTGCCTGTACTAACATCTGTTGCTCATCTTCTTTTTTTTTCTTCTTCCCAAAGTCCCCCAGTACGTAGTTGTATATTCTAGTTGTGAGTGTCTCTGGTTGTGCCATATGGGACGCCTCCTCAATATGGCCTGATGAGCGGTGCCATGTCTGCGCCCAGGATCTGAACCAGTGAAACCCTTGGCCACTGAAGCCGAGCGCGTGAACTTAACCACTCGGCCACGGGGCGGGCCCTGGGACATTTCTGAGTGTTATTTATACAGCTGGTGAACTTAAGATATGAGGTAACTGTCTTTCCCCAGACAAAGAGCAAACTTAGTTACTGTTTGCTGTAAAATTGGTGGTTTCCCCAAGTTTGATGTTCCTCACCTGCCAGTGCAAACCCACTACATACATACCAGTTATCTGACCCATATTGTCTTACCACCATAGGACTTGGAGGAAGGGGAACTGTGCAAATATGCTTATGTTCTTGTGTCTTGCTGTGAGTAATAAAGTCTTTTGTCTTTGACTCACGAGTCTCATGTCTTCTGCCCTCATCCATGAATTAGTAACAGACTTTTGTGTTAGCTTTTGAATAGGATAAAATCAAATCCCATAACTCATAGTTTTTTGTGCCTTTAGTTTTGACTTTTCCTGTGTTTCGTATTGAGGAATCCAGCTCCTAGCTAAAAACCTGTGTGTGATTTTTTCTTAGGCCCAGTCATAGGCATTTACAAACATTTTGCCTTGTGAGCTTTACATGAGAAAGCTGCCTTCCCCTCACCATTGGATTGCAAAACCAGTGCATTGCAGTCTCTGAAGGGAGTTGTAGTCAAGGACTCTGCCCCTCTGGGCAGCCATGCTCTTGCACATATCTGAATTTCTAGCTCAAGCACCTTCATTCAGAGGCCTCTTTATCTGGGGCTTTCAGAGAGGCCTGCCTCAGATGCCTCTGTCAAGACCTTCTTATTGGGGAAATGAGGGGGAAGTTTGAAGACATCTTTCTCTACTGACTTAGTACTCAGTACTTTTCTACTCCTAGCTCTTCCTCTTCTGCCTTCCGCTGGACCCAGAGTCATGAAACTGCTGGAGCCTTTTGTTTGGGGACTCCCTTGGCAATGAAACCACCCTCACAATTGTGTTGATCCACCTGATCCTTGACCAGTGTGCTGCTCCTTGGGGGAAAATGGAACAGTGGAGAGCTATGCTTTCTATGGTTTAGCCTGTTTCTTATAGTATCACAGTAAGTGATGAGAGTCTTGAGTATTACTTTCATTTTGGCTTGTTGTCTTAATGGACTTCTCCCAAACCTGGCAACTCAGCTCTCTTGAGCTCATGTGAGTTCCTGACGCTTATATGGAATCATACAGTGCATAGCTTTTGAATCTGGCTTCTTTCAGTTGCATAAGTGCATCTGAGAGTGATCACTTTTATGGTATATCAGTAGTTTGTTTCTTTTATGGCTGAGTAGTATACCATCATTTTGATGTACTGCAGCTTGTACATCCATCCCCAGCAGAGAAATACTTGGAATGTTTCCAGTTTTGGCGATTATAAATAAAGCTGCTATAAACATTTGTATATAAGTTTTTGTGTTAATATATGTTTTTATTTTACTAGAGGTGGGATTGCTGGGTCACATGGTAAGTGTATGTTTAACTTCATAAGAAACTGCAAAACTGTTGGCTTTAACATTTTGTATTTCCACCGGCAGTGTATTAGAGTTTTAGTGACTCCACGTCCTTGTCAGCACTTGGTATTGTTAGATTTTGTTATTTATCCATTATAAAAGTGGTAGGGTCGTATCCCTTTTTTCATTTACCGTTACCTAATGATGTTGAGCATATTTTTAATATGTTTTTTTGCTATCTGTATATCGTCTTTGGAGAAGTGTCTGTTCATATCTTTACCCCTTTAAAAAAATTGTGTTATTTTCATTATTATTGAGTTTTGTAGAGTCTGAATACAAACGTTTTATCAGATATGTGATTTGCAAATATTTTCTCCCAGTCTGTTCTTGTCTTTTCATTTTCTTAATAATATCTTTTAATGAGCAGAAATTCTTATTAGCAATTTATCAGTTTGCTTTTTATTGATTATGTTTCTGTGTAATCCCTAAGAATTCTTTCGCTAATCCAAGTCAGAAAGATTTTCTCCTAGAACTTTCATAGTTTTACTTTTTATATTTAGGTCAGGGATCCATTTTGAGTTAATTTTTGTGTATGTAGGGTGAGATATGGAACAAAGTTCTTCTTTTCCCCCCTGCTTTGGCATACGGACATCCAGTTGTTCTAGCTGGTACCCTTTCCTGAAATCTTTTTAAATCACTATGATTGTCTTTGTACTTTTTTCAAAAATCATTTATATGGTTGTATTTCTGTACTCTGTATTCTGTTCCATTGATCTATATGTTTGTTCTTTCTCCAGTATCACACTGTGCTGATTACTGCAGCTTTATACTAACCCTTGATGTGTTTCTTTTTCATGGTCTCTTTAATCATGTTAAATTGAATCTGGAAGTTGAAATTACAGTAGTTCTCTCCTTATCTGTGGTTTTAGTTGTCCACAGTCAGTCACGGTTTGAAAATGTTAAATGGGAAATTCCAGAAATAAACAATTCAACAGTTTTAAGTTGTGTCCATTCTGAGTAGCATGATGAAATCTTGCACCATCCTGTCCCACCCCAGATGCTAATCATCCCTCTGTCCAGTGTAGCCACGCTCTATACGCTACCCACCCGTTAGTCACTTAGTAGCCATCTTGGTTATTAGATCAACTGTTGCAGTATCTCAGTGCTTGTGTTCAAGTAATCCTTATTTTACTTAATAATGGCCCCAAAGCACAAGAGTAGAGATGCTGGAAGTTCGGATGTGCCAAATAGAAACCATAAAGTGCTTCAACTGAAAAGGTGAAAAGTTCTTGACTTAATAAGGAAAGGAAAAAATCGTATGCTGAGGTTGCTAAGATCTACAGTAACTTTTATATTACAGTATACTGTTATAATTGTTCTATTTTATTATCAGTTATTGTTGTTAATCTCTTTCTATGCCTAATTTATATATTAAACTTTATCAAAGGTATGTGTGTATAGGAAAAAACATAGTATATATAGGGTTGGGTTCTATCTGCAGTTTCAGACATCCACTGTGGGTCTTGGAACATATCCCCAACAGGTAAGGGGAGACTACTGTATTACATTTTACAGGTTGAATATTTCATTTATAGTCATAGACATCTGTTGAATTTTGATGTAATATACATGTTAGAAATTATGTTTTCAATATGCGGAGAATTGTGCTGCTAATTTACAGTTGAAGACAGTTTTAAAATGAGCAATAAGTAAATAGGTAGAAAAAGGAAAGCTCATCCATCTTCTTGGTTGTCACTACTCTTTTCTTTTAAATATTTTTATTTTTCAGGAGACTTACTTTGTTGTGCTGAGTAGTTTATATAGGTTTTCCCAGCAGCAGAACCTAGGACAAGGGTTTTAGAACAAATGGCCTATTTGGGAGGTGTCAGTAACAGTCGTGACGGTGGCAGGAGGTGATTCAAGGAAGAGAATGCAGCTAATAAAAAGTTATTATACCATGATAGGCTGCTGGAGCTTTATGCTGTGGGGAAATTTTGAGAAAAATCAGTGTCAAAATCAGTTTCAGAATTAACTCACCAGAAGTGAGTGTGTTTGCTATTGTTGGTTGTGGAGTGCAATCCAGAGAACTGTGCACCTCCTGAGTGCTCAGGTGGACATACCAGCTTTCTTCACCAGTTCAGAAGAAAAGCTCTTAGACATAGAGAGGAAGATACTAGCTGTTAGAAATAATCTGGATCAAGGAGAAACAGGTCCAAAGGATATAAGAGGGGCACTTAGAGCATCTGGTGCGTGCTGTATGACTTTTAAGTGCCTTTCCTAGGTTATTATAATAGCTTTAATCAAATCATCCTATAATGATATTTTTCTGAATAACTTAGGTTATATTTTTTATATTTATGCTTGTCTCCACTTTTTATTCTTACAGCTTCATTAACTTTTTGTATATTTATCCCTGTTGTCAGACTGTTTAATTACCTAGAAGAGTTTACTAACTGCACACTTGGAGATATTATTGTAATATTCCCTCTTCAGATCATGTATTTTAAAATGTTTAAATGATAAAAGAGGATATTTAAGATAGCAAATAAGCATGTTAAACAGTTTCAGTATGTTTAGCCATCAGAGAAGTGCAAGTTAAAACCATGAGAAATCACTGCATGTATATTCAAATAGCTAAAATTTAAAAATGCTGACAATAACAAGTACTGGTGAGACTACGGAATGACTGGATTTCTCGTTCATTGCTGGTAAGAATGTAAAATGATGTAGACACTCTGGGAAACAGTTTGACATTTCTTATAAAATTAAGCATACTACATTTCCATTTGACTCAGCCGTCACGTTCCTGAGTATTTATCATAGAGGAATGAATACTTAACGTTTATGCAAAAACTTGCGACAAATATTTATAGCAGCCTTATTTGTAATTGCCCAAACTGGAAACAATCCAAATAACCTTCAACGGGTGATTGGATAAACAAACTGTTATACATCTATACAATGGAATACTTCCCAGCTTTAAAAAGAAATAAAGTACTGATGTAGACAATTTGCATGGGTATCAAAGGCGTCATCCTGAGTGAAAAAAGCCAATCTCAAAAGGTTACATTCTGTATGATTCCAGTTATGTAATGTTCTTAAAATAAAAAATATATATATATAGGGGTCTTTTTGGTGATGATGGCACAGTTCTGTATCTTGATTGTGGTAGTGGTTGCACACATCGATACAACTGGTAAGATTTCTTAGACTATACACACACACAAACAAGAATGTGTGTAAAAACTAGTGAAATCTAAATAGGGTCTGTAGTTTAGTATTGTACCAATGTCAAGTTCCTGAATTTGAAAATGGACTATGGTTATGTAATATGTTATCATTAGGGGAAGCTGGGAGAAGGCGACATGGGAGCCTTCTGTACTATTTGTGCAACTTCCTGTGAATCTAAAATTAGTATTTTGTCATTCAGTAAGTCTTAGGTCTTTACATCCTTTGCATCTCTTGTCTAAGCTAATTCTCTCTTCATGACAGAATAACCCCATGATACATATTTTAAAAAAAAAGAGTGAGGGCTTAAGACTTTGAAACTAATTGTATGAAAATTAATTTTGTAAACTATTTTTCCTTCGTCTATTGCTTTTTTAACCTCTTCACAGGATTCCAGGATTACAAATATAAATAAAATAGTTTTATTTTCAAAATGATCCTCTTTAGAGACTAAATTAGAGAATACTCATGATTTCTTCAGAATTCTGTGTTATAAATTGAAACTTTTGGTGGTCACCTATCTCATTGGCATAAAATATGCAATCTCATCGACCTTTAACCTTTATTTCACCAATTTGTACCAATTTCATATGTCTTAGCTTAAACATCACTTTCTTGTGGAGGTCTTACCTCTGCTACTTATCTTTCCCCCAAATGTGTATTTGGTGCCACTCATATATGCTCCTATGCCAGGCTAGATTCATTCTACAGATGTACAAAGTGTCCAAATAAGAGAAAAATTAATCACCCATCAGAAAGGGTAGCATCCACTACAAAACTTCAAAATACATCCTAAATCTTAAATATATAAATAAATTATTCAAAACATGAGACCACCCAACCTGTAGCGATATTTAACAGAGATATATTTGTAACCTGTAGAATAATCACTCCCTAGGTGCAAGATCAATTGCTGTTCATTTTATTCACCTGAAGATAAATCACTTTCACAGATTTTGCAGACTTCTCTTTTTCCTGAAAAAATGATTCATTAAAGTGGAGGTTTCTGTACTACATCGGTGCTGGCTTACTCTTCCCTTTATAGCATTTCTATATTGAAGGAAGCCAGAGGCCAAGAGTAGTCCCGTCTGTTCTGCTCCTTATTTCATTGTTATTTTTAAACCAGTTGATGAAATTCCCTTCCATTTTGAAGGGCCATTTTTCTTCTACATGTGAGGGAATGTAAACTATTTGAGCTGATATTAATGTATTCTATTACTATAAATTGTCTTTAGATTGATTTAAAATATATGTGAGTTATATTCATTTAGCATAATTTTAGGATTCAACTCTATTGACCAGAAAAATCCTGTTTTTTGGTGAGTGTGAGGGGAAGGAAAAGTGGATGCCTGAAAGTGCGGATAGTACCACACCCTATATATACTGTGTTTTCTCCCATACATACGTACCTCTGGTAAAGTTTAATTTATAAATTAGACTCAGTAAAAGATTAACAACAGTAACTTCCCTTTGGCATATCTGAATTGTCAGCATCACTACTCTTGCAATTTGGGGCCATTATTATGTAAAATAAGGGTTATTTGAATACAAGCACTGCAATACTGCCACAGTTGATCTGATTACTGAGATGGCTAGTAAGTGACTCACAGGCAGGTAGCATATGCAGCATGGATATGCTGGACAAGGGGATGATTCACGTCCTGGGCAAGATGGAGTGAGATGGTGTGAGATTTCATCATGCTACTCAGAATTGTGCGAAATTTAAAACTTGTGAATTGTTTATTTCTGGAATTCTCCATTTAATATTTTCATGCCATGGTTGACCAAGGATAATTGAAACCACAGAAAGCGATACCACTTATAAAGGGGGACTACTGAATTTGAGAAACAGATATTTTTTGTTTTGAGGAAGATTAGCCTTGAGCTAACATCTGCTGCCAATCCTTCTCTTTTTGCTGAGGAAGACTGGCCCTGAGCTAACATCCGTGCCCATCTTTCTCTACTTTATATGTGGGATGCCTACCACAGCATGGCTTGCCAGGTGGCACCATGTCCACACCCGGGATCTGAACTGGCGAACCCTTGGCTGCCAAAGTGGAATGTGCAAACTTAACCACTGTGCTACCAGGCCAGCCCCATTTGCACTTTTCTTTTCATCCTTTCTTGAGACTGCCTTCAAATTTTATCCCCTCCCTGGTCTTCATTATCTTTGTTATAAATGTGCCTTAATTCTTTCCCATCCCAAAATAAAGTAAGAAAGTCTCTCACCAACATCTGTCTACCCTCATCTATCCTCTTTCCTTTTCAGCTGAATTTCTTGAAAATGTAATCTATCTTCTTTATCTCTTATTCACTCAACTACTCTTAGCATTCTTTGACATCCAGGTAGCAAGAGTCACTCCTGACCTTTTTTAGTTTTCACATCCACTGAACACTTTTCAATTCTTCTCTCATTTGACCTATATATGGCCCTTATCAGTGTTGACCCTACCACCAGGTTAAAACTTTTTTTCTCTCTTGCTTAGCTTCAGTGATACCTCTCCAGGTTTTCCTCCCCTTTGCTTCCTTTATCTCCTTTTCCATAGCTGGATCTTTGTATCCTTATGGCTTCTACAGTGTTTCTTTCCTACTCCTTTCAGTTTTTACCCCAAGGCTATTGTATTTCCTCTTGGGTTCTCACAGCCTCTTAGCAAATGAATTCTAGCCTTCTTTCTGATATATTCTAGTGCTGTGCTGCAATGTCACAGGCACTATTCATGGTTTCCTCTCCTTTATCTGCTTGGCAGTCTTACAAAGTCTACCCCAGGCATCACCATTTCCTACAATCTTTCCTCCCTTACTCTGGTTTGTTCCCTTCTCTTCTAGAAAGTGTACAACTCAGTGGAATTTACTGCATTCACAGTGTTGTACAGCGATAATCCCTATCCAGTTCCAATACATTTTCATCACTCCAAAGTAAAACCCCAGACCATTAAGCAATCACTCCCCAATCTCCCCTCCTGCGGGCCTCTGACAAACACTGGTAAGGTATTTGTCTCTATGGATTTACCAGTTCTGGATGTTTCCTATAAATGGAATCATTACATTATGTGACCTTTTATGTCTGACTTCTTTCACTTATACTATTTTTGAGGTTCATCTACATTGTCACATGCATTAGCACTTCATTCTTTTTTGTAGCTGAATAATATTCCACTGTATGAATAAACTATGTTTTATCTATTCATCAGTCGATGGACATTTGAGTTGTTTCTACCTTTTGAATGCCTGTTTTTGATTTGTCTCAGTATATACCTAGGAGTTTAATTGCTGGGTCATATGGTAAATCTACATTTAACTTTTCAAAGAACCGCTGAACTGTTTGCCACTGTGGTGGCACCAATTTATGTTTTCTCCAGCAATGTACAAAGCTTCCAATTTGTGCACATCCTTGCCAACACTTGCTATTTCCCCATCCCCTTTTTTTAATTATACCCAACCTAGCAGCTATAAAGTGGTATTTCATTGTGGTTTTGATTTGCATTTCCCTAATGACTAATGCTAGTGAACATCTTTTTATGTGCTTCTCGGCCATTTGTATATTTTCTTTGGAGAAATGTCTATTCAACTTATTTAATCATTTTTTATTTCGTTGTTTTTTCGTTTTAACCCAGAAATATATTTTAGATGATCAGAGGCAGGGTGTTGCTAGGTTTAATAATTATCAAAGAGCCACATTTTGACCTTTGAAGTTCTCTATTATTATAATCATGTTTTTAATAATTACTTGAATATTATCGACATGTCTGAACCCTCTGTACTTAAAATGCAGTAAGTTATATTTTAATTTTTATACTAAAATATCCAGTACTTTTTCAAATTTTTAATACAGAACATTTCTACGTAGCAGTTCCTCATATCCTAATATACAATTATAAAAAAGGTGTCATTTCCTTTGTTGATTAACTAGCTTGTTTGGTTAATGCTGAAGTAATTGCTGATATGTGTTTTCTCTCATTCCCTTTTCTTTTTAGAAAATATTACATGCTTTCTTGTTACTACTTCACAAATGTTTACCAGGTTGATGTCTGTTGTAATTCAGATATAAAAGTGTTTTTGGCAGTCAAACTTTTTCTTTGAGACTAAAGGGATACTAGATTACGTCAACACTTTTAGATATTTCATATATAGAGAGCCAAATAAAATTATAAAGCTGATATAAATATCAGTGTGTTATGAAACCTCACACTTTATGTGTTCATATACCAAAATTAGAGCATTTAAGAAGCAAGAAGAGCTCTGTAAATTTTATGTATTGCTTTTCTGCTTATGTTCTGTAGATTTTTTTAAATAGTGTTTCTGCAAGAAAGGCAAGAAAAATCTTTTCTAGAAAGCATGAAAATTGCAAATGCATTTTATCTTCTATGACATTGTATATTGTGTCTAGTTGGTAAACCCCAATCATTCTTTTCTTTTTTTTTTTAAAGATTTTATTTTTTCCTTTTTCTCCCCAAAGCCCCCCGGTACATAGTTGTATATTCTTCGTTGTGTGTCCTTCTAGTTGTGGCATGTGGGACGCGCCTCAGCATGGTCTGATGAGCAGTGCCATGTCCGCGCCCAGGATTCGAACCAATGAAACACTGGGCCGCCTGCAGCGGAGCGCGCGAACTTAACCACTCGGCCACGGGGCCAGCCCCAAACCCCAATCATTCTTGTGCTGTGCATCCAGAAAATGTAAGCTGATGATAGGTATAGCAATGCCTATTTATAAATATGAAGAGTTAAGCAATAGTTGAAATTTAAAATGGTTATCAAGTGATGCTTTAATAATTCTTTCCCTAGAACCTCTAAAGCTAGCCTTTCTAAACGGTGGCAGTTGGAATGGGCATTCATTTATGGACATATATGAGGTCCATACATCCACTGAAATTGTGGTTTTTAATGTGTGGGTTTTTTTAGAGGATACACAACTTTTATTATATTCTCAAAAGAATTGGAAACTCAAAAAGTGGTTCAGAACCACTGATTTAAAATGTTGGGAAAGGCCATGGTGGATCCCACTATATATACACAATTGATCCTCATTGTATGTAAATTCCACATTTGCCAGTTCACTTATTCAACAGACATTTATTTGTAAATCCGAACTCAGTACTCAGGGTACTTTTGCAGTCATTCAGAAATATACACAGAGCAGCAAAAAATTTGAGTCATCTGATGTGCAAATCACCATCTAAGGTCAAACAAGGTGACGCTTTGCCTTCCTGTTTCAGTGCTCATACTATAAACGTGTCCTTTTCATGGTGTATTTGGTGCCATGTTTTTTGCATTTTTGTCCTTTTCGTTGGTGATTTTCTTTGGTTTAAAATGACCCCAGGCATAGTGTTGAAATGCTGTCTAGTGTTCCTAAGTGCTAGAAAGCTGTGATGTGCTGTTGGGAGAAAATACTATTACACATGCTTTGTTCAGGCATGAGTTATAGTGCTGTTGACCGTGAATTCAATGTTAATAAGTCAAATGTTAATATGTGTAGATATATACACACACACACATTTATATATATAGTTATATATATAGTTTCGTTTTTATATATGTATATATAAATATAAATAAAATAATTTTGTTTTATGTGTTTCTATTTAGAGATACATTATGTATTGATATTGATTGGTTGACAAAAAATGTTGTGACCAAAGGATCTCAGGAACCTAACCCTGTATTTCCCCTAGGAGCAGTGGTTCAGTATTCACAAATTCAATGTTTCTGGCAACTTTCTACAACATAAGTACCTTGAATAATGAGAATCACCTATAATTGGTTAGAGGCAGGGAGGCTAATCTAGTTGACGTTTTGAAGTCTTTCTTTTTAAACTTAATATTTCTTAATTTATTTTTCTGTGAACATTAACTGACATTAAAATGAGGCTGTGCATCTGCAGAGGAGTTCCTGGATGCAGTTCCAACTTGTGTGTGTGTGTAGGCTTCTGCTCACCAACAGGCAGTTCCTGTATGCCAGCAGGGTGTCAGAGAATTCAACTCAATTCTGACACTGTCTACTCAGAGACAGAATGAGATTCCATAGTTAAAGGGCTCAGTCCCAGATGACCACCCACTGCTATAGACACCAGTCCTAAATCCAGGTTGTTACCTGTACTTCTGACCAACTGACTATAAATCTGAGGTTCCCACGACCCTCTCCTCAGGTTCAATTAATTTGATAGAACGGCTCACAGAACTCAAGAAAACGCATTTACTCAGTAGATGACCCATTTTTTACAAAGGATATGAATCAACAACCAGATGAAGAGATGCATAGAGCAGGCTCCAGAACAGAGAAACTTCTGTCCTTGTGGAGCTTGAGGCCCAGGACCATGGTATGTGGAAGCATTTCCCCCAACACTGAAAAAGGAAAAAAAAGGACCAACAAACTGTACTTTTGGGTTTTTTTAGAAGCTTCCTTAGGCAGTCATGAATGACTAAATTATTGGCCACTAGCAAATAATTCAAACTAAAACCCCTCTCCCTCCCTGGAAATCAAGGGGTGGGACTGAAAGTTCCAATCCTCTGATCATGTATGTGGTTCTCCTGGCAACCCGCCCCATCTTTGGGTGGGGTCCAACAGTCGCCTTTATTAACATATCAAAAGACACCTATATCATTCTCTTGGCTTAGGAAATTCCAAGGGTTTTGAGAGTGTGAGCCAGGAACACTGGATGAAGACCAAATATATCTGAGAAATGTATTTCAGTCATCTGAATGATCATATATATGTTTCTTATAAATCATAGTCTCACAGCATCGTTCATCTCTTAATATCACACATCAGATGCTACTAACATAACCATGATAAATGTCATTGATTTAAGTGAGTTTCATATTTACACTTTATAGTTCTGCCAGAATTCACTAGTCTACTTCAAATTTCTGTCTGAAATGTTATTTTCTCATCATTCAGTATATTGGAATATAATACTGTATTTTGCTATGGGGTATTTGTAACCATTTACACTGAATTTAGCCATTTTATCTAAGGACCTGCTAATTCATTAACAGTTGAAGAGTTAGAAGCAGGTCTTTAACAAATACGAGCTATATATTTGCATACTTAGGTGCTTTCACTGATTAGAAGTCTATTTTTTATTTTTCAAAATTAAAGGAATTTGGAGTTCCCTCTTTCTAACAAGATGGAGTAACAGGTACAGGATTTACCCTCCCATCTGAAATAATGATAAAATAAAAGCCATATGATCATGTCTTTAGATACAGAAAAGCATTTGACAAAATCTAACATCCCTTCCTCATAAAATCGCTCGGTAAACTAGAAATAGAGGGGAACTTTCTCAGCCTGATAAATACAATCTATGAAGAACCAATGTTAACATTATATTTACTGTTACTGACTGAATGCTTTCCCACTGAGATTAGGAACAAGACATGGATGTCCACTTTCACCACTTCTATTCAACATTGTACTGGAGGTTCTAGCCAGAACCATTAGTCAATAAAAAGAAAAGCATCTAGGTTAGAAAAGCAGAAGTAAATCTGTCAGTCAGTGATATGATCATCTGTGTACATTACCCTATAGAATCTACAAAAAGGTACTACAATAATTGAGTTTAACACATTTATAGGATTCAGGATCAATATTTTAAAATCAAATGTATTTTTCTCTACTAGCAGCAAAAATTTTGAAATTTAGTAAAAAGCAGTGTTTATCATACCATCAATAATATGACATACTGAGGGACAAATCTGAGAAAATATGTACAGCATCTGTATACTTAAAAGTATGCAACGTTACTCAATAAAATTATGTGGACAGATTTTTCATATATGACACCAGTAGAATGATCCATAAAAGAAAAGAAAGATTAATTGTACATTGGATATATAGATAGGTCAAAACAATTTTACACCTTGAATTTGTATAGATAATTTTGTATCATTTAAACCTCTGTAAAGCTATTAAAACAAATCAACAAACAAAATAACTAAAGGAATTTGTGTCCATGTAACTCTAAATGAGTTTTCTAAAGTCGGCTGAATCTTTAATCACAAAATAAATCAATTTATAGAAGTGAATGAACATCACAGAACAAAAGCTCTAAGTGTGTGGTAGAGTGTTAGATATTAGTATTATTTCTTTGGAAACCAGAACTACGTTAAGGATTCATGGCCTTGCCCCACTTCTTTTCTTGTTAAATGCATTTGCCTACTATAATGTTTTGGGTTAGCACTCTAAATATGTTTTTAATTGAGGTAACATTGGTTTACAACATTATGTAAATTTCAGGTGCACATCATTATATTTGAATTTCTGTGTAGATCACATCATTTTCACTAGCCAAAGACTAATTATCATCCATCACCATACGTATGTGCCAAGTCACCCCTTTCACCCTCCTCCCGCCTCTCTTACCCCCTGGTAACCACCAATATAATCTCTGTATCTATGTGTGTGTTTCTTGTTGTTTTATCTTCTATTTGTGAGTGAGATCCTATGGTATTGGACTTTCTCCATCTGACTTATTTCACTTAGCATAATACCCTCAAGGTCCATCCATGTTGTCACAAATGGTCAGATTTCATTCTTGCTTATGGCTGAATAGTATGCTATTGTATATATATATATACCACATATTCTTTATCCATTCATCCTCTGATGGGCACTTAGGTTGTTTCCAAGTCTTGGCTATCGTGAATAATGCCACAGTGAACATAGGTGTGCATATATCTTTATGCATTCGTGTTTTCATGTTCTTTGGATAAATACCCAGCAGTGGGAATAGCTGGATTATATGGTAGTTCTATTCTTAATATTTTGAGGACTCTCTATGCTGTTTTCCATAGTGGCTGCACTAGTTTGCACTCTCACCAGCAGTGTACGAGAGTTCCCTTTTCTCCACATCCTCTCCATCACTTGTTATTTCTTGTCTTTTTAATTATACCCTTTCTGACAGGCGTGCGGTAATATCTCATTGTAGTTTTGATTTGCATTTCCCTAATAATTAGTGACATTGAACATCTTTTCATGTGCCTGTTGGCCATCTGTATATCTTCTTTGCAAAAATTTCTGTTCAGAATTTTTGCCCATTTTTTTAATTGGGTTTGTTTTCTTGTTGAGATGTATGAGTTCTTTGTGTATTTTGGATATTAACCCGTTATCAGATATATGATTTGCAAGTATCTTCTCCCAGTTGTTAGGTTGACTTTTCATTTTATTGATGGTTTCCTTTGCTGTGCAGAAGCTTTTTAGTTTGATGTAGTCCCATTTGTTTATTTTTTCTATTGTTTTTCTTCCCTAGTCAGACATGGTATTTAAAAATGTGCTGCTAAAACCAATGTCAAAGAGCGTACTGCTTATGTTTTCTTCTAGAAGTTTTATGGTTTCAGGTTTTACATTGAGCTCTTTAATCCACTTTGAGTTAATTTTTGTGTATAGTGTAAGATAATGGTCTACTTTCATTCTTTTGCATGTGGCTGTCCAGTTTTCCAAACACCGTTTATTCAAGAGAATGTTCTGTCTCCATTGTATGTTCTTGGCTTCCTTGTTGAAAATCAGCTATCCATAGATGTGTGGATTTATTTCTGAGTTCTTGATTCTGTTCCATTGATTTGTTTGTCTGTTTTTGTGCCAGTACCGTACTGTTTTAATTACTATAGCTTTGTAGTATATTGTGAAATCAGGGAGTGTGATACCTCCAGCTTTGTTCTTTTTCTCAGGATTGCTTTGGCTCTTCTGGGTCTTTTATTGTTCCATGTAAATTTTAGGATTCTTTGTTCTATTACTGTGAAAAAAATGTTGGAACTTTGATAGGGATTGCGTTGAATCTGTAGATTGCTTTAGAAAGTATGAACATTTCAACTATGTTAGTTCTTCCAGTCCAAGAGGATGGACTATCTTTCCATTTCTTTGTATCCTCTTCAGTTTCTTTCAACAATGTTTTATAGTTTTCAGTGTACAGGTCTTTCACCTCTTTGGTTAAATTTACTCCTAGATATTTTATTCTTTTTGTTGCAAATGTAAATGGGATTGTAGTCTTAATTTGTCTTTCTACTACTTTGTTTTTAGTGTATAGAAATGTATGTTGATTTTGTATCTTGCATATTTGCTGTATTCGTTTATTATTTTAAAAAGTTTTTTGTAAGATTCTTTAGGATTTTCTGTATGTAAAATCATGTCATCTGCAAAAAGTGACAGTTTCACTTCTTCCTTTCCAATTTAGATCACTTTTATTTCTTTTTCTTGCCTGATTGCTCTGGCTAGGGCTTCCCATACTATGTTAAATAAGAGGGGCGAAAGTGGACATCCTTGTCTGATTCCTGTTCTTAAAGGGATAGCTTTCAGTTTTTCTCCATTGAGTATGATATTAGCTGCGGGTTTGTCATATATGGCCTTTATTATATTGAGGTACTTTCCTTCTATACCCGTTTTGTTTGTTTTTTATCATAAATGGATGCTGTGTCTGGTCAAATACCTTATCTGCATCTATTGAAATAACCACGTCATTTTTTATTCTTCATTTTGTTAATGTGGTGTATCACATAAATTGATTTGTAGATGTTGAACCATCCCTGGAATAAATCCCACTTGATCATCATGTGTGATCTTTTTAATGTATTGTTGTATTTGATTTGATTGTATTTTGTTGAGGATTTTTGCATCGATGTTCGTCAGTGATATTGGCCTGTAATTTTCTTTTTTTGTGTTGTCCTTGTCTGGTTTTAGTATCATGATAATGTTGCTCTCATAGAATGAGTTAGGCAGCTTACCCTCCTCTTCAATTTTTGGAAGAGTGGAAGGAGGATAGGCATTGTCTTCTTTGAATGTTTGGTAGAATTCACCAGGGAAGCCATCTGGTCCTGGACTTTTGTTTTTTGGGATTTTTTGATTAGTGTTTTGATCACCTTACTGATGATTGATCTGTTCAAATTCTCTATCTCTTGATTCAGTTTTGGAAGGCTGTATGATTCTAAGAATTTATCCATTTCTTCTAGATTATCCAATTTGTTGGCAGATAGCCTTTCGTAGTATTCTCTTATTATCTTTTGTATTTCTGAGGTGTCCATTGTAATTTCTCCTCTTTCACTTCTGGTTTTATTTATTTTCTCTCTTTTTTTCGTGGTTGAGTGTAGCTATAGGTTTGTCAGTTTGGTTTATCTTTTCAAAGAACCAGCTCTTGGTTTCATTGATGTTTTTCCTATTTGTTTTTTTAGTCTCTATTGCATTTATTTCTGTGCTGATTTTTATTCTTTCCACTGATTTCGGGCTTTGTTTGTTCTTCTTTTTCCACTTCCTTTAGATGCACTGTTAGATTGTTTATTTGAGATTCTTCTTGTTTGTTGAGGTAGGCCTTTATTTCTACAAACTTCTCTCTTAGAACCGTTTTTGCTATATTCCATAAATTTTGGCATGTTGTCTTGTCATTTTTATTTGTCCTCAGATATTTTTTGATTTTACCTTTGATTTCTTCATTGACCCAATTGTTGATCAGTAGCATTTTGTTTATTCTTCACATATTTGTGGCTTTTCTGATTTTCTTCCTGTAGTTGATTTCTAGTTTCATACCTTTGTGGTCAGAAAAGATGCTTGATATTATTTCGATCTTCTTAAATTTATTGAGACTTCTTGTGTGGCCTAATATGTTATGTATGCTGCAGAATGTTCCATGTGCATTCAAAAAGAATGTGTATTTTGCAGTTTTTGGATTCAGTGTTCTATATGTATCTACTAAGTCCATCTGGCCTAATGTATCATTTAAGGCCAGTGATTTCTTGTTAATATTTCTGTTTGGATGATCTATCCGTTGATGTATGTGGAGTGTTAATGTCCCTTACTATTAATGTATGACTGTCTATTTCTCCTTTTATGTCTCTTAATAATTGCTTTATTTATTTTTGTGCTCCTATGTTGAGTGTATTAGATATTTACAACTGTACTATCCTCTTGTTGAATTGTTCCCTTTATCATTATGTTGTGTTCTTCTTTGTCTCTTGTTACAATTTTAAAGTCTTTTTGTCTCAAATAAATATTACTACCCTAGCTTTCTTTTCTTTGCCATTTACATAGAGTCTCTTTTTTCATCCCTGCACTTTCAGTCTGTGAGTGTCTTTAGATTTGAAATGTGTTTTTTGTATGGAGCTTGTATGTATGGGTCTTGCTTTTTTATCCAGTCAGCCACCTTATGTCTTGATTGGAGCATTTAGTCCCTTGACATTTAAACTATCTATTTATAAAAATGGACTCATTGCCATTTTTTAACTTTTTTTCTGAGTATTTTCGTAGTTTTTGTCTGTTCCTTTCTTCTTTTCCTACTCTCTTCCCTTTTGGTTTGATGGCTTTTTTTAGTATTTTGTTTGAGTTTCTTTCTCTTAATTGTTTGTGTATTTATTATAGGTTTCTGGATTGTGATCACCGTGAGGTTCATCTATAATAACCTCCGTAAATAGCAATCTCTGTTAAGTTGATGGTTGTTTAACTTTGATCTCTTGCTAAAAGCTCTATTCTTTTGCTCTCCTCCCCACATTTTATGTTTTTGATATCATATTTAACCTTTGTGTCTGTGTGTATCCATTAACCTCTTACCATGGAAAATAGATAATTTTAGTCCTTTTGTCTTTTGACCTTAGCTTTATGTGTGGTTGATTTGCTATGTTTATTACCAATGATTTTGTTTGTTTATTTTTTGATAATCTTCTTGTTCTTATTTTTGGTCTTTTCCACTTAAATAATTCCCTTTGGCATTTCTTGTAAGGCTGATTTAATGGTGATAAACTCCTTTAGTTTTTGTTTATCTGAGAAACTCTATCTCTCCTTCCATTCTGAATGATAGCCTTGCCAGGTAGAATATTCTTGACTGTAGGTTTTTCCCTTTCAGCACTTTAAATATACCATGTCACTCCCTTCTAACCTGTAAGGTTTCTGCTGAGAATTCAGCTGATAGCCTTATGCAGTTTCCTTTGTATGTAACCTATTGCCTTTCTCTTGCAGCTTTTAGGATTCTCTCTTTGTCTTTAGTTCATGACACTTTAATTATAATGTGTCTTGGTGTGGGCCTCTTTGGGCTCATCTTCTTTGGTGTTCTGTGTGCTTCCTGTACTTGGATATCTGTTTCATTCCTTAGGTTAGGAAAGTTTTATTTCTTTGAATAGATCTTATGCTCCTTTGTCTCTTTCTCCTCCTTCTGGGACACCAATATTACAGATGTTAGTGCACTTGATGTTGTCCTAGAGGTCCCTTATACTGTCCTTGTTCTTTTCAATTCTTTTGTTTGTTCAGCTTGGGTGACTTCCTCTAGTCTTGCATCCAGCTCGCTCATCTGTTCTTCTGTATCATTTACTCTGCTATTGAGTCTGTCTAGTGAATTTTTCATTTCCAGTACTGTATTCTTCATTTGTGATTGGTTCTGTTTTATATTTTCCACTTCATTGAAGTTCTCACTAAGTTCATCCTTTCTTCTCCCAAGATGAGTGATCATCCCTATGACTCTTAGTTTGTACTCTTTATCATGTAGATTGTTTATCTCTGTTTCAATTAGTTTTTTTTTCTTTGGATTTGTCCTATTCCCTTATTTGGAACACATTCCTTTTGTCTCCTCACTGTGCCCATTTCTGTGAGCTTATATTTTGTTTTAGTTAAGTCAGCTATGTCTTACAAACTTGGGGAAGTGGCCTTATGTAAGAGATGCCTTATGAGACCCAGCAGTGTGCTTCCCTCTTGTCACCAGTTCCAAATGTTCCAGGAGCATTCCCTGTGTGGGCTACATGTGTCCTTCTGTTATGGCAGCATTGCTCTTACTCCAGATGTGTGGGAAGACTAGGCTGTCCCCCTGCCCAGTTTGTTGTAAGACTCAGCTGCATGCAGCTGCTATAATCCCTTCAGTCACTTTGTTGGTTTAGAGGAACCCCAGGACAGTTGGCTGCAAGCTCTAATAGGACATTCCTGCTGCAGTTTTTCTGTTAAGTGAGTAGGCCCCCAGAGTGGCTGGTTGCTAGGCTCAGCGGCTTATAATTGCTGTAGGCCTCCAGCCTGCAAGGCTGTTGTCAGCTCTCTCATGATTGCAGCTGAGTGGGGTGGCCCCAGGCATGGGAGTACCCACTTGTTTCAGACTTTGGAAGGTGGGGTCAGTCCCCTATGTGGCAGTTTGAGAAGCACAAGTCTTCTCCAGCTGACAAGTCCCACCACCCACAGGTCCACACACACCATCAACACAGTCCTGCACCATGCACGTGTCCTGACCCTGTGAAGCAGACCCAGTTGCCCCAATGCAGAGGCCCCACACACTCCACCAATGCCCCACACAATCCACCCACTCCTCATGCATGCGTTGCCCTGCAGAGGCGGACCCATTCAGCTCCAGAGGATCCAGGCACCCAGCCTATTCAGGCCTGCAAGTCACCCAAGGGCTTGCTGTTTGGTGGGGCCAGTCCATAGGGCAGGCTACCTGCCCTCACTGAGCTTGATTAAATTGGTGCTCTAGTCAGTGGGGCAGACCCATGGGCTAACAGGCTAGGGGAAGAGCTCCAATGGTGTCTGCCAGTGTCTGTGTCAGCACACCTGTACTTGGTCACAATAATGGCTGCCACCAATGTCTCAGTCCCTGGAGAGTTCTCACCTCTCACCAAGATGCACCCAGAGTCTATCGGGTGAGTCTCTTTTCACCAAAGGACCGTATACCTTTCTTTCTGGTGATTTTAGGTTGGTTTCCAAAATGGGTGAGTTTGTGTGTGGCCCTTTAAGAGCCAGCTTCATTTTCCCTTATGTCCGACAGCTTTTCTCGGGGTATTCCCTGTTGTTGTTAGTAGACAGCAAAGCCAGATATTATGAGTTTCATCTTGATTGTGTTGAGTCGAAAAGATGTTTATAGCAGTAATGCTCCCCTACTCGGGTCCCCCACTCCTACAGGGAAGGCTGTCTAACTTAGGATTACTTCTGGCTGGCCGTGAAGCTCCTGAGTTCGTGAAGCTGGCTTCTTTTCCTCTCCACAAGGGAATTTCTGCCTCTTCCACCTCAGTCAGGACTGTCCCTTGTTGTGGGGATCTTTTTAATGCAATTTCAGTTCTCTCTCAAGGATAATTGTTCCAAGGGTAGTTGTAAATTTGTTGTATCTGTGGGAGGAGGTTAGTTCACACTCCACCTATGCCACCATCTTCCCACTACTTAGTCTCCAGAATTTGAATGAGCAACATCTTTTAAGCCTTTTGACTGTTTTCTTCAATTTCTTCTGATATACATTTGGCCCAATAGATTATGGTTAGAAGTGAGCTTGGAATATGTGTCTTTATGGTAGAGGTTATTTAAGAGTTATTTATTATTAAGAATCTTCTATTAATGTTTTTTAAAGATCATATAGAGTAATTTTAAGGTGATTTTAAAATAGCCTTGTAATTTTTATTTTGGAGATGTTTTAAACTGTTAGTTTCCTGGTTGCTTTCCTGATTGTCTAGTATGTTTTTAATCATATTTCCTTTTCAAACAACCCATTATGAGGAAAAATAAATTCACAATGAAATATATGTTTTAGCAATTGCAACTTTTGGGTTTGGAAAGGAAAAATTAAAATCAGCTGTGTTAATGTGTTAGAACAATCATAATCTAAAGTGTCCTGTGTCTCACCCCCCAAGGAAAAGAGAAAGTCGGTTCTCCTCAACTTTCTGAAATGTCTTTGATTATATTTTTAACGTGCACTTTGAAGGGATGTCTATTTATTTTTGACTCATGTTCAGGTAAAACTGGAAGGTATAGCCCTAATGCTGGCATATCCATTTATAATAAATATATAAAAAAGAATAGTTTTTGCAAGAGAGAATTGCTTCATCCTTAATATCTCACTCACGTTACCTCCAAATTTTTCAGAGGTGTAAGAAATCTGTCTTCCTCTGTTTTCTAAATGAAAAGTTTGTAGATATCACATTTTTCTCCTCTATCTAAAGGATTACTTTACAAACTTAATTTAAATGCCTATTCAGCGTCATTGCATATAATTTCTGAAGATTAATTACATTGAATATAATTCCTGGAGATTAATGTCTAATAGCATTAGACATTATTTGAAAAATTAGTAATAAAATATTTTGTGAAATGGTGATCCTGCTCGAAAATCCTCTTTTCAAGACAATTTTAACGTTTCTTGTTTTTTTGGCATTTTTTTAAAATTGTGTTTTTCCCATGGGTTCAACAGATACAGGATAGAATGAGCATTTTAATAATTTCTTTTATAGTTTTGTAGTCTTAAGATGTTTAAATGAATTTCATTGAGGCTTGTGTAGGTATCTATCAAGAATTCTCCAACTAGAAGGTAAGGAATAATTTAACTGATAGTGGTCTGACTTCATTGTTGTAACCCAGCCCTCATGGTAGTTTCAGAATTTGTTGACCTCAGTTCTTTTTTAATTATACTCTATCATGTCCACATGTACTACATTATCATCCCCTACTGTTCTGTGTATGAAGTCTAAAAATTTAATATTCTATTCTCTGACTAAAACCTCTCATCCTTTTCAGTCTTTCCCTGACTTTTCTCCTGTTATTTCAGTTCTCTGATTACATAGAATTCTCCTAGCCCTTGTACCTTAAGCTTCACTGACCCTAGATCTGCCATTTCACTGCACTTA
The DNA here is from genome assembly GCF_041296235.1 of Equus asinus. Classification (NCBI taxonomy): domain Eukaryota; kingdom Metazoa; phylum Chordata; class Mammalia; order Perissodactyla; family Equidae; genus Equus; species Equus asinus. The sequence continues at coordinate 62,655,592 of NC_091791.1, forward strand.
GTGCGTTTGACTGTACTCACGTTTTTCTCTCAATTTTTGTGTCCTTTTATTTCACAATATCTAGCCACCTATTCTTGATCAGTCTACGTAACCATCCACCACTCTTATACCTTGGATATTGAGACTATTAGATGAAAATTATAATAATATTATATAGGGGGGTCTTGTGACAAATTTCTGGTCTCCAGATCTTCAGCTCTTCCTGGAATATTTTTGGAAATGGTAGCTTTTCTTTCTAGAAATTCTTTTGATGATTAATATGTCTCATACAATTTTAAGTAAGTACCTTGTTATCCATCCACTTGGAGGATACCCATTTCCAAAATAGCAATATATTTTAGAAAGTTGAACGATAAGATTGATAGGTGAAAACACTACTCTTTTTCACTCTGCTTGCAAATGGAAATGTCCTTTTCTTTATCACCTCAGATGAACAGCAATAAACGATGTCAAGGAAATTTTGCAATAAAAATATTACCTTATGACCCAGAGTTTTTTATGGTATGTGGGCAAGCTCTTCAACATATGAAAGCAATTTCATGATTTTGATGAGCTTATTATTATTATATAACATGTTAATATTAAGGGAAGCTGTGACAAAGTTATGTGGGAATTCTCTATTATTTCTGCAATGTTTCTATAAGTATAAAATATTTAAAAATAAAAAGTTTAAAAATGTAAAACTATTATTTCATTGTTAGTTTTTAAAAATAAACTTCTGATTTGGAATGATTTTAGGTTTACTGAAAGTTTCAGAGGTAGTGCAGAGAGTTCCCATGTAATCCTTACCCAATTTCCCCTCAGTGTTAGTGTCATTAAAAAAATCATTTTCAGAGTACATTTAATAACTGAATACATTTAGTAAAGTCTTCATTTTAACTCTAGCTGCAAGCTTTACCGGTGATTAGCAATTTTAGTACTTTTTACTTTTGCTTTTGTTATGGAAATGTTTTGTTGACAGTTACTCATGGTAATATAGTTTAGATAGAAACTTGACTAAGTTTTCTTATTGTTACATTTTAGATTATAATATTTTAAATGATTCTTATTTCTAGAGTTATATATATATTAAAATATTATTTATTAAGGATCTTGAGAAATTTTAAAGATTTCATTTTTTGGACATTAACAAATATTTCATGCTATATTACAAATGTAAATTTCAACTGCTGTTGCTTCATCAACTTGCCAACTCCTTAATCTGAAATTTCTTTACCGGATTCTATTGAAATTAAATAAATGAAAGTATATGTTTTCCTTAGGAAATCATGTCACGGTGTAATTATATTAGTCTATTGGTTTGCATAAAACATATATTAAAAACTAATATAAAAATGATATTTTCTGAAGTCTGTATATTTTTTAATTATCCCAAATTTAGTTAAATTTTATACTTATTCAGTGAGTTTGTCTATGTGCAAATCATTTTTCTAGGCATTGTTAAAAACTCACCCATGTCTGCATCTACGGTACTTTGAGTTTCTACTCCAGTTCTTATTTTTCTTTGTTTTTCTTGACATCTTTCCCAATCTTCTGTACCATCATACCCTATTCTCAGCAAGCAACTTCATAGCATACCCTATAAATATTAAAAAATTGTTGTTTTGACTTCTTCACCTTCTCTCCCCAATGTTTTCAAACTTGTTTATAAAATTTTGTCTTTTCAACTCGATTCCATCTTTTTTCATTCTCTAGAACCTCAAACTGTTAGCTTTTTCCTCCCTCCCCTTCCCTGCCAGATGTCTGGACAGAGTGCTATACCTTCATTATCACCACTGCTCCACCTCCCACTCCCACTCATTCTTTATTCACTAACTGCAATGTGAGATCTCAACTTTATCTCTTTTTGAATACATTCTTTTTGCAAAAGTCACTAATAATATAATTGCCAAACCCAAAGGCCATTTAAAAATCTGAATCCTAACTGTGACCCACTTTAGGTTGTTTCATTTGTTGATCACTCTCTCAATTTTGAACATTTCTTTCTTCCATTAGCTTTCAGGACAAATAGTACTCATTCTTTGTTCTTTTATTAACTCTTTGAGTCATCCTTTCTCTGTACCTTTTGCTGGCTTACCTTTTCCTTCAATTATTGTTGTGTCTAATTTCATACATCATAAAGATCAAAGTACATAAAAATGCAAAAAAAAATTTTGGTAAAAAATTATAAACAAAGATGAAATGGAGGAAAATATTTGCAAGATGTATCAGACAAAGAGTTAATGTTCCTAATATATAAACAAAGAGTTAATGTTCCTAATATATAAACAAATTCTTGGATTCTTGGCATCATAAAGAAGAAAGGAAAACCAAACTGAGAAAGTAAACAGAGAATATGATGGGTAATTCAGTTCACATAAGAAGAAATATGAATTGCTAATAAGTAAATGAAAAGCTCCTCAACCTAATTAACAATCAAAATACAAGTTAAATAAAAGTTACCGTCTTTATTTGTCACATTGTTAAAAATAAACTGATTAGAGTTTAGTGTTAGGGATGATAGAAAACAAAGGACACTTTTAAACCTTTCTGTATGGGTGTGAAAACAAGGTACACTTTATTGTAGAGCATTGACGGTTCTTTACAGGTTTAATATGCACATAATCTTTGACCCAATAATTCCTAGTTTAAGTATCCGATAAAAATAGTTAGATGTGTACATAAGTAACATGTAAATATATTGAGCCAGTATTTGTAATTGTGGAAAACTGAAGACAGTCTAAATGTTCAACAATATGGGAAAAATTATAGTCATTATGATATTTCTATGTATGGAATTCTAAATGGCCAATGATAAAAAAAATCATGGTACATGATGGCATTAAGTTTTATAGTTTTAGATTTTACATTTAGATTTGTGATCTACCTTGTGATATTTTCATTTATAGTGTGAGCAATAGATTGAAGATTTTTGTTTTTGTAAATTACTGTCCAATAATTCTAGCACCTTTTGTTGAAAAAGCTATTTGTTCACCAATGAATTACCTTTGCACCTTTGTCAAATTTAGTTGTCATAGCTTTGAGAGTTCAGAGATAAATCCATCCATTTATGGTCAGTTGATTTTTGGCAAGAATATCAAGACACTCCACTAGAGAAAGAATGGCCTTTTCAACAAATGATGCTGGAAAAAATAGATATCTGCATACAAAAGAATGAAGTTATACCCCTGCGTCACTCCGTATACAGAAATTTTTTGTATGTGAGCATGTTGAAAAGTTGTGCTGGTCGGATTGTAGAATGGTGCAACTGCTTTGGGATATAGTCTGGCGATTCCTCAAAAGGCTAAAGATAGATTTGCCATGTGACCCAGCCATTCTTAGTATGTACCCAAGAGAAGTGAAAACATATGTTTATATAAAAACTTATACGCAAATGTTCATAGCAGCATTATTCATAGTAGCAAAAAAGTAGAAACAACCCAAGTGTCCATCCACTGATAAATAGATAAGCAAAATGTGGAGTATTCATACTGTTAGAATATTGGCCATAAAAAGAACTGAAGTACTGGTTTATGCCACAATATGAGTGAAACTTGAAACATTATGCTAAGTGAAAGAAGCCACTCACAAAAGTCCATATATTTTATGATTCAGTCTCTGTGAAATGTCCTGAATATGCATGTTTAAAGCAAAAGAAAATACGTTAGTGGTTGCCTAGGGCTTATTGGGAGTAGGGGTTTTGGAGTGTGATGGCTAAGTGATGTGGGTTTTTTAAAAAATATTCTAAAATTGATGTGGTAATGTTTCCACAACTCTATGAATGTACTAAATGCCCTTGAATAGTATACTTTAAATGTAAATTGTATAGTATCTAAACAAAGATGTTAATGTTAAAAAATATACATCTTTTGGTCTAAGTCTTTGAATAGATCTTCTTGACTTTAACTATGATACGTTGGTCATTTACAAAGTTTTCATTTATTAAATTATGCAAATACAAAATGTCTCATTTGTCAATCTACCAATCTCAAGAAAATAGTCTTTTATGTATTGAGAATCTCACTGTGGTAGATAGAAGTTGGACACAATTATGATTTCAGTTGAAAGCTCAAATTTTATTATTAGCAATAAATCGTGACAGTTATTTTTTTTAAGTGCCAGGCTTACTTTTTTTCATTTCCAAGAAAACGTCTGCCAGATACTCAAGTCTGAATAACTATCATTTGTCTGTCAATCATTATTTCAAATAAAAATAGTTTTTTGTAAAAAAAAGCAGTTGGTTCATATAGAAACTCAACTGCACAAATGCGTTTCCTCAGGAAACCATTGTACTTCATTCATACTTCCCATTTCCTTACATGGAGAATTTAAAAGATGTATATTTGAGGGTCAATGTTTTATAAAAAACAGTGATTTTTCTGCTTCAAAAAATTCTTAAATTGGTATCTTTTTAATATGAGCACAGGGTTTTGAGTAATTCAGTTACTACTGGTACAGCTTTGTTCCCTTGCCTCTTTTTGTCCTTAGGTACCAGCAGTTTTACCCATTGTTGAATTTGCACTATGAAAGCAAATGTCAACACAGTGAAAAATGCAAATAACAGCTTAATACTATTGTGAAAATTGAGTTGACTTTGTGGATCCTCTGACAAGTTCTCAGGGTTTTCTGAGGATCTGCAGACTTTTCTTCAAGAATAGCTGAATCTCAATGCTTTTTCTGTTTGTGATCTCTTTCTGGAACAAATACAAAGCTGTATTGCCAATGTTCCAGTAAGTATCTCTACATGAATATTTTCATAATTCCATATGTTCAAACTCAACTCTCAGTTCTCTGGCTTTTCACATTGTACTTACTCTTATGTTCTTATCTTTCTCTTTTAATGACATAACCACGCATCAGTCATCCAGTTAGAGACATTGTAGTCATACTCAACCCACACTCTCTCTTACCTCCCACACCTCAATCAATGCCATGTCTTGTCCTTTTTGCCTCCAAAAAAATGTTTCTCGTATGTTTTCTCCTTCCTTAGAATTCTTAAGGTTGGGATCCTTGTCTCTTTTCTATAATACCACATGGCCTGGCAATTGGTCTTCCTGCGTCCTGTCCTGGCCCTCCTCTTTTTTTTTTTTTTTATCAATAACTGTGAAATGTCTTGGATTTTGTACCACTTGCAAGCTATCAAATTAGTCTGCCACAGTTTCATAGATAATGACATAATGACAGAAGACAAGAGCCTTCTGGGTCCGAGACAAATGAAGTTTTCACTCAAAGCATAGCAGGCAGCGTGAATTTCATATTCCCATTGGTTCTGCTTGCCTCCTCAGTCACTCATTGGTAATGTGGAGGTTGACCTAGGGGGAAGCTGTGCTCGCAGAGAATTTGTGTTACAATTAAAGAATCCTGAACTTAGGAAACCCCAGTCTTCAAAGGTGCTTCTTGAAAACCTGCCCAACCTTTACCCTAAGATAAAGCCACTGTCTTTATCTTCTAAGGCTGTTTGTTATATAAACATCCTTAAAAGGAGAGAGCAAAATCTGATAAAGACCTACAGAGACATGATAGACCCATTGAGAATTGTCTCCCATTTTTTGGTTAGTTTTCTGAACACTGTTGCCAAAATTATATTACTAAAATACATTTTTATCATGTAACTCTCTGATCCCAGCCTGCTTTTCAGTATTATGGACTACTAGTCCTTCGTAAAATATGTTATTATGGATCTTGTGTCTTACTAATTCCCTGAGTAAGCCATGAACATGATATCCCTCTCTGTTTTTACACGTGTGAGTATCTCTGTTTGTAATTTACTTTTATTTTTCTTCTTTTCAGCCTGGTCAAATCATCAACCATCAACAACTAGCTTGTCATTTTATCTTTGACTTTTTCATTACTCCCCAAACTTCTTCATGCTTTCAGAATATTTTGTGCATTCCTCTATTATAATGCTCATTGTATTTCGGTTTCCATGCTGCCTCCTCCACCTAGACTGTGAACTCCTCAAGGTTTTATTCACGCTGGTATTCCCTCACAGAGTACTTTAGATATAATAAGAGCTTAATAGAAGTTTTTTTGGATTAACAGATGTATAATTCCCTGGTAGCTGCCTCATAACATTTTAACTTTAGTGATCTTACAGTTGAACTTACTAACAAGATTCTCCTTGATCTCTTTGCATGTAAATCTTTTTTCTAAAAGAACTCTGTACATTTTAATTATCTGATGTTACTCTGCAAAAAATACATATGATTATTGTCCTTTGCTGTTCATTTCATTCTAAGAATAGGTACAGGTGGGCTAAAGTGTGGGCCCACCAGAGATAGGGGATATGCCTGGGAAATTGTGCTTTGATTCACCTGGCCTCACAAATCAACACTTGGGACTCCGACGTAGTTGTTACCACTTATTTACCTATGGTAGATAGGCAGGTCAAAGCTAGTCTCTTATTAGAGTCAATCAGGAACGACCAGAATGGCATAAGCACCTCAGCAGTATCGTGAGAATGGCAAAGGGAGCTTCTTGAAAGACCTTGTGGCATCCTCACTCTTGAATAGGAAATAGCTTCAACAGTGGCATCCTTAATACAGATTTGAAAGCCAATGAAGATTGCTCTTGTTTTTTCAAAGTGCTGCCATTTTTCTTACTATAGATAGCCCTCTCGGTATTTGAAATGCTTGTATTCTTTGCTTACCTTAGAGAAATATATGTATTATCATCTATATCGGTGGACATCACTCTATCAAGCACCACCACCCTCTGACAAACTTGCAGATCTTTTTCTTAGTGATTTTTGAGAGTGCTTTGTACATTAAGGATATCAAACTCCCCCATGTGCGCCCCACCCCCATCACATACATACACTTCTTTTTCCTGTATAGTGATCTTAAGATTTATCGAGTCATGCTGTCAGTATTTTCCTTTGTACTATTGGGTGTTCATCCCTGGTTAGGAAATCTGTCTCTGTCATAAAGTTACTAAAATATAAGTAGCTGAATTTTCTACTTTTCTGCTCTTTTTACATTTTTGGTTAAAGTGTGAGTTGAAAGAGTGTAGTTGTATATTTTAGTTGTGGATCCTTCTGATTGTAGTATGTAGGATGCCGCCTCAACATGGCCTAATAAGTGGTGCCGTGTCTGTGCCCAGGGTCCGAACCAGCAAAATCCTGGGCCACCAAAGTAGAGCACCCAAACTTAACCACTCAGCCATGGGGCTGGCCCCTCATTGTTTTAAAATAAACAAGTACATTGTTTTAGGAATATGTGATGCATATCATCAAAATAAGTTTTTGGTATCTATTGATCTCTCTTTTGTTATCTATTGATCTGTTAATAAGATACAATTCATCAAATACGTATTGGGTATCTACTATATGTCAAGTTCTGGGGATACATCAGTAAGCAAAACAGATAAAAATTCCTGCCTTCATAGAGCTAATATTTTAGTGGGAGGGTGAAATATAATAAATGTACTACAGAAGCAAGTTAGAAGGTGATAAAGAATAGGGATAAAAAGTAGAAGAGTATGGTTTCGGGAATGTTGGAACGAAAGGAGCGTTTTACAATATTAAGTAGGGTATGTGGGCAAGAGTTTCGCTGAGAAGGTGAGATTTGAATAAGGACTTTCAAGATGAGGGAGGAGGCATCTGGCTAGCTGTGGAAGTCCAGTCTAGTAAAGATGTTAGCAGTTGCTAAGGGACGGCATGCTTGGCATGTTTCAAAATCCTGCAAGGATCACTGTAGTCGAACCAGAATATGACGAGCGGCAGATGAGGTTAGAGAGGCAACAGAAGGTAAAGGAGAGTGGCTGGATCCTGTAGGGCATCGTAGACTAATGTAATGACTTTTGCTTCTTACTGAGTGATGTGGAGAGTATTGCAGGGTTTTGAGCAAAGGAATGACATGCGCTGACTTAAATTTTAAAAGGAAAATGTCAAGGATGGAAGCATGGGAATTAGGCAGTTTGCAACGGTCTAGGCAAGAGGTTATGGTAACTTGGATGGGTGGTCACAGTGGAATTAATGAAAAGTGGTTGGAAAAAAAAGTGGTTAAAATCCGGAAATAATTTGAGAATAGAGCCAATAAGCTTTTCCAAAGGACTGTCTGTGGGATGTGAATAACACCCTCCTAATTGATCTTCTTATTGCCTCTCCTTTTATATACAGTATAAAATCCCTTTTTATACACGAGCGAAAGTGATCTTTATTTAAATTCCATAATTTTGCTTTTTTGTTTAAAAAAACCCTTCAGTGGCATCCTGTTGCACCCTGGATAAAATTTATTCTCCTCTTCGTACCCAACAAGTGTGCTTGATCTGGAATCTGCATATTTTTCCAAATTTATCTTAGCTACCCTCCATCTCCCTCACTGAGGTCTGGCCACACTGATTTTCAGTTTTTTTGAACATGCCGAACTCCTTTGTGCCTCAGAAGCTTTGCACTTGCTCTTTTGTTTGGAAAACTCCTCAACCCCCAAGTTCACTCTTTGTCTGATAAGCTCTTTTGCATATTTTGTGTTTCAGATAGGCCTATTTAAAGTAGATTCTTTCCTTGCCCTTCTTCCACCCATTGTCTTTCTCAGCTATTTGTTTTTTCCTTTATAGCTTTTCTTACAATTATTTTATTTCTGTTTAATGCTTTGTTTGCTTTGTGTTTTATCTTGTTTGGAATCTCCATGAGATGGGGACCATGTCTGACTTATTCACATTTATGCTTCAGTGCCAGCGTGGTGTGTGGCCCACAGAAGTGTTCCATAAATGACTTTAGATTGGATTGACTGACTCAATTAATGAACAAATGAACAAACAAAATATTTAAATTATATGCTAGAGTAGCAGCCCTGGACATTACTTTTAACTTAGATTTCAATTCGGTCATGGTGATATTCTCCTTCTTTAATCAGCCATTGCATGCTACTTATTGTAAGATGGTCATAAGTAATTCTTTATCACTAGAAGAATATTTCCTCATTGAAATTTGTTTAGTTATTAATCTCTAGGCAAATCTTATATTTCAGAAGATAACTATCCTCATGCAATTATACTACTATACTATCAGGGAGGTGTGACAAAGGAGATGTGAAACAGTAGCTTTAAAGATGTCCCCTACCTCCACCCAATTTTTCCTTTGAAGCTATTATCCTAAAGGAAGAAAGGGGAAAAGAGAAGTCTATGGTATGAGTTCAGGTTTACTACTATAAGTGTTTAAGAAAGAGCCTTGTTACCATGACAACAAATCAATGAATTTCAAATGGAAAATTTTCAGCATATTGGACTGATAAAATTGTAGCATTCTTATTTTCTTATAGAATTGCTCTTTGTGAAGTTTAAAAAAATAGTCTGATAACCCCTGTTAAAATTAATTTTTAAATATTCCTGTGATATTGTTTTCAAGTCATTTATTATAATTTAAAATTATACCAAAAGAGTATACTTTCATAGATCTTTCATGCAGAAAGTTAAGCATTTGATTTGTCATTAAAAATTACTTTCCTAATCTGTGCTAGATCTTTGCTTAAATAGTAAATAAAATGGTAAATAGTTCAATGTATTGGGAGTTTTTAGCAATAGAAAACCACCTGCCACTTTATAGATTCTTTGCCTTAAATGCTTTCTAACTCCAGTGGAGGAAAGCTGTTAAGCTTTAAGTGTTCTGTCATATTTGCAGGCTTTTATAGTAGAAGAGAACATCAGTGAGCAATGATGATGCAAAACTACGGCAGGTAGACTTAAAACCCCATAAAGTACAGACGATTGTGTGTGATGCCTTGAATTGAATCCTCTTTGAATGAAATGATCAGCCATATGTGCCACCGTTATGGACTCTGAAAGAAGAGGAGAAGAAACGTGTCCTTATGCTAACTGTGCATGAAATTGCAGTGTTAGGAGATATTGACCAGATGTTTCAATCTCAACAAATAGCTTGTTATGTGACTGAGTGAAAATCACTTTACTGTTTTGATCAAACACACCTTGAAGGAAGGGGTAATTTAATAGAGGCTGTCATAGTTCATCATTGTCTTAAACTTTGACTTGGCCTTTGCGTTATGTTTTTGATGTTGCTGCTGATAGGTGTTGATGGGCAGATGTTGACTGCCTTGAGGGACTTTGCTTTTTATAACGTGAATGCTAGAGATAGTAAAGGGTTAGGATTTTTCTCAATTCTTCTCTTACTCTTTAGTTATTAGGTGACTTGCTTCTCTGTGGATTTTGTAGAATTTCTCGGCAAATGCATCTGAGTGACACTGTTACCTCTAAAGACCATTGTGGTTTATTCTAAAGGTTTTTTACTGTCCTCACCTCTCTGTCCCAGTTCTTTTTTTTTTTTTTTTTTTTTGGTCTGAGGAAGATTAGCCCTGAGCTAGCTACTGCCAATCCTCTTCTTTTTGCTGAGGAAGACTGGCCCTGAGCTAACATCCATGCCCATCTTCCTCGACTTTATATATGGGACACCTACCACAGCATAGTTTTTGCCAAGTGGTACCATGTCTGCAACCGGGATCCCAACTGGCAAACCCCGGGCCACCGAGAAGCCGAGAAGTGGCAGAAGGTGTGAACTTAACCCCTGCGCCACCAGGCCGGCCCAGTTGTAATTGGCCACAATAAAGTTCTATGGTGTTTATTTTCTTGTTTTATATATAGTATATTTTTCTGCTTTTTCATAGCTTGAAGTGATAGATCTCTTAGAAAATCACCAGAATTTTCTCACTTTTACAAGTTAGGACGATGATAGCTAGAGAGATTGTTACTTATATGAGGTTACACAGTTACTCTTTTCCAAGCCAGCCCTATGTCTAAGGTCTGATGACACTCATTCTAGTATGATTTTCCTTACGTCCCTTTCTTTCCTCATATCTAGAGTAAAGAATGAGAGTATATCTTCTAAAATCATAGAGACTTGAGCTTTGCCACTGACCTACTCTCTCTTTCCTCACTTGTGAGACTGGAATAGTATTTACCTCGTGCTTGGTAGATCAGATTAACTGATATAACATAGTGGGTAAAGAACTAGTGTAATGCCCAATGTATAGTAAGTACTCACTAATTTAGCTCTTAACTGTATTTTTGTTTCTAACTCATCTTTAGCTAATTATAGTGTTTTTCAGCTGAACCTTTGGTTTATATCTGGTGTTAGCACAGTTTTTCTTAAGTTGTCAGGGGAAGGTGTTTGGAATATATGGGGAAAATGATAAATGATTTTGGAAATTATTTTAAATTATAATGAAATATATAGATGAATAAAAATGTTCTTTAAACTCTAGAACAGCTATTACTACAATCTCCTTTAATTTGAAGTTGCTTGTGGGTTATAGGGGAGGAAAAAGTTTTCCTTAACCCTCTTCGGGTCCCTGGCTGGGTCTGAAAATTAAACTGACAAAGCATACAGATTTATTTAACATAAATTTTATGTGACGCGGGAGCTTTCATAAGGAAATGAAGAGCTGAAGAAACAATTTGGCCTGAGTATTTTTATGCTAGGTTTGATGAAGAGTGGGAAATTTAGTGGAAATGTGATAGGTCAGAAAGTATGAGGCAAGTATAGTAAACTGGGGGAGACTTAGCAAGGTCTTTTAGTTAGAGTTCTTGGTATCCTTTTGTCTTCAGACATAAAGATGTTCTTTTCCTCCAGGTATAGAGAGGACACGTCTAACATGAGGATTTTATGACCTGTTTCAGGGGAGAAGGGAAGGGAGGGTCAGAATGACCTTCCTGTTTCTGCCATTTTCTCAAATTCCTTCAGCCAATGTGCCATAATTTGGTGTAGCGTGTCCTGAACCCCATCAACATATTGCCATATATATTTAGAACATCATTTCATTATGTAAAGGAATTTAACAATTTCCATTAATGTTGTGGAAATGCTATATTGAATTCTATTTCTGAAAACATTTTCCAGAGGTTTTTTTTTAAAGATCTGAGTTCTCTTTAAGAGATTTTTTTTTCCCCAACCTAAAATGTAGACTTCATTGTACATAAACAAGAAACTAAAAGTAGGCACGATTTTTAAAATTTTGGAAGGACATAGAAGTAGAATATATACTATCCACTTGTTAGAAATCTTGTTGCTTAAAGGCTTCTGGTGAAAGTCAAGTTGATTAAAAACCTGAAACCTATTATAACACCATACTCACGCATTGTGTTATTTTTTATCCCCTGGTTTTGGAGACCTATGGAAATAAATCCAGGCTATTTATTGTTGATAGTTAAAGAAATTAATTTAGTAACAGTTTCAGATAATATAAGTTGTTTTAAGGACACATAACTTCTACAATATTTTTTAATTTGGATATCTTTGGATTAAATGGTTTTCTTGGTTAATTTGGTTCCGTCCTATAACCTAGTTAAAAAAAAGATCTTCCTCCCTCGCTGTAGCTACCTTCTCCCCGTGTCTCCTTCTCTTTGGTCTGGATGGCCCAGTCCCTTTTACGAATCTGATGAAATCTGTGAATCCTTTCCTCTAAAAAATGCATCTCAGTTTCTTTATCATTTTAGGGAGTTCATAGATTTCGCCCTTCATCCCACACATACCTTGCACTAGTAGGGGCACATGGACCTCGGGTGGGCTACAAATCTTCTTAGAAGATTACATTCAGACTCCTTATTATTATTCTAAATACTTAACAATTTGTCTTCGAAATAGCAATAACAATAGTGTTGTTGATGCTGATATAATAATTACAAGAGTAGGAATTGTAATAATGGTTAAAATTTATTCTGTGCTAACCTTATCCCAGGTCCTATGCTGAATCTTTAATCGGGTTTAATGGTTATATCACTAATGATATCTCCAAGTAGAATATATTCAGTGTGCATTTATTGTGTGCTTTAGAAAATGCTATATCTTTAGACTACAGAAGAGATTATAAGCATTTTGATTCTAAGAACTTTTCTTATTCATCTTTATTCATTGCATTTATAAGGTACCAAAATCCCTTTGGAGTACTGAATTTACTCTTAGTTCTATAATTCCAATAGTCTCCTTTTTACTTCTAATCTTCTTTGTCATCCTTCTTCCTTTGAAAATTAACTATTCCATCCAAGACCCACCATGTCCCATAATTCCTACAAGTTTTAGCCTGGACACAGTTTCTTGTATTTCCCTTAGGAAATCTTTGTCCACTCCCCAGAGTCTAAGGTACATGCTACTCCCAGCTGCTACAATAACTTTTTCTCTGTGTATCTTATAGTAATGTACTTTTTTCTGTAATTTTTATGTAACCCTAAATTGTAAGCTTTATGAATAAAGAATTATGGGTTTCCTGTTCATTTATTTGACAAATATTTATTAAGTGCATAAAATGACAGACCCACTTCTAGATGTAGAAATACATCAAAGAAGCCAGGAAAACAGTGTCTTGAACAGGAAATTACAATTATGTTGAATTAATTTTGTGGTAGGATTGATACAGTTTCCTCTGGCAACATGAGACATGGGCGTATACTCTAGTGTTCAGGAAGAGTTTACCAAGAAAGTGAGGCCTAACACCTAAGTAGGAAGCTGGAAAGACATGAGACAGAATACAAATGGAATGAAGTATTCACTGTGCTGGAACATTGCATTCAAGAGAGTAATACTGTAGGATGAACTTGGAGAGGCAGTAGATGGTTCAATAAAGTTTATGTTTGAACTTTGCTTAAGAGAAATGGGTAAGTATTGAAGGACATTTTTGAAAGATCATTGAAAGTGCAGTGGATTGGAGGGAAACAGAACTGGAGGCAGGGAAATGAGTTAAAAAACTATTGCAAATGATTGTGGGAGATAGAGTAGGGGAGAAGAATGGGGAATGATTGCTAATGGGCACAGGTTTCTTTTTTTAGTGTTGAAATGTTCTTGAGTTAGATAGTGGTGATGGTTGCATAAGCTTGTAACTATAAGGGAAACACTGTAAAGTGGTAAATTTTATGGTATGTGAATATATTTCAACAACAACAAAAATTTTAAAGACACTGGCAGTAGGCTGAGAGAAGAGGGTGGCTTGCACTAAAGTAGAAATAATGGAGATAGAGAAAAGTAGAAATATGTAGACTTAGTAGGCAAAATAGAGTTTATAGGTATTTGAAGGTTCAGGTCAGTAATCTGAAAATAGAGATGAAGAGTCTCAGTGTATAGATGGTAATTGAAACTGTGGGAGTAGATTAGACCATATTTGGAGAAAACATATAGGGTGAGAAGAGCAGATAATCCTTAGATCCAGGCCTGTGGAACGCTAAGGTATGGGGAGAAAAGAAGCCTATGAAAGAAATAGAGAAAGGCTGCTTTATCCATTATTTACTACAGTAATGTTCAGCAAATGGTAGGTGATCAGAAAATATTTATGGAATGAGTTGAAAGAAGTTAGACTAAAAATTCTTTTTATCATATCAGTGGCCTGTTAATTGTCATCATCATCAGTACTTGCTAACAGGCATTGCTTTAGGCACTTTGCTTACATTTTGTTGTTCAATTCTCAGAATAATTCTGCAAAAAATATATCTCTGATAGACGGTGTAATTTATCATCAAATGGCTAAATGAACTTACATACATCTGAGTCTAAGATTTATGTTTTTTTCCTGTTAGGCCTAAGTTTCCCAAAATCTCTTCTGAGAAACAGATGTTAACAGGTATTTAACAATAAAAATACAAAAGAACCATTGATGGAGATAATAATAGGATTATTTGGAATCAATTTTTATTAATAGGATGCTTGCCAACTTGGGAAATAGAGCAGTTTTGGCAGGAAAGGAGTATAATGTACTAGTTATTTAGGGAGAATTGGTTCTTAATAATATTTATGAAAATTTCGTGTTTTACTCTGTCTCACTTGGTAGTATATCAGTCATTTGAAAGAATGAGTCCTTTAAACTATGTGATATATGCTGTTTTCCTAACCAACTACTTCAGTTTTGATTTCCTCATCACCCTTTGCAATCTGCTTGTTGCTATTTCCCAGTTTTGACATTTAATTTCTGTTAGTTGTGCTTTATAGTTTTCCTGAAATGGCTTATTGAGTTTTCTGGTATAAAATTTCTTATTTTTGGCTTATTCTGCAACTATTTTAGCATCTAGGTGTCATTCTTCATCATTCTATTCTGACGTGAATTAAAGTATATAGCACTATCTTAGAAGTGACTGGCTCTTGAAAATCATGGTCAGTTATATTGTCCTAAATATTGCATTTAGTTGATAAAAGGAAATGCACCTGGAAGGTGAAGTTAATAATTAATAGAAATCTTTCCATATGTTGTTAAAGACTCTTCATGTGAAGCTTAATATGTAACTTATTCAGCCCCTGTTTAAATTTAGTTGTAAGTGTTCTCCTCCTGATTCCTTACGTTAATGACGCATCAGCTCTTATCATCTCACTCTTGCTCAAAAGCCCATCCTTCTTCCTACAGAATGCTGCCTAAACTTCTTAAAGTGGCATTTAATGATCTGGCCTAGATCTACTTTTCCCATCAGTTTCTTCCCTCCCATATAGCAGCTCTGTCATTATACTCCTATTAATTCTTTATTTCTCTTTTTCATTGTTTTTGTCGACACTATAATCCTTTATTTCCCAAACTGTGTTCAAAGGCTCCTTGGGTGCTGTAGCAAACCCACATTGGGTCTGTAGGATATTTTAAATTTTCTAGGCAAACAGTGACATCTGTCAGATACAGCATGCACCACTAGCTCCAGGTGTTTCCTTCTTTTTTTTTTTTAATTGAGTTACAATCTTGTGTGATTTCAGTTGTACATTAATGTTTGTCATTCATGTTGTAGGTGCACCATTTCACCCTGTGTGCCCACCCCCAACCCCACCTCTCCCCTGGTAGCCACTAATCTGTTCTCTTTGTCCACATCTTTAAATTCCTCATATGAGTGGAGTCATACAGAGATTATCCTTCTCTAACTGGCTTATTTCACTTAACATAATTCCCTCAAGGTCCACCCATGTTGTTGCAAATGGCATGATTTTGTTCTGTTTTGCAGCTGAGTAGTATTCCATTGTATATATATACCACAACTTCTTTATCCATTCATCTGTTGATGGGCACTTAGGTTGCTTCCATGTCTTGGCTATTGTAACTAATGCTGCAGTGAACATTGGGGCATATAGAACTTTTGGAATTGCTGACTTCAAGCTCTTTGGATAGATACCCAGTAGTGGAATGGCTGGATCGTATGGTAGTTCTATTTTTAATTTTTTGAGGAATCTCCATACTGTTTTCCATAGTGGCTGCACTAGTTAGCATTCCTGCCAGCGGTGTATGAGGGTTCCATTCTCTCCACAACCTCTCCAACATTTGTTACTATTAGATTTAGATATTTTTTTCATTCTAATGGGTGTAAAGTGATATCTTGGTGTAGTTTTGCATTTCCCTGATGATCAGCAATGATGAGCATCTTTTCATGTGCCTATTGGCCAGGTGTTTCCGTTTTAACATTAAATTGCTGCATTCTTTTTGGTTGTATCATATACTCTGCAAAACTGGTTTTTGGTAGTTTCTGTGATTAAGAAACAGGTACTGCACAAAAATCAATGTGAAATAGGAAATGAGGGTGGTGATCACCACCTGATTCCAGGGTTTGAGAATTTTGCCGCACGCAACAGGTGCTAAATTGTTACAAAATAATAGTTATTAAGTTGTTTGGAACTGACTACTTAAATGGAATTTCTTTTGCCTTGGGGACACCATGATTAAATTCCTAAGACAGGAAAGGAGGCAAGTACTCTATGCCTCTACTTTCTTTCCAAGTCATAGCCATTTTTGAAAATTATACCCATCGTTCAAAAACTGATTGATAATGTCACCCATTTCTGGGAGCCTTTTCTGATCCCCTCAGCTGCAATTAATCTCCCTCCTGGATGTTTTCTGGTAACATTCTGCCTTTAATATTGCTTTTAAAATTGAATTCAACTAATCCACGTGGGTTTTTTTTGGCACCTGAGCTAACAACTGTTGCCAATCTTTTTTTTTTCTCCTGCTTTTTCTCCCCAAATACCCCGGTATATAGCGGTATATTTTAGTTGTGGGTCCTCCTAGTTGTGGCATGTAGTATGCTCCCTCAACATGACCTGATGAGCCGTGCCATGTCCGCGCCCAGGATCCGAATCGTTGAAACCCTGGGCCACCAGAGTGGAGCGTGCGAACTCAACCACTTAGCCACTGGGCCTGACCCTAATCCACGTATTTATTTGAAGTTACCAATTATGCCTGTGCTTTTCTTGTTCTCCAGTTAGGTGGAGTTATTTATAGTATAGTGAAGCTCTTTCATTTGTATAAAAGTGATCCAACTATAATAGATGAACTGAAGTGCACGTCTTGTTAGTCTATTTCTAATTCTTAAAACATCCTTACAAGATCTTAGATTATATTCTACATTTTATATTTGAAGAAATTGGGATTTGGCAATGTTGATTTCTGTCACTGACATACCTCCTAACCTTTGGCTATTCTATTCTAGTTCCTTTTTCTTTTACTATTGAATATGTGATCAGCTTCTTTTTTTTCTTTCTTTCTTTTTTTTTTTTTTTTGATGAGGAGGATTTGCCCTGAGTTAACATCTGTTGCCAATCTTCCTCTTTTTTTGCTTGAGGAAGATTAGCCCTCAGCAGCTAACATCTGGGCCAGTCTTGCTCTATTTTATACGTGGATGATCACCATAGCACAGCTGATGAGTGGTGTAGGTCTGTGCCCGGGATCTGAACCCGTGAACCCTGGCCCGTCAAAGCGGAGTGCACCAAACTCAACCGCTACGCCATGGGGCTGGCCCCTAGAATCTGCTTTTTGATATCTTAATAACATTTATGAAAATTTTGCAGACATGGCAGAATTTTCAGACATTTCACAACAGGCAGAGCAGGAATCTGATCTTTCATAGGAAAGAAAGAGATTTTGATTGGTGTTTCACTGAATCTATGAATCAATTTAGGGAGACTTGCTGTCTTAAGAATATTGAGTTTTCTAATCCATAAACATAGTACTATAGCTTTCCATATATGTAGGCTTTTTTTTCCTCACCGAATTTCTGTAGTGTTCTATGTATAGGTCTTGCACATGTTTTCTTAAATTTGTCCCAATGTGTTTCACTTTTTGTTCTATTGTAAATGACGTTTTCCTCATTTTAATTTTCAACTGTTCCCTGATAGTATATAGAATTATATTATACTTTTGTGAATGGATCTTGAATCCTGAGACCTTGATAAACTCACTTTTTAATCCTAGAGCATTTATTTAGATTCCCTATGATCTCATGTATTCCTTAAGCATGCACAGGTTGGTATCCAGCCAAAGCCTCAAGAGTTGTATGGATTTCAGCTTATTCCACTCTGAAACTCTTTTCCATAATTGCTAGCCTTCTTTTTCTGCTTTGAACACTTATCTCTGTCCCCTCATTTCAGTGAGAATGCTGGGCTTCTTTGTACCTGCAGCATTTAGTCTGGAAATTGCCTCTTGGCATAGAGCTTGCATGATGGTTTTGTTTTCTAGTTATTGACAGCACAAGAGTAATTCTAGACCCTGCTGCTCCCTCATGGCTGAAGGGGAAGTTAAAGATAGGTGTTTAAGGATATACTATACGTATATAAACAAAGAGAAGCTGGGCCATTTGTTTTAGCTAAAAGAAATATGAAAACATGGTTAAATCTCTTTCCTGGAGAATCTGAAAAAGTAGCAGTTGTGACTTCGTATTAGGGACACTGTTATTTTCATCTTTTTATCCTCTAGTAGACACCCACTAAATATTTATTGATTGGATGTCAGAATGGTAGGAAATTGGTTAGGTGTTGGTAATGTTGTGTTTGAGAGAAAATTTTAGGACAACTCTAACTTTAACAGAACTCTTAACAAATTAATTTGGAAACTAAAAACGTTGATATTTTTCATCTATTTCAGCTTTCTTAGTTATAACATCTTTACTTACTCAGCTAGATTATGAAGTGCAGTGAACATGGCTTCTATTCCTTTTGTGTATCTACTTTGGCTTACTAAACTTGCATTTTTTAGATTGACTTCTTTGTGAGTGTGTGTGAGGAAGATTGGCCCTGAACTAACATCTGTTGCCAGTCTTCCTCTTTTTGCCCAAGGAAGATTGTCACTGAGATAACATTGTTGCCAATATTCCTCTATTTTATGTGGGATGCTGCCACAGTGGCCTGATGAGTGGTGATGCTAGATCCGCGCCTGGAATCCGAACCTGTGAACTCTGGGCTGCCAAAGCAGAGTGCACGAACTTAACCACTATGCCACTGGGCTAGCCTCTAGATTGACTAACTTTTGAGTGGAAATAACTGATCAAAAATAAGGTTCTCACATTTTGTTCAGTGTCCTGGTATGCTAATATCAGAAATAGCCAGAATGTTAGCCATTGTGATGAAATTTTCAATAGTGGAATTATAACAAAACCTGCTGAATATCTGTATTATTTGTCCATTTTTGTCTTGCAGGTATAAGGAATATTGATTCATAATCGAGATATTTCAATTCATTTAAATACCAATTATGGAAGTATTATAAGTCAAATTTAAGCCTGGTAGTGAGCTGATATAGCCCCCTTTTCAGATTATAGTTTGAATATGTAAAGTTTGATTATGATGACTGAATCACTTTGATTATGATGAATGATCACTGAATGGTTTTCTATTATTTTGATAGCATATTAAGTTATTTAAATAATCATAGTAAAATTTGTTGTTGGCTTGTTTTTTCTACATAAAAGAAACATAGCTGATTATTTAACCCTCCTTTCTACATGACTAAAAGTAATTTATAGAACAATACATATTCTCTGCTGTTAAATTTATACTTTCCCTAAGTCTAGTTTAAAGTATTTAAAATCTGTTAGGCATTAATATTGATGCATTTTAAGATATTAACTGCTTGAGGTGATTTACTCATTTTAATAAATGGATTGATAGTATCCAAGATTGAATAAATTAATTTCAAATTATTACTAGTCTTTAAATGGAATGATTGATTTCGTTATAATATCTTTGACCCACTCTTTAATTTTGAAAATTTCCTAACTTACAGAAAAAGTAGAAAGAATAGTAAAATGAACTTCCCTATACCCTGCATACATAGATCTACCAGTTGTTAAAATTTTAACACATTTGCTTCTCTTTCTTTGTATTAATTAATTAATTAATAAATTCATCCAAACCATTTTGAAGTATTTATCCTCTGTTTGAGAAATTTAGAATTGATACAGTACTATTTTCTGATATAAGTATTCCAATTTCAACCATTATTCTACTAGTGTCCTTTATAGCTGTTTGATTTTATTCTTTTTTTTTTTTTTTTTAAGATTTCATTTTTCCTTTTTCTCCCAAAGCCCCCCGGTACATAGTTGTGTATTTTTAGTTGTGGGTCCTTCTAGTCGTGGCATGTGGAATGCTCCCTCAGCATCGCTTGATGAGCAGTGCTATGTCCACACCCAGGATTTGAACCCATGAAACCCTGGGCCGCCACAGCAGAGAGCTCGAGCTTAACCACTTGGCCACGGGGCCGGCCCCATGATTTTGTTCTTAATCCAAGACCCAGTAAGGATTACACAGTGTGTGTATTTGTCATATTCATTAATTTACTTTGATCGACAACAATATTTCCACCTTTTTTAGGGGGGTTGTGGGATGTCTTTCTAGGCATTTCCTTCTTTTGAGAGTCCAAGCCAGTTACTTATAAAATATGCCATAATCTGGACTTACCTGATTGTGTCATCATGATTAGATTCAGGTTAAACATTTTTGACAAGAATACTATATAAAAGTGATACTTCGTATTTCTCATTGCATCATAGCAGGAGGCATATAATGTCAGCATCTTCAGTAAGGGAAGAAACTAAGTTAAATCATTTGATTGAGATAGTCTCCCTCAAATTTCTTGCTTGGAACATTCTTCCTTTGCCCCATTCCATATTTGTATTGTCCTTCTCCTATCCTGCAAGCCTAGTTCACAGCAGTGCAAGCCTGCTTCCCAGCGACATCAACTTTATGTCCATTTCACTGTCCTACAATAGACGCAAAATAATTTTACCCAATGTCGTTACCAACAATAAACTTACTATTAAAGTTCAAGACTTTTTTGTTTTTGTTCCTTGTATTAGTAGGTTGAAAAGTTAACAGTATGTTGAAAAGTTGTTTGTATTTTTTTCTTTGTGGTTATGTCGCAATTTGATATTTTCTTTGATTTCTTTGCTTCTATTGTATTAAACTTTACCACTTTTAATTGAATTCGAAATTTAAATTGAATTTCGTTTTCAAAAAAGTAAAATTTTAACATTTGAAAAGTCAAGTTCATGTGAAGTATTACATTCAGAGAAGTCTTTCTTCTTCCCTATTTCTGTATTCCATTCCTTGCCACCCACCCTTATAGAAAACAATTTTAATTTTTGGTTTATTTTTCCTATGTTTCCTTTTGTAGAAGAACCAAATTTAAAATTACATGTAAATTCTAAAAGAATATGTGTATATACTAAAAGAATATATGTTCTTAATTCTTTCTTAAACCATATACACTCATACACACTTTTGAACCCTGCTCTTTTTTATTTTTTACTTGACAGAATATCCTGGCAATTACTCCATATAGATGGATGATTCCATACAGCTTTTCCTTTTTCTTTTTTGTTTTAAATTGCTGTGTGGTATACCACAGAATGGATTTATCATAGTTTATTCAACCAGTCTTATACGGATGGACATTTAGGTCGTTCCCAACATTTTCCTATTACAAATAATGTCTCAAAGAATACGTATACATGTGTTGTTTTACATTTGTGGACATGTATCTTCAGGATAAATCTCTAGAAGTCAGATTGCTAGATCATCAGATGGTTACTGTATCTTTATCTTATGGTTTTCTCTCTGCTACCTTCTGTTTCTCTCCTCATTCCTTTAACTCTCAAATATACATGCATTTCTTTTATACTCCAAATATTTGAGAATATGATAAGATTTTATTGTCTTTTGACTTTGTATTTTGCTAACTATAAGTGTTAGAAACAAAATCGATGGTGGCTTTAGGATAGCTAATAGAAGTTTTAGAAACCTCAGGAATTTGAACTAATTATGAAAGATAACATTTCATATCAGTGAAAAGTATGCATTTTAAAAGAAATCCACTGTCACTAATTTATGGCAAAGAAATTAAATTTTATGAGACTAATGAAATGATAAGATTAGAATTGAAATTTTTAACACTTTATTTCTGAATTTTTAAAACAATTTATTAGACATGAGCATAGTTTAGCTTAACTTATATATGAATTACTACAAGTATGACAATAATAGTGACAACCACTGCTAATATATATTATCTGGGTTTTTCATGACAATGCTATACTACTTCTATTGGGACTCACTATTATTTTCCTATATCAAGCCAGCATTGATGTAAGGTCTTTGTGAGTTTAGATTCTGAGCTCTTAACCGCTATGCTCTGTTTCTCTCCCTGAAAGTAGTATAATAACATTTTATGTGGTGGTTATATTAGATTTATTATTCTAATACAGGGTTGGAATTCCATTCATAACTGCCACAGCTTCTAAGCATCCCTTTTATGCCACCATCTATGGCAGAATACTGAACTATGTGTTCTATTTTTCTGACCCATTAATATTATTTATGTTCCTATTTTTCAGTGGATGATTCAGCAACCACACAAAGCAGCAACATTTTTTGGATGCATCGGAATAGATAAATTTGGGGAGATCCTGAAGAAAAAAACTGCTGAAGTCCATGTGGATGCTCATTATTATGAACAGAATGAGCAACCAACAGGAACCTGTGCTGTGTGCATCACTGATGACAACAGGTCAGTGTAATTCCAAGGGAAGCCCTGTACTAATTGGCTTTTTAAACACTGGTAAAATCTGAATTCCAATCTGAATTTGGAATTTAGACCTCATGTTTATAATTGCTTTTAATATTTAATAAACTCTTCTTCCTTGTATCATTTTTTCTTATTTTAAAAAAATTTCCTTTGTTGAACCTGCTGTTGTCTTCATGAGGCATATGAGAATGAAATTTTTGAGATTGTCTAGTCTAATCTCTACTTTTATAATTAGGATCAGAAAAGGAAAGCATTTTATTCAATGTCTTGTGGCTAGTTTCTTGCCAAACTGGCATTAGAAAGAATGTTCTTTTCACCATATCCTGAGAGTAGAATATTCAAATACATATATACATATTTCTTTTTGTTTTAAAGATTGGCACCTGAGCTAACGTGGCCTGGTGAGCGGTGCCATGTCTGTGCGCAGTATCTGAACCAGTGAAACCCTGGGCCACTGAAGTGGGGCGCATGAACTTAACCACTCGGCCATGGGGCCAGTCCCTACATATGTATTTTTTAACATATATGAAATACTACATTATATCTAGTCTCATATGAATTAGGACATCTAAAGCATTTTTGGCAAATAATCATCCATCCATATTAAAAAACTTCAGTCCTGAGTAATGCACTTCTCAAGAAGCAACCCATTACATTTCTCTACAACTTTGCTTATTAGAGAATTCTTCTGTATATGAATTTGAACTATATCTCTCAGGGCCTTCCATGCATTGGTTGTATTTTTGCTTTTTGCAGCTACATGGAGATTTTCCTTCAATACATTCATGTGTTGCTAACAGCATTTTTACCATATTGCTCATCAGCATAGGCTTTTTTCTCCTTTGCAAAGGAAAAATAAAGTAACTTTCCTAGCTATTATATTGTTAGAATCACCAAAGATTTTCTCTTTTTAAATAGAGATTCAATAAAATTTTGTATTCCTCATAGCTGGAAATATTTAGTCTGTCCTCCTGTATTCCCTGTCTCCCTTCTTTTCCCTCCTTTCTATTTGCTTCTTTGTCTTCCTTTCTTAATCTCCTCCGTTTTTTCTCCTCCCCTTGCTCCATTCCCCTTTCTTACTCCTTTTATTTTTGCTCACTCCTTGACCTCCAGCAAACGTGAATGTATGTTAAGGATCTGACAGTATTCTGGGCAGTAGTCATTAAATAACTAAAATTTAACTTAAAAAAACAGAGTGCCAAACCCATTTTTAATCCTTTCCTGTAACTTTATTTTGTGTGTGTAGGAGAATTTAAAGTTTCAATAAATAAAACCATCCGTTGTTCAAACATATTTGAAATATACTTGTTTAGACCTTTCTCCTTTTTCAGTTTTTCTAAAACCAACTTTTATGTGCAGGTGCGAAGTTTTCTCATTAGTCAGAAATGGGTCAAGTTTTGCCTCTACTACCACTCAGGCTAGAGTAAAATTGCTAACTTGTTTTTATATGGTAAATTGCTATTTTAAAGAACTGTTATGATAATATTAGGTCTCCCAGATGCCAGCAGCTTAATTTATATACTAATCTGCCTATAATGATCAGTTTTTGTTTGTTTGTTTTCTAAAGATTGGCACCTGAGCTAACATCTGTTGCCAATCTTTTTTTCTTTTTTCTCTTCTTCTCCCCAAAGCCCCCCAGTACATAACTGTATATTCTAGTTGTAGGCTTTGCTATGTGGGATGCCGCCTCACCATGGCTTGATGAGCAGTGCTAGGTCCACACCCAGGATCCGAACTGGCAAAACCCCGGGCTGCTGAAGCAGAACGAGCAAACTTAACCACTCAGCCATGGGGCTGGCCCCTATAATGATCAGTTTTGTTCAGATGATATTGGAAGTCAAAAACTGGAAGTCACGGTCTAACTCATTGTCCAAATTGTGGAACCTCAGAAAATGGGATAAATTGTTTTAGATAGGTCTGGTAACTCTTACTGCCACTATCCAAAACTCGAGAATCAAAGAATTTGGATAATATAATCTTCCCAATCCACGTTCTCATTCTCCAAATGTATCTAAATACATTTGGAAGGTAAGAATATGTGTATCTTTCTTTTGGAGAAGTTATGTAGTTTCCTATCGAAGAGTAGTTTTGGTATCGAAATTGAGTTTAGTAGCTGATACTGGAAATGTTTGCTTTTATTTAGTAACCATTTTTGTCAAAATTTTACTAAAGTCTTGATTACTAAAATATTTTTTATAAATTAGGCCTAATTATTCTAAAGTATGTAACAGTTATTTTTTCATATGAATTTATCAATGTGTGTGTTACTCTTATTTTCATTCATTTAATTGAATATAAACAGATGTATCCTTCAGTAGTCGGTTGGCATGTGGATGAGTTTTGGAAGAGAATCGATCTATTTTTTTCTTAACAGAGAAACCAGCTATATTACCAAATTCTCAATTGATGAGATGATATATTTGGATTTTTTAAAATCATAACTGTGAGCATTTGATTAGCAAAATGAAAAATTGGCAAGTTATTTTCTAGTTTGAGTCAGAATGATGAGGGAAAGATTTTTGGTTTTGTTTTTTTTGAAGATTGGTTACCTGAGCTAACATCTGTTGCCAATCTTTTTTTTTTTTCCTTCTTCTCCCCAAAGCCCCCCAGTAAATAGTGCATATTCTAGTTGTAGGTCATTCTACTTCCTCTATGTAGGATGCTGCCCCAGCATGGCCTGATCAGCAGTGTCATATCTGCGCCCAAGATCCAAACCCGTGAAACCCCAGGCCACCGAAGTGGAGCACACGAACTTAACCACTCATCCCTGGGGCTGGCCCCAGGAAAGTGTTTTATTAATTTGTTTGTAATGTAAATAATTATTTTATTAAGTTTAACTGTTGGGCAATAATGAAAAGCTCTATGTGACACTTGCAGCAGATTTTAAATGCAGTATCCTGCTTAGATCTTTTAGTTGTAAAACTGAGCCAGCACAGGGAGTTTTCAACTATAGAAACTACTTTAAATTTATTCCAGTCCTTAAAATGTAATGATTTGCAAATTAATTCCTCATAGTAAATACAGTCTACATTTATATGTGTGTTTTGTGAAATTAATCCCATACTTGATTTCTAAAGTATTAGACTAAATAATAAATGTACGGCATGTTGATACTTAAAAATGAAGTTTTTACTAGCATATATATATATTTTTTTCTGCGTTAACAGCATGGTAGCATATTTCTTAACTGCATTTTGAACTATTAATATGTAGAAAGTAGATAGTCGTATCATGTTAGTTTCAAAATGTAACTTAAATGCCAGGTTCTCAAAATACCACATCGTATTTAGGACATGTATTAACATCTCTGTTTTTCTCAAAGGCCACATAGAAGTTTCAAAAAGTTCCCAAAACAAAATTAATTTTATATATATTTATTATAGTCAATATACAGCAAAATTTGCAAAAATAATGTTAATTGACAAGTTTGGCAACAGTGTAAGTAAAACCTATGCTTTTTGTTGTTGTTGTAGGTCCCTTGTAGCTAATCTTGCTGCTGCCAATTGTTATAAAAAGGAAAAACATCTTGATATGGAGAAAAACTGGATGTTGGTTGAAAAAGCAAGAGTTTATTACATAGCGGTAAGTATTTACCTAATTCAAACTTTTGGTACATATTACATAGCAGTAAGTATTTACTTAATTCAAATTTTTGTTACGTATTTACTCTATAAATTATAGTTGTTAGTTGATGTAAATTTTTAAATAGTTGTCCATTACTTGTCCTGCAAATTCTTTCTTCTTTTTTTTTGAGGAGATTGTCCCTGAGCTAACATCTGTTGCCAATCTTCCTCTTGTTTTTTTTCTCCCCAAAGCCCCAATACATAATTGTATATCCTAGTTGTAGGTCATTCTAGTTCTTCTGTGTGGGATGCTGCCACACTATGGCTTGATGAGCGGTGCGTAGGTCCGTGCTCAGGATCTGAACCGGCAAACCCTGTGCTGCCAAAGTGGAGTGTGGGAACTTAACCACTCAGCCATGAGGCCAGCCCTTATCCTGCGAATTATTTGTTTTTCTCAAAGCATGTGTTAGGTTCACCATTACAAATACAGAACGGACATATGATCACTGTATGGTAACATAGTTTGTATTATTTACCTTCAAGTCTACCTCTTTTTGGATATGTTATACATAGATTTTTCTTTAACAAGTACTGTCAAATTCTGTGTTAAATCAGTTTCTTAAGATCTTTTGAGGTAATTCTGAAAATTTACATTTTATATTTTTAGGCTACTTGTTATGAATGATGCATGCATTGTGTCGGAAAATATTAGTGGTATAAATATTCACTGCAAACAGTTTGAGCTTATTTGCCTAAAAAATCTTAATTGCTATTTATTCCATAGTAATTACCATTTAACTTAACATTTTAGAAACATTGATCAGGACAAATCTCTTAAATCTGAGAACAAGGGCAATATGTAATTTGAATTATTGTCTTATGACATAAAAATAATTGGTTAAGAATTTATTTCTAAAATAAGACTGTACTAAAAATCCTCCTGAATTAATCACCCATTGAATACCTTGTGTTTATTTAATATGAGTTGACCATGTCTGGTCACAAATAAGTAGACACCTATGAAAAATTAAAAGCACCTCATATGCATATAATCTATGGTTTTGATATAACAGCTGCTGCCATTCACTACCTGAGCTGTGAAACAGCTGGTGCTGGTGAGACGTGTAAAAGATTGATTATCCAGTAGGAACATGTTTGTTGAGAATTTAATTATTTCTTTCAGTCTAGTGTTAATATTTCCTACAGCATGTTTATGTGCACTGCTGTAGGCTTTACAAGGTTGTTATTGATTCCTCTGTATAGGAAATCCTACCTCTTTATAACTGTCACATAAATGCTTACATCGAGAGGATTATGTAGAAGAAAGTCACGTTACCTCCTCTGCCAGTGTGTGAGAAAACATTTCAAAAACTAAAAATTTTTCCTTCTTGATTACCTTCTATTTTATTTTATTTCTCCAAATGATCTGATTTTTTGGTTAATGTCTTGTTAATTTCTTTGTTAATGTTTTGTAGTTTGATTCTTTAGCAGGGATCTATGTGCTATTTCAAACTATCTTACATCTGTAAGTCTGAATTTCAAAGAGCACATGGTTTAAAATTTGAAATTATTTATATTATTTATATTGACTGAAATTATGACAGTATATTATGATACTGCAAGTTTAGTTTGAGTAGATATATATCTATGCTTATTTAAACAAATCAGGTGGACTCCTCCACACTTTCAGATTCTATAGGGTCAGCAGTCCTCTCATCTCATCAGCATTAACTACTGAGGTTTAATAAGTTGAAATTCTGAGAGCTCTTTAGGTATAAAAAGTTCTTGATCTAAGGAAGCAACTCAGTATATCTGTTCAATGAAGTTCCACAATTAAGACATCTGTCTGAATTATGTAAAATATCCAGATCTATATTGTCGTCTTCTTCCCACTCTTCCATAAATTGGTAATGGTCATGAGCACTAAGAAAATTTAGACTCTTTGGTACCGGCCTGGTCGCGTAGTGGTTGAGTTCATGCGCTCCACTTTGGCATGCTGGGGTTCAACGTTTCGGATCCTGTGTGTGGACCTAGCACCACTCCTCAAGCCACACTGTGGCAGCAACCCATGCAAAATAGGGGAAGACTGGCACAGATGTTAGCTCAGGGCCACTCTTCCTCACAGACACACACACACGCACACACACACACAATTCAAAATCTGGATCATTCTCTCTGTCACATAATGCAATGGACCTACAATGCAAAGTTCACATCAAAAACTTTTCTGATAAAAAGCTGAAATGGAATATACATATACCAACGTTCTCTTTTGGTTTAAATAAAGTGTTGACATTTTTTTTAAATCTCCAGAGCAGGTGTCTCATTTATTGCATGTAAACTCAGTTTTTTCATGTTTAAACCAAATTCCTTGTTAGTAGATGATTAGAGATTACTGGTTATGGTGATAGCTAGTTATATTTTTCAAAATATAAATCTCAGGTGCTCTTCACCTTAGCACTAGATAGGCATATATCTGTTTCTTCTCTTACAAGAAATATTTCTTCCGATAGCCCTCTAAGACGATGATATTTAGGACAGAGTTATAAAAACGATTAGGAAATTGAAACCATTAATTTTTCTAAACTGTGTGTTTCGTTTTTTAAGCAACATTACTGTGGTATCAAAAATGAGAAAATTAGCACTCAGTGTTTCATCCTGCCTCTTGATTTTTCATAGTTATATTTCTATTTTATTTTTATGTTTTCAGTGTTTAAACATTTGCATTCTGTTCTATAACCACAGTTCTTACAGTCTTAATTCTATATTTAATTGAGTCAAATGCTTACAACCGATTACTTTACCCCCATTCCTTAATTGTTTATTTTGATTCTCTCTCAATTGGCTGCATTTTGTCATCAAACATTTTTTCCCTCAAGGAAGGACTCAGAGCTCTTTTTTTCTTGAGCTTTTGTTTACTTTTTCTTGCTTTTATAGATAAATGACAACTTGTTTGGCGTGATATTTTGTGAAACAAAGTACTTTGTAGACGTTGCTTTATTGTCTTCTAGCACTTTTTATGGAAAATCCAAGTCCGGGTTAATTATTATTTCTGTTCTTTAGTATTCCTTTTTTTCTGTTTACTTTGGATTTTATTTGTTCCTCTTCTACTCTTCCTCCTTCATTTATTTTCATTCAGCTTTCCACTTTTTCTTTTACTTTCTCCTTTGACTCATGGGTTATTTAGAAGTGTGTTATTTATTTTCTAGATACGGAGATTTCCCAGAGATCTTCCTTCTTTGTTGTTGGTGCCGTGGAGTCGATTCTGACTCCTAGTGACCATGTGTAGAGAAGATCAGAACCCTGCCTGGTCTTTTTGTGCCATCCTCTCATCTTCCAGCTCTATATCAGCCATTGGTCCACTGCTATTCATAGGGTTTTTGTGGCCAATTTTTTTGGAAGTGAGTGTCCAGGCCCTTCTTCCTAGTCTGTCTTAGTCTGGAAGCTCCTCTGAAACCTTTCCACCATGGGTGACCCTGCTGGTATTTGAAATACTAATGGCATAGCTTTCACCATTACGGCAGTTTGCAACCATCACAGAATGACAACCGATATATGCAAGGTGTGGTTCCCTAACCTAGAAAGGAACACAGGCTGTGATCCTTTGAGTCTTAACCACTATACCACCAGGGCTGACTCTTCCTTCTACTAGCATTATGAATTTATATATTCGTCTTTGCAATTCTATCAGATTTCTCTTAATGTATTTTAAAACTCTGTTATTAGGTGTGTAAAGGTGTAGCATTGATTATTTGACCCATTTATCATTTTGAAATATTTATTCCTGATAATATACTTTGTCCTAAAATCTACTCTATAGGAAACTCTGATATTAATGTAACCAATCCAACTTCCTTTTGATTATTGATATTATGGTATGTCTTTTTCCATCCTTTTACTTATAACCTATTGTATGTTTATTTATTTATTTATTTATTTTAAAGATTTTTATTTTTTTCCTTTTTCTCCCCAAAGCCCCCCAGTACATAGTTGTGTATTCTTCGTTGTGGATCCTTCTAGTTGTGGCATGTGGGACGCTGCCTCAGCATGGTTTGACGAGCAGTGCCATGTCCACACCCAGGATTCGAACCAACGAAACACTGGGCCGCCTGCAGCGGAGCACACGAACTTAACCACTCGACCACGGGGCTAGCCCCTATGTGTTTATTTTTAATGTGCATCTCTTGCAGGCAGCATATTGTTGGATCTTATTTTTTGTCCAACCTGACAATGCCTACCTGCTAATTGGGCTGTTTTTACCATTCCCATTTAATGTAATTATTGATATGGTTAGATTTGAGTTCATCATCTTGGTATTTGTTTTCCATTTGTCCCATTTGTTGTTCTTTCTCTTTCCTGCCTTCTTTTGAATCAATCCAGTATTTTTGTTTTGTTTTGCTATTTTAGTGATTGTATTAGGGTTATAATGTACATCTTTAATTCATTGCAGTCTGCCTTCAAATAATACTATGTGACTTCCCACGTAGTATAAGACCTTTACAATAGCATACTTCAATTTTATGTCTCCTAGCCTTTATGCTGTCATTTCATACATTTTAATTTTTTTTTAATTTTAATTATTTTTTAAAACAACTTTATTAATATATAATTTGCATTTTTCTTTTACATACTTCACAAACACTGTAACACATTATTTTTGTTTAAATTCTCAAATATCTTTTAAAGAGATTTAAATAATTTTTTTAAAACATATATTTGGTCATTTAGTTACCATTTCCTGTGCTCTTCATTCCTTTTGCTTAGAATTAGGTTTTCATCTGGTATCATTTTCCTTCTGCCTGAAGAGCATTTTTTAGCATTTCAAGTACTTGGATCTGTTGGTCATGAATTTGTTCAGTTTTTGTATGTTTGAAAATGTCTTTATTTCACTTTGTTATAAAAGAGATTTTTACTGGGTCCGTAATTCTAAGTTGACAGATTTTTTTTTTTTGTTTTTGGTTTTCAGTGCTTGAAAATTGCTCTACTGTCTTCTCACTTGCGTTATTATTAATGAGAAATCTGACATCATTACCTTTGTTCCTCTGAATGTAACATGCCATACACCCTCAGCCCTGGTTGCTATTAAGATTCCCTATGTATTACTGGTTTTGATCAGTTTGGTTGTATTAGGCCTTAGGGTATTCTTTTTCTTATTTCTTGTGCTTGGGATGTGTTTAACTTATTAGAGCTTTGGGTTTATAGCTTTTATTATGTTTGTAATGTTTTCAACCATTATTTCTTTAAATATGTTTTCTGCCCCACCACTTTGCCTCTCAAATTACCCATATGTTAGGTCTCTTGAAATTGTCTCATAGCTCAGTGATGCCACGCTCTTCTTTTTTGTGCATTGTTTTTTCTCTCTATTTTCATTTTGGATAGTTTTTTTTTGCTATGCCTTCTAGTTCACTAATATTTTCTTCTGTAATATCTGAACTGTCATTAATCCCATCCAGTCTGTTTTGCATTTCACTTGTTTTCATATCTAGAAGATTGATTTTGGTCTTTTATCTCTTCCTTGTCTCAACTTAGGACATGTGAAACACAATTAAAAGAACTGTTTTAATGTCTCTCTTGGTTAATTTTAACATCTATGTCAATCCTGGGGTAGCTTTGAGTAATTAGTTATCCTCCTCATTAAGGGTTGTGTTTTCCTTCCTCTTTGTATGTCTGGTAATCATTGACTATCAAACATTGTGAATTTCACCATTTTGGGTACAGGATATTTTTGTATTATTATAAATCTTCTTGAAGTTTTTTCTGGGATGAATTCACATTACTTGGAACAAGTTTGGTGCTTTTGGGTCTTGTGGTTAGGATTTGTTAGGTGAATCTAGAATAGTGCTCATTCAGTGGCAGTGGTTCTTAACCAGGGGCGATTTTGCCCCTTAGGGACATTTGGCAAAGTCTGGAGACTTTTTATTATGATGAGTAAGGATTGCTACTAGTAGATATAAAATAGGAATGTTGCTAAGCATCCTACAATGTGTGGGACAGCACCCCACAACAAAGGATTTTCAATTTCAAAATATCAATAGAGCCAAGTTTAAGAAACCCTGGTCTAAAACTAATATTCCCTACTACTGAGGCAAGACTTTCCTGTGTTCTCTTAAATGACCCACTAATTATGAGGTTTTCTGCTCTAGATGGTGGAAACAGGTACTGTTCCCTCTAATCCTTTTCACTCTAATATTTTTAGATAGTTCTTCCCAGGCTCTGCTCTGGTGAATGTTTAATGGGAACCCTTTGCAGATTTCTAGGGTTCTCTGCAGTGCTTTCTCTTCTCTAGTGTTATGGTCTCTGAACTCTAACTGCTCTGGTCTCCTGAATCCACAGTTCCCGTTCCTTGTGTTGTAGCTGGGAACTCTTTCAAGGCAGTATGCTGATTCACTCTTAGGGCTCACCTAGATTGCTTCCAATCTCTCAAAGATCGTTATTTTTCGTCCTTGATGTCCACTGTCTTAAAAACCATTGTTGCATTCATCATGTCTCTTTTTGTGTGTTTGTTTTGTTGTGGTTTCAGGCTGGAGGACAAATCCACTCCCTGTTTTCTCACTGTCTTCTGCCTTGCACCATTTTTTGGAAGGAAGTCTATTCTCGTTCTTATCATTGTTCCTCCTTATCTAATATATCTTGTTTTCCTCTGTTTGCTTTTAAGATTTTCTCTTATTCATTGATTTTAATCAATTTTATTATGTTATACCTTGGTTTAGTTTTCTTTAAGCTTCTTCTAATTCGGATTTGTTCCCTCTGGAAATTTTTCTGTAAATAAATTTTCTCTCGCCACCTGAACCCACCTTTCGGGACTTCAATTAACATTAAGTTGCTTGAAGTTGTCCCGTGGCTCAGTGATGCTCTTTTCAGTTTTCTTTGTTTTTGCTCTCTGTTCTTCATTTCATATAATTACTATTGTGTGTGTCTTGAAGTTTACTAATCATTTCTATTACAATACCTAATCTGCTATTAATCCCTTCCGCTGTATTTTTTATCTCATACATTATAGTGTTCATCTCTGGAAGTTTGATTTGGGCCTTTTTTTACTTCTGCCATGTCTACTTTACATACTTATGTTGCCATCTGCCATTTTTAACTTGTGGAATCTTATTATAACAAGTGTTTTAGTGTCCTTGTCTACTAATTCTATTACATGTTTTTTTTTTCCTTGTTCTAACCTTGGCTTTGGGTTGTTTCCTCATGCTAATGTGCTGAAGACTTGATGAAAAACTCCTGCAAATCTCCAGAGTTCTCATTTTGTACCTCTTTCTTCAAGCAGCTCTCTCCTGTCCAGTATTCTGCCCTTGCATCTGTTAGGCACCTTGTCCTCCCCAAATGGACACTACTGGACTCTGTTTCAATTGTCTCTGCCTGCACTGCAGCCTGGAAACCCTGTTTAGGGAGTAAGTTTGAGGAATTATAGAGTTGTCCTTATTTTGTCCCTTCTTTGATTATTGGCCAATGTCTGAAACTTGTTGTTTTATATGTTTTGTCCATTTTTAGTTGTCTAATGTGAACATATAAATCCATTCCCCATTAATCCATCTTGATTGGAAGCAGAAATTCCCAGGTTGATTTGGTTTTTCTCTTTTTAGATGATTGTCTCTTTCTGCAAGATTGCCTAAATTTTTCTTTGAATTTGAACCTGCTAATAACTTAACCATGACTTATTTCTATGTCCATTGTTTTATACTGACTTTTCCTGGAACACGGTATTTATTTTAAACTGCAGATTTAGTTCTCATTTAACCTAGTTAATTCTTTCTTTCCCTGTCCCCAGATTTTATATTTCCTTCCTTGAACTATTTAAGTGTCAGAATGACCAAAACTATCACTGATAAATGTATTATAGAGAATAGTCAAGTAATAGCAGAAATTCCAAGTTGTGGTGAGAAGTCTTAAATTAGTCTTGAGGTTGATTCAACTCCAAAGCTCTCCAACATATTATTGTAGATTCTATAAAATTCTCTAGCCACCATTTTATCATTTAAAAATAATTTAAAAGGTGTCAGCCAGTATA
Source organism: Equus asinus (assembly GCF_041296235.1). Lineage (NCBI taxonomy): Eukaryota > Metazoa > Chordata > Mammalia > Perissodactyla > Equidae > Equus > Equus asinus. The sequence goes on from NC_091791.1 coordinate 62,689,893, forward strand.
TACTGTTCATCTATGTATAATTATTAATGTTTCAGTAATTTTTTCTCAGTCAACCCTTTATAATGTTTTGGACTATATTGTCACTACAGTGGGATTTTGCATAGAAATCTATGCATTATTTCTAATAACATTTTTTTTTTGAGGAAAAATTTCCAAGTTTCAAATACACTATAAAGCATGAATCTGCTTACAAGTTTAGGCTTATTATAGGGAGAACTTTCAATTTTAGAGATTAAGCAGATATTTAAGAAATAGGGGGGCTGGCCCCGTGGCCGAGCGGTTAAGTTCGCGCGCTCCGCTGCAGGCGGCCCAGTGTTTCGTTGGTTCTAATCCTGGGCGCGGACATGGCACTGCTCATCAAACCACGCTCAGGCAGCGTCCCACATGCCACAACTAGAAGAACCCACAACGAAGAATACACAACTATGTACCGGGGGGCTTTGGGGAGAAAAAGGAAAAAATAAAAAAAAAAAATCTTTAAAAAAAAAAAAAAAGAAATAGGTTTGACAAAAGCTTCCAATACCTCGTGACTTACTTTGTATAAACTAAGTCAGCCAGATATGTGCCCTTTTCTACTGATCGAAAATTAAGCGTTTTAAATGAAAGAATAGTGAATCATAGTTTGTTGATAATTATCTGAGAAGAGGGGACTTGTATTTTGAATTTTTCTTTGGCACCTATGCCTGTTGCTTTCTTTCACTGATTTTTTCAGTTTCCATGGCTTATTACAGATCTTTTTCCCTGTCCATATTTGTTTTATAACTCCATCGTGACCACTTTTATCTCTTTTCAACCTACGATCTTACCATTGGGAAATGTGGTTTTAGTAGAGGGTAGGGTATTCAAGTGTGAATGTTTGCTTCTGGAATAAAGGAAAATGTGATTGTAGGTGAGTGGAGGAAACATGGGTCAGAGAAGTGTACAACTTTGGAGAAAAGGAATGGAATTCATACTTGGAGAGAAATAGGAGTATTTGTATATAAAGGACAAGTAGTAATCAGTAACAACTATTTGGGTTTTACGTCTCTCATTTTGTTTGCCTGGTTGGTTTTTCTACTAAAATTCTTTTGTTTTTTGTTTTAAAGTTCCACTAGTATATAGTTTCCAATAATACAAAAATATATATGATTGTAACTTAAAACTGATTACCAAGTCTAAATTGATCAATTACACCTTCTATACTGGAATCACAAATTACCTTCCCAAGAAATTTTTTAATTGCTTTATCAGTTTGCTGAGATTTCCTAATCACAGAGTGAGTCCTGGCCAGGATGTAGGTGGACTTAGCATCTGCTACCTAGACTAGAATACTCTGTTTGATACTCTTTTATTCATTTTTGACTGTTTTATTTATTTGTTTATTTATTTTTATTGTGGTCATAATTATTTATAACATTGTGAAATTTCAGTTGTACATTATTTGTTAGACACCATATAAATGTGCTCCTTCACCCCTTGTGCCCACTCCCTACACCCCTTCTGCCTGGTAACCACTAAACTGTTCTCTTTGTCTGTAAGTTTGTTTATGTTCCACAAATAAGTGAAATCATATGATGTTTGTCTTTCTGTTTTATTTCACTTAACATAATACCCTCAAGGTCCATCCGTGTGATTGTGAATGGGGCAGTTTTGTCTTTTTTATGGCTGAGTAGTATTCCATTGTATCCATATACCATATCTTTATCCAATCATCTCTCAGTGGGCACTTGGGTTGCTTCCGTGTCTTGCTGTTGTGAGTAATGCTGCAGTGAACATAGGGGTGCATAAGTCTCTTTCTATTGTTGATTTCAAGTTCTTTGTAAAAATACCCAATAGTGTGATAGCTGGGTCATATGGTATTTCTATTTTTAGTTTTTTGAGAAATCCATACTGTTTTCCATAGTGGCTGCATGAGTTTCCTTTCCCACCAGCAGTGTATGAGGGTCCTCCTTTTCTCCACACCCTCTCAACATTTGTTATTTTGTGTCTTGGTGATTATAGCCATTCTCACAGGCTTAAGATGATATCTCATTGTAGTTTTGATTTGTATTTCCCTGATGATTAGTGATGTTGAGCATCTTTTCATGTGCCTGTTGGCCATCTGCATATCTTCTTTGGAAAAATGTCTGTTCATATCCTTTGGCTATTTTTCGACTGGGTTTTTTGTTTTCTTGTAGTTCAGTTGTATGACTTCTTTATATATTATGGAGATTAACCCCTTGTCGGATATATCATTTGCAAATATTTTCTCCCAGTTGGTGAGTTGTCTCTTCGTTTTGATCCTGGTTTCCTTTGCCTTCCAGAAGCTCTTTAGTCTGATGAAGTCCCACTTGTTTCTTTTTTCTTTTTTTTTCCCTTGTCCGAGTAGACATGGTATTCAAAAGGATCCTTTTAAGACCGATGTCTAAGGATGTACTGCCTATATTATATATTATCTTCTATAAGTTTTATGGTTTCAGGTCTTACCTTCAAGTCTTTGATCCATTTTGAATTTATTTTTGTGTATATAGAAAGATAGCGGTCTACTTTCATTCTTTGACATGTGGCTGTCCAGTTTTCCCAACGCCATTTGTTGGAGAGACTTTCCTTTCTCCATTGTATGTTGGCACCTTTGTCGAAGATTAGCTGTTCATAGATGTGTGATTTTATTTCTGGGCTTTCCATTCTGTTACATTGATCTCTCTGGCTGTTTTTGTACCAGTACCATGCTGTTTTGATTAGTATAGTTTTGTAGTAAATTTTGAAGTTAGGCATTGCGATGCCTCCAGCTTTGTGCTATTTTTCAGGATTCCTTTGGCTATTGGACGTCTTTTGTTTCCCCATATAAATTTTAAGATTCTTTATTCTATTTCTGTGAAGAATGTTATTGGGATTCTGATTGAGATTGCATTGAATCTGTAGACTGCTTTAGGTAGTATCGACATTTTAACTATGTTTATTCTTCCATCCATGGGCATGGAGTATCTTTCCATTTCTTTATGTCATTATCGATTTCTTTCAGTAATGTCTTATACTTTTCCTGGTATAGATTTTTCACGTCCTTGGTTGAATTTCTTCCTAAATATTTTATTCTTTTTGTTGGGATTGTAGATGGGATTGTATTCTTGAGTTCTTGTTCTGTTAGTTCATTATTGGAATATAGAAATGCCACTGATTTTTGTAAGTTGACTTTGTATCCTGCAACTTTGTTATAGTTGTTGATTATTTCTAATAGTTTTTCCAATGGATTCTTTAGGGTTTTCTATATAAAACCATTTCATCTGCTAACAGTGAGAGTTTCACCTCTTCATTGCTTGTTTGGATTCCTTTTATTTCTTTTTCTTGGCTAATTCCTCTGGCCAAAACCTCCAGTACTATGTTGAATAAGAGTGGCGAGAGTGAGCACCCTTTTCTTGTTCCTGTTCTCAGAGGGAAGGCTTTCAGTTTTTCCCCATTGAGTATGATGTTGGCTGTGAGTTTGTCATATATGGCCTTTATGATGTTGACGTACTTTCCTTCTATACCCAGTTTATTGACAGTTTTTATCCTGAATGGATGTTGGATCTTGTCAAATGCTTTCTCTGCATCTATTGAGATGATCATGTGACTTTTCTTCCTCATTTTGTTAATGTGGTGTATCACATTGATTGATTTGTGGATGTTGAACCATCCCTGTGTCCCTGGTATGAGTCCCACTTGGTCATGGTGTATGATCTTTTTAATGTATTACTCTATTTGATTTGCCAGTATTTTGTTGAGAATTTTTGCAGCTATGTTCATCAAGGATATTGGCCTGTAATTTTCCTTCTTTCTGTTGTCCTTGTCTGGCTTTGGTATCTGGGTGATTTTGGCCTCGTAGAACGTGTTAGGAATTTTTCCATCTTCCTCAATTTTTTGTAGTTTGAGAAGGATAGATAATAAATCTCCTTTGAATGTTTGGTAGACTTCTCCAGAGAAACTGTGTGGACCTGGACTTTTATTTTTTGGAAAGCTTTTGATTACTGTTTCCATCTCTTTACTAGTGGTTGGTTTTCATCTTCTCTAGTTCTTCTTTGATTGAATTTTGGGAGGTTGTAAGAGTCTAAGAATTTATCAATTTTTTTCTACATTGTCCAGTTTGTTGGCATATAGTTTTTCATAATATGCTGTTAGGATCTTTTGTATTTTTGTTATATCTGTTGTAATTTCTCCTCTTTCACTTCTACTTTTATTTATTTGAGCCTTCTCTCTTTTTTTCTTCATGAGTGTGGCTAAGAGTTTGTTAATTTTTATCTTCTTAAAGAACCAGCTCCTTGTTTCAATGATCCTTTCTACAGTCTTTTTTGTTTTAATTTCATTTATTTCTGCTCTAGTTTTATTATTTCCCTCCTTCTGCTGAGTTTGGTCTTTGTTTGTTCTTCTTTTTCTAAATCTAATAGGTGTAGTTTAAGACTGCTTAATTGAGCTTTTTCTTATTTGTTAATGTGGGCCTGTATTGCTATAAATTTCGCTTTTGCTGCAACCCATACGAGTTTGTATAGTGTGTTTTCATTCTCGTTTGTCTCCAGATATTTTTTGATTTCTCCTTTTGTTTCTTCACTGATCCATTCATTGTTCAGTAGCATGTTGTTTAATCACCTAAGTTTTTGTTCCTTTCCTAGGTTTTTTCTTACAGTTGATTTTTAGTTTCATCGCATTATAGTCAGAAAAGATACTATATGTGATTTCAATCTTATTAAATTTATTGAGGTTTGCCTTGATTCCCAATAGAATCTTCCATGTGCACTTAAGAAGAATGTATATTCTGCTATTTTTGGATGGAGTGCTCTATATATATATCTATGAAGTCCATCTGGTCTAGTTTTTCATTTAATTCCACTATTGAATTTTTGTCTGGATGCTCTATCCATTGATGTAAGTGGGGTATTGTTTTGTCATTAATATGTCCTTTTACGTTTGTTAATACTTGCTTTATGTACTTTCGTGCTCGTATGTTGGGCAAATATATGTTTGTAAGTGTTACGTCTTCTTGGTGAAGTGTCCCTTTTATCATTATATACTGCTCCTCTTTATCTCTCTTTACCTATTTTGTCTTGAAGTCTACTTTGTCTGATACAAGTATGGCAATGCCTGCTTTCTTTTTCTTTGCTGTTAGTTTGTAGTATCATCTTCCATACCTTCACTCTAAGCTTTTGTTTGTCTTTGGAGCTGAGATGTGTTTCCTGGAGGTCTCATGTTTTTGGGTCTTGTTCTTTACTCCATCCAGCCACTGTGTCTTTTTATTGGAGAATAGTCCATTTACATTTAGAGTGATTATTGATATATGAAGGATTAATACTGCCATCTTATTGCTCGTTTTCCAGTTCTTCTGCATTTCCCTTTGTTTCGCGTCCTGTGATTTTTGGACTACCAATTTGATTACGTAGTTTTCTATGATATTTTCTTCATTTTCTCCTTGTTTATCGTATATGTCTCTTCTCTAATTGTTTATTTAGTGGTTACCATTAGGTTTGTATAAACAGTCTCATAGATGAGATAGTCCATTTTCAGATAGACTCTTATTTCCTTAGACTATGTTGATTCAATCCCTTTTCTCTTCCCCTTATAGATTATTTTTTTCATATCTTATTCCATCTTGTGTTGTGACTTTGTGGTTAAAATGATGAGATTATTTTTATTTTAGTGTTTTCCTTCTCATTATCGTTAATGTTAAAGTTAAGTGTTTACTAACCTGATCTGATAGAGAACTGCCATTTTCCAATTATTGCCTACCTATTCATTCCTTACTCAGGGCTTTGTAGCCCTTTTCCCGTATTTTTTTTTCAGGTATGACGACCTTCTTGAGGATTTCTTGTAGGGGGCATCTTGTGGCAGTGAACTCCCTTAGCTTTTGTTTGTCTGGGAAAGTTTTTATTTCTCCATCATATATGAAGGATATTTTTGCTGGATAGAGTATTCTTGGCTAAAAGTTTTTGTCTTTCGGAATTTTGAATATATCATTCCACTCTCTCCTACCCTGCAAGGTTTCTGCTGAGAAATCCATTGAAAGCCTGATAGGGGTTCCTTTGTAAGTTATTTTCTTCTGTTTTGGTTCCTTTAGCATTTTTTCTTTGTCATTTACTTTTGTCAGATTTACTACTATATGCCTTGCAGTAGGTCTTTTTACATTGTTGTAATTAAGAGATTATTGACTTCATTCACTTGTGTTTCCAACTGTTTCCCTTGGTTTGGAAAGTTCTCAGCTATTATTTCTTTGAATAAGCTTTTGCTCTATTCTACTTTTCTTCCCCCTCTGGAATATCTATAATCCTTATATTGCATTTCTTAATTGAGTCAGATATTTCTCTGAGAGTTTTTTCATTTCTTTTTAGTCTTAGTTCTCTTTTCTCCTCCATCTGAAGCATTTCTATATTACTGTCCCCTAAGTTGCTAATTCCATCCTCCATAATGTCAACTCTGTTGTTTAGGGCTTCTGGATTTTTCTTTATCTCACCCCTTGTGTTTTTCTCCAACAATTCTGACTGGTTCTGCTTTATAGTTTCAGTTTCTTTTCTGAAGAATTTCCTGAATTCATTGATTTGTCTTTCTGTGTTTTCTTGTAACTCACTGAGTTTTTTTATGATAGCTATTTTGAATTCTGTGTCATTTAGGTTATCAATTTCTGTGTCTTCAGTGTTGCTTTCTTGCTACTTGTCACATTCCTTCTAGTGTGGAGATTTAATATACTTTTTCATACTGCTTTACAACATAAATTTTTGCCTCTGTACAGTTATTATCTGGTCGCAGCTTCCACCTGCTGCCACTGGGTGGGGTCAGGTGCTGTGTATTCTGGGTCCAGCATGATCTGGAGCTCCCCAGCTCCAGCCACAGCTCCTTTTCTCTCTTTGCAATGCTCTAACCAATGGCATTTCTGGTGCGCCAGGCAGAGGGAGGGGTTCTTTTTTTCACCTATGCTTTCCCCAGGCTCTGCTTTTCTCTCTGTGCAGACCTCTGGGCTATTGCAGGGCTTGAGTGCTAGAAGGGGGAAAGGGCACCTTCTCAGACCTGTGCAGCTTTCCCAGCCACTGGCTCTCTTTTGCACGGCATTCTGGGTGATCACATGGCTGGAGTGCCAAGTTGGGGAAGAGGCACCTGCTTACACCTGCCCACCTTTCCCTGCTGCTGCCTCTCGCTCCGCACAGCACTCTGGGTGATCACAGGACTGGAGTGCCTGGCAAGGGGGGGTGGCACTCTGTTCTATACCATCCCCATGTTCTCCTTGTGCCCTCATCCACTACTCTCCTTGGGTGCTAGTTTGGTGCAGACACCCCTACAGCAGCTCAGTCTCCTGTATGTGTGGGGCTTTCCCTCAGGCTGTGAGGGAACTCAGAGAGCATTGGTGTTCCTGCAGAGGGCCACCTCTACCCCCTTTCCTCTCAGAGCTGCCTGCTGTCCCAAGGTCACTGGCTGCCACTGGGAAGAGAGAAGTCCCCCTTACCAGCTTCCGCCTTCTCCGGAGGATCCGGCCCCACCACCTTCAGACACATGGCTGTGTGGGTCTCTCAGATGTCTTTTGTGTTGTGTGAATGCCCTGTGTTGGTGTATGAATGTCCTTTTGGTTGTACTTTAGTGGGGAGACTTCAAGGTGCGAGCTCACTCTGCCATGATGCTGTTGTCATTCCTCCTAAAATTCTTAATGATACCATGAATAATAACTTATCTTAGTAGAACTGGTTATTTAGACTCAGTTTTCAATTAAACATCTTTGTCAGTAATCTGAAGGCAATAAGTAAAGTGCTTAAAATGAGGTGTTGTGATAAATTGTAAGAAGTATAGTCTAAGAAATCATATATTAGAAATTTTACGTTAGAAATGTTTTCTCAAACATTGAATAACAATTAGAATGAATGTATAATGAAATATATGCTGGCTGTTTTTTTAGGATTTGACAGTATTTACTAAAAGATATGCTTACAGTAAACCTTGATTAGAAATTTTAATAGATCATTTTCATTTTGCTCAAAATTTAGTATGTGACTTATGGTATTCTTAGCTCTTTAGTGAAAAGATTTGAAAAAGTTTCTAGTGAAAATGAGTGAATTTGTGTTGTAATGGTAACCTAATTGAAATTGGAGTAATGTAAAATGAAATGAAAGATAACTATTACTTTAATATGTATACATTTGAGATTTATACCTCCCCCACCCCCCAATAAAAATCTGAACAGTTGAAGATAGAAAAGTTTTACTAACTCATGGACGATTACTTAAACTCATTGCCTTAAACCATATTAGATATAGAAATGCCTTTGCAATAGCAAACCTTTGAAAGCTGTACTATTATAATGAATATACTTTGGCAGAGTAAGTAAATAATGGATTTTTTAAAAAATTTAAGCTGTTTTGTGAATGAATTGATTTAATAATATCACACTTTATAAAACATTTAGATAGAATTCACAGCACTTTTGGGAATTTATTAATCCCTATACTATTATTCTGAGTTTATTGGTTGAGTGGGATGGTTGAACCACCTCTGACTTTTCATTTTATCAGTGTTCTAAGAGTGGTTTTTGAACTCTTATGTATTATATTAGTCAAATCAGCAATCACCGTTTGGCTTTGTTCCTGTATTTTTTCCTCAAGTTTTTGACAACTCTGTTCTGGGCTGTTTCTTTGACTTCATTATGTATTAACTATGAATTGTTAAGCCTTTATTTTAAAATGTCCTTGCAGATGACCTTAACTGTTACATTTATAACTTCGAAAAGTAAAATGAGAAGAAATATGTGGGATTTTAATTTTTCTATCCAGAGCATTTCATGTTTGTGTATAATTCCTCACACTTAGTATATACAAATCTTTGTCGTGCCAGCCTTTAGAATTTTATGTGCCAGTTTGACATCCCATTAAGTAAAGCACAAAACTATGTGATAAAGACATCTTTCTTTAATTCATGTATAGTATAGAGAGATACAAGAAAAGGACTTTATATATTCCTTCTGAAGTATTAGCATTAGAGTTCAATTTTTAACATTAAAAAATTTGCCATATATTATTTTTGTTCAGTGAATTACACAAATGATTATTGTTATTACTTCTTCCTTAATAAGGACAGTCTTTGATTCTTTCTGGAAAATTTTTCAAACAAGAGTATGATTACAGGAATTCTATTTGTATTAATTTCCAGTTTCTCTATTTTTTTTCTTGGTTTTTTGGGACAGGTTAAATTCTAACAGAATCATTTTTTTAGAGTAAGAGTTTGTGATTTTTATAGATAAGTATTTTCTCCAAGTTGGGCAATTTACTCCTATGTTCGTGTAATTTCTCTTAAGTCTTCTTTTTGGCAGCTATCAAAAGTAAAACTCTACTAAGGGAGAGAATATATGGAACATTAAAGTAAAGTTATTTTTAGTTAAACAGAATAATCTTTTGACTTACTTAGTAGAAGCAAGATAGTGTTGGTTACAGAAGCTATGAGCTCTAAAGATAATGATTGCAAGTTTTTGTGTTTTGGATTCGTGGCGTTATAACAAAGCCTTGGAATTTTATGTGAGTTTGGAAACCGCACTATGTGCTAATTGCCTTAGAATGGTAAGAAAATAAACATATATATAGCACTTAGTTGTTAAAACAGTAGGCCCTTATACAGAGCCCCAAATGAATTAACAAACCCTCTACTGAAATGTTTCCACTTCCATTTACTTTATTTATGTATTTCAGACCAATCAGCAGTTGCTTGTGGAAATGAAATGTTTACTAAATCTCTTTAATAAACATGATTAAGAGAGGGAAAATTTATAAACATTATGATGGTAAGTGTACATTTTTATGTGCTAGTTGTCATATCTTTGTATATAAACTGGACATAAACAGTCTCGTATCTGTAGAAATGTATCTGTTTTCCAACATATTTACTGTACACATTATAGAATCTTTATAGCTTAATAAGATTTAACCCTTATGTTGTCTCTATCTTTTCAGATAAATAAAATTAGATTTAGTCTTTTTATAACAGCTTTATTGAGATATTTGTATAACATAAAGTTCACCCGTTTAAAATGTACAATTCAGTAATTGTTAGTAGATTTACAGAGTTCTGCAACCATCACCATAATCTATTTTTAGAACATTCACATCACCACAGAAAGAAACTTTGTACCCATTAGCAGTTATTCCCCATGGTTCCTGGATTCAGTCTTATATCCACGTCTCTCATAATAGTTTCAGTGATAACCAGGTATTATGGCTACAAATGATATAATTGTTCTTAATTAGAAAAATAATGAATTTGTTGTTTTTTGACATATATAATGGCAGTAATAATAAGTCTATTTTGATGTCTGACTGTTAACCTCTTTCTCTTTTGCAGACCGTCTGAAGAGGGTCTTTGAGCTTTTGTTCTCATTTGTTTGTTCTGGATATATTACCATGTTTTGGGGTCAGTTCCTTAAAAAGTCAAATTTTTTTTCTGATTTGGGTGGATGACGTAGTAGATGAAGTTTTTTAAAAATTATATTTGGTAAAGTGGATGAAGAAAATGAGAAAACAGTTTTCTTCCTTGCCTTACTCAAGAACGCAAGTTCTTATATAAATCCATATTTACTTTGTACCCTATTTCAGACCAGTACAGGTTTCTCAGCTATATAATAGGGCTCATTTGACTCTAACCTCTTGTATCTATCATGTGTTTTCTCTGTATCCCTTGGAAATAGCTTCTGGAAGCTGCAGGGACCTCTCTAGACTTCTAGGACATATTCATATCCTCTTTTTACTGACATTGTCCTAATACAATTAGCAACATTAGCAAATCCTAAATAGTTGAGGATATTCTGAAAGATTGATTGATGCTTTTCCAAATTGCATTTCTCTTGTCCTCTATACAGATTGGTGGCACAAGTTTTTCTTGAGATTGTGATAAACCCTTGAATACTTTTTTCTCTAATTCCCACCTTCCCCTGTAATACCCTCACCCCAAACATCTAATTTTCATCCAACTTCCCACCCCTGTTCAACTCTCCTTTCCTGACTAGTCATTTTCTGTATTAATTTTTCAAAGTATTTATTTCTTTCTTCAATCTATAAAGAATTTAAGACCACCTTGTATTATTTTATTGTTAAGTTTAAGAGATGTGACAGAAAGAGACACAGTCAAATAAAATACAAAGAAAAAGATTTTAGTTCTTTTCTAGAAAGATACACATATAATAAAGAGAGCACCATATACTCCATTATTCATCCCTCAAAAAGAATTATTTTTGTAGGAATGTAGCTTCTTTTAAGGTTAACAGTTATTTAGTTTGACAGCTATAATAAACTAAATTGAATCTTTAAAATATAATTTTACTTACAAATGTCAACTAGCATTTCTCAGGTAGATTGGTGGGCTTAGTGTAGTGGTTTTTAGTCTTTTCTGAGTTTTGAACCCTTCTAGAAAAATTTATTTACTTATAAAATTTTCATATAAGTTTTCAAAGTTCATAAATTTCGAAAGACTTTTTGCTAATTCATGGAGCCCAGGTCAAGAGCCTCTGTTATAGTAAATAGTGAATTGAATTAATAAATAATGTCCATTCTGGATTTCTATAACCTTTCTCATTGTGAATATATATTTGCTTTCTTCTGTCAACTGAGAATTGGTTTTGTAAAAATATGTTAAAGTGAGGAATCAGACTCAATGGTGAAATGATGTGGTTAAGTGCCAGTGATAAGCAGAATTCTAAAAAATCATCAAATATCTTCAATTCATTCTCTCTCTTCTAAAAATATCTGTGTATTTTAACTACCTGCATATAACCAAAGAGATTTTAATGCTAGTGCTCCTTTATAAATATTCCCTAATGTCATTTTTATTTCAGTCTATCAATGTAGTCATTGTGGTGTTCTCAGGTAGACTGTAGCATTTTCATTTCTTCAGATGAGGTGGAGTGGGACTATACTTTTTGGGAAGTTTTTAATACAATAAGTAGAAATTGGTAAGAATTGGAATGTCCACTGACTTCTTAGCTTCACAGATGCTTCCATAATATTTAGTGTACTGTTGGGCATATTAAATTATCATATCCTGACAGCAGTCCTGAAACATGCCGGTCTTATAAAGCCATATTGTTGAGAACTAAAGCCAAGGTATCAGCAAACCATATCTGACATGCCATGTTAATTTCCATAACTATCATTACTGGGAGTGGTAGTATTTCTGAGGCATGGAGAATCTCAATAAATCTACAAAGAAGAAAGTGGCAAAATACCTATCTAACTTATCACTAGGTTTCCAATTATGAGGTCTCATTTCCTTCAATCCCAGTTGAATCATTTCAAAAATAAAGATAAGCATCTTTTTTCTCTCTTATAGACTAAAAATAAAGTGTACAGTATAGCAAAACACAATATTTTGAATTATTCTGTTCTCATAATGTCTAGTGTTCATGTTGTGAATGAAAACCTCATTCTGCAATCTCATAGCATATTTACATATACACATGATTTTTGCCTTAAGTAGAAAAGAAACAGCTGACAGATACATAGGTTAATTTGCTTTTTAAAATTGCAGCAAACTGTTCTGATTCCTTTGTGTGTTTGGGGCTATTTTGAAGAGAAAGAATTTGTCAGGCAACATTTAAGGGACATTGGCCTTTTGTATCCTTTCCTAAATAAACTTAAACAGAAACCTATCAACTCAAGAATAAAATATTTCTTTGTAAATTCTCACCTGCAAATTATTGATAATGGAAGGAGCACCGTTTTAATCCTTATATCCCCCTTCCCCTCAACACAGCTTTTAGATTGTAGATAAACTTCCCAGCTCCATAATTAACTGAGCTCGGGCATTGCACCCCGTATCATGTGATTTTTTTTCCAGTGGAATACATTATTAGAGCACTTACACAGTCAGTCTAGCTGCAGCAGCCCAGGCGGCAACAGCAGTGCCATTTTTCACAAAGAAAATGTTGAACAGGAGCCAAATGTTTGGTGGCAGTCTGTTGCTAGGAAATCAAGGTCCTGAGGCGATTAATGACAAAGCAAGCAATAACAAGAAGGCAGAATTACAGATTTAAAAGAGAAAAAAGTGGTTGGTGTTATAATTACCCAAAGAAATCCGCACTCATTAAATTGGCTGTTTTTATGATTGACTTTAATTGGAGGTTAGCTCAGATATTTAGCTCCTTTCCCACCCCTTTAAACACACACAGGCACATAATCTGTAGAACTGCAGACTTGTTTTTCTAAGCATTGAGAGGAGCTTGCCCTGTAATTTGATCCCCACTGACAGATGCATTTTCTATGCTGCCATTTTGAATTAACCTATTGTAGAACAATTTTCTTAAGCCCTGTTGAATAAAACATCCAGTCTGATTACCTCCGATGGATTTGATAGAGTAAAAGAATGTACTTCTCATTGAAGTAGATTGTTTGCATGGACTCTGATTTTGAACTCTGCCAATAAGCACAATCATTTGTAAAGAATTTTCAAAGAAATTTGTAGGGAGAAAGTAATGAGCATCACCCTTTTATAGTTTAATGTTTGAGCACTTGCATCAAAACAATATTATTCTTACAAGACTGTTATTTTTCCAAAAAGATGTTCATATGCATTTTAAAATATTTTCTGAATCTTTATTTAGACTTTTGGTATTTTTTGGAGTAGAATCTTGTATTTATGTGCTCTGAAATGACTATTCTTCCTCCCCACCAACAGTATTTTAATTACAGGACTCAATATGACTCAAAGCACCTTATTGCAAAAATATTTTAATGTATAAAGTATTTAATTAAAATTATTTTAAGATCTGCCTGTTTCAAGTAATCTTTGGTGTGTTTTAAAATACAGAAATTCCTTATAATTTAAATTTTCTAGGATTTGATAAAGCATATCACCAGAAAAGCATTGATCAGTCTTTCATGTACAATACCAGAAGAAACATCACAGTTTGTTTACCTTTCAGAAACCTTAAGAATAAAGTTACATGATGCCCCTGCTCTCCAGATTTCTAATCAAACCCTGGAACAAAAGAGCCAAGCACATTCTATCTGACAGTAGACACACTGCTAATCAGATGCCAATGCCAAGCTGTCTGCTTTGTTAAATACTTAGCTTCTTAGAGGCAGGAAGACAGCTGCTATAAGTATGATGAAATTTGGTAGTTCAATCTATTTTTACTACCCTTGGGCTACTAAGATACTGTTAATTTAGACCACCCCAATTGGTACACTTTAGGGAGTTTTTTGAAGAGTTTGTAATTAAAATGATAAAACATGATTATTACATTGAAGACCTTTTGTAAGTTTTACATTTGGCAGATGCCTACTGAGATAACCCCACCGTGTAATTTACAATGATGTAATGGTTGTAATTGCATTTTGGAAAAAAAGAGAAACTATAGGAGACAAGTGCTTCCTTTAGAAGAGTTTTGAGATCTGTTCCTTTTTCATTTAAATCTACTTCTATCCTTAAATTGCCTACCTGCAATTGACTATAGTAGCTGTAAACATTAAGATACTATCCAAATATTTTTAAAAATGTTATCCATGCAGACACTGCCACCAGGGGGAGAAAGCTCAACTTAAAAGTCCTTAACTGATGATGGTACTGCCAGCAAGTAGGTTGAGCTGCTTAAACCTGTATAGTTAACCACCTTCCCAGATGACACTGCCTTTGGGGACGTGATTCGCAAATTGTATGTGATATCTGTACAGAATTAACACTATTTAAATGTAAATAAAATGAAAACTTCCATACCTGGGCGGGGTGTGTGTGTGCCCGCACGCGTGTGTTTAAAAGAGAGAGAGAGTATAAATAATAACCTGAAAATTTTTATTCTTCTTCCTTATCTGTCAATCTACCTGAGAAGCTATCCTTCTGAAATTAAAAGCTTTAGATCTGTGATCCTGGGCAGCTATCATAGCATACCTCTTAAGACCAAATAATCACATAATTGATAGTGCAAATTGAATAGCCTGTAAGATAATTTTCTAGTTTATTGTTGCCACAATGTAGTTTTGTTTTTTTAATATTTCCCTAGTAAACCATTAAAAATTCGATCTTAAACATTTGTGTGAACAAAACTTGCAGGTTCTCTTCTTGGAGAATATTTTATAAATGCAGAAAATAGGTGCTTGGGACCAGAACCCAACTCTCAACCATGAACAAGATCAAAGTTGATCTCATAGTCTCATGTTTTAGAATAACATCATGGAAAAGCTAATTAAAGAACTTAGGTGTCCTTTCTCCAGCCTAGAACTCTAAAGTGATAGATTAGAAGCTCTCAACGCTAGTAACCTTCAAGCAGTGGCTCTCCTTAGAGTTTTAGGTTTTATTCTGTGCCGAATCATGATTTTTTTTTTTTTTTTTTTTAAAGATTTTATGTTTTCCTTTTTCTCCCCAAAGCCCCCCCGGTACATAGTTGTATATTCTTTGTTGTGAGTCCTTCTAGTTGTGGTATGTGGGATGCCGCCTCAGCGTGGTTTGATGAACAGTGTCATGTCCACGCCCAGGATTCGAACCAAGGAAACACTGGGCCGCCTGCAGCGGAGCGCGCGAACTTAACCACTCGGCCACGGAGCCAGCCCCATGATTTTTAATTTTTGCACTCTGATTTTTAATCATTTCAGATATTAAAATTACAGATGATAGGGAAGAAAAATGGTTGACTACAAAGAAAACACATAGGTCAATTTTTGGGTGATAGAACTGTTGTTTTTGGTACTATAGTGGTGGATATGTGATTCTATAGATTTGTTAAAGCCTATAGAATTGTACATCACAAGGAATTAACTTTAATGTATGAATTTTTTTAAATATTGGGAAACCTAGGATGGAGTGCAGACCTTGACAAATGACTCTACCTGAATGTAATGCGTGGCATTACCTCACTGGAGGGGGTGGTGAAAAAAGGAGCTGACTTAAAATAACTTTGGAAAATGTTGTTTTGACTGGAAAATGTAAAGCTAAATACAAAGGAACACTATAGAAACACTATATTCTGGTTGGTAAATTTGTTTCTTATAGGGATATGGATTAACAATTTTGAACCCGCTTTACATATATATTAAGGTTGAACAAATATCTAAATAGAGATGAATGGTGGGATTCAGGTTTCTCATTGTCAGAGAGAGGTGTTACAGAAAAACAAGATAAGGAGGGAGAGCTAGAATGAACACTGTGGTACTGAATTAGAGTTGGACATAATAGTATGAACTCATTAGCTTAATATGAGTAAATGGGTAGATACAGAAATAATTACAGAGTCCCACCCTGTGGCACAGCTGTTGAGTTCGCACGTTCCACTTCGGCAGTCCAGGGTTCTCCGGTTCGGATCCCAGGTGCAGACATGGCACCACTTGGCAAGCCACGCTGTGGTAGGCATCCCACATATAAAGTAGAGGAAGATGGGCATGGATGTTAGCTCAGGGTCAGTCTTCCTCAGCAAAAAGAGAAGGACTGGCAGCAGATGTTAGCTCAGGGCTAATCTTCCTCAAAAAAAAGGAGAGAATTACAGATGTATGTCTGTACAGGGATTAGTATACATATGTATATTTCCTAGTTTTGTACACTAAGAAAGCTTAGAAGCGGTGTACCTAGTAGCAACAAACATACCCAGCACCCAGATCTGGGTTTGTAAATATCATTCTCCAGTAAAAGAATCCAAGGTTCCTTGAAGAAATGGCTGATTCTAGGGCTGGGTCAGGGAAAATACAACATATTCATTATTTGTGGTAATTTCTGAGGTTGAGATGAAGACAATGTTTCCAAAGAGAGGATTTGCGTTTGAATCTGCCAAAAGCCTGGGATTACTATCAACTTGGGAACACATTCAAATATTTTTAGGCTTAAAGTTTTGTGGGCTGTATAGGTAGTGCAAGTTCCAGATCCATAAACTTTCATGAGAGTGGGCTTGTGGTTAAATTTTCAGGGAAGATATTTTTACCTCCACCCAGCCCCAAGTTTGAAACAGGCAGATTTCCTTGCTGATTCTTTCCGTGGGATAGGCATGGTTCTATTTTACTCTTGCACTGAGCATGCAGCTCTTTAGAGTCCCAGCTCTATGTGGAGATCTCCAATTAGACTTCCTATCTTCAGTATACCTAGAATTTCTCTCCTAAATCTTGAGCTAAGTAATGTGCTGGTAAATATTTTTAACCTGGCTCTCTAGAGAAAAGAAGTCCTGCTTTGTAATATTTTCTAGTTTCATATTATGGCTGATTTCAGGCTACCAACATGAAGTTACTGAACATGAATTTGGAAAGATATGTATATTTAGCTTTCTCCCCCCCCCCCCACAAAGGACATATTTTTTATTGAGTTCATAATAGTTTACAACATTGTGAAATTTCAGATGTACGTTATTATTTGTCCATCACCACGTAAGTGCTCCCCTTCACCCCCTGTGCCCATCTCTCAGCCCCCTTCACCTGGTAACCACTGAACTGTTCTCTTTGTCCATGTGTTTGTTTGTCTTCCACATCAGTGAAATCATACAGTGTTTTCTTTCTCTGTCTGGCTTATTTCACTTAACATAATACCCTCCAGGTCTATCCATGTTGTGAATGGGATGATTTTGTTCTTTTTATGGCTGAGTAGTATTCCATTGTACATATATATACACCACATCTTCTTTGTCCAGTCAGTGGTTGATAGACACTTGGGTTGCTTCCATGACTTGGCTATTGTGAATAATGCTGCAGTGAACATAGGGGTGCATAAGTCGCTTTGAATTGTTGATTTCAATTTCTTTGGATAGATACCCAGTAGTGGGATAACTGGCTCATATGGTATGTCTACTTTTAATTTTTTGAGAAATTTCCATACTGTTTTCCGTAGTGGCTTTTGCATGCCCACCAGTTTGCATTCCCACCAGCAGTGTATGAGAGTCCCCTTTCTCCACAACCTCTCCAGGATTTATTTTTTGTCCTAGTGATCATAGCCATTTTAATGGGTGTAAGGTGATATCTAAGTGTAGTTTCAATTTGCATTTCCCTGATGATTAGTGATGTTGAACATCTTTTCATGTGCCTATTTAGCCATCTCTGTGTCTTCTTTGGAGAAATGTCTGTTCATGTCCTCTGCTCAGTTTTTGATAGGGTTGTTTGTTTTTTTTGTTGTTCATGAGCCAGCACCAGCACACCAGCTCTGAACATGGCTGTGAAAATTGAAGCCCAGTTCACTGGGTTTGGCATATCCCCATAATGAAAGGTGTTTTGAGTGTTTGTTTTCCTCTCTGGATTTCCATTTTTACTTTGTTTTAGCCTTCTGAGTATTCTGTGTCAACCCAGCAGTATATTTCAAAACCAAAAAGATCCTTTTCTTTTCCTTTTATTTTAACTCATCATTTATTGTTGTGTTCAGCAGAAGGGCTGTGTTACAGTACTTAAATCAGCTTTGCTGCCAGAAATAAACTCTTCCCTTTTGTTTGCAAATATAATTCATTGTTTTTATTTTTTATTGTAAACATAATGCATGATGATTACATTAAACTTGAAAAATATAAAGAGTACAGAGAATAAAATTAAAATCCTCCATAATACCATCACATATGTTTGTTTTTTGTGCATACATGTAAGCATCTCTCTGAAGTTTTATATAATTTTCATCATACCATATCTACTATTTCATAATATGATTTTTTTTTAATATTTAGTGAATGTTTGCTCATGCCATTAAATATTCCTCCACAATAACCCCACTACCACCACTTAGTTACACATGAGAGTAAAGATAAAAATCTGCACAGGTAGGAATTAGTTTAATCCAAGAATCCAATCCTTCTGGCATATAAAAATAATTTGCTGAGATTATTCATTGAAGCATCATTAATAATTGCAAAATATTAGAAACTAAATCACCAGTCATAGGAGATTGGTTGAGTAAACTAGTACATACATACGATAGAGTACTATGCAACTTTGTTATAAACAGGTATAGAGTGATTTCCTGGAAATATTACGTGAAAAGGAAAGCACATAAGAGCATATATAGTGCTACCTTTTATGTAAGACAGAGGGCAAATAAAACATGCATATATGCAGGAAAAGTAAAGCAGAAAACAAAATCAATAACATACATGTGGTAGAAAGGAAAGTGTGGTGGAAGAGATACAAGAGGGCATGACACTTCTTGGAGTACATCTTTTTGGTATAGTTTTGAATTTTGTTAGCATGTCAATATCCTGCCTATTGAAAAGGTAAGATAAATGATATTGGTGGAATAGGGGACCTAAAACTGTAAGCAAACTGAAAGAAATGAACCTAATTGTTTGTCAAAAGTCAAATAATACTGTAACCACACTGAAGATAAAAAAGAAAGAAGTGAAAGAACAAGGGAGGACTAATCCACGTGATTTATGAACACAATATTGGACTACATCCTCAGTTTGGGGCAGAGTAGGAGAGGAGGAAAGTATTGCAGACAAATCCTGAACTGTTTTCAGTAGATTCGTTTATTTTAGTGTTATGGGTAACTAGTTCTGAAACTATTTTGAGCAAATGAGTAAGTTGATATTGTTAGGAGTCTGTGTTCTCACTGGAAAAAGGACATAGAAATATAGAATAGGAGAAGACAGAAAGAACACTGTGGAGATGGATTAGATTACAGGTAGCTCTGTAAATATATGCACCATGTGTATAAGTATATTTATGTGTGTATATTTGTGTATGTGTGTATGTATGTGTGAATATAGCTCTGTTGCCAAATGGGCAAAGGAACAAGGTCACTCAAGTAGTAATGACACAGCTAGCACCATTTCCCACTCTGTTTCCTAGGGCTGCTATAGCAAATTACTACAAACTTAAAACAACAGAAATTTATTCTCTCACAGTTCAGGAGTCCAGAAGTTCAAATCATTGTGTTGGCAGGGTTGGTGAATTCTTGGAGGGGCAGAAGGAGAATCAGTTACGTGCCTGTCTCCTAATTTCTGGCGGTTGCCTGCAACCCTTGGTATTCCTTGGCTTGTGGCAACGTAACTCTAGTCTTTGTCACATGGCATTCTCCTGATGTGTCTGTATCCAAATTCCCCTCTTCTTATAAGGACACCAGTCATTGGATTAGGGCCCACTCTAATCCACTGTGATCTCATCTTAATTATATCTGCAAAGACTCAGTTTCCAAGTAAGCCTACATTCACAGATATCAGGGGTTAGCCCTTAACCATAGTTTTTTGTGGGTCGCAGTTCAACCCACCACATCCACTAAAAGAAGCCAGAATTCCTTGTTGAAATGGCTGACTCCAAGTCTAGGGCCAACTAGATGCAACATGAACATCTTGTAATGTCACATAAAGTACTCGAAACAGTGATGGGTTTTTTTAATCATAACTGTATTGGAGCTAGCTTAAAGAGTCTCCCACTGGCCAAATCTGGGACAATTTGAGCATTGAAATAATTAAATACAGTAATGAATTATAGACCATTGGGAAAAAATGTTTTATGAGACTGTACCAATAATAGACAGGCAGGAGGGAGGGAAGGAAGGTATCTTGCTTACAGTAGAATGCCGGAAGTTGACTGGCAAATGTGGAAGGTGTGCTGGAGTTGGAAAAAAACAAAAAAACATTATTTTGCAGTTACCGGGGTACAGATTAGATCAGGCAAAAATCATCAATGGATGCAACATCTAAAAGGACATGTTGATGAGGAGCAGGGTGTTTGCATCGTCTTAAAGTGTCTCCTCATAGAATATTTATTAATTGTAGGGGAGAAGAGAAAACAGCATTAATATGATGGAGAAGTCAGGCAACACCTGACCTGGTGATCAAAATTATCATTGCCAAGGAGGATCAGATGGCCATTGTGTGGCTCCAAGTGAGGTTCCCTGACAAGGACACAACATCACCTATGTGGTATTCTGGCTCAGAATACATAATCTCATCAAATCACAGGGAAATAGGAGAAAAATACACACATATAGAGAGAGGGACAGAATAGTCGCAAATGCAAATAAAGCAAATGGGGTAAAATGTTCACAGGAAAATCTGAGTAATGGGTGTATGTATATGGGTGTTCCCTGTGCTATTTTTATTTTTGGAACTTTTTATACTTTTGAAATTTCCAAGTGAAAATTTAGATAAACTGTCCTTTAGTTGCAGAGGAGAAATTGAGCAGAAACCATCTTAGGGTGGACTCATAGTGGAAAGTCCCAAATGACACTTAACCAGGGTTCTAAATGAATATTATTCAAACTGTTCAACTAGGAAACTGATTTTGTGTTGTGAAATGTCTTATTACACTGACTTTATGCCTCTTACAGCATTAAATTATGTTACCTAGAATCACCTTGAGATTTAACACGATAGCAGTTTAATATGTAGTTATATATATAGTTAATATATAGTTATATATATAGTTAATATACAGTTATAACTTGGAACAGAATATCTCAATTCTTTCAATTAATTCTGAACAATTTTTTATATACATGAAAAAGATGGTTAGAATTACTTGAAGATACCTACAATTCTTCAGACAAGTGACCTTATTACCATTATTCATTTCTGTAGTAGGAGGAGGGAAGGAAGAGATTAAAAATATATTCATAAGCTCTTTCTATCAAGTTGGATGTAATATTAATGAATATTAAACCAAGAAAGTTTTCATGAGAAGGAAAGAAAGAAGGGGAGAAGAAAGAACTCTCTGATATAGATGAAAATGTTTGTGGTCAATTGTAATCAGTTATACAAATATGAAAAGGAGGAAGATTTGACTAGTGGTGTTCTCAAACTTGAAGATTCGGAAGAGTGATTTTATTAGTACACTAAAAGCGATACATCTCTCAGGAGCATTCATTTGTTCATTCAACAAATATTTATCAAGTGCTTATTATGTGCCAGGTAGTGCTTTAGGCATTAAGAATATAGCCATGAATAAGGGTCACGTGTTGTAATAGACGATATAATGACAATATTCTCTGAAGAGTTGTTAATAATAATAGATATTTATATAGCACTTACTCTGTGCCACATACCATTCTAAGATTTTTACATGTATTAATTAATTTACCTCAAATACCCTTATCAGAGTAGACACTATTATTACCTTCTTTTCTCAGATGAAGAACAAGAGGCATGGAGATGCTAATTAACTTCCTCCAGGTTTCACAGCTAGTAAGAGGCCAACTCAAGATTTGAATCCATCCATTTGGCTTCTGTGTCCAAGCCTTTTTTGTTTGTTTACTTTTTGTTTTATTGAGGTCATAATAGTTTATAACATTGTGAAAATTCAGTTGTACATTATTATTTGTCAGTCACCATATATATGTGTCCCTTTAACCCTTATGCCCACTCTGCAACCCCCTTCGCCTCTGGTAACCACTAATCTGTTCTCTTTGTCCATGTATTTATTTATCTTCCACATATGAGTGAAATCATACAGTGTTTGTCTGGCTTATTTCACTTAACATAATACCCTCAAGTTCCATCCATGTTGTTGCAAGTGAGATGATTTTTTTCTTTTTTTATGGCTGAGTAGTATTCCATTGTATATATACACCACATCTTCTTTATCTATTCATCAGTTGATGGGCTCTTGGGTTGCTTCCACGTCTTGGCTATTGTGAATAATGCTGCAGTGAACATAGGGGTACATAAGTCTCTTTGAATTGTTGATTTTAAGTTCTTTGGATAAATACCCAGGAGAGGGAAAGCTGGATCATATGGTATTTCTATTTTTAATATTTTGAGAAGTCTCCATTCTGTTTTCCATAGTGACTGCACCAGTTTGCGTTCCCACCAGGAGCATTATGATGCTTCCCCTTTCTCCACATCCTCTCTAACATTTCTTGGTTTTTGTCTTGGTAATTATAGCCATTCTAACTGGTATAAGGTGATATCTCATACTTTTCATTTGCGTTTCTGTGATGATTACTGACTTGGAACATCTTTTCATGTGCCTGTTGTCCATCTGTATATCTTCTTTGGAAAAATGTCTGTTCATATCCTCTGCCCACTTGTTGATTGGGTTGTTTTGTTGTTGTTGTTGAGTTGTCTGAGTTCTTTATATATTCTGGAGATTAACCCCTTGTCAGATATATGATTTGCAAATATTTTCTTCTGGTTGGTGGGTTGTCTTTTCATTTTGTTGCTGATTTCCTTTGCCTTGCAGAAACTCCTTAGTCTGATGAAATCCCATTTGTTTGTTTTTTCTTTTGTTTCCCTTGCCTGAGTAGACATGGTATTCAAAAAGATCCTTCTAAGACCAATGTCAGAGAGTGTACTGCCTATATTTTCTTCTGGGAGTTTTATGGTTTCATGTCTTACCTTCAAGGCTGTAATCCATTTTGAGTTAATTTTTGTGTATGGTGAAAGATAATGATCTACTTTGATTCTTTTGCATGTGGCTGTCCAGTTTTCCCAGCATCATTTATTGGAGAGGCTTTCCTTCCTCCATTGTATGTTCTTGGCTCCTTTGTTGAAGATTAGCTGTCCATGGATGTGTGGTTTTATTTCTGGGCTTTGAATTCTGTTCCAGTGATCTCTGTGTCTGTTTTTGTACCAGTACCATGCTGTGTTGATTACTATAGCTTCATAATATATTTTGAAGTCAGGGATTGTGATACCTCCAGATTTGTTCTCTTTTCTCAGGATTGCTTTAGCTGTTCATGGTCTTTTGTTGCCCTGTACAAAATTTGGGATTCTTTGTTTGGTTTCTGTGAAGAATGTCTTTGGGATTCTAATTGGGATTGTATTGAATCTATAGATTGCTTTAGGTAGTATGGACATTTTAACTCTGTTTATTTTTCCAATCCATGTGCATGGAATATCATTCCATTTCTTTATGTCATCATTAATTTCTTTCAGTAATATCTTATAGTTTTCCTTGTATAGGTCTTTGACCTCCTTGGTTAAATTTATTCCTTGATAGTTTATTCTTTTTGTCGTGATTGTAAATGGGATTGTATTCTTGAATTATCTTTCTGTTATTTTGTTATTAGAGTATAGAAATGCAACTGATTTTTGTAAGTTGATTTTGGACCCTGAAACTTTGCTGTAGTTGTTGATTATTTCTAATAGTTTTTCCAATGGATTCTTTAGGGTTTTCTATATATAAAAGCATGTTGTCTGTAAACAGCAAGAGTTTCACTTCTTCCTTTCCAAGTTGGATTCCTTTTATGTCTTCTTCTTCCCTAATTGTTCTGGCCAAAACCTCCAGTACTATGTTGAATAAGAGTGTTGACAGTGAGCATGCTTGTCTTGTTCCTGTTCTCAGAGGGATGGCTTTCAGTTTTTCCCCATTGAGTATGATGTTTGCTGTGAGTTTTTCATATATGACTTTTATGGTGTTGAGTTACCTTCCTCCTATACCCATTTTGTTGAAGGTTTTTATCATAAATGGATGTTGCATCTTGTCAGATGCTTGCTCTGCATCTATTGAGATGATATGTGGTTTTTGTTCCTCATTTTGTTAATGTGGTGTATCACATTAATTGATTTGCAGATGCTGAAGCATCCCTCCGTCCCTGGTATAAATCCCCCTTGATCATGGTGTACGATCCTTCTAATGTATTGCTGTATCCACTTTGCCAACATTTTGTTGAAGATTTTTGCATTTAAGTTCATAGGGATATCGGCCTATAATTTTCCTTCTTTGTTATTGTCCTTGTCTGGCTTTGGGATCATCGTGATGTTGGCCTTGTAGAATGAGTTCAGAAGTGTTCCACCTTCTTCAATTTTTTGGTACAGTTTGAGAAGGATAGGTATTAAATCTTCTTTGAATGTTTGATAGAATTCTCCAGAGAAGCCATCTGGTCCTAGATTTTTAATTTTGGAGAGGTGTTTGATTATTGTTTTAATCTCTTGTGATTGGTCTATTCAGATTCTCTATTTCTTCTTGATTCAGTTTTGGGAGGTTTTATGTCTCTAAGAATTTATCGATTTTTTTCTAGATTGTCCAATTTGTTGGCTATAGTTTTTTATATTATTCTCTTATAGTCCTTTGAATTTCTGTGGTATCTGTTGTTATTTCTCATCTTTCATTTCTAATTTATTTATTTGAGCCTTCTCTCCTTTTTTCTTAGAGAGTCTGGCTAAGGATTTGTCCATTTTGTTTATCTTCTCAAAGAACTGCTCTTAGTTTTTTTGATCCTTTCTACTGTGTTTTTGGTCTCTGTTTCATTTATTTCTGCTTTAATTTTTATTCCCCTCCTTCTACTGACTTTGGCCTTTTTTATCCTTTTTCTATTAGATGTAGCTTAAGATTATTTATTTGCGATTTTTCTTGTTTGTTAAGGTGGGTCTGTATTGCTATAAATGTCTCTCTTAGGACTGCATCCTGCAGTCCTGCATGCAGCATCCAATATGAGTTGGTAAGATGTATTTTCATTTGTCTCCATATATGTTTTGATTTCAACTTTAATTTCTTCATTGATCCATTGGTTGTTCAGTAGCATATTGTTTAGTCTCCACATAGTTGTACTTTCCCAGCTTTTTTCTAGTAGGTGACTTCCAGTTTCATAGCATTATGGTCAGAAAACGTGCTTGATATGATTTCTGTCATCTTAAATTTATTGAGGCTTGTCTTGTTTCCCGATATATTGTCTATCTTTGAGAATGTTCCATGTGCTCTTGAAAAGAATGTATATTCTGGTGTTTTTTGGATGGAGTGTTCTGATATATCTATAAAGTCCATCTGGTCTAGTTTTTCCTTTAGTTCCACTATTTCCTTCTTGACTTTTTGTCTGGATGATCTGTCCATTGATGTAAGTAGGGTGTTTACTGCTATTATTGCATTGCTCCTTTTAGGTCTTTTAATAGTTACTTTATGTACTTTGGTGCTCCTGTGTTAGGTGCATATATATTTATAACTGTTATGTCCTCTTGGTGGAGTTTCCCTGTTATCATTATATGCTGCCCCTCTTTGCCTCTCATTGCTTTTTTTATCTTGAAGTCTACTTTGTGTGTTATAAGTTTAGCAACACCTGCTTTCTTTTGTTTGCCATTAGCTTGGATTATTGTCTTCCATCCCTTTACTCTGAGCCTGTGTTGTCTTGAGCTGAGATGTGTTTCTTCAAGGCAGAATATTGCTGGGTCCATTGTATTTTAATACATCCAGCCATTCTGTGTCTTTCGATTGGAGAATTCAATCCATTTGTGTTTAAAATGATTATTAATATATGAGGGCTTAGTACTGCCATTTTATCTCTTGTTTTCTGGTCTTTTATTTCCCTTGTTTCTTGTCCTGTGTATCCAACTGCCAGTTCAGTTTGGTGATTGTCTGTGATGCTTTTCTCTTTATTTATCATTTCTGTCTCTGTTTTGATTTTTCGTCTAGTGGTTACCATGAGGTTTGTCTAAAAGATCTTGTAGATGAGATAGTCCATTTTCTGATAGTCTCTTATCGCCTTAGTCTAAGCAGTTTCCATAGCTTTGCTCTTCCCCATCTAAATTATTGTTATCACGCCTTATTCCATTTTGTGCTGGGTGTTTGTGATTAAAATGATTATAGTTATTTTTGATGCTTTCCTTCCCTTTATCTTTAATGTCATAATTAAGTGTTTGCTAACCTGTTCTGATAGAGAGCTGCAATTTTCTGATTTTGTCTGTCTATGTGTCTCCTTGCTCAAGGCTTTGTAAACCTTTTCTTTTTTTTTCTTCAGGTATGAGGGCCTTCTTGATAATTTCTTATAGCAAGGGGTCTTGTGGCGATGGACTACCTGTGCTTTTTTTGTCTGGGAAAGTTTTTATTTCTCTATCATATTTGAAGGATAATTTCACTGGATAGAGTATTCTTGGCTGAAAGTTTTTGTCTGTCATCATTTTGAATATGTCATTCTACTCTCTCCTAGCTTGTAAGGTTTCAGCTGAGAAATCTGCTGAAAGCCTGTTAGTTGTTCCTTTGTAGGTTATTTTCTTCTGCCTTGCTGCCCTTCATATTTTTTCTTTGTCATTGTGTTTTGCCAGTTTTATTAATATATTCCTTGGAGAAGGTCTCATTACATTGATGTAATTAAAAGTTCTATTAGCTTCACTTACATGTAATTCCAGCTTCATCCCCAGGTTTGGAAATTTCTCAGCTATTATTTCTCTGAACAAAGCTCTCTGCTCCTTTCTCCCTGTCTTCTCCCCCTGGAATACCTATAATCCTTACATAGCATTTCCTAATTGAGTCACTTATATCTTGGAAAATTTCTTCATTTTTTTTTAAGTCTTAGTTTTCTCTCCTTCACCTGAGCATGTCTATATTTCTGTCCTCTAAATTACTAATTCTATGCTCCGTAGTATCATCTCATGGTTTTTTTTTTTTTTTTTTTCCCTGCAGCTTAATTTTTCTTTAATATATTTTTTTGTGCGTTTTTTGGGGGGTGGTGGTAAGGAAGATTGGCCCTCAGCTAACATCCTTTCCAATCTTCCTCTTTTTTTTTTTTTCTCCCCAAAGCCCCAGCACATAGTTGTATGTCCTTCTAGTTCATCTATGTAGGATGCCACCTCAGCATGGCTTCAGGAGTGGTGCTAGGTCCACCCCCGGGATTTGAACTGGCGAACCCCAGGCCACCAAAGTACAGTGCACAAACTTAACCACTACACCACCAGGCTGGCCCCTCAGGTCTGGTTTTGAAGTATTCCAGATTTTTTTTTTAATCTCATTCAATGTGTTCTTCATCTCCAACATTTCTGAGTGTTATGTTTTAGTTTCAGTCTCTTTTTTTGAAGAATTCCCTCTGCTGTTTCATTTTATTCCTGAGTTTATTCAACTGTCTTTCTGAGTTTTCTTGTAACTCATTGACTTTCTTTATGATAACTATTTTGAATTCTTTGTCATTTAGATTGTAAATTTCTGTGATGTCTGGATTCGTTTCTGGGTACTTGTAATTTTCCTTCTGGTTTGGAGTGTTAATGTACTTCATGCTATTTGAAGAGGTGTGCTTTTGCCATTGTTTAGTGGTAGTATCTGGTCGCAGATTCCACCTGCCACCACTGGGGGGCCAGGAGCTATTTTTTCTTTGACTGCCATGACGGCTGGCAGTTGTGCCCATCCATTTGATGATATGCTGCATCTAGCCACAGCTACTTTACACACATAGGTGCAGGCCCTCCGTCCAGGATCCCCTGCCTTGGCCAAGCTGATACACTAGGTGGGATGTGGGGAGAGGGGGCACCTTCTTTCCCCACCGTGCTCCTGCTCTACACTCATTGGCTCCCTGGCTGGGCTGCTTGGCATGGTGAGGGCACCCCTGCAGTTGCTTAGCAGCCTCAGTGTGGAGGAATCCCTCAGGCCAGGAGGCAACTCCCAGAGCAGAAATGTTCCCATGAGGGCTGTCTTTTTTCCCCTTCCCCCTCTCAGATTTGTGGGCCAGCCACCATGCAAGGTCCTGCTCCCTAGACTGCTGCAGCTGGAGGAGGGAGAAGAGATTCGCTTATGTCTTTCCACTGCCTCCCTGGGGGATCCAGCAACCCCACCTTTCAGGTGTATGGCTGCATGGATCTCTCAGACGTCTGTGGTGTTGTGTGGATGTTCTCTTGGTTTGTGAATGTCCTTTGCTTTGTGTCTTAGGGAGGAGAGACTAAGGCAAGAGTTCACTCCTCCATGATGCTGATGTCACTCTCACAAAGTTTTTTGATAGATTGATTATGGGATATGAGAGAAGGAGAGGAGGCAAGGATGATTAAATTTACCATGTTCGCAATGATAGGTCACATTCATTTATAGTAGGAAATATACTTATCACTTGAACCCTAATGTTTGTGTCTGACTAATCTGCATATTCTCTGTATATAGACAAATTTGCATTGGAAGCTAAGTATTTTCTCTGTGGTGACATGGAGTTAGAATAAGGGGACTTGAGTAAATTAATCTTTAATAGCATCTGAATGTCCTACAGTTATCTGATCAATAGGGACCTAAAAAGTTGCAGTCCATTGCCCAGTGCTTCCTGAGCTCTTCTTTGATTAGCATTTTCCTTTGTTCCTCTTTCTTAACCTGTCAACACTAACAGCAATACTAACCTCAGCATAATCTTTCTTTAGATTTGTTAATATATTCAAACATATATTGTATATTGCATATCTTATCCTACTTTGTTGTTTTATGGTTGACTGAAAGGCGGTATTAATATTTCTTATTTCCATGTTATTGAGGGATGTTTCAATGAATCCTTGTGCTGGCAAGAGTGATAAATTACAATAGACAATTTTTTCTCATTTAGATAAATTTAGCACTGCTATTAGTAGTATTGAAACTTTGGTGATATATGATTTGTACAGAATTGTCGAGGGCAGCAGTGAATCTTAATAAACAAAATACTGAATGGAACCTTCTTTAAATTTTATTCTTTCAGATATAGATGTAGCTATATAGAAGTGTTTCAGGTTCAGTCTTTCTTCATTAATTCCATGAATATAGTTTAGTTTTTCTTCGTATCTCAAGGCCATCATCTATAATATCTGCCATTTATTGGGCTCTTACATGGGTCTATTCTTTTGCACATTTATTTGCTTTTATTTTAAATGGCTCAAAACTGAAATGTAATTTGAGCAGATATAGATAATGTTACCACTTCTGTAGCTGGTAATGTATCATCCTTAAGCAACCTACTTCTTTTTCTGTTGTCACTAAATTTTTAGTGTATGGGGAAATCTAGTTAGGTGGGTGACATTTTTAGAAAAGAACAAATAAGTTGAGTACTAAATATTTAGACGTTTGACTGCTCAGGGACCTTTTCTACTCCCTGATTCTCTTTTATACTCTGCATTCCTGAGGTTTCCTTTCCTTAAGTGTAAGGCTTTACTCTACAAGGTGACTCAGCAGTAGCTCCAATATCTTTTATTTGGAAGTCCTTTGTTTCAGTGCAAGCAAACCCTGTCCATTAATTAGCTACTCAGCATAGAATTATTCTATTGATGAGAAAATTAGCAAAATGGATCATTCGTAAGTGTTTATACTGCAAACAGTGCGTCAGAAATGTCATAATCTCATTTCATTAAGAAATTTACATACACATCAGATTTAGAGTGCTCATTCATGATGAAAGTCTACTTCCACACTGTTTGTGTTTGGAAACATTCAATAGCCACTCTTGAATTTAAAAATTTAATTGAATACTTAAAGAATTACAAGTGTTCCTTTCCTTAGCTCTAATGCTAACCAGAGTGCTTTTCTAAACTGCTGAGAATGGACTGAAGATTCTGCTGAGGGCTGTAGATACTTATCTGCCTAATTGACCCATCATTTGTTGACATGAGGAAAACCATGTGACCTGCTTTAATGCATTTCTCAGTAACAGCAGGAGGCTAGAATGTAGTTCATCCAAGACTAAAATCAGCAACAACATTATTAGATATATGAAAATAGCATTGATTATAGAATGGTTTTAGTAAAAGAAGAATAGTAATATAAAAGCTTATAATCATATAAACAGTACAAAGAATGATTTTATTTTCAAAATTATTTTGAATCCAGATGTTTTAATCATTTAAGTTAGTTATTCATTCAGTAA
Organism: Equus asinus; assembly: GCF_041296235.1. NCBI lineage: Eukaryota > Metazoa > Chordata > Mammalia > Perissodactyla > Equidae > Equus > Equus asinus. The sequence goes on from NC_091791.1 coordinate 62,720,223, forward strand.
CTATTTACTGATGTTTACAATTGCTACATATTTTAAGAGAATTGAAGACTTGTCAGAATTGATTTGTATAAATTAGTGGTAAATTTTGAAATTAGTACTATATCATGGAGTGCTAAAGCAATGAAGTATTATTGAAAGGTTTTGAGTAGGGAGAGAAGTAATATGATCAAAACTGTGCTCGCGGGGCTGGCCCCATGGCTGAGTGGGTAAGTTTGTGTGCTCCGCTGTACCAGCCCAGGGTTTCGCTGGTTCAGATCCTCGGCGCAGACATGTCACTGCTCATCAGGCCACATTGAGGGGGCCTCCCACGTACCACAACTAGAAGAACCCACAACTAAATTATACAACTATATAATGGGGGGATTTGGGGAGAAAAAACAGAAAGGAAAGAAAAAGGAGATTGGCAACAGTTGTTAGCTCAGGTGCCAATCTTTAAAAAAAAAAAACAAAACACTGTGCTTGCTACATTAACCTGACCTGGGGGTAAGAGAGGTTAGTTACAGAGACATTAATTAGGAAAGTGTTACTTTAGTCTAGGTCAAGGCAAGAGAGTATAAGAACCTTAACTAAGATACCAGTAAGAAAAGCAGGAGAGAATACAAGAGCCTTTGGAATGGAATGCATGTGACAGACTAAAACAAGTTAGAGGTTACCTGCTATCTTGGATGACTTGAGAGAATCCTGCCTTCTTTAGTAAATCCAGAGAAAGAAATGATTCTCTAGATATCTAGTGAGTTTGATTTTGGATATATTGAAATAGAAATGCCAATGAGATACCCATAGATAATCTCAACTGCAACTCTGGTTCTTGGGAAGTAAGTCAGAGGTAAAGGTGCAGATTTGGGAGTCAATTATAATGATGGATTTAGGAAAGCTTCTAGAGTATTGAGAGTAACAGGAGAAAGGATATGGGAAGAATACCAAAAGCACCACGTTGAGGAATGCTTCCTAGGTGGTGAAGGCAGAAATTAAAATCAATAGAAGAGTTAGAGAAGGATGGTTCTGAAAGATAAGAGTTCATCACTGAGTGAATCAACTAATAGACCTTGATTATACCACTGGTGACAGTGAAAAAAAAGTCATTAGAGCAAAGTGTAGTCTGAGAAACATTTAATCCCAGTCTGCAATCAATTAAATACAGAAATTGAGAGTAAGTATTTAGAAACTTTTTAGCACGTTGGCATTGCCCCCATCATCCAGGTGCATGATCACTGGATTCCTCATTGAATAGGGAATGGACATCTTCAAATGTTGGGAATCAACCTGCGGTGAGTTTCTTGTGGCACAAAATGTAAAAGAGTCATGCACAGTGGTGCCATATCATGGGTCTGTGTTGGACTGGGTTAAAAAAGTCCACTTGTTCTTCACCACAGAGAGAATCCTTATACCAGAGAGATGGTTATAGTGGGCAGATTACACAGAGTTAAAGAGTGTTGAATGAAAGGGAAGGTTTCCTTAAAGACATAAGAGAGGAGTATTTGAATTTGTGTATTGGCTGAAAAACATATGATAGAACAAAAGAGCCTGATGGTGCAGTATGGAAGAATGATAACTAATGGATAGAATAATATCAAAGGCATATAGATAAAGGCTTTTTCCTTGGGGAAAAACTTTACACATTTAATATTTTGTATGTTTTAGCTAGATATCATCTAATTTGGTCCTTACAGGAATCCAGTGAGTTAGGTGGAATATAATTGATATAATTCATCTCTTTTACATATAAGGAAATTGAGACAAAAAATTTTAAGTGTCTTATGCATGATCACATAGTTAGAGAATGGAAATATTTTGATGCCTGGTTCTATACTATAACTACTACCATGTCTGAACATAAGGACAGAAAAGATGTTTGAAGAAATAATGACTGAAAACTTCCCAAATTTATTGAAAATATTAATCTACACATCCCAGAAGCTCACTAAATGCCAAGTAGGATAAATGCAAAGAGTAGCTAAATACAAAGACACATAATAGTCAAAATCTTGAAAGATATTGACAAGGAGGAAATAGTGAAAGCAGCAAGGAAAGAAAGTCATCATAAAAAAAGGGAGCACCGATAAGATTTTTAGCTGACTTCTCATTAGAATCGATGGAGACCAGAAGGTAGTGAGATGACACATTTGAAGTGCTGAAACAAACAAACCAAATCAACAAATTATCTTCTGTTTGGCTGAAATAGCTCAAAAATGAAGGTGAAATAAAGACACTTCTAGATAGGAAAATCCAAGAGAATTCGTTACTAGCAGATCTGCCTTACTAGAAATACTAAAGTTCTTCAGCTGAAAGTTTGTAGTTCAAATTTACACACAATAAAACAAAGAGCACCAATAAAGGTAATTATGTAAGTAATTATAAAAGACGATATAATTGCATATTCTTTCTTAACTCATTTAAAGCAAATGCATACATCAATATGTATATAATTGTATTGTTAGCCCTATAACATATCAGAATGTAATACATATAACAGTAACACTGCAAAGGAGGTGGGTGGCAACAAAACTGTTTTGAAGTAAGAAAATGACACCAGATGGCAACCTAAATGCGCAGGAAGAAATGAAGAGAACCAGAATGGTAAATAAGAAGGTTAATATAACAAAGTATATACATGTATACTTGCTTTCCTTTCTTCTCTAAAGCACATAAAATTATATAGTGTGTATGAAAATGAATTGCTGGTTTGTAACGTACATATGAACTTAATATCTGTAATTATAATAGCACAAGAGGGAGGAGGGAATAGAGCTGCATAGGAACATGGTTTCTGTAACTTACTGGAATTAAGTTTATATGAATCTGAAGTAGATTTGATAAGCTAATATGTATATTGTAAGCTTTAGGACAACCAATGAGCAAATAAAAATTATAATTAAAATCATTAAAGGACTGATATAAATATGCTCAACTGATTTTTGACAATGGTACAAAACCACTTCAATAGAAGAAAGATAGCTTTTTCAAGATGTTGTTTCAGGGATTGGACATCCATAGACCGAGCAATGAACCTTAACCCAAACCTCATATCTTATACAAAAATCTAATCAAACTGGATGACAGACTTAAATGTAAAAGACAAACTATAAAAATTTTAGAAAAACAAGATGGCAAAAAATCTGGATCTAGAGCTAAGCAAATTTCTATTCTGCATTGTACTACCGTTTCTTGCCATAACAATTAAGCAAGAAAAAATAAAAGACCTGGATTAGAAATGAAGAAGTAAAACTATCTGCTATAGACTGTGTTCCTCCAAAATTCATATATTGAAACCTAATCCCCAGTGTTATGGGATTTGGAGTTGGGGCCTTTGGGAGGTGATTAGGTCTTGAGAGCAGAGACCTTGTGAGTGGGATTATTGCTCTTTAAAGAGTCCCTTGCCCCATCTACCACATAAGAACACAGAGAAAAGGTGGCCAACTATAAAACAAAACGAGCCCTCATCAAACGGTTGATCTTGGTTTCCCAGACTCCAGAACTGTGAGAAATAAATTTCTGTTGTTTACAAGTCACCCAGTCTGTGGTATTTTTGTTATAGTAGCCTGAAGGGACTAAGACACTATATTTGCAGATAACATGATTTTGTATATAAAAAATCTTAAGACATCCACTAAGAAAAATAAGAGGAAAGGAGAATGATAAATATAAATATAGAAAGTAATGAAATAGAAAATGAGAGAGAGACTTAAATCTAAAACCCAGCTTTTTAAGTGCTGGTAAGATTAATCAAGTGAGAAAAAGAAAAGGCATACATTAGCAATATTAGAAATGAAAATGATGTTTAATCAGTAAACAATTCTAGGAGGAAATTTGGGCCAATAAATTTAAAGGTTTGGCACATTCTGGAATTTTCTCATTCATGCGTTATTGTCATAGTTGATCTTAGCCATACTCATGGCTATAAATACCATTCATAGTGTGAATATTTCCAGATGTATTTTTTAGTGCATACCTCTTTTGTGATCTCCAAATGCAATGTCCAACTCTGGTTACTTGATTTTATGCAAACAGAAGTCTTGATGTATACTATCAATCCTGTTTCTCTCTTGTGTCTAATACGTCTCTATACAGGTAAACTTCATTTATTTGCACTTCATTTTGTTGCACTTCACAGATTCTGTATTTTACAAATTGATGTTTTCTGGCAACTCGGTGTTGAGCGAGTCTGTCGGTGCCATTTGCTCACTTCATGTGTCTGTGTCACGTTTTGGTAATTCTCGCAATATTTCAAACTTTTTCATTTTTATTGTAGTGATCTATGATCAGTGATTTTTGATGTAACTATTGTAATTGTTTTGGGGCACCACAAACTGCGCCCATATAAGATGGCAAAATTAATCAATAAATGTTGTATGTGTTTTGACTGCTCCAGTGACTGTCCATTCCCCCATCTCTCTCCATTTCCTCAGACACAACAGTACTGAAATTAGACCAGTTAATAACCCTACAGCAGCCTCTAAGTGTTCAAGTGAAAAGAAGAGTCATAGGTCTCTCACTTTAAATCCAAAGCTAGAAATGATGAAGTTTAGTGAGGAAAGCATGTTGAAAGGCGAGATAGGCCAAAAGCTAGGCCTCTTGTGCTAAATAGTTAGTCAACTTCTGAATGTAAAGGAAAAGTTTTTGAAGGAAATTAAAAGCACTATTCCAGTGAACATATGAATGATAAGAAAGCAAAACAGCCTTATTGCTGATGTGCAGAAAATTTTAGTGGTCTAGACTGAAGATTAAACCAGCCACAACATTCCCTTAGGCCAAAGCCTAATCCAGAGCAAAGCCCTAAATAACTCTCTTCAATTCTCTGAAGACTGTGAGAGGTAACAAAGCTGCAGAAAAAATGTTTAAAGCTAGCAGAGGTTGACTCATGAGGTTTAAGGAAAGTAGCTGTCTCCGATAACTTAAAAGTGCAAGCTAGAGCAGCAAGTGCTGATGTAGAAGCTGCAGCAAGTTATTGAGAAGATCTAGCTAAGATAATGAAGGTGGCTACACTGAACAACAGATTTTCAATGTAGAAACAGCCTTGCATCAGAAGAAGATGCCTTCTAGGACTTTCATAGCTGGAGAGGAGAAGTCAATGCCTGACTTCAAAGCTTTTAAAGTACAGACTGACTCTCTTGTTAGGGGCTAATGCCATTGGTGACTTTAAGGTGAAGCCAGTGCTCATTTATCATTCTGAAAATCCTAGGGCCCTTAAGAATTATACTAAATCTACTCTACCTGTGATGTATAAATGGAACAACAAAGCCTGGATGACAGCACATCTGTTTACAACATGGTTTGCTAAATATTTTAAGCCCCCTGTTGAGATCTACTGCTCAGAAAAAAAGTTTTCTTTCAAATTATCCACCACCAAAAAGACAACTTGCTGAAGGCTCAGATGAGGATTAGCATTTCTTAGCAATAAGGTATTTTTTAAAGTATGTACATTGTTCTTTTTAGCCATAAGGCTATTGCACACTTAGTAGACTACAGTATAGTGTAAACAAAGCTTTATATGCACTGGGAAACCTAAAAGTTTGTGTGATTTGCTTTATTGTGATATTTGCTTAATTGTGGTGGTCTGGAACCAAACCTGCAGTTTCTTCAAGGTATTCCTACATATGGCATCACTCTAGAGTTTGGCTCAGGGCCCCTTGGCCAAACCCTAGGAGTCATCCTTCAGTATTCCTTCTGCTTCAGGAAGTCTCTATCTTTAAAGTATATCTAGAATCCATTTATTCTTTTGTCTGCAATTACTATTCTACTCTGAGGTACTATTATTTTACTCCTGGCCTATGGCAATAACTGGTCTCCTTACTTTTACTTTTTAACTCTTTCCAAACCATTCTCTACAGAATAATTGGTGTGACGTTTTTAAAATGCAAGTCAGCGTAAGACACTTTAGTGTTTAAATCCCTTGCATAGCAGACAGTTACTCATAGAATAAAGTCCAAACTTCATGCATTGACATGTAAGACCTTACATGTCTATGGCTTTCTCTTACCAGTCGTATCATCTTATTCTGTTCCCTCCCTCATTGACCATTACGTAAACATTCAAGCTCTTTTTCTTCTCAAGTTTTTCACTTTTACTCCTTGTTTCTGGAATGCCCTTGACCCAAGGTTTCTAGTGGCCGACTCATTCATACCCTTTAGCTTTCATCTCAGATATCATCCTCTCAGCAAGACTTTTTTTTTTTTAAAGATTTTATTTTTTCCTTTTTCTCCCCAAAGACCCCCAGTACATAGCTGTATATTCTTAGTTGTGGGTCCTTCTAGTTGTGGCATGTGGGATGACGCCTCAGCATGGTTTCTTGAGCAGTGCCATGTCCGTGCCCAGGATTCGAACTGATGAAACACTGGGCCGCCTGCAGCAGAGCGCGCGAACTCAACCACTCAGCCATGGGGCCAGCCCCAGCGAGACTTTTTTTGATCACCTTCTAAAATTGCTTCTCCTGCTCTTCCGTGAGCTATGGTCATTGTACACCTCTAGACCACTCCGCACCTGTTGTATAACCATGCTTGTTGCCTTTATTGAGTTATCTGAATTAGTAATTATCTTCTCTGATCCCTCCTAGGATGCTAGCAGATGAGAAGGTAAAGAAAGTCCTTGCCTGTCTTAATAACCACGTTACTGCTAGCTACTAGCATTCGTGCCTAGTATTTAATGTATGTTCAGTATGCATCTGTAGAATCTTATGTTTCTTTTTGTATACACCACAGTGCTATACACATTGTAAGCAACCAGATGTATATAAGTTGATAGATGTTGTATTTCTCTTGATTTTCTTTATTGTTTTCATAGTGGGCCCATTTCCTCCTTTCTTGCTTCTTTTTTAGATCATATAATCATTTGTTTTATTGTATTTGTCTTCAATTTCATGTGGGCATGTTCAAATGCATACCTATAGCCAGTGTTCTTTTCTAATTATATGTTTTCCATATAAAAATTCTCATCTTCATATGATGATCACCATTTTAAAAACTCTTTTTCATGTTCCACATAATGCCTTCTATTTTTTTATGTTACATTTAGACTGCCCAATTAAGTGTCTACTGGATTTGCTGCCTTTGGTACGCATTCTGAACCAAAATTTAATTCTAGAGCTTGGGGGTCAGCATTCTTCCAAATGTGTTAATCTATAATCCTTTATAAAATTTTATATGTAAAATAGTGAGCAATTTATTAAAAGCTGAGAAAGTTATTACTTTAGCTTTCACCAAGATGACTTAAAGAAAGTTTATCCAAAAGGATTATAGAAGGAACAGATTTATAGCAACTGTGAAATATACGACCAGAATCCCCATGTTCAACTAAAACAGACTTGCCCTAGGCTTTCTAGAGCATAATGCCCTTAGCAAGTAGCATTCAACAGCTTTTTCAGGAAGCAATATTTTCCTTCAGTAAAAGGGTCACTGTACTGTTTTTCTTTTTCCTTCTCCTGTCTTATCTTTTGAGTTCAGGAAGTACTTTAAATTTACAGGCAGCCTTGAAGGCATGAAGCAAATTCAGCCCCAGAAGTATTTCCTGTTATGGCATTAATCTAATTCCACGGAAGTAGAGCTGATTTTTCATCTGTAAAGTAGATAAAGTGCCTAGAGCAGCTGACCATTATTCTGGGTTATCATGATAAAGGGCTTAGTTTTGACACGAAAGAGTTTATCAGTCTAACCAGTGGAAGATTTCATTCTTTTTGTTGAAGGATATATTAATGGATTATAATCTATCTTAGCTTCCAAAAGAAAGTTCACCTTTTTATTGAAAATGTTTTCTTAAATCAGCAAATATGGTTTTCATGTTTATAAAATGTGAAATACACAATAAGTCAAGCAAACATCATAAAATTAAATCTCTAATGTTAAACCATTTTATGTTGATTTAATGTTCAAATTAATGTCCCAATTTGAAATAATCACATTTGCTTTACAAATCAACTTGACTTAATTTCAGTATATAGACATGCATAATTTCCTGTAAGCGTATATGTTTGGTATTAGTAGTCCATGTTATTAAGTCATATAAGTTCTTATATCAGCTTGTAATATAGAAATAATTTTCTCATAACAAGATATTCCTTTTAGTAATCAAATAATTAATTTGGTTATTTATGTTTTCGTTGACTTATTTTTGAATATATAACATATGCAGATAATGTGTAATTCAAAAGGTACAAGTGCATCTTTTTTCCATCTCTGTCACCTAGTTCCCCACCAAGCTAAGACATTCACATTAATCCTACTGGCTTGATATAGGTTAAAGAATTTTTTTTCTTTGAAAATTGATTCCACATTGGACATGTTTACAATGTTCCCTTGAAGAATAGTAATTTACTTCAATACCGGCTTACTACATCCTAGTACATTACATGTTTACTCCTCTCAATAGCCCTCTGAGTTAAATTCTGTTATCCACTTGAAAAATGCAGCAACTGAACCTCTGGTTAAATAATTTGTTCAAGGTCACCAACTCATAAGTTGTACATCTGAGACTGGAACTCAGACCTTCATTATAGGTTCATAGATGTAAACAGTCATTCCCCAATTCTGCCTCTTATACTGAGCGAAACAAAAGACTCCATCGATCACTTATTTCACACTTAGAAAATTAATTAAGCTTTACCATATCCTAATGAGATAATATCTAGTTTTATGTTCATTTTGTTTAAAAGAAGTGAACCATCTATTCATGCTCATGAACTAAAGACACTGCTTTATTACAGATATAAATATTTTAAAACTTAGATCTGAACATTAGAAATCACTGGCGTAATCAAAGGTATACTGAGTACTGAATTTGGGTTAGGAAATTTGGAGTTTTCTAATGGTATCACTAATTCAAAGCATAATTGTGTATGATCATCATCTTTCAAAATGGGATTGACTACTGTCAGTCCATTCTATCTTAGGGATTTTTGAAGGTAATATGAGATCACGTGTTAAATGTAGTACCTTTATTAAATTTATTAACTCATTCATTGAGTCTGCCTACTGCTTGACCTATTAAGTAATGTGACAGGTACAAAGATAAAAAAACATAGGTGCTGTCTTTGAACTACCAATCTTCTGGGAAGGATAAGATCTGTTGCTATATAAATTAGAGGGATGAGTGCTTACTTAGTATATGTGAGGATTGCCTCAGCTGAACTGTCAAAGGTAACAAGTTAACTGTCATTTCATCAGCTTTGTACTAATCTTATAGCTTTGCAAACTGAAGACCTTACATCCACTTTCTGAAAATGCATACATACACATGTACACAAAACAGAAGTGTTAATAAGCACATGAAAAGATGCTTAACATCATTAGCTGTCAGAGAAACACAAATCAAAAACACAATGAGATTCAACTTCACACTCATTAGGATGGCTATAATAAAAAAGACAGATAATAACGGGTCGGCTCACTGGTGTGGTGGTTAAGTTCGCACGCTCTGCTTCAGCAGCCTGGGGTTCACAGGTTCGGATCCAGACATGGACCTGCACACCACTCATTAAGGAATGCTGTGGCAGTGTCCCACATACAAAATAGAGAAAGATTGGCACAGATGTTAGCTCAGTGACAGTCTTCCTCAAGCAAAAACACGAGGATTGGCAATAGATATTAGCTCAGGGCCAGTCTTCTTCACACACACAAAAAAAGATAATAGCAAATGTTGAGAAGGATGTAGAGAAAGTAGGACTCTCTTGCACTGCTGGTGAGAATGTTGGCAGTTCCTCAAAAGGCTAAATATAGAGTTACCATATGACATAGCAATTCCACTCCTGGGTATATGCCCAAGAGAAATGAAAGCCTATATCTGCACAAAAATTTGTACACGAATGTTCATTGCAGCATTATCCATAGTAGCCAAAAAGTAGAAACAATTCAAGTGTCCATCAGCTGATGAATGGATAAATAAAATGTATTGTATCCATACAATGGAATATTATTCAGCAATAAAGAGCATGAAGTTACTGACATGTGCTACAACATGGATAAACCTTGAAAACATTATGCTAAGTGAAAGAAGCCATTTACAAAGGGCTACATATTGTATAATTCCATTTATGTGAAGAGTCCAGCATAGTTAATCCATAGAGACAGAAGTTAGATTGTTGGTTGCCTAGGGCTGAAAATATTGCGAGGGGCAGGTGAGAGGGAGGAGTAGATGGTGAGTTACTGCTGATGGTAGAGGATTTTGGGGCAGGGGGGATTGGGAAGGTATTCTAAAATTGATCGTGGTGATGATTACATATCTGTGAATATACTAAAAACCACTAAATTGTGCACTTTAAATGTGTGCATTGTATGGTATGTGAGTTAGGTCTCAATAAAGCTGTGATTTAAAAGAACGGATGGTATTACAGAACTTTTAGACTACCTAGACCACTTGTAGTATTAAATATATTTAGAAAGGAACACCTTGAAGGAATGTGTAATGTAAAAGTATTATTTCTGTTTTATTTATTATTTTCATCAAACACCGTGGTGGTGTTAACTTATTCATTCTACTGTAGTCCCTGTTGGTTAAATACATTATAGTGTTTAGGATGAAACTCAAATGTTGGTAGTCCAGTGTGGAAGAATCAATATTAGAACTTTACAGATCACCTATCACTTGCTTCTCCATTTTAGGAGAAGGTATGAAACTGACCTACCTATTAATATGATTATCTCATTGGCACTTCATCAGTCCTTTGCCAGACCATCCAGTGTGAACAAATAAGCAATATGCCCAAAATTTATTTGTAATTAGTTATTTGGTGCTTGAAACATATTCCCCCACAGAAATTAACTTCAGGTACAAATGCTGGTTAATTTTCCACAATATTCCATAAATGCTTAACACTTAATGTAGCTAAATTGAAGCATCAATTAGCTAGGAAGCAAAGGACCTTTAATGAAAGAGGAGGAAGAAAAATTTTTCCTGAGGATAAATCCTGCTCCAAGGTTTTCCACTTTTAAAGGGGCATATTTGTCTGTTTTTTGATAAACACATACTTGGGAGTTAGTAGACTCGCTCATCTTCTGTTTGATCCTCATCATATAACGGATATGAACCTTTAAAGAGTACACATCTTCAAGTTGTTCTCTAGCCTTCTCTGTTAGAAATGAAATGGTTCTTGCTTTCTGGAGTATTTTGAAGTGTTTATTAAAACAAGTAGACATGGAAAGTAGTGAGGGATGGGGGAGTATACTCTGAAGCTGCTTCTCCCCTTGGCAACATGTCTTCTATAACTATAGGATAAACATATAATTTATAATGTGGAAAAAAGATTTGGACTTTTAAAGAAGCCGTTCCTTTTTAATTCAGAGTTTAGGGGTTTAGATCCTTTTTCTTTAGCATCCAGCAGTGAGTTCAGGAGTGATGGTCATTAATATCTTGATCTATTACTTTTCATAAATTATGAATTTTTTCTGTCAAATGGTTTGTCTGACTGCTTTATTTCCCACCAGAAACCATAAAATCCTTTCCTGTGACAGTATAATAATTTTCACAATGTCTGATTATAGTGGCACATATACACAGAATATTAAAAATACAGGTTAGAAAAGAAGTAATAAGACATTGAGAATAAACATCCTTGTAGAATTTATTTTTTTATTGTCATAATCACTAGTTTAGAAAAACAAATGCTAACAAAGTGTTGTAAATAGATTGTTCAATATTTTCATAAAGAATTAATTCATTACATGCACAATTTAGTTTCTACACACTTGGCCAGTAGTTTTTCCAAAAAATTTTTTTCTCTCCTCTATTCTGACATGAAACTTACAGATGTTATACGCAGCTTCTGTTGAAAAGACATTCTGTTAAAATCAGCTGCCCCTAGCTTGAAAAATCTTGCGTACTTAGTGATTAACATGTTAATAGCAAGTGTGAATGCCATTAATGTATCTGTAATTAATTTATTATTAACGTCTTATGTTTCTTATTATTCATTCCTCAAATGAAGAATTTTCCAGTTTATAACTAAGTGGTAATTATTATCTAATTTTTGTTTAATAAAGAATAAAGTGCTGCTAATAGTGTTAATAATTCCTTCATTTGTTTGTAACATGTTTTTATATCCATTTCTATATATTTCTCTACTATTATGCCGTATTATTTTTCGTGCCTTTGAGTGAAATAAAGTGGTTAAAATGTAAAAGAAGCTACTTGGAATATCTGTAATACCACATGTCTTAGTATGTTTACACCTGCTTGCAGGAAAGAGTAAATTATTTCCTGAGAACCCCATAGTTATATAGCTAGTTCCACCTCTGATCCGCGCTGAGGCATTTAACCTCTCTTAACCTGGGTTTCCTTATTTAGAGGAAGTGGCTGTTGAGCCTAAGCTAAATCATAAAGTGAGTACAAGTAATTGTTTACTGAGAATTCTAAGAAAGGGTAATGGAAAATGTCAAGTATAAATGAAAGTTATAACTGCTCTCTTCTCTCGAAGGAATTGCTGGTCACTTTTTGAACTTTTATCATTTTTAAAACTTCTACCTTTTTAAAAAAGAATGATTTAACTCTGAATACATATTTGAATATGTATAGTATTTTTCTTTGTTACTTCAGTAATGATTTTGAATTAATTGAAGCATATATCTTAAGTGTATTTTTTATTTCATCTAAATAGTAGGTTAGCCAAAACCCAGTAAATGATTTGGGAATAGATTCTGCCAGGTGAACGCTAAAATGGATGGTATGTACTTTAAGGGGCTTTAACTTTTTCTTTTATACTGATTTAAGACTGATAATTTATCTCCTTACTCATTCTAATTACTTGAGCCTTTTTTTTTTTTTTTTTTTGGTGCAGAAGATTGTCTCTGAGCTAACATCTCTTGCCAATCTTCTTTTTGCTTGAGGAAGATTAGCCCTGAGCTAACATCTGTGCCAGTCTTTCTCTAATTTGTATGTAGGATGCTGCCACAGCATGATTTGCTGAGTAGTGTGTAGGTCTGTGCACAGGATCCAAGCCTGTGATCCCCGGGCTGCTGAAGCTGAGTGCATGGACTTAACCACTACACCACTAGGCCCGCCCCTGAACCTTTTTTTTTGTGGGGATGGTCTACCACTAATTGTGTAACCCTTGTGTAATTTACTTACTTTTCTTAGAAATTCTTCCAACCTGTCCCCTCCCCTTAATAGGCTGATATTCATTTTGAATTTCTAAGAAAGATATGATATGCAGCTTTTAAAAATCTATTTGCCCCTCTAGCCCTTTTTTTCAGAGAGCTTTTTAACCTCTCCTGTGGAACAGATTGTGAAGTACTAAGTTAGGCTGCATTTGGAAGAATGGTGGAAGAAGATGGTAGAAAAGTAGGTGATGGTAGAAAAGTAAAAACATCAGAAGGACCTTATATTCCATGCTTAGGAATATGAACTCTAAACTATACGCAGTTGGGAACCATAAAATCTTTTTAAGAAGGAGTGTTATGTAAGACTGTAATTTGGAAGAATAGTAGTGAGAGGGTGGATAATTGTACAGTTGCAGTTAACACTTTATGCTAGTAATTCCCAGGTATATAAAGTGGATGGAATATAGAAGACAAAGATCTTCAAATATTCTTCAGTTTCTTGTTGCTTTTAGAGCTTAGAAATATATTAAGACAATTGTAAACTTGTTTCATCAACTATATTTGTTCTAGTTTATTACAGTGATTTTAAGCAAACTTTTACATTGATTTTGTAAGCCAACATATATATGATTAGTCTCAAAGCACCCCATGTTCCTCATTCATTGATTTGCATTGTGCAATCTTAGGGGTTTTGTTGTCTTTTTTTTTTTTTTTTTTTTTTTAGGGCTTTACTGAAACATTTCAGATCTTCTACCCTCCCAGTAATAATTTCTATGAAACATCTTTTGTTATGTACATGATGATTGTTAAATTAGCAGCTATACTATTTGCTATATTTACTTAAATATCCCTCCACTCCCGTACTTCTCCAGAAGAAGATAGATTGGCTATGGACTACTCTCAGATACAAGGGTGCTAAATTAAGATGATTCTTAAGCTTTAGCTAATATCCTACTACTCTATGTCCATTTCCAACCTTAGTCCCCTCATCTGTAAAATGGAGGTTAAGATAGCACTTATCTTGAAGAGTTGTAAAACATCAGCAAAAAATACATAAAAGTGCTTAATAAAATGGTCTAACACATAGTAAGTTCTCAATGAATGATTCATTATACTGCTAGGGAGTCATTTCCTTCTACAGTGCAGAAAAAGTTGGAGCTTTATATAGGCTTGTGTTCAAATTCTGATTCTGCCACCTATTAGCTATGTGATTTTGGCCAATTCTAATCCTCCACTTTCCCATATGGAAATAAGAATAATAATGTTTACTTCATTAGATTATGAGGATTAAATGAGATAGCATATATATAATGTATGGCATATGATAAATATTCATTATATGTCACCTCCTCCTCTATATATAGGCTTTCTAGGCTTCTTGCCTTGCCCCAGGATGTTAAGCAACTTTCAGATAAATCCATGTCCTCTCTTTCTTTGTGACACTCTTCAATGCCTACTAAAGTGCTCTGTTCACAAAGAAAACAAACTGTTGGAACTCCTCTTCAGTTTTTCTCTATAACTGGGCCCCTTTAATTGAAAGCTGAAGTTTTGGCCAAGAATTGTTAGAAATCCTATTCAGGTTTATACTAACCTCATTTCAAACTTGTTTATAAATCTTATTTTTTATGTTCATATCCAATAATATATACTGACTTCGTTAATTGATAAAATGCCCACTTTTCCAATTAAAAAGCAGAGGTACACATTCTTTGAAAATGTATTCGTATAGTACTTATATAATTTGGAATAGTGAGATTGTGTCAGTCTGAGTTCAACCAGAGAAGCAGAAGCAATAGGTGAGATGTGTATACATACACACAGATTTCGAGGAGTTGGCCTGTATCATTGTGGAAGCTGGCTAAGTACTCCAAAAACCATAGGAAAGGCAGTCAGGAAGGGGAAATCACCATCAGGCTCAAATTTCACAGGCATGAGCCAAAGCTGTCTTCCATAGGTAGAATTTATTTGTCAGGGAAACCTTGGCTGTGGTTTTAAGGCCTTCCAACTGATTCGCTATGGCCCTTCCAGATTATCCAGATTATTGACTCACTTGCTAGATGTCAACTGATTAGGGGTTTTTAACTACATCTGAAAAATACGGTCACAGCAACACGTAGATTAGTGTTTGATTGAACAACTGGACTCTGTAGCCTAGCCAAGTTGTCACACCAAAAATGCTATCACAGAAGATAAATTTTTGTGAAAGAAATAGCAAATTCAAGGTATTTGGTCTTTAATCATGTTGGGGTGGTTTTTTACTTTTAATTCTTTAAGAATCTGTTAAGTGGGGCCAGCCTGGTGGCATAGTGGTTAAGTTCATGTGCTCTGCTTCAGCGGCCCTGGGTTGGCAGATTTGAATCCCGGGTATGGCCTACACACTACTCATCAAGCCATGCTGTGGCAGCATCCCATACACAGAATAGAGGAAGACTGGCACAGATATTAGCTCAGGGCGAATCTTCCCCAAGCAAAAAGAGGGAGGTTGGCAACAGATGTTAGCTCAGAGCCAGTCTTCTTCACCACAAAAAAAGAGAAGAATCTGTTATGTGCCTAGTATTTTGCTAAGAGTATAAAGGAAACAGAAGGTATCTTAAGTTTTTTTTCAAATCTTAACAACTTAGAGTTCATACAAACACTTTGTCTGTCTGAAATCATTGTAAGGACCGATAGAAGAGGTCGAACTTGAATCATAGATGTGATTTAGGTAACAGAAATGGAGTGATCTGTTCTCGTTTGTGATTAAGCATAGATCAAGGCAGGAATATGTATGGTGACTAAGAGGATAAAAATATGATAATAGCAAGAATACAACCAGCCTGTGAGCTTTCTAAAAGCTGGTATTGTGTGTTATTTATCCTTGTATTTGTATCCCCACAGCCTGGCATAACGTGGAAAACGTTCCATACCTGGAAAAATGTGTTCAACAAATGTTTGTTGTTTAAGTGGATTAAGTAATGAACAAAAACATAACATCTGTCTGTGTTGTAGTGTGATCCATCATGTGCATCCAGATCCGATGGTACTTTGAGTCCAAGCGCCATATCTAAGTTAGTATTAAGAATCAATACAGTCCCAATTCCTAAATTGGAGAAAGTCATTTTCTAACACATCTTCCCCCGCAGGAATGTAAACACTTTGAGGGTAGGAATTATTATGTGATTTTAGATCTCTTCTCAGTGCTTTATTGCTTTGCATTTAAAAGATACTTAATAAATATTGCTTGCTGAATTAATTTAAAACAGCATACAGAAGAAATCCAAACTTGGTTTTGTAATGCATCTCCTTTGGGATTCAGAGAAACCAAAATGTTTGAAATATATCACATAATTGAATAAGGAATAGTAAACTGATTTTTTTCAGTGTTCTGGCTTTTATGTATTTAAAGTTTATATTCAGTTATTTTGTCTTCAATCATTATAAAATTTCTCTGGTTTGGTATCTTTCAGTGAACAGGACATCTGTTTATAGCTTTTCTGTGGAACAAGGCAAAGCAATTGAATATAAAGGAAAGCTGCTGTAGTTTTATCCTACTGAGTACAGATATTTGTTTGCGGATTAGAGGTTTATTAGATAAATGGTTTAAAGATTAATTAACTGTGCTATCTTTATACCTTCCTATCTCATTTGAGGGTCAGTGGTCTGTTAATACATAGAAATTGCTTTATTTCTCACTGTGTTTCCACTTCTAAGTATTAGAAAAATGTCAAAGGAACAACTGGACATCCTTTTTTCTCTTTTGTGCTTTTAAAATTTTAAGAATTATGATTCTACTGCTTTTTTTTTCATAGTTAAATTAATTTCTCATGGGATTTTGTGAAAAAAGTGAAATAATAGTTCTACTTATTTTATGATTTTCTTTTCAATTTATCTTGATTTTATAATATCTAGTCAGCCAATGACATGCAGAGATTTCCTTGTGAGGAGCAGGAGGGAGCAAAGAATATCTTACTCTGATGGCTTTTTAGTGATTTTAATACTAAAAGATAAACATTGTTTTATTGTCTATTTTAGCCAGTAAAGTTGTCTGCAAACTAGGTAACAAAATGCAAAGTAGTGTATTTACTTTTCCACTTTTTCCCAAAGAGACAATAAAAGCACTGTTCCAATGGAACAATTTGCTAACTGTATTCTTTCTTGGGGAGTACTGGTAGCTTCTATCACATGATTATAGATATAGTAAAAAATGCTAATGATGAAAGGTGAATATAATTTCTGTTCCTTGAAATATGACTAAGAATTTAGAAATGAAACTTTTTTCCCCGTGGTAACATTGAGATTTGTAGTTCATTTTCATCAGATGATCCGATCCACTTGTTCCAGCAATGCAGAAAAAAGGTGGGGTTGGGAGAGCTAACAATATAGCAAAGCTCCTAAAGTGACTATCTGAGTATTTCATTCCATCTGTCAAAGCTTCACTGGGATTAGGAATTTGTTACAAATGGATAGAAGTCATTCTCTTTTCACAAAGACGTAAATGATAGAACAAGACTATCCTGAAATGAAGAAGTAACGTGCCAGAAAAAGTGAAAGAAAATAAACCAAAATACACTATTCTTTAAAAGAATAGTAACATAACTCTTAATGTAAAAATAATGATTAGTATGATTATTCACTTACTCTTTCCTGTGTTTGATATTTTGGGAAAAGAGGCTTGAAAGAACTAATATATAAGGGGCTTGATCAGAACCAGTATATTGATTAAACATCTCAATTTCCTGTTTTGCTTGTTCATGGTGGACTAGCTATAATTAATTGCTCAGAGTGTAGACATAATGTGTTACACAAAAATTAAGATACATATAATCATGCATGACTAAAAGAAAGATAGATGTAACCTTGAACAAATAATAGTTATTTCAGTAAATTTGCGACTAAGAAAATAAACTTGGTTGACAAGAACACATGAAAGATATATTTTAGATAAATTAATTTAAAATTTTCAGGTTAACCTATAATTTTATCTGCATTTGGATTATGTCGTTAGCTAGAATGTGGAAATAGGCATTCATTCTACTTAACTGAAATTGTGGTATTACGCTTTGTGGTGCTGCCTTCTTTAGAGTTGTTAATGATTTGCCATATCTTGCCGAATTTTTGAAGTCAGTCTGTAATTGACCAACACACATGAATATGGTGGGAAGAAAGGAGGTTAGGCGTACAAGCATTATTTTTATTTCAACGTTTTAAAACCGTGAATTTATAAATAGAGGTAGAAACACAATACTTTAGATATATATCAGGAAAATTATAAATGAAAGCTTCATATTGCTACAGAATAGTAATAATAAGAATTTTATTCAGAGTTTTCAAGAACAATCTTTCATGGCAAGTTAATTCATGGTGAACATTTTCCGTTGATTCTAGTTTATCACATGACTGACCACAAGTTTTTAATAGAGAACTTTGGTTTTAACTACCAGATACACTTAGTGATTATAATTAGAATAGAGCTTAAATGAAAAAAATTCATTTTGAATGAGTAATAGACTAATTTCTGGTTTGCTTCTTGCTGTAGAATATTAAGAATTTTCTCCAATTTTTTTAGATTACTATAACCTCTAAAGTTTTCAACAATGATAGTGGTAATATTCCCATAAAAAAGGAAGTGTCTAGGTTTTGCTGTAATAAAAGTTAGAAAAAACTTTATAGATGTATATAGATACTTAATCAGATGTACTAATTTTTAAACTGTCTTCATTTTGCAGTTATGTTATTTTCTGATTATTTGTGCAAACAATAGTTTAATATGGGTAAGTGATTAGTCTCATGGTAATAGAGATATGTTTAAAATTCAAGCAAATCTTACAAATCCTTCTGAAAGTCACACAAACGAGATGATTGCTGAAATGGTCAAGAAGTTATTAAATTTTAAAAGTATAAACACCTGGTACGATCCAGATGTTTTGTTGAAATTTTTTTTTTTTCTTTTACAAAAGTCCAACTAGCGAATAACTCATTTGCTCAGCATTTAAGATGCATTTCTGTAGGACTAAGAACATGCATCCCATCTCCATGACTGTGGCTGTAATAGCCTCAGCTTGGACTGATCAATATTTGATCTTTTTCCCCACCATGCAAGCAAATGTTACTTTGACTCTGTCTCTTTCTTTTCCTTTTGGATAATTTGCAGCCATCTGAGAATGTTTCCTTTTGTTTGTTCTCTCTGGCTAGAAGCCAAGGTCTCTTGTTAGTATAATACAGTTCATTGATGAGAATTTGTTGATCTCCTGGGTAGTTTTTCACAAATTTAAGGCAATTAAAAGCTTTTATGTGGCATGTCAAGTGAACTTAGTAGTAGTCTTTCCGTGATTTTTGCTTTTAAAAATTATTTCGTTTTATTATAATTTCCTTTTCTTCTCATTTCTCTCGTGTCCCTAACCTATAAAATTGTAGAAAAAAGGATTGAAACAACAATTTCATTGATTGATTTCATAAAAAGTAACAACTTATAAACTTATAATTCAATAACTTGATAATTTAATTAACAATTTTTAAAAGACTAATGAAATTTTTTGTTTTGTTTTTATAAGAGCTGTTCTAAACTTCTGGATATTTATGATAGAAGCCATAATGAATTTGGAGAACAATGACAAGAATTGAACCCAAAAGCATATATATATGTTTTTTAAGTTTTTGTTTTTTAGTGAGGCAGAACTCTTTCTAAATTGGAACTTTATTAATATCTTAAAATTTTCTCATAGTTAGCAGATGTCCATATTTTTGTTTTCTTAACTTTTGCAGTGAATGGACCTTTCTTTAGCATGTCAGAAGTAAGAATGTTAAATAAAGACCACCTAAGGCCTTAGGAATGCTACAGCATTGATTAGATAAAAATCTTTTGGCTTCATTCATACATACTGGGAATCATTGATACCATTTCCGTCTTCTTTCCCCATTTAAAAAGATTGTTTATTAGAGTTGTTTTCCTGGTGTTTGTCAATGGCATAGTTTCAATAACAGTACTTGATTCAATTTGTTTCATTAATGTACTTATTACTGTGAAGAAACCATCAGTAGAGTGCATTTGAGGTAACTTGGAAAAGTTGTAAAGTAAATGCAATGAGTATATGAAATGTTTTCAATTATGGAAACATTCTTGTGTTTTCTATATTTTAGCTTAAAATATGTGTAAAAATAATAAATCTTTTTTAGGAGCTTCATGCTGTATTAAGACAAGAGTATTATATTGGTTAAGAGGGTATCCCTTGGAGTTAAATTATCAGGATATAAATCCAAGTTTCACTATTTACTAGCTGTGTGATATGAGGCAAGTTAACTTCTGAACCTCACTTTCTTCATCGGCAAAATGGGATGATAATATATGTAAGTTGTTAGAACAGTACATGGCCCACAAGAAGCACCAGATGTTTGCTATGATGATATTTTTATTATTTACCAGACTCTGTTAAATTTTATATATGTTTATTCCAAAGTTAAGTCACGAGAATGCTGAAGAGAAGTTGGATCCTAACAGAAAGAAAATCTATATGTAAAAGAAAGAACATATTTGACAAGTAGCTTATTTGGTATAATAAAGGCACTTCTTTATAGTTCATTGGAATAGAACTATATACAAAGCAACCTCACAATTTAGAAAAGATAGTTAACTCTTCCATTTATGATTGAGTTATATTGAATAATATCTGCCTATTCCTTGTGTCAACGAAAATAATCCATAACCAATCTATAAATGAAAATTTGGGAGAGTTTATTCTGAGCTAAAATCTGAGGACCATGGCCCGGGGCCTTTTCTTCCTGAAGGAAGAAAGGGCACCAAAGAAGTGGGGTGCACAGAGAGGTTATATACCCCCAGAGAGGATGTTTCACATAGGATTGAAATGTCCCTTTTACAATAGTCGCGAGACTGCTCTGTCGGCACAGCGATGGATGGAAACAGCAGGTAGGTCTGCTGTCTCGGTGAACACAGCAGGGTGGCAGGTCTGCTGTTTCGAGCTGGGTGGAAGTCAGGCCAAATTAGGTTTATACCAAATGGCTTCCTCATATACTCCAATATATCTTATTGCTTGCCATTTCAATTTGTCACTTGCCTGTTCAGGAACATTAGAGAGCTAACATTCTCATTTATACAAGTAGTAAAGTGATTTGTTAATTCAGACGATATGATTAGAAGCTCTAAGTTTGATTTCATGATTCATAAGTGACTTTCATTTGTGTAACCTGAGAAATATTTAACTTTGTTTTTCAAAAATATTGCTTCATCTTAGTTAAATGATTATTTCTGAAGTGACTATTGTTATCATACATTGCAGTGGCCTTGCTTTAAGACCCACAAAACTATTCTCTGCCTCCTCCTGTAAGCAAATCTTTAAGGGAGAGTTTAATTTGAAAATCTTTTTCACTTCCAAAAGAATGCCTTTTCTTGTCTAATTTCTACCTGCGTCTCTCATACAGTGTTCTCTGAGCTCCAGCCACACTGGACTTTTTTTCAGGTTTTTTTCTTCTCTGCTCAAACAACTCTCTCATATTCCCACCTTCCTTTACCTAGTTAACTCTACAGTTCCATCAGATTTCGTTTCAATCATTACTTCCTGACTTGATCTGTTCCATTTAATATACTGTCTCTTTTAAGGCCATGTGGTATTTGCAGATTCAACAGCAGATATTATGTGAGTCCATACTATATACAAGATACTAGGTGTACTGCAGGAACAAAACTCTTTGCTTCTAGGAATCTTTCACTCTAGAGAGGCAGAGGAAAGGGATACGATATAATAAACAATTATATAGTATATATATTCAGATGATAGTGAGTATTTTATGGAAGTCAGGTGGCAGTATGTACTTTAAAGAAGAATAAACCAGGGAAATTGGTTAGCGCCTGACTGGCAGGGTTTGGGGGGTGCTCTTCTTTAAACAGGATGTTCTTGGAAGATCTTTTTAAGGACAGGACTTTTGACAGAGACAGAAATTATTTGAGGAGGCAAATCATGTATATATCTGAAATACCAATGTTCCAGGCACATACAACAGAGAGTACAACATGCTTGATACTTTTGAGGATCACGAAGTCTTTGTGATGAGAAGGGAGGGAATGTTTTATGGTTGTAAAAACAGTGGTTAGCATGTAACGTGATGAGTAAGTATTTCTGGAATGACAGACTGATATTTGAAACGTCGTTGTTATTTTCTTGGTAAAACGAACCATTTATTACCTCTCCTCTTGATGAGCCTCAGACCCTGCCTTTCAAACTGACTTGAAAAATATCAGGGGTGTGTCACATCTTCTTGGATGTACAATTGGGAGTAATTTTTAAAATTTTGTATGAAAACATTTTTAATGCAGAATTCCCATGATTTGTGTGGGACCATTTAAAAAAATGATCCCACACCCCAGTTTGAAGTTACTGCTCTTTTCTATCATTCAGGAGTGGATACTCTGATCCCTAGTCCAAAGAAAAGTTATATAATATCATTCAGTTTGGCTTTGGAAATTTTATTATTGCCCCATACTTCCAGTAAGGTAATGCAGATCCTATTTGGTATAGACCATTCTATACGCCACACCTTGTACTACTAGCTCCCACTTGTCTCAGCCCCCTGATAAATGAAGGTAAATAGCTTTCTTTCCTGTACTGCTTTCTGAAATACTCATCTAACTTACATTTAGGACCAGCCCACAGGACCACCTAGTGGTTCTTCCCTAACCATAGAGTTCTTTTGATCAGTTAAGGTTTAATATGGGCAAGAACAAGAAATAATCAAACAGAACTTGATTAAAAGATGTTTTTAAGCATACACGTATATAAACCCTACTTTAACATATGGTGAAAAGTATTTTTTTTCCCAAATTATATTCCATGAGTAAAGAGTTTCATTTTCAAATTAGCTGGAAAATATATGGATAGGCAAAAATTGAACAGATTGCTGTGCTGTGTGACAAAACCCTTTATTCACGGAACATCTTTTTATGTCTCAAGGGACAGTAGGTTCAGCAGGATGCTGTTTGGAAAAAATACTTGTACACAAAATCAGCATTCTGTAGTCAAGAGTCAAACATTTTCACTGCTAAAATAAGGCAACTGTTTTTTTCTTCTTGCTTAATTGCCCTACCAACTTTTATTGGTTCTTTCTTGTCTCCCAATGATTTAAAAAAGAAAAAAATATCTAAATATGTTCCCCCCACTCCCACCGTCATGATCACTTCTTGTTTTGAGCTTCCCTCTAAGTATTTGTCCTCATAATTACACTCACACGTGAAGAAGTAGAGGGCAGTCTGTTTTACTTGCAAATTTCAAATTAGAAAGAAATTTGGGTTTGGAAGCTTGTTTCTGTCTATGGCTACCTAACTGTTCCTCTACCTCAGGAGAAAATACTGTGAAAAAACATCTGCTATTGAGCTCTCTTTGAGCATTATTCTTCCAAGCTTACTCCAGTAAAAGCAGTTTTTGGTGGAAAAACAAAAAAGTCCTTGTTGTACTACCTCTGTGTACCAAAAGGTCCTTTTGACATAAGCTACATGATACTAATACACACAAACACAAACAAACTCTCTCTCTCTGTCTAACTCATTTTGGTTGTTGGAGGTGTGTAGGGTAGAGCTTATTTCATATGTCGTGCGTATGAGTCTGTTATTCTGCAATTGTGAAATTTCAGCCATTTCAGTATATTTAATTTGTGGGTTTGATTTTTGCTTTTTACCTCACACATATGTATAGTATTGTTTATTTGTTTTTAAGATTGGCACCTGAGCTAACAACTGTTGCCAATCATTTTTTTTTTCCTGCTTTGTCTCCCCAAATCCCCCCTGTACATAGTTGTATATCTTAGTTGCACGTCCTTCTAGTTGTGTCATGTGGGATGCCGCCTTAACCTGGCCTGATGAGCAGTGCCATGTCTGCGCCCAGGATCCGAACCCGCGAAACCCTGGGCTGCCTCAGCAGAGCATGCAGACTTAACCGCTCCACCACGGGGCCGGCCCAGTATTGTTGCTTTAAAAACATGTTGTAAGATTGTAGTTTTTTTCAGATGTTCATTAACTCCATTAGACTTTTTATAATGCAAATAATGGAGAGATTCCTATTTAAGGATGCTTAGTTTTTTCTAAAATTTCAGTTATGATTTTATATTCAATGTAATTAGTTCCATCTCACTAAGAGTGCCAGATTATCCTATTTGCCTTATTCCTACCCTGTACAGTTTAGGTACTCTGCTGCAAACAACTGAGGTATAAGCAAAATTGTCCCTAACAAACAAACTTGAAATCTGCCAAGTTTTTGTTTATTTGTCTCTCTTGCTTTGTGAAGTTGCCCCTTCAGGGTGACATGATGTGATGTGGATGTTTTTGTGAAGTGTCCTTTTTATTCCATGAATTACAAACAGTTTAAGAAAATATTTAAAGTAAAACTATAATGATTAGTCCTGGTAGTCTCCATTTTACTGAGAATGCCTTTGTCAGAAATTATGTCATCACAATGGCCAGGAAGTTCTGTCTGGCAGATGAATGAATTCAGAGTACTAAGTTTCTAATAAAAGACACTATTGTAATATTGAAATACAGCTGATGGGGGTTGCCAGTTTTCTGTCCTTAAATGTACAGAACATCTTCTGTGATTCAGGTAAGGAATACTTAGAGTAAGTCCTTAGAGTAAACCAACTATAAACCTGAGAAACCAGAAATAGAGAATATTTCCTTTTAACAATGCCATTTAAGTTCCCAACTTCTCTTGGTTCAGCTGCCAGACAGTGTTCCCTTGTCTCAAAGACTGTTAGCAAAAAACAATAAATAGATTTCTTGTTTTACTCAACTAACAGCTAATTTTATCTGCACATTGATTCCATCTTAAAACTTTTCTCACCTTTCTAGTCTGAATGGCCTGTGAAGCCCTCTATTGCTATGATTCTCAGAACAATGACTTTGATTCTTTATTTTGGAAAGGAAAAAAATCCTGACAGTACTATTTGCACTTTATTTAATTGTTTCCTTCTGATTTAAAATGTGGAATCATTTAGATGTATCTCTGATCCTTCCCTATCTCAATACTAATATTTTTTGGTAATTCTATTGCAATAGCATAATGTCTTGCAAACATGTATTCGCTTTGTAACTCACCTAGAGCTTTACATATAGTAGGTATTCAATATAATGGATAATGGTTTGGAACTCATACATTTTTCAGGTTAAATATAACTTTCCTCCTGTTTCATCTACTTTTAGCTAGTTATTTGAACAATTACTAGACTTCATGACTTTTTCAATTAATTCAGTATGAATTATCTTCTGTAGTAAACATAGAAAAATGTTTTTGCTATATTGCTCCCTGAATCTTAGCTTCTTGACTAATAATAAAATATCTTATTTCTGTGAGGGTTTTGTACAATAATTACAGCATTTTTATGTGCTATATCATAGCCTGTTAAAATAAATGGGTAGTTAAAATGGAAAATGAAATTATCCTGTTGCTTGAAATATCTTAACTCAGGTTTTATTATAGGTTGCATATGGTACCTGTTAGAACTTTTAGCCTGTCTTGATTGTTGAATTATTATGTGGATTAACTGTTGCATTTGAAAGTTCTTGCCTTCAAAAGCATATATGTCTGTTTTAAATCTTATACAAATGCCTTACAGGTTTTGAAAACACTCTAATCTCTTTGTTATGTGTCTTTTTTGTTTGTTTTTATACCAGAACTCTGAGAACGTTGCTTTGGATAGTTTTTTTATATCATTAATATATTTTAAATTTGATAAAGCCTATTTAAATTATTGACCTGTTGTAAAGAACATGCACATTTTTTTTAACAATTTGGAGAAATTAGGAGAAGTTGTACAGCATATTAAGAATAAACTTTTATCGTGGTACTCTCAGAAAAATAGAACTTTTTTAAAGAGTACAGTTGAAGAGCTTTTCTAAAATTCTATAGATCAATCTACAGAGAAAAAAGTATAGGAAAAAAAAGTTTAAAAAAAAAGTAGAGACCGCATTTTCTCCTAAAACTAACAACTGAAGTTTCAGAAAGTAATTCAACAGGTCACGTATGTTTCATATCTAATTTTAAAAATCCAAGTAATTTTTGTGTTTTGGCCATCAGATAGAGTATTATAGGTTAGTCATAGTTGAGTCATCTACTTCAAAATGAAAGAACAAGATAGTTCCTTGCCATTCACAAATTTAGCTTTTGTAGTTTGACTCACATTTGCTGTGATCTTACGTAGTGAATGAGTCTAGTTAACTATGTAGCATCCAACATACTTTGTTCTCTACAGCTTGTCAAATAGCAGTTGCCCTTCTGAAATGATAAGAACTTGAATTCTTTCTGAAAAATTACCTTTAAATGAGAAGAGAAGACTATAGTAGGGATAAAAAACTGATTAGCTTTAAGTTTAGAGATACACATAAAAGAAACATGATTCAGGGGCTGGCCCCGTGGCCGAGTGGTTAAGTTCGCACGCTCCGCTGCAGGCGGCCCAGTGTTTCGTTGGTTCGAATCCTGGGCGCGGACATGGCACTGCTCATCAAACCACGCTGAGGCAGCGTCCCACATGCCACAACTAGAAGGACCCACAACGAAGAATATACAACTATGTACCGGAGGGCTTTGGGGAGAAAAAGGAAAAAAATAAAATCTTAAAAAAAAAAAAAAAAGAAAAAAGAAACATGATTCATATAAAATTTAGGATAAAAACAGAAGTTTTAATTTAGCATATCCATAATTCCTGGATTTAAGGATTCATGATGGTCTCAAAGCTGTCTTCTGGAATTCTAAGACAGTGATGACTTAGATTTCCTCAGTAAACATGGAAAACCGCAACTAAAGTTCTTGAGAAATTTCTGTCTACTGTCGTTATTTTATTTTGGTATATTTTTAAACAGAGAACCTGTATATACTGTTTACCCTGATTTGCCAATCTTTTGTACATTTTCAGTTGTATCACTATGTTTTTCCCCATGGTTGTTAAAAGGCTAAAATCAAATCTCTGTTGTGCAGTTTATGGTATACATATAATGTTTATTCTGTTTATTCTTCTTTACCACTAACTTTTTGTCATGGTCCTGTCTTTTTTACATCCTTTTAAACCAGCTTAATCCTCAAGGAATTAGGCAAAGTGTAAATAAAATACTAATACAACTCAAGGAAATGTTCTTAGAAAAGAATTAGATTGTTACTTGATACCGTATAGATCCTAAATGTCTTATAAGAGAAAAATCATAAGCAAAACTTCCTAAAGGGGTTTTTACTGAATTAAAGGACTATGGCTTTTATGATTGAATTGGTGTATTCTTGGACACCCAAAGATTCCTGTACACTTGTGTTACTTGTATGCTTCCAAAATTATACATGTAAAGCCTTTGTACTGATGAACAGTGACTACCAAGAAAAATTTCAGGAATATACATAAGATATATTTTATACATGACACTCAACTTTTTCTGTGTTCTTTTTGTCCTAGTTTCTGGAAATTTTCATCTTTTTAAGAATAGTTATGTGAGTGTGCTCTTTGTCTATTAAAATAAGAACCTATAGGGACTGGCCCCATGGCATAGTGGTTGAGTTTGGTGCACTCTGCTTCAGTGGCCCAGAGTTCTGCATTCAGTCCCAGGCACAGATCTACACCACTTATTGGCCATACTGTGATTGTGACCCACACATAAAGTGGAGAAAGTTTGGCACAGATGTTAGCTCAGGGCTGATCTTCCTCAGCAAAGAAAAATAAATGAATAAAGTAAAATAAGAATCTGTAAACAATTCATGGAGTGATATTAATTTAGGATTTACTGTGTATTTATTTCCATCATACCTTGAAAAACTATTCCATGAACTTTAATCATTTTTACTCAAGAGATACAGAAGCAGAAGTTCAAAAGATACCTTGCCTTTAGAAATGTATTTAAATTTAAATGTTTTTAAATGCTTAATTCATTCCTATTAAAGACTTACTATGTGCCTGGCACTTTTCTAGGTGCTGAAAATATAGCACAGACCAAAACAAATAAAAAGTGCTGCCCCCAAGGAGCTTAATTTTAGTGGGTAAAGATTCGAACAAAATATTCAGTGTCTTAGATGATAATAGAAACTATGGAGAAAAATCAAACAGAAAGGGAGGATAAAGAGTCCTGGGGTCTGGAGAGAGGGCTGACACTTTCAAATAGGACCATTAGGGAAAGTCTCGCCCAAGAAGCTAACATTTAAATAAAAATTTTAAGTTAAAGGAGCCATACACATAACAGGGAGAAAAACTGTCTAGACACAGGGAATAGATAGCAAGTACAAAGGCTCTATGCCAAGGGCATAGCATGTTTAAGAAACAGCAAGGAGGCAAATATGGCTTGAATGGAATGAGCAATGGGAAAAGTAGTAGGAGATGTAGTTATAGAGGGAAAGAGTTGAGGGGCATATTAAATAAGACTTTATAGGCCAGTGTAAAGACTTTATTTATTTACTCTGAATGAAATAAAAAGCCTTTAGAGGGTTTTGCGTAGAGGAGAAAAACATAACCTGGCTTATATTTTAGTAGGGTTTTTCTTGCTGCTGTGTGGACAAGAAACTGAATGGGGCAAAGACAAAAGTAAAGAGATCAGTTTGGAGGCTGTTGCAGTAACCCAGATGAGAGAGATGGTGGGTTGGACTAGGTTATTGGCAGTGGAAGTGGTGAGAAGTGATCAGATTGTGAATGTAGTTGGCAGGTAGATAAATAGGATTTGCTGTTGGGTTGGAATTAAGGTATGAAAGAAAGAAATGAGTCAAGAGTGGAACTTCCACTAACTGACATGAGGAAATGGGAAGAATTTGAATTTGGTCTAGTTTTATATAAATTAGGGAAAGTTTTAGGCTCATAGCCCAGTATCCTTTGGCTAATATAGTCCCTTATCCATATTGAGTGAATGATAGGTATGAGTGATTAATTTAATATTGCTGTTTGTCTCAGACTTAATTTGGATTTAGATTCTGATTATCTTATGTTTATGAGTGAATTGATTTCTTTTTAAGTTCTTTGATTTTATTATTTATATTTTATAAAGAATTATAAAGAATATTAATGGAAACACAGTTTGAAGTTCTTTTCTTTCCTTACTAACGTTAAAAAGAATAAGCATATATAATATTTTTTGTCTCACTGACATATTTGTACACCCTTCCCCTTCTTGGCAAACTTGTTTGAAGGTGTAGTGTTACAAGTTATGTCATGGATATACTGGAGCACATGTGTTCAATGCAGTTCATAAATGGAAGCAGCTGGTTTCCTGTGTAGTTAAAAAAAGGCATGCAGGCAGCTGAGCTCTTCAAACTTCAGAATTCATTGAATTCACTTTCTATCCTCTGTAATCATCCTGTGATTTCAATTAGTACAAATGTGTAACAAGCTACTTGATGGCTTAAAATTTATTTTGTTTCCATAGTTAAACTGCTAAATCTAGTTAATGTTTTTCCCTCTGCCCTATCCCCACTCACCCATCATGCGTCTTAAAAGAGAACGTTACACCTATAGTCTTAGTTTTATACTCAATTCAGAAAAGACTTTGGCAAGGGATAACAGTTATCATCTCAAAGGGAAAAGCTGAATTCATAGACAGGAACTGCAGGATTACTTTGGCGTTTTACTAGTCCCTTGTAACGCTAGCAAGTCCCATAAATACCTAATGGAAAAACAGCAGAAAATGAGATTTGCAGCAGCCTTTGGAGATCGAATTTATGTTGCTGAACATTTTTTTGAGGTTGACTGTAAAGGTCAAAAGAAAGTAGATAGATTAAAGTTGCTGATTTTTGCAAACTTAAGGCCACGTTTAAAGGTTTCTCTTTCTATAGCAAGAAAATTTCAAGGTAAATGGCTTTGCTTCATTAGCTGAAATGTCATGTCTTCATTTAATATCTGTTACTTGAGACAGTTAGTGATTTAGTAGTATTTGTATGCAATAAATAAAATTTTCAATTAAACAAATCTAGATAAATTACTTTATGAAATTGCAGATCTTCCCAAGAAGAATAAGATAATTGACTACATATATGGTTGTATTACTGTGTATGTGTATATTTTAAATGATTAACTTTAGATATTTTTGGAAAATATGGAAGGAAAAGATACAAGTCAAAATTTTCCCTTTTGAGGGCTGGCCTGGTGGCATAGTGGTTGTATTCACATGCTCCATTTCGGTGACCTGGTGTTCCCTGGTTTGGATCCTGGGCATGGACCTACACTCCGTTCATCAAGCCATGCTGTGGCAGCATCCCACATAGAAGAACTAGAAGAACTCACAACTAGGATATACAACTATGTACTGGGGCTTTAAAAAAAAAGAAGAAGAAGATTGGCAACACATGTTAGCTCACGGCCAATCTTCCTCACCAAAAAATAAATAAATAAAAAATTCCCTTTTGTAATTATAGGTTAATGATCCAGCAATATTATTACCCATCCCCCTGCCCTTTTTTTTTTTCTTAAGGAAGATTAGCCCTGAGCTAACTACTGCCAATCCTCCTCTTTTCACTGAGGAAGACTGGCCCTGAGCTAACATCTATGCCCATCTTCCTCTACTTTACATGTGGGATGCATACCACAGTATGGCTTTTGCCAAGCTATGCTATGTCCGCACCTGGGATCTGAACCGGTGAACCCTGGGCCACCGAGAAGCGAAATGTGCAAACTTAACCACTGCGCCACCAGGCCAGGGCCCCCCCCCGCC
The DNA here is from genome assembly GCF_041296235.1 of Equus asinus. Classification (NCBI taxonomy): domain Eukaryota; kingdom Metazoa; phylum Chordata; class Mammalia; order Perissodactyla; family Equidae; genus Equus; species Equus asinus. Next base: position 62,750,880 of record NC_091791.1, read on the forward strand.
TTTTTTTCTTTTTTTAATTATTTCATCTGTTAACACTATTTCAGTGAAGGTAAATGACCTCAAAGAAAGGACAGTGGCATGTTCTAGCATTAAAATAAAATTCATGGACCTTTACTAGTCCCTTTACCTTCCGAATAATCTAACACTGTATCACTGTTGTAAGTCTATATCAAAGAAACTGTGTGTTACTAGGGTACTTCAGACCTGGTGCAGTGAAAAGCAATGAATTGCAGTTTCTTGACATCTCTGTCTTGAGTTGATAGTCCATAAAGCCACAACAAATGTTACCCTGAAGTCGTAAATTATATCTCCAGGGCTTTCCTTGTGTCTTTGATTTCACAGTCCAGATTAACAGTCATTAATAGTTAAGAATCCAAAAGAATAAGGTATAATTTTTTGATTTATTATATTCAGTGCTACAATACAATAAAAAAATTTCATGGATATTATCCAGATAATTTCATAGTAGAATAATAATATATGAATCTTTCCTTTTTTATGGTTGTTGAGAATTAATAATGAAATTATTCATTTTTATCTGTAGAAAGTGGGATTATGGAATTGTGGGATTCACTTACTATTTTATGTTTTTCTCTATTTGAAGTTTTCATGACATATTTCTTTCATAGAGACAATATTAAATTTCACTGTTCATTTTTGTTTAAAACTATATATTAAACATCAACTGATCTTGTAGTGCCCTGGAATCACAATTTATATAAAAGTTATTTTTGTATGATAGTTGAGTTTGCAATCTCAATTCATTTCTATTAAATAAGGTAGCTATCATCTTAATGGAACTAGATAGAGAGAGGGCACACATCGCATTTGTCACTGACAGCTGTTTCTTAAACCCAGGTACCCTATCTTTTTTTCCTTTATACCACATTTCCTCATTAGTTCTCACTACACTGTATAGGCAATTTCCTCCTCTTAACTTTTTGTATTTTATTACACCTATACTACTTTTCCCAAGTGCCCTTTTTCCATTCAATTCAAGGGTCCCAGATGGTCAGTGATTCTGACTGGGAGAGGTAGTAGGTGGTGTTTGTTATAGCTGGTAATATTAAAAGGCCCTTAGGAAGATAGATGTACAGTTATATGACTCTTAGAGAGAGTCTTCCTCAGTGTCTCTTCAAGAAAAAGGCTGTGCAAAAAAAAAGACGAAATTGGCCCATTCACAACAACATGGATGGACCTCGAGGGCATTATGTTAAGCGAAATAAGTCAGTCAGAGAAAGACGAACTCTATATGACTCCACTCATAGGTGGAAATTAGTATATTGAGAAGGAGATCTGATCGGTGGTTACCAGGGAAAAGGGGGGGTGGGGGGAGGGTACGGAGGGGGAAGTGGTGTACCCACAACATGACTAACAAAAATGTACAACTGAAATCTCAAAAAAAAAAAAAAAGAAAGAAAAAAGAAAAAGGCTGTGCCTTAACTGACTTTATTACCCTTCTTATTTTTTAAGACCATCCATTAGTGATGTCTTTGGACAATTTTTGATGTTGTTGAGGTGAAGAACTCAAAAATGAACCAAAAGATCTTTTACTTTTACAGTTTTAATAAACTTAACATTCTCCAAAGTTTCATCATCATATCTAGTGATCCTTTCAAATATAGCATGCTGTCATGTCAATTTTTAATGATAATTGTTAGTGGAATGATATTTAATAATTTATTAAATTTATTTAAAATTTAGTTTAGCTACAGAGGGAATAAGTAAAATGTATAATATATAGTCTTTGTTCATTAATAGAGCTTCTATGAAGGAGTCAGTATTGTATACTAGATAAAGTATTAGATCGCAAATTGAATTTCAAATATTAATCATAGTTTTGCCACTAATTTATATAATGTTCAAGTTTAGTAACTGTGTCAGATTTATCTTCTCATAAAATTGGAAGATGAATTCGATTATCTTTAAAGTCTCTTCCAGCTCTGAAAATCTATAATGTTTTGAACATTTCATGGAAAATTTGAAATCATATACAAAAATAGATAGAATAGCATAATGAACCCCTCTGTAGCCATTACCCACCTTCATGTTATGTACGTTAACAGTAATCCCTTAGTAAATTCTAATATCTAGTTTACAATAAAATTTCCTTTGTAATCTCAGTAATAATTTACAGTTTGCACTTATTTTGTGGTTTTATTCAAATAATTATGCAAATAAGGTGTGTGTGTATGTGTGGGTTTATCATCTAGTTTTTTCGTTTTGTGTGTGTGTCTATGGTCAAAAACACATAATGTAAAATTTACCTTTTTAAGCACTTTTTTTAATTGTAAAATTGTGAAATTTCAGTTGTACGTTATTATTTTTCAGTCACCACCTAAATGTGCCCCTTCACCCTTTGTGCATACCGCCCAATCCCCTTCCCCCTGGTAACCACTTAAACTGTTCTCTTTGTCCATGTGTCTCTTTATCTTGCACATATGAGTGAAATCATATGGTATTTGTCTTTGTCTTATTTCACTTAAGATCATATCCTCAAGGTCCATCCAGGTTGTTGCAAATGGGATGATTTTGTGTTTTTTATGGCTGAGTAGTATTGCATTGTATATCTATACCACATCTTCTTCATTCATCCATAGGTGGGCACTTGGGTTACTTCCACATCTTGGCTATTGTGAATAGTGCTACAGTGAACGTGGAGATGCATGAGTCTCTTTGTATTGTTGATTTCAAGTTCTTTGGATAAATACCCAGTAGTGGGATAGCTGGGTCATATGGTATTTCTATTTTTAATATTTTGAGAAATCGCCGTACTGTTTTCCATAGTGACTGCATCAGTTTGCCTTCCCACCAGCAGTGTATGAGGATTCCCTTTTCTCCACAACCTTTGCAACGTTTGTTATTTTCTCTCTTGGTGATTATTGCCATTCTAACAGCTGTAGGGTGTATCTAAGTGTAGTTTTGATTTGCCTTTCCCTGATTATTAGTGGTCTTGAACGTCTTTTCATGTGCCTATTGGCCATCTGTATATCTTCCTTGGAAAAATGTCTGATCATATCCTCTGCACACTTTTTGATTGGGTTGTTTATTTTTTTGTAGTTCAGTGGAGGTTAACCCCTTGTCAGATATATCATTTGCAAATATTTTCTCCCAGTTGATGAGTTGTCTTTTCGTTTTGATTCTGGTTTCCTTTGCCTTCCAGAAGCTCTTTAGTGTGATGAAGTCCCACTTGTTTCTTTTTTCTTTTTTTTTCCCTTGTCCGAGTAGACATGGTATTCAAAAGGATCCTTTTAAGACCGATGTCTAAGGATGTACTGCCTATATTATATATTATCTTCTATAAGTTTTATGTTTTCAGGTCTTGCCTTCAAGTCTTTGATCCATTTTGAGTTTATTTTTGTGTATATAGAAAGATAGCGGTCTACTTTCATTCTTTGACATGTGGCTGTCCAGTTTTCAACGCCATTTGTTGGAGAGACTTTCCTTTCTCCATTGTATGTTGGCACCTTTGTCGAAGATTAGCTGTTCATAGATGTGTGATTTTATTTCTGGGCTTTCCATTCTGTTACATTGATCTCTCTGGCTGTTTTTGTACCAGTACCATGCTGTTTTGATTAGTATAGTTTTGTAGTAAATTTTGAAGTTAGGCATTGCGATGCCTCCAGCTTTGTGCTTTTTTTCAGGATTCCTTTGGCTGTTGGACGTCTTTTGTTTCCCCATATACATTTTAAGATTCTTTATTCTATTTCTGTGAGAATGTTATTGGGATTCTGATTGAGATTGCATTGAATCTGTAGACTGCTTTAGGTAGTATCAACATTTTAACTATGTTTATTCTTCCATCCATGGGCATGGAGTATCTTTCCATTTCTTTATGTCATTATTGATTTCTTTCACTACTGTCTTTTGGTTTTCATTGTGTAGGTCTTCCACCTCCTTAGTTAGATTTATTAATAGACATTTTATTCTTTTTGTTATGATTGTAAATGGGATTGTATTCCTGAGTTATCTGTTAGTTTGTTATTAGAGTATAGAAATGCCACTGATTTTTTTACGTTGACATGTACCCTGCAACTTTGCTGTAGTTGTTGATTATTTATAATAATTTTTCCAATGGATTCTTTAGGGTTTTCTGCATATAAAATCATGTGTTCTACAAACAGTGAGAGTTTCACTTCTTCATTGCCTATTTGGATTTCGTTTATTTCTTTTTCTTGCCTAATTGCTCTGGCTAAAACCTCCAGTACTTTGTTGAATAGAAGTGGTGACAGTGGACACCTTTATTTTGTTCCTCTTCTCAGAGGGATGGCTTTCAGTTTTTCCCCTTTGAGTATAATGTTGGCTGTGGCTTTGTCATATGTGGCCTTTACTATGTTGAGGTACTTTCCTTCTATACTCATTTTATTGAGAGTTTTTATCATGAATGGATGTGGATCTTGTCAAATGCTTTCTCTGCATCTCTTCAGATGATCATGTCATTTTTATTCCTCATTTTGTTAATGTGATGTATCACATTGATTGATTTGCAATGTTGAACCATCTCTCTGTCCCATTATAAATCCCAGTTGATCCTGGTGTATGATCTTTTTGATGTACTGCTGTATTGCGTTTGCCAATATTTTGTTGAGCATTTTTGCATCTACGTTCATCACCAATATTGGCCTGTAGTTTTCCTTCTTTGTGTTATCCTTGTCTGGCTTTGGGATCGGGGTGATGTTTGAGTCGTAGAATGTGTTAGGAAGTATTCCATCTTGCTGAATTTTTTGGAATAGTTTGAGGAGGATA